>NC_137712.1:9897487-11182922 GCF_964034855.1 Anser brachyrhynchus | reverse complement strand
TTTGTGGCACATGGCCTGTGAAAGGCAGGGATTAAAATTAAGTCAGGGAATATCTTCTGGTGGGAAGAAAGAGGATGGTTTTGTGTCCAGTGCGAGCTGGGGTGGTGCATGGCTCTGCACCATGCTCCCCAGGCTGGGCTTCACTGTGGGGAGCAGGATGTGGTGACTCTGCGCTTCAGAGCAGAAGAATAATGAACACAATGGAGATGATAATTTAACAGTTAGATGCAAGCACAGGCTGAAGTTTGCTCCAGGTGGTGGGATGGATAAAGCTCACAGGTTGACTGATGCTTGTTCTGGATCTTCTAATGAAGTCTAATATTTTTGTTTTCTTTGAGCTGTTTTATGCAGCAAGGCCAATAAAGCACCACTGCAAATCAATTTAAACAAAGGTGCAGGAGTAGATAACTGCGAACTCCCAACTACTTAAAATAGCTGCTGCATCCATAGCGAAGAAAAGAGACTGAGATATTTAGCTCATCTTTGTCAGCTAATGAAACATCCTCCATATGGAAATGTGCTTTTGCATACATTTTGCTGAGAACTAGTTGAGATTAATATAGGTCAACTCTGTCTCATTTCAGATTTCTTTTAAATCACCTGGAAGATTTGCTTATTTACAGCTTTCTGAGCATTTGAATGTAGTCACTCAACTGCTAGCACTGCAGACTGTCTGGAGTTGGACTCTGTGTGGACAGACCCTTGGAGAGGATCAAGGAGCGCAGTGGGCTGGGGTGTTGAGAGGGGACAAACCTTACAGGTTTGTCTTTTCCAGTGTGGATGAGAGGCCCAATTGTGAGGAAGCCCTTGCTGGGCAAGCAGGAGTTGACAGAATTGCCAAAAGTCTACCTGAGTGCAGCAGAACATCTCTGGGGTGGAGGAGATCAATGCTGAAGCATCTCACCCACCTGGAATGGCAGGAAGCTGCCTGATTGCTGGGACTTTAGCCCAGAGTTCACAGGGTAGCAGTGGCCGGCACAGAGCTGCTGGCTCGGGCACTGGCAGAGAGCGAGCATATAAAAGCCGCAGAAGCGTGGGCAGGAGGCTGCCCGGGGTGGGCAGGGAGCCCTGGGCAAGGGAGCAGAGCGGGCTCTTCATGGTGCCATTGCACGGGCAGGTCCACAATCTTATTTTTGCAGATAACCTGTTGTATGGGACTTCCCAAAGTGTGTTGGGATTTTCCAGTGGGGTGGGGTTTGCTTCTGCTGCTAAATTGTTCCCCCAAGGCAGATGGTACATGTGAAATGCAGAAGATTTAAAGCTGTCAAATGTTTAGCTTTTCTCTTGGAGGGCACAGCATGCTCAGACCAACCTGGCAGAAGGCAGGAGTGCTGTACCAGTGCACAGACTGACGTCCAGGGAGCTGGTTTCTACCTCCAAATCAGCCCCAAACCCTCATGCCTGGAATTTGAGCAAGTGGAGGTTGTGCCCACACTGGTTTTGGGACCCTTGATCCTTGAGATCCTCAGATCTCAAGGTTAACGCTGATCATGGCCATACTGTGTTTGGGCAAGGAGCTTAACAGGAGTCATTCTGCCCCACATTTGCAGGGTCTGCTGGGATCAGAGCATCAGCCAGCATTCAGCCAACATGGGGTTTAGTCCTAGGCATGGGCTGAGTGTTTGGCTCCTCTTCCAGACTCATCTCGGGGCTTGTAGACAGCCGCAGATAACATGCATGGTGAATTCCCTGGATTCTGCACTTTGCAATGATCTGGGAGGTGCAAACCCTCTTGCAGGGCAAAAAGTCTTTATTTGGCCTTGCTGGAGACATCAATGTGGGGATGTTTCCTGTGGGTGGCTGAGCTGCTTCTGCTCTGTGTTTTGTGATTTCTCTGACCATCTAATGAGCAGAAAATGATATCTTACAGGTACATTGAGCATCACAAGCTTTGATTCTGTTCATCTCTGCAGTAATGAAAAGGCATTGAAGTTGGGGGAGTTAGGCTGGCACAGAGATGGGTGATGAGGCAGCCATTGCCTGTGTCTGCACCCATGGGTGTCCCATTGTCCCTTAATGCGCCCAGAAACAGAGACCAGGGTCTGGTGGAGAACTTGAAACTGCATTTCCCAGCAAGGACCATCTGCTGTCACCGCAAGGACTGGTGCTGAGAATCCGACCTTTACAGCAGAAACGTGGCCCCAGGTCACTACGGCGCTGCATTTAGTGGGCCTGGCAGCAGGACGCCTGGCACAGAAACCCTGCCAACTGCCCAGGGAGGATGCCCAGGAGCCTGAGTGCTCCGAGCAGTGTGCAGGTGTGGGGTAAATCCTTGCAATTTCTCTCTTTTGTTGAAGAATTTCACAAATTTGAAGTCTTAAATTTGAAGCGTGCCATCTAAAATGAAATGTGAGTGCATAAGTGTACAGGGATCCATGATCACTAGAATAGGACAGAAGAGTAAATCTCCCCTGTAGCATGCATTTCAATATTTAAAAAAAGAAAAAAAGCCCAGTAAAAAGAATATTAGCACAATAATTCTGAATCTGTCATAATACTTTCAACATTGTTTTTTTCAGACTTCTTATTTCTTCAGTATTGCTACTTTAACTTTACTGTAAGTCTATGCTCTGTACGGTGCATTTTAAAAATGGATACCACATTGCAACTTGTTTAAAGTAAACCTGGATATGAAAAATCCTTCTAAAAAGAAAATGAAAAAATGCTTGCCAGTAAGATCAAAACTTTTGCTATATGTTAATTGTTAATTGTAATTTTAATCAGAAAAAAAATAGTTATGACTTTATTAAAGTATTTTAATAGAAATACCCATTGAAAACTCTACAGCCCTATGAAATATTTGCATCTTGTTAAATCTGCTTTTTAGGACACAAATTTCAATCAGTTCTAAATCAGTTCTAAAATTAACGAGAAAAGCCACAACCCTGGGTATGGGTACTTTTCAGGGAAGAGCCTTTGCTAGTCTGAGCACGGGGAATTCCAGGCTCCACATGCTGGGAGATGTGGTTTCACTGTCAGTAATTGCAAAGATCCTCACAGTGTTGCTCAGATGCTCGCAAGAAGCAGTAAGAGAGGCAAGTTCAAATACTTGAGCCTTCCAGGAGCCGGTCTGTTAGACACTGCAAACAAACCAGCGCAGCTCCAGTGGTAGCCAAAGGTAGCCAAAGATGCCAAAAAGGGGTCTCCCAGTGGTTCAGCTCCAGCAAATGAGAGCAAAGCAGCTCCTCTTGGCCATGTCCACAAGACCTTCTGACTGGCCAAGACCAGCGTGCTGACCATGACCATGTGCTACTGCTTGGCTCAGATCCTGGCTTCATTGACATGAAAGCTGCCACAGAGATGTCATTGGAAGAGCCTGCAGAGGAAAGTTTGGTCTAGAGCAGTCGGTGCAGAAGTGCCAGCCAGAGAACACAGCACCCAGGAACCGATAGCACCTGTGCAGAGACGTGACATTAAAGGCCGTCAAGGAGCACCAGCTGTGGGGCCAAAGCACCTTTCCAGAGCAGGGCCAGCGTGATTTGCCTCTGCTCTTGCATGTGTTCAGGGCATGTGGGGCTGGACCCCAACACAGACCCTTACAGACTGAAGTCCAGTTCATCCTGGAAAGCAGACCTGGGGCACCCTGCTGGAGCCGGCCAAGCCAGGGCTCCTCAGTGCCTCTGTGGGGCAGCCTGCATGCTCATGAGCAGGCAAACGGCCACGTTCCTACCATGCCCCCTGATCAGGACTACAGACACATCCCATGTTGGTCAGGACTTTCTGCATGGCTTAGTATCGCACATGACCCCAATACTGAGCAAAAGCTGTAAAATGCAGCTTGCCCCACTCCAAAAGCTCAGCTCTGATCAACTAGGATCCCTTATGGGGCCCTTTTGGTGACCTGACCCCATCTAGAGCCCTGCATGCCCTAACCAGTTAATTGAAATTGCAGCAGAATGACCAGTTTCTATGTTTGCTTGCCAAATTTGTCTCATCTGCATGGGCTGCAGAGCATTGAGCTCATTTAGATGTGCCACGTTCCCTTCCTGTCTTTGCCCTATAAATAGGCCACTCAGTGCAGCATGTGATGGAGAAGAGAGGAGATGTTCACCAGGTAAAAAGAGAATATTGCCTGAAATGTACCCATCTCTGCAAAGGCTCTGGGATGGAAAGAGGAGGAGATCTGCTTCATGGCATGACACCAAGATAGCTCTGGCTAAGCTGTGCTACTGGTAGGGTGACTCCCTGGAGCACAAGAGCTGCCTCTTCACCCCAGTAGGGGCAAGAATAGGTGCGCCTGCAGACCTAGAGGGTATCTGCAGTCACAAGACTGTCAGGCATGATCCTTCATGACATGGCTTCCACGCGTTATGAGCCTTCTCCAAAGGGATGACCTTGCTTGCAATTTTCTGCGCATTTTACTGTGCTGGGCAGTTCCCACACAGTGTGAAGGGGCACAAGCCAAAACTTTTCTATGCTCTGAGCAAGGAAATAAGGACAGAAGCATGAAACGTGAAGGATTTTGATTGGAAAGTTCTGCCAGTCTAAATAAAACCATTTTTCAAGGATCACACCTTCTCATCAGGATTTGTGGCTGGCAATAACAGAATCTGCTGCCAACCAGCCAGCACTCTGCAGATCTACCCAGGTGGGCCTTCTGCATCTCTCATTTGTGTTTCATCAAGGGAGGTTCAGAGCACTGTATCAATCCTCTGCCCATCAGATAAGAGTGTGAAGTACTCAGCTAATGCAAATGTATAGTAAATCAATAACATGCCACTACTAATACACTTTAATTAAAGCACAACAGACTGCAGCTCCTCTGCAATTACAAGGAAGGGGAATTGGCTGATGTGGCATCAGGAAAAGGCAGCTCAGAGATTTGAGGATAAAAGAAAACCTGTCCTAGAAGTGGACCAGGGAGTGGGAGGGATCTAAACAAGGAATGGTGGAGTTCAAAGGGAAAAGACAAGGGCTGGAAAACAACAGTGTGAGTGGCACTGCCATGGCATATGCAGATAATAGAAATACCCTGTGGGCTGATGGGGCAGAAGTGCAATGGGAAGAGCAGTGCCCATGGATGATGACTCACAGCTACTGGAGTTGAGACCTTGAATGGCTCACTAAAATCTCTCTTCACACAGCAAGGTTCAGTAAAATTAACACAAATGATGAGTGAGGCGCACAAGAGGCAAAACTGAAAGAGAATAAGTCAGGAGCTAAAGAGATGTGTTGGAAAATGTGGACCATGCCTCTCCAACAGGGAGAGCAGGACGGGTATTAAAGACCTCCCTGCTCTGCTAGGAAGTGCAAAATTTAATCTGGAGGAAATCCTACACTGAGAGTGGGGAAGAATATTGAGCATTCCTGTTCTGACACTGCTGAAACCTGTCCCTTGGGCTAAAGTCATGGTGTCACCATAGGGCAGAAACCCAGGGCAAGCCTGTGTACCCTCCTGGAGAGAGGGCAGGACCAGGGTGGTGCCACCACTGTACCACGCCGTATGGACAGCATCGCCCGAGACGCTCTCCCAGGCAGAGAGGTCTCTGGTGGGTCCATGGCCCTTTTCACAGTTCCTACCACATCTGCCCTCGCCAGCCTGCTGCAGAGCACAGCACCGCGGGGAATGGCCCTGCCTTTCAGAGCAAACTGAGGTTTTGATATGGCCACACAGTCCCAGAAGCGAGTGCCTCTGGGGTGAGCTGCTCATGTTTGTACTTTAATCCAGCCCTCCTAGAGACTTCGTAGCATATAACATTTTGCTCAGATATGTTAATTGAAATTTAATTGAAACAGGTTGGCTAGGAGCTCTCAGAGGGCTTAAGAGCTGGAGAAACGACAGTCAACCAAGGAGAGTGTTACACTTCAAGGCAACAATTTGGGCTCATTAGGGCCTGGGCTAGGTCTTAAAATAGCTGTCAATTCTCTGACAGCAAACACAGCAGGAATGTTTGTGGGATGCACTTAATTTGGAAGAGGAACAAGCATGAATGGACAGAGAAGGGATTTGAAAGGTTCGAGAGAGAGAGAGAGGGCTTGTGCTGATTTTTTCCCAGTGAATTGGAGGGGATCGGGTGAGAGTAACATGCTGCCTGGGAGGGAGAAATCAGGAGGCAGAGTCATGGGAAGGTCTGAAAGCATGGAGGGATATGATGGGAAGGTGAAGATGAGTTTGCAGAGTGAAATGGTTACAGAAAAGCTGGCACAATTTGGGAGGACATCTCAAAGAGCCAGAAGAGAGAGATGGCTGTCCATCAAGGGAATCAGCTCTACCAGAAATATCCCACCAGATAGGAATTTTTGGGAATTGGCTTATATTTATCCATGCTAGCAATATTGGATCTATTAGACCTGAACCCTCTGAAGCCCCTCAGAAGCTTTCTGTTGTTCTCCATGGGCTTCTGATTCAATCCTGGAGGTGATATCTCTCACCATGCAGCCCTGGATGAGTCCATTCCAGCCAGCATTGTCCCTTCCCTTGTGTGGGTCTCACATCTCAGCCCATATCCTTGTAATCCGCAGCCGGCTAAATGCACGTGGAAGGTTACCTGCTATTGATATGCTATTCCTGACATGTTTAAATGAAGTACCCTTGTCCCTGGCTGCCTGCATAAATGATATACAGTATTACACCTACTGCATGAAATGTGAAGTAAATAAATAGAGCACTTACGCAGCAGGATTACCCTGAAATTTGTTTCCATCCTATCACTGTGATTTGGTCGTCTATGGGCATCAGCTCTGCAATATAATAAGCAAAACCTCTGAAATACCTTCATGAGAATTAGGGTTCTATAAATTAACTGATTACTGATAAAGCCTAATTATAAATTAGGTCTTATTATCAGAAGCTTCTGAACTACACTGAATGAATTAAAGCTGTAGGAGCAGAAATATTTCAGTTAACCATGTGAACTCTGATAAATGTCTGAAGAGAGACTGCTTTGCAGTGCTCCCTGCCCTGGCCCAGGGCATTAGTGTCAACTTTTACACAAGTACGCAGGACTGTACCCTGAGACAGCCCTCCTGTACCCCTGCATTCAGCTGTAAACTGTTCTTTGCTCCTTTCTCTGCCATTTTCCCACGGATCAAGGTGACTTCTCCCTAGAGGTGAGATCATTTCTCCTCTGGTTACAAAAGCCCCCAACTGGCCCATGGCTGAGAGCAAAGACATTCAAGGGAGGAAGTGTGGGGCTGCAGGAGGCAGGGGGTCAGAGTGCTCAGATTTAGCTCTCCTCTCTCTTTCCTTGGAAAAAAAAAAAAATCCTAATTGTCATGAGCTACTTGCTAACCCTTGTCCTGCAGAGTCCTTGTTCTGACCTCAGTGGCACTCTGCACACAAACACAGGGGCTGCAGGGCTAGAGGTGAAAAGAGGTTTTGTTTGGTGACTTAGTCTCAGCTGAACACTCTTTTTCTTACTGTAAAAGCAGCATTTCTCTGCCTGCTTCCAGCTGATCTGTGTCAAGACATCTTCATTTTTCAGGAAGTGCTCAAACCTGAAGAAATTTCAAAATATCCTAAGATTTTCTTGGTAAAACTAGTAAATCTGGCTACTTTTAAGACACTGGAATGCATGTCCTTTCATAAACACCTTTACAGCATTTCTCCCGTGCTATGTAGGTGTGTGTGGGAAACAGAGAGAGCTCAGATCAAACACAAGAATATCGTCAGCACCAGGAACCAGGGTTCAAGGAGCAGGAGGAGCATTGCTGCAGGGGCAGTCCTGCGAGGGCAGGTTGCTGACAGCCCCACCAGCAGCGGGTACCTCCTTGAACTGTTTCTTATGGCTCACACTTTCCTGGAAGTGTTGAAATAGCTGGCTTCAGGACTGGTTTCTCTGTAATATTTTTTTTTCCTGATTCTGACTCACCCTTAGGTTTTGGAGCTGCATGTTTTTTGTTTCTCCTTTACTGGTTGTTCTGCTATTGCTCTGTATTGAAGTAGGAAATCCTTTGCTTTATGGAAGATTTCTCTTTGTTAATGGGAACTGGGAAATTTAAGAATGGAGTACACAAAAGCGAAGGACCGACCTTTAACACGTGTCTCTGAATGTAAAAGCTGTCCTATGTTGATGACTGTCTTGCTCAGAAATATTTTCATCTCCATCTGGAAAACAGTTTGGTGTCTTGCCTGTCCTTCCAGAAACCCAGTTGTCTGGGGGTTTGGATTTTTCTAGGTCACAACCTCCATTTGCCTATGGCCAAGGCAGCAGTGCCACCACAGGTTTGTAGCTGAAAGAGCTCCTCTCCCTCTCTGATGTTCCCCAGGCTCGTTTACAAATGGTAGCCTTTATTTTGCTGTCCTGCTCAGGCCTGGGTTGTTAGCTCATTCCTGTAAGAAAGGTTCCCTGTTCCCTGTCACCTGACTTTGGGTTCTTGTACATGAGCAAGCAGATCTGCACGTAGTCCAGTTCAATAAACTGGAGCCCAAGAGCTGGATCATACACTGTTCAAGACATTTTTTCCATCACTTTAAGTCCTGTTCTTTATGCCCTATCCATGGTTTTTAAAAATCCTCCGGTCTCCTGAGTGCTGGCCCCAGAGCAGCAGAAGGACAAAGGCAACTCATGGCCCACCCCATCTCCAGGCAGCACCCAGCAATTGTGTGCATCCTGGTGCAGTCTGGAACGTGCTGTGGCACCTGGAGGGACATTTGTGAAAAAAACTATTCTGCATTGATCTCCCTAACTGGATGTGTGGCTGTCAATCCTTCAGTTCAGCTGCCTCCAACCCTAATAATTAGCAGAGTAATTCAGGACAGTGCTCAAGAGGTATGATTCAGAAGATGTGGGTACTCTCATCATTAGAATGAAAAAAGATGCTGAAAGGCAAAGAGTTATGTACTTCAGGCCATAAAGGATCATCACAACTGCTGAGCAGACCTTCTGCCTAACAGAGCCCAAAGACTCCCACCAATAACTTATAGTTCAAACCCATAATTTCAATTTAACATCTTTGAAAAGATAGCAAGACATCATCATCCAATTGATGAAAAAATCCACTGTGTCCCCAGGCATGCTATTCCCATGATCAATTACCTCACTATTAAAAATTGCACTTTATTTCTGGCCTGAACATGTCTACCTTCATTTTCAAGCTGTTGGCTCTCAGTCTGCCTTTTCCTACTCTCAGAGAATCACCCACCTTTTGAGCTGCTTTCCCCATGGAAGATATTGAAATCTGGGAGTTATATCTTTTGGACTGATAAAAAAATATATATATATATATTTAATTGTAATACTATTTTCCAGCCTTTGAATCGTTGTTATTCTCTTGTACCTATCCAAAGTGTCAACAACTTGTTGACACAGGAGCACCCGTATGAGATATGGTTACCAGTTGTGGGCTCACCAACCTCAGACCCTCAGCTCTGGGAACACTTCCTTTTTCTCACTCTGGAGTAGTCCTTCACTAAAGGAAAAGTTTGGACTATAAGTGAAAGCAGAAAATGCCACAGCAGTCGTGCCCCTGAGGAAGGAGGTGTTGCGTAATCCCTGTGGGAATCCTACAAAATATGATGGTGTCTTTTTAGGAAAAAGGTAACACCTGGGAGACAGCCTTTTCTCAAGGTATTTTGTGGTCTCCTGGGCAGCGTTGTTGCCCAGAGGAGGCAGTCACCTGCCTTTGTCAAGGGCTTTGGTGGTCCATACATTTCACTCATGGGAGCAACAGAAGTGTGTCCCCATCCCCCTGTGCAGCTGTAACAAGCAGAACACGGCTTGGTCCCTGTGACCACCATGCTGCTTCTCACTCACCACCTCCTCGCAGCTCTCCTTTACGTTCAGGAGTGGTGGTTTCTGGAGGTGTTTAGCCAGTCCTGGTGCTGTAGCAGAACTCTGTCCAGCAGTGCAGGAAAATGTACAATTACCTCGGAAAGTGCATGATTCTCAGGCAGGTGATTGTTGGGTACTGGCTGGGGAGCAGCATCAAATGCCTGTGAGTGCACTGAGAAAATAAGACCCATCTGCTTCTCCAGTATGGAAAAATCATCATCTGGCTTTTTAAGGAGAAGTTCCCTGTAAAGCTGTTTTCATTCTTCCCCAGCAGAGCATACAGATGGGATAGGATTGTTTTCATGATGACAAGGATTTGCTTCTTCTATTTGCCAGTGCAACCAAACATTTAATTATAAAAGCTCCTGAAATTAAGTAGATGCGAAAATTAAGATGAATATGCTCATTTTTGCCAATACTGTGAAATGCTTTTACTCTGAAAGACTCGTTTCATTACAATATACTGTAACGGAACGTTAACACTCACATAATGACCTTAAAACCTGCTTAGAATGCACAAACAGGTCATTGCTGTTCACTCTCTAAAGAAAAGTTATAAATCCCTAAAAACTGAGTTTACAATGGAAACACTGATAGACCTTTAATTGTCAGAGAACACCTGACACCATAATACTATGGCTCAGTATACAGCCTCTCCTTGATTACAGACTATACAGGATATACATCTATCTGAAAGTCTCCAAGATGTATTGGTTTCCTTACTTTGCTCTGCTCAGAAACATTTGAAGAAACAAAAATTCTCATTCAGGTAGAGTTAGGTTGTTTCAGGGCTAGGCTGAGCCGCCGGGCTGTGCGTGCCGCTCGAGTCCTGCGAGGGAGAGAGCCACAAGGCCCACTACTGCCTGCAGTGCGTCCTCCCTGCACTCCCCCATCTCTTGCACCGAACACTCTGGGTGTGCACATCTGGAGCCTCTGTGGAGTCACATCTCACACACGCCTGCCCAGGATGATGGGCATTCACCTGGTGTCCCATAGAGAGGAGGACAGAGCAGCCGAGAGCATCTCCTGTGCTGAAGCCCGGGTCAGTAGTGGGAGGAAATGCGGTCCCTGAATTGAAGTATTCTGGCTCCCCAAATCCTGCAGGGGGGCCGGGGGTAAGGGCCTTACCTAAAAGGGCTGTGCATCTCCATTGACCACCTTCTCCACTGAGACACCAATGATTAGACATAATATGGACCGATTCCTCCCCAGACCTGAGAGGCTAAGGGCAACAGCTCAGCTGAAATTGCCTTGTCTTTTTGGAGGGAAAACCCTCCCTGTTGGAAAGCATCAAACTGCTGTCATTTTGACCCAGATGGAGTCTCCTTGCTCACCCAGGACTGCAATGCCATTCTGCTGCCTTGGTTTGGCAGGGGGAAATGAGAGGCCATGCTGGTGACAACTCCATTGTGACTGGGGGAAGGTGTGGAAGTGATGGAACATGGGGTCACCAAGACTGTGAGACCTGCTGAGACATATCTGGGCTACTCAGAAGTCAATCAGATTGTCCTGGGGGACTTGGCTCATCCATCCAAATAGCCTGGGGACATGCTGGCTTCACCTGCACTGCACGTTGGCACGTGACGTGCATGCAGACCCAATCTTCTCCCAGCCTGGCAAAAAGAGTTGGTGGGCGCACCCTGAAACAGAGACCTCGGCTTGCAACAGCAAGGGGTAACAGTGGGCAAGGATTCTCGGACGTCCCTCTAATATACCTATGTGCACACCCATTGCCACTGTATGATTGCAATGATAGCAACAGAAATATCACCCATTGTGTTCTGTTCCCACTCCCAGACCTGCCTCTTCTTGTAGATGGGGGCTCAGAGTGCACATGCTGGTCTTGGATGCAGATTAATTTTCTATTTTAATAGGAGTTTGTTCAACTGTGTGGTGCATGCATGGGCATAGGTCCCTGGCCGTTATCACTTTTGCTGCTCTGCTTTGCCATCTCTTTACTGGGATGGAGTTGCTTTTTAAAACAGTCCACATAAAGTTAGAGCCAACAGGGCCAGAACACCAATTTCTTGGGCATTCTTGGGCTCTAAGACACACCACATGTTTGTTTTTAAGATGTTTATAATTTTTCATGAAATTTAGGTGAGGAAGAATGATTTCCTATGAATGGCATTGCCATCTCTGTTCATCTTGTTTCTGGCTTTTGGTTTGGTTCTTTTGGAAACTAATGTTTTATGATCCTGGGAAACTACCATGCAAACAGCATGCCTTGGTAGCTTTAGCTGTCATGCTCCTCAGTCATCAAGACATGTTGTTTCTAGACAATTTACAATTTAATTTGAATGCAACATTATTTGTAAGAGAGCAGCAGAAGGACCCAGCCAGGTACCAGCCAGCTCCTCACTACTGCAGCTCTGATCCCCTCCTGCTCTGGTAGCCAGGGCAAAGTCAAGCAGCTCTAGACCCCATGGTAGGTACACATGAGCCTTTTTTGCTTAACATTTATGTTTAATACATCCAGAGATTACCATGGTCCAGCTGAAAGAAGTGGCAAAGGAACTGAAGTGCTCATCTGTGTCAGTATGAAGGATGGATGCCTGCAAGGCCAGCATGGAGCACCTCCATTTCTTCAGCCCCCCTGAATCTGGAAACCTGCTCGTGCCACTTGATGGCAGGTCGGAGTCCGTGCCAGGGAAGCTGCCTGGTGTTTTACCTTTGCAGCTTTCCTCAGCCGAGCTTCAGGAACTGCAGGAGGGAAATGTCACCAGCTGGCTGGAAAACCCATCAGAAGCTACGGCAAAGGGAACTCTGAACCTTGCTGTGAAAATCCCTTGTTAAATAATGAATTTCCTGGCAGCAGTGTCTCAGGATGAAGGCTTAGTGTGGGAGTGCCAGAAAAGTGACCCTATGTGACAAAGCAGCTGAAAAATGACAGAAGAATTTGATCAATCAATCTTCTTAATTCTCCAATGAAAAACTGAGCCTTTACAACAGCACAGTGAGGATGCCAAGCCACCTTGTTTTACCCTGATCTTAAAAAGACATCCTCACATACTTCTTAAGGAAGGAAAACCCATGTGAAGAAATGATTCACAGGAGATTGTGGTTCACCTTACAGTAAGGTGCAGAGAGATGATCCTGGCTCAGAAAGCACAGGAGGGCAGAGCTCGTCCAGCATCAAAGAGCCAACTAATTCAGAAATATCTTATGCTCTCTTCCTTTGCTGTGGCAGATTGCCTGTGGAGCTGTCAGGCACCTGGGGTGTGCCTGGCAAGGTGGAAGGGAAAAGTGCAGCCAGCAGAGTGAAGACCCAGGAGCCATCAGTGATGCTTACTTGAGGGTTTTCTTAGAGGCAATGAAGATAGGGCACAAAGCTGGTCAGAGCAGCTATTGAATATTTCTTCACCTCTTTCTCTTCTTTTTAGATATATTGTGGCTTTTATCACCCTCAAGCAGTAAAATATTGGTATTAGAGCCCATAAGGTATGGAGAAAGTAGGACCATCTGTGAGGGCAATCAGGCTACCGATACCTTGCCCGTCTAACCTCCTGTTTCCAAGCCTTGTAGCTAGACAGAGCTGAAAACCTTTTGGATTTGTATTTTCTGGGCTCCATCTCTGTTCTCAGGTGGGTTTCTCCTGAGAATATTACAAAAATAGTGCAGCTGGCATCAAGTGTCAGGAGGAAACATTGTCTCTCTGCCCATCAAACAAGTCCTGATGACCTTGCCTGAAGCTGAAAGCGCAGAAACAAGCTGCAAGTTGAATGCTGGGCTGAAGATCCAGGGCCTGTGTGCTGTAGAAAATTTGTGTCAGATGCATTGAACTTCCAGTAAGTCTCTACAAACTGTTGTCAGAATGAACTGTTGACGTTTCTCAGCTATTTGGCAGAACAGGTGGAAGGGGTGCAGCAGCCATGGCCTCGCTACAGTCTGCATGGGGTAGACGTGAGAAGTTTTCTCAGGGCTGTCAGGATTTTAGCTTGTTGCTAACAGAAGTGAGGCAAGTCTGGAAAAATGCAAACTGAGGTCCCCTTATAGGCTGTTCCCATCAGGTTTCTGCCTCCTGAACTGCACTTGCTACAAACGCGCTTGCAGGCACTTGGCCAGCCTGGGGCCGGGGTGCTGAGCGGTGCTGAGCCACGCTGGGGTTTTCTCTTTCCAGTGGCTCATGTTTGCCAGCAGCCTCATTCCCTTTTGTAAAGGGTCAAGCTTTCCGTTTTCTCCTTCAGACGGTAATTGTTGTCAGTCCTGAGTATGCCTGGTGCTAAGACAGGAAGACAGATACCAGTGCTTGTAGCGGGAGAAATCAGTCTGTGAGCCCCCTGTTGTCTGGTGGCCACAGTAGGTATCGAGCTGGTCACGTCACTGCAGCTTTATGCCCTGTTCATGTGGAGCTGCTTTTCCTTCAGTATAGGCCATTTAAGTAAAAGCAGGAGTTAAGGCAGTCACTTTGCACAGATGGTGCTGTCATCATCCTATGATGATCTCACAGTCTGTTTAAACTGTTTAAAAGTAAGATTTCTAGCACTGGGATGGGATCTTGAGAGCCCAGACTCGAAACGACACTCCTTTTTGAGCCAGGCTTGAGGGAAGCACCCAGGTTGGAGTAGGGTCCCCTCCACCTTCCGACCGCTGACCCACCAGCAATTGCAGAAGAGCACAGACACAGAGCACGTGGAGCGAGGGCTCAGTGAAGGGCAGAGCAAGACCCCGTGGATGGAGAAACTCAGCAGGTGTGCAGTGCCCATGCACAGGGTGGTCTTTACCTTCTGCTTTCCGTTTTGCTTTCAGCATCAATTAAACAACCCAGATTTACCAACCAAAATGGCTGGGTGTAGGATGGGCTTGTGCCCAGGTCTGTGTGACACTGAGACTTCCTGCCACCATTTTCTGGAGAGCAGGAAAAGAGACCCCAGCACAGCCAACCCCCGTTAGGTAGTGGGGGGCATTTTTCTGTTCCCATGCTGTGCCCTTATCCTCAATACAGATCCAGGGCCATTGCATAAGGAGCACTTATCTGAGGAACGTGGAGGATATTTGTCATTTTTCCATATTTCTAGGCAGTGCTGCAGCCAGTTTGGTCTTGTCATTGACCACTAAGTGTAAATATTACCCTCAGCTCTCATAGCTGCTGAGGTCTGGAAAAGGATCACCCAGGAAAAGCGGGGTGTCCTCACACTCGCCCAGCCCAAGTGGAACTCGAAGCTGGCTGGGTCTGCTTGGTGCCCCAGGAGCAAGGACTGTGTTATCCTCTGATCCAACAGTGTACATTGTACATGCCATGAATCTGTTGTACTTACCCTCGTGTTTGTAGTAAAATAACACTGCATCTTTGCATGTGGGCTGCCAGGCACCAGCGTTCCTTTGGTGCTGTCATTACAGGAGAAACGCAACACCAACAATATACTGTTATCACTACAAAGTGACAGGACTGTAGCTATATCTGTGCTAATGTGCCGCACTGTATGATAATTACAAATGCTTTTCATACATGCTTTTTTTTAAAAAGGAGAGAGAGAAGTCTGAAGAGAGTCTGAGCCAGTAGCACTGCATGAAACCCTTATTCTGCAGGAGATGCTGGCCCAAGAACCAGCAAGTCATTTTGTGGTTTCAGCCCCCCCCCCCCCCCCCCCTTCACATGAGCCTGTCTAACACACTGCCATGCACTCAGCCCTGCTGACCTTGCTTTATAAATAAAGGAGTAAAAAAATGCTGTGTAGGAAGACTCCACTTAGCCATCTTCCTTTCCACATGCCCAGACTGAATATGCCTTTGAACTTCAAAAGGACACTCAGATGGCATGAGTGAACACTTAGTGTCTCAACACAAATGTATGTCAAGGCAAGCAGATGTATTTTTTTCTGTCTGTTAGTATTCCAGGATAATATTAAGCAACATCTGTTAGATCTGAACATTTTATCATCAGCATATCTCTCACTTTATACTTCAGCATCCTAAAAGAGCAGATGTCTTGTACTCAGTGTTGATTTTGTAAGACATTGCAGTGATGGTGGGTTGATATTCAAGCAGTGGTAGCAGGATAACATGAGTAGTTCTAAGCCAGTAAGCCTGGCACAGGTCCCAGGCAAAATAATAATGGAACCACCACAGATTGAAAATGAACACCTGAAAATCAACAAATGTTGGTCCACATGGTTTTATAGCAATTAGATCCTGTCACACCAGCCTGATTTCCTTTCTTGCTGGAACTGGAGGTTGTTTGAGAAACATATTGCGTAGATGCAGCAGCTGTTTGCAGTGCCTCTGACAGGGCAGTAATAGAGAGATTGGCTTCACATGGGCACATTCACGTGCATTAGTGTGAAGCCAAGTGCAACTTGTGCATCTAAAGGCAAAAAGGACATCCTGGAAAACAGAGGCTCCAAAAATGGATTGAGGAGCACTGTGGGCAAGTGAGCCCATATAAGCTGCCAGAGCACAGAGTTAAGGTAGGCTGGTGCATACTGACGTGGGGTGAGGTAGAGCAGGGAAAGGTTTCTTCTCTCCACTTGCAAGTGCTCACATCAAGCCTGGATCACGAGTCACCAATCTGATGTACACACTTGTAAAAGGGAGATGGAGAAGCTACAGAAAAGAGCCACAAAATAATTTGAGGACTGAGGAAAAAAGAAAAGAAAAAGGAAAGGAAAGGAAAGGAAAGGAAAGGAAAGGAAAGGAAAGGAAAGGAAAGGAAAGGAAAGGAAAGGAAAGGAAAGGAAAGGAAAGGAAAGGAAAGGAAAGGAAAGGAAAGGAAAGGAAAGGAAAGGAAAGGAAAGGAAAGGAAAGGAAAGGAAAGGAAAGGAAAGGAAAGGAAAGGAAAGGAAAGGAAAGGAAAGGAAAGGAAAGGAAAGGAAAGGAAAGGAAAGGAAAGGAAAGGAAAGAAAGGAAAGGAAAGGAAAGGAAAGGAAAGGAAGGAAAGGAAAGGAAAGGAAAGGAAAGGAAAGGAAAGGAAAGGAAAGGAAAGGAAAAGAAAAGAAAAGAAAAGAAAGAAAAGAAAAGAAAAGAAAAGAAAAGAAAAGAAAAGAAAAGAAAAGAAAAGAAAAGAAAAGAAAAGAAAAGAAAAGAAAAGAGCCCTACAGTCAATGATTTAAAAAGAACAATCTGTTTAGATTGTAGAAAGGACAAGTGAGAGGTGACTTGATTAGTGTGTAAGTACCTTCGTGGGGAGAAAATACCAGGTACTAAAGGGCTCTTTAATTTAATGGAGAAAAGCATAATAAGAATTAATGGCTGGGAGCTGAAGCTGGGGAAATTCAGACTAAATAAGCCACAAGGTTTTAACAATGGAGATGATTAAATGCTGGAATAAAGTCCTGAGGAAAGGGGAGCATCCTCTGCCTCCTGATGGCTTCTGTTCAGGACCCAGGTTTCTTTTCTGGAAGACATGCTGTGCCCAAACACCAAGGATTTGCCTTTTTGCTGGAGTGAAGCCCTCTCTGATAAAGCAGCCAGTCTCAACAAGGCAATGAGACCTTCTGGCTGAAAATCACTGTGGAAAATTGCCTTCCTACCTGGATGTGCCAAGGGTAAAGGGACCTCTCCTCATGAAAGATATTTCAATATGCACGTTTGGGTCCACGGGGCTTTCAGAGATGGCTGCAGAGCTGCCAACACTGGGTCTTGGGTGGAGTGATGCATTTCAGCATCCGAGGTCACTCACTTAGCATCAGTGCCCTCTGGGGCCATTATAATTTCATTCCCCATCCTTTCTCTGGCTCAGATATTCCCTCTGCATTGACAGAGCTGTCAGGGCCTACAGAGAGTTTTATCCTCTTTCACCCCAGAGCATTTTGTGATGCTCAAGTCATACCTCTCCCTGAGCCCTGTAACAACGTGCATAAGTCCTTCCCAAGGTCACATCCCAGCTGTGAGAACCACTACGAGTCCAGCCACGCAGCCATGGGCTGACTGGTGCGTATTCACACAAAAGGGAGATCCAGCTTCCATCCCTTTCACAGTTTTCTTTGGTGACCTCTTCTAATTCCACACAGGTTAATGCTGAAATTGTCACTATTGAAAAGAAGCTTTTACTGCCCAAGTTGTCCACAGGAAGTTATCTTTGTTGTGTTGTAAGATTTATTTATTGTAGTTGCCTTTGTTCATTTTCAGTGTATTTCCAGTTCCTTTAGCAGCAATGTTTTCATGACTCCCTTTGCAATACACGTGCACTGGTATTTATTCTGCATGTGGGTGCTTGGCCAGCTTGAAACTACTCTGCTATCCCTCTGCCTATCTATAAACATTTCAGTCACTCAGTCATGGAGCCAAAGCAATACCAGGTGACTTATGTGACAGCTTATTCACCATAAATAATGAGCAATGGAAGAAAACTACCACTCTGAATATTTCACAAGCCATCAGTAGACAGAAATATGTTCCCATTATAAGTACATTTGTAATAACAGAGCACATTCATACAAAACAAACAGTTCACAGTTAATTTCTGAGATAAAAAGAAATACAGCATTAATGGAACAAATGGCTAATCATGTGTCACTCCAACTGGTTTAGGGAACTACCACAAGTCTTGCACATTTCCGCAGAAAACCGGTAATGTATCACAGTGTTTAACCACTAGACTGAGCTATTGCAACAGACCACTGGTGCCAGCAGAAGGGCCAGGGCAGCACACATATTTTAAGAAGATTTTTTTAACCAAGACAGATATTTTAAGAGGCAACCTCCCACCTGTTTAAGTCTGACCATTTCTGTTCCTGACAGCATGCTTGGGGCATTCATTTTGTGTATATGTACCTTCATTTGTAAAAATTTTCCATTTAAATCTTATCGGTTTATCACTTAAAAGCATTACGTCTTATTTCTTCACCTCACTGGGAATCTAATCCCTCCCCCATCTCCACTTTACCTGGGTCTCCTGTGGTCTTTAGTCTCAGGAGTAAGTCATCTGAACACCGACTAGTTTTTGCTACTTGGTCTCCAGATTTATTTCTTTTACTCCTTGGAGATTGTGGTCAGCTAAGCCAATAGTTGATTTCCTAATATTAAAAAATAGAGACACAAGAAAAGAGTGTTTTTCCTGGTAGACCTGGATCTGTTATTCACAAAACAGTTAGAAATAGCACTGAGTTTTGTAGAGTGGTTTGGCTCAATTTCTAAATTATCTTTTGCTGGAAAAAAAATATTGGCAGGACTTCAAAATTCTCAAGCAATCTTTATCAAACGCTTTTGAGAAAGCTGCAGTTTGTTGTTTTAGGGGATTAATTTGGATTTGTTGCTTTCATCCCTAATAATATTTAACAAATCCAACCTAAGAAGAACATACATATCACCTTCTTTATTTCAATACCTAAGATTTGAACATCTGTTTGGTTATCATCATCTGAGAGAGGTATGTTGAAATCCAGAAGAGGGACACCTACCTAATGAACACCACAAAATGTCAGCCATAGGATACAATGTCCTTCATGGAGGATGCAGTGGGGAGGATCCTGCTGTTGGACTTTTGGATATCTGCTCTGGGAGGATCACAGGTTGAGACACTATGGTGCAGGCTTCATAAGATGTCTCGCTAGTCTCCTTGTGCTGAGAAAAGCTAATGGTGGTTACCTGTGTGAGTACCATTGGCCCGAGGAGGAACAAGAAGGAAGTTTTAGACACAAAGCTTAATTTGATAATGAAGATTTTAAATAGCAAGATCTTGACAGTGTAATAATGCTCTCAGAATAATGTATGCAGCAGACAAAGAAGCAGAAAGAAAATGTCTCAGGGCATATATGAGAAAAATATGTATGTTATTGGGATCTGGAATTGATAGAAATTCAGCATTTGTTTTGGTATTGATAGAATGTGCCCTTGAGACTTGGGTTCCTACATGGCCAAAACAAACCTCAGCTGGAAATGGCCGTTAAGAATTAGGGTTAAAAAACAACAGCTAAGCCAAGACTAAATGTTTGCATGTACCTATCTGAATGCTAAAATTAAGCTAGGTGAACAGGAAACTCAATTCTAAAGGAGGGTATTGACTTAACAGGCCTTCTAGATACCTGTTGGACAGCACTGACTAGGGTGTAATTAATAAAGTAACATATCAGGGTGTAATTCATAGCAGGGTGTAGTTCATACAGTAACAACAGAGTAAGTGGCAGCAGTGGAGAAGAGACATTAGGGAAATCTTAAAGGTAAATAAAAAGTTTGTTGTATCAAGAAGTAACACACAGTTCCTGTGGACTGAAGTTTTGTGTGTATGTGGAAAGAACCATGGCTGGAGGCTTTGGTCTATGCATAAGAGACAACACCATGCTGGTGAACGGGGTCATCAAGCACAGAGTAATATTCGTCAGTCGGGGCAGAAAACATGAAAATCGAAGTAGACTTCAGTTACCCCCGTGGTGATTAGTGACTGCTACAAAGGGGTGAGGTGCTGAAACTACATTTTCAAGCAGCGTAAGTGGCTGTTTCTTCAGAGAATATGAAAGAGAAGAAGCAACTTTTGATTTAGTGTGCAGAAGTCCAGGAGACCAGGAGTCCAGGTTCAAGGTCTAACCATCAAAACGCAGCTCCGCAAGAGTGACCATAATAGACTGAAGTTCAATTCTCTATAGGAGTGTGGGGGAAAAAAAAGCAGAAATCACTCTGGTAAAGTTTAAAGGGAAATTAAAAAAAAAAAAAAAAAAGAGGAGACTAGTTAAAAAGGAATTTAAAAGAATGGCTAGAAGGGTAAAATGATTGAAAGTGGTGGGGATACTTATGAAAAACATCACATTAGAGGCCCTGGAACATTATTAAAAACTTTAAATGGACAAAAATAATTCTGGCCATGGTTATACAGCAGCAATAAAAGAAGTGACTAGAACTAAAAAGATAAGTTTCAAATGAGGAAAATAAACTCTAGCAAGTTAATGTAAAACCATTAACATGGGCCAAAATTTTTGTGCTTAAGGAAGAACTTGCTAAATACATAAAAATTAGCAATTACATTTTTTTCAAGAATTAGAAGGTGAGCACACACCATAGGGCTCGTGCAGCCTATGGAAGATCAAAAGTCAGTGGGACAGCTATGGATGGAAAAGGCCAACGGTAAAGTTAAATAAAAGGAGGAATTTAGTAGTCTTCCCACATGGGAAATTTTCATTACAAGGGATGAGTATAAGGAACTGTTTTATATTTTAGAGTTGAAATTAAAAATTGAATAATAAAAATTCATCAAGACCAGATGGTATTTTCCAAAGACTGAAGAAATCAAAAAATGAAATTCCAGTCTATTAACTGTCACTTCTATCTACATAAGCACCAGAAAATAGAAGATGGAAAATTTCTTGCTGACTTATTAAAAAGACTTGAAGAAGAAATATGGAAAGCTACAAAATGGGAAGAGTTTTTTTTTTTTTTTTTTTGTAAGGAAAGCTGGTAGACACTATAATAAAGGAAAAGATAAGCAGGCACACAAAACAGAACAAGATGGTGTCTGATCCAAAATTGATCAGTAGAGCACTCCTAGATCCTGGAGATGAGGACAGATGTAGGCATGAGTACTTGGATTTCCAAAAAGCTTTCAACAAAGTTTGCCTCAAAAGAAGTCATGGGATAAAAAGAAAGGACTTTCTACAGTCTAATGGACACTTAAATGTTTTGGAAAAAAGAGGGGAATCACAGTCAGAGAGTTTTATGTCTCAAGAGAGTATTGCTGGAGTTGGGGGAATCTGCCTACGACAGTACATTAAACAGTGCCAGGGAACCTTCTTGGGCAGTGCAAGTCAATAATTACAACATAATGCTGTCAAATTTTATGCCTGGCCTCTAGGTTTTTTGGTTTTGTTTATTTATTTTTTTGTTTTCCCAGCCAATGTACACTGTACTGAACAAAACATCTGGCAGTTGGCAGAGCCCAGGGATAATATCCAATTATCAGTGTGGATACAACCACTCTTTGCCAGAGAGTAGACCGGTACTAATATAAGGTATGGGCACGTGTCACACCATGCCAAACGTGGTATAAAAGTATAATATGAAAATGTATAAAGATTGCTGAGCCACTATCCATCATATTTGAAAAGTCATGGCAGTCCAACGACGTTCCCAGTGACTGGAGGAGAGGAAACATAACCCCCATTTTTAAAAAAGAAAAAAAGGAAGACCTGGGGAACTGCAGGCTAGTTAGTCTTATCTCTGGGCCTGTCAAGGAAATGGAGCAGATCCTCCTGATAACCATGCTAAGAGACATGGAAAATAAGGAGGTGATTTCCGACAGCCAACATGGCTTCACTATGGACAGATTGTGCCTGACAAATCTGGTGGCCTTCTGTGATGGGAGCACAGCATTGGTGGTCTAGGGAAGAGCAACTAGTGTCATCTACCTGGACCTGTGCAAAGCGTTTGACACTGTCCCACACAACATCCTTTTCTCTAAGGTAGAGAGACATGGATTTGAAGGATGGACCACTCAGTGGGTAAGGAACTGGCTGGATGGCTGCGTCCAAAGAGTTGTAGTCAACCATTTCATGTACAGGTGGAGACCACTGACAAGTAGTGTTCCTCAGGGATCCATACTGGGACCAGTGTTATCTAAACTTTGTTGGTGACATGGACAGCAGGATTGAGTGCATCCTCAGCAAGTTTGCCAAAAACAGCAAGCTGTGTGGTGTGGCCAACACGCTGGAGGGAAGGGATGCTATTCAGAGGGACCTGGCCAGGCCTAAGAGGTGGGCCTGTGCGAACCTCATGAGGTTCAACAAAGACAAGTGCAAGGTCCTGCACCTGGGCTGAGGCAATCCCAAACAGGAATAGAAGCTAGACAGAGAATGGATCAAGAGCAGCCCTGAGGAGGACCTGGGGGAGTGGTAGATGAGAAGCTTGACACGAGCCGGCAATGTTCACTTGCAGTCCAGAAAGCCAGCTGTACCCTGGGCTGCACCAAAAGCAGCATGGCCACCAGGGCGAGGGAGGTGATTTTCCTGCTCTGCTCTGCTCTCATGAGATCTGACCTGGAGCCCTGCATTCAGCTCTGGGGCCCCAGCACAAGAAGGACATGGAATTATTAGAACAAGTCCAGAGGGAGGCCATTAAGATGATCAAGGGACTGGAACACCTCTGCTATGGAGACAGGCTGAGGGAGTTGGGGTTGTTCAGCCTGAAGAAGAGAAGGCTCCGGGGAGACCTTACAGCGTCCTTCCAGTGCCTAAAGGGGGCTGCAGGAAAGCTAGGGGGGGGACTCTTTGGCAGGGAGTGGAGTGATAGGACATGGGGTAGCAGTTTTTAAATTAAGAGTGTTTAGATTTGATATCCAAAAGAAATTCTTCACAGTGGGGGTGGTGAGGCCCTGGCCCAGGCTGCCCAGAGGAGCTGTGGGTGCCCCATCCCTGGCAGTGCCCAAGGCCAGGCTGGATGGGGCTGGGGGCAGCCTGGGCTGGTGGGAGGGGTCCCTGCCCATGGCAGGGGTTGGAACCAGATGGGCTCTAAGGTCCCTTCCACTCCAAACCATCCTATAATTCTCTGGTTTAATCTTTATAGAGAGTTCTTGGGAACATCAGCCCAATCCTTGATAATGCTCGTAAAGAAAATGTTAGAAAATAAAACAAACAAACAAACAAACAAAAGGAGTGAGCAGAAAACAGCATTATTGCATGTACAAATCTGTGGAATGACATTATTTTGAAATGTTATACATTCCTATTGAAACTGTTCCACAAAGCTTTTGGCAAGCTAGTAAAGTTTCAAAGAAGGGCAAGAAGGATAACCAGAGATTTAGACCAACTTCTGTTGTGGGTTTTAGAAGGCTACCACTACTCACCTTGGAAAAAGGATGGTTGCAGAGGACAGAGAAAGATTGTGGTGGACAAAGTCCTACTAACATAGAAACAGTGAGTAGAGAACAGTCGGTCCCTATTTTCCTAAACTCTGTGGTCACCATATCGAGTTACGAGGCAAGTGGTTTAAAAGCAGGAAAGATCATCTGCATAATTATACTTCTTAATGTCTGAATGTGTCTGAGCACATTGTTGAGCCCAAAGGTACACATAGGATCAGAAACAGGATCAGAAAGCAGTGAAACAGACTCATGCATAAAAAGGATGGAATCTGAAACACGATGACACAGAATAATGCTCAGTGAAAAGTCCTTGAGGCACTCTGCTGGAAGCTGGGAGACTCACCAGGGAAAAGCCATTCCACATTGGTCCTGTTTCTCTGGTTCTCCTGAACATTCTCTGGTGACCACTAGCAGGGACAGGTAATGGGGCAGATGGAGCTGACCAGGGATGTCTGTTCCTTCATTCTTATTACACCTTGATGCAAAATTAGTCACTTCCACAGTATACGGATTCTTAGTCGGGTGTTTGGGGGATTTTTTAATAAAAACACTAATAACAGGAGTGGACAGCAGAGAATTAGAAATTCTGACAACAAAGGAAAGAGCTGATATTTATTCTGCTTAGAGAACTAAAAATACGATCAGTCTTTTAAAAAACTGGGACACGTATTTGTCAACAGTTATTTGGAATTAAAAAATGCACTTCTTAAAATGTATGCTGGTGTCACATCTGATTCAACAGTGACATGAGTGTATTTCTTGGTGTGGAGGATTTTTTTTTCCAGTAACTCCATGTTCTAATGAGCTTATCATGAATCACTGAACAAGCATCATTGACACAAGCTTTGAGGATAGGACCAGCCCTTGACAGTATCTGCACAGTCACTTGGCTTTCCTCTTTATTTCTCACACTGTTTGTTGCATTGAGAGCTCCTTCTGCTAGGCTGTTTGATCCTGGTGAGCATGTAGCTAGTTCTGGTCATGAAAACAGTATGTCTTGCATAAGTATATTGTGTTTTGTTGTGTTTTGTTTTGTTTTATTTTATTTTTATTTTATTTTATTTTACTTTATTTTTTAATTTTAAGAGCTTGCCACAATTAACTGAAACAAATTTGATATAGTAAGACACCAGAACTCCAAAAAATCCAAACCCACTTGAACTAAAAAACAATGAGTCCAATACTTGCACAGTGAGTTAGTCATCTGTGACTCTTGGAGGCATCAAAATCTCACTTGATGAATTGTCTGTGACATTCCCAACAGTCTACTAGATGTAGATGGATGAAGGTCCTTTGTTGAGCAGGTGGCCCATCTTCCACATGTGCAGAGCTGTGCCCCTCACCACCTCTAGCTGTAACCAGACCATCTTCCACTCTGCTTTCCTTCCACTAAATGTCTAAGTTGTGCCTCCCCCAGCTGTAAGGCCTCCAAAGTCATTATGCATTGGGGTGAAAAATGAGATTTGGTGGGGGTGTGAGCTCAAAAATTGCTGGGACTGGACCAGAAGGATGGAGAGACAACAGAGTCCAATGAACCAGGGTGAATGAAGAACTGGAGAGGGAAGGTCAGGCAAGATGAGTATGGGTATGGAGGGTTGAGCAGGGAGATGTTGCTGAATCCAGGGACTTGATGCTCAAAGTCCAGGCTGGTCTGCCTTATGAAGCTGGCTTTCGGTAGCCCTTCTTGTCTCATCTGTCATCCAAAGGGACCTCCTTTAAGAGCAGATGATGACAGAGCACACTGCGAGTGTCACTGCTCCTTCCCTGTCTATGAATGTATGAACTGTCAGGCTGTACAGGAGACTCATCTGTCCCAGAGCTTGTCTCTGACAGCCTAAGAAAGAGTGACAACTGGGCAAATATACCGGGTACGTTTCCCTAAGAATCTCTTGGCTTATAAATGTTTTCAGTTTATCAATAGTTTGAACTAGATGTGGCTTCTGTATTTCACAGAGGATGAACCACTTAATGAGCTATTCTGGTCTCCTGCTGAACCTCTGTAAACTCTAATCACCCACAACATGCTTTGGCAAGGCAGCTTGCAGGTGTATTGCCCCTTGGTGAAGGCCCTCTCTTTTTATTTGTTTCAAAACTGGTTCCTGTTGGGTTTTCTTGATAGCCCTAGTGGAGCTGGGAAGAGTGAACTTGTCTGACTTCTCCAGGGCTGCTTGCAGTTTTGCAGGCATCTGCCACAGCCCCCTCAGTTGTCTTCTCTCTAGGTTGAAGAGTCCTGCTCTGCTTAGTTGTTCCTCACAATGGGGCTTTCTCAGACCCTTGACCATAACTGATGTCTTCTCCAAAGCTTCTTCAGGTCTAGTCTAATCTCTTTGAGAGGAAGGGACTTGCAAAGGAAGCTGGCACACAGGCTTCTGACTCCTTTGCTGTATGACATCTTGAAAAATATCAGCTAGTCCAGAGCTACCAGGACCGTTGGGAAATCAACTGAAATATTTTTTAGATGTGGAATAATTAGTTGACCTCCTCATGGGCCAGAAGCCAGTACAAAAGGAATCCATTTTCCCCAAAGGAGATGTTAATTTTGATTAAACATGGGATTTTTAGAATGAAAAAAAAAATAAATCATTTGGAACTACCATTCTGAAGCAAGACAAAAGAATCTTTGTTTTGATTTGAAATAAAAAATAACATTTTAAACTTGGAAATGAATAGTGAAAGGCTAAATTTGCTTTTGAAAGTTCCTTTGGGGTTGATGGGAATTTTTTTGCCACACTCTTCCTTAAAATGCCACACTTCTAGGCCACTTATATATTTTTTTTCTTTGCTCCAGAACAGAGAATTCATCAGTCAGTGATCAGCCTCTAAAAGTCATGAGCCACCAGGAGGAATATGAAACATGCTTGGTCGTGAGCTATCTTTCCCCAAATCCATCATGCTGGTCTTGGCAGCTTGCAGAGGAAAGCCTTCTTCAGGTTCCTGAGGGAACGAGCATCTTGAATACTGGTAGAAAAGGGGAAAAAGAAGGCAGCTGGGAATCTCCGTTCCTTCACAGGGTTGGTCACCTTCACCCAGAAGTTTCCTCCACCCTTATCTCTTCCCTCTATCTCTGATGGAGCTGGGTCAGCCGCTTCCGGACCGGGGAAGATCTCTGGTCCTCAACGATGGGAACTGCGCTGTGCCAAGAGCCCCACTGCTCCCTTCCCCTTGCAGCCTGCTTGGGAGCACCAGTGCTAAATTAAACCAGATTGCGCTTTTCCCACTTTAGTAATTTAGATAAAAGTAACATTTTGTTTGAGAGCAGCAGCAATTATACCCTGGGGTTTGGGATTAACGTGATTAATACTTTCTTCATCTCCAAGTGGCCCTCCCACCCCCTCTTCTGCTGCAATCAGAGTCTTGTCTTTCAATGGCGCTACAGTGGATAGTGTTACCCAAAAAAGGGGCTTTGTGCATAAATCCTTATTAGGGAGTATTGCAAGTGTTTAGCAATGAGCATCTTGGAAAAAAATAAAAGAGAACTGTATCGCAATGCATTAGTGTCTGTATCACATGAAAAGCCTGTCACTTCACCACCCAGGGAACTAATGAAGATCCCAATTATACAGCAATAAAATATACATATGCAGTACAGAGGGACTTATACATTTTTAATTTTTTTCCAAAGCCAAATGCAGAAAGAAAATTCTAATTAGCAATTTTGTCATTTTTAAATAGAAAGGTATGCAGTCATGGGAAACGCCCAGGAGCTGCATTTCATCCCCAGCAAACCCCAGCGAAGCCAGCCCCACCACCCGGCACTGAGCCCCGTCCTGCCCTGCCTCCTTCTGGCAGGAAAAACCAGGATTTTGGGGTCCCTCCACAACACATCACTGTCTAAGCTCTAGAGCTTAAAGCTCTCATCCTGCTCTAAGGACAATCTGGATGGGCAAGGAATGGTGTGTTCAGCTCCAAGCTCTCTGCTGTGCTCAGCTCTCCAACCAGCTCCACATTGCTAATGAAGATTCCACCTTTCTCGGGGAGACCAGAGATGTGAAGACCCAGCGGACGCTGTCTGGGGGTTTCCAAGTCCCACAGGAGCAAAACAGTGTGCTGGGCCACCCCGTGATGGCAGGATGGCAGCAGACATCTGAGCCTCCAGCTGCACCCTCCAGCTTACATTTGTTTTTCTCTTGTGGTTGTCAAAGCTGGAGGGATGGCTGTGATCTCCCAGCCCCTCCCTGGCCTTGAGAGAGAAGACCCAGTCATCAGCTGCATGATAACACAGAGAAAAATTGGATGGAGCTTTATCAGCAAAACCAGCCAAACCCCCTCCTTTCTCCCTAGACCACAGCCCTAGAGATACTGGGGACTGCTGAATAGTGCCCCTACCCAGAAATCCCAAGCAAATGGTATTGTGGAGCAACAGAAGAGAAAACCTGCCCTTTTTTCCCACTCCTTCTGCAGAAGACCAGCATAACCTGATAGTTCACCCTTATTTTCCTGATGCTCCTGCCCGTGTGCCCTGGGAACGCAGTGAGCCTGCAAGGAGGAGCTGCACGTTTGTCCCCACTGCGGGCTCCTGTCCCGGCTGCTCCCCCACTGCCCCGCTGCCACCCACCAGTCCCACCACCCTGGTGGGAGCACAGGGACACTGCGGGGATGCCCAGCATCCCCTCCATGCCCCCTGCAGCACCTGGAGGTGAGATTTGCAATCACAGACCTCAGCCCAGCTCTGCAGACAGCACGTACGGCACAGATGGACTTCCAGACAGTTTAGCTGCAGCCTCATGAACTTGTAAAAAAACAGTTTTTTTCTTTCCTGTGGTACATAGTACATATTCATCTGGTTGCTGTCCATAGGAACAATAAAAGACTTACCTAGCCAGACTGCCATCCCTCCCAATCAAGAGTTGCTCCAAACCAAGAAGCTATCAGAGCTATCCAGCACACATACACATACAAGAAAACCCTCAAGAGCTGTTAAACATTAGCATAGCAATATATTTCCCTTAATTGCATCCAAAGAAATGATTGACTTATTTGAGTTTCCAAAAACTATATATATGTAAAAACATCAATCTGAGACAGGAACTCAACTTGGAAAGTTTCTGACAAAATGCTCAAGATCTGGCAAGGTTTTAAGCAATTCAGAACAATGTTTTAAAACGGAGTTGTCAGGCAACCTGAAGCATAAAGCAGTTCTGCCAGCTCCTCTTGTAATAAAAATAAATGATCATTTGTTGCTTTCTGAATTCTAGTATGCAGAGTGAATATATTATACAATGTCCTATGTCCCAAACTCCATCTTCATTTAAATTTTAAAGTCACTGTAATATGTTGCATAAATATAAGGGGAAAAATAATTACTGATGATAGCATAGTTCTGAAAAGTTTTCAAGCATGCAAAAAGCACAGAAATTGTTATTTTGACATTAATCAGTGAGCAGGCCCTGAGCATGTCAGAGTTGTGACAGACAGGATCATTATCACCAGACATGGCAGGAACTTTCACCTAGCACAGAATTATTGGGGGAAAAAAAAGAAACCTTTCTGTTTTTTTTTTTTGTTGTTGTTTTGTTTTTTCATTTACAGAAAAATTGAAAATGTTTCAAACGTGTATCGTAATAATAGTGGTTGAATTCTTTTGCTTATGGAACTGATTACAAGATATCCAGGAACCATTTCAGCATAAAACCCACCCTCCCGTAGCCCCCATAACGGGCCGCCTCGTTCTGGCTGTGAAGGTGCAGGTGATGCACAGATCCCCTGGGGGTTCAGCCAGGGCGCCCAGCCCTTTGCTGGGTAACGGTCCCACTGCTCATCATCTGCTTTGCCAGGCTTCCCTGCTCTGACGTGCTCTGCTGAGTCTTTGCAGAAAGGCAGATATGGTCCCCTCTCTGTCTAGCCTTCAGGTGCTTTAACACCACTTGAGCCCCAGTAAGAAGAAAGAAATGACTCAGATAAAGTAGACGAGGGCCTCTGGTTTAATTTTTTCTCTAAGTTAAAAATTTCTTCCTGAAATCCAGCTATATACATAACTGTCTTCTTAATTACTGCTATCTTATCTACCGTGATAGTTTTGAACTGCAAGTTTAACTGGAATAAAAAGCAAAGTTTAATTAATTGGTTAATTATTTCTCCCTCTTATAATAAGAAGATAATGTTCACAGAGACAAAACAGAGGCACAGATATACCCTGCCGCTGGTTTGTCACCGCTGCATGTTCCTCAATGCCGGGAGCAGCCTGCAGTGGTGTCCCCCTGAAATCAGGGGCTCTTCTCCAGGTTCCCTCTCCTTCATCCTCCTGCTCCTTGAAGGAGTTGTTAACCAAGCAACTAGAGTTGCTTCTGAGCTGTCTAAAGGGTTTCAGAAGGCTAGTCCTGATAGAAAGTTTGGGAGAAAACTATCCTAGTGGGAGAAATAAAAAAAAGGATGACTTTTTTTTTTGATTGTTTCTCAAACGTCTGAAAGCAGAACTCCTTTTGGAAATGTGAAAGTAATTAAATCAGTGATACCCAAGGGGAGAGTCACTCCTGGCAGGCAGTATGTGAGTAATGGCCTCATCCAGGCAGTGTGGCAAAAGCTACAAAGGCAATTCTGAAATCTTCCCAGCATGGGGCAGAGGGACGTTCAGAGCTTCGATTAACTGTCTGCGTCCCTTGCCAGTGCTCCAGCAGCAACATTTGGGGTGAGTAGGAAGTGTCTGTAAGAAATTCTGCCAGCAGGATGCTGCCCTAACCCCCGAACCTCAGAGCTATTAAATGAAGCAATGATCAATGAATATGGGGTAGATTCTGCCCACCTTAAAGACAAAATAAAATAGATAAACCAAGGGAGAAGGCTATATAACTGTACTGCAGCTAGCTGAGCTATCTAGGGAGTTATTCCAGTCTTTAGAAGACAAAGTATTTGCAACACTGATATCCAGAGGCTGAACATGACAGATTTAGAAATAGAAATTTTTTTCCATCCAGGTGAATTATCAGCACAGAAACTTCTGCAGCAATGTAATTTTTCACATGGAGACATACAGCAAAATACGTTATCAACATTTTCTTGCGACACTATTCATAAATACTGCATTTGGCATGCTAGACTTACATCAGCATCACATAAAGAGATTCACAAAACTTAGTCACTGTGATGAACATATCAAGATAGTCTCGATATATGAGTGCAGAAGACTGTTCAGAAGGTGGATGTAATTCAGAGCTTTTCGGAGAGGTCCTTCCATGACCTTTTAGGGAAGAGCTGAAGATTGCATGGGGAGGGCAGGGTCTCGGCTGAGGACATGCTGAACAGGTGGGTGAGCAGGCACGGAGCGTCTTGATGAGAAAGGACAGTGAAACAGTGTTAGTGCAAGCAGAAAAAACATTCTATGGTGAGCAAATGAGAGGAACCTGCTGAGAAAGTCTGAGATGTAGGTTTGTGACAAGGAGGTGTATTGGTGGGCCTACAGCAAGGCTGGACCCCCCAGAGCATGGCATTTGCTGAATTAACAAGTGCCAGTTCAGTTTTAGTGGAGGGCTAAAGCACTATGAAAGTGTGGAGTAAATGGTCTGAGGTCTGTAAGGGCTCTGGAAACTCTGGGCAGGGGGCACATAGCCTCTGTGCTGCCCATTCCCCTGGGGCCAGGCTTGAAGCACCCTCCTTGCAGGACAAAACTTTTTCCAACACACAGCTGAGAAATATTTCCCTGACTTACACTCATCTGCTCCCATTGTCCCAGTTGTCCCTTACTGTAGTTTAAATAATAAATCCCTATATGATGCAGAATCAGAAGATTTCCTCCAGTGTGACTGGTTAGAGAAACAACATTATTTCTTATCAAGAAAAGCACCTTTTTATTCAAAGCATTCAAAGTTAGTCTTGCACCATCTAGTTTAATAAATCCATTTTGAGTTCTACTCTCCTTTCACTGATCCCACTTCTTTCATTTTTCTGTGTCCAAATTGGCTCCAACAGCTCAGATACCGCAGGGATCAAACTAGCTGGCTGATAGGTGCTGGGTTCCTCTTTTCTTTTGCCCTGGGAACTCCCCCGCCTACTCTTCATAGCTCCAATGCCACCCTCAACTTAGTAAATTTATATGAAATAATCACTACTGGGACTAGAAATTGATGTTCTGGATATTTTTAGAAGTCCAAGATTATCTGGCCCCCTGGCTACTCAGCATTGAGTTGCTCAGAAGTTTCTCCTCCATGGAGATGATCGACTCCGTTTTCATGCCTTCATTCACAGCAGCATCCTGGCGTTGCTTCTGCATTCAATGTTTTCTTCATTTGTGATAAATGACGCAAAATATATGTGGAGTTTTGGGGCTATATCCAAAAAATCTTTAATCTTCACTATCATTGATCAGCAAATGCCTTTCTTTCTCTCTCTCTCTCTCTCTCTTTCTTTTTTTCTTCCTTCCTTCCTTCCTTCCTGTCTTTCTTTCTTTTTTGTCTTCCTTTTTTCTTTTTTCTTTCTCTCTTTCTCTCTCTCTCTTTCTCTCTCTTTCTCTCATCTCTTTTTATTCATAACAAGAACAAATCTTTTACAATTTGCTTCGATTCAGTTTTAACTCAGCTCGACTTTTATCAATTCTCACTTTTTTTTTATGCACTTTCTGAGATTTAAGACGTAAGTTTATTTGCTGCTCAGTTCTTTCTTCTTGTCCTTGCAGCCTGTCTGCTTGATCCTAACAGACTTTTGGATGAGGTTATTCATTGTGTTAAACCTGGAGCCCAGTCTTCCAGGATTTTTCCACTTGCTTTGGAAGCCTGTTCCAGACACTGTTGCATATTTGATTTCAATATATTCCCACTGCTTTCTCACTTATGTCTCTGAGCTGCTCAGGTCAGTTATCTTAGTTCATTTGGCTTATCATTTGCCCTTTAAAATCAAGAGCCATACTTGCAGACTAATAAAGTAAGTCCTCCATTTGTCAGAAAAAAAAATAATTCAACATAAAGTTATTTATTAGTAACTGGCTCTGCCAGACAAATCCAAATGTAAAGCAGTATCACCCCCAGTTGGTAGAAGAATTTTGGAGAAGGTGTACCTGCCACAGGCAGGAACATCTGGGGTGGGCCAGCCTGTAGAAGACAGTGTGTCACGAACCAATTCTCACCTGCCAGAATGTGATGCTGGCTCCAGTGGAAGATGAGCAACTTCTGCTCCAGCAAAACAGCTCCAGTGTCAGGAGGAGGAAATGTCATTTCCTTTTGGTGCTTTCCAAGCAGAACCTGATTTAAGAGGCCCAGAGAAAGGACAGTCACTTGGAAGGGCCTCAGAGGTGTACCTAACTTTTCTCAGAAATACATTTTATGACATTTCAAGAGGCTCACTGTTTTTCTGCAAATAGCAGAGTTAGACCTAAATTAGGCAATGTTCATCATTGGGAGAAAGTGTTACTAACTTCTGTATGACTTAGGGCAGGAGTGGACATCAGTGTAGTATCTTAGCAATGCCAACAGAGTAGAAAAACTCCTGTATGAACTAACTGGCCACAAAAATCACAGCCAAACCCTATCTCATAAGAGTTTGTTTTCCTGTGTGCCATCACTGCATCTCCACAGCTGGTTCCCATGGGTACCACTGCACTATTTGCCCTAGAACCAGCTTAAACCATACCACCTGAATCAACTCATCTCTGCATAAACCAGCAACTCAGGAATATGAAACACCACTAGCCATTTATCTTAAAATACATTTGTCTCAGGAATTTACCTGTGCTTTTTCTATGTTTCTTTAGTGAGAAATTAATCTGTCTGTCAATGTGTCCTTCCATTAAACCTGCACTTGTTTATTTTAAAATAAAAGCTGCCACACTGAGGATAAAAACATGAAATGTTTTATGTGGGAATCTGAAAGAATATTATATTAAAACGCACATTCTTTGCTTGTTTCTGAATCCCATGAGACTCTCTTTCAGGGAAATTCAGCTGGGAAATTCATTCTTCTGCATTAAGATGAATTAAACCTTTTCAGTTATAAAAGTTTATTCGTGTAATGCACACACCTCTAGTGAAATTTGCTTTAAAACAAACAATAAATAGTACTTTGACCCAACTGCTCCTCTGTTCCTGCAGTAAAAACTGCAGCCACATACCCTGGTCCATCAAGACAACTCTGCAGAGATGTGGCTGAGTGCAATACACTTACCCCTAGCTGGAGATCTCTGATCCCTGGAGTAGCCCCACAGCTGGAGGACATCTCTGGAAGAGGACAATGAGGAGGATCCCACAGACTCCACTGTTCCTTTGCATTCCGACTACGGGGTTAGGTGGCTAAGGGACAAGTCCTGGACTCTCTCCAAGATCCACCTGTGCTGGGGTGGTGTTTTGAAACGTCATAGGTATCATCCACCATCCTGCCCCACTCAGACAGCCCCACACAAGGCTCTCCAAAACTCCAGTTTCAGACCCACTGCATGTGGAACCTGAGTGGGGACATTCTGTATCTGAGGATCCTGCCCACAAGATCACCCCATGCATGGTCCTGCTGGGTCTGCAGGGAAAAGACCTGTGGGTGTTCAAGGGCTCTTGTACACAGAACAGATGAAAAGACTTCTTGGGCCTTTTTTTTTTTTTTTGGTTTGTTTCCCTGAAAAGTAAAATATCAACTTTATACTGACGCACACTTTGCCTTATCCAGGTCACCATCTCCAAATCCTTCTCCTGTGCAAATCGGACTCAAGTGGAAGAAGAGGATGGCAGGAGCTCAGGCACGCAGTAGTTCTCCTCGGAGAATGAAATGTGGGCGCTGCCTTGTCAGAAAACAGCTGTGATATGGATGTGTGTGTTCAGCCTGTGAGGCTGCTGTAATTAAAAGTCCTCGCTGGGATTCTGACTGACCCTTAGCTTTATACACACACGGATGTCAAATGTCAAACTGTCTCCCCAGCTCCAGCAAAACTGGCCTGATGAGACAGCCGCTAGTGAAAGTGGAGCAGTCTATTGGGACATCTGGCATTCAGCATAATTGTTTATGAGACAAAACTTGCCAGAAGCAGCAGCAGGCCAAATTGGAAAGAACTAATGGCTAAATATTGGGGAATTATCTGGCTGGAGCAGTATGGCCCAGCCTGGTTAATTAGGAGCTAGCAATGAATATAGAATTGCTGTTAATTTTAACCCACCATGCCTTTCCTGAGGCGAAATAGTGAGAGTATCTCTATTACGTGTTTTGGTAAATGGTGGAAGGGAATGTTTAACAATGGTGGATTTTCTTCTTTATCTTAAGTGCTACACCCTTCATCTTGCAGACACACACCTGCACTAGCAAGCCAGCTAAGCTGATGGCAGCAATCACACTGGCATTTGACCCTGGGTGCCTTTTCAGTGCCTTCTACAACTATTTCCTTCAGTGGCAGCAGCACTCCGGTGCCTGCACACTGCAGACAGAGCGGCTCTGCCTGCTGCCGAAAGCCCCCGATTTCCCTCGTTCTTGGTGCCGGTGACTGCTGGGTGTCCCCGCAGGGCAGGAGCCAAAGCTCTGCTGCTGCAGGGTGAGCTGGACAGGGGGACGTGGGGCAGGGTGCGTCCCAAAAGCTTTCCTGTTTGTGTCAGGATTTAGACTGATCAGGGTTGTGGCACTGGAGATATCAGCCTATGAAGAAATGAACTTGTTTGGCTCTAACAGTCAGACAACGACTGACCTGATGAGTGAAAGCCCACTTAGCCTCAGCAGTCCCTTCTGAGGCATCTTGGGCTTCTGCATTGTGTGTTCAGCCTGGCCATCACTTGGGAGGGTCTGCTTGTGTGGCAACTTGATGACAACTCAAAGAAGGTTGCTTTGAGTATAATCTTACTACTTGCTGAGGAGGTAACATTTCCACCCTCAGATGTATTAATCCACAAAAGGTACCAATTCCCAAAGAGCAGAAATGATTTTGGTAAATGTCTGTGATAAGACAAAAAACATCTCCAGCTACTGTAAATAAGAAACCATCACAGTCTGGAAGTTCATTCCCTCAACAAGACAAATGAAATCAGTTTGAATTTTGGACCACTGCCTCTGGATACTTTCCATGGAAACATTCAAGCTTTCAGCAGGGCCTGGGGCATATCTTGGCAAGAAAAACCTGCACTTACAATTCTCTCTATATATTAACACTGATTTGGGCAATCAGGCTTACATCTTGGCTAACGCTCCCACTTAAGTGTTTCATATCTCAGATTTCAATGTTCTCAAAGTGCACCTAGTGTTCTCAAACTGTAGCTTTGATTTCTCCAGAAATGTGGGAATGACATTTACTCTAGTACTAGAGAGTGATGTGCATCAATGAAATATCCCAAGAAGATGACCCTGATTGTTTTTTGCCTTAACTCAGGCATAAGATTTTCCAAATATGTGCGAAAATTCCCTAAGTTGCTCAACAAATTCATCTTCTATTGAACTCATGATCAAAATGTCCAAATATGGCACAATGCATGGAATTATGGAAAACAGAGCTACTCTGAAGGGTTGAAAATTTCCCCAAATGACAGAAATGTCGATTCAGGATTGGAATAGTATGCTGAGCCTCAAGACTGTGCAGCTGCAGCATCTTTGATATGCCCAAGGAAGATCTAATTCTGTGAGATCTTCCAACAACAGCAACAAATTATTTATTAAAGGCAAGCATGAGATACAGCTGCTCTTGGTACCTCGTTCATGACTCATTTGTCATGAAAGCCACAATTGCCATTTGGTCTGTGTATAGGCACCACTAGTTCAAACCACTTGAACTCAATTGCCCTAGCTGCTCAATGAGTTGCCCAGTGTCTGTTTCTGTCCTTGTCCATAAAACAAAGTGATACCATGGGCCGTCATTTTAGCAGTATGACTTTCAGATCCAGTAGAATGATATCAGGCTGGCTTTATAGACTCCTAACTCTTCAGAACACCTTTGAGGGGATCCTCCAACAGTCCTTCTTAGCCATCCTTCTCTGATAATGGACTCTTTGAACACCAATTCCCTTTTCTCACAAATGAGGCTTTTGTGCTCACTCGTACTCTTCCTCAGAGTCAGAGCAGACTTCCAGCAGGCAGGTGCTGGTGATGTGAATGTCAAGACCATTCTGGTTTCAGAGATTACGTCGTGAAATGGCGAGGTTTGGGTGCCAGAAAGAAATGGCTGAAGGTGTCCTCACAGAAGACCATCAGAGCAGGGCCAGAGCTCATTCTGTTTTGCATTTCTGGTCATTTCTAGTAAGAAGAAAGATTTTGGAACGGTTCAGAGGCCTGAGACAGGAGGAGATTTACATGAGGGACCAGGTCTTCTACCCCACCATGTGGCATCTTTCATGTGCTAACATACATCCTCCATCTGTTTTCATTCCACTGCTGTGTCTGAACCTGGCCATTCTCAAAAACAAGCATGTGCTTTGAACCACTCGAGTAATTCTTAATTTTTATCTAAGAAAACAGAAAATAAGGATGTCTCAGCACTCAGCACTAGGAAGCAAGCCCTACCTCTGTGCAGCTTCCAGCCTGATTCCTCAACCTGCCCCGTTCTCCTTTCCTCACTTACTTCTTCTCTCACAGGATCCTCTTGCCATGATCCAGGAGAAACGAACAGAAATATTTTAGGAAGGAACACTTTTTCTGGGAGGGGTTCCAAATGACCTTTCTTCCTTAATTTAAACTTAATTTTATCCCACATTTTAAAAGCTGATTGCACCAGGTTGTATAGCATTTATACAGACAACAGAAAATAGAGTCTGAGTGTTGTGATGAACTGCACTTTCCATATTATTTGTGACAATATATTTTTACTGGAAATTTCAAAACATGTCTGGTGGGATATCACTTGGCTCCTGTATCTGCTGAAGTGAAATAAAATCCTGTGTTTTTGCTAATAGCTGTGAAAATTCTTAGCAGGCGTTAATAAATAGGAGAAAAAAAACTTCTCTCTCTCTCTCTTTTTTTTTCCTCAAAAATATAGATTATTAGATTGGACTTGGAAAAAAATCATGAACGAAAAATGCAGAAAGTAACTGGGTGGGATCTACAAGAACACCTAGGAAAGAAATATACCTTTTCTCCCCTTGAAATGCATTTCTTGCTGGAGCAGCGGTACAGATGCATACATTTTATCCAATTTATACAATGTTATATTTCTTCTCAAATGTTTAAAAACCTGTTACACGGTTTTTAGAGCTCACTCAGGGGTATGTCGTTTTAGCTTTTCATCAAGCTCCAATGCATGTATTTCTTGGTATATATTCTAAAAGAAGCAAGCATTCTTCATTCACATGGTATCAATTAAAGATGCAGAATTTTTAGCTTTCCATCCTGAGTGGAGCACTCTCAGAGAGCCACCACTGCTGGGTTCCTGGTGACTTAGGTCAGGGTGAGATGTACAAGCAGCATTTTCTGCTCCCACCTTACGAACAGCGGAGGCTGAGAAGAGGAGCAATGCCTCTGTGTAAAGCTGGGCAGAGTTTAGAGCCAAAACAATATTCTTGTCTGTTTGCACCCTTAAATGCAAAGACACCTGGCCAACACTGTGCAGGATGGACATGCCCCAGGACCTGATTTTAGATGGGGGAGGCACACCAGTTCCTTTAGCAATTAAGGATGAAGAAGACTCAGTATGCCTGGAAGGATGCTCCACATGTGTTTACATACTTTCTCATCCTCACCCTGGTGTTACATGGATCCAGATCACTGACACTGGTAAACCACCAGCAATCTCTGATTCAGAGAGAAAAACGGGTGAAGAAAACTGCCTACCATCTGAAGGAGGTGCAAGGTTAGAGCCCCTGAGCCCCTGAGACCCGCTGTCTGCCTCCTTGTTCCCCTGGCTCTTCCCACCCTGCCCTCCAGGTTCCTCGTGCTGTTTTCTCCCCTCTACAGCCAAGATGGGCCTTGCCAAGATAGAGGGATATGTGTTTGGATGTCCTCGGTGAGGGCAGGCCAAGGGAAAGGCTTGCCTGGGTGAGGGTGGTTGGTTTATGAAACCCTTCAGGAATTAAACAAATTAATACCCGTGCACAGAAAATGGGAAGATGCCATAAAATTAAGGCTAGTGGTGTGGGTAAAGCTGAGCACTGGAGGATCTGAACATGCCCAGCTTTTTGTACGAAGATCACCAGGACATTTTAAGTCCTTATATTAAAACCAGGTATTTCTGTTTTAAAGGTATGCTCCAGGTTAACCAGACGTCACAGCTGAGGGGGCCAGAAGCCCTGGCTGTGACAGCTGTGGCCAGGTCACAAATATGAACTCTGCTGGTTCTGTCTACCCTCAGTGCTTGGGAACACTCGTGGGGTCCCGCTACGTGTCCAAGGCATGGGGCACCACCAGGGCTGAAGAAGGCAGAGGTTCAGAACAGACCATCAGGCTGATATGGCACGTGTCCCTAAATGCAGGCAGGCACTGCGCTGTTGAGTACAGGTTTCATCAATTACTTTTGCTGTTGGCGTTTGTGCTTTTTTTCAGACAATTTTTAATGACCTTCAGCTCTGTGATGATGAGCTGTGGGTCATATCCCACCCACAGTCACCTGTGTCACTGGTGTGCCCCTGTGTAGATGGGGACAGACGTCCTGCACGGCTGCAGAGAACGTGTCTCCAGCTCATTTTCCACTGCATCGGTGTCATGGAGCCTGGTGTGGTTCAAATAACTGTGATTACAGCCTTACATTTTCTGTGATTCAATTAACAGCCTGATTAGTAAGATACTATTCCATTTTATAATTAGATTAATGGGAGCATTCATTCAGAAGTTGTTATCTCACTTAATAATGACCTCACTGATTATTCTATCTCCTTTAACTGACTGATTTTGATTAAAATAAATATAGCTCACAGCACCTGGAAATTCATTCTTCTATTCAGAAGGAATCTGATAGAAAGAGATTCCCTTTTAAGAATTTCTTGAGAGTGATTAAATATTTTGGTCCTCCTGAGGCTGAATTTTCATGTTTTTAAATATGACATTTTTGAAATATTTGATAATAAAATATTTATCAAGCGCTGTATTTATATTTTCAATACATCTGTTTCTACTTTGACTGTTTGAACATAATTTCAGCAGAAATATATATTTGCATGCTGTGCTGATTTAAAAAAAAAAAAAACACCCGCAAGTGTTTATGCACACACATACATTTTCACACACACATAGACAACGTACTGCTGAACATTACCGTTCAGGCAACCCTGTACCTCACACACAGATTTCTGCTTTAGGAAGAAACACAGCCATCAGTCATTTAGCCAATTGAATTTATCAGATTCCCTGCTGCTTATGATGTTATTTTGTATATTAATCTATTTTCTAAAAGCAGTAAGAATTAGCAAGAACAACTGCTAAACATTTTAATATGGAAAAAAAAGGCAAAAAGCCAGGAAAATTAAGTTAGTAGGCTTGTCAGAACAAGCAAAGCACACCTGATTATCATGACACAATTAGTGGCAATCACCAAATCTGTGCTGTTTTAGGCAATTTCAGTTTTGTCACCAGGGGGGTGAATGTGATCATGACCACTGACAGCACCTGTTTTGTCAGGTATTGAGGGAACTTTACAAGGCCTTTTTATCAAAAAAAATATATAGCTTTTTTTTCAGAATCTCAGGTCTAGGGACAAGCAGCCCCTGGTGGACGGTGACCAGGGTGACCTGCTCTTGCTCCTATGGGAAGGGCTCAGCTGTAACCCAATTTTCCTGGGGTTCCAAGGAGACTCTACATCCCCCATTTGCAGATGCAGTGGTGAGGTGCAGAGCACAATGCATTTCCTCCATATTTCAACACTAAATGCTGAGGACCAAGAACTACACGGCTTTGCTCTGGTTAAAAGGAAAAAAGAAATCCCATCGGAGCAGGGCTGGCTCTGCTTACAGAGTTCATTGCCTCACTGGAGTGGATGGGGGACACAGACTTTTGCTGGAGCGGGGCACAGGCTGGTAAAGATACAGGAACCACTGATGGCCAAACACAACTTGTGTTGGTATTTAATGAATTGATGCAGCTGGTTTTCTCCAAAGGCAGCCAACCAGCCACTATCAGCCTGATGCTGACCCAACAGCAGCATCAAAATTCACTGCTGATAAAGGAAGAAAAGCTATCGGGAAAAGCTGCAGCTAACAGCAGGGTCTGGACTCATGCAGCTGGTGAAATGAGAAACTGCTGAAATTACTCCTCTTCTCAGGCCCTGAATAACCTGACAAACAGAACCCATAGCCTGGTCTGCTAGGAGCAGGTCACTTCCCATCACATCCTAATCCACTCTTAAATACTTCCAGCCCAGCCAATCCACCTGCGTCCCCAAATCCTACTCGTGTCGCTTTACCTGGCTGCCACAGCACCTTCCTGCAGCTCCAAGGCAGAAGGGAAAAGATGCTGCCAGAGATGAAGAGAGGCAGTGGAGCTCCTCCCTTGGGTCACTGCCTTGCTAGCTCTAGAAAGCCAAACAACTAAAAGAGGAGCAGAGCAGCTGCAGAAGATGAAAGCCCCTGATTTGATCCAAAATGCCCATGCCAACAAAGTGGGGAGTGCAGTAGAAACTTCAAGGTGAGAGTCAGGATCAGCAGGATCTCTACTTGCTTCAAGACCTTTCACTTACTGTGTTAAAGCATCTCCCTTCTGAATTTCTCCCTTCTGGGCTCCTTGGCATGCTTTCTCTGGCTGCACTTCTCACCTCTGCTCCCTGTCCCCAGCAGCCCAAGCCCCTGCACCACCAAACCACGGGACACCCTCACCTTTCCCAGCCCACACCTTGGGACACAGGGTCCAGCCAGCAACTCTGGAGGATTTGCTCTGAGCTGTGTGATGGTCTCAGGGCAAAGTTTCACTTTCTGGAGGAGCTGGTGGCAGAATCTGTTTAAAACACTCTGGTTCCCACTCTGTGCCCTAGATTTCTGCTTCAAAAGTTTTTTCCCCCATAGCTTTTCTTCCTTATGTGTAGAAAAATGTTTACTTAAAGGTTAAAAAGCCATTGCCTGTGAGTCAGCAGAAGAATCTGATGTGCGTGGAGCTAAGGTGCTGTCTAGACAAAGACACTATAATGAGGACCTAATTAAATGAAAGGTGCCTAAGAAAATCAGGGTGGACAAGAATTTTCTGCCAGGTGTCAAACTCCAGCACCTCTCTGAGTGCATAGGGCAGACCCGCAGAGGTTGACGAAAAGATGACAGTCCAGAAACGTGGACGTTTGTGATCATCTATAAATAGAAATTCTGAGAAACCTGCAGAGCAGAGGGACATTGGAGAGGACTCTTCTAACATGAGGCAAACACAGCCTTAAAACAAGAAGTCCTAAACCAGACTTGTCCCACACCAAGCCTGGCCCATGGTTGTACAGCTTTTCCCAGACTGTATTTCTTTGCATGACACTGTGCTTGGACTCCACACCTACTCCTTCACTGGGGAACATCACCCCCTCTGCTCCTTGACAGGCAGTCTAACTAAGTAAGGGCACAGCCTCCAGCACCAGAGAAGACCTTCCTGGTCCAGCCCAGGTTTCTGTGCTATTGATTCACCCATGAAAATGACTCCAGAGAATCTCATATAGATCTTAGAGACATTATCCTGTGCATTTGCTCTTATTTAGTTTTCTGAAGCTTCCCAGGGCCCGTCTGTTACCTCTGTAGAAGCAACGGGGTGGTGCTTGGTGGACAGAGGGTGGGCACTCAGGTCCATGGACATAGCAGAAATCAAATGACCCAAGAGGACAAGAAAATGACCCAGTGCAGCTGTATTCTGACAGCAGCCACCACCACGTGCTATAGCGCCTGCACAAGCCCAGCACTGTGGGAAGGTGTGTGCTGCACCACACCGGCTAGGCAGCGTGAGCGTATGTAGCTGAGAAAGAACAGAGCACCACATTTCCCTTGTTGTCTGAAGAAGTGTTACCGTTCTGTTCCTCGCATGGTGTGTGAAGTCTGTCTTCTATTTTTCATTTTATTTTTTGGCGTATTTCTTGAGGAGAAAATGTTGTGCATTTGTTTTTCTAACATTTCAGGCTGGAGGTCCTGAAATGGATCTGACTGAAATAACGTCAGCCACATTTGACTCATATCAGAAACACAACTTGCAAATCCTTCAACCCATACATGTAATCACAGGTTCTGAGGTCTAAAGGTTTGTCAAGAAAAATAAATCCAAAGAGTAGCACTGATGGGCTACGTCTCCTTCTGAACTATGCTCCTGAAGTCTTTAGTCTATTTTAAAGGTAGCAGTTTCTCAGAAAAAATCCCAAGTCAGGGAGGTACTGCAGTCCTTGGCCTTGTAATCTGGGGAGCAGCTTGTTCAGGCTGCTGAGTGCCACCTGCATACTGCACGCAGCATGATCTTTTCTCCTCTCAGACCATCACAAGGTGCTCTCCCACCCAAATTGTCTCCTTGGAGCACCTAATGACTTTGCAGGTCTAACAGCCAGCCAGTCAAATGTTTCTAACTATATATCAAACAGAAAAATAGTCTGGAAAGGCATCTCCTGCCCAAGGCAAGTGATGAGCAGAGGAATTTCCAAAGCACTGTGATCAATGAGAATGTGTTTTCAGGAGTACCTCTCAAACCTCCCAATCCCAAACATGAGGAACAAGAACTTGTTCTGTTCAGCAAACACAAGTGAAGAGATTCAGATTCCATCCGCAAACACCGTGGGGCCAAACTCCCAAGTTATATCTAAGTAAGGGTAACAGCAGGGAGTGCAGGGAGAAATGGTTTCACTGCAAAAGGCTGAGCATGGCAGCCTTTGACAATGACAGAAAATGAACCCAGTCCTTATTTGATTAGTAATTAATAGGAGCAATAACTGATAACAATATTCTTTGAATGCTCTCACTTGGGCAATAAGAAAGCTCACCCAGCCCAGGCACTTGTGCCTCACTACAGTTTCACTGGTGGCCGGGTGGTGACAGGTACTTAGGAGTTGTCTAAACTCCAGAATTTACTGTCCTTTTCATACCAATACAAAGTGTTGACTTTGTTAAAGTACTGTACCTGTCCTTACGGAATCTGTGCAACGCTCACACACCCAGCTGTGGGGGTCCAGCCGTGCTCCCCAGGTTGCTGCCAGGCACACCATCGCACTTAGGTATGTCTCTGTGTCCCATTTCCAAGCACAGACTGGTGCTTCTCAGCCTTTGAGTCTTGAAGGACCACTTAGCCTGACAAAACAATAAATAAAATAAATAAATAAATAATAATAATAAAATATCCACAAAAATATTTTTTGCAGTGCCATCATGTGATTTTTATTTACAACCCACCAAAAATGAGATTAAATTCTGAAAGTTCACTTGAAGTTTTTATTTTCTTGTAGGATTTTTAAATCCACTCACTGACTTTGGAACTCACACAAGTGACTCCTACACCCTCTTCACAATGACTTTGCAGAATATTCTCTAAGCTGATATCTGTAGAGATATGAAATTTAATGTATTTTCAAAGCCAAAAACTATTGGCTAATTGATCCACACAAAGAAGCAGTGTTTAATCACAGATAAAAAAGCTTTGGGTTGATTTTTTTTTCTTTTTTCTTTTTTTTTTTTTTTTTATTGTACTTAAATGTAAAGTTTCCTCTTGTGTGATCTCATGGTTTAGTGCACAGTTTGGTCTATTTGCAGATCTACAGAAAAGCATTTTCACCGTAGCTTTCTCTTTGTGACCACTCAACTTCCATTCTCCAGGTCATTACACCTATGTATCTACTTCCAAAGGTCAAAGAAGTTTTTGTGGACTAAATAGGACTTTATTTTATATTAAATCCAAATAGAGGCATTAGAAGAGGCAGAACCTAAGAACCACCAAAAAAAAGAATCCATAAACATTTATTTCCCTTTGCAGGTCTCCTTTGAATAGCCAAGGAACTGCTGTATGGATGCTCATCTACAGTAGATATCCCCAGTTTCCAATGTGGTTTTTAGGAGTAGAGCCATAAAAATACTCACAGAGATGGATTGCACCAAGCTATAAAGCTCAGAAACAGGAAGATTATTATTTTTTCCTGACTGGATAACAACAATTCTGAACATTTTGAATTGAAGTGACACAGTGACGTGGCAGAGTCTGTCAGTTTCCCAAAAAGAACATGAGTATTTCTAAAGGAGCACAAGTACTTCTAAAGAAGGTTGCAGAATGTTAATTGCCTATGGATACTGTAAAATAAGAACTAAAATACCAAAGGTTACTAGGTCCCCATCAGTCATTTTTTTTTAACGAGAATTCAGGCTGCAGCTCAGACTTGCTATAAAGGTAAAAGCCTTTTTCTTATGTACCTGCAGATGCAGGATGAGACTTGTCCATGTCTTTCTCTCCCAGACTCAGGTCATAAAACACTATCTCCATCTACAGAATCCGTGCAAGATTGACATTCTCCTATGCACATTTCTGACATGCAACCTTTAGAGGCTTTACCAGAGAGGAAAATTAGAATGAATGCCCTAAACCTATAAAATAAGAAACATGAGATAAAACAACTGTCTCTACATGGAAACCTCAATATCTCCCTGTATCTGCCCCCTCCAGATAGCATCTGAGGGGTCAAACACTGCCCCAGTTACACCAGTATAATCTTCTGAAGTCCACAGGTGCAGCTAGTGCCAAGATTCAGCCCTGTCTGTTGAGTTTTGCTGCAGAAAATTTGGAGGATGAGTTTAATCTTAAGTCTTTTTTTTTTTTTCCTAAGAGCTGGGTAAATATTTGTTTTCAGCATGTGCGATGACTCCAGTGACCACAACAAAACAAAGTTTCCAGCTGAGCAGGCATGACATAACGTATCTGACGCTGCAGCCTGAACCACCCCAAAGTCCCCACTATCACCAGACCCTCCGCTGGATGGCACCAGGCCACACAGACAGACCGTACCTACAGACAGACCATACCTGCAGACATACCCAGCCCTGCAAAGAACAAGATAAAGATGTAACAAGCAAGTTGTCAGGTGTACTGGGCTGATGAACCAAGCTCACTAATTCAGAGTGGGGTGTATTCCATTTCCACTGTGTTCCTCTGCCAGCTCCTGATTTGGCTTCTCCAAAGTTAGGCTGGCTCTTTGCATGGTCTGGCACAACCTCCCCTGGGAGGCGGGGCCGTTAATTACCTGTGGGTGCTCACTGAGGAACAACATGTCATTATTCACAGCTGGTCTTGCTTTACCAAATGATGATCAGATGAGTGCTAGGTGAGGTCTAAGTGCACCAAAGGTGAAGGGCATGGTGAATTTCTCGGGCAGTCTGAGGATGTGTGAAGCACTCGTGACACAAAGATGTAAGCCTGATACAGATGCTCAGTAAGAGAAAGTTGTAACTTCTATTACAATAATTTATCATAGAATCTTGGAATGGTTTGGGTTGGAAAGGAACCTTAAAGCCCATCTGGTTCCAAACCCTGCCATGGGCAGGGACCCCTCCCACCAGCCCAGGCTGCCCCCAGCCCCATCCAGCCTGGCCTTGGGCACTGCCAGGGATGGGGCACCCACAGCTCCTCTGGGCAGCCTGAGCCAGGGCCTCACTGTCCTCCAAGTAAAGAATTTCTTCCTCATATTTAATATAAACCTACCCTCATTTAGTTTAAGGCCAATACCCCTTGTCCTGTCACAGTACCCCCGACACAGAGTCCCTCCCCAGCTTTCTTGCAGCCTTCTTTAGGCACTGGCAGGCTGCTATAAAGTCACCCCAGAGCCTTCTCTCCTCCAGTCTGAACAACCCCAACTTCCTCAGGCTGTCTTCACAAGACAGGTGGCCCAACCCTCTGAGCATCCTTATGGTCCTCCTGTGGGCCCAACACTGACTCCATCAGTCACAGGAAAGGCTTTAGCCTCTCTGTCCCTCAAAACAGAATGAGGAAGACAACAGCTCTGGATGTGTTTTCATGTATTTCACTGTTCATGTTAGCAGGAGAGAGAGAGGTCAGCTCAAGGTAAATACGAAATGAAAAACTTCCAGCTCAGCATCAGTATCGGTCTCTAAGAATAAGGAGAAATACTCAGGTTTCTGAAACAGTCAGACCTAAATAATAAATGTGAGTAAAGAATGGGTCATTAAAAATGCCTTAAATTCTGCATCTGAAATATTTCAGTGCCCTTATTCTATGAAGGATGTTGAGCCTGGCCTATTTGCACATTGCAAGAAATACAAGACTTTCTGGAAACGTGTAGGGTTCTTTCAAAAGTCTCAGTGCTGCTGAATTGTAGCTCAGTGTTCCCCTGAACACCAAGAGTGCAATCTCACAGTGGGACAACAGGACTGGCCTATCCCCTGCATCATTCTGACCTTTCTTCATAGCCCTGTTGCTGCTGAGCAGATGCCAGATCTCTGATAGCTGACCTCACAGGTGTTTCTGCTGGCAGAGATTGCACAGAGCCAAACACTTGAGCCACATACCCAAAGGTGATTATCTATGAATACAGCAATGCACAGAGATAGGAGGCTAAAACTCGTGTTAGCGGGCTGTAGTAATCAACTGAGTGCTTCACAATTACCGTCAGAAGTTCTCCAGGGTCCTCGTGGACCTGCCTGGTCCATCCTCTCCACTAGGACTGGATGAGCTCAGTCGATGTGAACCGCAAGAGAAGTCTGTCTTTCTGTAAGATCGTCAAAGACAGAATTAACAGCTTTCAACGCTAGCAGTTTACATGCTTAGTTTTCAGCCTTCCTTCTGATTGTACGAAACCATGCCTGGAGTGACTGCAGCCCCTGTTTCTCATCCTCCCTCTCTGAAGATGCCCTCAGCACTGCTCGTTCTGTCCCCACCTTCTCACCCCTCTTACTGCAGCTTAAACAACTCACAGCTTTCTGGACTTATCACCTTCCTCATTCTCCTCTGGACCTATGCAAACTCTCCCACATTTTTCCTGAAGTGCAGAGCCCAAGCCTGGATCCCAGATCCTGCTGAGGCCTCTCCAGCACTGAGAAGAGCATCGGTTTAGTCCTCATCCAGCAGGATGAAACACCCATTTGTAGACTCCTGTAGCTTGGTCCTTTTGTAGTAGCAGAATATCCCTGCTCATGTATCCCTCCATCTCTTCTGAAATCCTTTTCTCTAACCAGCACTGTTCCTTTATTATTATTATTATTATTTTATTTTTCCTTTCTAGGCTGTTTCTCACATTTACCAAAAAATTTTTGATTCAACCTTGTCTTCTGACATTTTAACAGAGCCTTTGGGCTTGGTGTCTTCCATGGCTTTAAAATGTGCATTCTCCCACCATCATCCAGTTCCCAGGAGAGATGTATGTGGAGACCCTCTCTGCATCTCTCTGGGTAGCTCATGACAATGTCCTCAGTACTCAGCAGTGCAGCCACCTGTTGCGGATTCACTCAGATTTTTTTTTCCCCTCACTTCTTCAAGAGCATGTGAGCACTTAAAAATCGTGTTCTTAAAGTACAATTGCCCACAAAACTCTTTTCCTAATTTTGGAACTAAATTAATTAAACAGCAGATAATTTGCTTTTGTTGAATCCAAATATGTATCTTGTCTTCTTTCTAGTCCTTGCAAATAATTTGACTGAACAGGAGCAAAGTTAGTGAGTTAGTGATTCTTGGACTCAAACTTTACTTTTTACATTCCTGACGTGCTGCTGCTTTTCTCCAGTATTTCAGCACCTTGCCCATCCTTCATAGATGCCTGAAGACTGAAATTTCATTAATCAACTCTTGTAGAAAGCTGAGATGAAGTTGTTCAGGCCTGGCCAATTTGTGAATGTCTGTTTAGGAACATGTTCTCTGTTCCACCCTTATTCAAGGCTGAGAACCTTCCATTTAACACTGTTTTTAATTGTGACCTCTCTCTGACTGCATTTGACTTTTTTAGTGAATGCCAAAAAGACATTAAATGTTTTGGTCACCTTCCTGTCACCTATTGATATCTCACTCTACTTGAATAGTGGATCAAACCTTTCCTTGATCTTTCTCTTCTGACTAATGTACAAAGAGAATGCCTTCCTGTTAGATACCATTGACAGTCTTATTTGTCCTCCCACAACCTACACATCTTCTCTAATACAGATACTCCTAACAGCCCAGCCTTCAGAGCAACTATCTAACAGCCACCATCAAAAGTAAATTGAAAATTTGCCACTGTTTCATTTCCTTTCCTTTTGATGTTGTTGTTGTTCATATATGCTCTGACCTTTTTTCTGTGACGTGGCTGCAACCCAGGAAAACGTTAAAAATTCCTGCCTTAGTATAATATTTGAAGTCCAACCCCTCACTTTCTGTCAAAGCCATGAATAAACAATGTTTACAAAGGGAAAAAAACCCTAAGATCAGCAGTGTAAGTCTCCATTTACCAAAATTTTAGACTTCAGTCCATCATGATTGACATCAGTTGAAATGAGGCAGATTTGAAGGAGAAGGGGATGTCTGCAAACATAAGGATATTAAGGAAGTTCTACTAACCTCTGCATGTTTATTGATGTGTCCAGAAACACAAATGCTTATTCCATTGACATTTACTCCCCAAAGACCCATTGATTGTCTTTATTTTTTTAAGGTAGTTTCTAGTCCCTTTTCAGTCTGCTGTTCCCATGGCCTCAGTGATACTTGGAGGCAGTAGGCTGCATAGGAGAGTTTGTCCTTCACTGTCACCGTGCACACCCTAATTTTCAGATTGTTTTGGGAGCTGGCAAACAGAACTGCTGTACTGGCTTACCTAAAGCACTGTTTGGAAGTCCCCCAACAGCCTTGCTATAGAACATGGTGGCAGCTCAGCTGCAGAGCTGCAGCCACCTTTCTGCTATGGCATAAGACCAACACACCAGCAATTCCATATAGTCAGGTTCATGGGAAAGCCATAATTCATCTCCCATTTAAAATTACAAGGAGGTTATGTAAACATGGCTCCTTTAGGATTTCCAGTCTTCTGCTTGAGTTGGCCAAAACTCTTGCCTCGAAAGTTAGGGAGTTTGCCTTGGGATGAACAAGCCCTACCTTGTGTGTTGTGTGATTAATGCAGCATTGCCTGGAGCCGTGTCAACAAGAATATGAATGCAAGAGAAGAACAGTGAAGGCTGCCCAATAATCAATCTTGTACTAATGATACCACCTAAGCATGAGTTCATAGAGGAGCGCAGCTGGCAGCTACTGACCAAGTTCAGATCCCAAAGTCATTGCTTTTTGCCTACAAATTAATGCTGCTCCTGAGGAAAAACCTGTCCCTGCAGGCAGGGTGATGAAGCTGTGGCGTCGCACTGCTGCTAAGACAGGACACGCTACCTCTGACGCTGTTCCTTGCACTCTTTCTCCTCCCAGCACTTTTCTGGAACAAACTGCTGGTAGCAGAATTGAAATCAGATCCTTTGTAGGAGTAGGGCTGGTCCATTAAAGCTAAAACTGCTAAATACAGGGAGGTTTTTGAGCAAATCACTTTCATTCAAATCAGCCATAAACACTTCAGGTTTTAGAAAGAGTCTCGCCCCCTGAGGGCAGCATTAGCCAACACAGTTGTGAGCAAAGGACTTGACATCCTTTCGCTCTCTGCTGCTGAACAATCAAGTACCAGAATCTTTTGTACATTTAAATGGTATTCACCTAGCAAATGGTAAATGTACCACAGCTACTATTATATCCTACTGCTAATGAGGAGGCAGTGCTGGTTCCTGGTTTCTGGGGGGCTAAATTCTGCAGGTTTTATTCAGTTTTCTGGGAAGAAATTTGTTTGGATGAAAACTGGGGGCTGTAAGTCCGGCCATTATGGTACAGCATTGAATGGCACCTCACTAAGCAGAGCTCACGCCATAGGAAACTGTCATTTTTTCTTAGCTTAAGTGCTTGCAGTTGTGCCGAGGCTGCTATTTAATTCAATCACTGGTTACACTGTCCAAATTAACTTCTAGGATCAAGTTGTAAATATTGAAAATAACCATAATTCTGCTTCCCAGAGCAGCCTATGCCTTAGAAAGGGCCCAACCTTCAGCTGGTATGTATAAGAGGATCTCAGCTGAAGTCAGTGGAGATGTGCTGATTTATACCAAGGGACTTTAGCAGCTCATTAATTTTGCAAATCAAGCATTTGGACACTGGAAAATGCCTCTAGGAAATGTAGCCAGGTTTCTGGTGCACCTTAATTGCCTATGTTCATTATGTTGATTGGTGAACAGAGACGCCACTAGAGTAAAGGCTGAGGCTTACATACTGTTTAACAAATGAGTTCTTCTGAAGTCTGTTTTATATGGAAAATTGATCAGGATAATTATACCACCGTTATAATTTTACCAGTACGACTCCCACTCACGTTCCTTCCTACAGATGCTTTTTCCAGTTTAGTGTCTTTGCTTTACTTTGAATGCAATGCAAGATAAAACAAAACAAAACAAAACAAAACACTCAGTGCTGCATACAAGTGTTCATGTGAGGACTCTTGCTTGTAGGAGTATAATTACACTGGCAGAGTTAAGTTGCTGAATTTTCCTTTGCAGGCAGACTGAATCCATGTGCCTAAATCAATCTGCTTCCTTGGATTCCTTTGAAATTTGCAGCAGGAGTGCTGAGATTTCTTTGGTTTTGTTCATGCTAAGAGCAGGCGTTTCTAGGATTTAGCACCCTCTAACAACCCTTCTAATAGTTATGGTTAGTTACTGGGGGAGCAGTTTTGGAGCACACCTTGAACCTGCGTACCAGTTTGTGCTTCTCTAATGGAGAAGACCTGCTTGTAAAGTGCCTCAGCTAGGTCTTTGGAGGTCAGCAACCCTCTGAAGAATAAATTAGAAAATTTAGCTGAGGAAAAGTGGGATCTTCAATGAAACTTCATCTAAAAATACATGCCAGGTAAAGGTAATACTCACATCATCAGCAGGACTGGAGCTCTTCTGCAGATGAAATCACTGTCAGACAGCTCAACATGATTAAAAAGGGCCAAATCTTGCCACTATTGACCCAAACAACGCCCAAATATGGAACAATAGAATGGAGATAAAAGTGTGTCACGTGAGCTCCACCCACATCTGCACTATGGGACTGTGTACAAAAAGAAACAAGCTGAAAATCTCAGCAAGGTCAGCCCGTTATTTAATGCCTTTTTGAGCATCACAAAGTTCTGTTCCAAAGACTAACCTAAAATCAAATTTAGATCGTATTATCCCACAATCTTGTCATCTAACTCCAGCATATGCCTTTCATAAAAACATTAAATTTCACGAGAATTCATCCAGTCTATGTAAAATAGGGGATCTCACTCATCATTTCACTCTTCAATGGGATGTAGGTTTTCAGAAAACAGGAATCTGAAATAACTGTGAATTATCACAGAATCGCTGATGTTGGAAGGACCTCTGGATATCTCCCAGTCCTGCTAGAGTGGGTTGCTCAGGTCCAGATTCCATTGGGTCTTGGATGTCTCGAAGGATGGACACCCTGCACCCTGCCTGAGCAGCCCACTCCAGAGCTGGATGGTAGCCAAAAAGGAGGGTTCCAATCTGGCCATCCACTGTACCCAGCAAAAGCCAAAGCCATTGAGCTGCACCAAAAGCATCTCTGACTTTTCTCTTCCTGACCAGTAAATGTTTTGTTCAGTGTGGGAGACCAAAAAAGCATGTCCACATCAGCCTGTTCACACTAGGACACCCTCTAGATACATAACACACTAGTTTAGCTCTCTCTGCTGGAATGCAGAGACATATTAGGTCCAGGGTCTCCCTGTGGCTCTCACGTGTCAGGGTTGGGAAAGCTCTGAGCACATGTCTGAATCAAACGGAGAGTTTAACCCAGGATTCGGCCAGAAGCAGACTGAATTCAGGTTCAGAAGAAGAGAGGTAGTGCCAGGACTTGGGCAGGAACATAAAGGAAGGAGAAGATGAGGCTAAGAAGGACATTAGTGAGTGTTACAGGAGCCTGTGGGTTGGATTTAAACAGCTGAAGAGATATTTAGGCACCAAAAGCTATTTGTGGATGTAAGTGACGACCCTCACTGAAATAGTCATAACAAACCTGTAATGGGAGATTCTCTCCACTGCTGAAGCTATGCACAAACAGCAATAAATATTTCAAGTGGAATTGTAATGTGAAAGTCATATTTTACGGATCTTTTTTTCTCCCAGACTAAAATGGAAAATCTAGTATTATATGGTATTATAATCTCTTGACTTCTTGCAATGATATTACACAACCACTCTGCCTGGCAGGCAAGCTGGGGCTCTTGGACCATATGGCCAACAGATCAGGGCAAAAGACTGACATTTTCAAATTCTTTGGTGCTCCCCTTTAGAGCTTCACTTTCCTTTTAATGTAATACTTGGATGAGTTTCCTGATTTTTAAAACATTTTGGAGGAAAAGAACCTGGAATCATTTTGGACCCTTGCATAGGCTGCTGTCAGAGCCAGGGCTTATAAATTCATAGACCCCCACCCCTAGTTCTGATCCATATCAGAAAGTTTTCAAACCCGGTCTAAGCAGACCCTGGTTGGAAGAGTGCAGCCGAAGTGAATAAAAGTAGCAAAGTTATCAAAAAGTGAGAACTGAGTCTCATAATAGGAAGTGTCAGCACATTTATGCATTACTACCTGTATTTATTGTTTTTTTCTACCCCAAAACTTGTTCACCTGGATTACATTTATTGCTAGGTCACTCTGCTCTTTGTTTAGTGAATTTTCTTTAGCTGTCTGCCAAGACAAAAACACTTATCTGCACTATATGATTATTTTTTTTGCAATGAAATATATTTCTAATACACTCCGCTGTAACTTACTGTCCAATACACCAAACATTTAAAGAGTAGATTGAATTATTTTTAAAGCAATTTTCCTGTTGCATGGAGTCTCATTTTCCACCATACCTCTACTATTTCTTTCCTACCAGCTCATTCTAAAGCTTGAACTCTACAGAGATGGGAGTAACACCTTCTTGCTCCAGCATTTCCCCACCACCACAACCACCACCTTGTGCATAAATTTAATATTCACCTGTTCATGTGCACTGTCCCCCACTTCAGAGTCATTGCACATCCTTAGTGGGCTTCAGATTTCTTACAACAATTTTTCTGGAGTTGGAGAGTAGACAATGCCTTAGCTTCTCAGTTCTCTTAAACGGGTGGTTGGGCTGAGTCTGTGAAGACTGTCTCAGTTCCCAGCTCCCCAGGTATTTCAGTGGGACTTTACCAGCTTGAGGAGGCATCTGGAGCCAAGCACATTTGCAACCCTGGTCTTTTGCACTTAGGTTGGGTGTTGGGACATGTTATTGAGCTGCTAGAGCTGTGAGAGACCTCTTCTTTGGATCAGGTACACACTTTTGATCCATGTACCCCAAACGGTCTCACGAAGAGGACTGGGATAGTATTTGACTCTGCCAAGACAACTGCTTTGAACCACTGTAAATTTCATAAATTAAGCAACCTAAATCCCAACATGCATTTGCCCAGGCATACTTAGGGTGACTTTTAAAGGCTCTTAATTTAGCCAATAATAGTGTCAGGAAACTGTACAGGAATAGAAACTGTAATACAGCTCATTGTACTGCAGAAATCTGATTTTCCTAGCATAGTGATCATGGACTGGAAAAAAGCTCTGCCATTATTTCATTGAAGAAACCTGATCAAGCAATATGTCTGAAGACATCCTGAACTACTCACAGATGTTGCAAGAGAGAAAAAGACACCAAAACTGGGGAATAAATCATTTGCCCAACTCTGCTGGCAATGTGACACCAGATCACTTGGAAGTCTTGGGATGTTTCCAGGAAGGAAAAACTGGTTCATTTTATTTGAGATTCCAGCCTCAGTTTGAACTGACAGCACTTCACAGGAAAAACAAAGCATTCAACCATCCCTCCAATCACAACTGCTGTGGCTGTGTTTGTATCTTGCTTTTATTTTGTCTATTTCGTCTCTTTTCAGAATGTTAACAAATTTGCCTATGTTCTACAAGGGCATTTTGACAAGGTGAGCTTTTAACTTGTTTGCAGAGATCTGGGCAATGGATCATCCCATGTGTTTTCATAACAGCTAAAAGGAATGGATGATAGGTGCCCCATAGAGTGATCAGGCTTTCTGCCAAGTGTTCTCGTAGGACCTTGTCCTAAGTTGATGGAGGTCTGAAGGTAATAGGATGCAGCTGCAGAATGTTTGTTGCTTATTCTCTTCAAGGCAGCTGAGGACTACTGTAATGCTCAGTGATTTTGTTTCAGTAAAGCAATAGTTTTGCTCTAACTGGATTTCAAGGTGAGTAACATCTCTGAGGCTGTGTCTAGTAGTGCACCTGTGCAATCTCGTCTCACCACTCAGCTCAAGTTTGGTTCAGATCAAGCATGAGCACTGTAAACAGTCTCAAAGAAATTTGACCTAGCAAATTATTTTGTGCCAATTCAGTGCTTTGCATGAACTGTTACTACGCATTTTGATATAGAGGCAGGTGACTTACCATCTCTTGGACACTGTTGTAATGAGCTAACCTTCTCCTGCCATAGAGACTGCTGTTATGATCATTTTACAAACTGGGGATGGATCTTAGAGCAACTTGATGGTTTGATCTCAGCATATTAGCTCATTTATGCCAGGTGGCAGGAAAAGAAGAAGGCCTGGGATGAAGAGAGAAGAGAAGGAAAGAGAGCAAGTACATAGGATAATAGAATCACAGAAATGTTGAGGTTGGAAGGATCTCTGGAGTCCAGCTGGTCCAACTCACAGTAGAGCCAGCTAGTGCAGATTCCTGAGATCTTCTAGACTCAAACACTGGAAAGGCTCATATGGAAAGAAGATGGTCCAAAAGGCCCTTCTGTAGCCTTTGCTCCATTTCAAAGCCTCTTTGACCTCCTCTGAATTTCCAGAGCACGTGGAGTGAAGGGCACCAGAGGTACTTGCAAGTCCCATTTATTTTGCTTGTTTTGCAAGACATTAAGCACTCCTGCAGTTACGAGTAAAGTGATCACCTAGATGAGATTTTTTAGACAGCAATGACAAAATGTATGCTGACTATTCCCCACAGCAATGGTCCCAAGAGGAATCCCAAACAACAACCAAACTAACAGGGTGGCAACAAAGAAAAAGTAAGGTTTGATAAATCACAATACAAATGGATCAGAACAAGGTACATCCAAAATAAATACCTTAAAGGTCTCAGCTCATCCAGTGTGATGCATAGGTACACTTCTGCAAGCTAATGGCTCATGTTTACTGAAGGTGGAAGCAGCCTGTTTGAGCAAGTTCCTAATCTTCCTTTAATACTGATCACTGGCATTAATCACTGCATTAATACATTTTTTTTTATTTTAAAGGAACACCAGGTGAGTACACTCCCAATGGCAATAGTTTCCATGCTGCTCCTTCCCATTGCCCTCAATCAAAAGGCTGTTGGTGAAGGGAAGCTTGAGACCTGGTTGGACTCAGCCCTTCGGATTTGATTATTTTGGGACTGGCAGTTTCAGTCTGTCCTCACAGTGGGATACAGGCTGTAGTATAAAACTGGCTTGAATTAAAAGGTGAGGTACAGAGCTGTTCATAGGTCAAGGCAGGAATTTCCGTTTTCTGACTTGCTAAATCTTGGAGACTAACACTGTCATTCCAGCTGTGTTATTTTATGGCAGAAGTCCTCCTCACCCTGCATGCAGCAGGGGGACATCCTCAATCTCACCAAAACATGAAATACCATTCACTAATTATGTCTCATTCTTGGCACTACCTCTGTGGTCCTGCTTGCAGGCTGGACTGACCCAGCAGGAGCTCCCTCTCACAGCTGGCCAAAATTTACAGTTCATTTGATGTTTCAACATTTTGCTCACGTTCTGAATTGGAACAAAACCAAATTCTCAGATTTCCCCTGTGAACTGGTAACGTCACTTTTTTTTTTGTTGTTTGTAACATTAGCAGGATGACTCTGAGACAGAGTCCAAGCAGGACAAAATCAAAGAGGTCCTAGCCTCACCTCTATCACATCAGGACAGCTCTACTGCAGGACACTTTCTACAAGCCCATTGCTACCAGGAAAGGTGGATGAAGCTCCCAAACACCATCTCTAGGCTAAAATACCGTATCCTTGTCCCAGCATGTTTTGACCTCTGTTATTGGTGGGTTTTGTTGCATGCAGAGTTGACCACTCTAATGAAAGACGCTTTTATAGAGTTTGGGGTAAATTTATGCAATTTTTACAGACACTCAAATAGTTTTCAGCATTCTTTATGATAATTTGAGTGTCTTTTACAGATGCCAAAGTGACAGAGGAAAATTGAAGATGATGACAGTGTCTACTCAGACTTGCAAACTGTTTTGCCTGGTGGAGCTTCTGACTGCAAACACCACCTGATCTTAGAGCAAGGCACTGGGAGCTACACACTCAACTGCTGAGGGTGCCAGCTTGTCCTGAGGTGGTGCCACCTAAAAGAGAGTGGGTTAACTCCCTTTAAAGTCAGGGCCAGATTCAATTCAATAGGTCAGGACCAGAAAATCTACAGGTTAGGTGAAAGTTTATGTTTTTATTAACCTACATAGTCGATATCTTCAGTCAGCACAGTTCAATGTGGCACTTAAATGCACCCTTGCTACAGCTGTTGCAGCAAAGCCACCATTAGCAGCAAGTGTATCCTGACTATGCAACAGGAAGAAAGGAGTCAGCAATTAAACATCTAGAGACTCAGTATTGTCTGGTGGCTCTTGTGCATCATCACTCTTGTTCTGATTAGACAAAAGACTGCTTCATCCAATTGGCTTTTCAAGCTGGGAATTACCCATTGTATCATGCTGTCATTGATGTCAAATATAAATTCTGATCTGCTTCCAAAATCTGAGCAGACAATTCTGCAGCAGATCATTTAAACAATGTTTTAAGAGAGTGGTACTTGATCCCATCCTCGCATATCCGTGGGAGGCTGATGATGTAGATCTATGAAAGCTCATAGGACTCTAATTCTTTAGCTTCTTTCACTGCTTGTGTTTGGATTGACATACTGAGCACAGAATCTACACTGTGATATGGCTGTATTCATTTAAATATTTCGATGTAATTAGTGCTTTCAATTTTTCCTGAAGAAAAAATCCCTCCAAAGTGTTTTCCTCCCTCTGTTTTTCTGTTTCTCTTCCTTGCAGAGTTTTGTCCTGAGCAATTTGTGTTTTGACTTTCATTACAAACAGATTGAAAAAGATTGAAAAAAAGGAGAGGAGAGGAGAGGAGAGGAGAGGAGAGGAGAGGAGAGGAGAGGAGAGGAGAGGAGAGGAGAGGAGAGGAGAGGAGAGGAGAGGAGAGGGAGAGGAGAGGAGAGGAGAGGAGAGGAGAGGAGAGGAGAGGAGAGGAGAGGAGAGGAGAGGAGAGGAGAGGAGAGGAGAGGAGAGGAGAGGAGAGGAGAGGAGAGGAGAGGAGAGGAGAGGAGAGGAGAGGAGAGGAGAGGAGAGGAGAGGAGAGGAGAGGAGAGGAGAGGAGAGGAGAGGAGAGGAGAGGAGAGGAGAGGAGAGGAGAGGAGAGGAGAGGAGAGGAGAGGAGAGGAGAGGAGAGGAGAGGAGAGGAGAGGAGAGGAGAGGAGAGGAGAGGAGAGGAGAGGAGAGGAGAGGAGAGGAGAGGAGAGGAGAGGAGAGGAGAGGAGAGGAGAGGAGAGGAGAGGAGAGGAGAGGAGAGGAGAGGAGAGGAGAGGAGAGGAGAGGAGAGGAGAGGAGAGGAGAGGAGAGGAGAGGAGAGGAGAGGAGAGGAGAGGAGAGGAGAGGAGAGGAGAGGAGAGGAGAGTAATCATAGTAACTGAACCACACAGCAAAAGTCATCAGGTTTTCCTGGCATGATTTGTTGTTTAGTAGGCCTGCTGTTTATTTCTTCTTGATGTTGGATGCTGCATTATACTCTCCTCCTCTCTCTCCTGCAGTCAGTCCTGCGGACAACAACCCTGCTGATGTTACGGTGATACTACTCAGGAGAGTATTTTTACCATTGCATGAGGCCAGGGGATAGACTTAGGATACTGGTTTGTATTCTCTGGAAGGGATACCTCAGCAATGAGACATCACAAAAAGAAGAGGGGCTCATTGCATCTGCACTGCCTGGAGACAACCACGCACATGCTTATTTTCCAACAGATTGCCCAGAAGTGATACTTTGAAAATACCTATTACTTTGGCAGTTATTTGCTGTCAAGAGGTTATTTAAAATGGGAATAGCTATATGCAATATATATTTGTAGTATACTTGGAAAGACAAAGGTTGATGTATTTTTCCCATGTAAACAAAGTATTTACAAAATCATCAATAACCAAAGATAAAACATTAAGCTACATCTGCTGTGCAAGAACATTTTAAGATCAGCAGTCTTGGATAGCTTGTAGCAGAAGTCCTAAGAGAACTGACTGAGAAGGTCTCTGGCTTACAGATGTTCCTTTTTTACTCATCCGGGAGTTCAAGGCAAAAATCTAGAAAACAGGAGTGGTAACTGTATACCAAGGGGGCAGGCAGAATACCTGATGAAACTGCAAACCAACATCAGTCCTGACAAAATAATGGAAAAGGCAGAAACAGCTCCAGCTGTTAATGAAAGCAAGGGTAGTAACATGGTGAATGTCAATCAACAGGATTTTATGGAAAAATAGACCATTTCAAACAAACCTGATTTCCTCCTTTTCTCACATTGCAGATGTGATTGCAGCTGACATAATGGATGCACTGTAGTGTGCCAGTGTCTACTCTGCAACCCAAGGGAGCGATGGAGCTAGTGTAGTCAAAGCTAAGCTAATTTGAATTAAGCAGATGAAGAATTGATAGTGAAGCTCAGCTTGGAAGACTTACAAACATTTCCCCAGGTTTCCAAGCAGATTTCACAGCTTAGTTCCTGTTCTGGTTACACTGCTCTCTCATGATGTGAGATTAAGGCCGCTCTGAGTGCAGCTACTCAAATTGTGCTCACTGCTTGCAGTGCTGCACTCAGGGATATCAACAGTACATGTATTAAAAGGCTCACTAATGCCGAGCAATATGAAAGATAACAGTAATGAGGTGGCCATGATAACCTGGGAATGGCAGAGGGTTAAGGTTCATGCTGAGTGGTTGCTGGCAGTGACAGTGAAAGATCCAGAGAACAGGCTTCTGAACATTTACAGTCTTAAAGCTTTGGCACCTCAAATTTTTGTTTCAAATTTGGGTTACATTTTTCGATGTTATCAGCTCCTTTAATAAAAGATCAGATACAGTAAGTGCCAGTGAGGAACAGCACCAAAGGCAAACGCTTCCAGTAGGATGCTGGTGGCTTTACGGTCTCCACTTATAAAAGATTATGAAGTGACTTAACTACGCTGTTCATAGGGAGAAATGCTGCATAACTGAGCAAGGTGCTAATAACCTGGAAGATGTAACAGCTTGAACCAGTGGCTAGAAGATGAAAATGGACGTACTGAAATGAGAAATAAAGCCCAAGTTTCTAACAGTGTGGCACATAAGCTACTGAAGCAAGCCACCATGGTGATTCTCCTGATGTCTGCAAGCTGGGGTTTCCTCCCTGGAAAATCATCTTTGGCCGATGACAAGCTGCTGGCATCAATGCGTGTGTACTTGGTCCCAATTTCCAGGAGCAGGGTGCATGTCAGGGGCCCTCCCTTACATTCGCGGGAGCTGGAGATCTGCATATGAGACCTCAGGCAGCAAGTTCCAACCAAACATGCACTGTTCTCTAGGAAGTGCTCAGTACCTCTCCCCGATATTCCAGCAGTGGTTGTACAGTCTTTCTAGATAATCTAGTCCAACACAAAATTATCCCAACATCATATCTTAAAGATAGTGTAACTTTTTCCTCAAATCATTCCAAAGCACCTTGAAAAACAACTGACTGTTCCACGTTTCTTGACTAGAGAAACCCAGTTCTTTTAATCTGTCTTCAGAGGTCATGGTTTCCAATCTCTTATTGGTTTTACCATTCTTGTCTGAATTCTCTCCAACAATTTTTATGTGGTGCCCAAAACTGGACAGAGACTCCAGCTGGGGCCTCATGAATGCCAAGTAGAGTGAAATAACTACCTCCCATATCATAATCCCATGTGAGACTCCTGCTATATCAGCCCAGAATAGACTGTGGCTTTGGCTATTATTTGAGACAAACTGGGCAGCTATTCTCCATTTGTATGCAAGCATTTAATTTTCTTTTCCTGCACATGTCCTTACTCGGTTTCACACTGTTGACACTCTTTGTCCAGCCTCTCAAGGTCACTGTGCATGTTAACAGTGTCTCACAGCTCTCCCAGCTTGGTGCCTTGCACAGAAATGGGTTTCACAGGTATACTTTGAGTGGTACCATATGCATTAGGAAAGAAATCTTGATGACTGTCACTTCGGTAGTTGAGGATCCTCTGTGAGCTTTCTTGCAAGTTTTGTGTAAGGAAGGGAAGAGCTCATCATTGTTCGCAGTATGTGAAAGGAACCACCGCTTTCTCTAGCACAGCAATTTCCTCCACAATGCCAGGAATTACCCCTGGCTGCGTGTGGCCAGCACCACATCGCTCACAGCCAGCCCCTCCTCTGCTCTTGATGAAGCTGGTGAGCACCCACAGAAGGAGTTACTCCGTACTGTTATTTTACATGCAGACTCTCCTATGTCAGTCTGCTCGCCACCAGGACCTGCTGCCACCCACAAAGTGCTGCCTGGGCACGGGAGCAGTGGAGAGCCTGCAGTTGAGCACAGCCCACGTCAAGGTGGACATCAGCACTTGGCAGGTTGGTTTGTGCTCTTCACCCTCGTGCTTACACCAAATGCAAAAATATTTCTGCTCATTGCAGCTCTGAGATTTTGTGGCCCTCAAGAAACTCTTCCATGAATTTGAACACATTTGTATGAGACTGGATGAAGATGAAAATTCTGAAGGAGTTAAATTAGATCGTTACCAATATAAAACAAATGGGTAGATTAAATCTTAAGGAACTTGGTTATCTGGTGGGTCTGGTACTCTGTATTCCTTCTTGCAGTATTGCAAATAAGAAAATTCAGCTCCTTGAGTGCATGGAAATATGCCAACAAGCGGCACAAGAATATCAGAGTACATTAAAATCAAAATAAGTAAACATCAGAATGAGTTAAAATCCAAGTGAGCTATTGCTAATGGCTTTCAACCTTCAGTTTAGTTTTTCTTTAAAAATAACTATAAATTTAGAAGCTTTACAGGAAACTAAGTGAATATGAAACTAATCCCCTGAGATTGGTTTCAGATTTCAGCTCTATCAATCTCTTTTCTCTTTTTGTGTGAAATAAAGGAAAAAGAGTAAGAAACAGTGGATATAGTATGTGTGGTTTTTTTCACCATGAACATAGAAATATTAAGAGTAGATGTAACTTGATTAGAATTGTGTTTAATATCAAAGCATCCAGTAAACAGACTGAGATATTTCAGAATTTGGGGGGTTTCAATCATATTTTTATTTCTTTTTAGCAGTAAAATATTGAGTTTTAATATATTTTTTCCTTTGAATGATTCATGACTTGTGATGTAAAATCCCTATGGCCATATCACCTAGTCTTTCAACTACACAGTGTGCAAACATTTGTTGTCAAACATGGATCCCAGAACAAAGGAACTGGTCTCTGGCTGAATTTTCAGGGGAGGAGCTGCTCCCACGAGATTTTGACACAACACAGCACTTACCAACACAATTGGCTGATTGCGTGACTTTTTCACTGTTCAAAATAATGACAGTTTTGTGATAGCTGGTTATCCTGAATGGCCAACTGGTCAGAAAGACCCAAAAGTATTGCTGGTGACGTTTAAACTCTTATACATATGCTTTTAATAGGAATTTATGAGCAAATAACCTACATCTTGAATGCATGAGCATCTTTCAAATTCTAGTCCAAAGTAGTTTGTAAAAGTAAATTCTTTTGAAATGTTACTCTTGATGCCTGCTAGATATGGAATTATTCGTGGTCGTATCACAGTACTGTTATAGAGTATGTATTTTTTTTTGGCCATGAAACCATGAAAAAATATGGAACTAAACCAGACCAAAAGTAACTAAAGAAGAAATTGGGCTAAACCATGCCAAGATATTCATGTTTTGAAAATGACTTTGTTGAATTACACACAGATCTGTACCTGTCATTCATCCCCTACTAATACATCCTGTGCAGACCCATAAAATACAGTGGGTGTAGAAAAAGATGATGATGCTACTCATTGTGCAAGAATAAGAATTAAGGCTTTGCAAATAATTGAGCTATTCTTTCAGTTTCGATTTGATGGATTTCATATTTTTATTGCTTTTTATCTAAAACTAAAATATATTTTCTGTGCCCTTTTGACTACAGCAACAAAGCAGTCCATATGCAAAATTGTCAAAACATTTCACCCAAAGTTGTTTTGGCTTGATTTCTAAGATATTTCTTCTTTTCAGTAAAAATTCCCATACAACTAGATTTCTAACTGAACCACTTGACAATGCATATCAGAAATGCACATTTTTTTCCACACATTTTCACCCATTCTTCTTTTAACAATAATTCACCCCCAGCCTTAAGATTTTTGGATTTTTGGATTAATAAAAGCCAAATACAATCAACACCCTAAATTTCAAGAGAGTTCTAGGTATGTCTTTTCATGTTCTTCCTCTGCTACCTACTGTATGCAAGGAAGTGCTGTTTCTGTGGAAATGGTGGCTGAAGTTTATTTTAAAGCAATTATAGGACACGTATCCTCAAAACTGTCTAGAAAAATATGCCTGCTCACAACCAGTCCGATTACTCCAAGGGTTTTAGACTTCAGAATAAATCTAAGAATCACCATCAAAAGCAGCTCAGATATTTTTAAGATCTTGGCTTATCAAAACTGTGTTTTTCTTTGAATTTTCCAGCTCTCGGTTTATATTTGGCTTGTCATGTTGGGTAACATCAGTTGCAGTAGTTTATTATTGGATGTAACACAATTTGACTGATGCAATGTGATGTGATAGGTCACAGTCTGATGTTTCATTTCAGTTATTAAAAATGGTTTGTGAAGCTGCAGCAAAGGAAAGCCTGGTCTGAAAACAAAGAATGTTGTCTGGCATTAGCCTGCTCAATTTTTATTTTTAAAATCCATAACTTGATACAGATTCAAGTCATGTTTTACCTTACATCAAGCAGAAAGCGCCCAACAGTAGGACATGGCATGTTTCAACCTTCTCGGTGGCAGAAGACACTAAATCAGGGCCACAACACATCCAATATTCAGGACATTTCCAACTCCTTTCTGAACATGACTAGTCACATCTCTTGGTACCAGTGGTGGGCATTTCACAAAATAATCCCCGCCACCTGCATTATTCCATCCCTCCGCATCCCTGTACCCAGAGACACTGGTGGGGAGTGGGTATCACGCAGAAGGTCCACAAGGACTTCTCCACTCCTGGGAAGGGGCCGCTTGCCAGCCCTGCTGTGGGGTGGCAGGGGAGTCACTGACCCCATGGACCCCATGCTCAGCCCAGCCTCCCTGCAGCCCTGGGCCTTTGGTCCCAGCCCCATCCGTCCCACGTGCCCAGTGCCCCTGGCCAGGAGGATGCCCTTGGCAGTGAGAGATTTTGCCATTTGCCAGCAAAGCAAATGCCACAGGAAAGAATGCTAATAGAGGAAGAGATTTATACAAGATTTATACAAGAAAGTATTCCTTTATTTGCCTGTACCTCCCTGACTTCCTTTTCTTTTCTTTTCGTTTCTTTTTTCTTTTTCCTTTTCTTTTCTTTTCTTTTCTTTTCTTTTCTTTTCTTTTCTTTTCTTTTCTTTTCTTTTCTTTTCTTTTCTTTTCTTTTCTTTTCTTTTCTTTTCTTTTCTTTTCTTTTCTTTTCTTTTCTTTTCTTTTCTTTTCTTTTCTTTTCTTTTCTTTTCTTTTCTTTTCTTTTCTTTTCTTTTCTTTTCTTTTCTTTTCTTTTCTTTTCTTTTCTTTTCTTTTCTTTTCTTTTCTTTTCTTTTCTTTTCTTTTCTTTTCTTTTCTTTTCTTTTCTTTTCTTTTCTTTTCTTTTTTCTTTTCTTTTCTTTTCAACACAATTTCCAGCTTTAAGCACTGTGAAAGCAGGGATATACCATTTGGAAATCTGTATGTTTTGCAGAGGTTTCCTAGGACCAAGTCAGCAAAAGGAACCAGGATTCCTACGTAATTAGGAGGAGTGGAGCCTTCTTGCTCAGATAAAGAAACTCCAGGTTTCCTTTCTTGTACGGGTGCAGCTCACTTCACAATCCTGCACCTCTAGCTTTGTTTTAACACAGTCTTGCAGTGACACAATAGGTGTGATTTTTTTTTCCCCATCTTTTTGGCTGCCTGTTTTGGATTATTTGGGGGTTAGTCACTTATCAGGGACACACAGTAAGCTGTGTACTGTATAAATGTACATATTTTATATATATATATATATATATATATATAGCCAGCCAAATCCAGTTCTTGTTGGCACTGTACTACTATGGACCACAAGAGAGTTCGGGTTTTAAAAGTGAGTCAAACTTCTCTGCCTCTGACAAATTTAAAAGTCAAATCAGATGACTGGAATGATCCAAACAAGAAGAGGGAAAATTGGGAGCTGGAAAACTTATTTGAGGACAATGGGGTATTTCAACATGGATATCTGGGTCCATAGGTCAGTGAGGCAGCAGTGCTCACGATTGCTCACAAGTGCTTACTTGCTCAGCAGCAAATGTCTTGTTTGCCTGGAGAGTATCATTTATCACTTTGTGTGCAGATTCTCTGGGTTTGGTCAACTTTTTTGATTTTTAAGTAAAATAATATTTCACAATAACATTCTCACACAGCTTTTCAAATGAAATTACGGATCCACTTTGAAAGCATGTTCAAATTGACTCAGAAATTTTCTATAAATGGATTCTGAGTGATTTTTTGGAACAAGTGAAAAAAATATCCAAACGACATCCTAAAACCATTGCCCAGATTGTCTGCATGTCATCCCTGAGGCTGCATTCAGTTCTGCTCAGAGCTGGGTTTTCAAATGCATCTAATGTAGAAGTACAAGCCCCAGCTTTTCAAAAGCATTTAGAAACCTCATTCCCTCCAATTTCTGTGGAATTTAGATGTATAAACATCTTTGAGGATCACCCTTAGGCATCTCTGTATAGCAGAACTCCATCTCAAAACAGATATTACAGAAAGACAAGGTCTCTTTTGTGAAAACAGACTTCAAAGATGGGCGGTATTAATTTTGAATTATTATGTATTAGTTTTGAAGGAGACAAAAAAAGTGGGAACTAGGTACAGTAATAGGAAATAATGTATGATTTAGATGAAGGAAATCATTTTATGATTCATTATCTTCATATCTTGAACACCAGAATCCTATGAAGTTGAATGACATGAAACTTAAAAATACTGAGGGAATATTCAGTAAGAGATCACTCTGAGGAGTTCAGTGTCACAATTCAGCCTTCAGGCCAGAATTTTAGCAGGCCACACCACAAGAAGTAGATTTTTTTTTTCTTTTTGTCTTTTTCCCTAAGAGAGAGAAAGGCCCCAAGAGATTATCCAAAATGAGGAAGTGGGGAAAACATTCTTTCTACCTGGAAGATCTGTAAAATTTTCTTTTGAACACTAGTGAACATTGTCAGCTCTGGAGCAGAACCACCGACGGAATATCCAGATTGCTACTGACATTTCTAAGTGCAAGCTGAGGCATAGGTTCAGGAACCCATCCTCTCTCCATCATCCCTGTACACCACAAGGAACATTAGGGAAATCCCAGTGAAATGCTATGGGGCTGAACTGACCTTCCCAAAGGTGTTTCCAGAAGCTCTGCACACATTCTGTGCACAGAAGTGACTTTGTTCATGCTGGAATATGCTACTTATCAACCACTGCTGGCAGTGCCAAAAGTGACAGCAGTCAGAGAGCAAGAGGGGGTTCTCTATCAGGATATCCTAAACCCAAGAGACACTCATGTGTTTGTTATCTTGTGTGTTTTAAATTTTCTCTCATGACAATGAACAGATGGATGCAGTGTCCTCTTCAAGGCAGGGATGTTAGAAGATGACCTACCATTTGGAAAGAGGCAGAAACAAAGTGCTTAAGGCGGCATATTCAACAATTTTCCCAAAAGAGTCGATTTATCCTGAAATCTGTGTAGCTGCTATTTTTCTTTTGCTCTGTCCAAGCACCCAGCTCAAGACAACACACTAACTAGCCCAGAATTTCATTTTTCCCCTGAGACCATCCTCATACTTTTAGGGACAGCCCTGCAAACCAATCCATCCCCTTACGCTCTTCAGAAGTTCAGGAGGCAGCACCCCGTTTCCCTACTGATGTTATCTTTCAGTGCAAGGGCGATGAGCCCTTGGTTGCATCTCATCTACTCAAAATGCTCGGATGTGCTACCAGGAATCACTCCTGGAGATTTCTACTTTGACTTCTTCACGTTGTAACTACAGCCTGTAGCATCTGGCTACAGCAGTGTCTTTGTCAAGACTGAACAGCAAGGACAACCATTAGCTGGTGGAAATATGCCCACTGATGTTTATAACTCCACTAACTGGACCATCTACAACGTCCACAAATCTGTGTAGAGACAAAAGCTCCCTGGAGAAAGTTCAGCCCCCACCTCCAGATGAGGCAGATTCCCCACTGAGGGTGCCCAAGTCTCTAGGCTGACTACAGAGACACCCAGCACAGACATCCAAAGCAAGAGGAGAGGAATCCTAATGCGACATCATGCATGCTCTGCCAGAAGGCCCTGAATAATGTGTGCTTTGTGAAGCTGAACCCATTTCTGTAAATAACAGCAGAAAAAACCTCTGCAACTCAGGTGAAAGACTCAAGATCACCAAACTTCAGCAAGGTGCATCGAGCTCCTTTGAGAGCCATGGTGTAGCAAAGTGGCACAGACATTTTCAGAAGCAGTTTCATGACAGCAGAATGGGGTTTTGTATGGCATGTCCCAATGTGCTGGACTTTGGAAATAATTGGCTTTTACATTGCGATCAGGAAATTGTGTCATTTAGACATATCCTAAAAATGCGTAAAAGAAATGCTTGCGTCCCAAATTCAGCTGCTACAGTATGTTAGTACGTTTGCTACACACATTTTTCACAAGTAATAATGAGTGACAAAAATAACTGACCTACTTATAACTCTGCAAATACCTGTACCTCACATTTGGAGGCAGTGAAATCAGCATGGAGACATTTAGAACAAGTCTATTCTTGAATACCCTTTTTTAACTCTCTGTAAATTATTCCAATTTGGACAGTTTTTAATGTAATTTTTTTGTACACCTTGCAACTCCCTGGAGCTGTTTTTGTAGTTCCAGGCACGTCTGTACCAAGTACAAAACCCTGACAATCATTAATATTACAAGAGTTGGGCTCCCTCCGTAGAGGAGAGTCCACTCCTGCTGTGATACCCTGCTTGATGGAGCCCATGGACCTGTGCCATGCATCAGACGGAGCCTAACCTTTCTGTTAAAGGCTTTTTTTTTTTTCCCAGGCTGAAATGACCATTCTCTCCTCACTGGGAAAGTGACCCTTGAATCTTTGTAGTGCAAAGATGCAGCTCCATTCTGAGGACTTTCAGGGTCTGAGTTGTTTCTGGCCTTCTCCATCACATTGGCTTTTGCTCTGCAGATGGTGAGAGGTAAGTGCACAACCTCCTGATGTCCTCTTGTATGGGTCCAACCTCAGCAGGTCAGCAACCTCCTCCTGTGTGACTGGAGCAGAGCATGGACCAAGCCTTGAATTACCCCACTCCTATGCCACATGACGCCCACCAAGTTGTATGAGACATGGAGAACTTCTCATCAGCTGCCCCATCTCCTCTTTCCTCCACCACAGGATCCTTTTCAGCTTCCCCACATTTCTTCTTGGCTTCATCAGTCTTCCATAAGAAAAGCAACTATACAATTTTTTTCTCTCTCTCTTTTTTTTTTTTTTCCTTGAGGACAGCAGTTCCCCCTCCCTGGTTCCTCTGTGGATACAGTGACACGGAGTGCCTATTGCTAAACATTCCTTAGGCCTTTTAGCAGGATTATCCCAAGCCTGCAGATTGCTACAGACAGAACTGAAATGCTTCAAGTTTGTTATTGTTTTCTCACACAGATGAGTCCCAGCTCCCACATTAATTATCATTGCTAGGTTCTTCCAGTCTCCATCCTACTTAAAATTCTTACACAGCTGCAAAGTAACTGTAATGAAATGCAGCTGGACAATAGTTATAAAACTGATTTCCCTCAAAAATCACTGATGTTTGCTGCTCCCACACCTTCCTGGTAGCAGTGGCCAGCTAGTCTGTGGTCCACTATAGAAGTGATTCCCCACAGGTCTAAATCTCTGTGGAATGGCAAAAAAAATAATAATTATAATTATAATTTAAAAAAAAAATAATCCACTTATTGAATCTGAGTCATCTGATCTGGCGTGATTTGGCCCAAGCAAACTCCCTGTGGATGTTTCAGTACTCAGTGCACAGGGACAGACTTTGCATTTCTCCATATTTATCTCTAGGGATCACATCTTCCTGGGGGATGTTCTGGGGACACAACAACAGAGTCCACCAGGTCTGGATACATTAACTAAAATCTTAGTGAGAATGGACAAATCTACTCCTCCTTGTATGATAATATTCTATTTTAAACTTCTAGTGGTTCTTACCACTAGAATGCTAAATAGGTATGCCAGTGCTTCCAATACTATTCAAGGATAGTTGGAAGAGGAAAAAATACCACCAACATCATTCTTAAAGGTAAATGCTGAAGTGAGGGTTTTCTCTTCCTATTTTGATAGAATTTAGCATCGTATAAAAAAGGTAATTTGCAGCAATTTGGTTTGATTTCTCTGGAAAGTCAGACTAAAGTTATCCCGATCTGACTTCCCTTTCTTTGTCCAAACTATTCTGGAATTTGGGTTTTCATTCTTCTGACAAAAGTGAGAATTGCCCTCAAATATGTTTTCCTTCTTCACATTTTTCTGACAAAATCTTCTATTTTTTGACAATCTGTCTGAAACAGCAGGTCTTTGATGCTTGGACCATAATCACATTTTAAAGGAATAAATATTGAATATGTCTAACACTGAAAGCAAACCCTTCAAAACTCATGTAGCATGTTTCAAAAATTTAAGAGCAAGATTTTTTAATATGTTTGTGGACAGCTCTGCTCTTGAGTCCATATTTTCACAAGAGCTCAGCACTTGCAACTCCAGCTGAAATAAATGCCAGGTCCTCTGTTCAAAGGATGTTATTGATGTGTGAACTGAATTTAAAATCATTGTTTAAATGCTGAACGGCAGAAATCTTTTCAGATGCTGCATTTTTAAGTCACTGCCTGGCGGTTTCCAAAGGAAAGTTATATTGGAGTCTGTGTTGTTAATATTCCTTCCAATATCGTCTTAGCTTTGGCATATGAGCCTGGAAGTGTTCTTCTCAGCCATCCTGGCTTGACACACTGCCTCTCCGCAGCCAGCCTTCGCCAGGAGATACTTCACTGCAGCACCTCACAGAAGCTCGTTCCACATGCTGATCTACATTTGTGCATGTGTACAGGTGCAGATACATTAACACAGAGGTTTGGGGAGATGCTAAGGGGCAAGTTAGTGTAAGCCGAGGTTCATTACCATTCCTGCAATCCTCAGCTGCAACAATCAGCTCAACTCAACTGCAGGTTTCTGCAGTCCATGCCAGTGCAGGTGCCAAAAATGCTCTCCTGCATATGGCCATTTCTGCCCACATTTAGAGGAATTTGGGAAATTGGAGGAAAAGGAAAAATCAGATGTCTTTTTTTAGCCTTGTACTCTAAAAATGTTAGCAAAAGTTGTGGAGACTTTTTCTAATGGACAGAAGGGTCAGCACTGCCCAGCAGGTTTGCTCATCATATAGTCAATGGGAGGAAACAAGAATCTTGGTTTCTTTGGCCTGACGTGCTCCTTGTTGGTGTTGACTGTTGCAAACTCAGCTCTGTTGCATGGCACTTTAGAAGTACACTGCCTTTGCGTGGGTACCAGAAGTACATCCAGAAGGTGCCGCATAGCACAGAAGGAAGGCAGGGCAGAGATGCCACAGACAAGTTCATCAACATTTTTCAAGCTAAGTTACTATCACCAGAAACCGGTTTCCTTCTATAAATGTCATTTTTCCCCAAAGTCTCTTGACTTTGCAGGATACATGACAAAAATGGCATGCTAGTGATATTTCTATGGCAATAGTATCCCAGTGGTTACTGAAAATGTGGTTTTTAAAAGGCTGTTTTAGTTTGGTTTGGTTTTGTGCTTTTTTAGTTTAGTTTTGTTTTAAATACCCAATTTGTTAATAAACCCTTCAGAATGGATACAAAATCTTTGCACAAGTGAGAGACACCTACTTAGAAACTATTAACAAATTCCTTCAATGCCACAGGGCAGAGAGCTCAGGTTCTTTTGTATTTCGGATGAACAAAGATTGGATACTTTGCATTACAAGGGGCTTTGGGGGGAAGATAACTTTACAGAAAGTATACAAAAAAAAAAATCAAGCCTCTGTCTTTGTCAGCATCCCACCTCTCTCAGGCAGACCTCGCCTGGGATGGGAAGGAGCCTTGTGCAGCCTGTCAGGACCATTCTGCAGCAGGAGTGCCCATGGCAGTGATAAAGATCAGCTCACAGATCGCACCCCTATCCTCCTGGCTCATCAATTCCACTTTCATACACAAAACTGTTCAAGCAAACACTATCATAAAAAATCCAAGATGTCACCACCATCAAGCATTTCAAGCCCAATGCTCTCTTCACATCTCAAAGGAGGAAGACTTGCAAACATCTAATACAAGTAGGAACGATGAATAATAAATGAAAGAAAAAGCAAAAACCAGGAAACAGTCAGAAGTCTGAGCAGCTAATTGCCGTACATTCCCCACAACAAAGTGACAGACAAGGAAAGGCATCCTGAAGCTGGGCAGGGGTGGATGTGACAGCAGAGGTAACACGTGAGATCAGCACCTGAGCAGCGGGAGACGTGGTGTTTCCCTCTGTTTCCATCCCTGCACCTCTGTGCACACACATTGGCAGTGACACCATCCCACACAAGGGGTGTGGTGCCCAGCCCAGCACCTGCAACAAAAACAAGCTCATGAGCATGCAAAGTCCAGGAGGACCAAGTACAAGTGTGGGTGGATACACATCTGTACAGGCAGTTTGATAAAAGTGGGGGGCAGATACCACAACAAAAAGCATGCAGCCAATTCATTCCACATAGCAGTTTCAAAATTTGAGACTCATTTTCCATAACAAAACACCCCAAAGGCCTCTCCATGGCCCATCTAACCCTGCAGCCCCCTTTTCCCTTCCTCCCTTGTCTTTCTCAGCTTTGATGCACTGATGGCCTGAGAAATGCAATTGCCCAGAGCATTTTTGGGCACATGCTGCAGGGTGAGGTTCCCCCTTACCAAAATGAAACTGAACAAGACCCACCCAGGCCTATGGCCCATTTGCTCTCCATAGTTGTCCCATAGCCCTCTGCTGCCCCACAGGCCCACCCTGCAGCTTAGGAGATGGCTTTGTTGTGACATCTTGGGGAACACAGAAAGCCCAAACCCTGGTATTCAGAGGAGTCTCTATGCTCCAGACCAGACACCAGACCAAGAGTGGAATGTGCAGAGTACGTGTTTCTGGTGATTTGACACATTTTCTACTTAAAAACCATCTTCCTTTCCATCTATTTTTGTGGCACGCTCTTCCCCAGCTCCTTTCACACCATAACATAACAACAGATCTGCTCCCGCAGCCTTACATTCTCATGCAATTCCTCCAATAGCTCTCCATACCATCAGCAGCATATTTGTTAGTTGACAGTTTTTATTTTATATTTCATTTGCTATTTGTCAGCCCAGTAACACAGATTCAAATTCCTTTTTGATGTTTTCATGTTATTTACAAATGCTTTAAAGTCGCAGGGAGCTCGCATCAGCATGGGCACCTCCCTCTAGTGGTCCAAAGGCAACTCAGATTTTTCTTGCAAAAGAAAAAGCTTTCAGGCAAAACATTTTCCTGGAGTTTTGTGTCTGTCCAGCACAAAACACGGTGTGTGGGGCTGATGGGTGAGCAGCACAGTCCATGAAAATGCCTACACCTCCACCCCAGCACAGCAGGGAGATGTGGTACAGCCCCATCCCATCCGACAACCAAGACCGCTGTGGGGAGACTGTCATGCTGTCTGCCACAAATATTGTTTCTTTCCTTAGAAAATAATAGGGAAATGTGCAGACAAGGTCCTGTGATGAAGCTGGACTCAATCCCTGCTTTGTGATTTTGAGACCATAAGGCTCAGTAAGCATGGAATAATAATCTAGTTCTGCTTTGTACTCTGTGGTTATAGAAATCACTAGGCTGTAAAGTTAAAGTGATTTAAAATACTGTTAAGCTGCGAAAACTGAAATTAAGAGTCTATTAAAATTTCACAGTCATGGTCACTGTACCCAAACTTTACCTTCCCCTGCTACTGCTGTTAATAAATGCCATATTTCAAGACATTGCACCAGCAGAGGCCAGGGGCCAGTTCCTGCCTGGCTGCATGTGCTGTCCTTCATGTACTACCACACTGCATTCTCCTGGACATGGTGTCCAACAAAAGACAATATGGGCAAGTTTAGTTTAAGCACTGTACTGGAAAATGACTACAATTCAGAATCTAAGATAATGGCTTATAATTTTTCAAAGCTATTGACAGATGAATTTTCTTCCCAGATAAGCTCATCTGTAACCTTCTATCTCATTGCAAAGCTACAATATTGGAAACATTATTTGAGTATGTTTGAACATATTTTTTAGTAGTTTTCTGGTATGAATATTAAATAGCAATAGTAGCTCTACTTGTTTTTCCTAATAGCTGTTTTCAAAGCCTGGAACAGTATTTTAAAATGTAAAAGTAAAATAAAGGATGTGGTGCATCTATCAAGCAGTATCTTTGCTTTATCCAGCTCCTTTGCCTAGGTAAGTTATAAGATAAGAAGATAGCCTCAGTGCTGGAACCAGATCTGATACCAAGACACAGAATCCCACTGCAGTAGCTCCTTAAAGCAGCCTTCCTATGTACCTAGAGTAAACATAAAATCCACTCAAGTCTCTCTGTAAAGACAATTACAGAGCTCATCTTGACAGCTGTAAAGTCTGATAGCAAGAATATAGCCGTATGCATCATCTTATAGGCTATAGATTGAAGAAAAAATGGCCCTATTAATAGAAGAATGCAGGTATTCCTGGTGGAACAGTGACCACTTTCTTCATCAATTAGTCATGGAAACAATGAGAAGTGGATGCTATTTTTGACATGGTTTTGACAAGTGATAAAGACTTTTAGAAGATCTGGTAATAGAAAATAACCTTGGATTGCATGATCAGGAGTTGATTTAATTTGAATCAAAGTGAAGGGGGAAAAAACCTGCAAGTTGGGTTTTAGTTTAAAAAATGGCAAACTAGGAGAAACCACAAAAACTATTTAGGGAGGTCAAGTGAACACAGATGCTCAGGGAGCCAAATGTGGAAGAGGCATGGGACTTCTGTAAGTCAAAGGTCCAAAAGCATATGGAATTTGCAACCCTCTGGAGTGGGGAGGAAGCAGCAGGGGAGACTCCCAGGCCAGCTCCATGAACAGCAGCCTCAGGAAGGATGTGAGCAGCAAATGCTGGGGTCTGAGGACAGGAGAAAGGGGCTGAGCAGCAAAGGTGGTTCCATGGGAGAGGTGAGGAGCGCAGACAGAAAAGGAAGATGGTGTCGTACCGTGGTGCTGTGGGATCCTAATAGAAGAGGTTTAGACAGGTTTATAAATAACAGGAGGATGAGGCAAGAAGTGGGGCTACTAGACCGTAAGGTTGGAGCAAGGCTTAAAATAATGAGTTGTAACAGTTCCACACTGATATATTGACTTTCGGCTAGAAAAGGCTGATGAACGAGAGTTTTGAAATGGACATTCCTGTGCCTGAGGAGAAAGCCTACATCAGAACACTAAATGCACTGCATTTCTGCTCTGAACTAACCGAAGTAGTAAGGAACCTGTGGAGCAGCACTGTTTGTCCGCCATGATACATGGGAGTTTAAAAAATGTTTTGAAGGAAAGATGGAGAACAGGAAAGTAAATATAGACTAGGAGGAAAAGGGACACTGATTCATCCACATTAGCCCAGGACGGACTAAGCCAGTACCCTCTTTCAATTCAATACTGGATATTCTAGGCAAAGGAAATGCAGATCTAATCTACATGGACTTCAGTAACATATATCAAAGACTCTCAGAGTCCCTCTCCAGCTTTCTTTTTTTTCTGTCTCCCATAACATCCTGCTAACAAAGATGAGAAAGTGTGGGATAGATGAGTAGATAGTAAGGTGGGTTGAGAACTGGCTGACTGGCCGAGCTCAGAGGGTGGTGATTGGTGGCTCAGAGTCCAGCTGGAGACCTGTGACTAGTGGTGTTCACCAGGGGTCGGTGCTGGGTCCAGTCTTGTTCAACATCTTCATTGACTACCTTGATGAGGGAATAGTGTCCGACCTCAGCAGGTACACCAATGATACAAAGCTGGAAGGAGTGGTCAACATGCCAGAAGGCTGTGCTGCCATTCAGCGAGACCTGGACAGGCTGGAGAGCTGGGCAGGAAGAAACCAAATGAAGTTTACCAAGAGCAAGTGTAGAGTCCTGCACCTGGGAAGGAACAACCGCATGGATCAGTACAGGCTGGGGGATGACCTGCTGGAGAAGGACCTGGGGGTCCGGTGGACGACAGATTGACCATGAGCCAGCAGTGTGCCCTGGTGGCCAAGAAGGCCAAGGGGATCCTGGCATGCATTAAAAGGAGCATGGCCAGCAGGTCAAGGGAGGTGATCCTCCCCCTCTACTCTGCCCTGGTCAGGTCTCCCCTAGAGTACTGTGTCCAGTTCTGGGCTCCGCAGTACAAAAAAGACAGGGATCTCCTTGAAAGTGTCCAGCGGAGGGCCACAAAGATGATATGGGGCCTGGAGCATCCTCCCTATGAGGAAAGGCTGAGAGACCTGGGTCTGTTCAGCCTTGAGAAAAGAAGACTGAGAGGGGATCTTATTAATGTTTACAAATACGTGAAGTGTGGGAGACGGAGGGGTTTGGCCAATCTCTTTTCAGTGGTTTGTGGGGATAGGACAAAGGGCAATGGCCACAACACAGATCACAGGAAATTCTGCACCAACATGCGAAAGAACTTCTGCATGGTGAGGGTGACGGAGCACTGGAACAGGCTGCCCAGGGAGGTTGTGGCGTCTCCTTCTCTGGAGATATTCAAGGCCCATCTCGACACCTACCTGGGCAACCTGCTCTAGGGAACCTGCTTTGGCAGAGGGGTCTGACCTGATGATCTCTTGAGGTCCCTTCAAACCCCTACAATTCAGTGATTCTGTGATTCAGAATCACAGTCCCAGGCAATGCTGACTTTCCCTACAGCTCTCGTGGCCAAGGAGTGTTCACCTGCCCCAAAAAGCTCCACGGAGGAGGAGGAGGGGGTCCATGCCACTGTGGTGCCATCTGGTCCAGAGCTCCTTCATCCCCACCGTCAGGGTCATTCTCATGTGTTACAGCAAGGAAAAACTGAACCAAATGCTCACTGCACCCAGCATGAAGGCACCAGAGGCCAAAGCAGCTCAGCTGCTGTATCACACTCGGGAGGGCTGAATGTGGATGTGGACAGAAGATAGTAACCCTCTAAAGATGGTTGCAATACTTCACCCACCCCTCATATTTTTCAGATGCTCTACCAACACCTCTGGCTGTTCAGGGTCAGCAGCGGTGCTCAGATCCCTGTGCCAATCCCTACTCATTGCTTTGTTCTTTTTGCAGGAGTCCTTCCAAACTCCTCTCAAGCACGGACTCCCTTGTGGAGAGTTGTGGTCTGGTGTGAGCTGGGAGTAGGTTTAACATGATTACTGTGGTCCTGAGCAGCTTGAGCTAATGGTTTACCAGCCAGGCCCCTGGTTCCCATCACTCTTTGTTGTTTAGTGCGTGGATGCCCTGCACATCTCATTTCTTTTTAGCCTCAGTCTACAGAAATTTGCACCCATCTCCAATGAGGGCCTTCACACCAACGCAGCAGTGCATCCCCGGGTGCTGGTACAGCTACGGGGTGCTGCTGTCAGGGCAACATCACCCTGGGAAGAGCCCAAGCAGGAGGAGCAGCTCTCACAGATCCATGCTTCGGTAACTTTGTCTTCATAGAATCATGGAAAAATTAGAGACCTTCAAGACCTTCAAGATTATCTGGTCCAACCATCACCCTACCACCAATGTCACCCACTAAACCACGCCCTTACGAACCAGGTCCAACCTTTCCTTGAACACCCCCAGGGACAGTGACTCGAATACTTCCCAGGTCAGCCTGTTCCAATGCCTGACCACTCTTTCTGAGAAGAAAAGTCTCCTGATTGTTTTAATTGTTGAAGAGTAGTGCTCTTTGATCAATTCTTTGTTTTAATCGTTGATGAGTAGGGGCATGATGTTTCCATTTTTCCACTCACCAGGGACATCGCCCAAATGAAAGGACTTTTCAACTGTGATGGAGAGAGGCTTGGCAACTACATCAGCCAGTTCCCTCAGGACCCTGGGATTCATGTCATCAGGTCCTGTGGACTTGTACCTGTTTAGATTCATCAGGTGGTGTCGAACCTGCTCTTCACTTACAGTGGGTGGGACTTTGATCCCCCAGCCTCCATCTATGGGTTCAGGGAAATGAAGGACTTGGGAAGCCCGTCTACCAGTGCAGACAGAGGCAAAGAAGTTGTTCAGTACCTCAGCCTTCTCCATGGCTGTCGTTACCAATTACTCAGATATAGAAACTCACTCCAAATATAAGAAATCAGCCACCTGTAATTGCTTACACACTACAATTTGCACCCCTCAGTCTATTTTCACAAATTTTAAAGGTGCATGGTGGCCCTCGGGGACTCCTCCTGTCACCCCAGCGCAGCAGCCCGAAGGGAGCTGGGTCCTCTCTTGTGCTCTTCCTCGAGGCTCTGTGCAGAAGGGATGCCACCTCTTGCACAAGGGCTTGGTGGATGGGAAAGAAGCACTCACACAACCCCTGAGAATTGGTAACAGATTTCTTTATTGCCGGGACATCTTGCAGGTAAGCCTGCGGGATGTCCGTGGTGTTTGGTGGCTCCAAGCTAATGCTTGGGATGGAGCCTGAGCATCGAGTAGGGAGCTGGCCGGGCACTCCTGCGACGCTGTTGGTGCTCTCGGATGGAAGAGAGCAACGACATGCTGCGGTAGTCCCAGGTCTGTTCTGGTGGAGATGGATCCACTTCCATTTGTTCCTCCACATCTTCTGGTGGATTCGTCTCCATGGGCTCCACAGTGTTTGGCAGAAGGATAAGCCAGTCTTTGCCCAGGACTGCCCAAACAGGATGCCTTCCATCCCGAATGTTTTCAGGCCAGGGTGCCGAACCAGGGGGTCGTCCAGTTCCACCCTGAGGTCCCATGCCACTGCCAGCTTGATTTTCACGCATGGGTTCGATGCTGCCATCTGTTTTCCAGCCATGGCTGGGTCCCACGCTCCGTTCCGGACTATGGGCACGCCTCTGCTCCCCACGGCTGTCTGCCTGATGCTCCTGATTTTGCCCCACGCCACCGTTGCGCCTACGGGAAGGCCCAGGCCCCCTGTCGCTGGATGTTAGAGGGGGCGGCCTGTTCCCCGCATCGTTGTGGTACCAGTGGTACCGCTTGTATGTGTGTGTGGGCTGCGCGCCAGAGGTCTCTCGAGCACTGGTGTCTCTTGTGCTGCCAGCGCTATCCCTCCGCCCATGACACTTCTCCTTCTTGTTAGCTGCATTCCTTGGTGCTTCTTTGGACGGCATTGCTGTCCTCGCACACCAAGCAGGGCTGCTTCTCGCCGTGCCGCTTCTAGTCTCCTTCCTGCCGCGTACGCCGGCTGTCGGAGGACCTAGTCGCTGAGCGAGTGGTGGGCCAGCTGCAGGGGGGCCTGTTTTATAGGGCCCGCAGCACATGCGGGGCACTGGTGGCCACTGTGACCTCAGCAAGCCTCTGCGATGCAGTGGCCCATGCGTGGCCAAAGGCGGCTGTGTTGGGAGCGGCCTGGAAGATGGAAGAAGGAGGAGGGTTGGGGGGCTGAAGGCCCCTTTTCTGGGGCTGGCTCCCCCGGGCCATTTGGCTTGCCAGAGAGAAAGGCTGCCCCTTGACCACAGGGACTGCCCTGCACCTCCCATCCTGTGCCCTGGGTTTATTTTTAACACTGTTTTTTAGGTAATTAAAATTACTTTACAGAAAAGAACAGAAGCAAGGTGCATCTTGAGGCCTAATTCCCACATGCGCTTTGTGCTCTGAGTGAGGAATTTCTACCTCACGTCACACCCAAGCTAAATCTCCCCTCCATTTGTTCAAAGCCATTATTCCTGGTTCCATGGCTACACTCCCTGACAGAGTCTCTCTCCAGCTTTCTTTTAGGCCACTTTTATGGGTTAGGTTAGGTGGCAAAACTGCAGGACCTTGCAAATTGCAGCCTGGTAAGACCTTGTTCCACATGTTCCACATGACGCTTTCCAGCTCAGGCTCTAGCCTCTCGTCAGTGTAACACAGAATCACAGAAACATTAAGGTTGGAAAAGACCATATATGATACAGTGCCTCCTGGGAAATTATTATTTAATCTGAAAATGATGGGGATTAGTGCAAGAATTGTGAGGAGCTAAAAACTTAGCTGAAAAAAACCACAAACAATACTGAAAGGGGAGCTATCAGGCTTGGGAGGGGAGCGGTGAGGTTTCACAACTCAACCTCGGAGCAGATCAGACTGGTCTTTTACTTAGTGACCTTGGCTGAGAAGGTAGGAATGAGGTCAAGAAATTACTGCTGATGCAGAAGTGGAAGGCAAGGGCAGCCCAGTGGAGGATCTGAAGAATTCAGTGACTTTGAGGACCAGAGCACTGGAAATGTAATGAAATTCCCAAGTAAGGCTTCGGCTCATGCATTTTTGAGCTCAGTACCAGAGTTTTTGCTATACTATAAGGACTGCAGCTGGAAGCAAGAAGAGGAAGAGAAATACTTGAATAGAGTTGTTGTATTGCAACTACCGTGATGTAACTGTGAAAACTCTGAGAGATATGAGGCAAGAACAGATAAAGTGTTTCCAAAGGAGATATCGCATGTTAATATTGCTGCACAAGCTGTTGATCAAACCTCATCTGAAACACCGTGTACAGCTGCAGTTCAAAAAGGTGAGCAGAAATTGGAGCAAGTACAACAAAGGGGCATGAAGTCTGTTCTCCAGGAGGAGATGAAAAGCTTGACTCAGGAAGCCAGGCTGGTAAAGGAGTGATTGATCTTTATAAATTAAACAGCAGAGTAAACTTCAGGGAAGTAAAAGCTCTCTAAAGAGCAATGCTTAGCACAAGAACAGAGCTGCACAGACAGTTGTGAGCAGCTTTAGGTGGAAAGTTAGAAGAAGGTTCAGAACAGCAGGAGTCAAGTCTTTATGATAGGACACACTGTTGCTTTCAAACACAACATCTATTAAAGGGATTATCCGAGGTGATTGCCAGAGAGAGAACAGGTAGGACAACGCAAGCAGGACCCTCTTATTCTATAAATCACTGTGAAAAGTATATGCGTTCACTCCAAAAAAGGCAAACTGAAGTTTTACCGAAACTCCAATCTCTGAATTTTCCGCAAGGAATGACCAATTTTAAATTGATTTTTTGTTGTTGTTGAATGGCAAGAAAAAATGTTTGTTCTCCTTCTTGAGGATCCAATTCCAATGGTCTGTGTATGTTGGGACCTAGAGATCAGCTTTAGCTGACTCCAAATGAAAGAGGCTTCCATTGGCTCTTGCAGGTTTTTATCTGATTGCTTGCTTCAATTGTTACATTAACATTGTTGGTATATCACAAGAGATGCAAAATGGCCCGCAAAGGCGAGGCAATGTGGCCCTGGGGCTGCAGCATGGTGCCTGGCCCCTGGAGCGCAGCAATTTTTCCTGGGTCACAGCCGTGTTCACATGGCTCCACCTCCAGCACAGCTGGCCCAGGGTTTATCTCTTCAGGCTTCTTGTTGCTCTCCAGAGAACATACCCTGGTCCATAAAGACACACTCCATAAGCCGCTTCTCTTCTTTTCCCAAGGAAATCAGCTGCCCTTCATGAAGGAACTTGCTATTTCTGTACCCAGATCCATGTCTCTCAGGAGAATGAGACATTAACTGCTATCGCATAACCTGAAAATGTTCCTTCCTCTAATTAAGCAATAATTAATAGCCCCAAAGTACTGTGTGGATTCTCAAATTCTCAACTCTATACAATAAGTATCTAGTCTGTTTTCTGCTTTTCAGTTTCAATTTAAAAAGCTAATATTTCCTTCTAGTGTCCTTGTGCCCGTGGTCACAGTACTCATCACACTACTATCACAGTACTCTTATTTGTTCCTCACATGGAACTATACCAAAAACAAACCAAAAAAAGCTCTTCCTCATTTATTTTCTTCTTTTTGTCTTTTGTTAACAGCTCCATGCCTTGACTCAGGTAAGAACACTATTTTCACAGGCATTGCAACCACTGTTGACATCCCCACCTGCAGCCCACTGCAAGCACCTTGCTCCATCATGCCTTTTTCCTGATCAGTCCCCGAGGTCTTCTGCCCAGTCCTCACAACACAGCCAGAATTAAGGTGGATTCTGCGTTGCATAGAAAATACTATATTTAATCTACATTTTTTTGTTTTCTAATGATTCCTAACAATACAAGACTTCTTACTGAGGGAACTTAGTTCATTATTTCTGGGTGCCTGTGATGCATGGGCTGTGTTTTGTTGCAATTCTAACAATTAGGTTCTGGCAGGCACAATGTGTGATGCCTTTAAGTGAGCATTCCTTCCTGGGTTGATATTTTACACCTTCGGGCAAGGCAGAAGGAAGAGGAAGGCCAAGCACCTGATTTCACCTTTACCGCTGCCCTGACAAGTCTTCCACTGGAGTGAAAGGCCAGAAACTCCTTCTCTTTTGGTGTGTGTGAAACATCTCCTGTTGTCTCTCTAACTCTCTTCTCCATCCAGCCCAGGATCTCCAGTGCTGCAAACACTCATGGAGCAACATCAGCTGCCAGCAGCAAAGACTATTCCCCCCAGAGCAAGCATTTGTGAAGGTTTTGTCCTGGTCACCCCCACAGAGCTTAGGACAGCCCCAGATCTGCTGAGAAAGACCCACTGGGACTAAACCAGAGGCACGAGCTACTGCTCAGCCAGACAGCCCTGGGTGGAAACCAGAGATCCCTGGAGAGATACAGGCTTCAGGCTGTTTTTTGTTGGTGCCTTTGAACGGCCATTACAAACCACAAACCACCCAGGGACAATGCGGCTGCAGTTCAGCAGAGCCTCCCCGTGACATTCTGCTCCCTGGAGAGCCAGCACTGAAGCTGTTACTGCCTTACCGCTCTGCAGGACTTGCCATGGGTGTTTCCAGCTGGTGACTTGGCTCCATGGGTTGCCGGAGCACTTGGTTTTCTCTGTAGCCCCATTATTCTTTGTGTCTTGAGTGTGTCTACCTCAAGGCGATTTGAGGCAGGTTTATTCCTGGACACTCTTGCCCAAGTGGATAGGAAAATCTCCATTCATGGGGCTGGTGAGAACCCTGTGATGGGTTGATACAGTCCACATGCTTCTGCTGAGCTGGTAAGCACTAATATGTTATTTTAGAAAATAGTGGTTATTAGCTTTTACCATGGAAAACTTACATTTGTGGGACTCTATTTTTACCACTCCATGCCACCACTATTTCTACCACTAATTTATTGACTAGGCTAAGAAAAATGTTGTTCCATGAATTGTAACTGTTTTTATGCCAGCACCAAGTTCATCATGGCTCCAGCAGTCTCTTAATATGGAGCAACTGTGTCTTGTTTTAACTGGATATTGTCTATAAAACAGCACAGGCAGCTGAGCTGAGTAAACAGTTAAGGTGACTGGCTGGTCAATGGTTTTTAATGGAAACAAAAGGGCTCAGTTTGCTTGTGGTTTGTATGTGGGAAATTCTGAGAGTTCATCATATTTGCTAAAACCATTTCAGCAATGGCTGAAAACATCCCAGCAATGAGTGAGCTGTCATGGAAATGATAGAGAATTCCAAAAGTTACACAAAATTTTGGCTTGAATGATTATCCAGACTGAAAAGTTCGTTATTTATTACTTTCTAATCTGTCATTTGAAAGCATTTCATTTATTCTTCCCAGTCATGGAGCAGAAGCAGCCCTTGTGCGGCAGGTCTCCTACCCTCCCCAGCTCAGACCCTGCTCACAGGCATTCCCCAGCCTGGAAGCAAACAGGTAACTGCTATCAGAGATCGGGCAGTGCGAGGGCCTACTTGAAATGTGCCCAACAGAAAACTGGAAATAAATCTTAATTGAAACTAAAGCTTGGCCTACTTTTTTGCAAAGAAGTTGTTGATGCCATTCATGATGGCTTAGGATTTCAGTTATCCAGCTTCTCTCTTCTCAGACTTTGGTCTCTGGTTGTCTCCTTAGGGTCCTTGTGCAGGGAAGAGAAGACAGATGTACCCTCAGAGAGCTGTTGGTCCATCCTGCCACAGGAACAAGTGGTCTGAACGACCAGCAGAAGGAGCTGCTCTCCCACAGTTGATTGCAAAGGCCTCTGGGCAGCCACTACAGAAGACTCCAGGCTGTCAGGCAGGGACATGCAGATGATGCTAATCCTTAACATTAGCACTCTCTGGTGCTCTTACTTTCTGCTTTGTAAAGGAAAGGACTTAGGTATGATGTGGACACAGCCCATGCTTGCTGGACCTAAGTCTGCATGTCCAGGAGGTGACTTATAGCCCACCACAAGGTGACCCTACACATCTGTATTACCCCCCATGAGATGCCCATGGCTCAGGCTGTGTGTGCCCACCCTATAAGAACCCAAGCTGCAGACTCCAGCAACCACAAGGTTGCATTGCTCGTGCTGCAGGACATGTGGTGATGGCTGTGCCAGGCACAGCGTGTTCAGCTCACACGCACTGCAGTGGATGAGCTTAGCACCAGCGGCCAACATGGGACCTCGATGATTTTTGGTGAGTTTGGACTCCTGCAGGGGCTGGGCACTTGCAGTGCATGTGCAGATTACATTCCCATGGCAGCCTGGCCAACCAACCTGCCTCCTTCCCTTCCCAAGGTTTCAACTGGAGGTCAACACAGGTCTGATGCACAGGGTGGGAAACAAGTTGTTGCTTTTTCATACCGATGTCCTCCAAGGAGATGTGAGCTCTTTGCACAGGATTGGAAAGGACAATGTTGGGAGAAGGCGGTCAAGTACGTCACTGCTTTCCTACCCTACTGTTTTCAAGGCTTTGTACTATGTTCCCAAATGTAGTGACATTTCTCATGTGCAGCATGAGTTGCTGCTGGCTTCTGTGCTGGATACAGCCTGTTGCCTCCTTCTGCCAGCTTCATAGCACACTGTGGTGCAGTGAGAGCCTAAATGGGGAACAAGCACCAACAGTCATGCTCAGCACAGCACTGTGTTGAGCTTTTTATCTTCAGGTTGCTATTCTGTAGAGCATTAGATCAAATTCTCATGGACAATTAGAACTGGAAGAATATTAACAAAGGAGAAAATTATGCATTGAACATTTTGCTTGCAAAATTCACTGAATAAATTATTCAGATTTAATGTGGAAGAATAATGGAGGAAATAATTGAATAATGAAATATCGTAAAATTAATGAACTATTCTATTAATAATTTTACATCTTGGTCCAATACAATAGAGTGGAAAACAACAAAAAAAAATAGAAGAAATAATCTGGGCATGTTTTCATGAAAGCAGAGCAATGAGTCTGTTTATAAAACCACATGCAGCATTGTCAGCACTCATGAATTTATCATGACTCCTGTGATGTACACTACTACTCTTAAAGCCCCTGCTCTGAGCATTGAGAGTCGCAGACTTTCACTTCTGTGCTGACACTAAAAAAATCAAAATGACTACCTGAATTTGGGCCTGAAAAAGCCCATATCCTTACATGATACCTGGTGATTTTTAGGGCAATCTTCTGATCTTTCAAAGTCTACTTGCCATGTGTTTTTGGATCACAGTGGTAAAACCTCAGGAAGGTATGAAACTGCCAGAGAAGCTGCTGACTGCCCCTGGGTGGCAAGTGTAGGGAAAATGCCCATAAACATTGTCAGAAGATGGTGAGCCCCATGCACATAATGGATTATTTCCAATTATATCAGAACTAGATCTTGTGGACTATATTCAGCTCAGAAATCTATATTCTGTGTGGTCTTGTATACAATTAAATTTTGTTTTCATCCAAATAAGGAAAAAAACATTCCCAGTGATTTTATTATGCCCAAAATCCTTCCTTCAGCACAGCTCAGGTTAGGTGGAGGATCTGTGTGTTACTACATCAATGTCCTGGTGTTTTGCTCTCAATTGCAAAACTGTACTCCCCCATGACTGCTGCTTTACTGCAGTTCCTTTTGGCTTCCACATCCTTTTCACATGGTGGAGGAGAAAAGGTGATTTTTAGGCAGTAGTTTGCTGCCTTCTACCTCCGTGTGTGATACACCAGGAGCACTGGTTTCTCTACTGGCCAGACTGGAAATAGTTGTCTAGGGGGTGTTCAGCTCCAGACTGCTGATAGTTACATTCAATATCTTCACAGAAACACCTCCAGGTGTTCTGTCAGTGTCCAAGCTCCCAAAATAGTCACTGGAGAGTTCAATGATAGTGGAGCTGGACCCAACAAGTTCACTCTAATGTAGACACCAGTATCTGTCCAGCTGAACCACTGGGCTCCAGTGACAAGATCTACATCAGCTACTGAGGGAATATAGACAACAGCTCTTAGGAAGATGTTTCAGTTTAGGTGTCCATAAATCTGCCTGCATTCTGAGGCCTCCTCCCCAGAAATCTAGATCGAGCTGAGATGAAACTTCAGGAAGACTCAGTGTCTTAGCACGGTCCTTCAGGACAGCTGAGGCAAATCTGATCGCTGAACTACCCATCCTCCGTGGGTCCTGGGCATCCACAGCTTTTTGTTTTGTCCAGAAATGCATTGCAGAAGCTTCATTTCACATTGTTTACCCCAGAGCACACAGGGTTCAGGTGAATCTCCCTCTTCATGCAGCTCAAGGGTAGTCTTGCTGTAGGCCCACGTAGCAAGGCTTACGTTTCATTTCATTAGTTACCATAACTGATGAACCCGCAGAGGGTCAGTATGTTCTTTAGCAATTAACTGAGCTCCAGAGACTGTAATTTGTCTTGTTCATGTTACAGCACCAAATGAATTTTGCTGTGTTTAATAATCATTCTAAAAGCAGATCACAGAGCCGGGAGGGAGGAGAGATCGTATCAATCATTTGTTTTCTAACTCTTTCAAGGAATTTCCTACTGTGTTTAATTTCTTGCTGGTAAGTCCTACACGAGCCTCAGGAAGGCAGGCACCGCTATTATTATTCATTTTTTAATCACCAGAGGAAACTATTTAGCTGCTATAGAAAATTAACATGCTCCCAAATTCAGGAGGAGCCAACAATTGGGAAAATGCAATTTTCACGGATGCTGTCACATTAGTCTAAATGGTATAATTTAGGGCAGCTTCATTTAGGGATTTCTGAAGGAAATTTAGCTAAAGTCCTTGGAACATTGCTGCAGAGAATCACTTTTGGACTATGAGACTGGGCTATTAGCCCACTATGCAAATGAGGTGGAGAGAGAGAAATTGGCTCACCCAGCCTCTCACATCCCTAATATCCCTAATCCCAGGCTGGGACCTGAGGTGGTGGCTTCCTGGGTGAGAGCACAGGTTTTGCTGCTGTGATTACTGCATCTGTCCTGTCTTGGCTGGATGTGGAGGGGTATGGGAAGTAGCCAGACAGAAAAAACAGCTCACAAAATAAAGAGCGGGGGGCGGGGGGGGGGGGGGGGGGAAGTAGGAAAAAAGAGGAGAGGAGAGGAGAGGAGAGGAGAGGAGAGGAGAGGAGAGGAGAGGAGAGGAGAGGAGAGGAGAGGAGAGGAGAGGAGAGGAGAGGAGAGGAGAGGAGAGGAGAGGAGAGGAGAGGAGAGGAGAGGAGAGGAGAGGAGAGGAGAGGAGAGGAGAGGAGAGGAGAGGAGAGGAGAGGAGAGGAGAGGAGAGGAGAGGAGAGGAGAGGAGAGGAGAGGAGAGGAGAGGAGAGGAGAGGAGAGGAGAGGAGAGGAGAGGAGAGGAGAGGAGAGGAGAGGAGAGGAGAGGAGAGGACATTGTGTTTGTCCTGAAATCCATCTCAGTTTGAAGGAATTGTCAAAAACCAGTGTAGACAAATCATCCGTATTCTGTGGGAAAAAGACGCTTTTACCTCTTTCCACCTGAACTCATCCACTGGCACCATTCTGAGGTCAGCCTCCAGGGCTCAGAGGAAAATAGCTTCAGATAGATCCTCTCGAGGCAAAGCAGTTCCCTTCGGCCTGCCTGCCTTGGTCATGCTTTTTAAAGCCTTCCCTTTCCATTAACTAGCAGCATTGCAGCACCTCAGCTAGATGTTTTCTAAGAACAGCTCTCCAGGATGCTCGGGATTTAGCTCAAGGAAGAAATGATGCCGAGCCTATAAAAGCCTGGAAGTTGCAACTGTAAAGCACCTTGGAATTAGAATGGCAAAACAAACAAACAAACACTAACAACAAAAGAGAAAGCCCCCAGAATCCCTTGATGATGCCCATTAGTACTTGTCCTTTCCCTCCAGGGAAGCCTTCCAATAAAAGCTGGGGTCTCCTTGGTGGGAGTTTGTCCTTCAGGAGAAACCCTTCATCTGGTTTTCTGCTATGACATCCTGCAGGTGGGACGTTTCAGTTTCACTTAGCTCTCAGTGCCACCCCAGGGGAGACATTTCTCACCTGGTTTTCCTCTCAGGTGTCAAGTGTGCAAAATTTGAAATGAAGTGTCAGAAAGGAAGTTTGCATAACAATATTAAAATTTTACAGTTATTTAAAATGAATTAATCTGAACTATTTTTTAAGCATTGGAAAACTTTTAAAACAGCGATTTTCTTTTCATCTTCTTTCTTGCCATTCCCATGGCAAAGACATCACCAGCTCGGCCTGTTTACATTGACCAAGAGGAATAACTTTACTAGAAGGCGTGGGGATCAGGTCTGGGGCTTTTCTTGGGGGACGTGCACCAAGGTTGGGGTGATGGAGAGCGAGCTCCGGGTCTGCACTAGAGGGCACTCTTGTCATGCAAACGTTGTGTCGATGCTTTCCAGAAAGACTTAAGATATTTCCAAGCCTGCAGTCGATCCAGAGTACAGAGGGGAGACAGACAGCTACTGCATGAGGAGGGGCTGCAATGGAGAAGCCCCTGTACACCCTCCTGCCTTCCACCCCCTGCCAAAATCTCCTTCTGGCACCACCACTGTTCTCATAGTCCTTGGAAAGGCAGCCCTGTCTTCAGGAGAGGTTTCAAACAGAGCTAGGAGTTTGCTATCTCCGGGGTTGCTTCAGGCTCTCTGATCTGCTAGAGAGGGGGCACAGGGGCCAAGCAGGGATGGTCAACCCCATGGTGTGCTTGTTCATTTATACCAGCAGGTTATCACTCTGGGGTTGCCAGCTGTGTGCTGGGAGGAGACCACAGCCATCCTATGATGCTGGTGTTGAATGTGTGCCTCAAGCACGGCTGGGTCATGGTCCCCTCTCTCTTGCGCTGGAGCAGAAGTTCCTCACAGTCTCCAGCAGGAGCAGGCACACCATCACCCCCGCCCCCCCCCCCCCCCCATGCCAGCAACCACCATTTCAACCCCATGACACTCAGTGCTTGCCACACACATGGAGCCTGGTCTTGCCTCTGCTGCCAAAACCCAGTCCCACGGGGATCAGATTCCTCTGTGTAATGTTTACTTGCTGTCAGGGTTTAGTTCAGATGATATGAAATATGCATGGCAAATACAATCCCCATATCACATCTACTGTAGGGCACTGCTGAGCTTTAGACAACAACTTTCCTGTCTGCAGTCAGTTTATTTATTAAGGTGACCAATCTGTCTGGGAGCCTGGTGCTGCTGCCTGAAAATTCTGCTTTAATCACCTCTGCCCTGCCCTTGCTTTAGGGATTGAATAATAAATCCTTGTGGTGCCTTAATAATGAAGAAAAAGAAGGATCACATTTTAGTTTCCCAAGGAGCTGAAAGCTGTGTTGACTGAATGGCTTCATTATTAACTTTTCTTGCATTAACTGGGTAAACGAGCTTCAGCAAAGGGGCTGTGCTTATGCTGGGGATAGGTGTGGGATTTGGTTCCTGCTTGGATAAGCAGCAGGGGGTTGGGTGTGCATCAGGCAGACAGGTCCTTTTGGCAGACCAATATACGAAGGTTCATATACTTACAGTCAAAACAGACCCTGGATGGTGTAGGAAGGACTGGGTAAACATTGAGTTCATATGCTCAAGTGCTTCTCCCTGCAGGGATTTTAGCACTGTTGTTGGTCTGTTACTCCCCTGTCTCTAAGCCCAAGCCTGACTGGGTCCAAGGATCAACTGGAAGGTCCTTCCAATCCCTAATATTGTGTGATTTTGTGATCAGCAACCCCTGGTGGAGCTGCAAACCCCCCTTTCTGGGCTTTTGCAAATGCTCCTTTCATTAAGACTGCTGCCAGTCTCATTTCCCATGGCTGATTTCTACCCTTGGATGATAGGAAATCCATCTCTTCTTAGGAGCTCTGCCCCACGCAGGCTGTGGAGATACGCATTGTGCTGAGCTGGCACAAACTGACCAATGAGAGATTTAATATCAAAACCTGCTCAGAGAGGACAGAAAAAAAGATGGTCTTAGCTGATAGTCCCAAGAACGGGAACATGTAGCTTTGCATGTGCATTTTTTCTCTCTGGTATATCAGCTCTTCTCTTCTAATAGTTATTTTTCCTTGCTAAAGGTTTAACCTTAAAACCTAGAGGTGTCTTCTGTCCATCCCTCAAGCCCTGAACTCTCTATTTGTTGTCCTTTCAAGCCATGGGGGAAGAGCTCCAGGGGACCTTCCTCCATCCAGATAGGTGCCTGCTTCTGGTCTCTCAGTTACAGGACACAGATGTACAGGCTGGATGCTTACAGCACAAGCCAGCCTCCTGCCTGAACCACCAGACATTTCCTGGGATGTTCTGGAGTCTCTTTTGAGAAAGCAGAAGTTGGGATGGTAAAGATGAGATCAGAGTTGCAGAAACAATGCCACAACCATGAGGACTTCCCTTCCTACCCAGTCAGCTTGCAGACTGCTCACCCATGTTGGCCTCAGCTTTTGCTTGTGACCTCTGTATTCCCCACCATGTCCAAGGGGGATGAGTGGAGAAGAGGGTTAGTCCCATCACACCCGAAGGATGCAGGCACCCTTCGGCAGCCTGATGGTACAACACAGCCAACCCAACCTTTAGCCCCAAGGCCAAGGGTTAAAACATGCTAGGGGGCAGTGTCTCTGACACCCAGCCTTGCTTGGTACTAAGAGAGCCTTGGGCACTTTTGACCGGGTGGGAAGGGGAAAATACTAAGGATTTTAGCTCTGTAGCAGAGTATTCAAGGGCTGCTCAGGATTCTGCTCCATCAAGCATGTTCTCAGGCCATGAGCAACATACAGAGGTGAAGGATTGCCCATTACAGAGGGCATGCAAGAGTGTCCTAAGAAAAGCAGTAGGGCCCCTGAACTTGGAGAGTGCACAGTGGGTCAGAACATTGCCTAGACACCCAGGTCCCCTTGGCTTGGCCAGCCCCTCACTGCTCCTAGCTGGGTGGCTCTGTCCTTTGCTACCAGATCTTCTTTCACAAGGAACTGTATGACATGGCTCCCACACAAGAAGTATCAGTGGTGCCCAGTGACAGGACAAGGGGCAGTGTGCACAAACACAAGAAGTTCTGTCTGAACACCAGGCAGCCCTTCTGTGCTGTGCAGATGACAGGGCACTAGCACAGGTGAGGCCCAGAGAGATTGTGGAGTCCCCTCCTTGGAGATCTTCCCCAGCCGCCTGGACATGGTGCTGGGCACCTTGCTCTGGGTGGCCCTGCTGGGGCAGGGCTTGGGCCAGAGGTGTTTTCCAGACTCAACCAGTCTGTGATTCTGTGATTAGTTTCCTGTTTAGTCACCTGGATAGGAGGAAGGTAGTTCTTGCGAAGCAGAAAAGCCCAGGACTGAGCAAAGGCAGGGCGGCAGGCCTTCCAGTCCCTGGCGCCAGGCCACCAGAGGCCTGCTGATGGCACCACTGCTATCTCAGTCAGCATGGAGAGCTCTGACATCTTCTGAATGGGGGCAGACAAGTGCAAGATGCTATTTCCTTCACAAAGGGGATCAGCACAAAGTGACAGGCCTGAGATCCAGCTGTATTTTAATGAGCTTGCCATGCCAATGACTGCTGTGTCTGGAGGGGACTGGTTCTGCCTCAGTAGCACAAGGGGCTCGTAGCTTGCTGGATCCTGCCCATCCAACAAGAAAAGGGGGAACTTCCATCTCATCTGCATTTAATGAGCAAAGCACGCATATAGCTGCCATCCGTGTCAGCCAGACCCCAGCTCTTGGAGCCTGGAGGGCTGGAAGAGCAAAACACCATTGGCTTTTCAAGACCCATTAAAGGGCAAACTGGATTCAGAAAGTCTGTCTTTCTTCCTTTGAAGACTTATTTCATAAATGAGAGACAAAATAATAAAGGTCTGGAATGAAAATAAAGGACCGGACCACATGTAATTAAAATGGAATTTTTTTAATTACTGCTCAAATAAGTAATTCTAATAGAGCAATACTGCTCTGTATGCAGTTAGAAAGTTACTGCCCTCCTCTGCCTCATTATAGCTCAGGGGCCAAATGGTTTTAGGGTCTGCAGATCTGCCCCCAGACCACGTTTCTATGAGCACTGAAACCAAGAACTGCGATGAGGCTGTGGCAGCCAGATAGGGCCGCCCAAGAAGACAAAGCACCCCAACAGCAGCGTGCTGTCGGGGAGATGGGAGCCTGCACAGAGCCCTATTCTCAGTTGCAGTCAGACAAGCTGCATCCCCAGTTGTGTGACCGCAGCCTGGTTTACTTGGCTGGAGCTGCCTTCATCTGCTTTTCTGGGACCTGGTAGCAGCTTGCCACTCAGCACATACTGCTGTGATGTCCAAAAGCTCCTTCTCAGACCAAGGTTGGACACAGACTTTGGAAGACAATGGTGCACACACACACACACACTGTAATATTTGGGACCTGTATAAAACCCCTGCCTCTAACTCAGATTTTGCATTCATGCTACTGCAGTTTCTAAGTCATCCCACAATAACCTGCTGCAGAAATGAAACATTTCTGTCCCATAACACAGTTAATAGACCCACCCTAGCAGGCAACTCAACAGAAAAGTTCTCTGTGGAAGCTGGTATGGGAACCCAATGATACATTCCCTAAAGCTCCAGCACCTTCCAGCTACACAACATTTAAGTGCACCCTACCCGCCTTTCCAAGGCATGAGGAACAAAATGAAAAGCCTGACGCACCAAGTCCACACACTGACTGTAAAGCGTGTGACACTCTCTCCACCCTCCTCTGTCTCTGCAGAGAAGCCTTTATCTCATGCAGTCATCTGGAAGACCTTCTGGAAGGGCTCAACTGCAAGTGTAGGCCACAGCTGACCTAAGCTCATCTTGCACAAGGCAACATATTGAATCTCAGCTGTTAGAATGATCGGCGTTTCAGAGGTCATCTAAATAGAGATATTAAGACCCCTGCAATCCCATCACCTTGTCCTTTGAACAATAGGCGAACACCCCTAAGTACCTTGTAATTGGTTTAGACACCATCTGCTTCTTTACATGTGTGAAGAGTTATTGATTTCAGGTTAGTCCCTAGAGTGTTTATTTTGTAGCTGGCTTATTGTAAGCTTGGTCATTTGTGCTAAAATTACCCTGTCTATTCACTGGTGGCTGCACCCACAAAAAGAGAGATCACAGATCACCATGCTCTTTCTGGTTTAGAGAACAACCTTTGCTCTTAGCTTGCCCCGGGTAACCCTACTCAAGTCAGAAGGACTGCAAGGGCACATCCCAGAGAGCAATATCTGATACTTGACTTTTCTCATGAAAAGTGCCTTGTCTCTTCCCCACAATTTAAGCCTGATGAGTTTGAGCAAGACACATTTCATTTGCTGCCATGCTTTGCTCATTAAATCCCCTAAAATACTTTTATTTATTAACATATTTCTAAATGATTTTATTACTTAACTAAATTTATTTATTTACAAGGGATTGTGGAAGAGAAAGACAGATGCAGTGGTTCCTTGCTAACAGTCACCCAAACCACAACGTGATATTGACAAAGAAAAAGCACTGGATTTTGGGCACTTCCAGCATGTTGCATAAACTTTGGACAAAGCAGCTAATGTATCTCTCAGAAAGACATTTCTCCAAACTCAAGGGCAGATATTCAGATGACTTAATTGTCCCCAGATGTTGCTTGTCCACATGAATACAAGCCAGACCCCCTCAAGCACAGATTTAATGGTGTGAACAGCACACATTAAACCATGGAAAGTCTGGGGTTCTTCTTGCAACGTGTTATCTTCTAATTGACAGGATTAACAATGGATTCAGTTGCAAACCACTGAACTCTGAGCAAGCAATTAAACAAATAGAGTCAAAGCAAACGCTCCTTTAGCTTTTTCATTCCTACCAGTCATTCAGGTGTGCTGAAGTTTTTTGCTTATTTTGTTTTTAATAGGCTCATTAGAATGGTCCAAACATGAAGCAAAGGAAACTTGCTGGTGGTTCTTTTTAATGTCCTGAAAGTTAATGAATGACAGCCTTTCCAAGAGACCCAGAGAGAGTTTTGCTCAGTATAAGACCAGAAATGAGGCTGTATACAGTCAGAGGGGTTGATAGGAAAGAGATTTCAGGGACTGTTTCCTGAGGGCACCCAGAAGACATCCTCTACATGACTCTGGTCATTCTGGATGAACATCAGTTTCCTGAATCCTACTAGGACAGGTGATACCTTCAGGAACTTCAATAATCCAGAGTGCAGATATTTTTTCAGGAATCAATTGTTCTACATCTGGTTGATATGGAGTAATAAGAGCATTACCCAAGGGTCCATACTGAGGCCCAGTGAATTATAACTTCAGCCACAGCAGCATGTGAGTCACGGACCTGCTCTTTTCCATGAGTATTGAGTCAAGCTCACCCAGCGCTACTTGCACATCCTTTCTGTTGCAGCTCTCTCCTACCTTGCAACAACATCAGCATTGCCCAGGCAGCAATCAACATGCAACAATGAATGAATCCTGACCAAGGCACAACAAAGGGTGCCTTGTCTGGTGGTCTCATGGTGCAGTTTGTATCAAACAAATTCCTGTTTTCACATCCCATTCCTTTGGTCACTAAACTGTTCTCAGCTGCCCTCTGTGAACCAGACCTGAGCCAATGTGCTCAGGGCAACACCACTGCATTCCAACGAGATTCTTACAATACAGTTTTAAGTACCCTCTTGAAATTACTTTAATTTTGCAAACTTGCCATGTAATGCTGTTACAGTAACACTCTAGAGCGAGTCTCCTGAAAATGAAACAGTATGAGAGATCCCCACTGTCAGGCAGCTGGAGGTGTGCGGGATCACCCCTAACACAGTGTAAATCTCACAGCACATTACAGTGTGTAGCTTCGAATTAGACCATCTGTGCTGGTTTCCTGCTTTACATTGTCTTTTGTAGAGCAGCAATGTGAAGGTCACCAGCGCAAGTGGGAGACTTTGCCATTGCCTTCAGCTTCACCTCTGCAGTTTTACAGGGAGAGTTATCCAGCCACAGGGCCAAGAGTTTCCTGCAGGACCCAGGGACTGCTGAGCTCCCCATCCCCTTGTTCATATTTCTTACAGGCTTATATTTGCAAGAAAGCAGACAGTTTGCTGGATCCAGACAAAGGATATTTTATCATAACACACTCCTTACTGACATTTAGTCTTCCCATTTGCTTTATTTTATTTTTTTCCCTACAGAGATGTGATGAGTATTTGAACTATCAGTGGTACAGTGCTTTCCCATCTGAGCCTCAGCAAGCAGAGTTGTTGAAGAAGAGATGAATGGGGATGGAATACAGATGCTGCCAGGGACCAGCATGGAAGTCTCACCATGTTCCAGTTTGTATGATTTACACTGATGGGTCTCATTTGTGACACAGTGGCAATATTTGCTTATTTTCTCACTGAAATACTGTGCTTTGCAGCCGTAAAGCAGTACAGCTTGTACATCTGCATCTGCTAAAGTAGTTACATCAGAACAGAAGTGTAAATCCGTATTTTTATGCACTTCCATTATTAACCTATCCTAGCAATTACTGCTTGAAAGGCTGTGATATACTGCGTCCCTTATCCCGAGGACAGGAAACTGCTATTATTTCTTCTGTTATGATTAACATGTAGATGAGCACCGAGACTTACTCAATAAACTGAAGTCATTTTTCTTCGGCAGCTAACAGGAGCACTGGGGGATTTGTCGTGGCTCAGAAATGGTTAAGTGCCTGTAGCTTAGCAACTCATCTGTAATTAAGGGCATCTGTCTATAAAACATCCTCCTCTATTATGGGCTGTTGTGCTGACAGGTGCTAATGGCTGCCATTAGCTGAGGTTTTGTTCCCAGACAATGACAGAACTCGTTAGAGGCGGTGGCTCTGCCAACCCCCCCGGGACCAGGGGGCCATCAGGCCCTTTGTGTGTTGGGCACCATCTGCCCAGAGTGGTGGCCCTGGGCTCACTGCAGGCCCTTGGCATGACGGGGTTTGGGGTGCCCTTGGACAGAGCTGGGGGTGCCCATGGAGAGAGCAGGGGTTGCCCACGGAGTGGGATGGAGCTGAGGGACCTGTTAAATGCAGATGGCTTGCAGAAGGTGCCAGCTAGAGCACAAACCCCTGTCCTTCTGGGGGGGCTGGAAGTGGTTAATATGATACTAAGAAATATATTTTTTTTAAGTTTCGAAAGTGTTCTTGACAATTCTTGGAAAGGCAGCATTTGACTGGTGCTTGCTAATCTCTCTAGGCCTAACCGGCACTAACGGCTACATTAAGTTCTCCGAAAAAGTCAGATTTTACTCTTTGCTAATCTGAAGTGGGTCAAGGGTAAAATTTCGGCCAGCTTTGTATTCCAAGGGGGACTCCAGGGAGACGTTACAGCAGCCTGAGAGGGGCAGCTGCATTCCAGAAATGACTCTTGTTCTCTCAGCACGGGGAACAGAATGGGCACCCTTGCAGCAAGATGTTTATTCCAAACATCAGACAATTTTTGCAGAGCTTGAACTCTTACTCAATCCAAACAAAACAAAAAAGCAACAAACAAACAAAAAAAAACTTTTACAAGGGTACATTAAAGGAAACCAGCAACTTTAAGGAAATGGTTGCATCTCGGCTCCTCACAGGCACCAGCAGGCAGGGCAAGTGCAGGAGAGTAAACCCAAACGTCAAGGTTCATTTTAAGGCCAGGAGCAGCTCCGTGCCCATGTAATATTGCATTAACTTTTTCAGCTTTCACTTAGCTAGCTTCATCTTCCTATTGTCAGAATGATCTAAAACAAAACAAAGCAACAACAACAACAACAAAAAAAAAAACTCTTTCAGCTGTGGCTACAAGTACAAGAGCAAAACGTGTTTTTTCTTCTCCATGCATCAGATCAAATATGCTGCTGAAAATTGATGGGTTTCTTATAATTGATTGTATATACAACTTACCAGCTTTTGATAGAATGATTACTGGGGTCTGTACATGCCATTTACAGAGTCCGTCACATTTTCAAGCCTTTGTTTGCATGATGAGGTGGTCTCTCATCAACAGTATCGCAAGATTTGAGTTGAAAGCTGGGCTCCAGTAGGCTGTTATTGTTGGTTTGCCAGAAAAATCAACGTGATGTAACAATTTCTTTTGCTGTAGATAAATAGCCCTGTAAATAATGTTACCAAAGCATGCTGTTACTTCAGGATGGATCTTTCCAGCTGTGGAAAACAAACATCTGAGCTTTGTTTTGTTGCTTTATTGCAAGAGATGCTGCCCATTACTGAGCTTTCGCCTTTACATAGCAGCAGGAGGTCACTGTCCTGTGATTCCCTTTATATGACTTTTTTAAAGAATATATTTTTGAAGATTGCTAAAATTATCCATGATCCATGCCAATAAGGTCTAATTTGTCATACACAAACATTTCCACTTTGTAGCAATTTCCCTGATCTCTGGGTAAAAGCAAAGAACACAGTGGAAGCTTTTATTTTCCATGAAAAGCAGAAGCATTCTAACTGCCGTGTTTTACTTTTCATACTCCGCATCTCGTAGGTAAAACTAGGACAACTCAACAGCAATATCAGACAGTCTGGATCATAAAAAAACAGGCATGCAGACAGGAACCATCTAATAGGAGAAATAACCTGAAAGATTTTTTTCCAGTGCTTGGAATCTGCAACAAGCATTGGGGATCTATCCTTAGACTGCTATTGCCAAAACAGTCAGGTGATATTTAATTTTGTTGCAGCTAGAAAGATAAAGTTTAAGTTAAAACAGTCAATATGGGTAACTGCAATGCATAATGCTCCCCGAGCAAACAGTAGCCAGCATGACAGGGTTGACCAGGGCAAAAATCAGTCATGAGAACCGGAGGAGCCAACTGTATTAGATAAACATCTCAGCCAGAAGGGGGTTGCTGGCATACAGAGAGAATAAGAAATAAACATTTTAACCCCAAATTGTGCAATTGTGTTAAGTTTCCAAACCCCACCCTGCTGAATTCCTCAACCATCACAGTTGCCACCATGTTACCATCTTGCACTAAATTATATTTATCCTAATTTAATAGCTAACAATAGCCGGACAAGGTGGGCTGCGTGTCAGAGCCCAAGCAACCAGCTTCACCAAGACTGCTCCTAGGTACGTGACAAATCCTGCCTGACAGCAGGATGGCTTCTACATCTTGCTGCATGAAGGAGACAAAGAATCTATTCCAGAAGAAAAGTAGAGCTATGTCAACAGCCCAACTGAGCATTGTGCTCACACAGAATCACAGTATCATAAGAATCCTAGAATGGTTTGGGTTCGAAGGAACCTTAAAGCCCATCCTGTTCCAACCCCTGCCATGGGCAGGGACCCCTCCCACCAGCCCAAGCTGCCCCCAGCCCCATCCAGCCTGGCCTTGGGCACTGCCAGGGATGGGGCACCCACAGCTCCTCTGGGCAGCCTGGGCCAGGGCCTCACCTCCCACAGAGTAAAGAAATTCCTCCTTAGATCTAATCTAAACCTACCTTCTTTTAGTTTAAAATCATCACCCCTTGTCCTATCACTCCACACCCTCCCCAGCTTTCTGCAGCCCCCTTTAGGCACTGGCAGGCCGCTGTAAGGTCACCCCAGAGCCTTCTCTTCTCCAGGCTGAACAAACCCAACACGCTCAGCCTGTCCCTATAGCAGAGGTGCTCCAGCCCCTTGATCGTCCTCATGGCCTCCTCTGGACTCGCTCTAATAATTCCATGTCCTTCTTGTGCTGGGGGCCCCAGAGGTGAACACAGGGCTCCAGGTGGGGTCTCACAAGAGCAGAGCAGAGTGGGAAAATCACCTCCCTCGCCCTGCTGGCCATGTTACTTTTAGTGCAGCCCAGCATACAGATGTTTTTCTGGGCTGCAGGCACACATTGCTGGCTCTTGTGGAGCTTCTCATCAACCAACACCCCCAGGTCCTTCTCATTAGGGCTGCTTTCAATCCATTCTCTGCCCAGCCTGTATTTGTGCTTGGCACTAATATAATCTATTAGTGCTGATTTTGAACTGAAGAAACATCTCCTGCAGAAATGCTGGGGAAGAACTTTATATCTTTTTGATAATCAAGTGCTTCTTAGAGTTGAAGCCAAACCGTAAATGCAGCTTAGATTCAGGCAGTCCATCACACAGACAACAAAACACAAATCCAGAGACAGTTTCTCATTAACATAACTCACACTGAACAAGAAAATCCTGCACTGATGCCTCCATTAATAGTCTTTTCATAATCACCCTGGACAATCCTTTCAGAAGGACTTGGCCAAGGCACTGTGTGGAAGGGCTTAGGGGCCAGATATTTCAGATCTTTCGGACTCCACCAGCAGAAAATTCCTTTATCACCAAGCCTGCTGGCAGCAGTGGCTGTCTGCACAGCAGGAACCTACCAGACAGATTAACATTTATGTCTCTTTTAGCAATTATTATTCCTTCTAGTATTCTTTACTTTCCACAGCAGCATTCCCATCAGAGGCCCTCAGGAGAACCCTTCCAGCAGTGCAGGAGACACAGAAATAAATAAGTCTTGCTTCAGTTCACACAGCCTGCGCAGTAAGGCAGGTGCTCATGTGTGCTTTGCTACTGATCCTAGCTGCACCACCACAGTACAGCTGGCAATCTCTTACTAGCTGGTAGAGGATTATCACAGTTTTCCAACAAGGAGAAAGCCTGGGATGGACTAACATTACTTGTCCAACAGGAGCAGAATCCGCTGAATCTATGAAAGAGGCAGATTTTCCTATAGGCCATGGAAAATAAGCTACTTGCAGAAGTGTTCGTGGTAAAAAAGAAGCAGCTGCAAGTCTTGCATCCTCCAGACACTTTATCTGAGGATGTAGGTATAATCCTGTGGGGAACACTGCCCCAAGGTGAGCTGCAAACACCCTGCGTGGCCTGGGGCAGGCCTCAGCAGCCCCCCGTTACCTGCTGGAGCTGGCGCAGAGCAGGAGCTGCGCCAGGGGAGGCTCCCGGAGGGGTGGCAGAGATCACACGGGCACTGAACCAGGAGACAGCCCCAGCTGCTCGGGCACAGCACCAGCATGTCTGGTGCCTGGTGCTGATGGGAGCTGAAGCACAGGGGTAGCAGCGGCAGCCCCTGCTGTGCCAGCGACCTGTGTGTAAGTCAGCCAGCAGTGGTGACTGCTTTCCAGAACAGCTCATGGCCCTGCAAGGGCCTAGCACCAAGGTAAAAATATCAAAGTATCTCAGGGAACACTGATTTTGAGAAATGCAGTTGGAGTGGGAAAGCAATGAAGCAGCCTTTCCAACAGTGCTACACCAGCAAGCCTTTCTCGTTCACACCACTCCAGCACTTTTTATTACCAGAAGCATTTATTTCTCATCAAAGTGCTCCCAGCATCTGTACACATTCAAACCATATTATTGTTCAAAGCAGTGTCTGAAACAGCCTGTACCAAACTGTTTCCCCTATTTCCTTATTCCAGCCAGTGTCTCTCATGGCTCAGCCATGTGTTCCCATGCTACGAGCCCAGCTGCTCTTGTAAACCGTGCTCCAAGCACATGTTCCTGCATGGGAAGTTCAGAATTATTTTATTGGTGTTATGTCCTCACTGTATCCCTCAAAGGGTTGCTTTCGGCAGGGTTTGTACAAAGTTATTTGATTGGCTTCAAGCTTCTTTTTGTGCTTACCCAATGCCAAGCTCAGGCGCTGAACCCATGCCAGGTAATTCGTCATTTCTCCCTAGATGCTATAGACAGAGTCGTGCTCTTAGCTTGTCGGATAAAGGCCCGAGAATTGCTTTTCAGCCCACCTAATGAGGGTTTGTGTTTTTCTATGCTTGGGAGGATGGACAGTCTTAATTTCCGATTTCTTTCAAAGAGAGCAATTTTCTTCCACAAAAAGACCAGGAATAATAGATACAATGTGGCTTTTTCTGAGTCACCCTTTAACCCTTTGTACTGATGTTTTTCTTTGTGCGCGTCTTTGTGTGTGTCTTCCAACTAAAACCCTGAAACTCAGCATCCTCTTTCATTGCTGCTGTACATTTCCCCCAGCCATGAGACCTTTTGGTGCCTAAGGGCTTCACGGACCACGAGCATCCCCTCCCTGGTTTCCCCCAGGCTGACAGCCTCCATAAGCACTGCTCTTAAATTCCAGGTACCCCAGACAGGGCTTTTCTACCCCAGCTCTGCAGGACTTGCCTCTTTGACGTGAAGACCCCAAGGCGTGGTGCGCAAGTGGCTCTGTGGGGAAGGGACTTGCTTTCTCCTCTGCCTGGGAATCCTCCAAGTGACAGCCGAGTGCACAGCACTGAGGTGGAGGCTGGATGTGAGGTCTCCCAGCCAGCCTGGGACGGCTCATATTTACCACTTTTACACTAGTACGTGTGGGGATGTTAGGGTTTCTTGTTATCCAATGTTTGATCAAATGCTACACACTAAGCTCTGTTTCACTCCCTTTGGTTCTTGTTCTCTCTACATTTACTCCATTTTTGCCAGTATTTCATCCCCAGCTTGAAGCTTAGACTTTGAAAAGTGGTCAGTCACACACAGACCATTCAAACCAGTCTGTTTCTTTGAATTGGCATCCTGAGGGCTTACCAAGAGATGATCTTTTGCTTAATAAAGCATCAAAACAGCATCTCATTCATGCAAGGGCTTGGTAAAAAGCTACTCTACAGCAAGAAATGGCTCCACTTTAACTTTTATTAATTTATTTATTTATTATGCTGGGGCAGACATCAGCTGGATTTTTCCATGCAGCAGGGTGGCCTGCACAGACTTGTGAAGGTGCAGACACCATCCAGCTCCCTGGCAAGACCCCACCAACCAGCCCAGATGTTGCCTTCAGCTTCCATTATCTGGACGCAACTTCGTTTACAGGTTTATCCCTCAGATGCTTAAGGATTTGCTACTGACTAGCTGAGCTTCAACACACTCATGTAACTTCAGTGCACCTTGCTTCTTGCCAGGCATATCTGCATTAGCTTGCCCTACCTTTGTGCTGTTGTTTCTATCCTTGCTGTCACTGACTGACAGGGGCTCTGCTGCCAGGATTTGTATTTCAGGTCTGCATTCCCATCATCTCATTTGATTAAACACTACTTAATTACTCTGTTAATAACTTAAAGTCTATAAATCCCTCCATTTTAATTGATTGTCTCTGCTCATTTCCATAAGCACCTGGAAGTTCTGTTTTGCCTACAGCCAGAGAGGATGCAGTCTCTGCCCATGGATAAAGCAACAGTCAAATCACTGTTTTCTCCATTTATCATTGGAGAGATTGAAACTTTTCTGCACTGACTGACCACAGCTGCCACACTACTTTAGTATCTGGGCAAAGGATCCCTCCAGTTTGCTACCCAAAACCTCTATAGCCAGGATAAAGGGTCCATGAAAGCACAAAACACAGAAGGAGAGAAGCAGTTTAGGAGAAAAAATAGATAGGAAAGAAGCCCCAAATTAAGTCAGATAATGGCAAAAGCCCCAGATTGGCTTAGAACCTCTCTTCTGCGGGCTAAATGATCATCACATGCCTTTGGGGCATGTATGGATAAGCAGCACTGGCTTCAGATGCTGCAGTGCAGCTCTCCCAGCTCTGACCTTGCCTCTGAGCACATCCTCATGCAAACAGCTCCCCTTCCATGCCTTTGCTGTGTTATGCATTTTAGAAATGAAAATTCAGGCTGGTGCATCATGTTGCTGTCCTGCTTGGCCAGAGTTCTGCAGGTGGTTCATGATCAGCCCCACTGTTCCCATGCTCCTGAGCTGTTTTGTAACTCTGGCAGCTTTTGCAGCTCTGCAGCTCAGGCACTGTCTCCAATGGCTCAGCAAGCTGCATGGTGGCTCCTGCTGTTTGCTGTGCTTTGATTTGTATTTGGGACCCCTTAATTAAGGGGCTGAAGGGATGCACCAACTTCTTGCAAATGTCAGATATATGCAGACCTCAGCAGGTCCTGCAGTTTTCTGAACCCACCTGAAATGATAACATCCTCCTCTATCCCCAAACATAGCTTCACCCTTGCAGCATCCTCCGTACTGCCTCTTTTGGGTGGACAGGTTCAGTGACAGATAAGGGGGGCAAATTTGGAGCCACAGCCTCATTAGAGAAAAAGGTCACAGTGGCCTTGAGAAAGATGCAAAAGAAAAGGCTCAGGAGACATGGAGATGTCCAGGGTAGGAGATGGTGAGTGTCAGGTGGGAGAGCAATAGCACAGGGACCAGCAGGGAGAGTAGGGGAGGAGGGACAGCGAGGCAGCTAATGAACATCACACAGCACAAGTGAGGCTTTAGCTGCTCTGTGAGAGGATTTTCAGACATAAGGAGGAAAGAAAGGTTTCAAAAGTGGAATTCACACAGTTTGATTTCCCACCATGCAGGCCATCACATTTGTTTTCCATCTTCAGCTCTGGCCGGTGCTGCACAAACGAAGGTTTGTTTAAAGTCTGACTCACCCAAAGCACTCTGGTACATCCGCATTGTCAAAAATCCATCACAGCAGAGCTGCAGAGGAAATTAAACCACTTGGAAAAATATAAAAAATGTTTGGTTACTATGGAACCTGGCTTTGAACTAACAGACACAAGGAAAATTGGAGGCAAGACTTGAGCCTGATGCTCATTTGGCCTCGTGCACTAAGTGTGGCTGCAGCCACGGGATCCGTTTGCCCAGAGCTGAGCACTGCTGTGCAGGGAGCAGCGTGCATCCAGCCACTTGCAGCTCAGCCTCCTTCGTAAGGCCGCTGTCCTGGCCATGCCTGAGCACAACCGGCCTCTTCAGGATGGTGCTTCCACTGCCTGGAAAGACTTGATGCAGATGTTATCCCCCTTTGAAGGGAATTTCTTTTCTGATTTAATTGCCTTTGGTTTTAACAGAGAAAGCCATCATGTCGAATGACTGGCTGTAAAGCTGCAAAGCTGTAGCTTAGAGCACAGAACATGTGAAAGGTCAGGATGCTGAGGATAGAGGAGGCAGAAAATGCACGCTGTATTTGCAAAATTCTTGGCATTGAACATCCCCTTTCCCCCCAATTCAAGCACCTGCTGGACCTTCGTGATGGTGCATGATGCAAACATGCTGAACAACAACGTGATGACCAGGACCCCAATGACTGACAGCCATCATGGTTCTGAAAATCAGCAATGAGTCCAAAGCCAAAGTGAGTCCAAAGAATTCTCTAGCAAAAAGAAAAAAATAAAGCATTCACACATCCCAGCAGGCTGTGACTTCTGTGTTGTGTTGCCACAAATGGAACAAGTCCAGACTCCATAGAAGTAAGAGAAGAAAGAGGCACGAGATACCTGTTACCACTGCTGTGTGTGCTCACTTTGGAGGATTCTCCAAAGAAATGACACATCCCAATGAAATATCATCCAGTAACTTTGGACGTGTGAAGCAGTTTTGTTGAGGAATCTCACTCCCTGGTTAAATCCAATCCAACCAGTCCTTTGTCAAAAAGTCCAGACAAGGGTTGGACAGAAGCACAGAGCTGTGCCATGCAAATGTAAACCAACAGAAAAATTCTCCTTGTTGATAGCAACACTGAACTAGTGGCACCTGAGGCTGTTGATGTCTAATCGGAAAATTAATGAGGGAGGAAAGGGAATGAAGGGTGGGAGTGGTTTTTTTTTTATGTTCTGACTGCCTTCAGTGAGGAATGAAACTACAGGAAGGAGGAAAACACCGAAAATTCAGATGCCAAAGAATAACTTAGAAATGTGAAAGTGCACACATCAGCCACAGTGCTTGAAGCACATCCTGGACTCCAAAGAAAGCACTGACATGTTTGAAGGGCAGAGAGGAGAAAAGCAAACACAAAGCCAATTTCCAAAGGAAAGTAGTGGGATACAAAGAATCCCACTTCTATTTTTTAGAAGCTTAACTTCCCAGTTTGATAACTTAATGCAACAACTGCAAAGAGGGAAAATATTATTGCTTATTGTTTGTTAATCAAAAGTAAACTTTTCCCAAGCTACTTGGCTGGGGTGAGACATATATGGTTCTTGATGTCCTTGCTGGGATGAGCTGAAGAAGAGTAAAAAACAGGTATGGGTTGACATGGTATGTTACTACTTTTGTGACTGATTTCTGCTAGAGCCATTTGGAAAGAGATGAGAGAATCCTTGGAACAGCTCTTCCTGGCAAAGCAGGTTTTGCTTATGCTCCAGAATTAACTGAGAAAATTATTATATGAAATGTTTGGAAGGGAAAAATCACAGATGGCCCAGAGGCTCCATAGCTCAGGGGTTAGAGCACTGGTCTAGTAAACCAGGGGTCGTGAGTTCAAATCTCACTGGAGCCTAGGGAGGGTCTGTGCCTCCTGAAGATCCAGCAGCTTTGCCTTTCTGCTTTTTCACAAAACGCTGCTCACATCATTTTCATCAGCATCCATTCCAGCCTAAGTGAAATGCAAACATCATAGAGCACCTACACCAAATAACAAGCGGAGAGAAATAGCAATGGTCAGATCTAAATCCTTGGATATTCAAATGTTACTAAAGTACAAGAATTGGAGATAGGAAAAAGGTAATAATGAGATATAAAGCCATACGAATCCCACAAACACTGCAAAGCTCATTGATGAGTGAGTCTGAGATGGCTGCTGGATACTCAGTCAGCTCTGGTTCATCTCTGCATACTTCAGCACAACAATGAAATTATGTTTCCAGAGTTCAGTAATTACAGAGTTCGCTGAGAAATAATAAATACGGTTTGTGGAGGAAGAGTAACACTGGTCATCTGCAGAGGTTTTTGGAGAAGAGTGGGCTAGAACATTCCCATTTTTTATGGAAAAAGGAAAGGCTGGGAATTTAACTTATTTTTGCACCTTGAGTTCAATGAATTGCGGTTTAGATTTATGGGATTTCATACTCTACATTTAGACTTTTCCCATATTTTTTGCTCATTTTCAAGTAGGTTTTCTATTTTGTTCCATCAAAATGATCCAAAACATCAACGTAAAAGGACATTTCTGGATTTGAAAAGGAGATTTTCCATCCACGGGTGGGAAAAGAAAAAGCTCAAAGGTCTGAAACATTTTTATCTTGTGGAGGTGGACATGGCCTTTGGTGGCTCCCCTTCATTCTGTTTCCTTACAGCTCTGATTTCCCCAAGCAAGGAGCATGTTCCACTGCTGGTGGAATGATGCATTTTCTCCACATGAGAAGTGACCTGCAGGAATTTCCTAGCTTCCTTCTGTATATGTCACAGTGAGGCTAAAGAAACAAAAGCCAGCAGGGTTCCCATTAATCTGCAACCTAATAAACTCGCACAAGTTATTGTTATTTTAACCGAAGATACTGGAAAATGGAAAGATGTGATAGTGTTTTACTAAAAGAGTTTGTCTCTAGACTGTTGTGGCTATATGCCTGTTTACCCTGCCCCTCTTTCCAGCTTATCTCTTTATTTTGCTTTTATGTGACACCACTGAGCAATATCCAAAAAGATCTTTGTGGTTCAAGTTCATTTCTGCGATCAGACTCGTGGTTTCAGCTTAGCTGAGGCTGATAATGTTGGAAATGTTCCTTTGAAAAATTAATGTCTTTCGTCTCTGCAAAGATGACAAATGTTCAGGATATGTTTTGCTGAATTCTTAATCTACACTGTACTGAATATTAATGTAAAAAATCCTCTTCCAGAAGCCCCGTTGTAACACATAACACCAAACATGCTGATGCTATTTGTTAAAAATGGGCTTGATGTGAAGATGGCTTTTAACAGCAGTCCTTGGACCGGTCCTAGCTAAATCCCTTCACATCAATCACCTGACATCTCTTTTTCTGCTGAAGATAAAGCTTTTCAAAGATAGAGTTTGGCAGGAAGGGTGAAGATGCCAAAGACATTTAGACCAAAATCTTGAAGCCCGTGTAAATGTGGGAGGGAGGAAGACTGGCTCTTCATCTTCATTGACCTGTGAAATGGAAATGTTCACACGAGTTCAGAATTGCAGACAAGGTTGTGTGGCTCTGCCGCAAGGATATAACAAGGCTGGTCCCCGTATGTGTTTACTTGGGAAGAACTTCCACTCTTTAAACTCATGACCCACTCTAATCTAGACCGAGACAGTCTTTCATTGCTTTGTTTAGAGAGGTTTAAATACATCTTCCTGTATATCCTAGAAAACTTGGTTTTCATACTTTCCTGAAAACTTCAGAATACCACTTCTATTAAAAAAATAAAATAAAATAAAGTATCTTAGATACTTTTCATTTCTCTGGCATGTTTTTCATTCCTGGGTCTCCCTCCACGGGTTGTATCAAGCTGGACAGAAAAATCATTTATTCTAATATAAGCAACATTGAACTTTGAGGCACAGCAGCCTGGATCATTGAGGTGCCCACAGTCCTTCCCTGAATCCACGGACCAGCTGTGTTTCTGTCTCAGCATGCCTGAGCACGGGTCTAGAGTCAGCAGTTCAGCCTATATGGTGTGGAAAAAGCCTGCCCTTATTGCTCTGGCTCGGTTGTACACAGCTACACTTTCCATTTTCATTTATTTCCCCTTCAGGGCTGAAAAGTTCCCTGTTACCTCAGAGGAGTTCTTGGTGTTGAGCTTTCTTCAAGACAAAATCCCATGTCCTTCTTACCATTCCTCTTACTTAAGTGTTCGGAAGTTAAGTAAATTCTAGTGAAGGCCTCATATGTCTCAACTAAGCTATTTCTTAAGCCATATGGGAAACAACTGATAAATCATTTAATCCAGAGAGGGAAACTTTGAGCAAGAGCCAGTGAAAATGTTCCCCTGTTTACAGACTTTTTAGATTTAGAAATACAATTTAGGCTAATGTTGATTAAAATCTAACATACAAGAGTATCAAATGACAGCCTTGTAGCCTCACCCCAGATGAAAAAAAAATATATAAATAATAAAATCAGCAGAGCTACAGAATTCAGGGTGGGGAAAAATCACCCAAGGATATCTGTTTTCCAGTTCTCCTATAATGAATGTGATCAGTCCCTTATTTCAAGAAAAAGAAAAAGAAAAGAAAGAAAAAAAAGAAAAAGAAAAAGAAAAAGAAACAGAAACAGAAACAGAAACAGAAACAGAAACAGAAACAGAAAAAGAAACAGAAAAAGAAACAGAAACAGAAAAAGAAACAGAAACAGAAAAAGAAAAAGAAAAAGAAAAAGAAAAAGAAAAAGAAAAAGAAAAAGAAAAAGAAAAAGAAAAAGAAAAAGAAAAAGAAAAAGAAAAAGAAAAAGAAAAAGAAAAAGAAAAAGAAAAAGAAAAAGAAAAAGAAAAAGAAAAAGAAAAAGAAAAAGAAAAAGAAAAAGAAACAGAAACAGAAAAAGAAACAGAAAAAGAAAAAGAAAAAGAAAAAGAAAAAGAAAAAGAAAAAGAAAAAGAAAAAGAAAAAGAAAAAGAAAAAGAAAAAGAAAAAGAAACAGAAAAAGAAACAGAAACAGAAAAAGAAAAAGAAAAAGAAAAAGAAAAAGAAAAAGAAAAAGAAAAAGAAAAAGAAAAAGAAAAAGAAAAAGAAAAAGAAAAAGAAAAAGAAAAAGAAAAAGAAAAAGAAAAAGAAAAAGAAAAAGAAAAAGAAAAAGAAAAAGAAAAAGAAAAAGAAAAAGAAAAAGAAAAAGAAAAAGAAAAAAAGAAGGATATTGTGGTTTTAACAGAAAGACAGAAAGACAGAAAAAGTAAGAAAGAAAGAAAGAAAGAAAGAAAGAAAGAAAAGAAAGAAAGAAAGAAAGAAAGAAAGAAAGAAAGAAAGAAAGAAAGAAAGAAAGAAAGAGAAAGAAAGAAAGAAAGATAGATGTTTTGTTTGCATCCTAGAGAAATGGTAATTGGTTATTTGATGGCTCCTGCTTAGCTGCACCAGCCTATGCTGTTAGCCTGCCACTGCTGTACTTCTCACCCCATCCCATGCCCCTGAGCTGCCCCTCAGCAGCTTTTCCACAGACCCTGAACTATACATCTATATAAGGTCAGATAAATTGCACAGTGAAATGCATTATCAGTGCAAGGAGGTGCTAAGCATCTTGCTCAGCTGGAGATATTTCTACTGTGGCCATTTCAGTGGGAGGAAACACACCTGCTGGTGTCCCAGTCCTTCTGCCGACATCTCTGGGAAAGCCAAACTGGCATTTGGGAGAAAATCAAATGCAAACCCTAACAAAAAATAATTCATACCAAATAGCTAGTATAAAATTAAGAATGAGAAATGCTGACAAGTTCATCCATGCTTTGCAGCAGCCATGCACAAAGGTTACTGCAGCATCCCAGCCTCTTACTGTCTGTGGTGCTCACCCTCACAATTTCTGTACCTATCAAACAAATTAGACTAGGAGACCTTGTATTCTAAACTGCAGGTCCTGCGGTATTTAATTGTGGCATTATTGCTCTTCTGGACTCCACCAGTGAGATACCATTGACCCGATCAGTGCAGGCTGAATATGAGGCTACCTTGTGTTCTTCCCAGCAAACACACTTATTACAGTAGTCGATACCTCCATGAAAGACCTGGAAAAAAAAATTGTTGTAGTTACAGCAAATTTAACTAAGCTATAAAAAGCCAACCACATCCGCTTCCACCCAGGCACCTTGCCATGCAAATAAGTACTTCAAGGCAGACCCAGGACAGGAATAGGAGTCACACATTACGTGTATGAAGACACAGCAGAGGAACGGAGGGTCTGCCGTAGGTGAGGAGTTTTAAGGAGTTTGTTGTGTTTAGTCTCGCAACAGGAAGGCTGAAAGCAGACATGACCAGCCTGTATAAACACCGCAGGTGTAAACAACTAGAAAGAGAAAGAACTATTTGAATTAAATGATAACATTGGTATGAATGAATACATTAGGCTGGAATTCAAAAGGATATTTCTAGCAAGCAGAGGAGTAATATTTTCAAATGGCCTCAGCAACAGGAGGAGCAAACACCCTGAGAGGTCAGAAGGAGCACCAGCAAGTCCTGGAGGAGCCGGATAACAAAGCTAGACTCCATGAGCCAAGAGCTCTCATCCTGTACCCTGCTCATTGGAGACACAACCTTGTTTAAATTCAGCAGTGTGATCACTTGAGCGAATACATGTGTGTGTCCATGTGTATTTTTATCAGTAACTTGTTTCTTCAAATGCTTCTGCCATTCCCAGAAGCAGGAGGTAATGCATTTAAAGACTGTTTTCTCCTCCACCCTGGGGAGCTTGTGATGTACCTGTTGATTGCCTTGCCTCCCCCCTGCCTGTTAGGGAAACTGTTCAGTGAGCCTAGTTAGAGAGCTCAGTTGCTCTAATAATGGTCATCTATTTATAGCCTTTCATAATTTGTTTTATGACAAAGGGTTTCTGCAAGATGCTCCTTGATTCTTGCAGGTTTGTAATGATTTTTCCCTACCTGTGTTATTGAAAGTAGCTTTTGTGCTCAGAAAAATTACTGTAATAAAGGCCATTTCATGCGCTCGGAGTAAATGATAGGGACTTTAATAGGTTTTTGATGAAAGCTTAGAATTTCTCTTTGTTTTCCTTCAGTTCTTTTCAATCTTCTGGGTCAGTTGAACCTGGCTCACACTAAAACTTGTTATGACAGAACAGGGATGGAGTAAAATGATCTGGATGCAGTACAGCCTTGCCCATTGCTAGCACAGCAGCTCAGTCCCCTGCCCAGAGCCTCTGGCTATGGCACATTGCAAAGAGCAGAAGGGCAAATTCTGCAGACCACACTGGCTGTGCTTAATTTGCTCATTCCATAGCTGTCTCTCACCAGATTTGACAATTTAACTATGCTTGTTAGGCCAGCTATTAAATTTTGTTGGAACTGCTACAACTGGCCTGACGAAATACTCTGCAACATTTTCCTCCCATAGAGCTCCATATTGTCATTAGCTGCCACTGCATCTCTATGGTCTCTGTGGCCTCTTCTGCAGTACTGCATCATTTTTCCTTCAGAAGAAGATCTTCAGGCTTTCTACATTTTCTACAGCGTTTTTAATCTGAAGAACTTTTCTCTTGGTGTAGCTCCAGGTGAAATCACTGGTGGTCTGTACTGCCTTCATGGCTGCTGGGGGAGCATCAGAGTCTTCTGTTGTCTGTCTGTCTGTCCGGACTCGGACTTTTCACAGCCCCCTTCTTTTTGGAGGCAAACCCGACAGGGAGAGCTGAGTCCTGCAGCCACAGCCATAACAGTGCTCTGTTCAAGACTGAGTTGGGCCTCATAAACAGCCAGCTGTGAATCAGGCTTCAGGTTCACATTTCTGTGTTTGTCCTCTTCTTACCTGGTAAAAAGCAGCCCGCAGCTGTCTGGGTTTTCTTCACAGCTGAAGCTTTCGGTAGTTCTCTGACAGGCTCCAGCTTTGTTGTTCCTCCATGGCCAGGCCTTGGCCCTGTGCCACCCCTCTGCCGTTCCCCTTTTCTCGTTTCCTGACCTTTGCCGTTTGCCTTCATGCTTTGACTCCCCACTTCTGTGCATTCCCACTCGGTGTCCAGGCCTCAAGGAGAGCTGCAGTTATGGGATGTTCCTGGTACCGGCCAGGCCTTCCCCAAGCATCCCGGCAGCCAGATCTGGCTCACGTTGGAAGGCGCGCTGGACAGCATCTGTGCCATCAGTGAGATGTGTCTGGGACCACCAGGAGGCATTAGTCCTCCACTGAGGGCAGGCAGGTGCTGGGAAAGCCATGCAGGCCTGCTCTGCTCCAGAAGTCTTGTTCCTGCTTGGCTATAGTGCCCAGCAATGCCTTCAAGATAACCGTGGTGATGGAAAAGACGGAGCATTATAACCAGTGTCAAACTTTGTGTCTTGAAAAGTCAAACACAATTTGATCTGGCCTCTTTTCCATTAAATCAGCTTTGGGGCTTGCTCCCTTGCCATGAGAGGGCAGCACCTGGACTTTCTGGAATAGTTCCTGGGTATTGAGCTTCCAGCAGAGATGTACCAGGCTCCTTGAAAACATTCAGCAAACCTACAGGGAATATTTTTTCATCAAGTTATGCAGATAATGGGTCTACACCAAACCCTTCACATAGCTTTTCTTCACAGTTGGACTGTTTGCTTTTTTTATTATCAGTTTTACAAAAGGATCTCAAATTGCCAAGAAATTCTCCTACTTCCACTCAGGATGGAGGTGAATTGTGTTTTGTTTTGTTTTCTCAGCTGTTGTAACCAAAGCGTTTCAAGAATTTGTGGGGACCAGACAGGGATTATGAGTCTTAGCCTCCAGCCAGGCCTTTGGGTTTCCTATACACCCACGGCTGTAATTCCTGAGCTCGTCACCAGCACCAAACGTGAATGCACAATTAGGGAACCTGATGTTTGCTTTCTGTCACGAGTGAGCCTTGTGTTTCCTTTCTCAGGAAGGCAAAGCTGCCTGAGATGCACATTTGCTTTTATTTTACCTTGTTTCTTTCCTTCCCCCACTGAGGCGGTGGGAGCAGCAGGATCCAATTTGCAGAGGAACAGTGCAGTACTGAGTAGCTCAGCACACACTGGAGTGCAGAGAATGCTTTCATGGAGCTGAACACAAACAAGCTGCTCTCTATATTTGGGTCGCTCTGGCTGGAAACCAAAATAGCAATTTCGGCAGACACTATGCATCACATGGATGTCCATCTGAATGCTTCCAGGGGGTGGCACATTCACTTTTGAAGAAAACCATGCTCTAGGAGTTACCCTGTTTTTGTTTGTAGAGGTAATTTTCCTGGGAACCAGGCAAGAGCTTCCTGATTCAAATACAAATGACTGTTTGCAGCTGTGACAATGCTGTCGGAAAGCACAATCATTTTATTGTCATTGATGTTCCACTGATAACATCAGCTAAGAATCCATCCCATGTTCTTTTCAGGGATCAGACCAGGAGAAGTTCATGTCAAGGCTGAGACCAGGTGAAGCTCATCACATATCTACAACATGTGAACGTGAGGGTTTGAGACATTAAGGATTAGTTCCAAGGAGTTCATTTTCCGCCATGAAATTCAGAGACTGAGCATAAACCAAAGAAGATGAATATCCCCAAAGAGAACAGAATGAACCTTTTCAGATGGTTTCATTGGCAATGAACTTTTTTCACAATAACTGGTTGTCTCGGTTGATTTTGGAATGAGCAGTCAGAACTGAAACAAAGCTGTTGGGTTTTTCTGAGTGGGAACTGAAATGTTAGATTCTCTGCTGACTTGTGCTGGCCCCATAGTCAAATGTGATATTCCCCCTGGCATTTCAATGTGTTAATGAAGTCCAGAGACGACCTCAACTCTTGTTTTATATTTCACAAAACACTAATGGCAAATTCAGCCCCCTGGCCCCAGCCAACCAGATGGCCAAAATGTAGCCTTGGCTCTGTTTCAACACCTTTTATAGCCTCAGGGCAGAGCCTCAGCTGGCGCACACCATCACAACTTGAGACGCTCCAGCCATTTCCCTCAGCTGGAGATCTGCTTTTCCAAGTGTAAATATTGTATATTCTGAGTCTTTACCCCAAGGTAAAGTTTATCCTCATTTCAGTCCTGAGCCCAGTCCTGGACCTAGTCCAGAGCCTGGATGCTGTCCAGAGTCTTCTCCGTGCTGGAATCATCCCTGATTCAAGTAACACCTTTTTCCATGCTGTATACTGCCATGCCCCATAGGTCCATTGGTGCCATATACCATTAGATATGATGCTGGTGTTGCGACTCCAAACTTGCAATTGTGTGGGAGGATGTTCCCGTGGGAGCATCTGGTATAATTCAGGGAAAATTTTGCCTGCCTTGATGGATACTATCACCTTTCCACAGGCACTGGGACAAGGGTATGCCCTTTCTGCAAGGTGAGCAGAATGAGCTCTGAAATTATATATTCTGATGGCAGCAAAAGGTTTATGTCCTTTCCTTCTGGCCTCACTAATTTAAGCTACACTGTTCTACAGCTTCTATTTTCTCTCGTACCACAGCTTTCCTCTGGGGCTTCTAACCACTTAGTTTCTTCAGAGATTCAGAAGTAGAGAATTAATCAGGCACTGAGGTAGTGACTCATATTGAAAGAAGGGAAGTACTAATTTTACACCGCTCCCCACCTAGAATACAAACAAGATCTCCTTGGGATCTCATGGGGGAAGATGTCGGTGTCAAATGCAAAGCAATCAAAGGCAGGAGCATGGTTTTGGGTCCAAGGTGCACTTGCACAAAGCAAAGCAAGGGCAAACAGTGAAGGGGCAAATGGCACCCAGTTGACATCCCCTACTGGTTCCATGTGCTGGAGGCTTAGGTCAAGAAAATCCTGGCTATTTCTCACCTGGATAGCCACTGGTCTTCCCCCCATCTACAGATAGACCCACAGTTCAGCATTAAAGCAGCCTGAGACTGAGGAAATGCCAGGCAGTAAGTGACCCAGGAGAAGGACCCAAGGACAGATGTCAGCAGGGTGCAATTTGTAAGCGGTCCCACTGCAGAGACACAGGTACCATTCCCACACTTCTCCCGAGCCCCTGCGAACAAGACCCTGGTGGATGTGCTTGGAGTGAGGATGGCACCAAGATTTGGGTTCACACAGGTGTTTAGGAATTGAGGTACTGATTCAGAGACTTGTATAAAATGCCTGAGGCTGTAAAATCATATAGGAGTGACTGGGAACAGGTTTTCTTCTGGTCTGCAAGCTCTTACAGCAGGTAACCAAGACTACAGCAAAGCTGTGCCCATAGCACGTGGGAGGCTTGGAGGTGAACCTGCAGCAAACAAGCCCAACTTTGGGGTTGATTCATGCTGAGCATCAAATGGGTAAAAGAAAAAATTTGTGAGCTGTAGACAGGAAAATAGTTGCCCAGTAACTCTGCAGTGCCCATAGGGTTTTCCTCTTCGTTTCCCTGGTACGTGGCTCCTGAGCACAATGTCCTCACAGAACCAGTTCAGCTGGAAATGGCTCACGTTTCTCTGCCGACCACAGATTGCTCACAGGCATTTAGGATTTCACTTGCTCACCTTCGGTTCACCTCTGACACCACATTCCCTGCTCACATCTAAAGCTGAGCTAAAAATGTCCAGGATCTCAGTGCTGGAAGGGGCAGGCAGTGCCTTCACTGCATCCCTCAAGCTCCCTGTGCAATGCTGGGATTCTGGGGACACAGAGCACAACAGAGAGAAACCAAGCTCATCAGCTGCATGTTTCAACAACACAGGATGAACACATAACACAACTGCATAGAGTAAGGAAAAAAAAAAAAAGTGTTTCACTGAACAAATACAAAGTTGTCCTGATTATGAGCATCCACTTGTGCCAGGATGCCTGTGGGAGCTGCAGTGGGTATCTCAAACAGCCATCAAGGCACAAAGCATGCCATATAAATGACCACCCTGAGGTCAACACTCAAACAGGAGGATAGTCAATGCTTCCTTTCCCAAGCACTGTTCATAATGCTATTTACACATCTTAAATCCTGTCACAGTGGTAAAGGGATGCCCCCAAGAGGCTCAGATGCTTTCAGAGAAAGCTCCACCTTCCTCATCTGTAGATGGTTAGGAGAGGTTCCCATCTGAAAATCCTGCACAGGGCAGAGGGAACACGGGCGAGCAGCCCCTGTGGAAACCAGCATGGGCATTGCTGGCCCTTGCCCCTGAGCACAAAGCAATGGAAACAATAAGAAATACTTAAAGTTTCTGCCCACACGTAGCAGCTTGCAGGAAGCTCAGGACATAGGTGAGGGCTGTGTAAGGAAGAGGTGCAGCAGGGCCAGGAGGGGGATGCAGAGGCCTGGGGGCAGTAGGAGAGGCAGCGTGGGCTTTGGGTATTATGACTGGTGGAAGTCATGAGTCAGGTAGCGGGAAGCCCCATTTCCTGGCATTACAGCCTGAAAATCCCCATGTTGTTGTTTCCTGCTGCTCAGCTATTCAGGCTGATGCAGCCACCTGCTGCCCTTCCCCACATTGTGCTGGGTGGCCGATGGGAGATGTCACTGACCAAGAATCCCTCAGCCAGCGAGAAAATGACGTTAGGATTTCAGTTCTTTCGCATGCTGTTGTGCAGCTCCAAAGGCAGAATAATGAGTGGGAGAGAATTTGCCAGATGCATCCTGCAGATCAAGAGATATGCCAAAGCCAGATACGGGTGGTAAGACCCAGTCACTTGGAGTGCTCTGTAGTGGGAGCTCAGCAGGACCAGCACCCAGATGTCAGCTCAGAGGTGACCAGTCCCAAGGCTTGGCCAGGGAAACGTCTGTGAGGTTGCTGTGTTGGATCCTTGAAGCTGTCCTGCTCCACCAGGCCAGCACTGAAGCCCTCCCGATGTCCTTGCCACCTGTGGTCGCTCAGTGGTGCTGTGATTTACTGAAGCAAATCCTTGAGTGGTAAGGAGCTGCCCAGTGCCGTGTCCACAAAACAGGAGGTGTGCTGTAGTGACAGCACACTAGTGTCCAAATCCTGGTGGATTTACTCTCAAATTTCAGAGTATGTTCAAACAGCACTGTGGTATCTACCAAATCAGCCTACAAACCACCCATGTCTCACATTTTCCCTCTCACTTGGAATACTTTTCATAAAGGCACGTTTCCTCTGATGTTGAGTGGGATGGTAAGAGCAGGTCTCTTCTCCAACCCATCCTCCTCTGAGCTCAGAAGCCCCCACTTAGGCTCTACACATGCCCATAAGGCCCAACAGCATCTTCAGCAGCTCCTGCATGCTCTTCCTCTGGGAGTTTGGCCATAACCTCTCCCGTCCCCTCCTCCCCTGCATTTTTTGGTCCTTTTCCCTTCCTTTCTGCAGACTGGCTACAATGGAGAGCCCCAGGAGGCCAGCAGCCTTCCACCTGTGCTGACAGAAGGGCCCTGCGGCACCCTGCTCTGATTGCACCAGCAGCTCCCTTTCTCGCCAGTGCTGTCAACAGCATTGACACATCGGAGGACAGGTGCCAGGAAGGCCCAGCTATCCCCTCTGAGACACAACGAAATGCAACCAACAGCTGCAGGCAGGTCAAGGAGGGGATACCCCGTGGCTCTAGGAGATCCCAGCCATGAATCAGTGCCAAACTAGATTAGTGTCAATTGAAATTTTAGCTGATTCCTGGGTACCCACAAAGGTTGCTTTGTTCCCTGCAGTTGGGCCCCAGCCCTACCCAACACAGCGGTGCTGGGCTTCCTGCCCCATCAGTGCTGGCATGCAGCTGGCCCCCATCTGGGGGGGATGGAGGCTGGAGAACCTCTGCTGTCCGTGGGGTAAAAGGAAGGAAGCAGTGGAAGAAAGGAGCTGCTCAGGGTGGTCTTCTCTGAAATGTGGTCAACTGATGAACAGGGATAACGAGGAGAGAGACAGAAACCACTGGCCACATGCACAACTCCTTTTCCAAGACTGCAGTAAACCATCAGAGGAGATTTTGATGCCTTTTGGGGCAGCAGTGTTAAGAAAGCCTTGAGTGGTTTTGTCAAGCACTGCAGCAAGTACAGTTTTAGCAGGAGAAGGGCTTTGTCTGAGCAATTCCACAAGAGCAAAGGAAGCACAAAAAGAGCAAATGGATGTGGACCAGCTTTTCCTACTTGGACTCATTTGTTACAGAAGCATCAGAAATGCTGGAAGCTGGAAAGCTTCAAAAAGTAAAGGTTGCTGCCAAGGCTTATGTTTTTCCTGCATTGTTTGAGCTTTTGTTTAAGTCCCGTCCTCCAAGAGTCACGGAATTACATAAGGTTCCTCATTTCTGCTAACTAAAAATATTCTCTTAATAGAGAAAGAACCTTTCACAGAAAATATGACGTTAGCAGGAACCTGGAAACACAGAAAGTGGAAGGTGAAGAAAAAATCAAAACAATAGGATTTCTTCTCCCAAGAGGTGACACAGTACTAAAGCCAAAGTTATGGTTGGGGGAATATGTCATGATTTTGAATCATGTCATTGTTGGCACAGTGAATAGTAGCACTATTTGCAACTCCACACAGCACCCTTGAAGTCCAACCATCAAAACAAGATTTTTCCTGAGCATCTTTTCTTTTTCTTCACAGCAGATCTCTTTTATCTTTAAAAACACCAGCTTGAGAACTGTGTCCCTCCATCATACTGGTGTTGTGCAAGTGTTGCTGTCTTCGGACAGGCTGATTCTCCCTGTGCTATGAACCTACACAATGAACATAAAAGCAGCCAGTGCATGGCATACATCTGTTCCCAGCCCTCCCTTGGGGCTCACTTCAGCTCTTTTGAGTTCTCCTTCAGGCTCCAAAAGCCCCAAGTTGTAGTGACCCCGAGTTATAACGACACTGAGGTGGGCTATGATCCCATCAAGGACCCAGTGTCACAAATGAGGTCTGGCATTTGTAATCCATTGAGTCCAGCTGGCTCTGCTTGGGTCCTGTGAAACCCATGCGCGTGTCCCAGGCTGGCTCTGCAGAGCTCAAACTGCTCCATCCACAGCCCTGTGCTGCCCCAGTTCACAAGCTGCTGGACCACATGGTTCCCGTTAGCACTGAAAGGATGAGCAGCACTCAGAGCCCTTCAAACCCCCACCACGCTCTTACATGACTTCAAAAAAATTCCCTGCAGGCACTTCACAAAAAAAAAGAGAAGCAAATAGAGGGCAGCTGCAGCCAGGACAAGGCGTCCTGTGCTGAAAACAGGAGACTTGAGGAGAGTTGAGGGCTATCAGGAGCAGTATCTGCCCATCTGACATTCCTAAGCTCAAATGAAGCAAGCAGGGAAATAAGTGACATTCCTCAGAAAGGAACCATCTTTTCACCCCACTCGACACCTGTGTTTGCTCCTGTGACCAGCTGGCAGCCAAGCCCTCGGTGGCACACAGCAGTGGTGCCATCCCTGCTCTGCTCCGCAGGGACCTTCGGGAGAGGGGATGGGGCAGCGGAGAGCTGCAGAGCCTGTGCTGGGTGGGGGGGACTCCCCCAGCCCCTCTTCCCCCAACTCTGCTTGGAAGAGCTGGTGAGCACATGTGCCTCTCTGCACTGAAACGCCTCAGCTTGCTCCCACGCCTGAGCACTGGAAAATGAGAATGTGGAGCTGAAGAATGAGGAGCTGAAGAGCAGACTTTGGCAAACCAGGAAAATGAAGCTCACATTAGAAACCACAATGCGCTAGAAAGCGGTCCCCCACCATGACTGTGAACATCAGCATAGCTGCATTAAATATTACTCTATGGTGTCTGTGGGTGGCATTCTGCACACTCCTTTCTAACAGGAAACGAGAGCAAGCCAAAAGAAGTATACCTGCAGCGAATAACATTATTTCAACAAATTGCTGAATGTCACCTTGTTTTTTCCTCAAAAAAATCAGGTCACCAGCAAATGACAATTCAATTTTTTTCATTTCTTTGGTAGGATTTCTTGCCAGTCTCTTCCCAGCTGTTATCCTGAAAGGATACAGAATTAAAATCTGCTTGGGAGCCTCCAAGTCTCTTGTGGTCTATCACATCGCACCCGGGTGGCTTCCATGTGGGTGAGGACCAGCAGCACCCAAAAGCAGCCACTAACCCGTCACAGCTGCTGGGGGCTTTGCTGCGGATGCACACTCACCCCAGCTGCTGGGGGCTGGTGGGAAGGGGGTTTTCCTTCCAACGGTGCCACGATGCAAATGAACATGGTGGGAAGGCCATGAATATGATCCCAAAAGGAGGCTGGTGACGGCTGTGATATTGGTATCTCTTGGTCAGACTGTAATTCAACAAAGTAAGAGCCAGGAGGACTTTGAAGGCTGGTCGTACTTTCTATTCCAGCAAAGCTGGCAGAAAATCAATGTAAAAAATGACACATCTCACTTACACATCTGGCCACACTGGTGCCCCCAGCCCACGGTGCCTGACCAGGGGTTGTTCCCATCCTGCTGAGCACTTCCCCACCACCCCAAAAAAGACTGACTGCAGGAACAGGGTGCCCAGGTGAACCAGGGAGGGACAGGAGGTGAGATGGATGCTTTTTGGCGATGAGAGAGGTTTTGCTCGTGGATTTGGGCACACCTCTGCAGAGGGCAGCCAAGACCAAGTGCTAACAGTCAGAGGGCCAACAGGAACCCTCAAGCAGCTACAGGTGCAGTGGCTATAAACAGCTCCAAAAACAGGTTCATTTTGTGTACCAAAGATTTTTCAAAGATTTTTTTTTTATACAATATGATATCGTATGCTTAAAAACATATAATGTACATTAAAATGCAATAATATGTGTTCAGACATGCCCATACAACATCCTAACTGGTGGCCTGGCCACCTCTACTGTCCCACCCAGCTGGAACCAGCTGATACAGTAGCTGAGCTTGAATATAATCAAAATTAGGACTATTATTTGCTACAAACACCGTGATTCCTGATCAGAGGAGATATGAGGATTTGCATCAGTTTCTCGTACTCTCTGCAGCTGCATTTCCAGCTGATGCCACTGTTTCTGTGCTCACTGTGATGGTGGGAGAGCCCGGCCCATCTGCCAGCTCCTGCTGTTCAGCCTGCGGCACAAGAACGCCCAAATCCCTGTGCTCACGCAGAGGGATGCTGCTCCCCTACCCCATCTGCAGCATTCACCCAGCTGGGTACTCTTTGCCCACATGATGCCAACTCCAAGGGTGGCAGAAGACTAGATGGGAGGAGGACCAGAAGATCTCTTTCATCTCCATTCCCAGCTCCTGGCCGAGCATAGGGGCTCCTGGGAGAAGCCCCCTCCCCACCTCATCACCCATGGGCAGAGCTCCTCAGAGGGTCCCCAGCCAGAAGACATCTTCCCACCATGTGCATGGACCTGCCTATGGAAACCAAGAGAGATCTCCAAAACAAAGGCACAATTTTATGCGCACTTAAAACAAATGGCTCAAAACCAGGAGCTGCTGGCTCTTAGTGTAGAGATATGAAATCCCTGACGCCTTCAGGCCAAAAGCAGTTTGGAGTTATGCTGGATGTAAGATTACAAATACAGATGATGTTTTGGTTGCAATCCATATTTTTGTTACATGAGGCACACAAAGTATAAGTGAAGCGTGGTTTTGTTTATAACGTGTTGACACTTTCCCAGGTTTCCAGCCATTCAAAGCAAGTCAGGGGAAATATCTGATCATTTAAATCTATTTTCCATTCCAAGCCTAAGCCTTTATGAATAAAACTAACAATAGTGATTCAGAAATAACTCTCTCTTCCATATATAACTATAATTTTTCTGTGAAAAAAAAAAAGAAGAAAAGAAAGAACCCTCTTGATGTTCAGGCAGTGCTATTTTATTCAGTTGCAGTAAAAGCACAGAAGAGAAGGCTCAGGAGACTGCTTATTATAATGGATGTTGTTTTTTGTACTTTACAGGATGCATTTTCTATCAGAATTTGTAAAATATTAATCAAACAAACAGAAAACAGCACAGGAACTACAACTTGAAATGAAGGTGATTTCACAGCAACACTAAATCAGTAATGGCACATTCCCCATCTTTTTTCTGTCAACTGTGCCACCTAAATGCTTCATTTACAGGAGGTTTGCTTTTGTTTTGGTGTTTCTTGACATTTTATTGTCTCAGTTTCATTGAAATAAGAACAAAGGGAAGAAAGTCTCTGTGAATAACAATGTTAAGAAGCAATTAGCCAGTAGAAATCAAAATACATGATCATGCGATTAAAGTATGTGACAATTCTCATGCACAAGAGGGATGAGCTACACTTCAGTAGACTATATTTACACCAGTGTGTTTCATATACAGCTTGTCATGCTCATTGCACAGGCTGCGATTCTTACAGCACGAGGGAAATAACAGTTGGGAAGTTGTCTGTATGGTGCCACTTCGCTGTCTCCCCCATACGTCACCCCCCTGACTGCCCCAGAACCATCTCAAGCTGTCCAAAGGAGGGCCACCCACATGAGCTTGGTTTCCACCAGAAACCGGTGTTAAATGAGCACAGAGCCTGAGTTTTGTGCTTGCCTGCCTGTCAGCCCTCTCTAAATATTTCTTTTGAATCCACTGGCAATTTCAGCTGGATATGATGGGAGAAAATGAATTCAGAGTTTCTGGGTTTGGTCAGTCTTTATGACAATTAACAACTGATGAAGGAAGTAAATCCAAACTGATTCCCCCCTCCAAAGGGATATCAGGGTTGCTCAGCATCATGTGATGGGCAGCACATGCCTGGTTCCCATCTCTGGCTCCTGACAAACATGATGTGAAGGTAGGCTGGGTCCAGGGAAGAAGCTGGGGACACTGCCAAGAGACCCAGGGACACAAGAAGAGCCTGGGAGGGCTGCAGTGGGGTTTTTAAGGAGAATGTGGAAAATAAAGTATTAGGAGATGTGCAGAGCATGGCTTTTAGACAAGATGAATTCCACCTCAGACAGCTACACACTGCTTCCACAAAGCACCTTAGTGAAAGCTCTTTTCTTTTTTAAATAAGAAACTTGAAGTGACTGGTCTTATGATGATATTTGAAAGCCAACTCAGCCCCAGTCTAAAAAAATTCTTTAGGAAACAGGTTGCTTTCTGGGCCTTGCCCTAAAATGTGCCTTGTCATCTCCTAACAGCTCACTGCAGGCAGGCAGGATGGGATACACTTAGAAATCACCCAAAGTGTTTATTCTTTCTCTTGCTGGATGATCAGGGCATGTGCCAAATTGCTTGTATCAAAGCCTGCCTGAAGCCCTTTCGACATTCAAAAATGTCCGATATAAGTAAAATTCACTAATAAGTACATTATTCTCCATCTGTTTTGACCAGTAAGAGTGGGGATCTATGCGAACGGCGTGTGCAACTCTGCTAGAGAAATAACCAAACACTCAGATACAACGCACAGCGAAAGCAGCCTTTACAAGCAATTGCCGTTCTCATCACAATTGCTCTTTTCATGATTTCATCCTCAGTTCCATTCTTCCAGATATAGAACTATAAAGGAAGATAACAAAAAATATATAACTAAACCATGGGGCAGTCGCTGCACCCCCAGCCTGAGAGCCAGCAGGGCAGGGAGGGACATGGTGCCTACAGGGTGGCACAGATGGGCAGGTGGGATGGCCATCCTGGTCAGAAGGAATGAAAAGAAAAGAAAGCCAACAACAGCGGGTAAGGAAGGAAATCAGCTGGGTAGAGACAACAAGGAAAAGTGTAAAGCAAAGGTGAATATACCAGAGCCTGTCCTAAAAGTTTCTGGGAGCTGTAGCTGTGGGCAAGAGGTTTGCTCTGGCAGATCATGGCCTGAATGATCTAATGGGTCTTTTCCAGCTGAGCCTTTCAGCCTCCACAAAGCTGCTGCAGTCACTTTACGTAATCCATTGGAACAAGAGGCATTCCAGAAATAGTTTTCCAAAAGAAAAGTACTGAGTTAGTGCAACTTTTTCTTAAATCAGTAGTGAAGGAGGGGGAGAATTTTCACAGGGGCCCCAGAGGGAGCATAGTTAGTATCAGAGTGTTTTTATTGCCACATGAAGCTTTTTTCTGGCTCTATTTATACTCTTAATTTGAAGTGGAGTACATTCCTGATGAGAAAAAGACAAGAACATGTTTATTTTATGCAGAAAGCAATCTCCTCTTGCATTGCAAAAACTGTGCACTGGAACAGGATGGGGTCATTTCTCTCCAACTTTTTCTTGGTAGTCCTTAACATTTGATCCAGTCCCTTCACTGGTAGGGGATGTCCAGAGCAATGTCCCTGAAGGGGATTGAGAGAAAGAGAGCGGTGGCTCATACCCTGCACTCTCTTGTACTGATGTTCTTTCCTTACAGAGAGTTCAGATCCAGAGTGATGTTGACCTATTCCCATCAGAGATGCACGATCTCCCCAAGACCAGACTGAACATTACAGTAACCTCATGACACTTTCTTTCCCCAAGCCCCTCTGCTGTTTGAGAACACACTTGTACATCACTAGCCAACAGTTCTTGGGGGAGGAAATCTTGCTTTTTATACAGCTATTTAAAGATTTTTACATGAGTTTGAGAATTTGTTTAGCATCAGCCCAGTGCTTACTGCAGTACAGGACACAGAAGGATCTCCAAAAACTCACTGAAGACAACACAAGGCAAAAAAGGCTGAGAATGATGGGGTATGGCAGGATGGTGTGGGGTAGGAGGGCCTCGTGCCCTCCAGGACAGCACGTCCAAGGACAGGTCAATGAGAATCTGCCCTTAGCCTTCATTTTCCTAGTGACTGAGGATGTGAGGCTGTGTGCTGGGGACTAGTTCAGCTCACTTCTCCAGCCTCCTTTCATGGCACCTTCACACAGCAGCTCCTCTGAAACGTCCCCAGTCAAGGAATGATCACTCTGCTCTTGAAATTGTTCTTCGTCTTGTTCCCTAAGCATGCGCCATTGAGGCAGGGTACTGAGCTGGAAAAGAACCTGCTGTGGCTGCTTTTACCCCAGCCTATCCTGTTTTCCATCAAGCATCAACTCTGCAAAAGGAAGGAGCAGTGATGCTTTGAGAAGTGTCAATAAAATAAAATAATAATAATAAAATAAATATTATTGATAATAAAATAATAACAAAATAAATAAACTTTGAGCAGTGGAAAGGTCTCAATTCCTACGGACAGTACCTGAAATCTCCCCATTTGTATTATGAAGTCCCAGCCCTTTACAAAGCAGCAGAGACTGCTCTGGCCTCCCAGCCAGCCCCAGGGTGCTAATCAGTCCCAGGCCTTGCCATTAGCAGAGGTGAAGATGCAGCACCTGTTGCCCACTCCGCTCAGAAAAGCAGCAGCCTGGTGGACTTTGGGACCATAGTGTCCTTCATCCCATCCTGCTCTCCCCTCAGCTCCAACCCACAGGGTGCAGCTTGCAAGCAGCACAGAACAAATCCCCCGTGGCCTCAGCGCACTGGAGAGAGGTCAGGAACCATGGTTGCTCTGCCAGGTCCTGCAAAAGCTGTTGCTACAATTGAGTACCGTTAGCTGTTGACAGGCCAGCTGGAAGGAGTCAGTTTTAAATGATGCTGGAAGATCCCCATGGCTGAGATCTCCATAGCCGAGGCACTGAGATCACTTCTTGATGCTCACAAGCCGTGCACAGCCTTTGGCAGGGCTGGGGCAGCAGCACTTCCCGGGTCGCCTGATGCTCACGCCGCCTTTATAAGGCCTTGCAGGAGCAGGAGGACAGCGCTCTGAACACCCGAAGAGCCTTGCACCTCTGCTGATGGCATATACCCAAAGTCATTCAAAATTCAGAGCTTTGCTTTGCTGCTGAGCCCTTAGATGGCAAGGAATGGCCAAGGAGGTGGTGTTGCTGCCTGGAAACTCGCACCCAAGGCTTCAAGACCTGGCTGGGTTCAGGGGGCTCAATGCAGCAGCAAGGAGCCTGCAGTGACCTCCTGCTCAATGCAGCAGACACAGCCCTGCTTCCCAGCTCATCTCTACCTCGGAAAATAAAGGCCAGGGTTAAAATGCCCTGTGAGACTCACCCTCTGGCCACCTCTGATACACAGGGCTCTGGACCCACCTGAAAAGTGTTGGAGCCTGTCTCTGATCTCAGTGAGTGGTGTAAATTTTTAATTTCTTGCTAACAGCTGGAGCTGGAGCTCCAAACATCTTTTTACTCCCTACCCTAGAAATAACTACTAATTAAAGTATCATGGAGAGCTAGTGTTTGTTCCCACCAAGACAATTCTAACCCACAAATATTTTGCCAATGTTTTTCCATTTTAACAGTCCCAAAAACTGAGCAAGGGTCTTAATCATGAGGCCATCTCAGGCCCGTGTACTCATAATAAATCCTGAAGAGAATGACATGCCTGCATTAAAAACATTTATTTCTCTGCGAGTTTGGTTGTGCATTTCATGCCTGGATGCAGGAGTGATAACGTGGCTCTATTTCTGTCCCATCAGCGCAGCTGGATCCCCATTCCTTTCAACGGTAAATATCCGTTAAAAAGAACATCTGCGACACAGAAATCAAAACATTGTGGCCGTAAATAGCAGCAGGAGGGGAGGCTTGTTAGACTAACATGATTGTGTAGAAAACACTGGGAGTGAAAAAGAAACAAGGGGTTTAAAGGGAAGGTGAAAGATCAAGGAGGGTTAAGGTCAGGGAGTTTCAAAGGGTGGAGGTACACCTCTAAAAGGGCAGGCAGAATAAGAGCGCTTACAGTGCAGTAGGACGGGGTCTAGTAGGAATCTGGCTGTGATCACTCGTGTCCCAGGTGGTGTGCGGGGTGGTGCTCACCTGGCTACCCCTCAGATCACTGACATCCCCTTGGGAAACGTGTTCCTCTAGGAAATGAGCTGCTAAATAACAAAGAGTCTTTCAGACCACAGAGGACTCCATCAATGCAAGGCTAATAACAGAAAAGGGCCTAAAGAAGTGGAAACAGTTTATAATTCTTATCAACCTCCTAACAGTATCCTTGTTGGCAACAGAGCCCAGCAAGAGAAGCCATCTGCTCCTAGAGCACACCAACAGCTTACAGGGAAGTTTCTTCAGGAGCCTGGGAACAGCAGCACACCTTATCTACAGCCAACCTGAACATGCAGCGGTATCATATGTTTCTCCATCCACTACTGAAATGTGTTCAAAGAGTGGCTCTCTCTGACAACCTGACGAATATTGGTGCTGAGCAGAGAGAGACCAAGAACAAAAGTGGGCAGATCCCCATAGACCTGACCAGCTGCGCCTTTCCTGCTGCTCTGGCCCCACTCAGACACCAAGAAAAGGCTGATGCACACAGCACAAACTATGGCAGGAATGTGTAAACATAATTAATTATTGCTACGAAAAATCAGTATATATATTCTGTTTTCAGAACATAAAAATATAGATTTCAACATTAGCATCTCGACTTTTGTGGAATGTAAATAGTTGAAAAGAATAAATCAGGTCCCAAAAGTTTTGTCCTTTGCAGAATGCATTCTCCTCACCCCACTCCAGCATTTCAGGAACTGACTCACTATGTCAGAATGAAGATTCTGAGAAAGGGACTGAGATTTTTATCTTCATCTGGATTTCAGATTAAAATCATAGAATTGTAGAATCATTGAGGTTGGAAAACACCTCCAAAATCACCTGGTCCAACCATCCCCCTGCCACCAATGTCACCCATTAAACCTTGTCCCCAAGCACCACGTCCAGCCTTTCCTTGAACATGCCCAAGGGATGGTGACACCACCACCTCCCTGGGCAACCTGTCCCAACACCTGACTGCTCTTTCTGAGAAGAAATGTCTCCTAATTTTCAGCCTGAACCTCCCCTGGCACAACTTGAGGCCATTCCCTCCAGTCCTATCACTAGTTACCTGTGAGAAGAGGCCGACCCCCAGCTCCCCACACCTTCCTTTCAGGCACTTGCAGAGAGCAATAAGGTCTCCCCTGAGCCTCCTCTTCTCCAGGCCAAACACCCCCAGTTCCCTCAGCCGCTCCTCACAGGACTTGTGTCCCAGGCCCTTCACCAGCTCCATAGCCCTTCTCTGGACACGCTCCAGGGCCTCGATGTCCTTCTCGTAGTGAGGGGCCCAAAGCTGAACACAGCACTCGAGGTGTGGCCTCACCAGAGCAGAATACAGGGGGACAATCACCTCCCTGGCCCTGCTGGCTGCGCTACTCCTGATACAAGCCAGGATGCTGTTGGCTCATGCTCACAAGTCTATGCAATAGGATGACTGTTTTCTTTCTGCAAACCTGATTATTACGGTGTTAGAGATAGGACTGGTACCTAAAACCTGAAGCCTGCTCAGTAGACAGCATTGAGGTGTTGGAAATGTCGTTTTGGGTGCCCAGGGAAATATCTGGACCTTTCTTTACAGATGTTTTTCTCAACCATTTCCACCTTGTTTCCTTGACTGAGGAAAGCCAGGCTTATACAAAGAGAAGATATGCGAAGGTAAGACCCCACTGTGTGACAAGAGCAGCAGAGGAGTGCACACAGTTCCTGCAGGGCAGAGCTGGGCAGTCAGGGGGGAAAAACACATCCAAGTCCCCAGCACAGAATAAACTTCTACCACTTGTCATCTTGGGCAAACTGCTGCTTTCAGATGGATTTCAACCTTCCCAAAAATTTCACAAGGAGCCGAGCACCTCTATACAATTAAGGATATGGGCCCTGGCCTGCAGCTGTAGCATGACCATTCTGCGTTTAAGCCTTCAGGTGGGACAGGCCACCACCTGGTCCATCACACACACAGAGGGCAGCTGCAGAGACCAGCCAAGCACCTCGAGCACTCGTGCCAACATGCCATTTGGACAGCGATGCCAACAGCAGAGACACTGGGATGTCTACGTTTCCTTTCTGAGCACTAGAGGGGGAATGCATTGCTATTTGTTCTACATCATCAGTTTATGTGCAAAGAATTTCTCTCTTCTACTGATCAAATTCCTGACTTTGACAATAGGTACTTGATAGTTCTCTACATCTCTAATTTTATCACTCTTTTAAGATGTTATTTTAATATGTAGGTCAACAACACGCTCAAGCCCAATATACAGAGAGTGCCTTCTTTGGAAATGTCTGGCAATCAGGGTGCAAAATACCTTCAAAACTAACAGTCCTGGATATCAGCCCCACTGCGCCCAGGCCAGTCAGTATTGTAAATGGGAATTTTTGGATCAGCAATTTGCATTTCACTTCACGTAAACATTTAGATTTAGGGAAGCTCAGAGTAAATATTGCCTTTAACTTTCCACTGGTCAATATTTACTTCTTCTGTCAATAAAACCTGATGTTCATTTCAGCAGAAGGCTATGCTAGTTTGAACAACACAGATTCCTCTCTCAAACAGGTGCCTGCACGAACAGGAGGCAGAATGGTTGGTTTAGTAGCATCTGCAGTAACATTCAGTAACAACCTCAGCAACCAGGCTGGCAAAGCAAGGAAGATGGTCATTTTCAGAGAAAACTCCCCCAAAACCACCTGAATGTGAGCTTTGCTCAAAGCTGAGCAAAACACCAGCACCTCCGAGCCCTGCTGACTGCTGACAATCCAACTGTGTTCCTCTGGTCTCCCCCTGCTGTACAAGCTGCTGCAGACCCAGACTGTGGCTGAACGAGGCAGAGGTGTCCCTTGGCAGCTCAGGAAAGGAGCCACACTTCCCAGGATTGCTTGGTGACCTGCCTGCCTCAGTGGAGATGAGTTTGCGTTGCCCGTGGTTGTGGTCTGGTGCCAGCTTCTGTGGTGCTCCTCTCTATGCCCAGGTGCTGTCACAGAAATGCCATCGAGGAGGAACTCCTGGAGGCGCGCATCCTGCTCAGAGCAGCTGTCCCTTGCCAGCTCCAGACAAGGCCAGCACGGTTTATGCAGCCCCACCCTGAAGACCTGATCCAGCAGTGCACTGCCCCTTCCTTTGTGCCATGTGAGTGGCAGTCTGCCACACAACAGCCTCATTGATCCCAGGAGGCAGACCAAGCAGGTAGATGTTCCTGCTGTGGCCTTGGCTGTCCCCTGGCTGAGCTCTCTGACCAGGGCCAGAAGAATAATGCCCTAAATCCTGAAGGTCTGAGCTCACAAATCCCTTTGCCAAAACAGAAAAGCTGTGGAGAGGCAGGAGTGCAATCTAAGAAGATGCTTGTGGAATGGCATGCCTCTTCATCTACATTCGTGGCAGGTGCAGCAACAATTGGGCACGTAGTGGGGATGAGGCAATGGGTTCAGGTGCCAGCACACGTGTTTCTGTGCAGATTCAAACACCACTTCTGATAGCTACACTCACGTTCTGCACTGCTTCGCCAATAGGCTGCCACTATAAAAGGCCAAAATGCAGGATCAAATATGTGGCTCTAAGACATCACCATGGGCAATAAGATTGCTTACAAAAACAAAGGGTCATTGGTTTTCCAATAGATGGGTTTTTCATACAGAGCCAGGAAGGATCTGACTCACAACCTCATTTATAAAGCCAGCACTCTGCGCTGAACCCTTGTAAAACAAACCAGTCCTCTCTGTGTCTACTAATAATAATTTTTCTTGAAGAGGCTTGTTACAGACGCAGGCAAGGGCTGCAGACTCCAACTGTGTTATTGTGTTATTTAATCAGTTCCCACAAGGAGCAGAGCACAGAAAGCAGCAAGGCGGAGGCAGGAGCTTGGACTGGTGCCAGTGCCAGAGGACTGGGGAACTTCTCCAACAGCTCTGTGTGCCCCGTTCGGAGAAGGGGTGGCTCTCTGAAGGCCTCCACCAAGGGTTCAAAGTAACAGGAGTGCAGCTCCGTCACTACTTGACTAACACCAAGAAGTGTGGCAGCTGAATGTGGGGGATCACCAGGTCCAGTTGCACGCAGAAACAAGGGAAAATGAAATGGCACTGCTGCTCAGGCGGATAAACAGGTGCTCCTTCAGCGAACAGGGAATGACACCGCGACTAATTGCTTCTTTCTCAGTATGAAGCTGTAACTGTTCCTGGTCCTCGCTTGTGGTTTCTGTCTGAGACACTTCTCAGGCTCTGCTGTTCTTTCCTCTGGGTCCGGAGACCTGTCTGGTCCAAGGCTACGTGCTGTGGTCACCGCTCACCCCACCACATGAGCCACCTGCTCCTAACTTTTAGGCCTTGATATGATGACTTTCTCTCTCCCACTTAACCTCACACTTCTCTGCAAGCACAGTGCCTCCAAACGTCACTGCGGAATGGCACGCGTGCCGTGCTTGGTTAGAAATGTGCTGGCATGTTTCGGGCCAGAACTTCAGACCCTCTGGGTCATGGCCACTGTAATCCTGCTAAATCCCCAGGCTTTGCCTGGCGGGGCAAGTTCCCTTTGCTGCTTTGGGGAAGCATGTGCCTGAAGCTGTTCACCATTTCTGCTTTGTACAGCCATCCTCAGAAGCTGCTTGCTTTCCCTCACCACCACAGCACATCTTAATTCCCCCATGTAGCTGACATGCAGACCATCACACTGCTGTTTGGAAACAGGAGACAAAATAGGTCGCATGAAGGATAAACGCAGCTGGGACCAGAATAAAAGCACTCACACAGTGAGGGGGGGGGGGAAAGTGAGTGGGGAAAAAATCACAAAGAAAGTTGAAGACTTGCAGCTGGGAAACACATGGGCAGTCAAGAAAATTAAGACAAAGAGAGATCAAAGCAAAGCCCTGAATGTACTGTTGGCGCTGGGGGGTGGCAGCTGCAGAGATGCAGGTGATGAAAATCAAGGAGCCAGGTCCCAGCTCAAAGACATCAGTGAACGGGATGAGGGGTGCATTTGCTGCCTTCCAATGCACCCCTTGAGTTATTCAGCTGTCCAAAATGCAGAGTTGCTGACTGTCACTGTTCTGGCCAGATCATTACTGCTAGATGCTCATGTACTGAAGGTGGTAGCATCACTGCATGCACAATGCCCAGCTCTGCAGAAAATCAGTCTGTATGACAGCAGAGGCTGGACTGTGGAGCATTAATTTGCATCTATTTGAAATTTAAATTAAAGTTGAGGCAAGTTTAGTGAAAATCTTTCTTCTGCTCTGAAGAACATGAGCTGTCTGAGCTCAAGAGGGAGGGCCAGAAGTGCCTTTTTTTTCTTATTTTGGAGATGAGTTTCTTTGATCTCAAGCTGAGCATGCCAAACCTATGAACTACACTAACTCATTGGAGTTAGCAGCAAAGAACCTGAGCATCCTGTTCTATTTCTCTTTTGTTTAGCTCCCACTACACAGGATAAGAGCAGAGCAGAGCCCATCCTCCCTGCAATGCATCAATCCGTGCCGGTGGCGGCTCTCCTTTACAGATTTTCCTGCTGTAAGTGAATGTGCTGATATCTAGATTTGTTTTTCTTGTTAAAATGCTGCTCTATTTAACTAACACAATAAGAAAGCCTACACCAGGTGTGGCTGATGAAAAGTGTAATGCTCTGCCAATTCCAGCTAGGAGAGCCCCAGAACATTGCCCCGTATTGTGACCAGCAGTCACGTGTGGATCAGCTCGGCTGAGCCCGCTAACAGCAGCCAACGCTGGCATCCTCCACCACAGCAACTCCAGGCAATCTTACTCCAGTGCAACAACCCAGCACCTAGGTCCTGTTGCCTCCTGTGAAGAAAAGCGAGCCAGGACCAGGCAGCCCCAGGGCACCAGCAAGGCCACCACCGGAGCTCCAGGGCAGCAGCAGCACTGTCGCAGCGGGGGCAAGCTGGTGGCACACTTCCAAGGGGGGAGCCTTCACAGCCTGCAGGCAGAGGATGGGGTAATCCTTGTGAAGCTAGAAAAAAGAGGAGTTTTCATGAGAGTAGTTGCATTAATAGGGATGCCTGGGTGCAGACCTGCTGACCTGTCTGCCACATGGCCCCTCACGCTGGTGCATGTCACTGAGGTGCGATGCAGTGGGCACACCGCCGCAGCCTCAGGCCAGCCTGTCCAGAAACTGCATCTCCTGAAGGGCCACCTCTATTGTGAGCTGTTTGGGCAGCTTCCCAACGGCTGAGACTGCTAATTGTGCCTGTGTTTTAGTGAGCTTTGGGCTTTTTGAGGGGTTTGGACAGCTGTCTGATTGCCATGACTTGCAGAATGGTTCCCAGTGCAGGGAGAGCTTTGAAGCTGTGGGATTGCAGGAAGCTGCAGGAAGCAGATGGATTCAACTGACAAATTGAAGCTCACTGAATTTTCTTTTAATTAACTTTTAATTGGTAAATTTGGGGCTCATGCATTTTTAGTATAATTAGCTGCTTAAATTAGCTTTTAACAGAGTTTTAAATTTAGAAGCATGCTTTTTATATCCCATGTCTGGTTTTACACTGTATCCGTGCTGTGATTTTTTTTAAGTGGACTGCTTTAACTATGGTGCCAATGGACAAGGAGATTTGGAAGCTGCTACAGGGACCTGGGGCAGGAAGAATCAGATGCACAATCCCACAGGGATTATCCCTACTCTTCCTTGTTGTGTGAGGTTTCCAGCCACTTTGCACTGTCAGAAATACAGGATCAAAGGAAGACCAGAATTTAAAAGACCCTGGGAAGTCATCTTCACACTCCCTGTCCCAGTGAACATGAGACTTGAGCAGACTGTCAAGATCTACACAAGGGACACACAACCATGGAAGCCACTGCTGCAGGTTTGCAGAGCTGACAAGTCCCGTGTCACCGCAAGACAGGAAACTGCAGCTGGAGCAGACACAGGTGAGATGTCTCTGAGTGCAGCTTTTCTTGTTGAAGTCAAGGTGTTGAGGGATTCTGATGTTGAGGGAAGTTCAGCTAGTGCAGCCTCAGATGTTTGCCTGGGGAAGAACAGCAGGACTGAACAAATCTTTCACCTCTCTGGGCTTGCTGCTCAGTGTTTAATACCACCAGCAGCATATCTCTGCCTCTCTTTCTGACCAGATCATTGCTAGGGGAAGCTTTTTTTCCCATCTGTCCATTCCAACTCCTGTAGAGAGGGGGAATTGAGAAGGTCCCCTTGCCACAGGCAGGAAGACAGCAGAACACAATGCATTGCTGTCATCACCAAGGATCTTCATGGCATTTCTTGTGACCACAACTCCTCCTGTCAGACCTAAAAACCTATGTGCCTGCCCCAGACCTGTGCACCCCGATGAAGCTTTTGAAGTTGGTAAATGGGTCCCTGTCACCCCATTTAGTGGCCAGGAGGAGACAGGCATGCAGAGAGAGAGAGATTCAGGCCACCTGGAGAGGTTGCCCTTGGATGTGCTCTCCAAGGAGCCATGAGCTACTAAGTTCCTAAGCAAAGATGCCTCCATAGATTGGGATGGATTTGGTCCAAAGGATGGGAAGACAGGTGTCCCGCAGCGGGGTGTACAAGGGTGGGTCAACAAGTCCCAGCAAAGGACAGAAACCTTTGAGTGTCCCAGCTGAAATCATTACTAAAGAAAACCCAGCACAAGGTGTCAAGAAAGTGACCATACATCCATGACCTGCCCCTCTTTCCAAGACTATACCTATATGTAAAGGAAGTAAATTCACAACCTGGCAGTTCCATTCTGGTCTCAATCCACCAGGGATAAGGGCAGCAGCGAGGACAGAGCAGCACAGCCCATAGCGAGGGCTGCTGCAGTGTGCAAGCTCCTGTGTGCTTGGGCAGCAAGTCTGTGTCGAGCAGTTATCGGGGTGGTTATTGGGGCAGCTGAACAAAACCCATGCTGGGAAGGGCTGAATACAGTGTGAGTACAGCTACACAGGCATGAGCATAGTGGGGGTAAGGCCAGTCTGAGCAAGGGCTGCAATATGTAAATCTTTTTTATCCTTGGGATGAGTAAACTCTACATTTTTCTCCTTTTTCCTAAGTTCTATATAAATAGAAAGAGAAATATGTTGGGGAAGAATGACCTTTACCCAAACTGAACAAGAAAGGCATTGTTGGGTGTCTTTTCTTTCCTGGTAAAAAGGTCAAAAAATATTTTAAGAACTGCTGAAAGAATGGAAATGTGGGTAAGTGGAAATCCAAGTGGAGTAGGAAACAATAGTGTGGATTAAGTCATTCCCAGCAAGAACGCAAGGACAGAAAATTGTCAGGGATTCAAGCAGTCTGCACCCCGTTTTTTTCTCCTGTTATGGCTGAAGGGACGACCGAGCTCAAGACCGGCATATCCTGGAGAGAACGAGTGGGTGGGGAAGCCACAGCAACCGTGACACTGTCCCAGGGTGGCTCCTCCAGGCTACAGCACATCCCTGGGAGGTGGACGAGCCAGAAGAGCCCTCACCTTTGGGGAGCTTCTCCCCACCGGGCTGGGAGCCTTGGGGACTTTCACCCCCCTCTCTGTCAATGACTGCATGTTTAATGATGGCATATTAAATGGTTGCGCATTTTCGGTAGCCTCTGGTTATCATCTGTCCCCAGCACTCACTCAAGTATTTAGGTTCATGCACGCCCAACAGAGAGAGTGCAACTATCCGGAAGCCTCCCACACAAACCTTTTGCCAGGGAAAAAGCTGGATTTACACAAAATAAAAATAATTTAAAAAGAAAAAAAGAAGAAACAACAACTAATTCCTGGAAGAGGTCAGATTTCTGCAGAAATGTTGGGGAATATGGAGGGGAGGCGAAAGAGGGGACAGTTTTCCACTGATGCTATGACCAAAGCAAAAAAGAGATAGGTACTTTCACTGTGATTTTCTTCAGAAATTTCTACCAGCATTCCTGACGCCTTTCAAAAAACATTTTGCTTTGCCTTGGGGACTGTGGGGCCATGGTTTCTCCTGCCAAACAGGCCTAGGGAGTGCAGCTGGAATCAGGAGCCAAAACTGCAGAGCAGAGCAATGAACTTGTTCCCTGTCAAATCAGGGCATCCCCACTTTCCCTGTGCATGACAGCCAGGGGCTATTCCCCCATTGTCTCCTCCCCATGTAGATTTTGGCTGGAGACCCCACTACCCTGCAGAGGTCCCACTCTGCTCCCCACCCTGCTCCAGAGCAGCCCCAGCTCTTGTGCTCTTGTTTCATCCTCTCAATTTACTTGCCTGGGGGCTTTGTGACCTCCCAGCTGTCCATCCATTCTCTCCCAATATTCAAGAATCCAGCTGTCCTTTTAATCTGCAGGAAGGGAAGTTTAGGATTCAGTGAGCTGGAGAGCAGATGGGCAGACACTAGGATGAATGGAAACCATTGCCTGAGCAGAGATGAGAAATAACACATCCATACCACCACAGGGCTGCATCGAGGGCAGTGATTTACCCGGTGGCAGGAAAGCGAGCAGGGGGCTGGAGCAAGCTGGAACATGTGAGAAATCCTCCTTGTCAAGAGGGGGTGAGGAGAGCTCCAGCTGTTTTCAGGGAACCTCTGCACCTGGCCAACCTAATAAATCTGTCATGAATTCAGCAGCCGCCGACGGCCGTCACTGCAGAATGGCTCCTATCGTGCTTTTTTGCACATCCTGCCTAGAGGAAATGTGCCCGAAAGTATTAAAGCATGCTTAACAAACTGATCACATCCTGAGCCTTTCAGCCCTGCAGCGAGTTAGCATCAAATACCCAAAGGGATATTTCCTCAGAACACCAAAAGGGAATAAACTGACAAGTTAAAACGCTAGGTTTATCAAATTGGGGTAGAGGCTTCCCTGCTTCCTAGGTGATTTCAAATAAATTAGAAGCCCATCTGTTGTGCTTGGTTCCAAGAAATTAATTACTTCCAAGGGTGATGATTTTTTTTACAATGAAGTAATTATCAAGCTAATCATAAAGACAAAGGTGGAAGCCTCAACAAGAGCAAATTGCCATAACTCCAGCCTGTAGCTGGGCGCTCCTGAGACTCCCCTGGGACTATTGGGCTCCAGGAGATTGATACGGTTTAATAAATAATGGTCACACCATGTATTGGCCATGCTCAGAGGCACACAGGAATGGGCTCAAGAGTCTTAACATGTACAATTTTGGAATTAGCACTGCATTTTGCCGGGAAGTTGGGAAGCTCTTGCTATTTTGGCAAGAAAAAATGATTGTGTTGAGCACAGCATGGCTTGGTGGACATTTGGCCTTCAGGAAATGATTTAGAAAGTGCCTTAAATGTTCTGGCAAAGCTGGGCTTATCACTTCGGGACTTACCGAAAACCAAAAGGAATTAAGACATGCTTTTTAAAAACTGTTTAATTGATAAAGATGTAAACAGCCACTTAAAGAGGCTTTCCAATGTAGAGCTCATGTTGGAAATAAACGTAAACTTGGGATCAGTTTAACTGAGAGAAATGCTTCCTTTGGTGCAGCAGCGAACATCAGTAAATAATTCTCTGTGTACAGGACTGGTAGAGCAGCCCTGATATACAGTTTTGTCTGAAAAGGGACACCAACTGGAGCAGCAAAAACCCTGAGTTTGGCAGAAAGCATGCCTGGGGATGGGACAGGAGGGCTTTCTATTCAGCCCTCTCCAGCCTCTGCCCATGGGATAGAAACCAGCCTGCTCCCTTTCCTAGTGTTATTGTCATGCGGAGCTTCTCAGACCACACAGAAAGGGCCCAGCCGGTTTTACACCAACTCACAGGTTCACCTGCTAAATAACTGCTGAGCAAAAGCACAGTACTGGCTCAGAAACCAGGTCTTCCTCCATTTCATTCTTTTTCTTTGCCTTGATGGCCATCCCGAGCTTGATCTCTTCTCCACAGTTACTCTAGAGAAAAGAGAAGACAAATAAAGACAAGTCTTGTATCTAGCCAACTGACTTTAGTATTTAAAACAAGAACAACAGCAACAACAACAAAATTAATTACAGCAACTGGTGAAAAAATTAATATAGTATATCCAAAAACGGTGATGATTTAGTGACGAAAAAAAGGGAACCCAGCTGACATCAAGGATAAAAAAAGACAGGCTTAAGCTCTTCTGGAATACATATAAGCAGGAATATAGGGTCCCCAGGGACAGGGAGAAGGGCTTCCTTGCCTGCCTTCCAGAAAATTATGGAGGAAAGTATAATTTTTCTTAATGGGAAAAGGTGTTTCCAGGAAATTATGCAGGCAAACCTCTCAAACATGCAACGCTCCTGTTCCCTCTACGTGTCTGCTTGAGCTGCAGCTTCGCCCAGCGCTGCTGCAGCTGCCTTGAGTCAGGCAGTGGAGGAACAAGGAGAGGTTTCTGCAGCATCCATGCAATATCCCTGCCACTTCTAAAAATATCCAGCACTGTGGAGACGAGCTTCGGCTTCACACAATTGAATGTTTCAGTGTTGGCTCAAACTTTTCTTCTAAGCTACGTCATTGTTAAAGACACAGTGTTATTCATGTGGAGGCCAAAGACTTTTTTCCCACATAGCAAAGTGCCAAATAAGTGATGAATCAGGACTTCGGGGTGATTTATCTGTTTCAGCCGCTCCTTAACTGTATTTTCTATTTCTAGCACCCGCTGTCATTCAGGAAAATCTTGTAGGTATCAACAGCAACCATGACTCACTCTCTGGCTCTCCCAGCTGTTAGGAACAATTTTCACTGTGATGCAGATTTTGGCATACTGTCTTGCAACGAGCTGCTATATGGGACTGGTACCATGACTGTGGAGAGGGAAAATGTTTGACATCATATGAGTCAACCTAACTCTTGTGGCCTTGTTTGTAGTCATTATTAACAAGTCTATTTAGTTGGAGGTATTTTAATAAACTTGACGGTGATAATAGTTTTAATAATGGTTTTAGCTGTTAATAGCACTGTTACCTGCCTACATCTCCCATCCTCCAGGGAGTTTCTTCCTTTTATTTGTGAAGGCCGAGTGAAACCCAGACCCCTGGAAGCCAATAGCAAGCTTTCCTTTGAGGAGAACCAGTGTTTCAGGTCACACATGTACTTTTCCTTTCTGAGATGTTCCCTCCTGTACCTCACACATCTGTGTTAGGAAGGTTGATGGTCAGGTTTGGGAGAGTCAGCAAATGCACCAGAAATATCAAGAACAGCAGAGTAAACCCAGATCCACACTGGAAGGAAACTGCGTGGCTGGAAAGCAGGAAGACGTTTATCTAGTTATCCCATTTCAAGGACACCTTCATCCTCATGCACTGCAAGGTGCTCCTGAATTCAGGGCTCCAGATCAGATCCTTGTACGTGTCCCCACTAACAAGTCGTCCCCCCCCCCCCCCCCCCCCCCCACATGTTCACAGGTCAGCTCCCTCCAGCTCCCAGCCCTGGAGGGAAGGAGATGCTTTACAAAAGGCCCAGATGTATCTGAGGTTGGTACCCAGGCATCTGGTCCTAAGGCAGGGTCTTTAATCCAGATATCTTCCTCTCCAACCAAATGTACAATAGCCTGCTGCTCCTGACTTCATGAATTAAAAAGACCTGGCATCTCTTGGCCCTCATCACACCCAGAAGGTCACACTGGGGAGAGAGGTGCTGCAGAGGACAGGTTCTGTCTCACACTTTTGAGACAGGTTTCTTGCTGTCTTTTGGAAGACAGACTTCTTTTTGGCTTTGGGGAAAACAATCATAAATAGCTCATTGTGTAGCTGAACTTCAGCGGAGCACAAAGTGCTTGAACCAGGAAGCTCTCATTTCAAACAGTTCCTGGAAAAAAAAAAAAAAAAGAAAAAAAAAAAGGAGGCAAATTTAACCTGGCAGCAGCTCCCAGTTTGCAGAGTCAGAAAGTTGCAACATTGCAGAGATGATTGCTTTCCGTGCAGGACACCTTCAGCGACTGTTTCTGATCCCACATTCACCATTGTCCAGACTCAGGCAGCCTTGCCCAGCACCTGCTCAGATTCATGCACCTGAAGCCAAAAAGGGGCTGTGGGCTCCAAATTGCATCTCAGGGACTGTAGGCTCCAAATTGCATCCCAGGGACTGCTGGCTGGAGAATGAGGTCCATCTCTTGGTGCAGATGGTCTAGGCACGAGGGTCTGGATCTGGCCAGGGATGGTGCCTCAGCCTCATGGCTGGTCCTTCCTCCCTGCAGTCCTACACACACCCTACAGGAGCACTTGGGCAGATGTCATTGTACCTGCCATCATGGCATGAGGGAGATAAAATGTGCAATATCCACTTTGTGCAGTTAAGACTGAGGAAACAGCTGCTTTCTGCAGCCACCCTGGTCTTGCTGGAATGTTTCTTCAGTAATGAAGGAAAAACACCTCTTCTTCCTGCTAGACTTGTACTAAATCCCCAGTATGCTGCTCTGTAGGGATGAGGCAGCACTTTTGTGTATCTGTCATGGTAAATATCCAGCATGCACAGAGGGATGGATGGGGCCACTGGGAATGGAAGCAGGGCATGTTCCACTGCCCACCCACAGCCTGCAGTGCCTGTAAATAAATTGCACAGTGGTCAGAATCAAAATAAGCAGTTCAGGTCTGCAAGAAACTTTTCTTGCCAGCTCTGGCAACTTCTTGTGTTTTCTTTTGCTGTAACTTCCAGCAAGACATGTCATCCTGAGCGTGGAAATGTGAACAGAGGGGTGACCTTGGGAACGCAACCAAAAATCTCCCAAGGCCTTATCCCACTTGGAGGCTCAGGTGGATGAAATTCTTCAGCAGGCATGCAACAACGCTGGAACAACAAAGTTCAACAAATATGACAAAGTTCAGTGCAAGACTGTTTAGACAGGCAGGCGGATTTTATCCCTTATTCTGTCATATCCACTAGTTCACCAGCACCAGGACACTTTTGTGCTTCACTGACAGAAACACAGAATACAAGAGACAGCAGCTATTGAAGCCTTGTCATATATCTTCTAGTTTGATTCAGCTGGCAAGCACATGCTGGTTTTGGATGTGTCTTTCATAGCCTTTCGGAGCTGACAGTGACTCTGATCTTCTGGGTCTCCATCTTGACCCACCTCTGTGAGCCAGCAGGTGACATTGTTCTTTTGTTCACTGCCTTTCCCATCCATACCTGTGCTTCCTACTGCTCCATTCCTGCTGTTTATGTTCCAACCTGCTGATGGCTTCAGTCTGTCCCTTGGTTCAGCCTGTCCTTCATTTTCATGGTCTGAATGTAATGAGGAACTGCATGTAGCTGTGCCAGTATCTTGATAATTGCTGATTTGAGTGCCATCAGCCCATGTCTTCGCCTTCTTCTGGTGCTTCTGCACACAAATGGTCCCACCATATTCTGTTCATGCCAGCTTTGTCGTTTTTAGTAGAAAAATAAATCTCTATGGACAAAGCTCAAATGGCACCTGTTTGCAGGCTCCTAGCAGAAGGCATTGGATGGCCAGAGATCTGGGATGAAAGAAGCGGGGAAGACCCTGACTCTGTGCCTGGCTGTCTGCTGTCTGTATGCACAGACATCCATGTCTGGGAAACTGTGATGGAGACCTTCTCTATTGCTCCTGACAGTGCTGAGAAGAAGGTGGCTGAGCAAGCTGTAAAGAGAAGTTGTCGCATGGTCACAGCCATGATGGGCTTGGGAATGCTACACAGGGAGATTGCCAAACCTGCACTATTAAAACATTCAATTAATGGCTAACCTTGTGGTGTTCTCAGATCTTCTTTGAGGCCCTCTGTACAAAGCAGTATAACCATCCCTCAGAGAGAATGGATCAACACAGAGAAGTCCAGCATGGGCAGCAGAACCAGTCATGGAGAGGGCTGGGCAAGCAGAGACAAGCTCTGGAATGGAGCAGAAGGGCTCCTGCCAGCTCAGAGAAAGCCTCAATGGGAGGATCTGGTTTCCACATGAATAAACAGTTGGCACTGAGCATGAAAGAGATGTGAACGGGGCTTGGGGAGAGGCTGTGGGCAATGAGAGGGAGATCATTGATGGGGAAGGTCAGATTTATGGCAATCAGAGCAGCCGCCAGTATTCATGTGGTTGGGGGTTGCAGCTCTGGAAGCAGGACTTCCTCAGGCTCCCACGCTCCGCTCCATCCCAAGGGCTTGCTCTGGGGGACGGGTGCTGGCAGCCGCGGCCACATGCAGGCCCCAGCGAGGGTGACGGCACAAAGCGGGCCCAGCAGGCAGCGGCACCGGGGAACAGGCCGACGCTTGGCGCTGGCTGCAGGCCAGCCCCCTGCTTCACTTTCACTCACCATGGGACATCACAGGAGACACTTTCCACCTCTGAGGCCAGTCTTCCTCCTACCAGAGGACTGTGGGGCAGCCCATGCTTTCACCACAGGACTGGAAATCACCGGAGTCACTGGGGGCTAACAGGTCAGCCAGCAGTGCCAGGTGGCTGTGGGCACCATGAGGCACATCCACCAGCCTGCCCTGCTGCAGGGTCAGGCCTTGCTCTCTACACTGACGAAAGAACGGAGGCTTTCCTGGAGACCGGTTGCACATGGCAGAGGAAAGGGCTGTTGCCTATGTGGCAGGGAGAGCAGCAGCAGTAAAGTTGGAGGTCTGCCTGTGGGGGGAGGCCACGGGATGGGTTTGGAGGGCACGGTGCTTTCTGGAGAGGCAGACTGGGATTTCTACACATAGAAATGCCTCTTCCTGTGTGTATCGTTTTTTTGCCCAGGGAAATACAATTTTGTGTACTAATGAGACAGCACAAAACAAGCAGAACAAAACAAACAACAATTCAAAACAGGAGAGCGCAGCTGACTTGGGTGATTCATTTATTCTTCTGATGGAAGAAAATTAGCAAGGTCCCACCAGCAGACAAACCGCTCAGGCTGCAGAGAGGCAACAGTCTCCCACTCAAATTAAACTGACTTGTCATATTAATTCCAGATATTATCTTGGCAGAAGTGGTGCTGCTGTACGCAGCTTGCAGCAGCAAAAAATACTTGTGGCACTGCTGGGATTTTTGAAGAAGTTGCTGTGCCAGCTTGGACCAAGGTTTCATCCTACCCAGTGCCTTGTGCCCATCTCTGGCCCATAGCAGCTGCCCAGGACACTGCTCAGGTCTGTAGCTCTGACCTCCAACAACACCTCCAATCCTTCCTCAGGGACACCACCAGTATCTCCACCACCTGAGGGGCTCTCACTGTTTCGGGGCAGCTGCTCACGGGTGGGCATGAAGAGAGCTCACCTGCAAGTATGTGTCTCTCCCTGCCCCTTGGTTATTTCTGCCTGCATAGTGGGACGATGCCTTCTCGCCCCCTCCCCAGGCCAGCCAGGCACATTGGCCCCATGCAGGCCAGAGAGCGGCTGCCAGGTCTAAATCCCATTGTGGGAATGGAGCAATTTCTGCTGCATCATTGCAGAAACAGCCAGATTAAGGTACAAGCCAGTACTGAACGATGATTTTGTCCCTAAACACAGTGCAAATGGTCTTTTTATGAGTAAAGAATGTGTAAGTACCTGTCTTAGACCTATGGAGTCCCTTCTGAAAGTGTTTCCCAGGGCACAGATGATGTGAAGTGAGGCCATTTCTTCCTTTAAGAGCTGGGAAGAAACTCAGTGCAGGACAATAGATGTTCTTGGAGATCCTCTGTTGAAGGGCATCGCCCTTCCACAGTGGGATTCAGCCACTAGGTTGCCAATGGCAAATCACCTCCAGGTGTCCACCAGGGTGCCTCAAGGCCAATGCCCACATCTGCTCCTCACAGGTCCAGTTCTACTCTTAAATGGTAAAGGATTCACTAATGCAGAGAAATGGCAGAAGACAAAGAACTCTTTCAAATCGTCATTGGGGCAGGAAAAAAAAAAAGGAGGTCACATCAGCCAGCTTGCCATCCTAGTATCCCCTACAGCCCTTACCTGCTCACAACACACATATAATTAGGTCACCTGGTGGGAGCAGGAGGGATGGAGCAGGTCCCCGAGTGGATGGGGATGACTGATGTGTGTTCCCTGTGGAGCCTGGAGCCACGGTGAAGAGATGGATGGAGGAGGATGTGGAGGGGAAAGTGTCCTGATTGAAGAACTTACACAAAATTAGGTCATACCTCAAAACACTTTTCAAGGAGTTTTTGGGAGGAGTTTGACTTTGAAATTCCTTTATAAAAATAAGAAGTGTCCTACATAGGACTGAGTAAAAACTGATACAAGCATCCCTTGGTAATGTATACAGCAGTAGTAAACTCCAGAATAGCATCAATGTGGGATTTGTGCCATCAGCAGAGAGCCAGCAGAGACCAGCAGCAACTGAGAAACACAACTTCTCTGGAAAACTGCTGTGTTGGGTCAGTGTGAGGGGACAGTCTTCTGCCACCCTATCAAGACAGCTGGGACAACTGCACAAAGAGCTGGGACATTTGGGGACATGAGTTAGAGATCTTCTGCAGAGCAGGGCCTTGGCCATGCTGAGGTACAGCTGAGGTCCAGAAGGAGAGGCACCTGCTGCCTGCTACCTGCTCCTACAGTAGGACCAAACAGTCTGTGCTCAGACTCTGCAGTGCCACAGATGTGGAGCACACCAAGGTGATGCAGCATGTCTAACCACCTTGCTGCAAGGGAGGATGGCCAAGCATGGCTGGAAGGTTGTCTTGCCCCAACATCCAAGGGAAGGTTGAGTGAAGGAGCTGGCCAAGGGCTGATGTCCATCCAGGCAGGATTATATAGAAAACCATCCAGTGCCTGCAGCTGGCAGCAGTAGGGTCAGATGTTGCCCACAGGTAGAGCATCCTGGAGGAGCTTCTTGGAGGAGCATCCTCAGCTTGTCAAGAGCCTGTATGAGCACCATCATCAAGCTGTGGGCCTGCCCTGTACCCAGGCACCAGGCCCAGCACTGGGGCAGAAATTGCTTTGGCCTGGGGTCTGTACCCTCCCTTCTATTTATGTTGCCCTGAGGGGAATCTCCCACCTGACGGCACTGACTACAAGTTTCTGTCTCATCCTCCAAAAGCCTCTCTTCATTGCCCTGGACAGGACTTCTGGGCACTACATCTCCCAAAACTGTGCGTGAAACAGCCAAAGTGTAGAGGTGACGGAGGCGCTGTGAAGACAGATATGTCCCTTACTTGGGATGTTTAGGGAAAAAAAATATATATAGCAGCTCTCAAGCACACCTACTCTTCCTCAAAACAATATGTCCTGCTATTTCTGTCCACAGCACAAACCCTGATGGCACGTGGAGACCAGAGCTCAGCTTTCTTTAGGTTGGTACCACTTAGGAAGTAAATCTGTGCAGAGCATCTGTGCTGACCATTGCAGAGCCTGTCTAATGCTGTGTATACTACTGTGCTGCACTGATCCAACATTCACTGGGGCCTTGGGCTTGTCCAAGCCAAGCAGGTGCCAACTGTGTGCTAAAAAGAAGCTACGTGGATGCTCTGCAAGCAGCAGTGTGGGTGACAGTGCTGAGCATTGCCTCTGTGCCTCTGTGCACAGTCCCCAGCTGCCCTGGGCCTGCCTACAGTTGTAGCATCAGCTCTTCCTTCCTGGCTCTTCCAGCATTGCCTTCTCACTGCAAATGTGCTTGTGCACCTCAGTGGTTGCCTGGTTTTTCCCAGGACTGTTATCATGTCTGCTCCTTGTCCTCTGGCTTCTCTCCAGGGCCACGTACAAATACAGGGCAAATGCTCTATAATTTTCCAGATCCTGCATGGAGGTATTTGAGCTGTGTTCTCTGCTCAGCCCTGCAAAGTCTCAGCGGGCTTGTGCCAACATCCCACAGAACCTTGCCACTTTCGTGCACTGTCATGTCACTGTGTCTCAGTACATGTTTCTCTGTAAAGGTCAGCAAAGGATCCTGAAGAAATTTCAGAGCCAGTGCTTTACCAAAAGTCAAAACCTATCTGCTGTGTTGCTATTCCCATGACTTTTGTCATTGTATGTAAATAAGTGGTTTATGTTTGCTAGTAGGATTTATTGCTGCTGTATTTTTCTCAGGGAGTGATCATTGTTGTATTGCCTCCCTAGTTCTCTTTTGGAAAAATGGTGAACACCTGCAGAAGTGATCTGGTTTGTGTGAATGTGGTCCTGAAGCCCAGGGACAAGGACAGGACAGGATACCACACTTCTGCAGTCACAGATCACAGCAGTGTTCCTGTCAGTCTGGCACAACTCCACCTGGGTCAGCAGTTCTGGGTGTAAGCCTGCTCAGCCAAAAGCTAAACTGGCTCCAAGTCCCTTGCAGGTGGCTGAATGAGGTGTTCAAGAGCCTAAATCCAGATGTCCTGGCCTGAAACATCCAAGGAGGATATTTCACTCCCTGCTCCTTCCCAGTGGAAGGGAGGATGAGATTGAAGAGGAAGCCAACCAAGGAACATGGAGATGAGCTCCTAGCATTTCAGCCACTCTTTCAAACTCAGGTTTGGGCTAATGCTCAGATCCAGCTGAACGTTGGCTGGCTTCTCAATGCAGAGCTGGGCGTTGGGTGCTGGGTCTTCCAGCCCCATGTAGATACCTCAGGTACCTTGGAACATGATCACCTCCATTTAAGCACACAAATGCCCCAGTGCTGCTCCATGCCCCGTACCAGCACATTCAGGAGCCTGAAGCTCCAAGCAAGTCACTGGGACAACCTCGTGACAGGCACTGGCTCACAGCCACATCACGCAGAAATAGGCTGAAATTTTGGCTCTGCTGCAAGCAATGGCAACATTCCCACCAGTTTTCATGGGGCCTTAATTCCCCCCAGCTCACAAGTGATGATCCCAGTGTTTTGGCCACAGCCACGTTGGCCCCACCATGGTGTGATGCCAAAGGGCAGCACTGGTGCCCGCAGGGACATCAGGCACGGGTCCCCAGCCTCTGCCCTCATGGGAGACCTGGGGCATGTCCAAAAGCCACGGCCATCCTGGCTGCCTGCTGTCCCTGCCAGCCCCATGAGAATCAGCCCCTGGCCCACCTCCGTCACCCTCAGTCCCCAGCGGCTGAAGTTGTGCTGTACCATATGAAAAAAAGCAAAAACTGACCCCAAAATCTCCTTCAACCCATTAGATGCTCTGGAAAGAAAACCAAAGGTGCATTTTTAACCCAGTTTATTTTCACCACCTGCACTTCTGGTGATCTCAGACTTGAGATGAACATGCCTAAAGGATGGGGCAAGGCTACACGCCATTGCACTGTACCCCCTCCTGCCTTGTACTTCTTATAAAATCCACCTGGAAAAATAATCCCGGAGGCTGTGCTGACAAATGACTAAGTCTTCCTGGTGCAGCAGTTTGCCCCTCCACTTTCCACGTGTGTGCTTTGGAAACCAAACAGAGAGAAACTCTTGGGGTGGCCAAAGAAAACACAGCCCTTTCTGGGCAAGTGCTCTGCTTATAAATAAACTGATGTATGGACAAATTACCAAGAAGCATAAATACAAACCCTGCCATCGGCCAGGCGTTTCCAGACTGCAGAGCCAACGAGGGGCTCTTTTGGCACTGTCAGATGTTATTGCTGCTGCTGGGTTGATTTACAGCAGCTCTTTGTGCATTGCTGGCTCCGGTGGGGGAGAGGCACTCACAGGAGACCGTCCTTCGCCATCCTTCATCCTCTGGATGTAAACCCAGCAGAGGAAACCCCAAATCTCCTCTTGTAGCCATTCTCTCTCTCTCTCTCTCTCTCTCTCTCTCTCTCTATATATATATATATATATAAAATTACCATCATGATGTGATTTCTTCGCTTAACAGATGTTTATGAAGAATTTCTGAGGCTGTGAGGAGGAGCAGCCACAGTCTGCAAAACAGATCAGGACCAGGGCTACTTTCTGCCTCTCTGAGTGAGGGACAGGGATATTTTGGGAACTTTTAGCCTGGAAAGGCAGGAAGGGAGGAGTCAGGATGGAAACAGGGGGCCAGGTCTTCAGCAGACACAGAGCTCCAACAGAGGTAAGGGAGCCCTGCAGCGCTTCTCCCCAAAATCTGTGAGCAGAGGCATTACCCCTGGGAAGCCAATGCTGTGCCCTGGAGAGCGGGGTACCCGTGGTGCAGAGGGTCTGGATCAGGCCCCGTGGGATGGGGCTGTTTGTAGGAAGGATGTGTCTGGAACAAGAATCGCTGTGACCTTCTCCAGCTGGAATGTGGGAGATTTACGGAGTAAACGGTTTTCCAGCCATGCGTGAAAGCCTGAGAGCAACGTCTATACATTTCTGGGTAAAACAACAGGCAGGCAACTGGTCAGATCACAGCAGAGATTTCAGGGGTCCTCAGAGTCATCAGGGTAGAAAAACCTCTCAGAACAGTTTTTTTCCCGGGGGGGGGGGGGGGGGGGGGGAATGTTTTGACTGACATTACCACAGGAAATGTCACATTTAAATATATGTATATATATATAGTTTATATAGTTAATATTCTTGATTGATCGAGGGTCTGGATCACCTCTGGATCACCTACAAGGACAGGCTGAGAAAGTTGGGGTTGTTCAGCCTGGAGAAGAGAAGGCTCCGGGTTGACCTTATAGCGGCCTGCCAGTGCCTAAAGGGGGGTACAGGAAAGCTGGGGAGGGACTCTGTGTCAGGGGTACTGTGACAGGACAAGGGGTAGTGGCCTTAAACTAAATGAGGGTAGGTTTAGATTAAATATGAGGAAGAAATTCTTTACTCAGAGGGCAGTGAGGCCCTGTCCCAGGCTGCCCAGAGGAGCTGCGGGTGCCCCATCCCTGGCAGTGCCCAAGGCCAGGCTGGATGGGGCTGGGGGCAGCCTGGGCTGGTGGGAGGGGTCCCTGCCCATGGCAGGGGTTGGAACAGGATGGGCTTTAAGGTCCCTTCCAACCCAAACTATTCAGTGATTCTGTGATTGAAAATAAGTGTGTGTTGTTTTTTTTTTTATCCACTGAACATGGCTGCTGGTCGCTGCCCTAGAGACAGCACTCCTAATTCAAAACCTAAGTGTTTGGGGTACACGAAAAAAAAAAGTTTCTAAATTTTTTATCAAAAACTTCTATTTATTATACTGAGCCAAAGGCCCAGATTAGATCAAAAAGCTAGAAATGTCCAATAGGTGCATTTCCGTGACTCAGTGGCCCAGCAGACATCTGAGCTGCAGGACTACCCAACAGGACTACCCAAGCCTGAGCAGAACGGCAGCTGAAGCTCCTGCAGCGTTACACAGCACAGGTGGAAGAGGGGGTTCCAGGCAGGATTACACAGAGGGGGTTCCGTCGGTTCTTCATGCAGCGCATGACCAAAAGCAGTGTTAAACACTGCTTAGGCAGCTGGACCTGGCCAGGTGGTGGTCTCGTGTACATGAGACTTATACTGTGACTGACTACAATGGGGATTTTCAATCTGCATATTTAGGTCTTGAATGTAGTGTTGCATTTTCTGTGGGAATAGAGAAGAGATTGCACAAGGGTGAGTACAGACAGTGGTAGTAGACAAAAGACATTTTGCAGTATGAGCAAAGGAAATTTCTCAGATGCTCATTGTGCACTGTCAAGTGTAAAAGAGGGTCATAAAAACAGTTCTGGTGTAATTGTTAAGAAGAAAAGCTCTTCAAACTTCCTTTTGTTGCTAAGATATAGCAAAACATAAAAATAAGCAAATGATCGCTGCAGAAGACACAGATGTATACCACAGTGGTGCTCATAATCATTCACGGAGAAACTCAGTTGTGACAGCAAATTAAATACAGTTGTTTTCCATGGCTACAATGCTACTTTGTGGTAGGACAAAAGCTTCGTGTATTACCAATAATGTATTAGCTACTCTTTGGAGAAAATAATTCAAGACTTGGCTAAAATGTTCATACTTTTCTTTGTGGTTACTGAAGTCTTGAACCATGAGGATTTCAAAGCCTTTCAGATAGGTTAGCACCACTCAATTAAAAGGGTAATAATCTGCTGTCTGATTATCTTCAAGGATGAAACAGCACGAGGAATATTTGAAAATGTGAAAAGAATTTCAATCATAAGGTTTGAGTTCTGAGGATGAATCATCATTTGCCACCGAAATTTTGATTTTCAAAGTCACCACTTTATCCAGATTTTTTTTTTAAAAAAAGGCTGAATATTTGCTTCTCATTGCTCAACTCACATATGCAAAACATAGCAAAATATGGAGTGAATTCATTGTGTGTTCTTGAATGCTGAGTAATAAGTTTATGAGCTCCTTCCCCTATCAAAGGGCTTAAAAATTGCAGAGGGGTTGGGATCTCTCTCATATTAAATACAAGGAAATGTTGAGGCAGCCCCTCGTAAAATGGCCCTCTCTTCATACAAAAGTTATCCCAGCATGTTCCAGAGAAATAGCACAGCTGAAGTCTTTATATCCTTTAATACAATACAGATGGCCAGGGAGATGGAAAGTACTTTGTGCACGAGTGTTATGGGTTTGCAATGATAATTTTAAAATGCATAATAATACTTTTAAAATGAGACTACATCAATCCTTTCATGCCAAAATTTAAGACATGCATTCACTGAAGTGTAAATTACAGCCAAGGACTGACAACAAATTCCTTGGCTGTAAGCGATGGCCCCTCTGAAAGAAATGTAACAACAGAATAAGAGCAGAATAAGTAGCAAAGGGTTTTGTTTAGCTGTGTGCAGAAGCTTTCAAACAACTGGCTTCACAGTGATTTCAGCAAATGAAATTCACTTAACCTGATTCAGTCATCTTCCCCAAAACAAATGCTGACTTTTCTGGAAATCATAAACATCACCAAAGTGTTGAAATTTGAGAGCAGGTTTGCGGGATGCTTCTGTGTATCAGGAGTGAGTAAGCACGTGTATGAGCACTCTTGAATTAGAGAAGGGTCTAATTAGGAAACTGAAAATCTCATTTCTCTCTGTTCCAAAAAATGACAGGGATCTCATGCCATCACTATGGATGTCTCAGCGTGTGCCCTGTATAAGAAGGTCTGGACTGCAACAACTTGCTAAATATCAGTTCAGCTAAAGGAAACTTCTAAAGAACAAGTCTCATGAGGATCAGCTGAGGGAGTTTGGGTGTTTAGCTTGGAGTTAGAAGTCTCAGGACAGATCTTACTGTATTTTACAATAACCTTAAAGGAGGTTGTAGTGAGGTGGGGACCAGGCTCTTCACCCAAGCACCAGATGATAAGACAAGGAGAAATGGCCTCAAGTTGCACCAGGAGAGGTTTAGGTCAGATATTAGGGGAAAATTCTTTACTGAAAGGGTTGTGTGGCATTGGAATAGGCTTCCCAGGGAAGTGGCTGAGTGGCTGATCCCTGGAGGTCTTCAAGAAACATGTAGAAGTAGAACTTAGTAGCAAGGTTTAGTGGTAGAATTTAGTACTAGGTTAAAGGTTGGACTGTATGATCTTAGAGGTCTTCTCCAACCTGAATGATTCAGTGATTCTATGACAAGTCTTGAATTAACCTCATTTATCCATATAAAGTGTTTTGTGGATGAATTACAAAAAAAAAAAAAAAAAGAGTGGAAACCTCATTGTCATCCTTTCTATAAACAATAATAACCTCTTAAATAAGGCAGGGTTGGCAAGGCCATCTTCATCTTTTTGAGAAAAGATGCCTACACTCCCCAGAGACTCCCTCCAGATGCCTCCATTACAGAAAGCCATAACCTCCCAAAAGCTTTTTTGACCCCAACACCATTTTGCAGTGGGAGAAGTAACCCCAGTGGGATGAGGGGGACCCCAATGCCCTCCCCTTTTCCTGAGCAGCTGCCACCAGCAGGGACAGCTGGGGCATGCTGGCTGCATGAAATGGAGACCCCACCACAGAAATAAAAAAATAAAAATAATAAATAATAATAATAATAAAAAAAACACTCCAGCATTTGAGACAACCAAAAAGCTATGCTCCAATTTGCAAATTGTCCTGTTTGTGCTCCTGGGAGCTACCGGCTTCAGGGCAAAGCTCTGGCAGTGCCATTGTGTGCAGCCAAAGTTGCAGCTGCCGCCTGGTTTTGCTGCATCTGTGGTGAGCTTCCTGAACCAGGCATTGCAGCTCGACGGAGGTGTCCCACTGCCTGGCTCATGTTTTGGGGCTGATGGGCACAAATCAGAAACAAAGGCTGCTAGGAAAGCTGGTGCGCAGGGCTCCGTGCTCCTGTGTTCTGGAGTCACGGTGGGTAATTTAATAACAGCCTAGGCTGGAAGGGAGCCAAGAGGCACAGTGAAGCGAGACAGTCTCCATTTGGCTTATTAACTTCTTTCTTCATCCCAATGAGTTTTTCCCAAGAAAAAATAAAAAATCCTCTCTCTTATGGACCAGCATGGGGTAAGCAGATTGGAGGGCAGGCCAAGACCCACATGTCATGTTTCCTTTTGCTCAGAGAAACCCAAGCACCAGTGCTGGGGCTCCTTGGCCTCGTGCCCACAAGCACCAGCTGGCCCTAAGCTCTCCATAGGGACGTGTAGCTCTGGCCTGTCTCCTGCCTGCGTTTGGGAAGGGGAAATCAAGTACTACCTAAATAAAGCAAATGCTAATGAGTTAAAAGGGCTTAAATGGATTGTTTTCCTTTGCTTTCTATTTTGGTGCTCTTTTCTTGGAGAAACCGAGGATGCAGCAGCCTGGAGCTCTCCATCTGAGCAGTCTGCCCCCAGGTACTCAGACCTCATCTCATTAAAAGGGACCTCGGGAAAAGAAATAATAACTGCAGCATTCTAGATGGAGGATGTATGGAATCATCTAGAACACGGTGAAATAAACTTTACTTAAATCACTTGCCCAAAATTTCTGTAAGTTAATTAGATACTGGGTATCCTCTGCTCAAAGATAAATTCCCACAATGCCAAGCAAAGCACTGATGTTCGTGACATCAACCCATGGGCATGAGCTGTCTGGGGATCTCTGGTATGCCCTATCGGCAGCTATAACCTTTGTACAGGAGATGATGTTTAGTGGTTGTATTTTCTGGCTGTTTCTGGAAAGCGAATGGCATAATCCTCAACTCGGATATGACTGCTTCCAGCATAAACAAATCCAGGCCGGTTTTGGATTACAGATCTAGAGTCTGAAAGTATCATCATGCAGGATGTTTATTTGACTGTTTCCAACTTTTTTTATTTTTTGGTTTGTTTTCAGTATCTACATTCATCTGAAGCAGGACAATACAGTCTAATTCACCATTTTTTAAATACTTTTTTCAAGCTAAATGTCTGTCCCCTACTATTTCAGCATTTTTTGCTTCAGAAGTTGAGAAACAACCAACTTACTTAGAAATAACTAGTTTCCATTTAGGACATGACATTCTTCCAAGTTGTAATAAAGCCTAAGTATTCTATATACAGCAACCAGCACTGAGAGCATCTGTTATCTTTGGCACAGGTAGTCACACATTATAGCTGCTGTAACAATAGTCCACGTCCATCCTCAGGCTGGAAACATTTTCTTAAATGTGTTTACACATAGAGCATCTGACTTCAGTGTTTGGTTAGCTTCTCATCACTTAGGTGACGTTTCTCAGAGCGTGTAGGACAGTTGGATTCTATGAACTTGATTTCACATTGTACTGGCAGTTTCCCAGTGCTGTTGTGGGATTGCTGGTTGTGACGGCATATTGTCTTCTGACAGCATAGACTCCCCTGAGGATACGCAGGGACAGACTCATCATTCTGACTGCAAACATATCGCGTGCAGATATCTCCATCTGAGCTACGCATCCAGGCTCCCCTTAAAAACAGTGGAGAGGAAACCAGCTCAATGCCATAAATTCAAGGTATAAGATGATGGAACAGAAACGATTGCAGGAGATATTTGGCTTCAGCTGGAGTCTGTCTGTGGGCACTGGGTAAGATCAGTCCCATTTTGCCAAGTGTGATGGCTCAAAAGCCCACGTGTGCTTACAGCCATTGACGCTCTAGGTGTCCTTGCTCCAAGACTGGATGTTGCTGGACATAGCTGAGTCTGGTCTGGGGAAGGACATTGTAGGAAGTGTATTGTGAGAAAAGAAGAGTACGTTTTCCATACAGACTGATTTACTTCTGGGTATTTTCACCTCCTGAGATACATGGGATATTGGAGTCCTTTCCTGGCCATGCTGCATAGGGCAGCCTGGGAATCCCCATGGCTGCTTCTCTGTGGAGGGCCTGAGGACTCATCTCCAGCCCCCAGAGAAACCCATTGCAAGTTCACACGCCAGCAAATAGGTAAAGCATCTGCTAGGTGACTCATCACACTTAACAGATAGAGGCACTCAGTGCATTTTCCTTCTGGCCCCTTGTTGCCAGTGGCTTCTCTTGTTGATGGGATGAAATTTTCCAGGTGGGAACAGTTTAGATAAGCACACAGTCCTGGAAGGCACTTATGGCGGAGGTGAATCACTACTGCCACTTCACAACACCCAGCCCTGAAGACCAGTGCAGGCCATCAAGTGTACCATCAGCCACCCAGGGGAGGCCTCGGGAGAAGCACTTCAGCTCCCCTTGCTTTGCTCCGCTCCCGACTTGGGAGAAAACCCCCATACTACAGACCCCCTAGCCAGAAGACCCTGGAAATCAGAGCTGAGAGCCATCTTTGAAATATGTGTTTTTTCCACCCTCCTCCCCCATGAAAAAAAGCAGCTTTCTCAAAATATCTACTACAAACCTCTATGTCTGCTCAGATCTGCTTTCACTAACAAACCTACAGGGAGCGAAGCACCAGAATAGGGAACAAGTTAATTCAGTGCGTGCCCTCCTCAGCCCAGCATTACAGCAGCGCATAAGTATATTTTTGTCCTCTTCCTCTGAGATATTTTTAGCCGCTCAAGTGACTTGTGGCAGTTCCCTGAGGCCAGAGTGATTCATATGGTTTGGAAGAAGGGCTGCAGAGACAGAGCTGGATCTCTCTTTGGGAAGGGAGAGTCATCCCAATAAAATCAAGAGCTAGTTTCAAAGGCATACAGACTTTGAAAAATGGAGCGATATTTCCAGAATGAGTTTTTTTGGCTCTGGCTAAACTGGGGCTGTTGAATTTTCTGATTATTATATCATGGGGGGAGGGATTTACTTTTTCTGATGTTGGTGAAAGCGAGTGATTAATATCCCAGGCTGAGCACAGGCAGTGTGCAGTGCAAGACTGCACCGTGGAAACACCCCCTCTCCCCAGTCATAAGCATCTTTTAACCTTGCTCTGGGCTTCATATGTCATTTTTGTCCTGCCCCCCTCCCCTGCAGTCCATCCATACAGATCAGTACTCCTCCTCCAGACCTGTGACAAGTCAGTGCCTATATAGGGCTTGCAGAGGCTTTTTCAGGCTCTCCTTTGCAGCAAGTGGACTTTTCTAATATTTGTGAAGTTCAGATATCAAAGGGAGGTGGAGAACAGAACAGCTCTCCTGCTCCTCCAAATCTGTTTTCCCCTTTCCACAGGCACCCCCTAAGATCCTGTTCAAGAACTGCTTCCCTCTAGACTGATGAAAACCAAAGCAAGGAATTTCACATTAATCCATGGGAGATGAGGTGAGGTTGGTTCAGAAGAGAAGTCCTTCCTCTAGTCCTTCTTATTCCTGTACTTGGGAATGGGTAACTCCCCAGATGGACATAGGCCTCCCATTGAGCCCCTGTGAGGTGAGCTGAGTGTGGGCTGGAAGAGTATTTTGATGTTTTTCTGCTACCTGGAAGAACATTAGGAGGGAAGGTTGCCTGCCCAGCGTGTCACGGGAAGGGCAGTAGATAGCAAGCCTGTCCAGCAACTCATTGCAAGAGAGGGCAACTAATGGGACGACAATGAAGAAAAGAAAAGATCAGAGAGGGGAGCAGCAGCACAGGAAACAACCAGAACAAACTACCTTCAGCATCAGGAGTGCAGCTGATGACTGCTGCGAGATCTGAGGGCCGTGGGAAGAAGGCCTCCTGGCAGGAAGCATCTACAGAAGGTGGATAAGATCTTGAAGCCAAAAGGAGGATGAGAAAGCAAGGAAAGGAGACCCTTGGCCAGTGTTTGCTGTTTGGCGTAAGGGTCTGAAAGTTTTGTCTTTGGGATGCTCCTTGGGGCTGAAGCAGAAGCCCAGCTTCCAGCCTCAGTTCTCAGTTTCCTTGATCATGTGGATTCTTCTGGACTCCAAACCTCCCTCAGCAGCAGTGCTTTGTGGCCAGATAATTCCTGGCTGCTCTTGTATGTACATTGTTAGAGACTGTAAGTGACCCGGCTACACAGGGCAGTTCTTGATCAATGGGTCCTTCACGAGGTATTTTTGCAATGGACAGGAGCCAGCGAGATCATGTGCCCAGAAGTCGATTATCATCTTTTGCCGTCACAGGCTGGGACACGACAGTCAGGCTCCAGAAGTTATTTACAGCAAACCAGCCAAGCCCTTTGGCAAAGCAGCTGGTGAACTCCACCACCAAAGACTGAGTCCGGGATCTTTCTCCCCATGACCAGCACTGTAACAAAAAGAGCTTCTTCGAGTCTCATCTTGCCTGGGAATCAGCGTGAGCCCACCCTTGCTGTGCAGAGAAGAGGCAGGTCTAAGGTGTCCACACTCGCTTGGTCTGCTCCTGCTGCCAGCCCACACCACTGACTGCTCATCTCAGCCACGAAAGGCAGGGTGGGATGACGATAACGTGGGGAGATTGTCCTGACTTCTGCAGCCAGAAGAAAAGGCTGGTACCTGACAAATTTAGCTGTCACCAAGGAAGGGCAGGCACTTGCTCTGTGTCTTTACTGCAAAGGTTTCTCCTCCACAGATCAGGAACACATGGAAAAAAATAATCTGTTTTTCAGGTTTTACCCCAGAATAGCAATGAGCAGTGAAAGGTGACCATGAACTAAGACAATATTGATCAAACCCTGGGGACGTGCCAAGCTCTGCAGAGGAGGCACATGATGTTTAGCCACGTGTTATTAGGCACACAAACGTCTTCCAAGTGCAGCTGAGCCAGGACTAGAGAGTGAACCAGGCTGAGACCCTCCCCGAGGCCCAGGAGGAGCCACAAAGCAGGAAATGGAGCACATGGGAAAATTCAGCATAAAACCTCGCCACAGAGCTGTTCTGGGAGCGAGTTTCCCACTGGAGAGTGTGGTCACACTGGAACCAAAACTTTTCATAAGAGCAGGCCAAAATGAAATGTCTGATTTCTAATTTCATGCTTCTGCCAGGGCAGTTTCATTTGTAGTTTACAGGCTGTGCATTTCATTGATTTAAATTAATGGTTTAATAATAATGTCCTAATTCAAAAGTAATGCAACATATTAAATTTGATGCTCTGGACAGATGCTAAACAGTCTTGTGATTATATTAATGTCTATATTCTGATGTTAACAGAAAGAAACACCTCAGTGTTACAGAGTGGAAATCTGTTATCTGTTCTGGGGCGAATGCCGACATTTTGGGTTTTCCTTCAGATTTAGAACTTCACTCCGTCTTTGACTTATTCACACTTTCTGCTGTACAGAAGAGAGTAACTGAGGTTGGAAGGGATCTCTGCAGGTCTCTAGTCCACCTCCCTGCTCCAAGCAGGGCTGTATCCAAAGATGGATGAAGAAAATCCACAAAGATGGGATTTCCACATCTGCAGGACACTCTTCCAACCTCCTCCCTATTCCCTGTGGCAGCTTGTGCAAGAGATCTACAGAGAGCAAGCAAAGGGCACATTCAAGCAGCAGAGATCTGCTGGGAATGAGAGGAAGAGCTCATTTCCTGAAACATCAGTGTCTTGTGCCAGCCTGGATGCTGCAGGAACATTCCCATGGGATGGCATGTATGGCATAGAAGCTGTAGGACGCTGACATCCCTTGGAGATGGTTGGAGCAAGGTGGGATACCCATAGCATCCAAAAGTGTTGGACACATCTGTCCAGGAGGTTGAATTGCTTCTTAATTGTCCTAATAAAGCAACTGAAAACATCTCTTTGCCTTCCCCCACCCACAGGTGGTCTCAGCCCCAGGAAGTCTCTGCACACAGATGGGATCCTGCACACTTCTCCAGGGTGCAGTGGGCAGAATTTCATGGTGATTTTTGGTGCTTATAGACCACTGAGATTTATGAAGCTGTAATTACCATCAAGTGCCATCCAAGTATTGATGGTATTTTTGAAGCCTGCTGCAGGAGGCATGAGAGCACTGTGAGCCAGGGCTATTACTCCAGGCCATCATCTACAATCCGAAGGATTCAGGTGTCCAGTCTTGAAGAATTTCTCTCTTCTGGTTTAAACAGGACTAATCAGGTTCATCATCTATGCAGTTTCAGGGACAAGCTAATTAAAACAAAATGCACTGGCATGCACTCTTGCCCACAAGATTCCTCTAGATAAAACAATGTGCAACGTGCCTGGGTTTAATGCTTCAGGCTGAAAGACACAAAACAAATCATCACGTTGCTACAGGTAGGCAATGCACAGCATCAGAAAAATTGGCAGTTTAGATGCATTTTGAAGGGAAAATAGCTAACTTTTATTTGTGCTCCTCATGCTCTTGCAGAAAGATGCAGTGAAGAAAGATTTCTTACATTTATTTTCATTCATTGTGCCATGATTTTCCCTCCTTTTCTGATTGTTGTTTCTAAAGAGAAAATGGGTTAAAATCAAAATCATATCTTGGCTTAAAAAGAAACAATGAGACGGGGGACACTCCCGTCTACTGTCTACTCCCCAGCTTGGAGCCAAGCAGCTTTTCCGAACATCGTGATTTATGTAAGGCAACAAGAAGCCCAAACCACAAACCAGTCTCCTGGAATAAATTGCAAAGAGGATGAAGAGTAAGAGTCATTTGGAGGAAGAGCAAGATGGGCTGCCAGCACTCGGAAAAGGCAGAAGATAGCAAAAATGGACCCAGAAATGCCATGGGCTGCCCACAACGGGTTGAGCACCCATCAGGGTGGTGGCCTCAGAGCTGCTGGCAGGGCAGGGGGACCATCCCCTCCTCTGGAAGACAGGCCAAGGCTGATCACAAACACCATTCAAGGGCATCGTGTCAAGATTTGGAGCAAACACTGCTTGGCACAGTCCACAATCACAGCTAGTGTGCTTGCATCTAGGGCTGGCAAGATCTGGTTGAAAATCAACCTTTATTTTTGGCTGATGCTTATCGACAGTTATCATTTCTGGTCAGGTTCAGCTTCTTCCTGCTTTTCCAAGCTCCCAGACCTCAGATCCACCCCTTTGCCTCTGCTCCAGAGACTTATGGGATCGTTTGGGTCCATTTCACACCCCTTTTCTCTCTCCAAATCCCTCTTTCTCCTTTATCTCAGCCCTTAGATTTCAGTGAAGGAAAGAGGCTGAAACTTGAAGCAGTGGAAAAGAGGTAGAAATTTCACTGATGAAGTCCACAGCGTGAGATGTGCCCAGGGAAGCAGAGCAGCATAAAATCTGCATTTATTTTTTAGAAGTAAATGCTGCCAGCAGTCTGAGACATCATCTTCCTAAATACAGTACAAAGTATTGTTTGCATCCTCATGCATGTCCTACCTTTGCTCTTGCACCAAGCTCTGAGTTTAGAAAGCAGCAAACATCTCGCTCCCACCCTGAGTCTGCAGTGTGTTAGCAGAACCACCACGGCCAGCCCTGCATCCTACTCTCCAGAATAAGAGGTGCTCATCTCTGAGGCACTTGTCTTCTCCTCCACAGCCCAATAATTTTGAAGAAATAAGACCTGTAAAGAGCAGGGGTTGAATTTGTAGTCCTGGTGTGTCAATGTCCTTTCCTTTCCACTGTAATGTAATTTATTGCTTTATATTATTGTTATATATTGAATTATTATTATCGCCACTATAATGTTTATATTATGAAAGCTAAGTAGTTTAGGTGTTTATTATCTCAGCATTATCAGTAGTTTTTAGGCATGTTCTGGACCATTCATCAGGAAAAAAAATGGTAGAAGTGCCTATCTTGCTTGTGTAGAAAGCAGTCAGGGGCTATGTAAGAGGGGAATCATGATTTGCAATGATATAATGTTTAGGAAAAACGACATACTACTGTTGAAATACATAAATGTTTAGAATTTGTTTATCAAATAAACCGTGGAATTATAGTTGTTTGCTTTTAAAAGAAATAGAAAAGATTCCCACATCAAAAAAAAGTAATAATTCAGAATCATGGTAGGAAATATGCTGTGGATCATTAGTTAGCATCATGAAAAGCAGTGTAATTATATAAGAATTACAAGTAGTTTTGCTGAGAGAGATTGATTACTTACTTGCACCGAGAGGAAATGATTTCATAATTCCTCCTCTGGATGTTTCCCAGATTTTAAGGCATTATGGTTTTCATTTAGTTTTAATTGCCAGAGGAGCAGTAAGTGAGCAAAGATGTACGAAAGGGGCTTTCTCCACGCGTTAGCAGTTCTGTGCTTGGAAAGTCAGCTCCAGGCACCGCCGAGAGCACCGCACAGCTCTGAGCACACAGGGCTGAGCAACATCCTGACAAGGCAAGCAGCTTGCTACGGCAGCCCCAAACCCGGGATTACTCACATATCACCACTGGTGCCTTACAATATGCATCATTCAAGTTCTTTCCTGGGATTTTTTTTTTTTAATGGGAATTGAAGTATCCAGTGGAATCCTTGGCATTCATGTCTTTAAGTAATTTATGCCTCCATCTTTATGTGGAGAAAAAGGCACTGATGGGAGCACAAGCTGTGACATGGGAGCGTCAGCTTGATCCCTCATCAGAGATGCTGTTTCCAGTTTCGTGATGGCAGAGGAAGATTTGCCCTCATGATACATGGGATGCAGGAAGAAAACATGAAATTGCAGAATTATATTGCTGCTAAAACGGTCTCCTTGATTATAAAATAAAGGATTAGGGTAAGGTACTGGGAAGTCTGCAGTTTCACAAACACGCTGGAGTGGTACAAGATGCCTAAAACTGGGATCCTTACAGGAACTGGCTGCTTTGGCATCACGTCCCATGCTCCTGGGATGCCTCGCCAGTCCCCCCATTCCCTATGGGACAACACCTTCAGAGGCAGGGTTTGGGAACTGGGCTAGATATTTGTCACCTCCTCCTGCCTGGGGCCTATATTCACCCAGCCCTGTGGCCACTGGGACATCCACGGGCCACATCGGTCACGCAGCATCACCTGTGCATTGCACAGGGTGCTCAGCTGGAAGCAGTGACATGGAGCAAGTGGCTCCCTTCTCACTCCTGCACCTCTGAGCAGCCCCATGAAATGTGCCCAGCACCAGACAGGATGAGGCCAAGCAGCAATAGGCTCCGTGCACCACTGCGGGGACCCATGGGGACAGCAGCAACAGCCTCAGCCCCACCGCCACCCACTTGTTGCTGCCACCCACATGCTTACACCTGAGCTGAAGGATTTCCAAAAGCCTTTCACAGAAGGAATCCAATATCCTGAGCAAGACCAAAACATCCATCTGCTCTGCTCAGCACCACAGTGCAGCTGATGCCCACCAAGAGCTCCCATGGAAGCAGGGTGGTTGCAAAGTGGAAGTCAGGCAGGGTATGTGCCTCTCTGCTCTGGCCTGCTGGGGCTGCAGGAGAGGCTCAGTCCCTGGTTTTTGCGTCTGCTGTGGCCAGAAAGATGCAATGACTCACAGTCTAGCAGCCAGCTGGGAAATTACCATCAACACAAGCCAGGGTTATGGTGTAAGCAAGCAAGCATCTATTATTCCCAAGAGTCAAATAGGAGCAACACATTCAGAAACGGTATAAAAGAGATAGCAGAAATTAAAGGAAAACAGGCTTGGCTCTACCAAGATGAGCCAAAGGTTTCTTTCATTCTCCTCTGGGCTGCTGTGCACCAGCACGTGGCCAGGGCTCCTGTGCAGACTTTCTGCTTTCACGCTTGTGGATGCTGAGCAGGATTAAGATTGTTTGTTTGCCTTTATATAAAGTCCCTTTTCTGAGATGAGTGAATAAAGACTTAGGAAATGTCTTCCCACATCCCCTAGGGATAACTTGTTTCCTTGATTAATTAGGAGATGTTTCAAGCACTGCTCCCTGCCTTCAGGCATCCAGCTATGCTTCACTAGACACATCAACAAGCTGGCTGGAAACATCCCTCTCCACCTGAGTGACCACGTTCATGCTCCACTTCCAGCCTTTCCCCACCTTTCACACACAAAAATTGTAACTCAGCAACCACACTTCGTGCACTCCTGCTGATAGGACTAAACCTGAGAGCTCCTACAGTCCGGAGGTCAGCCCTGAAAGCACTCGCTCGCTCTGGGGACCTGGGGTGACAGCTCTGACTCTTAGCCCCCCTCTGGCGGGTGCCATGGTGCTGGCACTTCATTATTTCAGGGCAATGGCATTTCACTGTGCATCCAGTTAGCCAGGACTGCAGGGCTCCCAGGGCCACCTCTTCCCCCAGTCCTGAGCAGGAGATGAATTAACCCTGTGGGAGCCCCTGAGACCAGCAGCGTAGCATTAAAGGCTCCAGCCTCCTTTCCAATCCACAGACGACATCCATCACTGCCCCCACACCCCCCCCCCCCCCCCCCCCGCAGTGAATTCCTCAGGCTGTGCACATGCTGAGGGAAGAAATATTTCCTCTTGTGTGTTTTAAATTTATTGCCCATTCATTCCAGGAGAGCCCTTCTGCTCCTGTCAGAAGCAGGATGGCAGGATGGACCAAGCCACCTCCAGACTCTGACCTGCCTCAATAACAACTTCTCCAGCTTTCCCTGTTGTCAAACAAAGGACACTGTATGGCAGCACCCACAGCCCAGCAACCTGGAGTGGGGGTCAAGTGCTTGGACTTGGGAACCAAGTTCTGTTTGAGACATGTTAGAGTACCTAAACAGCCATGACCCAGCCCGGGGCTCCTGCAGTCCTGATCTGAAGATGGAATTCAGGTAGGACAAGCCAGGCCATCTCTGAAGGCACTAGATGCCAGTGTCCATGTGCATGAACCACAAGCTGAGCCCCAGCTATATGGCAGGAAGGGCAGAAACATAGACCCCGGCCTGGACACAGCTCCCCAGATGACCTTTGCCAAGATCTGTACCTAATGTAGGCAGACCAGATGTAGAGTGATCATCAAGGAGCTGCTGAAGCCTCGCTATGCAGGAGCCCAGCCTCTGCAACCATTGATCCCTTCCAGCCTGTGGGCTGCAGGAGGAGCAGGCGATGTGGCATTCAGATCCCAGGGAAGACCCTGCCCTGTGAGGGCGGCCACCTCAGGCACAGGGAGCAGCGCCCGAGCCATTCGCCTTAACTGCAGGGTGGCTGATCTCCGGTGGCTCTATCGCCACCCCAGGTCTCACCCTGGACGTTTTCCTTTCTGCAGAAGTGGCCTCTCGCCAGGGCCTCCGAGGAGGGAGCGCGTTACTCTGCTCCCCCAAGGACAGAGCAGGGGTGGTTTTCCTATCCCGGCCTTACTTCCCACCTGTTATTTTCCATTTCGCGGCGCAGCTTCTTCCCCAGCCTGGTGTGAAGGTCAACTGGCGAGGTAGAAAGCAGCACAGAAACATCCACCAGGCAAAACAGCCTGGTGCAGGGGCACCTCCAGGCACAAATATCCCCGGCTGAGGGCAAAACATGGCAAAAGCAGGCTGCCCCTATCCTGATGGCCACAGATCACCTCACAACTGACAGAAGATAGCTTAGTACGGCCTATTCTGGCCATCAAACCAACCAGAAACCTCCAGGAAGGAGAATGGCCAAAATCAGAGCCCCAAGGGTGGGGATGAGCTGGGCTTCCCCCGGCTCACACCCAGCACCAGGTTCAGATCAGGGGACACTGGAGCTGGAACCTGGAGGAAAGACTGTCCCAGAGAAGCACCCCAACCTTTGAGGGGAAACATCTGCTCTTCTGGGGACAAGCAGCCACGAGGCAGATGCTGTGGGGCTGTGGTCTCACGGACCCCTGGGCTCAGACCCCTTGCACCAAGGCAACATCACCAGCCACGTCCCTGAAAGCCATCAAGCCATTCATCATCCCTTCCAGAGAAAAGCAGACCAACAAACAAAAAACTCCCTTCCCTCCAGAGCTAACCTATCAACCCTGGGCCCAACAGGGATACTTCTGTGGATTTTACTGGTAGGGTCAGATCTGGGTTCAGCTGGAACTTGGACAACAGCGTGATGGTGCTGGGACCTGCTGAGCCAGTAGAGCACAATGACAGGATCTCTTTGTCTGCTGGAGCATTGCTGGAATCAAAGGATGTTTACCCAGCTTGTGGGGGATCACTTGATTGGAAAGTACATCCCCAGAGCTCCAGTCATGCTTGTCTGCCTGCCAGCTCTCCCCACCTCCTCCAGAGCCAGAGCCCTGACCACATCTAAGCCTCCCAGAATAGTGCAAGACTAAGCAGATTCATACAGATAACAGCTCAGGCAATACTTTAATTTTTTTTCTGCTCTTTTGTTCCTCCAGCCACTGTGGCGGACCCCAGCTTTCAGTGGAGATGTCATACAGACATCTCGTGGAAGGAAGTCACCACTGGAGGAGCAGTCACTCACCAAAACTGTTCATAGCAGGAGCAGGTTTACCAGCACACAGAAAATGTGGGGAGAAGTTGGATGGCACAGCTGGGAACTCATGAGAGGTGGTCTCATGCTGCCACGTGGCGTACCTGAGAATCCAGGGTCAACCTGTTCCTCCAGCAAAGAGGCCAAGTCTATGTTAAATCAACTTGACCACGAGCCCATACAGCCCAAACACCCACTGCTCCATTTCTGACTTGTAAATAAAAGCAAAACCTGCTTTTATCATCCTGTCAGTCTGCCTTTCTTGCTCCAAGGTGCACGCTTTCCCAGGAAAGTCATCTCTCCTGACACCACTGCTGAATGGAGGTTGCAAGGAAGGGGCTGGTTGCTGCAATGTGTTGTTACTGCTGCAGGAGATTTTACATACGTCCTTCTGACTGCAATGGTCTGCTGTCACAGCAATCAAAATGAATTGGAAAGCTCCACATGGCAGAGTAAATTGGGCTGTATATCAGACAAAAGGTTAATGCATCTATGAGAAGACCATGCTTTGCAATTTAATAGCCCCTTTCATCTGCAGAGTTCAGAGTACTTGAAAGTGTTTATAAATAAGCCTGCCACATCTCTCCAGAGGAGACTTAATTCTTTTTTAAGGTTGGCCAACTGCACAGGAGAGAGTTGAGAAACTCAGCAGAGATCTGAGTGTGATGCTGGGAGCAGAGACCCCATCTCCTGCTGCTCCGGCCCCTGTGGCAGAGCCAGTGCCCCATGTCACCTCATCGCCAGACTGGGGACTGACAAAAAGGGCATCTCCCAAGGACTTTCACGAGGACCACACAGCCTGGTTCCAGAAGGTATATTCCTCACCTTAAAGTACGTTTATGGGATTTATGGGATATCCGTATCTCATGTTTTCTGCATGCCCCTTTCCCAGTGAACCAGCCTCCCTCATGGAGCAGCACAGAAAACAAAACCACAGGGTACCCAAAAGTCTCCAGACAACCAAGGCCAGCAAGCACAGAGACAAGGTGATTTTGCCTGCTCTGAGCATGGCTGCGGTCCTGTTTTCCAGGATGCTGCCTGATTCGACAGAAATGCCAGGAAATAATTTTTAGCTGCCCCAGTGTTTAAGGGCACAACAAGCGTGGGAGCTGCAGGATCCCGCGGGAGGCAGCGGTGTGGGACGTCCTGTGCTGGGCCAGCCTTCTCCTGGACGTGTCCCTGTGCCACCCGCAGCAGGCGCCCAGATGCCTTTGGCTGCTCTCACTGCAGAGAAAATCTCCCAAATCACGGCCCAGGGGCTGCAGAAGACACAGGTCCCTCCTGCCCTGCAGGACTCCAAAAGCAACCAGGGTGGGATGGTGCAGCCCCAGCTGGTAGAGGGGCTTGGGGAAGTGCCGGCTCTGTCCCCTAAGGACTTTGGGGTGTAGGTAGAAAGGAAGAAGGGAGAAACTGCTGCTTTTCCCACCCTTGGGACCAGCCAGGGATCAAACCAGGACATGCACATTGATTTGAAATCCCAAAAGCAAGCTGCAGAGACCTGACCTGACACCCTTCCACACCTCACACCAGCTGGTGGCCCAGGTCCCCAGCATGGTGTGCCATCGCCAGAGGGCACCCCCAGCTCCTTTTGCCACTGCCCACACCACTGCTGTAGAGCTGTGCTCAAGGAAACATCAGCAGGAAAGGCTGCAGATTCCAGCTCCCTTGCCCACACGTTGTGAGACCCTTGGTTTAGAGGGACTAAGAGAGCCCTGCCAGGCCCCACCAGTCAAGTCCAGGGTGCCCACACCCACCGCATGCAGCACTCAAGGGGCAGCAGAGAGGGGGGTATACATTCTGCAGCCTCCAAAAAAAAACCCACCATCCCTCACCAGGCTTGGCTGTTGGGCCCTTCCTGCATTTCAGGTCCTTCTGCCTCCCACCACAGGTTGCTACAAGACATCCCAAGGGGCAAGCACCCAGATGTGGCCCCAGGTCTGGGCAGGGAGCGAGGTCTGGCCAAGCCAGGAAAGAGGCTCCAAAGGGCTCTCCAAACCTACAACCACCCCTGAAGGAAGCACGGGATGGCTGAGCCCCTCCAGAGGGGCTGGACATCTCCTCAAGGAAAAGACTAGGCAGTGGTGGGTAGGTGGGCTCCAACCCACCAGCGTCCACAGCTCTGCCCTCTCCCAGCTGGCCACAGAGGCAGCACCAGCGGATGGGAACAGACCCGGGGACAGCAACTGGTGGAGAGGAAACCACCTCCCGTCCCGGCAGCCTTTCCTGCCCTTCCCAGAATAGCTCTGTTGTTCTGCAGCCCCTTCTCTGCTTAGTCAACTGAGCTCCCATTAGCTCCTTTTCTGCAGCCTCGTTAGTGCAGGGGATAAATGGACCGATTGTTTCCCCTTTGCCTTGAATGAAGGGGTATTTTGTTTATTAAGAAGTTATGCTGTTAATAAGGATCTTCTCATAGCCAAAAATAACCAAGGCCACAATTGTTTCCTCCCTGCCTCCTTATCTGTGCTGGAGGACTCACAAGGAGAGCCGCGGCCAGAGCATATGCAGCTCCTTGCTAAAAATATGCCTTGGAGCAAGGAAAAAAAAAATGAGACATCGCAAGAGTAGCAAAGGGCATTAGCAAAGTTCTCAGACATGCAGTATCAAAAGACCGTGTTTCAAGAGCATCTCCAGATGTTTGCTAAGGATGTCAGGTCTAGGGTGGTGTGTCTATGGGGGAGAAGACCCTCTGCTCGGAAGGGCAGTCTCACACCCCACACCCGGCAGCACATTTTGGCTCCCCCAAGGACAGTCACTTCAGGTTTCCCATGCAGAGCCCTGCCTTCATCTGCCTCTGGGTGGGTCCTGGTGTTTTGGGGAATGCTCAGCTCTCCCCGCAGAGGTGGAGAACAGCCCAACCAAACCTAGCCGTGTGGCAGTAACAGCCTCCAGCCAAGCAGCCACCAGCTGCTCTGGTTCAGTTGGCCATCCCAGTGCACCCAGACAAAGCATCTGTGCCTCCCAAACAGCCCAAGTATCTTTTCTGCTGCTTGGATGCAGGATGGACCTTGGGAGACCAAACTGGCTGTGCAGGACACACGGCCACCCTCCTTGTAACCACCTTCTCCATCTGCCACAGTGCTCAGACCCTGGGGTCCTCACCACTCCCCAGAGAACCTCCGAGCATAAGGTCCAACATCTCCTAACCACAGGAGGGCCTTCAGCCCTCACAGTACCCATGCAGGGAGCCAGCCCTGCTCCATACCTGGTGCTAGGGAGACCGAGGAACCAGGTCAGCATTAGCAGTGTCTAGGAAGGTCTCAGAGGTTCCCTTCAATACCTCTCCAGTTCAAGGAGATGCACACTACAACCGTGTGAACCTACAGACAGTGCCCGCTACAACTCTGGCCTCACATCAGCAACTCCTAACTCTCCCTCTTTCCCCAGCTGTTCCTTTACACTGTTTAGCTGCATGTAATTAAAGGTCATCACTTCACATGGCCAGAAGTCTCTGAATTGCTCCAAACCCTGTCGTGGTGGGCAGAGGTTGCCCCAGGTCACGGTGCTAGTGCTGCTCTGACCTGGCCAGACCCCAAGACTGAGGGGCGAACCCTTCACGGTGACCTGGGAGACCAAGGGTGAAACTTCCTTCCCCAGAACAGCTCCACCAGAGCATCCTGGCCCCTCTTCCGCAGGGACAGGCTCTCACCAAGCCTCCACATCCCACAGCCACCCATCATGGCCAGCTTCAGCCCCTCTGGGCAGCCCTGGCTCCAGGAACATCTCCCATGGGCATGCAGCTGGGGCTTTACTGCGGGAGCGTTGCACGGGCCAGGCTGGGGGAAACTCTGCATTGAAGTACACAGCAGCTTTGGAACCACCTTGTGTTCCTTTTCCAAGAGCCTGATTTTTGCTTTCTGGCCCAAGCACTGCTCATTTTTCTACAGCAATGAAGATAAATGGCGATAAATCTTCCACACTCATTTCACAGAGCCAAGAGTGATCTCAGCCCTGAAGCATTTTAGTATCCTGCAGTCTGTGCTACACCCTAAGGCCCTGATCCAGCAAACAGCGTACAGGGGTCCGTAGCCTCAAACACATAAGCACCTCCTTTAAGGAGGTGAGCAGCCCCTCTGAACTCAATGGTACCTCTGTGCTCAAGAGTTTTGCTGGATCAGCTCCTAAATAAGCAGCCTGCACGCACGAGAAAGCGCCGCCAGCACCAAAGCCCCATGCACCACCCCTGCAGGACCACTCGCGGGGACCCAGGTGTTCCCTCTGTGGCTGCCACCAGCAGCAGGGTGGGACCCAGCCTGCACAGCCTCCTGCGTGGAGGCCTGCTTGCTCAGCAGGTCAAGGCGCCTACCATCTCCTCACTTTCCCCTTTGGCAAACACATGAGGTATTTGGGATGAGTGTGACTGCCTGCCTTCTTCTAACAAGACCTCTTTCCCACCAAGCAGCCCATCCTCTGGGGATGCAAAGGCCCTTCTCAGCTCAATGAGCAGGTATGAGGGGTGGAAGCCACATTTTCCAGGCAGCAATAGGCCCAGCTGCTTGATAGTTTTCAACCACCAGTATTTTTCCAGCACCTTTCAATGCTACCACAGCACAGGAGGTGGTGCAAGACCCTGACGTGTCCTGCTCGTCCTGCCTGCCCTGGCCTCTCCCTTCTGCATCTGGTAGCAGGAGGAATTGTCCTGCCATACCCAGCCTAGAGATCTCCTGACACTCACCACATCTCGTCCTGATATCACAGCCATCGCAGTGCTCTGCGCGAGTCGTCTGCCCCATGAAACCCAACAGAAAGCACAGAGCAATCAGCTGGGCTGTGAAACAGAGCTGAATGCAACAAGGGCATCCTGAAGTTGCTCCAATTTAAGGAAATTGAGGCAGTTTGCTGGGCTGAGCCAAATCACACAGGGCCATCACACTGATACGGCACACTGAGCTGGAAGCAGGGTTATTGATCTGCAGCCGGTGGCAGGCAGCCAGCTCTGCTCAGATATAGCCTGGTTTCTCGCCCTGCTCAGGTGAGGAGGCTCGCTCCCCTGATGAGGATGCAAATGCTGGGTTTGGTCACAAAATGGTGGGGGAAGCACTGCTTCTCCGCAGTTTCCAAATTCTAATCAAACCTAAAGCCAGAAGATGATGCTCTTCACTGGAGATGGTACTCCAGACACGGAGGCATTTCTGCTGGCCAGGGTGGGCAACACAAACCCATCAGGTAGCGGTCCCTTCCCACCGCAGAGGGACAGCGTATGCATCTCAGTCTGCAGCTTCAGGTCTCCTAATGCCCTTCCCCTCCTTGCTTCTCCTGGGTGAGCAGGATCTGCATGTTTCTTAACCCACAAGTGGGGGGTCTGTGCCCTGCCGTGAGGCGCAGGGTCTGCTGTGCCACAGCCTTGCTCCCCACCATTATTTCAGTCTGTTCAGCGTAAGCGCAGGGTGGTCCTTGCTAGATGACTTGACCTTGCATAGTACCCATGAAAAACGACTGTTTCTAACATCCTGGGGCGGGCTTTGTCAGGGCTCTTATCAGAAAATGAGGTTAGAAATTCCTGAGCTCCCAGAGCTGGTGCCAGGTCACAGCTCTTATCTCCAGCAGTCTCTGAGGAAGGAGGGAACATCCAGTGTGTTCAGGAGAAATGTAGAATTAAATGTCCTGGCTGGTTCCTGTGAATCCTTATAGGTTGGGATGGAGCCCAAAGAAATTGAGGGATTTTTTTTTAAACTCCCCTGAGTTTCTGGTGTTAAAAATTCATAATCATTCCTTTCCAGTGGTTCTCTGGTTCCAGCTTACACACAGGCTCACATCACAGACAAGTACCTCTTTGAGATGCAGCTATTAGAATATTTCCACCCTCGCAAAGTATCTGAGGAATCTTCCTCTGAAAGTGGCTGCGGATAGCACGTCTGTTCCTCCCTCCGCACCCCCTGCCATACATCCCGCTTGCTGCCCATGCAGGTTGGCGTTGCTGAGGACTTTTTCTACCACCAGAAATGTTGCTCTTTGAAGGCCAGCAAAGGGAGACTGTGCCCCAGGGAACTGGCCTGGCCACACAGCACATTTTTCTGGAGCAGCCCCAGAGATGGGACAGTGCAGGCAGGGCGTGCAGCTCAGCCCTCCTCCCGCTCGGTGTGCAGCATGGAGACAGCCATCCTGCAGGGATTTTTCTCCCCAGCCCAACAGGGGTTACACACCCCTGCTTGCTTTGCAAGCCAGGAACCAGCCCCATCTCCTGGGGTCATCCACGGAAGTTCTGAGGCAGCCCAGAGCTGTGGGACCGCTGGGGAGGTCTCCACTGGCACAGGACAGACAGTGCTTTACAGAGCCAGTCCCACCCTGGCATCCCGATCACGGGCAAGCCTCAGCAGCTCGTGGCATGTGCTTTAAATCGCTTCCACATTGTTGGGAACTGCAATGGCAAAGGAATGGGGCTGTCCCTGCCCTGCAGACACAGGACACACAGGCATGGGACCAATCTCTGCATGTGCACAGTGGCCTGTGCTGCTTGCAGGCTCTTTTTGAAACCTTAACTGCAGGGAACTTCCCCCACAAAGCCCAGATGCAAATGGACCCAGACTCACAGTGCCACTTCCCAGTCATCTCCCTTGCGCAAGCATCAGAGGATGCTCTTGAGCCTCGTGCTGGCCTCTTGCCCAGTTGTGACTCCCATTTCATGCCCAGCTGGAGCTTAGCTGCAGAGCTCAAGGCTATTTCTTTTGGAAACTGCTGCAAATGCAGCATCAAGGTCCTGAGGAAGGACTGACGAGGAAGTCCAGATGGCTGCTACAAGACGCTGAGCCAACTGCAAGTAAGGTCTGCGCAGCAGCTCTGCTGTGACCAGCTTTTGGGTCAGGCCATCCAAGACCAGCACTGCCCTGCTCCCTTTGCCTGTGCCTAGGTAGAGTTGAGTTCAGCTTTTTTTTCAGTAAACTCACTTTCCAGAGCCTGTGGCAAACCCTAGGGCAGATGGGGAACCAAATACTCAGGCCATCTGCTGGCTCCCCAACCAGGTATCATCCCTCTGAAGGGAGCCCTGCAGAGCAGAACCCCATGCTGCAGCCCAGACCAATCCTCGGGTACCGACCCCCCAGGAACAGAGAGCGAACAGATGCAGCCACAGACAAACAACACCCTCAGCTGCTTTAAAAACACTCAAACACAAACCTCACCCCTGAAGGCTTTAAAACTTGCCATCAGCAAGAGAAAATGATGTGCTATAGTCTTCACCCTGCAGAAACAACCTGGAAGCCTCCAGCCTGGTTTGTATTTGCCAAAAAAAAAAAAAAAAAGAAACCAAGGTGTTGGCAGCAGAGACTGCTATGGGGCAAGAAGTCCGTGGGCTGAAGAAAAGAGCATGAGGCAGCAGCACCACCAAAAATCAGTGGAAAGTGGAGGAAGGATCAGCTGAACAGATGGTGGCAAGAGCAGGCCGTCACCGGAGGTGGGCTCAGGTCTCACTCATGCTGCTGGGTCCAAGGAGGATTGCCCTGGAAGGAAACCTGCACAGCAGCTTACAGCATCACCGCAGCCTGCTGCTCCGGTGCAGCTCAGACGGGGTCCCCTGGGACCACACCGCTCTCCCCTGGGTTGTGCTGTGCAGATCCCAGCAGCGTTCCTCACACACTTGTCAGGGCCGTCTAGGTTCTCTCAGGACCGCTGACCTTGAGCCCAGCCCCTGCACTACTTTCTTGCTAAGCAGCTGCTGCATCACCCCCAGGCTACACCTTGTCGTTTTAAGGCAAAACAGCACCCGATCAGTGCTTTCCATTGAAGCTTGGTCAGGTGCTGACCTCCAATATGATTCACCTGAGAGCATTGTTTGCTTGGGCAGGCAACGACAGGAAAAGGGCGGACAGCTTTAAGCTGAAAGATGGGATTTAGATTAGCTGTGCCCCATCCCTGGAGGTGTTTAATGCCAGGCTGGACAAGGCCATGGGCAACCTGATCTGGTGGGAGGTGTCCCTGCTATGGCAGGGGGGTTGGAGGTGGATGGGCTTTAAGGTCCTTTCCAACCTGAGCCATTCTGTGATTCTGCAATTCCGTGATTCTGTGATTCTGTCCATGCCCCACTGGGAGCCTGGTGCATGTCCTTGCCCCCAGCCCTGCTAGGTGCCCATCCTGCAGGCACCACCCAAGCCTTTTGTCTCTCTGAGCCTGACTGGCATGAACAAAGACCTAAATGCTGAGTGCAGGGAAGCCAAGGGACATGGGTTTCCATTTGCCTGCTGCGAGGGGCTCGCTCAGCAGCAGCTGTGCAGGGAAGCTTTCCCAGGGCTCTGCTAGCAGACACACGGACACAGCTCTCCTGTCCTGCTGAGTGGTCCAGACCCAGGGAGAATTAGGAACTCTGTCATGTGGTCAGTGGAGGTAAGTGCCTCCAAGTCATGCTGGGGTCAACTGGGGGTGCCCGCCAGACACACTCAGGGCTGGATTAGATCCAGGAGTGCTACAAGTGTCTGCCAACACCCTCTCCCTCAGCCTTCTTCTGTCCAACCAGCCTACACTGGACATCAAAAGGGATGTTTTAGGAAAATCCCATTGCTCCTGCGAGGAAGGACAGCAGGCTGCCCTGTCTGCTTGGTGTCTTCATGGGCCATGGCCTATCCATCACACAAGCACATGCCCTGGTAGATGCTCTAAAGCTCCTCTCTTCACACCATGCCCTGGAAACACTTGCAGGACCACCCGGGCTGGCCCAGGCAATACCAGTGCAGACCAGGGTTATCCTCCTGGGATGTGCAAATGTAGCCAGCCCTCCTTCTTTGAGGGGCCCTGGTTGGGTAGAGGCTTCTTTGGGGTCTGCTTTCTCCAGCTCTGGTACACAGGAGCCCTGGGTCCTGCGAGTCTGACCCATCCAGCAGAGGAGCTCAGAGCCCGTCCCTGGGAGGCAGCATGCACACACTCCACATGCAGAGGAGCTGCTCGAGGACAGGGAGGAGCTGAAGGACAGGTCTGTCTTTCTCAGCATCCTCACATGCCCCTCAGAGGGTATGTGCACAAAACACACCCTGTCCTGCCCATCCTTAGACAGCACAACCCCCACAGCTGCAGGAGAGGGGACCTTGCCCTCCTGCACCCAGGCTGTTTGCTGTGACCCAAGGGACAAGTTCCCCCCAGCCACAAGCTCCTGGCCCATGCTATAGAAATCCTGTTTCTGAACCATTTTGGCCATGGTTTCTGCGATGTCCTCCTTAGCTGAATCACCAAACCCCACAGATGTGGGCATGCCGCGCCACTCCTGACTCACCCCACAGTGCCACTACGTAGGACATAACAGGGCTGCCACTCCCTTCCCCTCCCAGCGCTGGGCGATAGCAGCTATGCCTCACAGCAATATTAACCTGGACCTTTTTCCACATTTGGAGGAATCCTGCCACAGACCAGCCACCCCAAGGGCAGGGTCAAAGGATGGGAAGGGTTAGGGCAGCAGGTGAGCTCACCTTCCATCGTGCGCAGGAGGTGCCTCATCACCCTGGGGACAGGAGCACTGGAGGAGAGCATGGGTAAAGCCCTTTACTCTCACATTCCTGGCTAATACCCCGTTCTGTTGTTTTTCCTCACCCACGCACCAGCCTGTTGTGTAGCTATTGCAAGAGCAGAAGAGCTCACGGCTTGCAAAAATGAGAGTGTGTGTGAAATGAAAATAGTCCCGTGGCAGGAGCTGGGCTGGAAGGCGGGAGCGAAGCAGCCAGGGAAATGACTAAAACAGAAGCTCAGTCAATTTCTAAGAAACAACACTGCAACAAACTGGATTCAGTCCCAAACTGGAGACTGCTCCCAGGAGGACCACGAGCGCTTCAGAAGGCTCGGGGCATGAATGGAGGGGCAGGGGAGCCGTGTCCTCGCGCTGGCAGGGGACAGAGCCACCCAGATCTCCTCCCCGTGGCCACCCAGGCAAGCACCCCCAGAGGGGGTCAGCTGTGATAAACACAGCTGGTTCTCCTGCCTTTTGTTGAGAAACATAACTGGCAGAGAAGTGGAGTCCCCAGCGCTGCTCCTGTGGCTCCTCAGCCCCAAATGAGCAGCGAGCCCTCTGGCCCGTGGCCATGTGCCCTGTTCTCCCAAAGACCTTGGCCAGAGGACAGGAAAAGACATGGGTGGCCTGCCCAAAACCTGCTGCGGAAGGATGTGTGCTAAGGGCCTCGGTGCTGGCTGTGATGAGACATCTGGGTTGGAGCAACTCAGGCTCAGAAGTTCCAAACTCACCCCGCTCATGCCGTGATGCTGTTTGGGACTGCAGGACCCTCTGTGGGGTGAGAAGGGGGCAGGAAAGGACCAGGCAGAGGGGCCAGGGAGCGCAGAGGTGCTGCAGCTGGCCAGGGCTGGTGTTCAGCCCCCTCAGGGTGAGGACTCCCAAAACACAAGGGTGTCCTTGCACGGGATGGCTGGGGCAAAGTCTTCTCTATCCACTCCACTTCCCAGTACTTTTGGGGTTTCCCTAGTGTCTGGAAGAGGTACGTCCATTCCTGCCCACGTGCCGGCTTCCCAGTTACACGGGTCAGCAGAGAATATTGGAAAAGGTGACCCACAGACACTCAAATTAAAATGAAGCCAGCCTCTGCAGCAAACTCAGCAATTTGATGCTCTGGGGAGCAGTACCCCTGCCTTTGGAAGGTCTTGAGGCAGCAACACTCGACCCCAACCCCTCTGCCCACGGACTGTGCTTCCTCCAAAGCTTGCTCCTCGCAGAGCTGCCCTCCCAGCTGGCTGCGGGATGGGGATGGGAAAAGCCGAGCTGAGGAGTGAGCACTGATAAGCTGCTGGGGCAGGCAGCAGAGAGGCGGAGAAGCGCCAGCACACCGCGATTGATGTGAGCCTGCACTGCTGATAGCAGCAGGGTCCTGTTGCAAAAGCCCTGGCAGAGCTCAGTCATTTCAAAGGAAATCCAAGCCATGCCCGGCAGCCACTGTGGCCCCGAACCAAGGCATCGTCCCCAGAGAGGCTGGTCTTGAATCTGTATTTTTGGAGGATTTTTGTGGTTTATTGCAAAATATGTCCAGAGTGGTCCCCACAAAACATATCTGTGGCTGTGCAAGAGCTGGCGGTGAGGCCAGGCGGGAGGGGAGGATAAGGGCTGGAGCCATCCCCAGTTCAGTGCTTGGGGTTCTCACGCTTGCTGCCACCGTGGGACAAGGCCACCACATGGTGAGAAAGGCGCTGAAAGCCCCTGAGATGCAGCAGGCGGCTGCAGGCAGGGGGTCCCCGTGGACTTGGCACCCAGGTGGAACAGCAAGCAGAAGAGAGCCCTGCTCATGCAGCACATCTCCAGAAGAAAGGCTGCAGACCTGAGCCACCACAAAAGAGCATTTTCCAGGAGGGTCATTGCAAGGTAGGATGGTACTTTTACCATCCATCAGCAGGACAGCTCTCCCTTTCCTCTCCCCTCCACTGTCAGGGAGGTTTGACACTAATCCTGGTACCTCCACTGAGGATGGGACCTCTGGGGCCACCTGCTTTGGCTCTGCCCTCACTGCAATGCCCAGAGAGGGGTGCAGGGATGGGCTTGCGGGTGTCCTTGGGGACACCAATGCCCCAGCTCCGGTGCCCAGGATAACTCCAGAGCTCCTGCTGGCTCCTGATCAATGGTGGCCAACAGAGAGTGTCAGAGGCCACCAGGAGATGCTGAGGTTCCTGCTCTGAATCAGCATCTGGAGAGCTGTTGTCCACAGAGACAGCAGATTAGGAAAAGATTTGTGAAAAGGGCTTAAAAAAGCTATTTAAGGGATTTCCAACATGGAGTGCCATGACTGTTCATTTTCCTGACCTGGAACATCCAGATCTTCATCTCTCCCATGTCCAAATTAGTCTGGGCATTGTTTAACCCCAGCTTAACCAGTGGCTGTATGAAGACTTGCTGTGCTTGCTGGGATGGGCAAACAGCAAACACCCCCAGCCCCAGCACAGCCCTGGGATGTGCAAAGCCGCCGTGAAAGCATCGGCCGTCCCAGTGTTGCATCTGGTTCATGCCAGCCGTGGAGATGTGAGCAGGACTGCTCCTGCAGAAGTTTGCAACCCCGAGCAGGGTCTGCAACACGTCAGGCTGATGAGATGCAAATGAGCAAATCTCCCAGGGCTTTATTTCCATGAACAACTGCAGTTATTTTAGGAGCGCAGCACAGTGGGGAGTGCATTTGCAGGGCCAGTCTGGTCCAGGAAGAAAACAGATATGTTTTTTTTTTTAAAAAAAAAAAAGAAAACAAAAAAAAACACCCACCACTGTAGCTAGATTGGAAAAATGTTGTGTTTTGTTTTTCTGTTTTCTGTTTTCCTTTAGCCTGCCATTCTTCTGACACTCTGGAGCACTCTAAGGTTTTCCAGAAAATGAAGAGGAGCCGCCAGAGCTAAAAGTGGCGAAGGCGCCGAACGTTTCCAGCAGCCGCAGCTGGAAAGAACCGAGCGCTGCGCTGCACAGCTTCCAGCCCGGGAAACACGTCCCTCACCTGGCCTGGCACCGTGGGGGCTGCGCTGTGCGGACATGGGGGGCAGGGGAAGATTTTTGCCTGTCCTTGTGCTCGGGGAGCTGACACACGCATCGGTGACCCCATGCAGCTGCGGGCAGGCGGCACCGCGGGAGGCTGGCTGCAGAGAGGAGCAGATGGGGCCCAGGCAGCAGAGGGCTTCAAAGCTGGGGTGCCTGGGGATGATCAGCCTCAGACCAGATGAAGAAGGACTTCTGAGGCCTTCCTGTCTGGCCCAGATGATTTTTGCTTTTCCTGAACTCCACCTGAAATTTGGCTGTGATTTTTGTGCAAAGACAAACTGTGCAGCCAAAAAGTTGGTGGCACAGTTTCAGCAGTGTCCCCATCCCACCCAGCACCCAGAGAATATCCACCAGATGCAAAGCCACATAAGGAGGCTTTGCCAACATGACATGTCCCAGGATTTGCCAGCTTTTACTTTTATTGTCTTTTTTTTTTTACTTTTATTGATTGGAGGCTGGGAGCCCATATGTGTGGGCAAAGACGGAGGAAGAGGTGCGCAGGGGAACCACCGGGTCCTGGGCAGTGGGAAGAGGAGCAGGAGGAGGAAGAAGAGGACAAGCACTGGCAGCCACATGGCAGCCAGGCCAGCCCCGGTGGAGACCTGTATGTTCTGGACAAGGGGAGTGTGTCTGAATGAGGCCTGCTACTTTTCCCAGCACACTTTCGTCCCTCCACAACTCTCCTCTGCAGAGGGACCAGTTCCCCTGAAGCCTTTTTAGCTGTGGTGATGGACCAGGAGGTCCGAGCTGGGCCCTATTTGGCTCTTCAAGCAGTGACCCTAAAACTGCTCCTCAGCCTCTGCGCTGCATGGAGGACAGAAACAGATTGCCTCCTGCGAGATCTGTCTGTAAGCACACTTCAAAGCTCCCACACATCCAGAAAACACCCACAGGACCTAGAACAACATCCCGATTTGAACCCCCTGGTTTGACACTCAGCCGGTGGGAAGCACACTCAGCGCGGTGCTGAGCGCTCCTGGGAAATAACTTCCCCGACACGCGGACACCTGGCAGCAGATGGGTGCTGGTACAGCAGAACCCGCTATGCTCGCTGCCGGAGTCAATTCCTGGGCTGTAATGAAGCTGCAGTAATGAGTGTGTCTATAACTCTCATCTAATTAATGCTGTGCCAGTGCTTCAGTAACTACTACTTTATGGCTTAGTGATAAAAGTTGACACTGCGTTGAAACGTGACTTGCAAGGGCTCCCATTCTGCTTCCTTCCTTTCTATTTATCTTAGAAAAGGAAAGATTGTCTGCATTACCTTATCAGGCTTCCCACCTGTAACAACCTTTTGGTTTCCTGAAAAATAATCTAGTTAATTAAGTCAATTGTTTGCGTTCAAATGACAGATTAAATGAAATATGTTGGGTAGTAGCTGCAAGAGCCCTCCAGGATCCCCATCCAGGATCTCCATCCCGTGTCTGGTTCCTGCACAGGTATCAGGACGCTGCTCAGGTGTTATCTGGTCGGCACATCTGTGGGGCCAAAAATATTTTTAAAATTAGTACTGGAAAACAGGGTAATCTGGGGATTGAAATTTTGTAGTCTTATCATTTATGGAAATGAGTTTGCCCAGCTAGTGGACAGGGCAGAAACCTGTGCTCCATGTGACCATCCTACAGCCCAACTCAGGCCCTCAGCAGGCTGATCTTTGGCACCCAGCCCCCTTTTTTTACCCAGAACAAAACAGATTCAGAGCCGGTCAGATGGCAAAGGAAGGAGCTCTTGCCTCTACTCAGTCCCATTCGGATCTTGGCCTTCTACATCTCCATCCCACACCTCCTGTGTGCGCATGTCCTGGAAGACATTGCCCACATTCACCAGTGAAGTGAGGGGCAGACTCGGTGTGCCAGGGGAACACATCCCCAGGGGTCTCCAGCCCAGCCCCTCATCAACACTCAGTCAGGTCAGGGATGAATTTGTCTGGACAAGTCTTGACCACAGCCAACGATGGAGACCCCTGCGTCTCTGGAGACCTGCTTCTCTGCTGTTTCAGTGTTATCATGGAAATATTTTTCATGATGTCCAACCTGAAGGTCTGAAAGTTGTTACACATTGTGACTTGCCTCTTGTTTTGTCACCTGGTGCTACCAAGGAGAGTTCAGGTCTATCACCTTTGTAATGGTCCTTCCCCAGGCAGCAGGGTGCTGCCAGATGTATCCTTTGCCTCCTTGTCCCCCAGCTGGAGCAGCCCAGCTTCCTCCATCCCTCCACACAGGTCCTGTGCCCAAGTCCATGTCCACCTCGGTAGCCTCTGCAGGAACTTCTCCAATTCTCCACCTCCCTCTTGAGCTGCTTGCAGGGAACAGGCCACAAAATCAGACACACCAGTCCAAACACCTGGGGACATGCATGGGAGATACATCAAAGAGCAGACCAGTGCTTGTCCTGCTTTGCCAGCCAGCTTGTGCCACGTGAGCCTGTTTGCTGCAGAACTGGGCCAGGAGGTTGGTCTGGTGCTCGGTGACCGGTCACTGCCATCGCCGGTCCAATGAGCAGGAGGTTTCACCCATTTGTCTTTGCCTAGAAGTGCTGCAAGGCATCGGGGAGAACAGGGCTGCTGCACCAACAAACTGACGCACAGCCTGCGTGGAACTTTCCATTAGAAACACGTGCACGCTTCTAAAATAATTACCCTATTAGTTCAGGAAGGGACAAGAAATGACTTACACATGGCTCCTGTGCAAACACTCCGTCCCTGGTCCCCACCTGCTCCCGCTTGGCTCTTCCCCCTCTCCCACCTTCCTCTTCCTCTGCCCAAGGATGAAGGCAGGGAAGGGGCGGGGGGGGTGCTGGGTGCTCCCGTGATGGGGATGCCATTTGCCACCTCCAGCTCTGCCCACACCCCCTGCACAGCTCCCCAGAGGGCAGCAGGGGATGCTGGTGGCGGGTCACCCTGCGGGGAAGGTCCCTCCTGTCCTCTCCATGTCACGTCCCTGCAGAGCGCTCGGCCGCAAAGGGAAGCCTCGTTCATCCTTCGTCCTCTTCTCCTGCCTTCCGCAGCGCCTCCGGGCAAGCTGAGAGTCGGCATTGTTGGCCTTCCTCCCCCCACGCCAGGGAATGTGTGAGCTGGATGGTCTGAGTAAAAATGACCTAATGCAGAGAAGAATCAGAAAATGAGCAATGAGAGGGTCATAACAATGCTTCCCGAATGAGTTAGCAGCACCCAGGGGACTCTTACCGCCGCTGGATTTCCTGTCCTGGCAGCAGCCCAGCCGGGCTTACTTTATTTCCTTGACAGACAGCATCTGAGTCTGTTTTTATTTTTACTTCAGGAGTGTGCTATTTTCTCCTTTTTTGCTCCCCCAGATTTTTGCAGGATCAGCACTGTGAGTGCCAGCCCCAGAGCTTGGTGGCCCTTGTCCTTCCAGCCCCAAATCCAAGGATGCACCTGGAGGGTGCTCCCCTGGGCAGGATGAGGCCCCAGGCAGGGCAGCACTGAGCCCCCCAGGGTCACAGCTGGGAAGGGCACAAATTCACGATGCTCCCCTGCAGCCCCTGGCCCTTAGCAATCCCAGGGGAAGCAAAAGTCCCCAGACAAACCCAGAGACCCCATTTCCAGCGCCATCACGCAGGCGATCCTAGGCTGGGTGCTCCTGCAGCAGGTCACCAGACACCTTCCGGGGAGCTCAGACACCCAAAAAAGACTTCAACGTGCTCCTGACCACCTAAATAATTTGCTGAGCATGGCTAAGTGGCTCACACAGAAAGTCAGCTGTTTCACCGGGGCAGGGGAATTCTTGTGTCTGCAGTTTCAGTATCTAGCTATTGAGTTGTGTTTAGTCTATGACTATAAAGTAGCCTTGTTTCTATTCTGAGAATATTTGTCTAATCAGGGGTCCAAGGAATTATTTTGCTCAGTAGAAAGCTATGTTTGTTTGGATAAGTTTATGCCTCAGGATGGGTGCCTTGGAATAGCCCAAGAAAGTCTGTGTGGTGCTGGAGTGTCTTGGGACACAGTGCACACCTGTAAAAAAAGGCAAATTCTTCACTGATTTTGCACAAATAAGAGAAAGGCTTTATGCTCATGGCTGCTGGCAGCTCTGACGTGATGCTGACACGCTGAACCTGAGCGCACAAAGCGCTGCACGTCCCCACGTGCTGCGGCTGCTCCTTTGCACGCAGACGAGGAGCGGTGCTGACCGCGCCTGGCCCCGCTGTTGTGGGATGGCCACGCTGCTTGTTACCTTCTCCCAACAAACCTTCATCCACAACGTGCTCAGCAACTAAAAATATTTTAATTTTCTATTTTCAGAACTTAATTTTTTTTCTGTAAATCACAGATGACCCCAGCACCCTTCTCCGGCCGCTTCAGCTGATGAAGTCCTGATCTGAGGGACACATGAAGACCTGCTAAACCTGACTTATCAGCCTCCCAAGCCCTTTTGGTTCACCCCAGCCTCCTCACGGCTGAGAGTGTGGGAAAACCATGGTGACAAACCCACGGCCTCAGGACATTTTTACCAGCAGTCTTCACCTTTTTCACCTTTGGGGTCATTGCATTTTTTGAACCAGCCCTTCAGGACTTCCGGATCATTTTTCCCCTTTTTCCCCTTTAAAGCATTTCCTCGGAGCCCTTTGCCCCCTGGCTGCCGTCCCCTTGGTGAGCTTCATCCCGCGAGCACGCCGAGGGCACCCGCACCTGGCGGACTTTAACCTGCGTGCACACAGCAAACAGAGCAGAGCTGTGACTACCAGCAGCTGCGCAACCACGGGGTTTTAGCCCCAGGATAAATCCCTGCTATCTGCCGAGATAAGGCCTGCTCCAGCATCCCTCCTTTTTGGGAGGCAGAGATTCCCCGATGGGGATTTGCCTGAAGCAGCGATTTTTCACAGCATCTACGGTGCCACCACACGTCTTGGGCACAGGTAATGTTTTTTTCTCTGTGAAAGGCTGCTCTTTCCTCCCCAGGGCCACCCCAAACCAGGTGACCCCCGCAACAACCCCATCCATGACCCGATGTCCCCCATCCATCTCCCACCCAGCTGTTCCAAGTTCCTCACACCCTTCACACCAGAGCATGAGGCCTTGAAGAAAATGGGGCAGCTCATCTGCTTTGTACCACGGAGGGGACAAAGCTGGAGCTTTGGCGTCACTGCAGGGTGTGTGATGGGACACATCCTGCTGCCGTGGGCCAGCAAGGGGCAGTGCCAGTCCCCGAACAAGGGACACACACCTGATGTCTCCGCCTCCCACCCCAGCCTCACCTTTCCGACAGATCAGAGCATCTCCAAAGCACGTGGGGATGGTGTTTGCAGAATGACTCACGCTAACCTGAGCTGCTGGCAATAAATTCTGTTACAGCAATAACCAAACCTCCGTCGCTAATGCGGGGCTATTTCCGTCTTCTCCAGGGAGCGACCCTGAGCGCCCCTATCTTCGTCTTTCACACACGCCGGTGCCTCAGTCCCTGAGGGGACTGTCTGTGGGCAGCTCAGTGGTGGTGATGCAAAGCTGGGCACCAGATTCCTGCTCCAAGTGTCCCAGAGTAGCTCCAGCCCTTGCTGCCCGCCCTGACAGATGGGTTCAGACAATTCACACAAGCAAGCGTGGTTGGGGCACGTGCTCCTGGGCATCACCGAGCCTCAGGAGGGGGCGCATGGCAGCCAGAGGTGGCACAAGGCACTGAGCTGCGCACGCTGTCCCCACGCAGCCCCCCCCAAGCAGGGCAGCCCCAGGGGGGAGGAGAAGGGCTGAAGGCTCTCAGGGATGGGGACAGTGAGAGAGTTCAGAGGAGCCAGACAGGGCAGCCCTGCCCCACAGGAGACATGGGCACAGGGTGGTTCATGGGGCTATGGGGACATCCTGGGGCAACGGGGTTGTCCTGGGCCACGTGTTGGGGCTCAAAACAGCCGGGATGCCAGGACCGTTGGCACTGTTGCCCTGGGGAGGAGAGCTCTGCCTGGGCGATGGGGACCAGGGGACATCCCTACACCAGCCAGGGCCAGCAGTGCTTGCAAGGAGGCTGCACCAGCAACTGTGGCCAGGTCACAGCTGGGGGCCATAGCAGGGGTGTCAAAAGCAGCCCCATGAGAGCCCCGCAGGCATTCTGCAGCCTGGAGGCATTCTGGAGGCGTTCTGCTTTCAGCCAGCCCCGGAGGGTCCCTCAGCCCTGCCTCAGTTTCCCCACCTGGGCATCACCCACTGGCTGGATAAGGAGGGAGGCGCGGATGGATCCCCAGAAGGGACTGTGCATGTTGGGGGAGCTGTGCCCACAGGACACAGGGACACCACGCCACCTCCACCCCCAGGCATCCTCAGCAGCCCCTCCACACCACGAAAGGGACGGCTCCCTGAGCCACAGCCCCGCGATGCCACGGGCACATCGAGCCACCCGAGCCTGACCGCAAGCGGCTGCAGCGACGGGCACGAGACATTTTAACTATGGGACGCGCCGTGACCGGCCCCTGCAGAACGTCCCCATCACGGACCCCAGCTGTGCCGGGGGGGAGCAGCCCTGCCGAGGCACGCAGCCCGGACCTGAAATAGTGATGCCAGGCTTTCTGTTGCTGCTTTTGGTGTGTCCCCAGAGGGACCTGGTGCTACACGAGGTCACTTACGTTTCTGGGCATTTCCTCATTCAGAGGCTCGTGCCCCGCTGTGTATACACAGCAAATGCTGTCCCTGGGAACAGACTCATTTTGGGCAAAACTTTCTGTTTCTGGCCTCAGCCTTTAACCCAGGAGCATCTGGCAGCTGCTGCATCATAAAAAGCAGCTCAGAAATTCATGGAACTAGCTTTTTCCCATCTTTAGCTATGCAATAACAGGATTTTACGCTCCTTGGTGAAACAGAGCAAGCCTGGCTCCACCAGCACTGAGAAACATGCCATGAAGAAAAGGCTACAAGAAATTATATTCTCCTTTTATTTACCTATGACCATGACAATGTATTTTTGCTAGCTGCAGAGATGCTTCGCACTGTAAACTGGGCACCCGGACGCATGCAGTCCGTCCAGCTCCGCCAGGTTCAGCAACAACCCCCGCGTCTCAAAACGCAATATTTTTATCCAGAGTAGGGAGAGCATCTGATTCACAGAGCTGCTTATCTCCATCAGCAAACCCTCTGTCGTCAGGGCAGGATATGTACACCCAGGCTCCCCCAGCGGCCCGCTGCTAGGGAATGTTTTTTTTCCTTTTTTTTCCTTTTTTTTTTTTCAGATAAAACCTGCAAACTTAGAAAATGTTGCACGCACTCATAAAAGAGAAGGCTTCCGCTCCATGGGAGAACGCCGCCGCGACACGCACAAATATTGCACTTGTAATTCGGAACGGGAAAGGACACGAGGATTTCCTATTATACAGCAATGCGTCCAGCTACAGGAGGTCAATAAATAAACCAGGAGGCGAGGGGTGGGAGCAGGAGGGTCGGCTGCACCCCTGAGGCGCAGGGCAAGGACCTGCCACGAGCGAAGGAAGCGCCAGGCCCCTGCAAGTTGGCTGCTCCGGGGTAGCCAGGAGGCACCTCTGGCAGGGGAAGCGCAGCAGCACCGTGGGGACGCTCCAGTTCAGAAGTCTTTTGTCCAGGGATGGTGCTCGCTTCGGTGATGTTTTCCCCTTGCCGGAGCCCTGCACAAAAGTCTTCCTCCTCCCTCCTCCTTGCCGAGTCAGGATCTCTCATCGCCTTCCAGCGATGCTCACAGCTCAGGCTTCACAGTAGTCTTGTGGGAGCTTCCCTCCTGGCTAAAATCCATGCCGGAGCCACCCCGAAGGCGTCGTACCAGCGATGGTGAGATGGGGTGGGTGACGGAGCAGTACCAGACTGCTTGGCTTGTTGGTCCCCTCAGCCTCGTGCTCGGTGCCTTCGGCTGCCCCACGCCCGTCGGCCGCAGGGGTATGGCTCGGGGGCACGACCAGCAGCAGGAAGGCACGCTCCCGCCGTCCCCTCGGTGAGGCCACCACCGCCGGTTCCATGTAAACACGCAGCTCCCAGTCTGCCCCGAGAGAGTCCTTGGGTCTACAGCGGGGAGCTGGCTTTCTTCTGGTTAATTATGTCTAAGTACAAGTCAGAGCGCAGGAAGCGGGGGTACGAGTCCTTCTCCATCAGCCCGTAAATCCTCTTCTGCGCGAGGTCGAAGCAGCCGCGGGTGATGTTCTGCAGGTTCTCCTTGGTGTGCTCCCGCGTGTATGAGTCCAGGTTCACCTGTGGGAAGGGAGAGCAGCACCGTGAGCAGCTCTGCACGGCCACGAGGCACGGAGCCACGCGCCAGGGCAGGAGCCAGCCTCACCTCCTTGCAGGACTGGATGGCGATGTACTCCGCAAAGATCTTCTTGGCCTTGGAGACCATCTTGGACTGGGATTTGATCTTCTTGTACTCCTCGCACGCCAGCCAGAACTCCAGGTTCTCCTCGCTGAACTCGGTGCGCAGGAAGGCCCTGAAGGCTGCGAGCCCATCTGCGGGACAGACACACGGCTCTACTCCCGGACAGACACACGGCTCTACTCACAGAGGTGCAACCTAAAATCCCTCCCTACGTCACCCCCTAAAAAAATCCCTCTCAAATTCCTGTGCAAAGCAGAGGGTGCAGGCAGCACTGCCTGGCCTGGGAGCACCAATGTGAGCCACACGAGTGCTGAATGCCCAGGTCTCAGCCCAGCGGCGTGCACACAGAGCCGAGAAGCGGAGGCTCGGTGGGGAGCGGGGGCAGCGATGGGGACAGGATCCCCCTGCCATCCCTGCGGGGATGTCAGCGTGATGTGGGGTGCCCCAGCTGCGATGCGTGGTAGGGCAAGAAGGGGAAAGGGTCTAAAGCAGCTCCTGCTCTGCAGACCCCAACCTTGCATGCGAATCAGAGCCTTTCCCTCCCCAAGAACCTCCCCCCCCCCCCCCAACTCCTATAGCAAAGTCCCCCCCAGCCTGGGAGGAGAAAAATGGGTACAGGAAAAGGGCAGCTCATTGCCAACCCCCTGCTCCCCCCCAGGCACAGGAGGGATTAACAGAGGAAATCGCAGCTTTCCCCATGCACATGCCTGGACATCCCCTGGTGGCAAAGGCAAACGAGAGGGGCAAACACTCACATTTGTGCAGCAGCAGCTTCTCCAGGGACTCCCCCCACTTGAGAGCTTCCTCGGGCGCAGGCCTGCAGGAGAAGGGCCGTGCGTTGGCAAAGCTGCGGCTGCTGCCTGCCACACGCTGCCCCCACTGCCCGGGGGCAAAAACCTTTCCAGCAGCAGCAGTATCACCGCGCGCCCTGCTACGGCCGGCACCGGCACCCACAGCACACGAGCAGCCACAGGCAGCAGCTCTGCTGGAAGGCAAGCTCTGCCTTTCGAGTGGCAGGAAGAAAATCTGATATACAGAGGGCTGGCTGGGCAGCCGTGGCTGAGCGAGCACTGGAAAAGCTCGGGGCAATGCTCAGGAGCTGCGTGACAGCAGGGATTTCAGACACCCCATTCAAGCCGCCAGGCACGAGGCCGGGCAGGGCTCGTCTCCGGCTGCTGGAGCACCTCCAGAGCCAAGCGGTTTCCCAAAGCATCCTCCAGCCAGTTGAAAGTTTCACGTACTGGGCAAAAGCAGGGAAATTTCCAGCCCAAGCTGCTGCTGTGCTACTGGCACAGGGCAAGGACCTCCCCGCTGCCTGAGGGGGTTATTCAGCCAAAAAAATGCTTTTAACACAGCTCTGGCTACACGAGCTGTTTGCCCGCAGCCTCCCCCCAGCCGGGGTGACCACCCCGGAGGTGACACTCAGCCCAGCCAGGGCTTGTCCCCAGCCCCCGTGCACCTGGGTGCTCCCCGGTGCCGTGCCCCACGCCGCCCACCCGCGGCACCTACTTGAGCGACTTGAGCACTTTGTCCAGCTTGCCGGAGGGGTTGGCTCCTGGGGACTCGTTTCTCCGCCGGAAAATCCCCAGCCGGTTCTTCATGTCCTTGGCTCTAGAGAATAAGAGCGAGTGTTAGGAGGCAGGCAAGGTGGGACGCACACAGCACCCAAGGGTGCCGGGACCCGCTGGCAGCCTCGTCTCGCCCGCCACCTACTCCTTCATGGTGTGCCGGCGCTGCAGGCTGCCGTTGTGCGGCCGCTGCACGCCCAGCAGCATCTCGGCGTGAAACTCCAACGGCTGCGGCTTGGAAAGGTCACGGAAAAAGGGCATGGCTGTCGGGACGGCGGCTCCCGGCGTGACCGGCCCGGCCAAGCGCTCGGGCGCTCTGACGCCGGCTCGGGGCCGTGCTCCTGCCCGGGGCAGCGGGTGCGGAAGTGGGAGGGCTCAGCGCGGGCGCTGCGAGCGCTGCGTGGCGTGGACGAGGCGTGGGTGAGCAAGGGCTGTGTCAGCCCCACCGCTGCTTCGGGCGGCCCCGCCGTTGCTGGGGAAACTCTAGGAAAGGTGGAAAAAGCAGCGCCGAGGGCGGAGAGTTGGGGCCTTTCAAGGGATGGCGGGGAAAATAATCGCGGCGGGGATTTACGAGCGCTATTTATAGAGCGCGGGCGTCCTGGGGAATGCGGCGGGGCCGGCGGCGGGGCTGAGTAGGGTTCGGAGCTGAGCGGGGACAGCGGCGCTTTGCCATGTCCCCTCTGCGGGGCTGGAACCCTCTGGTGCTCACACTTGTCTGGTGCCAGCCTGGGGTGGGCACGGCCATGGGGACGTCTCTGTAACGGGGTGGCTGGGACATGCTGGTGACCCACAGCACCGCCACCCTCCTTGGGTCCCCGTACTGCTGTCCCTGGAGAGGCAGACACACGTGCACCTGGGCACGGAGCTCCCCGTTTCCCCAGGAAGCTGCCACCAGCACGAAGCAGCAAATTTTGGCAGCTGCCATGGGAAAGGGCCCAGCCCTGCCAAGGCTCCCAGCGGGCAGCGGAAGGTGGCAGAGGTGACGGGGCCAGGACGGGCGCGGACGATGCTGTCCCCTCGTGGCACAGCTCCTGCATGACACCACAGCATGCTGGGGACACGCAGGGGACACACAGGGTGACACAGGGCACAGGGTGTTTGTCCCGCACAGAGGGCACTGAGGCCACCAGGGTGGATGGAGCCTCAGGGGGGCACGGCCGGGCCACCCCAGCCACCTCCCACGGGTCCCACATCGCTGGGTGCCCAGAGGAGCCACCCCTGAATGTGGCCTGAGCCCCACAGTGTGCCCAGGGCTGGCTGGGGACACACAGGACACAGGAGGGTTTAAGTTGCCCCACTCTGACTGATGCTGTCTGAACCCACAGCTGTCCCCAGCTGCTGCCAGGCACCATCACAGCCCTAACACGGGACAAATGGATCCAGGCGAGGAGCCTCACACTCCAAACCCCATCTGCATCCCATCACCGCCCCACCAGCAAGCCACCGCGCGGGATGAGCCACCCCACACAGCTCTGAGCAACAATTTCAGCACTGTTCCCAGTTTAGCAACACGGCCACCGCAGCTGGGAGCCTGGCAGGGCTCGCAAAGCACTGAGGAGCCCTTGTGTGCGCACATCCGTGCGAGGGAGCAGCGCACGTGGGCTGCCCGCTCCGCACAGCCCTCTGCAAGGCGCCGGCCACCCGCAGCGGGCAGCCCCGCAGCGCGCCGGGCTGCAGGTGCTCACCGGCAGATCTGCCAGCTGCAACAGGCCAGGAAGCAACACCCAGAGGAGTTCCCACGTTTAAAACCTGCAAGACACCGCTCTCTCACTGCTCCCCTTGCAGATGCTTGTAAATAAATAGCAAACAGCTCAAAACGTGGTAGCACCAGCTGTGGGCATGCACAGCGCCCAGGTGCAGCCAACCTACAGCATAAGGTGCCACAGCGAAAATAACGTTTCATAAGGAATTGCCGGTTTATGTCTGCAGTCACCCCTATACAGTGATCTGCCCCCAGCACAGCTGCGAGGCCCCGTCCAGCCCTGCCTCCCCATGCCACATCCAGCCCTGTCCCTGCCAAGTGCATCGCCCGTCCCCGTGGGGAGCTCCGCTCCTACCTTTCCAGGTATTTCTCGGAAAAGTCCACCATGGTGTGGTACATCGGGGAGTGCCCGCCTGCGAGCAGAGACGGTGCCAGAGAGGCGAGTGCCGAACCCCGGCCACTTGCACCATAAATACTCCTGGTGGCCAGCTGGCCACCCGGCCGCGCAGCCAATAGCCGGGCGGTGCGATGCGCCGCGCTCCCCGCGTCCGCGGCTGCCTCAAGGTGAGCACAAAACCCTCCCTGCACCCGCCCCCGGCCCCCCGCCGCCCCGATTCCCCCAGCTCACATGGGGGATGTCCCTGCTGCAGATGGCAAGGGATTTATTTTAATTTCAAGTGTCTGGAGTAAAGGGGGGGGGGGGGGTATAATGAAAAGAGCTAAAAATAGCCAGCTGCAGCGATGCGTGGGAGCGCGCGGGACAACAGTGCCGCTCGCTGGCAGGCTGCGCGGCCGTGAAGCCATCGAGCCGGCGCGTGCAGCCGCCCGCCTGCACAGCCAGGGCGGCTGCAAACACGTGTGGCTGCTCCACCTGCCCCAGCCACGTGCAGCGGGGACGGCCCCGGGCCCCGGCACCCTGCGGCCGTGATGCCCCGACGCATCCTGCCTTGCAAAACCGGAGGCAGCTCGTTCCAAAACAGCCCTGCCGGCACGCCAGCCTCCAGCAAGCTGCAGTTGTGATCGTGGGAAGCAAAGGCCACGGCTTCCTTGCCCTCGCCCAGACCAGCTCCGGGGCATCCCAAATCCTTACCGGCAGTGGCAGGGCTGTGGGTGTCCCTTGGTGGCCCCCATGCTCGGGGCTGCCCCCACCATGCTGCCAGCGTGCTGCGATGCACACGCCCAACAGCCTGTCCCTGCAGGGCGAAACCTCCTCCCGGCATGGGGCCAGCAGGAAGGAGGCCCCCAGGTCACGTTTCACAACTCACACGTCCTCTCACCGAACCCGGCGTGGCCGGAGAGGAGCTTTGCTGGCCCCGGGGAGCTGCATCCCCGTCCCCCCAGCTCCTTCGTCCCATCCGTCAAAGTAACACCAAGCCACGGATGCTCCCCGCCAGGCTGGGCAATGTCCCCGGAGCGCATCCCACCTCCTCCCCGAATATCACAACTATGTGAAACCATAGCTCGTGCCCATCTTTGCTGCTTTCCTCCTGGCAAAGCTTGGGTGAATGAGATGGGGGGGGGGACCCCAAAGGTTTCCCACATGAGCAGGGCTCAGCCCGACTATCTGACCATGGGAAGCAGCCATGGCACAGTCCGATGCCACCACAGCGTGACACTTACAGGCTCCTGCTCCTTTTCTTGCGGGAGGTCTCGTCCCCTTCATCGCAGCTGCATTCGGGGTCACCTCCGCTCAGCTGTAGGGAAGAGAAAAACAGCGTCTGCATCACCGTACTGGTGCATGACCGTGTAGGTGCCAAGTGCCACCAAAAAGCCCTGCCAGCATCTCCTACGGGTCCCCGTGCCCACACAGCAGCCACGTGGCTCCTTCCCCCAGCCACATCTGGCTGCAGCAAAGTGAGGGAAGCCAAGCTCCTCTCCCCTCCACCACGGGAACCTGGGTCCCCCTGCCTGTCCCACGGCACCCCCAGCCCACAGTGGACACCTCACAGGTGGTGGCCCGGGATCCCCTCTAGTGCTGACAGCAGCACCTCCTGCAAGGACACCCACATCCCCCTTCCCGAAGCTTCTATCCCAGCTGGGCTGGGCACCCAAAAGAAACTCAGGGTCCCCCAGAGAGGCTCAACCAGAACTGAACCACATCATGGCAGCTTTGGGGAGCACCCAGGGGTTCCTCTCCCTGACCACCACCCTGGGGTGGCCTGGGCAAGGTGGGCGAGGTGGCATCACCTCGGAGGTGCTGCAAGGTTGGGGTGGCACCAGTGCAGCCTCTGAGCTGTGAAGCCCAGGGCCAGGCATGGGGAACCCTTGGACCACCTTAGCTCAGGGGCTTTGCTACTTCACCCGTTACTGAGCACGGCTGGAAGGGGCTCACGGCCAGCCCCACACCCACACCCAGCCCCACATCCAGCCCAGCCCCACGCCGCTTGCTCAGGGCGCTTTCCAGGATCGCCGTCCCGCAGCCGTGCCGTGGGAACCAGCTGCGCAGCCCAGCGGCCCTGGGCTCGAGACTTTTGACACTTCCTTCCATTCTGCGCCCGGGTTTCCGGAGTTTATCAGCCCCAAACAATGCGGCCCCTGCAAAGCACCTTCCCCCCGCAGATAGGGCCCGGCGGGCGGGCCGGCCAGGGCGACGTGCAGCCGGGGCACGCTTCCTGCCATTGTCCGGAGAGGCCCCGCCGCGCTCAGGGACAAAAGGCAGCAGTGGCAGACCTCGGCCCGAGGGGTCCCAGTGCTCCCGGCCACAATGTGCTCCTAGAACAACAGGGCCCCGACCGCGGGAAGGAGGGGAGCAGGGATCCGTGGGCATGATGGTGTTAAAAGGGACAACAACATGAGCCCCTCTGCAGTGCTGCCGGGGAATAAAACACGGTCTGGTGGACATAGCAAGGCCACTGGGTGCCGTAGTCCTGCAGGCATTGCTGGGGCTCGGTGCTGCCGCGGGAGGGGATGCAAACGGGAACTGTACATTGTACGCAGCGTCCTGGTCTGGGAAGCTCAGAGGGTTTCATTGGACTCCTCAAAATGCACAGAGCTGCAAAAGTCCCTCCCAAGGGTAGGCGGGGGAATGGCCGTGGCCGAAGCCCTGTGCACGGAGAGGCAGCGCGGTGGGAGCAGGCTGGAGGACCCAGGGGGGAGGCGGGTTGAGGCAGCAGCCACCCAGAGCCGGACAGAGCCACTGTAGGAACAGGGACAGCCAGAGGTTCCCTTGCCAGCACTGTCTGTCCCCATCCCTGCTCTGAAAAAGCCTGGTCTGGTAGGCAACGGGGCTGTTTCTTTTGGGGGAGCTCAGCTTGCAGCCTGGTGGCAGCCGGCGCTGCAGCAGCCCCTCGCTGCCGAGCTGTGTGCTCGCGGGCTGCACACACAGCGGCACCGTGAAACCTGCCTCGTGCCATGCCGGCACCTCAGGAGCACCGCCACCACCTCCAAGAGGGTCTGGGCTTCCCTTTTGCACAGCAGCCCCATCTGGCTGCTCTGTCAGCCCTGTAAGGGCTCTCACCAGCTGGCCAGGGCCTCTGAGCCCAAATCACGCTCCAGGAGACAGCCTCAGAGGTGGCTTTTGAAGCAGCAGGTGGCTGGCATGGGGAGGGTTAACCCCATCAAGGGTTTAACCCCATCGTGCTGCTGTGCTTGGTGGCGTGCAGGGCTCGGCACCAGCACCTCCTGCCAAGGAGCCAGCTGAGGTGAAGCAGCATGCAATGTGGTCCTGAGCACTGCACGGTGCTCTCAAGCAGTGTGACGTGGTCCTGAGCTGTGCAGCAAGGTCCCAAGCCACGCAACATGGCCTTAAGCCATGCAGCGCAGTGCCAGGCAGCACAACACAGCCTCAAAACACGCGATGCAGTCCTGAGCAGGGCCCTACCCACGGCCGCTGGCAGGGGCTCAGGCAGGCAGGACAGCACGCGGCCGCTCTCAGCGCTTTCACCCGCTGGGATGTTAACTTTCCCTGCAGCAGCCCATACGGGGCTGTGCTCTGCGCTTGTAGCTAGAACAGCACTGTCCTGTCCCTGCCACTGTGAGCAGCATTTCACACGTGCAAACACCCGTGTGAGCCTCTCTCTGTGGATCTCGGCAGATGGTAGCTCTTGTGGGGCGCTGTGGGCTCTGGTGACACCATGGGGATGCCCGCCCCAGCACCAGCACATGGTGATATCCCCAGGGTGCTGAGTGTCCCCCAGAGCTGGCACTGGGGACCTCCCTGGCCTGTCGGACACCAGCTTTGCCACGGTCATGGAAAGAGGGGCCCCACACAGGGACACCTCCACCCTGGGGACATCACCCATCCCCAGGGCCAAGCAGGACCCAGCCGCCCCGCGGAGCCAGCACCTTCCACGTACCTTCCTGTGACCCGAGAACAGCAGGGTGAGCTGGTGGATGGAGCCGCCGTTCTTGGTGAGCTCCTTCTTGAGGGTCCTGGGGGAGGGCAGGGCCCAGTGGCCCTTGGTGCCCTGGCTGTCCGAGCAGTTGAGGGTGGTGTCGGAGGTGAAGCAGTGGCTCTTGGCCTCCTGCAGCAGGCTGCCCTCGCTGTGGGTCCGGCGCCGCAGGGAGTTCTGCACGCTCAGCGTGTAGACGGGCTGACAGCCCGACGTCTCGATCATGCTGCTGCGCTTCGCCTCGCTCCTCTCCAGGTAGTTCTCGTCGCTGTCGTCGTCCTCCTCCTCCTCCTCGTCCTCGTCCTCATCCTCCTCCTCGTCTTCCTCGTCCTCACCGTCCGTGGTGCCGCCGGCTGTGCCCGCCGCGCTCTGGCTGAAGGTGCTGTCGAGCCGCACCTCGGGGATGACGAAGGCCGGCAGGGCGCCGTGCCGCTCCTCTCCCTGCTCCGGCTGCTTCTCTGCCGGGAGAGGCCCCTGGGCGGCTGCCGGTGCCTCGGCCGGAGCCGGGGCCTCTGCGGCCGGAGGAGCTTCGCCTGCAGCCGCCTTCCCGTCCTCTGAGTGCATCTGCCCCGGCTTCTCAGCGTCCGTCTCCAGCATCTGCCCAGGAGATAAAGAAGGATGAAGGCAGGAGCATCCCAGATCTCTCGCTGGCCACCCTCCCACGCAGCCTCTCCACTCCTAACATCCCAACCACAAGGCTGGCCCCAAACCCTACAGCCCTAACAGTGCTCCAGTGGGGTGGGACGGCATTGTCGCCTTGTCCCCCCCAGCACCCAGTCCCACTCCTGCTCCCCAGAGCACCACGTCCCCGCTGTGGCTATGGGGTGGCAGCAGAACGGAGCCACCCAGCTCTGTGCTCCAGCAGCACCGTGGGCGAGCGGGTTTGAAGGAAACCAGAGGTCATGGGGTCGGTGGTTCCACCACGGAGGCAGAGCTCAGAGCAGCATCCTTACCCCGACAGCTCCCTCCTCCCTTTGGGAGCAGCTGAGGGGCTCAGCAGAGGCAGGAAAACCCAGAAACACTCACCCAACAGCTCCAGCCCCTCCTGCCTTGCATTATTAAGGGCAGGAGGGAAGTGCTGGGCTCTGCTCATCGGCCGATTGCCCAAGGCTCAGCCTGGCCACAGCCCTAAGCAGTTCGGCCCCCCCCGGCCGCGGGGTGCCCCATGGCCATGCGCTGTGTCCTTGCAAAACCACAGCCGCTCCTACCAGCTCTGGTCAGTTTTTTAAGCCTTTGGGGCCGTCTTCTTCCAGCAAGCGTTGCCCTTTCAAAGGGAAAAGCCTGGGGTAGCCCAAGGGAAAAAACCCCAAGGATTTTTCATGAGCCGGGGGGAGCCTGTGACGAGCTTCCCTGTCAGAGCTGATCCTGTCCCCCCCGAATTTCCCTTGGCACGGATGCTGGGTGAGCCAAAGGGGCAGCAACAGCTCGGCAGGGGAGATGGGGTGAAGCAGATAGAAAGCCCCCACCCCAGAAAGCGCTGCCCACGCTGGTGTGCTGGGGCAGGTGTTGTTATACAGGACCCCAGGTAACAAGTCGCACAGCAAAAACCATTACCGTACCCCAGACAAAATCCGGGCATTTTCAAGATCCCAATGGAAAGCAGAAAGTCAGAGTTAGCAAAGCCACCACCCCCATATAAATCAGGTTTACTCCAAAAGGAGTTGGGAATTAGCCCGTCCAGCCTCACATCCCAGTACAAAGAGAGGTGAGGGTGCAAAGACCATGCAGCACCCAACAGCACCCACAGGGACCTCCTAAAGGGCCCCAAAAACGGGCCAGGTTTCCAAAAACTGCTCAGGTTCAGCTGCCCACAGCCAGCTGCCACCTGGGCAGCACACAGGGCAGCTCGCCCACGGCTGCCCGTGCCTTGGTCATCCCCAGAGGTGCCCCCTTACACCAGCGACCATGGAGAGGACCTGGCTCCATCCCCTGCAGCCTGGCATGCAGCAGCCAGCAATTTGGCATCATCCGACCTGCCCCAGAACAGCTGGATGTGGCGGGAGGCACAAAGCAAACGCTGGGTTCAGCCCATCCCTGGGGCTCTTTCACTCCCCCAGTGTAATTTCTTGCAAAAGGGGATGTTTCCAGACCTGCCGTGCAAGGATGCCATTTGCACCAGTGTGTGTTTTACTGATGTTGTTTACGTCTTACTTGTATTGCAATCACTGTCACCATTATTTCATGAAATAATTAGAGGAGAAACCCACGCAGCCCTCAGTTCACCCCTGCAAAGCCCTCCCTGTCCCTGACAGCTCCCTATCTGTCCTGTCCTTCTGCTGAACGTTTCTGGTTGCCCACATCTGATAAGGCCCTAGAAGGAAACGAACAGGCTCCTTTAAAATGAGAGACATTTGGGGATTAAATTAAATCCCTTCGCTAATTCAATCAGAGAATCTGCAGCTCTTCAGCGGCACAGAGGATGTGAGCAGGAGACTTGCCACCGAGTGAAGGTTTCATCTTGGGTTGAAAGCATCACCGGGGCTGTGAAATCCTGTCCTTGCAGAAGAGCCATGGATGAGCTCTGCTGGATGTCACCTGGTTGTGGGGAAAGGCAGGGAAGGATGGGACAGGCACGTGGTCATGGTTGGCCAATGAGCCCAGCCAGGGCTGGAGGCACCAGGGACTTCATCAGCATGGAGCCAAGGGACACCTTGCTAGGCAAGGCCAATTTGGGCCAGTGAGGACAGGGCTACGACCAGGTTTCCTTCCCACCATCATCGTAGCCAAGGGGCTCCAGGAGGAGGCAGGAGACGGAGGCAGTGTTGCTGCTGCCTCAGCAGGGAGGTGAAGGGGACATCTGTCCTTACAACTTAAGGACTCTGCTGAAGCACTTGGCCTCTGCTCAGCAACTTGGCCTCACTGCCCTCAACATCTGGGTCTTCCATCCTTAAGGTCTGCATCCTCCTGTCCTCCGTATCTGGGTCTCCCTGTCCTGAGCCAGGGAGGCTGAGGAGCTTCCCTGCCTCCTCCCCAGGGGGCCTCACACATCACTCTTTCAGTTTCTGCTTCAGACTTCGTTGCCAAGGCAGCACGTCCCAAGAAGGGGAAGAGAAAGTAGAAGAAAGAGCTGTCTCCAACCCCAGCACAGCTTTCTGGGGTAGCGTTAGGGAAGAAGAAGGCTTGCTTTGAGATCTACTGAGTCCCTAATATTGATTACCCCATTGACCAAACCTCAACACACCTCAAAAAAGCCAGACTTTGTCCTGCCTACTCCAGCATCTTCACCTCTACCTGCTGCCTGGACTCCCTCTGCCTTTGGGCAGCTCATCAGTCACTGCCACGAAGGTTTTCCTGATGCCAAGACGGAGGAGAACGACTGCAAACCTCTGCTCTTCGGTCTGCAATTTGATCCAGTTTTTCTGGTTGCTGCTGCTCTGACGCCAGCAGAGCAACCTTCAACCAGCAGATGTGGGTTTGTCAGCGCGGCCTCGACTTCTCCAGCACTTCTTTAAATAACATGCCCTTTGTGGGGGCCCATGGCTGGGACTTCCAGCTGGGAAAATACTGGCCACAGTGACAGCACAGATGTGAGATGAAGCCTGTGCTGGCCTTCCCCTTGTGCTGCCTGTTCTCACACGTTGCCAGAAGTGCCGTGATATCTGACAGCCCTAAATCCACGGCTATGGGAGGTCAGGGGATTTTTTGGGGGGCCTCAGCTTCTTATTTCAAAACCTTGTGCTCCTCATGACAATGGAGATGCTGTGGCTCAAGCAAAGCCTGGACATAAGAAAACTGAATTCAGCCTTTCCTCATTTGTGACGTGGATGCTCAGATTTTGCGATGTGCATCTTTCTCTTGTGATGATACTGGGGAAGAGGAGGCTGAATGTGCCCGTAACTGCACTGCCCTGTGCCCAGGCAGCTCCTCAGCAAAAATAGGGCTGGGAAAATAGGGAGGTCCCTGCAGGTACTACACTGTTGGACGTTGAGCAGAGCAGGAGAGCACAGAACATGCTGCTCCAACTGCGCTGGAGCTCCCAAGGTACTGCTGGAGGAGCTGCTCCCATGGGCTGCCCCTGGTCTGCAGCATCCCTGTCCTCCTCCAGTCCCATGGAAGAACTGCTCTGGTTCCTGCTCCCCCTAATCCTACCCTTGTTCAAAGGTGCCCCCAGCTCACCCATCCCTAAAAGCATTTAACCCCATGGCAATGAGACCACATCTCTCTCCAGGGAGATTTTGGGGAGGACACAGTGCATTCCCTGTGCAGTGGAACACCCCTCCCCAGGGCAGATGGGATGCAGGAGCAGCACCTACATCCCCCAGGGAAACACCAATGTTTCCAAAATACATTTTTCCCAAAGTAGTAGGGAAAAAAAAAAAAAAGAATTTCAGGGGTCTTAGCATGGGACAGACTGTGTGCAGAGCCATCAGATCAGGAACTTCTAACTGGCCCTCTGCAACGCTACCAAAATCATTGATGATGAGCTCCTTAAAACTTAAAAAGAGGCCATTAAAGACCAATCAAACACATAGCTATGGGAAGCAGCATCTAAAGACACAGCACGGGATTGACAGGAACGAAATGAAGCCAGAAACTCGAAGCAGAACTACCAAAACTTGAGTAAATTTTCTTTGGTCATTCTGAAAGTGCTCCCGAGCATCAGCCCCCAGCAGCGCCGCTCCTCGTCCCTGAGCTGCAGAGGCTCAGCGCAGCGTGGCCGGAGGCCAAGGGCACATTGCACAGCAGGGTTCTCTACCCATTCGCTGCTTCATTACTGCATCGATGAATAATTGATACAGAGCAATTAACGTAACAGCAGAAGCAAGCGGGAATGTATAATCCCAAACAGCAGGATCCAACAGCGTGCTGTGGCGGGGTGGCAAGGGTGGATGTATGCCTCCAGTGAGACACCCACGGGGGTGTGAGTGCCCGTAATGCCCAAAAAAACTGGGCTTGAAACGTTTCAGAGTCCTGGAAGGAGAAGCTGCCCTCCGTGGGAGGAAATGATCCCACGCCAGCAGCCTGCACTAATCCCATTACCCCATTACCGCCATCCCCAATTGATGGCTCTGGAAATGGGCCCTGACTGGGGCATTGCCCAGCCCTGCGGCCGCACTCTGCGCCTCTCCCGGAGCCGCCCGCTCCCTGCAACGCGGCAGGGGACAGGAGCCGCTGCCGTGCCAAGGGCAGCAGCCTGGCACGTGGCGGGGGCCGGGATTTACATTGCAGGGGTCAGGTCCCGCTACACGCAGGATGGAGCCAGGTCGGGTGGCTCTTGCACTCTGCATTTTGGGATCAGATGGCTGAAGGTGTCGGCAAACGACATGGGACAAAACCTCCCTGTGCCACGTGCTCCAGTTAATGTAGGTTTAATGCCAGTGCAGCACCGACCACTTGGCCCCCAGACAGCCTCGGCCACCCCAGCCCCCAACCTGTCCCCAGCCCAGTGCCTCCCTCCCCACCGAGGCTACGAACACGCACCCAGCTCTGAATTCAGAGGCAAGGTCTGAATTTGTTCTCTTGTCCCCAGTGCCAGTAAACGGAAAGTTTCCAAAAGGTTGCAAAAGCCCTGGGGCAGAAGGTGCGCTGTCGCGCTGCGATGCCGCTCTCTGCAGCGAGAGCCAGCCGACGTGGAGCCGACGGCACAGCCACACACAGCCCAGATTTGCAAGGGAACCTCAGAAAGTCCCCATCACTGCAAACACCCCCTTGTGCCCTCCAGTGCTGCTCTTTACCAGCCCTTCCAGCCCTTGCTGCCACAAACAAAGCCGGGCGGCAGCAGCAGGTTCCCCAGGAGACTGCCAGGAACAGCCCGCGGGGACCGGGACCTGTTATTTAAAAGGACACCAGTGCTCCCGAGGCACGGCACAGCTTCCCCGACCTGCCAGATCCCGCCCAACCAAGGCTACAGCCCTCAGGCTGCAAACTTGGCAAGCAAAACATACCAAACGCGGGCTTTCAGATGCATCCCAGTTGGAGCAGCATCTCCCTCCAGCCCCGACGTGTGCCCGCGGCCGCGGTCTGGCGGACGCTGGCGCAGCGCGGCTCTGCCCCTGCCGTTATTAATGTCTGTGTCAAGCAGCAGCTGAAGCCGCCCCAGCCTCTCCCAGACACCGCTCCCTCGTGCCCCGCGTGCTATTTACGGCTCTGCGAGCCATCCCTGGGGGCACCATTACCTGCTGGTAGGAGTGGACGTCCGCTCTGCCTGGAGGGAGAGCCATGCATCACACCGAAACCCGCCGCCTCGGCTTCCGCAGCTCTCCCCTTCTCCTGCCCTGTCCTGCCCCTGAGCGACGCTGAGCCGCAGACCAATTTCGGTGCTGCTAATGAAACCCTGCTGCAGGTGGGCGGTTGGGTTTTTTCCAAAGTACTTTCTATGGAAAAGGGGCAGCTCTGAAGAGGGGGATGCTCTGCGGCGCGGCGTGCCAGGGGTTATCTGCACCACCGCCACCTTTCACTGATGGGTGCCCACGGCCGCGGGGGCACGCCGTGCTCAGCTCCCCTTCATCGGGGGTGCACAGCCCAGGGTGTCACCATGCCAGGGGTGCCTCCTGGGATTCAGAGCACCCCCAGCCCCGTACTTGGAGATACGGCTCCAGTCTGCCCAAGCTGGGCACCAGCCTTGGTCTGCAGCCTCCCCGACCCAGGTAACCCAGCGCAGGAAGGCAGTGAGATGATGTCTGGGTCATAAATATCCCTGGCAGTAAGAAAGCAGCAGGGTGGGGAAGGGGAAAGAAGGAGCAGATCCCAGCAGCAGCAGCAGAGCGGGGCTCGGAGAGGGGCACGGATCAGCACACAGACTTGAGCAGGCCCTGTAGCATCCAATCTTCAGTCCTGTCCTGGCCCTGAGCAAGATCCCAACTCTTTCCCTTATCCGTGTGATCCCAGAGGTCACAGCTTGCCCGGGGAGAGCCCAACCACTGCTGCCACCCCTAGCGTGTCCCCAGGAGAGCCCCACAGCTCGACGGGGATGGCTGTGGGGGCTGGCATCCCCACCACAGGTACAGGTGAGCCACCTGACGGCCATGCAGAGCCATCTCCCGCACCCAGCGCAGCCAGGCTGAAACCCAGTTTGTCAAAATGTGTCCCCACATCCCAAGGGCTGAGCCCTCAGCATCCCTCCCCTGCAGGGGCAACAGGCAGATGTTACGTGGTGTGGTGCTGGCTGGAGGGGAACCTCTCCGTGGTGTTATCAGCAGGGGCAGAGCACTGTCCCCCTGCGCAGGATGAGGGAGGTGACGGCAGGAGCCTGAGCTGCTGCACTCAGCCACCGCAGAGCTGTTGCAAAGGACTCGTCCCAGTGGCGCTCACAACAGGACCACAAGGTCGGCGCTGAAAGCCACTGCTGCTGCTGGCACGGATGGTGGCAAGGAAACGACCGCCTTAGAGAAGGGATCTGGCAGAGCAGCTCTGGCTGTGACCAGCACCGACAGGGCCATGTCTGAAGGTATCCCGATGGTGCCGACGACCCCAAGGGTGGCTACAAAGCCTAACACAACCCACCTGCGGTCACCAAACCTTCCCCTGCAGCTGCATCAGGAGGTGCCTGTTATGGGGCAGGATGCTGAGGCTCCCGGAGGGAGCAGGATGAAGCTGTCTCCAACTCCTGCGCCACTCTGGGCATCACCACCCAGAGCCCCCCAGCACTTCAAACATAACATCCTTCAGCTGTGCAAAAATTTCAGGGTTCAAGTAACTATTGCAATGGCATCGGTGACCCCCCTCCTCCTCCCCAGGGCCACCTTGTTTCCCTGGGGCACCAGTGGGTCCCCGAGGGTGCTGGTGCGAAACCACCCCAATATCCCCCATCAACGTCTTGGCACTGCATGGACATGATGCCTTAGGGAGCTGTGCAGCACGGGGCACAGACACCAGCAGCTTCAGAGCCAGCCTGGCTGTGCATTCGCAGCCCCCTGCTAGAAGGAAAGAGCAGCTTCCCGAACCAGGAGCTGTTTGGGTGCAGGAGAGCAGCGCTGCAGCCCAGCAGACGGTGCCAGCCCTGCCTCGCACAGCCAGCATCCCCCCCCCACAGGCAGCGCTGCGCCAAAGCACTTCCAGCGCCTTCATTAAATCACATCAGCGCTGGCTTCAACCACTTAGTCTGTGCCTTTGACAACCCCGTGCAAATGATCTCAACGATGCTCAACCCCCCCTGGGCTGCTGGCACTGCTCCCTCCAGCATGCTCGCTGTTACGAGTCCTTCTGGGGATTCACGAGAAACAACCTTCAAGGGTTTAAAAATGCCCCTGGCTGCGATAGAGGTGCCGGCGGCTGCTTCAGCCCACACTCCACCACCACGTCCTCCTGTTCGGGGGGACGTGGCATTGCACGCAGGAGCACATTGCACACAGAAGCACATTGCATGGCGCCAGAGAAACAGGAGCTGGTGTTTGCTGGAGGGGAGAGGTCTGCTCGTCTAATGGCTTTGGAGTCCAGCTAAGCAAACGAACAAATAAAGCTGGAGCCAGGGCTTTCAGCTGGCCCCATCTGCTCTGCCGCCCCTCCCGGTACGCGCGTGCCTTGGGAGCCTGCGAGCGGCTGTCCCGAGCTGGTGGCCCCAATCGCATCTCCGTGCCACCATCAAGTGGTGGACACTGAGCATGATGGAGCCAGGGCTTGGTGCGGGGGGAAATGCTGAAAAGCCTGCCCAGGTGAACCCTTGCCGCCCTGCGCTTTTCACCACATCCTTGTGCTTGGGAGTGGAAGCCAACTGTTGTGCACGAAGGGGTCGGGGGGATGGAGGAGCCCCAGGAGCCCTCAGCACCCACATGGGCTCGCCTGCACTGCAGGGAGCTCACAGCCAGGTCAGGACAAGACCCTGCATAAAGAGCACCCCTATGTTCATAAAGGGATGTTTGGGACATGCTTTGAAGCACCACAGGGAGCTGAAGCATCCCCCCACATAGCCTTCAATGGCCTGGTTGTGTCTGGGGCTCGCTCCTGTGGAAGAGGGCTACCAGCCTCCCGGGAGAGCTGACCGCAAAAGGGAGCACACTAAACACTCGGGATGGCTCGATCTGGGTGGCTCAAGCTGCGTCTACTTCTTCTATGCTCACATTCACACACATTGCTATCTATTTAACTCCTATCGCAGCTGAATTAGAGTCAACGTGTTGTCCTCCTGGCCCAGCGGGTGCCGAGGGCGAGCTCCCCATGTCAGCGTGCATCGAGGTCACCAGCGTGGATTCAGGGCCCCGCTCACTCTGGTGGCACAGGGACCTGCGGCAGCGATGTTTTCCTCCAGACTTCTCAGTGGTCGGAGCTGAGCTGGACCCTGCTGGTAGGGGGACAGGGTCTCCGTTCCTGCAGCCTCCCAGATTCACGGTGTTACCAGAGCAGCCTTTGGCTGTCCTTAATAACAAGTTTTTCCGGCCCAGGGCGAGACTGGGCTGTGCTCGCTGGCTTGGAACAACACAATTATTTGCTTTACTTTTGTAACCTGGCTCATAAGCGCTGCCAGCTGAGGCTTTAACCCTTACTGAGGCAGAATAAACCCCGATGTTTTCTCCTCCATTTGAGCAGCCTGACAGCAGGAGCAGGGGGCTGGGAGGGCGCGTGGCAGGGGCCGGGCTGGCCCTGTGGGTACTGCGTGATGCGGACTGAAACCTTGGTCCAAAAGCAGCGCAAGGTGCAGATTCCTCCCCTCCTTCCCCCTCAGAGAGCTGATGGTGCTGACCATGCCCCCGCTGAGCACAGTGCCCCATGAGTGCTGGGTCGGGGAGAGCATCTCCCCTGTGTCCCCCAGCCGAGTGCTTGTCCCAGCCACCCCAACACCTTGGCCGCGCCAGCTCAAGGGCGCACACGGGGAGCCTCCAAAGGGATGGGGAAGAAAGAGAAACGGGTTGCTGAGGGCAGCGAGCTGCTGGGCACGGGGAGGGCAGAGGGATGCAGGCACACAGCAAGGGGCACGCCGGGGGCCCAGGGGGTGAGGAAGAGGAGGCAGGGCAGGCATGGGGGACAGGGGAGGGGTTGCCCCCACCTATTCTCCCTGCAGAATAGGCGCCTGGGGAGTGCGGCCGCCCCTCCGCCTGCGGATCCACCGCCTCGGCACGGAGCCCTCCCGCACCCGCTCCGGCCCTGGTTTCAATCATCCCTCAGTTACACGCTGTTTGCTTTTGTTGACAGCACATTTACTTGCACTTGTCAAGCACGCTGTGAATAGTGAGAGAATCAGCCCTGCCCTTCCTGATCAGAGGAAGGGGCAGGATGGGGCCGGCCCGGCCCTCCCGCGGGCGGCTCAGCCCCAGAGCCGGGGCGCAGGATCGGTCCTCGCCTGCTCGCACCGTCGGCAGCCACGGGACAGAGAGCGGCGGCCAGGATCTGAAAAGTGCTGCGGATCCACCACCTCCCACGGGAAACAAGGGGAGCGCCCGTCCTGGGCTCCCACGGCCCAAAGTCCACACCACAAAGTGTCCGTAATTATTTAGCTTAAGGATAATCTACATCTTTCAGATACAGCCAGCCATCATCTCCGAGGTGATCTCAGGTCACGGAGTCAGAAGGAAGAGTAATCAGCCGTTCTGAGTGTGGAAGACACAAAGAAACAAGCAGTGAGAATCAGACGGTCGTAGCAGGTTCGTTATCATCAGGGTGTTGTGCCACTAATTTCAGCCCCGGCAGCCAAAGCAGCTGGAGCAGCTCCAGCCCTGGTGCCTTGTCCTCACCCCTGCTCTGCAGATTGCCCTCTCGTCAGTCCTGCTAATGTGGAAACTGGACCAGTGCAGCAATGCAGGGTTAAAAAAAGCACCGTGCTCTGCACAGATGGCCATTATTTGGCCCAAGGAGGCAGCCTGGCTAACTCGATTAATTCATAAAGCTGCTTTTGCTGTAATCACATTGCCGTGGCTGTGGTTCCTCACCAGCACTGGCCCACCTCCCGGCTCCGCACCTCCCTGTTTGGGGACGTTTGTCACCAAATGGGGTCCCCCCAGTGATGTGTTTTACGGGGCAGGTCCACAGATCCCTGTCCAGCACAACCATGGGGCAGGGAGCAGCTGCCCAGGGCAGACCCGGATCTGATTACAAAGGTTGGGAAGGGTTTGTGGATGGAGAAAATACCAACAAAACAACTCCTGGGAGCTGCTGCAGCCCACAGGGCAGGCTCGCCACTCAAGGAAGTTCAGCCAAGTCCTACAGTGGCAGCAGAGAGGCCACCAGAGCCTCACTTCCACCCACATCCCATCACCTCTGCAGGAGCCACCAAGGGACTGGCCAGCAGGACTACACATTCAGCCTGCAATGACTGGCAGGAAAAGCTCATCAGGACCACGGCTGGAGCTGGTTTATCCCTCAGGGATTTCTCTCCCTACACCTCCAGAGCTGGATGCACCAAGTGCTGGTGGCTCCCAGAACGCAGCAGCTTCGCCTCCCAAGAGATGCTCCCCGAGGTGGTGACGGCAGCTGCGCAGAGCCATGTCCCTGAGCCAGAAGAACATGGCCCCGGGGGCCTTGAAAACCAAGAAGTGCCATCCCAAAGTGCCAAATCTGTCTGAATTCCCACACCACCACGCAGCTTTACTCAGACAGTCCAGCCCCTGCTCTCCAGATGGGACCGTCCTGCAGGAGCGTCTTTGCCCCACCACACACCATGTGCTCGGTGCAGGATTAGCAGCAGCATTACCGTGTTGGGGGGAGAAGCCGTTCCCTCCGTGGGGGCTGCGGAGGAGCCGCTCCCTGCCCGAGCAGTGTCCCCTCCTCTGGCGGCAGCACGCAGCTGGCACAGCGCGCGGCTCTGCCTGGCACCGAGGCCACGCCGGCTCTTGGCTCCCGACGCCCAGCAAAGCCCACGTCCCCAGACAAGCTGCCTCTCGCCAAGCTGGAGCAGTTTCGAAGGCTTTGAAAATCAGATTTCCATTTGGAGTAGAAATCAGCCATGCAGAAGCTGATATTCCCAGCCTAATTTTCCTGTTCACAGAGCACAGACACCAGCCGATTTCCCTAAATAGCCCTAATATCAAATGGCTTGCAAGCAACAAGCAAAAGCTAATGGACCACTTCTCCATTTCAAGAAGCAACCGATTTTAGAATCACAGAATCACAGAGTCATTTGGGTTGGAAGAGACCTCTAAGATCATCGAGTCCAACCCTTGACGTAGCACTGCCAAGTCCACAACTAAGTCATGTCCCTAAGCACCACATCTACACACATTTTGAATACCTCCAGTTATGGTGACTCAGCCACTTCCATGGGCAGCCCGTTCCAATGCCTCACAGCCCTTTCAGTGAAGAAATGTTCCCTAATTTCCAACCTACACCTCCCCTGGCACAACTTGAGGCCATTTCCTCATCCTACCGCTTGTTGATCAGGAGAAGAGACCGACCCCAACCCCGCCACAAGCCCCTTTGCAGTAGTAGTAGACATAAGACTTGGTCTCTAGAACATGTTCTCCATGTCCTCTGGCACATTTTCTCAGCTCCTGCCCCCCGCACACCTCCCGCAGTGCCGGTGTCCCCAGGGATGCCCACCCTGACGCAGACCACTCGCGGCAGCCCTGGCTGCAGCCCGGCCACGTGCGCGGGCACTTAGCGTGCTCTGATGCCACACTGAGCATCCTCTTGCTGCTCGGGAGCTGCTCCCCGCGCTGTTTCCTCTCGCCCTTCAGGACCATGTTTGTTTTAAACTTGTAGACAGGGCAGTTTCTACCTTGCTGGGATGGAAAATGGCGCTATGGACTCCGTTAAGCACCGGGCAGTTGCTCCCACTGCTTCTTTTCTCCCTTCTAGCCCTATATCCTACCAGTGGGATTTCCAACAGCTTCAGCAAGTGTAGACAAATTCCCATTGTCACAACCCTGGAGGGCTCACCCTGGCTGTCCTCCACTCTCCAAAGCTTTCCCTCTTCCACAGAGGCACAGAAAAGCCTTAGAAAGGTTTGTGCCCTCTCTTACAGCCTTTTTTCACCTGTCTGGTGGCCAGGCCCCTGAAATAGCCCAGGAAGCAGGCACTCCCCAGAGCTTTGCTCTGAGCCACGGGGCTTGTAGGTCCAGCAGAGTGCCAGAACTGAGGCATAACCCCACACCCTGCCTTGGACGCAGAGCCTGGGGTGGGGAGGGAGAGAGAGCTCATATTGTGATGGAGAGCTGACAACATCTCCCCCATTGGAGAAGCTCAGATTTAATGAGACCCTGCAGGGCTTCATCTCGGATGGCCTCCCAGACCAGGCTGGATTGCACCCAGGCCGGGGCAGAGCCACGGCACCGCGTCATGCCTGCAAGCCACAGCACGGGCAAGCGAGAGAGGTGGCAGAGCCTTGTCACCGGACTGAGCTGCCCGGGGCTCTTCGCATGGCTACAGCTTTGGTTGTTAACCACGTTCTCAGGCTTTTTGCGTTGTTGCTATTTTGGTAGGTCTGGAACAGGCAGGAAAAGGAATCCGGAGGCTCTGTCTCCTGCAGAGCTGATGTTTGGGCTGACCCAGCGTGGGACGCTGCGGGGCACAAGCCGCATTGCTCTGGCAGCAGCGCAGCTCACATGGCGAGAGTGAAAGCCGCCTGCCCCCGAGCCCGACCAGACCCAGCACCAAGGCTGCACCCACACTTCCCCTGGGCACGGGAGCTGCTCATCACCAGGCACAGGGAGGTATTTGGGTGTTTTGCCCCCAAGATTCGCATTTGCATCACTTAAAGCACTTTAACTGCTCAGCACAGTGTGTTTCCCTAGTCCCACAGCTGTGGGTCACCCACCAGCCATCCGAACCCAACCCCTGGGGGACCAGAGGAGCCCAGCACAGACTGCCGCTGTCACACACCTCCCCTTAGAGGCATCCCCGGCCACGAAGCAAGTGGACAGAGGTGTTAACCACATCCACACCAGGCACGCATGCCCGACAGTGCTTCAAACCCACTCCACGCACACATTTCTCGTGCCAGCACTGCCGAGACCACACTCCCAGGCCAGGCTGAATCTCTTCAGTGTGGGAAAGTGCTGGTGCAGCCGTGCTAGGTAGGAAAACCAGCGCTCAGAGGGCCTTTCTGTGCTTCGAGGCCGTCAGTGGGGGCCGGACCAAGCCTCAGAGTCCATCTGAGTGCACAGAAGGGACACGTCTCCGCACCACTGCTCCCATGACCCGAGCCTTTTAATCAGGACCCAGAGATCACGGCCTCGACCTCTCCCTCTGGACTGAGTCCTGCCCTACAGCCAGGCTCTCCAGAGAGGCTGTACACTGGGTTGCACGGTCTCAGCTGTCCAAATACAGATGCTAGGAGGCGTCAGGAGCTGGCAGCTCGCTGAAGTCTGCCTCGACTCGGGTCAGCGGATGCAGATGCAGCCACTGCTTCCCCTAGCAGGGCGGGAAGCTGCAGACGCAGCAGCGCCTGAATGCAGACTCACTCCTCACCTGGCAAAAACCAGCCCCCGGAGCGAGCCGCCTGGCAGGAGCATCACCAGAGGAAAGCCCCCACCGCAGGCAGAGCCCCGTGATGCTCTGAGCAGGGATCTCGAGCAGCAGGGCTGCGTCCGCACGGGTCGCTTACCTTGTTCTCTGTAGGAGCCGATGCCGGATGTTGCTGCTTGGTGATGTTCTCAGCCAGACACCAGCAGATCCTCTTCTTCTGCTCCTGGGAGTAAGCCTCCAAACTTAATAAGCACTCCGACTTCTGACGTAAAGGAAACACAGGCAGAGAGAAGGTCATTAGCTGTGTGTCGCAGGCCCCAGCTTTGTTTGCAAACTACTCGCTTCCAACACACTGTCAGATGAACGCGAGTGTAACGGGAGACCGCGCACCAGCGTCCGGCGCTCTGGGCATGAGAAAGTAAAACAGATGGGAAATCAGCCGCACAGTGGCATCTCCTCCAGACAGAGGGAGAAAGGCTGCTGCGGTGCAGAGCAGCAGATTTCTGCAATAATAAGTGGGAGCAGAGCAGTACGGCGCGGGCAGAGCACCAGCAATTCTGCACCCTGTGCCATCACAGTGCAAACTTGCTAATTCAGCTAAATTAGATGATGGAAATTGCTCTTTGCTGTATGCAAACATCAGTGAGGGGCTGTAGCGCGAACTGATGAAAACAAGTGCCTTTGGGCTGGGCAGGGCTGGGAGGGGTGCAGGGGCAGGCCAGGCTCTCCCTCGCTCCTTCATTAAGGCACGCATCGGGGTCGTTTGGAGGAGGATGCTCCAGCTCTGGTCACGCGCCGCCTGTGAGCAATGTGCAGCAAGGGAGGAATGGAGAGAAAGGACAGGAACCCAGCCCAGCTGAGCCCATCGCAAGCCTCAGAGCCTGCCCACCGCCCCAGCCCCTTCCCTACACAGCCCTGTTGTGATATGGACCTGTTCCTCTTTGACATGTCTTCTCTGGGCCAGGTCCCTCTCATTTAAGAAAGCTTCTGACCAAATTCTCTTACAAATGTCTCTCAGTGCTTAAAATGCTCATCTCTTGTGCTAAAAAAAAAAATTAGGCTTTAGTAGCAACTGATGTCCGTTGGGATTTTGCAGGTCTCACTTTAAAAAGGGTCCAGAAATGCCCACGGCTGGGTTACCTCCTTGTGTGGTCAGATGTGAAAAAGAGCAGAACTTTGGGACAGAACCGCAAAGGAAGAAAAAAGTCACACACTAAAAGGGGATAAAAAAGGCCTTTCATTTCCCCCTAGGATTTCCTTGCAAAGGGGCAGGACTCTGCTAGCCTGTTTTTCCCAGAAAGGTCAGACAGAACTAAGGAACTTGCACTTTGTGACTCCAGAGACAACACAACCAAAAGGGGAAATGCCATTTAGTCACACCATTTAAGACTCTGTTTGCATTGGATGCTAACTCGTTCACGTGTAATTCAAAATTCCTGCTAAAGAGGTAAACAAACCAGCCTCCTATGTCAGCTCTAGAAAAACAGATCTCTAGTCCAGCTCTTTGCCCCACCAAGGAGACTTCCAGAGAGACAAGATTTGATTTTTCTTACGTCTGTGCATCACAACATCTATTCCTGGAGCAGAAATGGGCTTAAATATTGAAAATGCATACTCGGGCTTGCTTATAAACCATCAAAATCAAACAGAGGTTTGTGATTCAGGGACACAAGGTGCTGTGTCTCCCCTTGCCCCATATCCCAACTGCTCTGATGCCCTGTGCACCCGCTGGCGCAGCACAGTGCTCTTTCCCACATGTCTTGGTTCCTCCCAGTCCCGTGCCGGCAGATCACCAGGCTGTACCCCTGACACCCACTGGTCCCTCAAAAGGCACTTAATTGGTTCTGCTTTCAGAGGAGGGGATGGGTGCCCATCTGCCGTGCTGGAAATCCAGGCTGGCACTTACCCACCCTGCTCTTGGGGCAGAAGCAAACAATGGCAAGGACTCAATGGAGCCTAAAAAATATCAGCACAGCTGCTAAGAGTCGAGCGCCACAATGATGCTGTAACTAATGTACGCTCCGCTCCCTACCAAGCTTTTGCAATTCCCCGGGCGCAAGGTTTAAAGCGATTCCAAGGGCGTCTCATCTCCCCTTGCTCATGATGGATGCACAGCTCACCTACCCCTGCTGTGCAGCCCCTCGCTGATTTGATTACAGTCCCCATCTCTCTGATTGAATTTGGCATAAAGCGATGCTCAGCCGCCACCGGCTGCCGAGAGCAAAGTGCCCCTCTGCCTCCCACTGAGCCTCAGCAAGCCGGCGAGGCTGCCCGGCCCCAGCCCGGTGGTATTAAGGCCAGGAGAGGAGATCACCCTTTTGTCCGGTCCAAGAAGTCAGATGGGGAAGCCAACTGCTCCCCCTTTTTTTTTTCCAAGCTGTATTTCAGTTTTATCCAACCCGGGAGCACAGGCTGATTGATCCCTGAGGCACCGTGGGCAGGGCTGAGGTGCGATGTGAATTGCCAAAATTGCATTTGCCCGATCTGTACACATTTTGCTATCATTTCTACTCTACAGCTGTGAGGTCTCAGCACCTTTACAGTGATCTTAAACCTCTCCAACACATTTTCAAAGAGAAGAACCATGTCTCACCATCTCTCATCAAACTGCTCCCCCCAGACAAGGTGCACCTGTGTTGGGGAAGGACGCAGCCCAAACCTCAGGGCTGAGCACTCCCAGCTGCTAAAGCACAGGCTCCGGCTTGCAAAGTGCTTTGGGATCCGGCCAGATGGAGAACAGACCGACTGCTACGTGGGACAGAGCTCTACCTAACGGCACATGTCCCCAGAGGCCAGCCCCAGCCTAGGGACCAAGCTGAGCAGCTCAGCACAGCCCGGAGCAGGGAAGCAGGGCTGCAGCACGAGCCGCCGCGCTCGGGAGCCGCTCTGGGAACCGGCCTCCCCGCTATTGTTTTCATTCAGGGAGGCTGCCGCTTCGCCTGCCAATATTTACAAAGAGAAAACAGGGTTTAATCTCACAGTGCTGGGAAAGGAGGATGCAGATGGCGTGAAGGGGGCGTTTGTGACCAGATAAAGTGAGCGACTGAAGTGGCTGCCAGTTGCTTTCTGACTGCGCTCACCCCAGTGTTTCGAAAAACATGTTATTGCAGGTGCCACACGGGAGCCTCCGGTGAGCCCCCGGCTCTGGGGCAGTGCCGGACCCCGCACCAGGGCAAGGACCCATAGGAGAGCAGAAGTAAAACACGTGTAGGTGGAGGAGGACCCAGACTGGTCAACACAAGCCCCAGATGTGCCGTTTTTCGGCCAGGGATTGCCCAAAGGACGATTCCCATTTGCTACATGGGAAAAGCTCTCTGCTGCCGGTGTCCCCGGGCTGAGCCCCAGCCCCACTGCGGGGAGACGGCAGGACTGGGGTCAGGGCAGGCAGAGCTCCTGGGTGCCCCGGCGGACACCGGCTCCACAGCCCATAGATCAGCCGAGGGCCTCCTGGAGAGCAGCACCATGTCGCAGGAGGGGCCCCCAGACCCTACACACCAAGCCCCTGTGCTGCAGACACGTCCCTCGGTGCAGGACCCAGCACAACAGCATCGTGTGCACAAGCACGGCTCTACACATCGCTGCAAAGCAAAGATGCAATAATAACGAGCCAGCCTCAGCCTAACACCTTCAAAGCCTTGAGCTCAGCAACCGGCCCAGCCCAGGGGCTGAGTCCATTCATTGCCACCACCCCTCACACCAGCAGATGCAATCCCAGGGCAGCCAGGTCCCTGTTTTCCCCAGCAGATCAGGGGATGTGCTCGGCTCCCCTCCCCAGCTCCATAAACCCCCTGCATGGTTCATGGCAAGGTGCTGCGGGGCCACGGCTCACAGCCCAGCTCAGCTCTGCCCGGCCCCTGGCCTCGATCGTTCTGAGCCTTGGTCCATGGCCAAAGCCAGCAGAGATCCCAGAGGGGAAGTACCTCGGAAATGGGCTCCAGACTACAATAGCTTTCAAATCACAGAGCAAACCCTCCACCGGCGAAACAGCAAGCCCTGGGAATATCCTGTGCACAAAACACGGGCAACTGCTGGCTGGTTACTTCATGACCCGCAGACCTAGGTCTGATGAGAAAGTTCAGTCTGCTCCTGTGCTGGGGGGGCCATGGGGGCCATTCTCTTCCTGTGGTTTTTGGACTGCTGGGCACACCGGTGGTGCCCAAAAATCAAACACTGGTGATAAGAGCACGGGTCCTGTTGACAGCCAGGATAACCAAAGGAGCTCACGGGTGCTTGAGCAGAAGACGTGCATGGAGCAGCCATTCATGGAGCACAGCCATCTCTGCAGAGAAGAGCAGCTTGTGGCTGTGCGGCTTATTTTTCGGCCAGGGAGGCTCTATAGCTGAAGGTAAAGAACAGAAGCATCCCATCCTTGCTTGCAACACCAAGGGCTGGCTCCTTGGAAATGGGTTTTCGTTGTCCTACAGCCACCCATGGACAGTGAGCGGTGCCAGCATTAAGGCAGCACTGCCACTGCACGCTGCAGAGCCACCCGTGCAGGGCCACCCGTGACCCCAGCTCCCCCCGGGCCGGTCTCTGGCACAGCGATGCTGCTGCCGAGCATGTGTGGAGGAATGATGCCGCAGGGACACCGCATAGGGGCAGAGCCTGGAGGATGCTAAGCCTCCAGGAGGATAAGATAATACAAAGCACCTTTTTTTCACCCATGTTCAGAACAGCCAATGAAGACAGGGCTCGATTTGTTTTTGCAGAGCAGCAGGCTGCCCTTAAGTGGTTCATGGTGAAGGTGACAGCCTTCGCGGGAATCCCCAGCCCCAAGATTAGCTAGATACTGAGCTCCCCATGCAAACACTGCTTGGGCAAACAGAGATCAGGTCCAGCACCTTCCTGCTCTGCAAGCACCCTTCCCTCTCAGGCAGGAAGGGAGGCTAGTGCCTGAGCCTTTTTTAAAATCTCTCCGAGACTTTAACCACATCATATCAGCTGCTCTTTTTGCCAACTTGTAGGAATTAGACCACAGAATTAGCACCAGGATAAAAAAATTAAGAACTTCTCCTAACAGTACATTTTGTGGTCATCTCAAAACTCAGGTTCACGTTGAACAGCAGAAAGACTCACAGAACCAAGGAAGCAAAGTTCCCCTGCTTATCTGTTTCTCCAAGAGGAACATGAGCCCTCCCTGCTCTGCCCTGAACTGGGAGCTGTCCTAACATCTGGCCATGCATTATGCCAACCCAGAGCTTCTGCCACTGGTGTCACTTCATATCATCTAACCTGGCTGAACACGCACTGGCAGAAGAGACAGAGCCCAGGGCTCTGTCTGCACAGAGGAGCAGCCTGGCCACCAGCTCCAGAGCCACGGCTTTGCGTGCTCTGGCCCAGAGTAAATGCCAGGAGAGTGCTGGCTTGAAGCAAACGAACGTTATTTGAAGGAGAGACCCTCTAATACAACTGCAAGCACTCCAGTTGCACTGAAATGTGGGGCACATCCTGGGGATGCAGGGCAGGGCTGTATTTTAGGAATGCATCAGCATTTGGGGTAATCTGTGCATGGGTTCACATCATGACATCCTTAAGAAGCACTTTTCAAGACGTTGGCAGCCTTGCTCTGGTGTTAGATCCCCGTGCCTGCAGTTTGGACTTCTCAGCACTGTGCCCAGAGAAATCCAGCGACTGAGACCTGCCATCCTTTGGGTGGAGGAAAATGGAAATTTCCGTTCAGGAAAGAGTTAAGCTGTTGCTGCAGGCGTGAGACGGCAGAGATTCAGCCTGTGCAGATCGAGCATCCAGCTTTCACGTGAGCTGGGTGACTCAAGGTGATGCACGCCACAGCCCCGCTTGGTGTGCGGCTCCGGCAGCCCAGAAATGAGCCACCACTTGCAAGACATGCAGGAATCAAAGGAAATGTCAAAGAGCAGGAAGGGATTTTTCATCTGGCAACATCTCCTGAGAAGGACCAGCTCGGTGGGTAGGGGAGGGAATCATCCTTTTTGCCAAACAGGACTGGGAGCAGGAAGGGGGAGGCAGAGGAGCACACCACATCTTCTCTAAATGTGATTCAAATTAATGTAATAAAACTGACAGGAGCAGGCAGCAAGGAGTGTGCCTGGATTTTTGTTAATGAAGCCCTTAAGTGTGACCTATTCCAACATTTCTAGCCTTGGCTGAGGTGTATGCTCCATTGCAGCCCCTTGGATAAATGAACTTTGAAATCCCAGGGGATCTTCCACCTCACTGCAGCACAACAAGCCCCAGCCACGAGCTCATCTGACAAATAACACTGCCCACAAATCTGACAAACGTCTCTTTTCCTATTACAAATTTGAGAGAATGAGATACAACTTGAACTGAGCACATAATCCACCCCACAGATAACCGCTAATCTCCCACCTTCTCCCTTCCTGCATGCAGCACCCGGTGCCAGCACACGCCTGACTTTCTTTTTCCAGGCACCAGAACCCCAACTACCTCCACCCCGTGTCGCTCCAGCATCAGGAGGACACCACAGCACAAAGCTCAGGATTTCGTGTTTAGCTGAGGCTGAGGGACTCCTAAATCACTGCTATTTTTTGTCCAGCAGCTGCAGTTAAAGCCCTCCCGCAGGGATTTGTGCTGGGGGCTCACACACCGGGCCCTCTGGCTGCCTTGGAGTCAGGGCCGGGCACAGCCTTGAGGTTTTCTGAGCCTATCTCTTTAAGCTGGCCTTTTTGGCGTTCAGTTGGAGCCATTTGTGGGTGTTTTCTTGTATTAAACACCAGAAGTAGAAATGGAGCACTTCAGAAGGAGGGACCAAGACATCGTGGAGGCTGCTCAAGCCTCGTCAGGGAGCAGAGGAACCAGGAGGGGCAATCACACTGCAGAGCCCAACCCAGGGTACCAGGTCTTCTAAAATGCCAGGAAAAAGGAAAAGGGAAACGAGTTCCTTGGCTTTGACTGCCAAAAACATCCTGTTTGGAGTGGAAACAAATTCATCCCAAAATGCAATTCTTCTGGCCGTTACTTTTGGGTCAGAGAAGAGAGGAATGGGGAAAATCCCGAACTGAATCCCAAACTTTTATCGTTACTGATTCCATCTTTACATTGCAGGAGCTTGTGGCTGCGGATTACCCTTTCTTTCCCCAACAAACCTTCCTCAGTCACTTCTTACCCCTGCAGACCTGTGTGTACAGTCCTCTCACCCTCCTGATTTGTGAAAGCAGCATTAGCTTTGACCCACCTTAACAACTAACCCCCACTGCCCTGTCTCTTAACTACCCTCTTTATCACCTCCTACTTCCCCAAATTTTGAGTCATACACACACGTTATCAGGCATGATTTGCTCTTTTCTACCATGTCAACAGCTATTCTGGATGCAATAAAGTAAGAGCCAGGCTTCCCGAGCTCTCCCAGAGAGAGCAATGCTCACAAATGATGCTGTTGAGGTTTGAGACCAGGGTTTTTAACTATTTATTAGGTACCACAGCAATTTCCTGTCTTTCTAGGTTTCCAGGCCGTGTTGCGTCATGGCAAACCAAGTGCCTCTGAGGGCATCTGCTCCAGTCTACCACATTGGAGTGAGTCCCTGAGCCTTTAAGGCCTCTGTACCATAAGTAAACTGCTTTTCTAGGTTCAGATTCCCTGCATGGAGACTGGGGCCTACAGTGATTTAAATTTAGCAAAGCCCTGTTCCTGGGAGGAACAGAGGACACCATGGGGAAAATTAATTATCCTATGGAGCAAGCCGGGATATCTCCAGGAAGGCCACGGAGGTGTGCACGTTACACAAGGCACAGTATCGGCCCTCACTGCAGCAGTGGCTCAGGTTAAGGAGCATTTGTTCAAGGGGTGCCCTTGCCAGCAGCTGCGACACAGCTCCATCCCCGCCGGGGGATGCGAACAGGAGCAGCGCCCACGGGACCACACGGGAGCAGGGATGTGGCCGCAGAGACCCAGGACTGAGGGGACGGTGTCAGTTCTCTGAGGCTTGCCTAGAGGATCTCCCGTGCGGACGATGCAGATCTCTGAAGCAGAACGAGATCAAGCACAGATCCACAGCATTAATTTGCTCGGGTCTGTAAGCGTGCTCAGCGCAGCAGGCCAAGGAGCTGCTACTGGAAAGATTTTCTGTCAGAGCAATTTCCCCAGAGAAACACCAGTGTCTGCAGATGAAAACTTCCAGAGAAAAAGATCGATTTTGCTAGTGCTGCTACAATGAAAAACTTAACGAGCTATTTGATTTTAAGTCAGTTTGGTCTGAACATGTTGGGTTTGAATCAAAAATTTCTAACAATGCAATAAAACACTGATCTGCGGTTTCCTATCAGTGGGATATTTCCGGAGCGGGAAAGGGTGTGAATATGGTCCTGGACCACGCTCACGTCTCTGGACCAGCTCCCCGGGAGGCGATCCATTCCCACCGCACAATAGGTGCTTTCTCTGACAGGTTTTACACGTGTCATCACAGGGGCTGTTCGTGCCCTGCAGGAAGGGGGCGATGGGGCCAGTCACCCACACGCAGAGTGCTGTGGGGTGGAGAAATGGGGCCCACACTGACTCAACCCAAAGCTTTTGCCAGCAGGGGCTGCACAACTGACTTTAAACCGTTTCATTTGGATTTAAAATACTGACACGGAACTGGGTTTGTATGTGTTGGTAGCACATTCATATAACAGCTGGCAATTAGAGAAGTTACACAAGCTTCCAGGTCTACCTGACCAAAAGGTACCGTCCTCACTACCCAAATCCTGCCTTGCTGGGACCACCACAGCTACCCCACGACCACCACAAGGAGCCAAGAGCGGACAGCTCAGTACAGGACCCTCCTGTGGTCCTGCACCCTTTCCAGCACCAACCTACATTCAGCATTTCCCACCCAGGAGGCCATGTGCTCCACCGGGATCGGGGCCGTTTGCACAAGGACTTCCAAACACCACAGTTCACACCCTGAAGAGCCTGTAAAATAAACACTGCTCCTGCTGTAACCTACACAGGGCTATAAAGATCGCAGTTTACCATAAGCCTGCAAATGCCTATAATGCACAGGATTTAAGCCCTGTGAGTGTCTTATTGACACGTGGTTAGGCAGGATGACTAACAGCAGCTTTTCCATGACACACCAGTTTCCCTGAAGGTTGGAGTTTTCTTTCTTGTTGAAAGTTAATTAGGCAACCCCTAGACATTTTGAAACATACTTTCATTTCAGATCGCACTGGATCCAAACGCGCAAATGCCACCTTTTGGGGCAAAACATCACCCACAACATCACCCCTCTGGGTGAGAAAGGAGCAGGAGGCGCGCAGGCTGCTCAAGGCCTCAGCAAAGCAATATTCCTGTGGCAAATGTTAAGTCGGCCCGGCCCCGTGGGCTCCCTTTCAACTCACAGCAGCACTAAGTACATTACAGCTCGTTGCGGGTGATTTGTGGGTAAGGAACAGCAGTACGAGTGCTTCCACCCACCCGCAGGCCCTGTCACGGCAGCGCAGGGACCTGTCTGCCCAGGTCTCGGTGGCGGAGGAGCTGGGACCAACCCTAATGCCCCAGCCAGGCCCCCACAGAGCGGAGCCCACGGATAGCTCCCAGCAGGACAAGGCCCTGCTGACCAGCCCAGGGACGGGGCACCGGCTGCAAAGGGCAGGCCGGGAGCAGGTCAGGAGGGAGAAACACCCCTCGTGGGTGACACGGGACAGAAGAGCCACATCCACACGAGTGTCCTTTCCTTCTGCACCCTTCCTCAGAGCTTTCTAGCTGCCAAGGGTTGTCGCAGGGGTGGGCAGCAGGACAGAAGCATCTGCCAGCAGGACGCAGGCTCAGGGCAATGCTGCACCACAGTGCTGGGACCCTGAGGGTGCCGGGAGTGTGCCAGGGCCACCACCACACTGGGGACACCCTCGTGAGCCTCCCACTGCCCCGAGTGCAGCCTCGAAGCAGAGCCAGCCGCTCTCTGCAGGCAGCCATCCTTGCAGATGGAAACCATCTCATTGCCCAGACAAGGATGCTGAGCTTTGCACCAGCACAACAGGAGGTCACACACAGGAGCCTGGCACCCAGCAGACCCCACGTCCGTCAGGCAATGGGGCTGGGCTGGCCTGGAGACCCCCAGCGCAGCCCCCTTGTGCCACTGCAACACAGGAGTGCTACGGTGGGTCCCGGTCACTGCTTTTATTTAACAGCAGGCCATGTCTCAAACACAGCCCTCCACAGAAATACCCTCAACAGGACAAACCAATGCCCCCACCAGCCCAGCAAAGCGTCCAAGCCCATGCAAGGCCTCCATGCACAGCCATCCCACAGGAATGCCTTTAAAAAGGACCGTTCCCTCCCTCTCAGGGGCTACCAAGTCTTAAAGCCTCCAGATGACAACCCCAGGTCCCTGCAACTAAAGCTTCACTGCTGGGAAGCGAATGTGGGGGAAAAAAGAGGGGTGACCTGATTGTGACATTCTTCCTAGCTCTCCTGCAGGAAGATGCTTGAACACCCCCAGGCTGGTGCCCAGAACAGCATCCCGTCACTTAGCAAGAGCCCATCTCCATCCACCTGAGGTCCCCTTCCACTGAGGACGGTTCAGTGAGCCACAAGAAAAGCCTTTTTCTCCTGTCTTTGCAGGAAAGACCCAACAAAGGCCATGGGGTTGGGGGATCCCCACACATACCCCGCAGGCTAGGGCACATCAAACCCAATCTCCCCACCTTGGTGAGACCACTGGGACCCAAAGCAACCCCAGGGGTCCAGGAGGAGGCCTTTGGGTGGCACAGGGCATCTCCTGCTCAGCAGGATGCCACCTTCAAGCTACGGGCTGCCCTGAAGACAGCCAAAAGCTGGGGCTTGCACAGTGCAGGGTGCAAGCACCCACTGCTGGCTACAGGCACAAGGCTGCCTGCTCCGAAATACCATGGGCGGACAGGAGGAACAAGAAGGGTTTTGCAGAGACCCATAAGCGTGGCCTGTCCAGATGTACTGTCCTCTACAGGGGAGCATGCCTGGAGGAAGGTGAATGCTTCACATTTTCTATGCAACTGCAATGCTCCAAGTGCAATGGGCTCAGCAGAGCCCTGAGAGCCAGGGCCACCTAAGCCCAGCAGAAGGTGAAAGCTAAGCCCTTGCTGCATCTCAAAGATGAGCCTCACAGGGCCACATGAAACGCAGCCATCTCTTGTTCAGTTACTCCTACTTAGGAGCCTGGAGCTCTGAATTAAACTCCAAGATCCACAGGCATTTTTCCAAGCACACAAGAGAAGGCAGGAGCGCCCCATCGCCCAGCCGGGACGGCACCGGCAGGCAGCCGCCGCAGCATTTGAGTCACAGCATGGGGGCAGCTGGGCACAGAGACATCACCCGCGCTGAGCAAGGCCCTGAGGAGGCAGGTCCTGCCCGACCGCCCCGAGAAGAAATAAAGACAGGGAAGGAACAAGAGGGGGACCTAAGAGAGAGCTCGACAGCCCACGGTTGCGCAGCAAGTCAGGCTTTGGCCCAAGTCCCAGCCGCTCAAGGTGAACAACTTCCATCCTGGACATTTTCATCCAACTTTCACAATAGCTTATTATTTCGTGGTGCTGCTGAGCAATGTTTGCCTTTCTCCTCAGCGCCCTGGGGATCTTTCCCAGACCCAAACTTCCACGCTGAAAACACAAGGCCTTGAAACCAGGAACACGCTAAAGTCAGTTGAAAGGAAAAAAAATAACAGCTGCAGCATTTAGTGATTAGGCAGGACCAGTCACTGTGAACCAATTTTGCAGTCTCCTTGGCTGCTTCACGACACAAAAGTAACCGTGCCAACGTCTGAGCGATCTCAAATCTGTTTAGAGCATTTAGCCGTGCACCAGCCACGCGCATTTTTAGAGCTATGATTGTGTCTGTCTTACACTGAGCTTCCTTATTTTATTAGAGGGCTTCAAACCTGGGCGCTTGAAAACAAGAAAAGCAAGATTCCTGAAAAATAAAGTGAACACAGCTGGCAAGGAATCCCTGGGTGAAAGAACCCCAGGAGAAATCAAAGGTGAGATGCAGCGAGGAAGGTCCCCCTGCAGTGCACAGGGGGGGAAAGAAAGCCTGTCTCGGTGCTGCCCAGCCTCTCCCAGCTCTCAGATTCCTTTTAGCAGCTTCTTACTAATATATTCTGGCTACAGCCATTATGTTTCCTTTCCAGACCTCTGGCAAACAAATTAAAAAGGAAGTTAAATACAACCCGTCCTGTGCTTCTTGCCCCAGCAGACAGAAGCAGAGTTGTTAGTACGTGTTCAGCTCCCACTGGAAAGTTAATTTGGAAACCAGCAACACTCACCTCTGCAAGGTAAAGGATGCAGAACTTCCGATCTTCCAAACCTGTAAAGAAGAGAAAACAGGATCAAAATTAAGCTACAACTGCATTTCTGCAAGCGGAGACACTGACAGAGGAATTGGCTAAGAGACAGCGTTTAATGAATATTTATTGTTGTCATCCTACAGTACCAGGCTGTGATCTGGGAGTGATGTATGCTGCATCTGCGGGGCCATGCACCGGGCAGGCTGCGCCTGCATGGTTTCTTGCATCAACTCACTGCGCTATCACAGATTCTCCTTTGGGCTTGTCCTTTTGGGAAAAGGGTTGATTCATTCAGAGGCCACGTGTGCACTCTCCTGCCTGGTGTGCCACGGCACGTGCAGCTCGATTCATTTTGGGTGCCTGTCCTGGGCACCAGGGTCGGGTCTCTCCACATTTCCACAAATGCTTTGCTCCCAGGAGGACTCACCAGAGCAGCTCTCGTTCTTATGTCCTTGCTCACTCCCAGCTTCTCCCCCCGCAAGAGCCCCCAGAAAGGGCAGCTCTGCCTAGTGCTGCCTGTCCCAGCCTCCATCAGAGCCAGGAGCTGGGGTCGGTGCTTCTCCAAGGAGTTGGAGCCAAACCCCAGAGCACAGGGAAGCGACTGAGGTGGGGCAGTGGCAAGAGCCCACCCTGCTCCACCAGGCTGAGGGCAGCTCCCCAAGGTCCTGCCAGCAAGGTGCCACTCAGGAGACATGTCCAAGGGACCTCCCCTTCCACAGCTTTGGGAAGGGAGAAGGTGCTGGAGGCAATGCAATGGCCAATGCTGCAACCCGTGTCGTGCTAAATCACAGAGCAGCCCGGTCTCCTCCCCGCCTCGCCGCCAGCTGTCCCTGGGGACGAATGTGTCATGCTCCGGCTGCTCCACCAGGCTGGCTCCTGCAGGCCCAGCCTTCCCTGTCCCCAGCACAAAGGCTTTGCTGAGGGTTTCCCTGGTCTTTGATCCCCACTGGTGGGACACAAGTCTGCCCAGCCCAGGGGAAGCCAGCTCCAGGCACACATCAGCCTCACAGGAGGAGGACATGAAGCCACCACGCAACTGGGTCCCCTCGGCTCTGAAGCAGGACACCCACCTCCCAGAGCCGCTGTGTCACCGCGCTTCCCACCAGCGTGCCCTGCCAAGGCTTTGTCCTCGCTAGCGTGCAGCACTGCTGGGCAGCAGCTTTCATAACCCTTTTAACAACGTTATCTCTGCCGTGAGATCAGCTCCGCAGTCTGGGCACGGCTGCAGATCCTTTCCAAAGCAGCATCAGCGCAGGCTCTGCTTCGTTTCAACAGCCCGTGCTGTGCCCACGACGGGAACAGGCTCCGCACAGCGGTGGAAACGCCCCGCTCCCAGAGGGCAGCGATTCTCCTGCCTGCACAGGCAGCAGCCCAGAGGTACAGATACGGGCTGCGACCCACTGAAGGGCTCAGATGTCACTTGAGTCCCTCTGCAGGCAACAAGAAGCCCGTGAACAAGCGCAACAGCCTGGAGCCGTTTGCTGGATGTCTCTTCCAGCTGCCTTTTGGGGGACGGCAGGCTTGCCTCCGCTGCCAGCTTTGCTTTTAGAGCACATTGCAGCAAACAGGCTGGAAAGTCACTAAAGGGATACTGTGCCATAACACGCTGCTGGAACCCAGCCCCAACAGTACCGGTGCCAAGGACCTCCTGTATGAGGAGCTCCTGGGTGTTTCCGTGGGGGTCCCCCCCTGCTCCAGCCTGGTCAAGAGGCTCCAGCACCGCCCCGCTGCATCCTCACCTCCAGGAGGGCAGTGGTGACGGAGCACCTGCCCACCTCTGTATTATGCAAAACCCATCCACCGCTCTCCACAGCTCTGCCCAAGCTCTCCCAGCACCCACAAAGCCCAGTAGGACCATCAGGGAGCGTTTTCCTTGCTAAGCCACAGCCTTCGATGGGAGCCCCTCAGCTGGAGTTTTTCCCACGGAGGGAGGGTTTGGACACAGGATCCGAGCCTCCTGCTGGCACACATCAACCCTTTCTGCTGCTTCTGCTTCCCATGGTGGCCAACAGCACCAGACGTCCCATCTTCTCAGCTGGGCTCTGCACAGCATCAGCCATGACCAAATTCACTGCAGAGGTGAGAGGCCCAAAGGGGAGGCATCCAGGCAGCAAGCAGAGAGCAGCTCCTGAGCTCTCCAGCCCATCTTGCAAAGCAGCTTGCAGGAGAAGCAATGGCCCAGCCACTTGTCCTCAGGAGCTTTAACCCTGTCTGACCCGAGGAAGAGGCCACCCCCAGAGATGTGCACCCTTGGCAGGGAAAGGTGATGCTGGAGTGCAACAGCCTGGGGTAAGACCCCGCTCTTTGAGCCCCTATTTATTCCTTCTGGCTTTCCACAGTAAGAAGTGAATCCAACAAAGCCCAAAACCACCAGAATTAAGTTCTGTTCTGAATTCCCTTCTGTGTATCTCAGTGCTAGTGACCTCCGCAGCCAGCAGGTCCTGTCCCCATCCCTGAGGCTCGCCACCTCATAATCCACGTGGCCAGGCAGCACAGCGCCTATCGGACACGCAGAGCAGGGAGCCAGCCTAGACTCGGGAGCTGCCACAATCCCATTCTTCCATGAAGAATTGCCTTCAGCTGGGAAAAACTAGGAACTAACAGACTCCTCCTCACGCTGCCCAGCCCCACAGCTGGGCTCCAGCTGATGCCGATCCCCAGCAAGGCATGACAGGAGGCAGGAGAGCAACAGCAGTGCCAGGAAGGACAGACCCGAGCGCAGATTTCAACACAAACCAGGTTTGCTGGGATTCTTTCCCTGGGGATTCTCCAGTCTCCGCAGGGCCAGGCGGGAGCTGCCCAGCTCGTGCTGCTCGTCCCCTGCCCTGCAGCCCACCAAGGCCACGAAGGACAAGGGGGCAGCCGCAGCCCCGCGCAGGGCTCCGTCCCCACCCGACACTGTGCCTTTTTTTGACAGCCGAACAGTGTGAACACCTTCAGCCAAATACCCTGAAATGCTAAAAGGAAATAAGCAGGAGGAAAAAAAAACTCACTTTAAGATATTTCCGTTTCTTCATGACGCGTTGTGACAGGGACTGGCTTGTCTTTCAGGGTAACTCGACCCATCCCTGCCCCGGGGCTGGGCTGCTGCACAGGCTCAGCGCAGGCAAGAGGAGCACGCGAGGTTTGCGAGGTTTGCGGGGACACGTCCCTGTCCCTGGCTAAGCCCCGTGTGCCCGTGCTGATGTGGGGCAGGCATTTATGCAGCTCCCGGCACAGCAGCAGCCTCCAGCGCCACCCTGCCTCTGCCCACCTCCCCTGTGCAACCCAAGGAGAACACGCGCCGCTCGTGGGATTCGGGTGGTGCACACCAGGTATTGGGTCAAGAAGATGGGAGAAAATGGAAAAAAAAATGGTCCTGCTCCTTTCCACAGCCTCTGCGTGGCACAGGGGACAGTGACAATGGCCACAACAAGGGCACCCTGCTCCCCAGCCATCGTATCTGCCCAGCGAGGGCAGGGCTGCATCCAGTACCCTAAGAGGAGCTCACAGGGTGCTGGGGGGCCCTGGGTGTGTGGCGAGAGAGAAAGGCTGCTGTGCACATCCAGACCAAGCACTTGAGAGCGGACAAGCGTGTCACCCTCTGTGGCATGTGTCCCCAGGGAGGTGTAGTTGGGTGTGAGCCCATAAGGCATGCCAAAAACCTCAAAAATCAGAGTCTGGGCCTCTGGATATCATGAAGCTGTTGGCTGCAAGACAGAGTGCATTGGGATGTTGGGGAGAGCAACGGGATCCAGCCTAGGGATGGGGCTCATGGGTGGGGGTCCTCATTCGGGTTGCTAAATGGGATCACTCTTCTGTCCCCAAGCCAAGCACACACCCCCGGGGGGGGCAGGATCCCAGCAAGGCAGCAGTGGTAGCATGGAAATTCCCACAGTATCCAGTGAGGAAGCCAGCCCTGTCGCACTGGAAACATTGGCCGGCGTGGTGCTCATCAGCCATGTTCGGCTTCTAAAGCAGGAAGACAGAGCATTGTAAAGCAGATTATACTGATTTGCTTTCGCACAGTGCAGCGAGCGGCAGAAACAGGAAACATCACAATGGTCTTCAGTGTACCGGAGATGTCTCAATTGTTATACTCAGCAATACGCCTGTTCCTATTAATGTGCCATTCAGTTATTTAGGAGACCAACAGAAAATCTCTGGCAAAAGGGACAGGCATCTTTTCGCTTGTTCCACCCACCTTTGAAGCAGCCCTACCCAAACCAGGAGGGCGAGCTGCCTGAAAACTGACTGCGCTGGATTCCGGGCGTACGGGGGGCGGTCCGGCACGGCGGACACAAACATCCCCTTCGGAGAGGCTCCCTAAGCTGCTCCAGATGTGATCTAGCCAAGTTATTATGGTAACAAGGAAATAAGTGGCAGAAAACTGCTCACGAAATCCAACTGCTGTGCCTGAGGTTAGGAGGCACATTCCTGTGCCGAGCTGCAAACAGACCTTGGTGCACGGAGCCGCCGCTGCGCTGCCGGGACGAGCAGCACGAAGGTGATTTCTTCAAGGAGGAGAACAAGAGCTGGGCTGTTCAGCAGCCTTTGAGAGCAGCCAGGAACCGCACGTGCAACGAAGCAGACGCTGACCGACAAGTGCTTCAGTAAGGAACAATTTCTTTTGTCCTTTTCTTAGAAACAAACGCTGCTGAGAACAAACTCAACAAATCCCAGAGAAGCTCAATGGCTTTTCTAACCAGCTGGTGCCCTCCGTGTCCCTCTTCCTCCTCACTGTTTCTGCCCCCACTAAACAGGTCAGTGAATGAATCTGGGCGCAGAAAAGTTGTTGGAAATGGGAAATAAGAGATGGGCAGCCCGCAGTGCCATTGCAGATCCCCAGCACCAAGGCTCACGCATCGCGGGGCAGGTGGAGAGCCGCAGCTCAACACCAGAGCTCCCTGTGCGGCTGGAGAAAATCATGGGAAGTGACAAAAGTCATCCTGAAAATTATTTCTTTTGGAGGAGCAGCCACGCTCTGGATTAATCCCTCTTGTTCAGAGCCACAGAAAAACGCAGAGCTGTCTGCTCACACAACTACAGAGTAAGTCTGGGCTGGAAGCAGCCTCCGGCCATCTCCGTTCCGCACCCCTGCCCAAAGCACCCAGGTCAGGGTGCTCAGTACTGTGTCCATTCGAGTCCCGAACACCTCCAAGGATGGAGGTCCCACAGCCTCTCTGGGCATTTGACCACCCTCATCACATGAAAGCTGTTCCTCACACCTAACCCCAGTTTTCCACAAGCCCCATCCGGCAAAACCCGCTGCCTGGGGCTGCCAGAGCCATGCGCGGCCGGAGGCGGGCGGCCATGCACAAGAGGAGCCCGTGGCCAAAGAGCGACCACACCAAAGAAGGAACAAGGTGGGACTGGGCCTGTGGCCAAGAAGTGGCTCCACTGTAGGAAATAGGATGTGGTAGAGCAATTTGCTCGTTCCTCTTTTGACCCCGAGTAGCTACGGCCATCATAGCCACACAGCCTCAAAATTTCATCTCAAAATAACTCATTTCAAGACATGCCCCTGCCCTAAAAGCCCTCCGTGAACCCTCAACTGCATGTGAAAGCCCAACCAAGGTGAAGTGAGCAAGGGCACAGCCCACAGCCTCCCACCAAAGCCAGGGTTTGCTCTTTCCTCCCTGACGGGGTGTGCGGGGGGAGCGATGCTAGCAGAGGGAAACCGTGGGCGGCCGAAGGGAGAAGTAGCGAAGCAAAGGTCAGTAGGGCTCAGCCAGCCTCTCCTGGAGACAACTTCTGAGCTCTCTCGAGGCACCGCTCGTGAAAACCTCAAAACTTCGTTTCCTTTCTCAGCAAGCCCCCGCTGTAGGCAGGGTAACAGCGGTGAGGGAAGCAGCCCAGCAGAGCAAGACCCCAGGGAGCGCCAGTCCCAAATTGCTCAGGCAGGGCTCCGAAGCTGTGCCACCCAAGTGTCCCCAGGGCATGCCAGGGGATGGAGCTCCCAGGGACTGGGTTAATGCAGGGCTGGGAAGGGTGCTGCTGTACCTGCACCCCAACAAAGGACGATCTGGCGGCATGAGCTGGCCAGCACTGCTGCGTACTGGAAGTAATGGGACAGGGGGGTGCTATCCTGTTGCTGGCCAGGTGGCTTTGCAGCTAGCAGCCCAGAAAATGACCCGAACACCTCCAGCTGCTGCCGCAGACACTCACCCTCCTGAAGCTTCACACTCTGCAGGTAGAGAGGGTTCCTCAGCACGTTGCAGCGCCCGGGCTCGTCCTCCTTGGTGAAGAGCAGCAGGTCTGAGTACACGAAGAGAGTCACCTGGATGGCACAAGAGCAGTAAAGAAGGTATCAGGAACTCATCTCTTGGCACTCAGTGTCTTGGAAAGGTCCTCCACCCCAAGGAGACGCACCAGCCATGAGAGGCAGCCTGGACACCCCTGCCTTAAGGGTCTGGTTGCTGCTACACCCCTCGGGGTGCTGCAAGCAAGCCTCAGACAAGGCTCCCCCAGCTTGGCAGCCACGTACCGAGGCTTGTGGAGTCCCGTGACAGAAGGGATAAACCTGCCCGACAGTGCAGCGCCGCGCAAACACACCCTCTCTGCTCTCTCGTGTCACTTCCCATTTACATAAGTTATAAATCAGGGGAGCAGGAGGAGAGAATGAGTTACCAACTAATCCCAGCACACTGCAGAATTTGCAGCCTAAAAGCAAATGTGGTCTCCCTGAACACACTCTCGGAGGAGCCTCTCCCTGTTTTCACTCTTTGCATGCCCTCTTTTGTTCCCTTTGAGGGGGAAAAAAAAAAAAAAAACACTTTTTTTTTTTTTTAACAAAAGCAGAATCCACAAGAGCAGTTGCAGGGAGCAAACTTGATACCTTTTAAACACCACTGACAGGTAGAAAGCAAACACTGAACTGCACGTCTGCCCAGCTCTGTGCTTGAACAGCCACTCAAGTGTCCTAGAAGCTGGGAGCTACTCCAGAGCAGTAGTATGTGCTCACAACTCAAAAGGCAGATTTTGTTCTGTTTCTGGCTCTTGCCTGAGGTTGCTCGTTCAATCAGTACAGATTATTGTGTTTTTTAAAATGGAAGAATCAGCTCCTCCGCCGTACTGGAGATCCTTGACCCAGAAGCCTGGTTGGGGTGAGTGGCCTGGTGCAATCGCTGTGCCAGGAGCTGAGGTTTGAGCCTGTCCAGCTCTTCAGCAGAAGGTGGGGGCATGCGGCAAAGCTTAGAAGATGCCAGGAAGGGGCTGCAACATGCCAGGGGGCACAGTGATGCTGGACCCTCTGCATAACGCCGAACCATGCTCTGCTCTGGTCTCAGGACACAGCACATGAGCGCACAGCTGCTTTTAGCTACTCCTCAGGATGCTCCCAAATGCCTCCCAGCACAAAAGGAGAGCACTTTGCAACACCGAGCAGCAGCAAGGAGGGTTTTGTGGCCTTTTAGCAACTCATTTGCAAAAGCAGAAAACAACCCAGCATCCCAGGGGCTGGCACCACTGCCACCACCAAGTCACCCTCTGAAAGGTGACTTTGCCCAGGACAGGGTCTGAGTCACTGTTTATGGGGACGCATTCCCGGTACAGTTTGTCTCCGTGCCCGGCGGCTGACGGGCACATGTCAGGAGGGGGACGAGCTGGGCAGCAATTTATCACACGGCGCTGAGTCGCGTGTCAGGACAGCGCATCTGACTTTGCAACCAAAATCAGGCCCTTCCCACATGATTTCTCCTTGCTGTGCAAATTCGTTTTTGTGGGATTCTTAATAAGCAGAAAGCTACCAGCATAGCTTTAATGGACAATTAAACCAGGGAGTGTCTGTTTCTCTCTGTATTATTTGGAAAATCCCTTCCCCTTGCTCTCAACACAGCGTTGGCCTAGTGCCCACATTTCCCCTCTTCATTACTTCTGACATTATTATTACTAATACAAGGAACAACAAAGTACAAACCACACTATAAACTTTCTCCCATGCCTCTCTTGCTCCACGCAGTACCCTTTCTGGGGCATGCCTCAGGGCCACCCCAGGACCCTCGGTCTCAATGAGATGGTCAGGCATTCTGAGAAGAGCAGCTCAGCAAAGCCAAGGAAGTAAAAGCACGACCAGCAAGCGATAAGAGTAGAAATGGAGGAAAGAAAACGCACACCTAACACACAAGGAATTTTAAAGGGAAAGAAAAAGGGACAGAAGAACTAGCAGGGAAAAAATACTACTTTGAAACCAAACGGATTTAAATGGGGAATCATGGCAACACAAACACATGCAAAGTGTTCGCGGGTACCATTGTGCTTTTATGGGAAGATGGGACTGATTGAATTCAGGATGCAGGGGAGATAAAAGCACAGTTGGTGCTGGTTAAGTAAGAGCATCTCTATTAGATGCTGCTTCCAGGAAGACATTTGATATCAAAGCGGCTCCGCACAGCAGGGAGGTTTACAGAAGTTGGGGGGGGACACAATGCGAGGGTGCCCCTCGCAGGCACGCACGGCACAAAGCCCACCAACAGCACCCCAGTGCTGCAAGGCAGGGCTCCAGCTGGCCCCGCTGGTGGAGGTGGGAGCAAGACCCCACTGCAGGGCTGAGCACGGAGCCTGGAGCCCTGGCGACCCTTGGGCAGCAGCCGGGAGGTGGGAGAAGAGGCGAGGGCTGGAGGCAGCCGGCCAGGGATGCACCCAGGGCTGCCCCCACGCCGCCACCGAGGTGCAGCGTGCCCCTAACAGCCCCTTGCAGACAGGTCTGGTACCTGCCACGATGCACCACGGGGCTCAAAAAACCCAAAGAGCAAACAAAATAAACACAGCGCCTGCACTCATCCAGGCATGGCACAGAATCCACCAGAGCTGCTCCTCAGAGAGTTCGAGTATCTTTGTCTGTTTTCCAGAACTAACTTCACACTCTAAAATGAGAAAGAAAACGAATGGGATGATGAAAGGACTCCTCTGAAGGCGGAGACAGGCACACCTGTGTTATTACTAGAGCGGAGCATGGCCACATGGCAGTCATCACACCAACATTTCAGTGGGAGTGAGTAGATTTCACAGGAAAAAACGTTTGGAGAGGCTGACACTGATGTCTCAGAAACCGTGCATCAGTGTGTGCTTGCTCCACAGCAAGCCCAAAGACCCTTCTGCGGATAGATTTGACTAACTACAGAACTTAACTAGCAAAACATTGTTACAGAAGGAAGAGGTACATTTAAAGAGTTTCATAAAAGAAAACATGAGAAAATGAAAGCCAGGAGGGGAGGTGGGAAGTGCTGGGTTATGTGCTTCCCCAGGAGGGGAACAGGGGACCAGCGCCGCACCGCTGCAGAGCCCTGCCGCAGGAAGGGGGAAGCGATGGCCGTGCCTCGTCAAGCAAAACATGGTAAAAGAACATGACAAAAAGGTGCTCAGGAATTAAGCCTTGCAGCCAAAGCACCTTCGCAGTCAGGCTTAAGAGCTTTCCTCCTAAGCCTGTCCTCTTCTGCATACCTACGCACGGCCGCTGCTGTTTGGGGTAGGGCAGGGAGGGGTCTGCAGCCGGTCACTGCAGCGGTGCATCAGCACGGCCCCGGCAGGACGGGTCAGTGCCAACCCTGCCTGCTGACACAGCTCCCCCTCTCCAGCAGCAGTTTCACAGCCATGCCCAGCAAAGCAGAGGGAGCTGAGGAAGCGAAGTGAAGCAGAGGCAAAGCGAAGAAGAGATCTTCCATGACAGAGCTCTCAGATGCTGATCACACAGTGGTGATCGCCTGCATCTCTGGCCAGAGATTGCTGTCTGCAGTTGGCTAGAGCAAGCCCAGGTACCTCGATCAAACATCTTTCCCTAGGACTGATCCACACATATTTTGTATCCCTTTACTAGTACTGGATTCTTCTCCAAAAGAAATGGGTGCAACCTCAAAGTCCAGTTAGAACAGCAGGAGGGTTGTATCTGCAAGGCTCACGTGTCCCCAGTCACTGGGATGGCCTAAATGAATGAAGCTTTCTTAATCTTCCTCAAATTTTCCAAATCTAGAGTTATCCTCGGGGCTGTCTGGGGGGCCCATGCAAATCTCATATACTCTAGGAAGCAGACATGACTGGTGGACTCACCAGACCACAAATAACGCTGCTCCCCGCATATAGGCTGCTAACACCCACTCACTTCTATTTGCTGCTCCCCGATCACATGCTTCAAAGTCACAGCTTTCTGGGCTACAGCTCTGCACAGCCAGTAATTCACCTGGTTTTCACAGAGACCACAGGAATGGGAGCACACAAACAAAAATAATCAAGTTTCCACAGCTTAGTACATCGGCATCAGTCAGCTGAGCCCCAGTCTAAGTACAGAAGCGGTCTAAGTTTGTGGGCAGGGTAGGTGCACACACACTGGGCACGGTGCTTTGGAGATGGGCAGGAACTTCCCAGGTCAGGGAAACTTTATCAGGTTCAGTATATGCTAAAGCCTTTGAGACGCTGTTTGCCATGCTACAGCCCTAGCCCTCTAATCCTGGATTTTGACTTCCGAATGGGCCCGTACTAAATAGATGTTCTCCTACCAAGACATCCCAAGCCTTTCAGCCCACAATGCATTTACCCTTTTACAACCTCACGCATTTTTTCTGTCAAGATTATTGGCAAGGGGGCTATAAACTCAGCAAGGAGTTTATACGCTCAGCTAGACTTTGATGAAGACACAACACCACACTTGCCCAAAGCAGATCCATGGTGATGATTTCACCTGTCAATCTTGAGCCTCACCTTGGCTTACTGGAATCAAACCCTTTTCTACTGCGAGCATTTGGGGAGAGCAAGCACTGAAGGCTTCAAAGGGTTGTGCACCTATGCTCAAGCACAAGTATAAGCAGTGGCCGAGCAGATGGGGAAATGGTGTCACCCAAATCAGAAATGATGAAGATGAGGACATAAAGAGGCAGTGGAGAAGAAGGAATGGAGTGTGTAGGACTAATGTGGTGGAGGGAGGAGGTGAACACAAGCTTCTGATATTGTCAGCCAAATAAAGCTGTCTAAAAAAAGACTGAAAATAGGATCTTGAAACATCTGTGCCAGGGAGTAGGGTTTTAGTCAATCCATTGTGTTGGCCAAACCCAGCCACCCACTGAAACAAGGAACTGGCAACTCCATCAACGGCCAGGAGGGCCAAGAATTTGCATTCAACACCTAGGAAAAACAACAAAAAGCCCTTGCCTTGCAGAGAAGGGCCTAAAGCCTGGGTGTGCTGGTCTCTGTTCACCAGACTCCTGGCAGAGCTGGGGCTTTCGGGGTTCAAGGGAGGACCGTCCTGACCTGCAGACCCTGCCAGGATGGCAGAGAGCTGAGAAGGGGTCGAGTGTGGTCTGTGGTGTGAAAGTACCACAGGGCATTGGGAAATTGCCTCCAGGTATGTTAGAAAGGCACCAAGAAGGACAAAACCCACATTCGACACCTTGAGCGCAGTCGCCTGCATCACGCAGGTTCCTCTGGCACTCCGCAGGCTGGAGGGGTTTCAGAAGACTGTAAAAGCGGGAATTGCAACAAAGTCTAGACAGGATGTGATTAAGGCCTGAACAAGGATTGCCCCAGAGGTAAGGTCAGGGAAAGGACAGATTCTGGCAAGCCTCCAGAGAGATAGGTTGACTCCTTTAGGAGATGGGAGAGAGCTTGCTCAGTGACAAGGATGCATTGCCAGGCATGGAAACTGCCAAGGGGAAAAGATTCTGGTGTAAAGAATAAAAATGAGACGCAATCTCCATTTCCAGCCCCTTCACCTGGGCTCTCTTCTCTCAAGCCGCTCAAGCAAAGCAGAATAACACGCAGTCCTGCAAACCACAGGAGCAGTGGTCCAGTTTGAGAGAGGCTGCATGGGAGAAGCAATGGAAAAATGGGAAGATACAAGGCACAAGGTAGAAAGGACCCGTCAGAAACAAGACAGCCTCTGCTGAGGCAGCAGAGAAGCCTGGAACGGGAGTGAGCTCAAGTGAAGAGAGAAGTCGGAGCCCTTCTGAACCAGGGAATCTCCATTGTGGCCAGGCTACTTTAGGTCCTGCTGGCCTCAGAAGTTTCTCTCACAGCCTGTCAGGACTAAAGCAGACACCCTTGCCTTGCTCCACCAGAGAAGGGAGGTCTCTGGCCTTCCAGAAAAGTACACACCAATTCCTTGAAGCTCTGCAAAGCCCTGCTGTGACGCTGTAAGTGACGCACTGCAGACATTCCCAGGGATGTGGCTGATGTCCCGGGGTCCTACCTACAGCTGCTGGCTCCTGACAGTACCAAGCTCATCACCACACCCCAGTTCATGCTGAGGGAAAGACTCCTGCCTTCCAAAGCAGATGCTGCCACATGCTTGTTCCCATTCAGTGCTTCTATTTTTTTATTCTGCGCTTAGTCACAGCTTCTTGCCTTGCCCCTCTGCCAGGCGTTCACAGACACTACAGCCTCAAGGCACCATCATTCTCAAAGGCGGTCTCACGTTCCTGGCCAGTGTACAGCATCCTGCCCTTTCCTGGCAGCAGCTCCAATTGGGAAATCCTCTTCCAGCCTCACGCTCATCCTTAGGGTATCATAAGCAAACAGAGTCATTTCCCTGAGACAACCTCCTCCTAATCCCGTCCGCAAATAGGTCTCCAAAATGGCTAAAGTGGCCATTTGGTGACAAAGCAGCACACCTCCTTCAAACATGCTTGTCCTGAGACTCTCCATCATCTAAATATGGACATCCTCATGCACATATGCTTCACCCCAGCTAAAAAATGATGTGAGTTACTCATAATTATTTTACATTTGGCTGCTTTTTCAGACCTCTGAGTCTGACCAGAAGGCAAGTAACTCCAAACCATCCAGGAAAAGCATCCCGACTTCAAGCTAGCCACCACATTTCCAAGCCATCGCAGCACAGCTGTGCTGCATAGCCATGCGTTTATCTGACTTTTCATTCAGGCAGGTGCCCAGAAGACCCTGAACAGCAAAGAACAGCAGGACAGACAGGGGAAGAGTTTTATTTACAAATGAGTGACAAGTTCCCTAATGGGTGATACAATTTTTCACAGAGCTTGGCAGGAAAAAAAAAATAAAAAAAGAATCAAGTCAAAATAAGAGATGAATTACATGTTGAAAACCAGAGGGACAGTGAGAGAAGTCACTCAATGCAATCTTGAACGGTTTTGTACTGTTCAAGCAAACCATTTCTGGGATTCTGCCACCCAAAAGGTGTTACACAGAAACTAAGATTACTCAAGTAAAAGTTCCTCTGTGGTTCTGTGAAGATGACACATTGTTCAGTCCAACTAAATTCAAAATATTCTGTACAGTAGTGAGATTCACTGAAAAGGCCCCAAAAGAAACTGTAGTTTCCTTCAGCACTTGTGAGCAGTGCACGAGTGGGTTGTCCCGGCTGCACTGTTCACTGAGACACCTTCTCTGTCCCACGTTGCACAGTTTGCAGACTTTACAGCTAGAAGCGAGCAAAGCCAACAGAAAATGTACTCAACATTTCCAAACTCTGCCAGTTTGGATGCTGAGAGCTGTCAAATACATGGGTTCAGCATGCAAACAAAACTTAGTTGTTTCCCCAGATTTTTAATAGCTTTCTAATAATGTTGCAGAAAAGAAGCTGAAATAACACAAAGGAGAGGATTTTGGAAAGGACACGAGACCTGCTTCATGAACTAAATTTCTAAAAAGCCCTGTGATGTGTTCTATGGCTAGATCTCTAAACTGGCACAAAATATTCTTAAACTCCCTCTTCCTGGGTCTGAGACTGGCATGAATTTGCCCTGCACAGTTTCTCCTTCATGAGTGTGAAGGAAGACAAGAAAGAGCTGATTTCTACCAAAAAGGACATATCAACATTTAATTTATCCCATGGTAAACTGACTACAAGTTTTTCCAAATATCATGGTAATAGAAGTACCGCACAGTAGACCATTTCCCTTCTCAATCTACTACATGTGTGCAGAAAAGCGAGTTTAGAAAGCTCAGACAGCATGGAAAGTGTCTTACCTGTATAGTCCTGCTTCTGCTCTCATGAAGAAGCAGCTCCTCTGACAGAAGCAGAGTCCGGGCTGGGTTGCAAAGATCTAAGGGCTACATTTGAAAGGAAAATGAAAAAAAAAAAGAAAAAAGAAAAAGAAAGAAACAGTCAAACCTTCCACTGGAAGTGTGGTTTGCCAGAAAAACTTTCCACCCACCAAACCCACTTTGTCTTCACTTCAAGCTGTAACTCATTCAGGGAGAGCCGCCCCACGCTGCCCTCAAAAGGACAGAAAGCCTGCAGTCCAGTGCCACGACAGAAAAGAAAACCTTACACCTAACACCTACGTCAGGCTCATCTATAAAAAGACAATAATCAGCTGCTCGCTGCTTTGTACTTTAACAGCTCTGCACCACGCAGGCTGGGTTATGGGTGCTCTTCAGCAGGAAGCACAACCACAGCAGCAGCACGTTAGGTTCCCACCTCCCTCAGACGTTTGCTACACGATTTTATGGATGCCTTTCACGTAAGTTTAAGCGCCTTTAAGAAGACTGGCCTTCCCATGCCACATCCAGCTCGCAGGTCAGCGCCTCCAGCTCGTCTCGGTTTCACACCGGAGCAGAGCAGGAGAGGTTGAGCTGTCCCGGCTGCTGCCCAGCCCGGGCAGCCCAGCGCAGCCCTCGGAGGATCCTCCGGAGCCGCACGGCCAGCAGGCGGGGGCAAGGGAACCCTGCACGGGGGCCGTGTAGGACGAGACCGTGCAAAGCATAAAAACCACTTCCTGAAGTGGCAGAAACGGCCCAGACTCAACCTAAGACAAATTTTGGCCCGATGAGTACATAGCCAGGAGTGCTAACTGTGTTCCTACCCAACACCAAACGGAGCGCGCAGCCGTGGCTGGTGGTAAGGTCAGCGGCCACCCAGGTGCTGCTGGGGAGGACAGAGGTGAGCACGAGGCCAGCCCCCAACACCAGCCCGTCTGCCCCTGAGGAGTTCCTCATCTCAGGCCAGAGTCACAGACAACAGAGATCATGGGTTTGAGCCCAAAGCAGATGGCCTGAGCTGACACGATAGTATCGCTGCTAACAGGAGGATCGATGGCTTCCCACAGCCTCAGAGATGCTGCATCCATCAGCAATGTCCCCAAATATACAGACCTTCTGGGGTTTTGGCCATATGAAGGGCAAAAATGGAAGGCACGGAAGTAGTTACAGCTACCACCACCACATTTAGGGTGTGATTTCATGAAAGTCATTTGTGGAACTGGGGAGCGAGAACATCCTCTGCCAAGACACTACTGCTCTGGATCCTTGTCAATTATTTTAGTGCTGGCCACCAACTGGACTACAAAACCTTTGTCCACACACTAATAACAGCACGAAGAACCCACATTGATCTTCAGTTGCGCCAAGCTGGTTGCTGAAGCCTGAACACTGGTATACCTTCTCCTGTTTCAAGCAAGCACCCAAGGGCCTGACTTGAAAGCTGAAAAGGGAAAGTCCAGCTCGGGCAGGACACAGCTCCCTCAGAGAAAGTACCTGGCACCGTGCTGAGCACAGCCAGCTCTGGGGAAGAGAGCTGAGGCTGACAGGGGATCAACGCATTGGTATATTGGTACGTACTTCCAATGTACTTCCAGCCACGCTCACCTGCACGAAGACGGGGAATACCAGCACTTTGGGAGCCAGCGTCACGTACGTGCCGTAGCTGGAGTGCGGGATGTGTGGCCTCACTATGGTACAGTTCTGGTAGTTCCCATAGCTCTTCATTGTCTGCACAGTCTTCATCAGCCTGGATTTTCTCCCAGAGCCCATGTGTGACTTCCCTTTGCATCCATTTCCTGGACCAAGAGAGGAAGCAGAAGCGCACAGAAAATCAGAAGAGAGCTCTCGCAGAGTTACCGCACGTCGCTGGCGCGGCTCCTGCTCTCACAGGCTGGAGGATGGCACAAAATCTAATGGGAATAGCTGGAGCCTGGAGCTGCAGGGACATTCATCACTCTGCTGTCAAAGTCTCTTGGGGTTTCATGAAATAACAGCGCTGACTTCATTTTTCCTAATGCAAAATGAGATGCCCCGTCACGTTTACGCACAATCAAGAGCTACGTTCTTGCTGGACCAGGACTCCACTGGGTTACCCCTCAGCACCAACACATCCGTGTGCACACAAACACGAACCCAAAGTCACAGCCACCCCAGCTGCAGGCCAGCACATCTTCCTGCGTTTGGGTGTATGCTGTCTTCTGCACAGTTTATGAATACAGTGCTTCAGAGAAAGAGACGTGGTGCGATTATATATACCTCCCTATGCAGTAGCGAGGGCACAACATAAAAAATAAAGAAAAAGAACAACCCCAAACACAACCTGAATCACACAAGCACCAAGGAGGTTCCCCTTTCCCCCCATCAGGAAATAGCTGCCTGCACCACCGAACTACAGCCATTCCCTTTCCAGTGGGGGAAAATCATCTATGATTAACTCTGGGTGGGGAAAGAACACTGGAAATGTAAGCCCTGGGACATTTTTATGCACAGAAGTCCTGCCTGTGCTGAATTCAGGGCATGGCAGTTAGAAAAGTACGGGAATTTCACATCATGGGGTGGGGTTGATGCTTTTAATCACAGCTTTTAGAAGACATTCAGATTAGAGAAAGGGACAGAAGCGATGAACGCATTCATGCACAAGGGATCAAGCCATGTCTTTCCAAATCATTCTGGGATGTGATGGTTACTCAGATATGGGGGTGACTTTGAAAAGGATGACCCCAATTTGCATGAGGCTGGCACAACATCATCCACTGTCTTTCAGCATCACATTTTGGTGCTGGAAGAAGTCTGAGCAGCCTGACTGGCTTTTCGCTCTGTCCCACTTTACCACAAAAAGCCATCACCCTCACTCAATAGAGGGATTACACAGAAGCGGTGTAACCCAGCCTCAGCTGGGCGAGCACAGCTATGACTTCTCCCAGCAAGCCAACTCCAGCTCCCACGGCCACTCCACGCCTGCAGCCTGCATCGCTCAAGGCCAGGAGACATTAGGTGATATGCCACACCAGTCCCAGAATCTCTAAAATAATTGCTAACTCTCTGATTAAAAGCACTATGGATTATTCTTGTTCCATACTACCTGCTGCTTGAGTGAGCCCTTCCTCCCCCTATTGCTGGGTAATGGTTGCTGTATAGGATTTCTAAACCGTTTCCTCCCGGCCTTTGAATACATCCAGCCAGCTCCCAGCAGCATTTTGCCTCATGAGTGCAGGCACAGGACACGGAGTGCCCTGAGGATGCTGTCCCTGGGCAGAAACTACCTCTGCGTTGAGGTGAGAGCATCACAGGCTGTTGGGAGCTGGTTCCTCTACTCACAAGCACCTATGAGCACCAAAACAGTTCAGTGGGCAGCAGTGCTGAGGATGCCTTTACATATCTCCTCTTCCCCAGACCCATTAGATGGAGACAAGGGGAGACCAACAGACGGGACCAGAACCAGATGGGAGGTGCCCAGCAGCCCTCTGTGCTGCTCTGCTCTCTGGTGCACAAGGACAGCACGGCTGCCAGCAGGGAGCAGCTCTGCAACACTTCCTCCTGAGAGCACAAGATCCATCAGGTCCCAGAGCCTTAGCACCCTCTGGTCAACCCTGCTCTGTCCTAAAACTCACAGGCAACAGCTCCCATGGGAAATGAGTGTGTCTCTAACCAAAAATTCAAGCTTTCTTCTGAAGAAGCCCCTCTGAAAACTTACAGCATCTCCTCCCTCCAACAGCTGATGAGCCAGAGCAGCTCAGGTCCAGCAGGTAGACCAGGCAAGAAGCTGGAGCATTAGCCCAGGACCCTCACCCACGGCAATGTCTCAGGACCATGAGGAGCAAATCCTCCTGCAGCCCACACTAGAGGGGTGCCGCAGAAGAGACCCCCGAGCAGCCCCGTGCCCTTCCTCCCATCACAGCAGCTTTCAGCGTGGTAGCTTCTGCCTCTGCACCACAACAAACACCCATAGCCTTCCTGAGCAGAAATGGGCCAAAACACTTCTGAACGTGGCTCAGAGTAGATAGGGTCTGGTCCAAAGCAAACATATGAACCTACCCAACATATATTCCACTAAGTATTAGGAAGTAGTGTGTTTACTTTCGGATAAATGCCAGCAGAGCCAGACCACGCTCTGCTGGCAATCCAAACCCGCTGTTTACTGTTTGCTTTAACAGCCTGCCTTTGCAGGGGGGCAGTTCTCGTGACCCAGGGGTTGTTTCCACCTCTGAGTACAATAATTCTGACATTTTCTCCTTCCTTTTCTCATGGTTGCACTGCCAGATAAAAATCAAAGCACAAGAGACAGCCCAACACAGGACAGATATAAACTGTCTGGGCCACTCATGGTTTGCTTTTCCACTTATCCCTAAATCACCTCATTTCATTTGAGGCATTCATCACCTGCACAGGTCCCGTTTTCTGCACGCTGGCACAGAAACACATCCAGCCTGCCCGAAGCATCAGCTCCTGTCTCAGTGTGACTGGTGGCCACCTCCGCGCTGCCACGCTTAATCATCGCTCAGGATAACTACTGCGTTCTTCTCTCTGAAGACTTAGAGTTAAATAAACTGAAAATAATCATTAAAAATTACTATGGGAAGAAGCCTGAGTCTTTCAAATTCCACTCTGCTGTGAGAACAAGTCCCCGCGGCTCAGCTCGTCTTCGCACAGGCTCCCCAAACGGCAGGGAAGAGCTGCAGTTATCCCCGGTGCAGAACAGCCCCTGCAGCTCCGCCGTGGGAAATTCTTCCAGCTGCAGAGCCCCAAGGATGGGGGCATTCAAACACCGGGGCTCGCTCCTGCTCCCCAGCGTCCCCATCACAGCTTTGCCAGCCCCACACCTCACCATCCTGGGGCACTGCCCAACCTTTATAGGCAGCACAAGCTTTTCTAGCTGGAAATTGCACTGACAGCAGTGCCCGCACCAGGGAGGGACAGCTGAGTCCCCTGCAAGTCTCCTGCAAGATCATACCTAGGAGGTCGGCTCTGCTACGGACACACAGATAAACCTTGGGCATCCGAACAGAGCAGAGCGCATGTGCTGCCTCCCAAAGTTCCTGAATCAAGCAGCAGGCAAAAGGTGTTTTTGCAAGGAGCTGAGCATGCTGAAAACTGCAATTTCGTTAATAAAGTCAACAGCACCCAGTGAACACACTGGGGAGTATCCCCAGAACTCACTACTCTTGGGTTGCTTGTGACCCTGGTCTCCCACGCCAAGTGACAGTCACCTGTTGCTGTCCTGCTCAGGAAGACCTCCTGTTGGCCCCCGCTCCCTCTTTCGCAGCCCAGGATTCATGCAGTCCCCCCAGCCCTGACGCACACCCCACCCTACTCTCCCTGCAAGCCCAGCCATGCATGGTTCTCCAGCAGATCCATTGCAAAAAGTGAGTTTATGCTTCAAAGGTTTTCAAGGAGAGCTGGTCCAGAGACTGCCAGCAACCTTGCAGCAGCCCAGGAAATGAATATTCCCCAAACCTGGCCCTTCAGCCTGCACTGCTGTCTGCACAAATCCAGCTCATGGCCATCCTCACTCCCCTAGAGATAAAATGAACTGCAAAGCAGGGGGACACTATTAGCACCCCCAGGTACAGTATCGTGCCTGAGAAGGGAAACACGTCACGGATAGACCCACAGACGCCTGGGGAACTGCCGTATCATAAATATTTAGCACTTTCACACTTCGTGCTTTCATCATCCCCCAGCGGAAAGCCCCTGCCACCAGCCTCCCTTCTTCAGCCGCGCTGTGAGCACCCACAGAGCCCTTCTCACCATGAGGCTCACTCAGTCACATCAGCAGCAGTGCTCTCCTCTGGGCTTGGTGGAAGGGTTCTTGCTTTTATGTTTGACCCAAAGAATGGGAAGATGCCGCAGCCAAGAGCCTCAGGCTCCTGCCACTGTCCTCAAAATGCGAGGGACTCCAATGCGGGGCTAAGAGCAAGAGCTAGCACTGGAAAGACTGCATCTAGCTCTGCTGGGTGCTCTGAGCAGTTTCCAGCACATCAGCAACTTACCCACAGTAGCATTGTTCTCTTGGTAGACAGGCCTCAGCAGCTGTAAGACACAACCCGGAAAGGAGACCGTCACCTGAAGTGGGCTCAAGGCAGACTTCACAACAACAAACAGCAAATTTCAGCATGCCCAACCCAGCAAAGCCAAAGCACTCCAGAGAGGTGAAAATCTTTTATGCCCACCAGAAAATGAGAGCAATGTTCTGTGCTGTGGCCTGCACAGTGGAAGCACTTCCCATACCCCTGTCCTCTGAGGGAGCCCTGAGAAGAGGCAGCAGGTCACTGGCCTCGGCTCTACAGTCCTAGTGGTAAATGCTTTAGGAGCAGAGCGGAAGGTTCCCCAAGGTAGCTCTGGCTTAGAAACATGGCAAGTGCTCCAGCAGACATGTAGAGGAGACGCCCCATAAGTGTGGGCCAAGCGAGAACCCAGCAAGCACAGCCAACAGCCGCGTGCAGTAACTCGAGCGCGGGGCTGGAAGGCCGCCCTACCTGGCTCCCGGGGTTCAAGGGTGCTAAGATGATGTAGTTCTGGTCAGCAGCAGAGGGCACCCGGGACAGGGGCGGCATGGTGTTCGGGCTCGGCTTGCCAATCTCCGTGTACCTCTCCCAGCCGTTGAGCACCAGCCCGTCGCTCCCGTCGTACAGTACGTGGCAGCTCCGGCGCTGCTCGGCCCGCGGGGGCATGGTGCTGTTTTTCTCCCGCTTGTTGGGCGGTGACTGCAGGTCGTAGGCAGACTTGCAGGAGGATCTGCGGATCATGCCATCGTGCCCTGATTTGACCTGCGGGACGAGCCTCCAGACCAGCAGAATGATCTCAGTGGGGCAGTTCCTGAAAGAGACGGCACGAGGTGAGTCAGAGACGGAGCAGCGGGGAGTGAGGCACCCCGAGGCACAGCCGGACAGCCACGAGCCCTTCCTCCCTGCAATGCCTCTGCCCTTCCCTCCCCAGCCCCTGCATCCTTTCTTCTTCCCCTTCAAGGAGTCCTTTCCCAGACTCCTGCATCCCTCAAAGCCTTTCCCTTCCCACAGCCACCCAAAGCTCCTGCTCCCCTGCCCCATGCTCCCTCGAGCTCTCTCCCCCGTAGTCCCGCACTGATGCTCACCGGATTTCATGTGCCAGCTCCACACATTTCCAGTGCTCCACAGGCTGCTCGTTCAACTGCAGCACCGTGTCGAGCTGCTGCAGACCGGCCTTTTCGGCTGGGCCACCTGCGGAGGGAAGGGATGTGTGGGTGTCAGTCACCTGCCAGACACGGAGCTGAGCGTGCTGGGGCAGGGGGTGCCCTGGGGTGAGGGGACACCCACGTAGCACAGCTTCACAGCTTGCACCACGCACTGCAACAAAACTAATCTGCTTCCCCTAACAGAGCTAAGGTTGTTTTTCAGTTTTATGCATTGTATTTTTTAAGTGTTAAATATATCACCGAGGAACTGATAGAAATCTGTTGAAGTTCATGAATTTCACAGCGCTTGGGCACAATGCTCTCCTCGGCAGTTTGCTATGTTAAATACGCATTATATGTTAACATTAGGAATTAGGAAAAGAATATGAATGCGTTGTTTTTGTATAGAAACTCCAGGACATGAACAGATGGGTCTCTGCTTCTAGTTTGTGACCAGAGACACTGTTCCTCACGGACAGGGTGTTGCCAATAGTCCGACACGGGAAGCCAGGGGGATTTCCTGGTGTGCAGTGGGGAGCACCAGGGGGACGCTGAGTCCTGGAGATTCACACCAGGAGGATCCATTCAGGCAACCAAGGGCTCCTGCAGTCCTGTTCCTTCTGTGCTGATCTGGCTCCCCCCTGCAGACGCTTCCCACAGGTCTCCCAACCACCCAGACAGTTCTCAGGTTGGAGAGGGAACAAAATGTCTACACGTTACAGCAACTCACTGCCAAAATAGTAACCCAGTGGCCTCTGTCCTCATTAGAGGCAACAGAGAATTCAGTAAGTGAAATTTCTTCAAGGTAGCCAGAGTCCTGCAAAGCATGGGAGCTTCTGAGCCACAGCCTGCTCTGGGAAGCAAAAAGGAGCAAAGTCATTCAAATCGAGAGGGATTAAAATGAGCCAATCTCTTACCAGAATCCACTGCCTGCACACGGACTGGGGAGTCACAGCAGATTGTGAAGCCAAACCCATCGCTTCCTCGAGGGATCGTAATCTGAAAAGAGATACCAGAGTCACCCTTTTAAATAGGAAAGCACCCACCGTATGTGATCAGCGAGCATCCCTCACTCCAGCCACACGCTGCTTTCAGAAACACAGACACACGGCATTTCCAGAAGCAGCTGCAGAGCCCAAAGGAACTGCCGTGAGGAACGCTGTCACTCTGTGACCCCACACGGACAATGGGTCTCTCCCCCGCTGCAGCCAAGGGGATGGAAAGAGCACTAAAAAGCAATGTGAAATCAAGTCCAAAGACCAATGGAGATGAGCGACGCAAAGCAAGTGTTTACTGAGCACATGCAAGTCTCCGTTCATGGCTTTTGCAAGCGTAAGGAAAGGTCAGACAAGCCACTGGAAAGGAAAACCTGGCAGTCTGACTCTGACACTGATTTCTAACACAGCTTCTCCAAGCAAGTCACTTAAACATTTCATTTCCAGCTGGGCAATACACAAACAGCAGCACTCCTCCAGAGGAAGCCGTGAGGATCAGTGCACTCCTGTCTGCAAGGCATCTGTGCTGGAGCGGGCTCTCGTGTACTACCCCATTAGCTGGGGTATGTTTTCTCTTGCTGAGTTTGAATAGGATGGATGCTGTGTTGACTTAGGTTCATTTCTCCTCCTGATTCTAGAAACAATGAGCTTATTAATAAAATTATATTTATTTTTTCATGTTGGCTTCCAGCAGCAGCTCAACACGATGGTTCCTGTAAATACCTGATTATCCCCAAGACATTTGTCAAGATTCTTGTTTTACGGACAGAGAAAAGAAAAAATCCAACATCTCTGCCCCGTGTTATTTAGAGAACAAGCGGTCAGAGAGAAGAGAAGGAATCCAGTGAAGCAGCCAAGGAGAACTGCTTCCACACTCCTTTACCGCAGGAGGGCAAATCCAGCAAGCTTTCATTTCTTTGCACCTTTCCCCTGCCTAATTGCTCAGCACGTACACACACACACACAAAAAAAAGGGGGTGGGGAGGAGGCTTCAAAAGAGAAACTGTCTTTCTCTGACAAGATCATAAAATAGGTCCAGTCCCACTACGCTGAATATTTTTTTCTCTCTGGAGCTTGGTGGATTCTCAAATAGCAAAGCGACTGCTTTTGGCTCTGTGCCTCCAAACCAACCTCACACCTTAAATGCAAAGCTTGGGGGATCCGAGTTCTGCAGAAGCATCACCACCAGCACCGTGGGAGCCAGCCCAGCATCTCCCCTCCACATCCACTTCCCAGCCCAAAGCTTTCCGCGTGCCGAGAGCTCTCCCACCCCTCCGCGAGCTGGCTGGCTCTTGCCCCCCACCAACGGAGACACCTTCCCTGTGTTCCCTACACAGCAGCTTCTCACCGCTGATCTTCGCTTTCCTCAGCTCCCACCACCATGCCCAATAACAGCGAGCTGAACATACACTGTTGCCGCTGCACAGAGCTAAGTAATACGAGCGCCTGACACAAGCTGCAGGGTGGGCAACAGGATGGTGCAGACTCCAGGACCACGGCTGGCACAGACTCGCTGTGCCCAAAACTTCATCAGAAGGTGCAAGCAGAAATTGCCAGAACAGCGAAATGAGGAGGTCCAAGACACAAATCACTGTTGTCACTAATACAAACAGAGCAGCATTCCTGCGTGAGGCAGTCACTATAGCCCCAATAAGAAGTGGTCATTTTTAATTAAGCTAATTTTTCGTGCAATCCCCGCTGAGCTAAACCATGACACGGAAGATTAACACGGGAGCACAGAGAAAAGCTGACCACGAGCTGGGAGCCCCAGCCCAGACTGCAGTGGAAAAACTGTTTGAAAGTGCAAGAGACTGGGACCTGCGCAAGCAAAACCAGCACCAGCGTCGCGCACTGAGTGGGTCCGAGAGAACTCACAGCAGCTTCTGCAGGGCACAGAGACCTGCCTCTCACACAGCAGGCCGCCACTGGCTGCAGCCAGCTTCACGCAACGCTTCGTTCCCGTACGCATTCATGCTAAAGTACCTTTTAAAAGAGAGAGCAGCAGCCTGGCAGAGACTTGGCTGCGTGTGTGCCTCTATAAGCATTAAATTAAGGCAACACCTCTCAGGTTAGCACCTTCATAGTCAGCGTGCTAAGTCAGACCCTTAAGTTACACGGTGAACGCTCCCTGCATCTACCCCCACTGCACACTGCAGCAATGCGCAGAGATAAGCCAGAGCTGCCCGGCCAAAGACGTTTTCCTTCTGTTCCTAATATTACCATTTACAAACGAGAGCAAATCAACAAGTAGCAGCAGCACACACGCAGCCCCTAAGGGGGAGAAAGCCCCCAGACAGCCGTGAACTCAAGCGAGAGCTGCAGCAGTGCGCGCACGCCGTGGCACACGGATCTCCGCGCGGGCGCGGGGCCGCACAGACCTGTCTGTATCTCCGCTCCGAGCACACCTTGCAGAGTCCATTGAAGCGGTTCATGGCTGGGAACCCTAAACTCGCCGCTAGCCCATGAAAATCCAGTCCCCCGCAGCAGCCGTGATCCCGATCTCCTCGTGTCGCACCAGTGTGGAACAAACCACAGTCAAACTGGCATGACCGCCCATGGGAACCCAGCTCCAGAGAAGAATGGCAGGAAGCCACCTTTCACCTCCCCAGCCCCTGTCTGCGCTGTATGCCGCTTTACGATAAGCCAGAGGGCTTCCTGAAAACCCTAAGTGACAAGGAAGAGAGAGAGTTTTATATTAAAATTCCTGTCAACTATTTAGTATTCCCTAGTCCCCGCTCTGTTGATGTGGCTTTTGTTCCCGCGGCATTCTTCAGCCGCACGGAGCACTTTGTTATTGCAATGTTCTCACAAACACTCTGAGGATGTTTAAGCGGCGTTTCACAGGCACCGGCTGTGCGAGCTTCACTTCATTAAAAAGACAGCTTGCACTCCTTACACTCACAGAGGACAACAGAGAGGATTTTTTTTTTTTAATTTTTAAAAAAAGAAAAAAAGAAAAAGTTTGGTTTTGGAAGCACAGACCCAAAGGACACGCACGTCCCAATGTTTTGTGCTCACAGAGTCACAGAGGGGGAGCAGAGAGGTCAGCTGAATTGTACCTACGGGGTAATTTCAAAATTAAAGACAAAGAGAAACTCCGAGCCCAGCCAGCAGCAGGGCACAAAGCAGGACACACCGAGTCTGCATGGCACAGCCCCAACTGGCAGCGCTGCAGCACAACCTTCTACACCCCTACGTGGGGATGGAAAAGGAGAGGAAAGGCTCGAGGAAACCCAAACCCTGGACTCCCCTGCCCAGCAGCCAGGGTGGCAGAGCTGAGGGCGGCTGGGATGGGTGTGCAAGGAGCTCCGGTGCTCCCAGGGGACCCGGCAGCGTGGCGGAGCTGCCGGAGGCGCTCCCGGAGCCGCTCGGGGCGCATTGTCCCAGCCGCCGGGCTGGAGCTGGAAGGAGGATCAGTCTTCCTTCCCAGCCACCATCTTTCAAGTCCGCGGCGACTGCCGGAGAGGAAGGGAGGAGAGGGGCGCTGGCTTTGTTTGTCTTGCTCAGTCCTACGCTTTAAAACAAATAACTGAAAACGCAGCTGAGGGAAGCAGCAAAGCGGAATTCAGCACAGATAAATCACGGGGCCGGCTGAGCCCCATTTCCGATGCAGGCCATGTGTTCGCATTCCCATTTCCCATCCTCGCCTCTCCTATAAATCACTGAGGCTCCACCGTGGGCCTTTCCCTTCCCAGAGCAAACGGCCCCGGGAGGAGGAGGGGAGCAGACGCACCCGTCCGTGGAGCCCTGGAGCCGGCCAGGGGCCGAGGCTGTGCTGCCGGCAGCCAGCCAGCCCTGTCCTCATCGCTCCTGGTTCCCGTCACTCCCAGTACACGGCTGGTACTTTGTTTCTGTGGTGATACATTGGAAAACAAGGAGGTCCTTATATAGCAACAGGGAGCGAGTGTGGGGTTACCAGCCCCATTACCCACCTCCGCCAATCAGTGCTTGATTGGGAACACTAATTGCCTACAAAAACCATGGTGTCAATAGGGAGGATGACGCAGCTCCCACCTCAGCACCATCCTCAATAATACGCCAACCCTCCAGCTCATTCGAAAGCCCCACACATGGGCTCTGCTCCCGGCGGCTCCCAGCCCCACATCCCCACGCACCTCGTGGGTCAGAGCCCCGCCGCACCTACCATCAGCTGCTTCATGTTGGCGGTGTCCTGGCTTTCGCACGTTGCGCCCTGACTTCCCGGCACTGGCTCTTAAGGAAAATAATAATAATAATAATGATAATAATAATAATAATAAAGCCACATCAACCCAACAGCACACAGCTCCTGACAGCCCCTCTCCCCCCATGCCACATCCACACACCATAAATAAGATCTTTATGTGCTAGGGGGACATCTCTGGGCCAGGGCAGGCCTGAACGGAAGCCCCAGGGGGTCTGCACTTGTGGAACAGGCGATGCCCCCTCACCCTGCTCTGTCCAGCCCTGGCAGCATGTCAAGGAGACCAAGGCAGGAGAGAAAGCTCCCCACGAGCCTGCACGGACCCCAAGAGCCAGAGCCCAGCCCCAAGTCCCCGTGGGAGACGCACCTCTGCTCTGCTTCAGCCGCCGCACAGCTACCTTCAGGTGCTTGGTCCTGCCCAGGTCCTCCCCGAGGAGGTAGTACCAGCCGCTGATCTCCTGGGCGGGAGGAGAGAAGCTGCTTGATGCAGGTACTCCAGCCCCGTTTAATTCAATCTGGTTGCCCAAAGCTCCAGAGGGGTCCTGCTGCTGGAGCTGCCCTGGCCAGAGCCGTGAGGCCGCCCGGACACGCTCGTGCATGGAGGCGCAGCCTGGAGCCCTTCTCTTAGGAGACGTGGACCGCTAAACTCCCATGCCCGTGCAGGAGTGACCAACCAGCACAACAGTAATGAGATCCTAGGGTGTTATGGAGAGACGGGGCAGGCAAGCTGCTGGTCCCAAGTAAACCACCCACATCGTGTTTGCAGCTGCTGGCAGCCTCGCAGGGAGCCCACGGCTCCGGCCTCATCACCAGAGCTGGGTGCCCAGACCAACCTGCAGCAGAGCTGGGTGCCCCGCAGCGGAGCTCCCCCTGCCCCTGCCCCATGTTTGTGCTGCGGGGGCGCAGCGCTGGCCTTGGGGACCCCTCACATCTCTGCCAGGGAGCCACCGCAGCCTCCCACTGCCCCCCTGGCAGCCAGCAGAAAACAGAGGACAAAACAGCCCGGCCCAAGCCTCGGAGTCAGATGGGGTTGCAGGACCCACGTTCCCAGAGGCCAGAGGAGAGGGATCTGTCTAAAAAAGTCTGACAAGGAGGGGACATCTTGCAGGGGACAAACATGACCAGAGCAGAAGCTGCTCCTGGGGACAGCTGCAGTTCAGAGCTGCTCTAATTATCTGCACTGCTGGGAGAGAAAGAAAAAAGAAAAAAAAAAAAAACACCCTGCATCTCATTTGTTCAGCCTACCTCTTATCCTTGTCTCAGGTAATTGCAACAAATAGCTCCTTTTTAACCTCTTGCTAAGGAGCACATTTCCACACCTCGGGGGATGAATTTAACACTTCCACAAAGCCCTTGCAGCCTCCCTAGGTCCTCTCGGATGTGCCAGCACCAGGCCTGGGCTGCCCAGGGATGAAAACCCTAACCGCTGGTGGCTAGGATGAAACATTTCAGTGTTTCGAGGGGTCAGCAGGAGCCGTGTACAGCAGGAGCCTTGCAGGCTTCGTTAGGAAGGCAAAGCCGGGCGGTGTGAAAGCTGTATTAGCAGGCGGCAGCCAGGCTGGGGCAGCAGCAGTGGTCGCAGCGGGGACACAGACCAGCACGGGCACCTGGCAGCACCGCTGCCTCCAGGAACATCTCGAGATGCGGCCACCTCTACGTTCGCCCTCCCCAGCACCACCTCAGCTGGTGAAGCCCCTGGTTGCTGTGTCCCCACAGAAAGGAGCGACTGTCCCACTGTCCCCTGCCTCGGACCCCTCCTCCAGCAGCCTCCCCCTCCCTGCCTCCGGCCGTCACACCGATACCAGTCTCCCAGTGGCTGCCCATACTGGCAGCGGGACCACGGAGCTCCTGGGCACCTTCCGAGCACCTTTGCCCCACGGTGCGAGGAGCCGGCTCCTCCCTGCTCCTGCCCCAAAGGTGCACCACATCCAGCCACCGGCCTGCAAGGGTCAGCCCCAGCCCAACACGCGGCACTCCAGCACAGCGGTACCTTGTCCAGGGCCAGGAGGGACTTCACGCCGAAGCTCATGCACCCGATCAGTTCACTCTGTCTGCAGAGAGTCAGAGACCATCAGTGAGTGCTTGCTGAAACCTCCCCGCGGACCATCTCCCCCATGCCCATCTCTGCAGGGACCCCGCAGGTACCCCTGCCCACACCAACAGCTGGGCAGTGCCCAGGACGTGCCCCTCTCCCCGTGCTTTGAGCAAACGTGGTGTAAGCACACGGCTTGGCTGCAGCAGAGGCAGGGAGGAGCTGGGCAGCAGCATCCTGATGATCACCTCCAGCCTCCCTGCTGCTGGCAAGAGCCTGGCCAAGGAGGCAGAGGCAGCCTGCAGGGTGCCAGGCCCCTTGCTGCTGCACTTTCCTCCTCCCTGCATCGCCCCAGGAGGGAGGGAAAGTCCCTGGCCCAGTCCCCAGCCCCACTTGGCTTTACCCAGTGGTGCAGCCGGGATGTTTAAATGCTGGCCCCGGTGACAGCCACTGAGCAGCCGCAATGTGGACAGAGAGTGCCGAGCGCAGGACTCCCTCTCCCCAGCCTGCACGTGCTGCACTGACGTCAGGGACAGCGCTCGAGGCCCGAGGCACCAGAGGAGCTCATGTGGGGTGGCCAGAGCAGATGATGGGTTCACCGTGGTGCCGGCCCCGTTTTAAAGAGACCAAAATGCACCTCGGAGCCCCATACCTGGAATTTCTCTCTCGGTTCCAGACTGTGACCAGGAGACGTTTCTGCTCATCCTCCTCTTGCACTGGGCTGTAACAAGCAGAGGGGACAGCCCATGAGCACTGCTCTGCACAGGAGCGCTCAGCAAGGGCTGCCCCCGTGTTCGTGGCCCCCTCAGAGCCAGGTCTTCTCTGCTCCCTGCACGGAGCACTGCAGCATCACCCCGGGTGGCAATCTCCCCACATGAGCCACTGCTGCCCTGATTTACTCATCCCTGAAAAAACAGCCACAAAGGGACACGACCTCTTCTGGGCAGGTGCTGGGGACACTGTTCAGGTGGTTTAAGGAGAAAAAAAGCGTCATGCAGAAAGACACACATCCACCATTGAAGAGCAAGTACAAGGAACAGTTCATGCTCTGAAATAACTGTTCTGACCCAGATTAGATGTTGCACTAGGACAGAGGACTGACAGACTGGTCTGCTAGCAATAACAAGCTCTACAGAAACATTATGTGCCATACAGCTCCTTTCCCATGCAGAAACATGCTGTAGCTATAGCAAATCCTTTTACCTTCTTCCTTCGTACCAGTGCCCATACTATTGCAGAGGTGCAAAGTCTAGGAAATGGAGTGTGTTTGCCCAAATCCTGCCCACCAAGAAAGTCCAACCGTGCGGGAGCGCCACTGCCATGCTGTGTGCTGACAGCTTTACGAGCCTCCACAAAGCCCTGCCCAAAAGTTCAAGGCATTTCAGCTACAAAAAACAGCAGAATAACGTCTGTCACTCCTCATCTCAGCAGCAGACCTGCTCATGCATGATGCATGTTTATTACAGACCATAATGCAAAAGCAAACACAGCGTCTTGGTGTCGCGAGGGTGCCCAGGACAGCAGCCACACGGGTCCCCCACCACTCAGTGGGAACAGAGCTGGGCGATGAGCCGGAGCTGCCGCTGCCCCGTCATACTCACAAAAGAAAGTGCTCGTGGAAGACGGGATTTTTGCTGTCTGGCACAGTCTTCGTCTTCTGCCTGCATTTCCAGTCGGCATCTGGCACGATCGACATCTTTATGCAAGGAAACAAGCAGCACATCAGCCACCTCAAAGCAAGCACGCGGCTGGCAGCCCTGCTGCTGCGGTGGCAGGAGACGGCACAGCCACTTTTACGGGTGGCTAAGCCTCGAAGATCCAACTGAGCCCGTGCTAACGGGTGGCTTAGATCGCTCTACCCTATGTATGCCAAGCAATTGTACTACAAAACTCCTTAGAGTGCAGGGGAAGGAGAACAGCAGAAAATCAGGGGCAGACGTGTGCAGATGCTGCTGGCTGCTCTCCGACCCGCAGCCCCCGCGCAGGGCAGATGCTCGCTGCGCTGCGTGCCCTGTGGTGGGAGCAGCCTCCCAGGAGAGCCTGGGGCCACGCGGTGCTGGCCACGCGCTTCTCCCTCGGTCACCCAGCGCGAGGCTCTTGCACCGAATGGTTACCACAGCCCTTACCAGGGTGTGCTCCGCTTTCCTTCTCTGCTGTGCCAACAAACCCCATGAGGTTGGGAAGAGGCCAGCCACCTCCCTGCACGCTGCGGGTGCTCAGCCAGAGCAGGACAGAGAAGCCCAAGGAGGAAAGAGAAGAGACAGGCAGCCCAGAGCACGCTTGGAGGAGCCAACCCCAAAACCCCAAGAGAGCGCGAAGCGCCCCACACAGAGCCCCAGCAGAACCCACCTTCACGTAGGAGTTGCACGGCCGGCACTCCTTCCCCAGCAGACCTTTCGCTTCCATGACTGGAAAGGAAACGAGGCAGTCAAGGCCCAAAGCACCGGGGAAGGCATCTCCCGGCACCGCAGCGCTCTGCTCTGCGGGGCCGAACCTGCCTCACACTGCCGGACCCCGCACAGCTCCCCGCAGCCCGGCCTCGCCAGGCACCCACAGACAGGCAGGCGTTGTGCTGTAATTTTTCTTTAACACAGCCGTGTTCTGCTGGCACCTGTGGTGAGGATGGCAGCAGATTTAGTTCAGCGTCCGGATGGCAAGTTGTATTTCATTTGCCGGACCTCACACACCTCTGTGCTCCCTGCCCTGGAGCCAAACGCCCCATCAGGTTAAACACCAAGGGCTGCATCCCGAGGCAGCCGTGCCAGCAGGGACTCAGCACCATCCTGCTGCCAGCAGTGGGGAGCCCTGCCGTTCCCCAATGCAGCTGGAGGCAATATCTGAGCTGCAGAGCCCCGATAGCCCAGGACAGGCTCCCAGGGTGATGCTAAGCTCGCTCCTAACATTCCCAGCAAGGCAATGATGCCTTTGTCAGGGAGGGAGATGTGTTCCTAAGAAACATGGTAATCTGGGCAGAAAGCCCCATGCACAAGGGGAAAGGGGCTCTGCAAGACCCTCTGGTGCCTTCCGAAGCAGTTTGCAAGGTTTGCCAAGACAGGCTCCACCAGGAGCCTCCTGCTCCAGACAGACCTGCTTTGGGGTTAAAGGTGTTGGGGTGGAGAATGAAGAAATAGGATGGATCACCCCGCCGTCACACAGCTTCCTCCTGCACACGCTGACTACCCTGAGCACCCAGTGCATGCGGCAGGATGTTGGGTCCCAGGCCTTGGGCCGCACTTCTGCCTCTGCTCGACTATTTCTCGTCTCCCAGTCCCCACTTTGAGGGACAACATCCAGAATAAGACAGTGACTCGCATCAATGCTGAGGCTGCTCCAGATGGAGGGATTTGGGGTGAAGCTGGTGTCAGAACTGGGCTGGTGGGAGCCAAAAAACATTTTCCTGCTGTTGTGTCTTTACAAAGCTTCCGTGCACAGCTGGAAAAGGGCAGCAAGTGGAGAAGAACAGGGGCTGAGCATGGCTCAGCCGGTCCTCGTGGCCCCACCAGTCTCAAAACATCCTCTGCCCCCATTTCATTACAAGCAGGCAGGGGCGAGGCTGGCCGTAAGTTGGCTATTGCCAATATTTTTGGCTAATATAAAGGACATTTCAGAGGAGACAAAACATTTCAGATTTTCTTCCAGTTTTTTTTTTTGGTCTTTTTATGTCTTCATACAGAGCAAAATAAAAACTTTATATAACTGGAACACAAAACACACTGTGGTCACCTGAAAATGAAAGTTTCCAGAAATTTTGGTTTGGCCACTAAACCAAAGAACTGCTGTGCTGTGGAGCTGTTCCTGACAGGCACCACAAATCCCTCCAGGCCTGAAAGAGCTCAAAGGCAGGGCATGGCAGTGCTGTCCCCACCGCTAGTCCCCCATGGCTCTGGGGCCACCTCCCCACACGCCCTAGGGTGACACTCACCATGCAGTGCCAGGATCCGGCCCCGCAGCTCGATGGACAGCTTCAGCTGGCCTGGAGGAAGGAGAGGGGAGACAGTGAGTGAGACAGAGCTCGCACCAGCGCTCAGCAGGATGGAGACTTCACAGCCCCAAGGCTTGTGCAGGGCCAAAGGCGTCCTGCTCTGCGCTGGGCACAGGGCATCGCTCAGGGAGCCAGGGAAAAGAGGTGAGAACATCTGCTATCAAAAAACTCTTACACCTTCAGATGCAAAAAGCATTCAACAAAAACTGAATACCGTATTCTCAGCACAGAGTAAGCTGCTGGCATGAGGCAGGAGTCCATGGCAGAAAGGAAGGCAGAGCATCAAGGCGAATAGTTGGATTTAGCAGAGGGTGAGCTTAGCCTTGCCAATGGATGCAGCGTGCTCAAATCCTCCCCCTGCCCGCATTCAACTTCCCCTGCACCTCTCTCCTGAGCTTCTGTGTGGTCACGGGGCTGTCACCTCCGCAGAGGTGCCAGCAGGCCAAGCTGCAGATGGCCTGGACGAAGGCCAAGGACAACCAGTGGCTTTTGGTGGCAGGAAGGTGCCTGCACAGGGTCAGCCGAGGCACTAACCCGGTGTCATGCCTCCGCTGCTGCGGGACCGCGCTCCTCGCACACCTCCCCCCTGCTTGCCCTGCTGCACGCCTCACCCAGCCGGGTGGTGCGGGGGAAATGGGGAAGCTTTAAAAGCCCTTCAGTGGCTGTCACATCCAGAAACAGCTCGTTATCATGGGTACTGTCAAGCAGAGAGGACGCGGTGACAAGGGCCAGCACAACACAGCTCGCTGCACAAGCCCAGCCACCGGGCAGCAAAGCATGGGGAGGGCACCCACACCGCAGCCTCCCCGCGGGGCTGCGTCCCATGGGGATCCCAGCCAGCTGGGGCTGGTAGCAGACAGGTAATCTCCTAAAACCAAGAGTCAATGCCTGCTTTAATCTAGGATTAAACAAGAATGGTTTCGGACGTGTTTTGACACTGAATAGTTGTCAGGTGGCCAACGAGGCCAGCAGCTGCCAACCCCAGGCCGAGCAGCGCCGCGCTGTCCTGCAGCCCAGGGCTTTTGATCAGGGAGGTTGGGTCGGGGAGAGCCTCGAGGAGCTACATGAACACAACGTGACTTTGCAGCAGGACTGGACGGAGATACCCTTAGCCCCAATGCCCTGGCTCGGCTGCAGCCCCCCGCCAGGCTGTGGGCCCGGTGCCCCTCATCGCCGTGAGCAGAGTGAGGAGCGGCCAAGAGATCCCAGGCAGGACGGCTCCGGCAGCCTGGGGGTGAGACGTGACCACCACAACGCCAAAGCGAGAGTCGTACTTTCCAAGTCCAACACCGTTTCTAAAAAGCTGACCCTGGGCTCTGAGGGTCTGCACCAGGAGCAGAATCGGACTGACCAAAAGATGGAAGTTAGGGAGCAAACCAGGGAGACGGCACCGGCTGGACCATCGGGATCCACCCAAGCTGCTAAAACCACCGCAGCCGGGACCGAGTCTGTGGCAGGAGTCACACAGCAGTGCCTGACGCTGTGCAGAGGGGTGGGGAGAGCAAGCAGGGGACAAGCCAGACACCCACCGAGCACCTCTGGCCGTGGATGACAAAAACAAGGGAGGAAGTTTCAAGCTGCATTACTGCAGGGCTTGGAGACCAGAGCAGGGAGGAGATCGTGCTTCCAACCCACCGACAAGATATGGGGCCAAGTGAGCCGCATAACACACGGCGGACCTGCTCCCTCCTGTGGGACTGCCTCCCTTCTCCCACAGGGGGAGAGCAGCGGGTCTGCCCGGAGGTGGGACACGTCAGAACCAGATCCGGGCACGGCCCCAGGAGCCCTGGCAAGGATAAAAAAGCAAAGGGGGTTGGCAGGGCCGAGGCCAGGGCGGCCATGCCTGCCCTTAGCGGTAGGTAGTGAGCCAAGGGAGCAGATCTTGGTGAGGGCAGAGTGAGAGCACTTCTGAGAGCATTTCTGCCCCCCTGCAGGTGGAGAAATAAACTAGAAGAGAGCTCAAAGTCTGTCAGGGACAGGGCCGGCTGAAACCCAAGTGCAAAGGCTGGAGGACCCAGGCCGGCCTCTGAATGGTCTGGTGGTCTAGTGGTTAGGATTCGGCCTCTGAAAGCCTTCTGCAGAGACACAAGGACCAGATGGGAGAATTATTTCTAAAGAACAAACCAACAAAGGAGAATCCCAAATACACCTTTGGCTGGCAGTAAAGTCACCATCTGCAAACACAGCATCCACACCTTGAGAACACACTGCTACAGCCCGCTCGGCATGCAGGTGATGGCCCTTCAGCAGAGCTGAGAATAAAATCCAGCTCTTTCGCGGCTGTGAACCCAACCTGCATTTCCTGCTGCCTTTCACAACACCCATGCCAGATCCTCAAGCTCCCGCTTCTTATCTGGAGCTGCAATTTGTGATTTTTGGCACTGCCTGGACCTGTCCGCAGGCAGCTGATTCCCAGCATTGAACAGCCAAGCGGTCACAGCCCCAGCGCCTGGGAGGGCCACGCACGCAACCCCCCCTGGCTGAGCAAGGGCTTGGGTCTGCGGGCAGCAGCTCTGCTCCGCCATCTCACCCCTACGTGTCCTTATTCCCACACACCAACAACTCTGCATCAGCCCCAAAGCCTGCCCACAGCACCCGGACTGGCACGAAGGCTCAGCTGGCAGCGCTTGCTGGGGTCTTGGTAAAACGCTGCCGGTGTTGGGAGCAGGCTCTGCCCCCCAAGAGGCTTCCTGAAAAAGCTCCCAAGGGAGGTGCTGCCCGCCGCCGTGCCAGCCTGGGTGCGAGGTGCAGATTTTGGGGGTGATGCAGGGTCTGACATCTGTGTAATTGCTCTGGACCAACCCAAAACCAAACATTCTCAAACACTCCTGGAGAATCAAACAGACGGAAAATATCTCTGGTGCAACATCTTATGTAGTCCAAAGCAAAATAGCCCAGATACGCTTCTTTTCCCTGGCATACAAAAAACAAACAAACAAACAAACAAACACACAAAACTAACTTGCAGACATCATTTGCACACATCTAGACATCATTTCAACTTAAAAAACAAAACAAAACAAAACAAAACCATTTTGTAAAAGACACACCGAAGGAGTGCATTTACTGGGGTGGGGATATCTTATCTTACGGGATTGTTTAACCTGAAACAATTAACAGAACTTGTACCTCATTTTTCACTCAATAAAAGAATGTTGACAGAAATTTTTCAAATCTCTCTCCAGCTCACGTGTGTGTACGTGTTTGAGAGTGCACACCTATGTGTGCATGTGGAAATGTATGCCTGTGTACACGTGCAAGTGAAAGCAAGGCGAGAAATAAAGACAGGACACAGACTTCCTCAGGTGGGGTAAATCAGGGCAGTTCTATCTCATATCAACTTATGACAATGAGAATATCGCCTCCAGTTTCATGCCACCAGAGCCACCTCAGCCTTTTAAGATTTTAACCCTTCTGCTATCTCCAGATCTCCAGCGCGGTGGGAACCATCTCACTGTTCCTCTATTAGCATTTAACAGCCACTGCAGCGCAAAAGCAGAACGCCCTGTCTAACCAAGCATGACGAGGAGTCAGGCCAGTAATGAATAAGCCCTGGGGAGGAGAAAGGAAGCTTTTGTGCTGGGTAATTCGGGGGGAGGAAGCTCCTATGCCCAGCCCTGGCCTGAGAGTGGCTGGGGCCACTCAGATCCGGGGGCAGCCCCCAGGGCCAAGGAACGAGGGATTGGGTCAGATGGGACTGTGGCCTTGGGCATCGGGTGCATTGCCGCTGCTTCTGGTTTTAGCTGTGCAGGGGCAGTGCCTGTGGCCCCTCTGTTGCTGGTGACACCAGCACCAAATTGAAGAGAGCAGGGAGAAAATGAGCAAGTTTGCCTTCACCAGAAGTACCAAATATTGGCCCGCAGTAGGAGAGGATGTGGGACAGTCAGTGGGAAAGGTCCTCTCCTTCCCATGAGGGGCAGGAAATGTTTCTCTCAATGCCTTTGCTACCAAGCATCTCTAAAGCCACAAAGGGCAAATCGCACACCCCATGCACATGCCCCAGCCAGCCTGCCTGACCCCAAGGGTGTCCCAGCCCACTCATGCAGGGGAAGCACTCCTGGGTTTGCAGCAATTCCGGTGCTTCTATGGGGCCAGGATGGGACAGCAAAGCTGCTGTTGAAGAAGCCGGCCCAGCCTGAGCTGGTGGAGAGGATTTGCTGCACCAACTCATGCACTTGGACAGATCGGCTCAGTGGCAGCAGTCACATTTTCTGAGATGCACAGAGCAGTAACCTTCCTCCAGGACTGGGTGAGCAGAAACACAACCCCTGTCTAGGCAAGCTCTTAGGCTGCATTTCCACCACTCACCAAAAGGAAAAGGTCAGAAAAAGATTTTCCCCTGGTTTACCTTTTTCAGCGCACCCCTAAGATGAGCCAAGGGAAACAGTTTTAGCAGGGGGGCCCAGCACAGCTCACCCAAGTCGCCTGGATCAATAAGGTTAGTATAAATAAAAATAGGTGCAGTGAAAAGCCAGAGGAAGGGGAAAGAGCAGGCAGCTCATCCCACATCAGGACCCGCACGCAGCTCCTGGCTGCACGCCCCATCACAGGGAGCAGGGCTCAGCCAGGCTCGCAGCACCGCTGCTGAGAGGGCACCCAGCACCCGTCCTTCTGGCCCCCAGGAGCTGGCAAAGAGGCGATTCAAGCTGAAGAACAAAGCCGGCACAAGGAGAACAGGGATAAAGCAGGTAGGAACAAGCGGAGCTGGTAACTGAACAAGTTCCCACCCATGAGAGAAGTTTGCTGGGCTAAAGGAGGGCACACACGAATGGCATCTGTCTGGAGCAGATTCAGCAGGAGGGAAAATCTTGTCCTTGCTGGTCATCTCTGGTGAATGGAAAAATGAGGTTTCTGCTCCTTAAAGTGGTTTTCTGGTTTCATTGAGGGAAAATGCAGGTGTTGCCTAGGCCAGGACAGATGAGAACCACAGGGCACGAGCAGGGTGTCCTACCCAAAAGGGGGCCTTCTCAGCAGGGGAAAGCGGTGTCTGTGCGGGAGGTCCCCATGGGCACAAGGCAGAGCACCCCAAGGCCTTAGGCCCTGCCACCAGCCCTTTTGAAGTGACCTCAGTGACCCACAGAGTGGGGCTGTGCTGGCCCTGCCCTGCCTGGGTGCTCCCGCTCGCAGCACCACGTCTCGCCAGCCCTGGTCAGCCTGCAACGGGAGCTGTGGCTGCAAAGACGATGCTTGGCCCCAGCTCAGTTACAGGTGCAAAAGGCACCACAAAACTCACAACATTGGGCATGGATAAAGTCTTTGGCTCAAACACAAGAGGATTTCAGCTTCCATGCTGTCCTGAGAAGTTTGACGCTTAAAATCCAAAAGGGGAAGGAGCAGCAGCCCTGGCTGCCCAAGGCCTCTCACGTAACCCTCTCCACACCCCCATGGCTCTTTCATGTGACTGTGTGCACTGCTCATTTACAGAAACAAGCAGCAGCTCTGAAAGAAAACTTCTGCTTTAGAAGGTGGTGTAGGGCACCCAGCTTCCTTCTCTGACAAGCTGCCGCACACCACGAGCAAAGGCCGTGACACCTGCTGCCGCAGTCACCCGCTCAGGGTGGCCGTACAGGGCTCGCCGCCAGGCCGGCTGCAGGCCACAGAGCCCACCGCAGCCCGCGGGCTTCTTCAGCCCACACGGCAGCACCAGGACGGCCACAGAAACACCCACACATAGCAAGGAAGGAAATAGGGGCTCTGTGGCGGCTCTGGCCGGCCCCACAGAGCAATCCCAGCTTGTGCCCATCCAGGGGGCGAAACGACCCGGGTGTTCAGCCTCTGGCCGAGCGCTACGGCACTGCTCGGCGGCTGCAGCCAGGCTTCAGGGCGCTGCCCGGCGTGCCTGCTCGATCGAGCCACACATTATTCCAGCTCAGCGAGGCAGAAGCGAGCGGGCTGCTCAGCGTTAACGCCTTGGGGGAGCAGCGCCTGCCATTCCTACAGCCACAGGGGCTTTGGCCACAGGCTGCTGCGGCTCCCTGTGCTGTGCCACCCAGGGCCACAGCCACGGCCCCCCCGGCACCGCGAGCACCCCGGGGGCTCACCGCTTACCGAAGGTGCTGAGGTAGAAGGAAGCTCCCAGGGGTTCAGCCCGGCGGGTGCAGAGCGAGACCCTGCGGACATTGCCGGGCTCCATGGCAGGACACCTCTAATTAGCCAGCAATTGGAGCCCCCCCGGCTCGCCTGGGAAAGCCGTGCAGCCGTTTCAGCCAGGAGGGCCAGGCGGGCGTGCAGCCGGGTTTCCAAGGGACGCGGTCCAACCGCCGGGCGTTTGAGCGGCGCAGCTCCCATTGGCCCCGCGGATTTGAATGGAGACCGCACCTGGGTGAACAAACAGGCCCAGGCCCCAGCACTGGGCTGCGAGCAGCCTCTGCCCTCCCCGGCCAGCCCCGGCCCACGCGCCGAGAACAAACTGCTGGGAAAAGGGAAAACCTCGCAACGTTTCTTCTCCCGCTCGCCGTGCCAGGCTGTAATTCTGCTGGTTGCCATCGGGCTGGCGAGCGTGAGCTCAGGACAGTGGCATTCACAGCTCCCCGGGGAAATTTCCACAGGCAAGGAAGGGGTGCAGGAGAATTCACCTCTGGGGGATTAACCAAGGAGGGAAGGGGCGGCAGGGCAGGGGTTAAGTGCGTGCTGTCCTGTCACAGGGAAAGAGGCACACAGCCCTGCAGGGGACAGGTCTGCAGACCCCAGAGCAGCCCTTCCCAGCCCCTGGGGGCTGGCAACGCGCCCACCAGTTGCAGGCACTGGTTACACAGCTTACTGGGAGGGACCCAGAGGTGGGCACAAGCTCTGCAGCGTGTGGAGAAAAGGTGGAGGTGGTTTCTCTGAGCAAAACCTCTCCCCGGTGCCTGGGCTGGCCCAGAGCTCTCTGCTTCCCACCCACAGCTCCATGCAGCCCTGCTCCACAAAGCAGGGCTGCACGGGGGGGGCGATCTCCAGAAGTCCAGACGCCATCTCCTGCACAGTCCAGGACGCTGGACACACGCACCCTGCCCTCCACCCCACGCTCCCAGCCAGGGCTGAGCCCCAGGCTCACCTGCAGACGCGCTCACACCCTCATCACTTACCTTTCCCTTTCACCCGTGCGTGGCTGATCTTCCTCCTGCTCCCCGATGGCCCCCTCTGCCTCCTTGGGGAGGAAGGTGCAGCCCCACGTCGCCCCTCCAGCAGCGCCGCCACGTGCTCTGGCCCCAGCATCCAGGGGCTCTGCCCCGTCCCTGCCAGAGAAAAGAGGAGATGGGAATAGGCAGGGCCAGGACACGGAGCGGGGACACAGGGGACGTCGCAGGCTCTGCAGTACCCCTTGTTTTAACAGCCACAAGGGTGTGCCTGCCTTGCCCCCAACTTTCTCCAGGACACCACGCTGCCAGGTCTGTGCCGAGCTTCCCCTGGCCAGCTCCACGCAAGTGCCGGCAGCGCTGCCCCTCTCCCACACCATTACCCCCTGCCCAGGAAGGGTGGAGAGGAGAGACAGCGATATGCCACAGCCAGTGCTGCACCAGAGCAGAGCCCCATGCTCAGAGGGAGTCACCCCCATGCACGTCTCAGCTGCAGCCTCAGCCCTCACCGTGCCGCGCACCAAGTGCATCCCAGAGGCTTTGGTCAACACCAAAGCCTCTTTGGTCAATTGTTACCTTCAATTATATTTAAAACAGGCTACTGGCCCCATCAGGTTTTATTAGCCCATGGGCAGCTCTCCAGGACGCTGGAGATGCTGCCGTGACACTGCTTGGTGTTCAGGACTGTTTTGCAAGGTGCCAGCTTGGACCCAGCACCCAGCCCACAACCTGCTGAAGAGCTCAGGCTCCAAGCAGCAAGGAGGCTCCGTGCGAGGAGGCATCGCGGGGTTTGCTTGTGGCCAGCACCCTGCGCATGGCACAGCAGCCCCAGCCTGCCCCTCCTTGGTCACAGCCGTCACACCACCAAAGGGCAAAGACCCAGAAATGGGAGCCATGATGGAGAGGTACCTCCCAAACGCAGCTCACAGCAGAGGAACCACCACAGCCCAGTTTAACTACTCAAAGTCATAAATATCCACCTATGTGTCTCCCACAGATTTGAGCAGCACGGGACTAGTGCAGCACAACCGTCTTACGCTGCCCTTACGCAGAGGCAGTGCTAACGTCCCGTGGGATGTCCTGAGCTGCAGAGTCACAGGTTAATTCCCCCACCAGGGAATTTCCCCTCTGGCAGGGGTGCTGGGCAGGTCCAGCTGGATTTACACCAGTAAAACTGTCTGAAACTGCAGGAAAAGCAACAGAAGGAACAGAGTGAGCAAGGGAGGGATGCTCTCTGGACAGCCCAATTTATCACTGCCAACAGACACCTATTGTACCACTGCCATAAATCACAGCCCCTTTGGGCATCAGGAGGAGACAGATAACTGCCCGGAGTCTCCAAAGGCCCCAGACAAAGAGCTCAGCCCCGTTTGAGCTGCCTGCCCCCCACAGGGCTCAGCCCAAACCTTGGCAATCTGCACAGGCCTTGAGAAGGCGCCTGGCCAAGCAGCCAGCTAACGCCGCCCACCGCTTTACTTGCCTCCTAAGATATTTAGAGCCTGCAAGGTCCTGGACTTTCTGCGGGCAGCTCCCGTGCAGAGATCCTGCCCCACAGTGGCAGGGTGCCAGGTGCCTCCTTATCCCTTCTGCACACAGCAGCACAAGCCACAAGCATGGCACCAGCCCCAGAGCCGAGTCCACACGGGCTGCGTGGGAGCCACTGACCTGCTCAGGGATCCACATCCATCCCCACTGACAGAGGAAGAGGCACCAGGCACCATCCACAGATGATCTGCTGGCATGGCACAGCACGGCATGGCACAGCACAGCACCTGAGCAGCCCTCCTGCACTCAGTAGGCTCCAGGTCTGTCCCCTGTCCCCTCCACAGGGACCCAGAGATCAGAGTGGGATGAAGAAGAGGACCCTAAAAAGATGTGTTTTCTTCTTTAGTTGCTACCCTACATAAAACGCAGAGGGTGCACAAGCAGCAGAGGTTATTTCAGCGAGCAGAAACCCCGTGGGACAGGCAGAGCCACAGCACCAGGAGCTCCCACATGCTCCATGGTTTCTCTGCAGCTCCCCCACACCTGTCCTTTCCCATGACACTGCAGGATGTGAGCGCAGAGGAAAGCCAGATCCCTGTTTCCCAGTGAGGCTGACGCTGTCAGACGTAAGTGAGGGGAGCAGGAGATGCAGCCCAGTGACACAGGTCCAGGCCCTGCAGCCTGGGCCACCAATTTAACTCCTTTGGCTACCTGGAGGCCCCACAGCTCCCCGTGCTACCTGCAGCCTCTGGAGCTCCCCAGTCCTTCAGGACCCTGTGACCTGGGGACACATGGGGGAGCCGGCACTGTTGGCTCCTGCCTCTCCTACAGGCACCTGAAGCAGCGAGCTCGGACCTGGGCCAGGTCTGGTGGAGCACAGTGGGTGCAGGTGGAGAAAGGCCTGACCCAGCTCTTGGGGCTCAGCGATTAAAGCATCTCTGCCCTAGCAAGTACCTGGATTCCCACATCTGGCACGGCTGCTTTGCGTGGGTAGGGATTAAAGCAGACAAGCTGGGGGGATGAACCCCTTCAGTCCTCGCAGGCAGCACCTGGGAGAGGAACCAAGTCAGATGTCTTGACGTTACGGAGCATTACAGGAGCTCTCCCTTCCTCCCCACAGGGAGGGTCCGGGGACTCCTCATCATCCCAGCCGCAGGGGGTGCAGACAGACCTCGTGAAGACTCAAAGCCCCTTTCTTACAGCTCCAACAGCAAGGTCACAGATGGAGGTCCCCAGAAGACAGCCTCCCGATTGCCTTGGGTCACAGGCAGAGCTGCTGTCACCCCCTGGGACGGGAGGCTTGAAGAAGGACCCTGCCACCAGCCCCAGCATCCATCCCTCACCGCGTCCCCCAGAAGCCTTGTTGATGCTGGAGCACCACACGCAGTTCACAGGTAAATGGTGTCAAGGCTCTGTCCTGGGCAATCAGGAACCAGCAATCAGGTTGGACGGGCACTGCTCAGGGATACAGAGCGATTTCTAAGGGGAACAGGCACTTCAGAACATTTCTCCCTTCACACTTATAAAAACTCTTCCCCTCATTTTGTTCAGCTGAACCCGTTTGCTGACATTCCTGGTGATCTCCATCTGCGAACCATCCAAATTGAGAATTTATCCCAACAAATGTACTAGTCCTTTGAAAAAAGACACGTGGGATTGCATGTTTCAGGGAACAGCATCCCAGCTATCAGTGACCAGCACAGCACATCTCAACCCACAGAACACACAACACCAAGCAGTCCCACTGGGGAAACAAGCAAGGGACCCACTCCACAGCCCCAGCGATCTCCCTGAATCTCTGTTAACACAAGCAGAGCGCGCACCAGCCCCAGTTTTGCCCTGTCCTTGCCTACTTCACATCCCCACGGCAGCACCAAGACCGCAGCTTACATTGCTCCTCTCCAGCACCGCCAAGCCTGCAGCAGTCCCTGGCACAGGGCCACACGCAGCTGGAGGTGTCTCACGGGGCCATCCTGTCTCCTAGGAGCTCCCCAGGCTCACACAAAGTCTCCCCTCTCCCTGTATTTATTGCAAAATGCTGTTAAAAGGCCAAAGGAAAGACAAACAGGACAGTAAAAAAATAAATGCACAGTTTCTCTAAAGCAGCCGGTCTCACAGATTTGGGTAAAAGAATCCCATTAGAGAGGTTTTTTCCCATCCAAACAAAATAACAGAAGAGGTGAAGAGTCCCTGTGGGACTCTGAGGGTTCAAAGCCATGGGAGCCCCACACATGCAGAGGGATTGAGGTTCATCAGCTGCAAAAATCAGTCCTAATTCTCAAACCCAGCAGGCTCAAGCCCACTCCATCCTGCAGCGCATGGCACTAACAGAAAGCCCCACGGTCTGCCGCTGGCAAACGCAGTCCCACAAGGAGCTGGGCGTCTCCGACACCCCACCAAGGGCCTGCGGGAGATACGGTTCCTCGTCTCCTCCACGCACCGGGATGTGGTTCGGCGGTGATAACCAGGCACCTGCCCGCTTGTAACGCACGCTTCGCACAGCAGGCAGAGCAGCACCGCGCGCTCCGCGGAGGAACCACCCGAGCACTCACTTGCCAGCAGCGGCGCTCCCAGCTGCTCCATCGCTCCCACGCAGGACGGTCCCTCGCCCCAGCAACGTCCGAGCACCAGCACCCGGCGCTCACGCTGTGATTTAGCTGCCACGAGCCTTTGACCTTGGCACTGCTGAAAAGGAGGGGGAAAAAACAGCGCAGAAATGTCCAAAGGGAGCAGAGGTTGTGACTTAGAAGTCACAAATTAAATTGCGTGCCAGGAAGAGACAGTGGAGACGTGCCCCGCTCTTTGGAGGCTCCCAACAGCGAGTTACCAACTCTTTCTAACTTCCCTCTTAACATTCAGACCCCTGGAGACTGACCTTAACCTGCATTTCTATTACAGTCCCCAGCAAACTGCACATTCAGCTGGTTGGCTTGGGAGTTAATGACTTTCTTTTAAAATTTAACACAGTTCTCCGTCACAAACTTCAGTTTGTCAGCACTAGGATCTGCCTTTGGCTGGATATTCAAATCCAAACATGTGCTCGCACAGTTATGCCAGGCAAAACGGTGCTACACACTCACAGAAAACTTCCAAGGTTAAAGCTGGCTTTGAAACAACAAAACTAAATCAGGCTGGGAAAATTACCTGCCTTCCCAGACGACAAGAGGATTTTTAGGAACAGAAAGGCTATTTCTGGGTAATCCTGCTGGGATTGCCAAAGTCTGCCATAACGGGCGGACGCAAAACCTCAGCACTCTCCCAGCAGTGGAACTGCTGCAACCCTCTCTCCCTGGGGTCTGCAGCAGACATCGAGTCCAGGGCGTAGCAGGAGTTCCCCGACACCATCTCTGCAGCAAGCACAGCAGTCTTTCCCTGAAAAATGCCAGTGAGGAACCAGCAGAGCCACAGACTGGCTGATTACTAAATCCTTTTCCAATCTGGGACCAAGAGACAGGTTTCCCCTGCTGCAAGGGTATCTTTAGAAACACCTCACCGGCTCTGCTCGCATCCTGGAGCCTGCGTGTCCCACTGGAGCTCAAATCCGTGAGCCAGCCACGGCACCAGCACCGTATCCCCACGTGGTCCTCGCTGCTGCCTTTGCCAAGCTGCTTCCGTGTCCGCTCACACCGTAGGCAGGATGCACTCGAGGCACCATGCTCCTGCAAATCTGCACCTCTCAGCAGGGGAGAATCCTTATCACACTAGGGATTAAACTTAACATTCACAGCTAGTATATAGCTACAGCATAATTAGACACTTCTAGAGGTATGTTTTTCTGAGCCAATTCTGAGCCTGCAGTGTTGCTGTGGATTACTGGCTTTGGACAAATGCTAAGTACTAAGCTGTTGCTTATTCAGTTTAATGCAATAAAAATGATATAACGATCGACCTCAGTCTTTAAAACATTTCTCATAAAAGATAAGTTTTAATCTAGTAAAAGGTCCACGGGAATTATGATTTTTGCCTTGGTGTGGTCACACGGACCAAAGCAATTAAGCCGAAACAGCTTAAAAAGTTACTGCCCGTCTCCTGAGCTGAATTGTGTGCAGAGCCCGACGCTGTGCTCACATTCGGCGGCTGAGCTGCTCTGCCAGCTGGCAGGCACTGGGCACCTGGGCTCTGCTTCGTGCTGCTTCGCCCAGCGTCTGGCACTACCCGACCCCTCCGTGAGCCAGCTTAGCTCACTGATCCAGCGGAAAATGAACTCTTTCTGGCCTGGAAACCGAACCCCAGGAATGAAGGTGTGTGTTACTGCCAGGCAGGTCCAACAGCTTACTGTCACCGAAAACTGTCCCATTTGGGTGGTGACATACCATTAGTTCAGCCTTAACGTGGCCACCTTAAGCCACCTCTCTAGATTCATTTGCCTTCTGGATCAATTAGCAGAGCATAGCCTGATTATTACATACCTCACTTCGTGACAGCTCTGTTCTCTGTAGTCAGCAAGGGGTTCTTCCTTCCCCCAGGCTGAAAACATTCACTTTTCCAATGCTATTAAAGAGCACGAGGTTCATCTGTCTAGGTGAGATAATGTCTGACCCTGCTGCAGAGTTCAGGCCTGGAAAAATAGGTCTTTCTGAGCTGCAGTACAAACAGAAGCAAGATTCATGGCGAAACAAATGCAAGCAAGCAGTATGAAAGGCAAATCAGAGGTTACCCTACAGGTTTCCTCTTTGAAAGGAAAGTGAATTAACCTTCCAAAGTGAATTAACAAAGTTACCATTAATGTAATAATTGGTACATGCAGCTGAAAATAGCTCCTTAGCTTGTACACATAATTTGTCCAAATATCTTTCTTCGGTCAGATAGGAACATCTATTCAATCAGCAGAACTTCAGGCTGGTCATTTTTCAAAGTCAAAACCACTGAATTGGCTTATGGTAAAAGAGGATCCCCGAATGATATCTCAGGGATGAAAGAACTGGATCTGAGAACCTTAATCAGAGGTGATCTACCCTTACAAGACCTGAGGTTGGAAGAGAAGTGTGTGAGTGGCACCTACGTGCTAGCACGCTGCACTGGGAACTGGGCTCCTCTTTGCGGTAGCTATTTTTTCTATAGGAAATGGAGAAAAAGGAATGATTGGAAACATTGGAATCAAATTTCAGGACTGTTATACTTGACAATTTGGAAGATATTAAAAATAAAAATAATAAACTTATTTGCTTTCAAAACCAAAAACGAACAAACGAAAAAAGCAGAGCAGCCAGGGACAGTCTCTAAGATAAGACAAATTTAAACTAGAAACTAGTAAAAACAAATGCCTGTAACAATATCCCATACCACTGAAGTCACTCTGATCTGAGCTGTGTGCCTGCCTTCAGCTTTGTGAACATTTGGTCTCCTCTTTGTTACAAGCACCGACAGAGGCAATAAGACACGGGCTTGGGTTCGTGTCATTGAGGGGGAAGGGGTGTGAATTGGTTCACAAGCCTACCGGGGTAGGAATACACTCAACAATTTGCAGGCTCAGGGACTAACAGAGCCTTACTTACACCTACCTTGCAGCCTGAGAGCAACCCTGGCAGAACCAGCGGGGCTGTGCTCAGCGCACAGAGCAAAGGTTGCATGGATCGGAGCTTCGGCGGGTACGTGAACCACTTTACAGCATATTTCCTCCCCAGTTTTGAGAAGGGGAAAAGGTTAAACCAGATGTCATTTGAGTCACTGACAGCCTCAATATTACAGGACCTGCATTCCTTGTATCACATCTATCACAGCAGGGCTTCAACAATAATGGAAATTATATATTTGTTCCCCGGTAACTACTCTACATGAGAATAGTCTGTAATTTTTTAAAATCATTTATTTGGTCACGATGGTACTGAAGTATCATTTTCACAGAAGTTAAGCAAGATTCAAGACCATCTATACTAACGGTGTGCTCCGCACAGTACAGAAGGCACTCGGTAAGCTCTCTGTCCACTGCAACAGAAACATAGACGTAATATTTCTGTGAAATTCTGAGAAAAACAAGCAGGCTACCAGCCTCCTGCCCACCCTTACCACAGGCTTAAAACTCACAGAAGGTGGGTGTTCAGAGTAATTCACCTGACATTAGTGTTTTCTTCTGAGCTTTTTTAGAAGCTCAGAGGTGCAGCAGAGGTGGAAAGAGCCCTGTGACATTTGGAACATCTGCTCTATCTCCTCGAAGACTGGCTCAGGGAGATGTTCACAAGTTCTGGTGACAGAAATTAATCTGAGAAAAGTAAAGCAAACCTAAGAGGAGCACTGGGGACCTAATGGTTAAAGACTATGCAGTGTACTGCCACAGCAGCTCCGTTGGTGTACTGACCCCATTTATACAGCAGCCAGCATTTCCAGCTAGGCAAACAAGAATTCACCTGATAGCAACTGTAATTTTTCTTTATGCAGACCACACTCCCAGGGCCTACATGCTAGAAAAGCAAGAAATTGCTATCTCCCACACCACGGTGTTTGCTGAGCCACGCAGGAGACCTGCAGGCCCTCAGCCCTTCCAAGAGCACGAAGGTTACTGCAACCACAACAGCCAGACTCCTGTGCACAGCGCTACCTTGAGAAATTACAGAAGGCAAGCACAGCAATTCCTTCTTCTTGATTATTTGTCAGTGGTGATCCAATTCTTGAGGACAGCCAGAAGAAAACCCTTTAAGGACAGAACCACAAGATTTGTCTAATACTGATGAATCACTTGGTTAAATCGGAGATCACACCTCCAGGCAATCACTAGGAAAGCGGTGATCAATGAGTTCGTAAAGCAAGTTCCTGGTAGTCTGATATACAGAACTCATTTACAAAGACCTAACCAAAGCAAGTTGCTGAGGTTCTCACGTAGAATTAAATCATTAATGAGTGAGGTTTTATGTATATAAATGAGGAAAAAAATCATGTTGAAAATTGAGCGCCTAAACTTCACAACAAGTCATTGAAACCACCTGCCAAGAAAAGCAATAAATGATCTTCTCCTTGAGGTCAGGAGTCAAGTTTACCTTACCAAAGAGATTCTTTATTTGAACAAGCTATTGAGATAAATTCTGGTGGAGACACCTGTTATATAGGTCAGACTGGGCAACCTAATGATCATTTCCATCTTAAAAAATAAACCAAAATAATCTGGGAGAAGTGTTCAACTCGACCAACTATCTCACGTGAAAAACAAGAACTGCCTTAACTTCACGAGGATTCCAAGTTAGTTCTTCCAAGAGTAAGAATGCTCTTTTCCTTCCTTCAGTGAAATTAAGAATTTAACTATAACTTTATTTTCTCTTTAAGGCTGTAAAACCTGAATCAGTTTTCTAAACAGATCTAAGCACATTCCTCTCCAATTCTCTATGGTGTATCCCAGCACTGCGGATATTTTCAAGTAACCATGCCACATATGGCTTCACCCCACTGGCTCACACCTGCAGGCATCATTTTTGCAACCACCCTGGTAGGGAGAGCAGGAGGATGGTATCATCTGTTTCAACAGTCTGCAGAACAGAAAATTTGTGCAAATTAATTTAGCGGGAAACATGAATAAATAAATAAAGAGGATATATACACTGTAAAATAAAGTTAACAGCACAAAACTGTAGGGAATCAGATTGTGGGTTCTCCTCAGGTATACCCATCCTAGGCCACCACAGGCTGACAAGCTGGCATCACATCCCACGGCTCCAGAGCTTCCATACTCAAATACCTTTTCTGGTCTCATCACGTATAAAACATATAAAACATGACTTACAGCTCATGAATTACAGCTTACAGTGAAGCACACGCACTCTTGTTATTCTGTTAGTGACCATTGCATCCAAGAAAGAGGGTCCGTCGTAACAAGCCTTGCTCACGAGCAGAGGAGCCTTGGGTCGTGCCCCTGGCTTTGGGCCAGCATCATCTCCGTTTTAACTCCAGCCTACCCCCTCCGCCACACAATAACACAACTCTGCCTTGCTTTGTTCTTAAATTAGGCATATAGGAAACAACCTCGCCCTCTGGCAAAACAGAAAACAAACCAAGCTTCTGATGACTCTTCTAACAACAGCAAGTCGACAGCCTGTCCAAGGCCGGCATTAGCACCGTCTGTTACAGTTACAAACGGACCAGCTCAATCAGTTGTTATTTCATTAAAAAGTAATGCAACACCTGCTGCAGCACCTCACCTCCGAGAGCCACAGGGTGACCGTAGAGTTAACAGCAGAACAAAGCGTGCTGGAAATGAGACTCGAGAGACGTGATTTGAATGTACAGTGATAGCCTTTTATTAATTCAATCACTATAAGTGGAAAAGTAATCAAGTTGTCACGCACACAAGCCTTCCTTCAGGTCTGACCTCTGTGTGCTCCAAATGCCACGCGCTATCCCCAGCATGCTATTACACGGAATGCAAGCTATAACCGTTACCTATAAACTTGTCTCACGAACGCCCGCAAACTATCCCCATTACGATACTGCCCCTGCCACAGGAAAATGCATGCTTTCTGGGGAAAAAGGCTGCACTGCCAATTACCGCTCCCAGCTTCAAGCACCACCCCAACACAGCGCGGTGCTACGACCAACCTATTACCCTCTCGCACTGTGAGTTTACTTAATTACCTCATCAGGTTATCGAAAGAGGGAAAATCCCGTGAAATTAACAGAACAGAAGTTGAGGCCAGGCACGACAGTTATGGGGCAGGGGTCTGCCAGGCGGCACGGCCTCACTGAAGGCAGTGCATGTGCCCTGCACGCCCCGACACCCGCGCTGTGGTGAATGGAGCCAAATCCAGTTGGAGGCCGGTTACTAGTGGAGTCCCCCAGGGCTCAGTGCTGGGGCCAGTCCTCTTTAATATCCTTATCGATGACCTGGATGAGGGGATCAAGGGCACCCTCAGTAAGTTTGCAGATGACACCAAGTTAGGTGCGTGTGTCGATCTGCTCGAGGGAAGGAAGGCTCTGCAGGAGGATCTGGATAGGCTGGAGCGATGGGCTGAGGTCAACTGCATGAAGTTCAACAAGGCCAAGTGCCGGGTCCTGCACCTGGGGCGTAACAACCCCAAGCAGAGCTACAGGCTGGGAGATGAGTGGCTGGAAAGCTGCCTGGCAGAGAAGGACCTGGGAGTATTGGTTGATAGTCGGCTGAATATGAGCCAGCAGTGTGCCCAGGTGGCCAAGAAGGCCAACAGCATCCTGGCCTGTATAAGCAGCAGTGTGGCCAGCAGGTCTAGGGAAGTGATTGTCCCCCTGTACTCGGCTCTGGTGAGGCCGCACCTCGAGTACTGTGTTCAGTTTTGGGCCCCTCGCTACAAGAAGGACATGGAGGTGCTCGAGAGAGTCCAGAGAAGGGCAACAAAGCTGGTGAGGGGTCTGGAGAACAAGTCTTACGAGGAGCGGCTGAGGGAGCTGGGGTTGTTCAGCCTGGAGAAGAGGAGGCTCAGGGGAGACCTCACCGCTCTCTACAGGTACCTTAACGGAGGCGTAGAGAGGTGGGGGCTGGTCTGTTCTCCCACGTGCCTGGTGACAGGACGAGGGGGAATGGGCTAAAGTTGCGCCAGGGGAGGTTTAGGTTGGATGTTAGGAAGAACTTCTTTACTGAAAGGGTTGTTAGGCATTGGAATGGGCTGCCCAGGGAGGTGGTTGAGTCACCATCCCTGGAGGGCTTTAAAAGATGTTTAGATGTAGCCCTTAGTGATATGGTTTAGTGGAGGACTTGTTAGTGTTAGGTTAGAGGTTGGACTAGATGATCTTGGAGGTCTCTTCCAACCTAGACGATTCTGTGATTCTGTGCCAGGTCCAGGTGCCAGCACAGGAATTGCTCCCGCCGGAGGCTCCTCACTGTTGCTGCTGGCGGCCGCAAGGCGAAGGCCCAGGGGGTGAGGCCGGGGGTGCCCCGGGGGTGCCGCGGAGGCCCAGTGGGGGCTCCTGCTGCAGGGAGAGGCAGGGAGCCATGGAGGGGGCGAGGCACCTGTCCTGCCCCACGGCCACCAGCCCTGCCCCACGGACACTAACCCTGCCCCACGGGCACCCATCTTGTCCCATGGCCACCAGCCCTGCGCCATGGGCACCAGCCTTGCCCCACGGACACCCATCTTGTCCCATGGGCACCTGTTCTGCCCCACAGGCACCAACCCTGCCCCACAGGCACCAACCCTGTCCCATAGACACCAGCCCTGCCCCACAGGCACCAGACCCACACCTCTCGCTCTCGCCCTCTGCCCCCCCGGCCCCCATCGGGTCAGGCCCCCACCAACTCCCTCAGCCCCCCCGGGCCCCCTCCAGTTCCCCCCCCAGGTTCCTTCAGGCCGCCACGGCTCCGCCTTGCCCCGCCCAGCTCCGTCCCCTCACAGCCCCCCCCCACAGCCCCGCCCCGCCCCTCCGGCGCCTCCTCGTCGCCAGGCAGCGGCGGGCGCGGGGCAGGACGGGACGGGAGGGGCGGGCCGCGGGGCACGCCGGGACGGGGCGGAGGTGAGCGGCAGCGCGGGGCCGGGACCGGGCCGGGCCGGGCCTGGGTCGGGCCGGGTTGGGCTCGGTTCGGCCCGGCCCGGCTGGGCTCGCCCCGCGCTCCCCGTGACGCCGTCCTTGCCTTGCAGGGGGGGGTCCCAGGATGGCGGAGAGACCGGAGGACCTGAACCTGCCCAACGCCGTCATCACGCGCATCATCAAGGAGGCGGTGGGTGCCGGCCGGGGGGCTGCGGGCGGACAGGCGGACGGACAAACAGACGGACAGACGGACACACACACACACACACACAGACGGACACCCGCACAGCCCGCCCGCCCCCGCCGGGGCTCCCCGTGCCGCGGGTTTGCCGCCCAAAGGCCCGGGGAGGTCCGGCCCTGTCGGGCAGAGGGCAGAGGCCGCGCCCTGCCTGGGCAGGGGCCTTCCCCACGTCGGTCACTTAGCGGGGGGTGTTCGGTTTGGGGCCGTCAGCGAGCAGCTCGGGGGCTCGCAGGGTATTGGGAGCGTGGCGGTCACCAGGTGAGGTGGTGGCCGCCTCCACTGCTGAGGCCGAAGTGTCTTTGCCTCTGCACGGCTTATTGTGCTTGAGAGAAAACAGTTGCGTTTCTGGGGGCCTTCGGCTGGCATCAAACTTCCTGCGGTAGCGTCTGAGATCAGCACAGAGTTTCTAGTCCTGCTCAGTGCTCTGAATGCTGTCAGAGAACCGACACGTGCGTTAGGCAAGTTTAAGTCACTTACAGCAGCTGCTGATAAAACTTGAATTTGCTTTCTAGCTTCCTGATGGAGTGAACATTTCCAAAGAAGCTCGGAGTGCGATATCTCGAGCAGCAAGCGTGTTCGTGCTCTATGCAACATCCTGGTAAGAATTTATTGCATCGCATAACCAGAGCACTTGGTTTATAACTCACCTCTATGCTGGCTGTCCTGGAGATCTGTTTCAGTCTGTGTGTTGGTACTGTCAGACTAAATAAAATAATCTTTAGCATAATCCACGCCACCAGATTGCCATAGTTTGGTTTGGATTGCCTTTTACAGCTTGATGAAGGCAAGAACCCTTGGCTGACTTTCCAGGCTCGCCATGTGGCTGCATTTGGGCAGATGTGAGCCAGCAGAGTCAGCCTTGGAGCTGGCCACGTGGATACAGCAACATCTTTGGGGGGTGGGGAGCATGCGGGTGGGCGTCTGCCCAGAAAATGCTCTGCCAGCAGTTGCTTTTCTGGTGTTGAGTACTCATGGCTTTCTGGAATTACTGCCTTGTAGCCCGTGTTCAGACTTTCTCCTTCTTTCCCCCGGCTATTCATAGAAAAGATTCACGCAAGCAGAAAACTTAAAGATGTGGGAAAGCAATGCAACTAGATGAAAACACTAACAGGCAGTGTAAGCGAGAGGGCATCTTAAACTATTATAGTAAGTGATTTAAAAGCCCTGAATATTTAGGAGATTTTCTTTCTTGAAGTTGTTTGTGTCTTTGATAAACAAGAATAAATTGATGACAGTTATCAATTATCTGTCTTCTTCTTGTTTTTGCCTAGTGCAAATAACTTTGCCATGAAGGGGAAGAGGAAAACCCTGAATGCTGGCGATGTTCTCTCTGCCATGGAGGAAATGGAGTTTCAGCGATTTGTAGGCCCTCTGAAAGAATCCCTGGAAGGTATCGTCCTCAGCTCGTGTCGAGGGAAATGAAGCAGCAGCAAGTCCTGTTTTCCTTGAACATTGGACAAGCAACACTTACTTGCCTGTCTTGTTTCTCTTTTCTTTGCCCAGCATCCTACACTGCAGGTTGCCTGGGGATTAATAATGTGCACCTTAGCAGAACTGGGATAACATTATTTCACAACTGATGAGGATTGAGAAAGTCTCATCTGGTATCAATCCCCTATTATGTTATCTAAGGAAAGTCTTAGGTGCTGCCTGTAAATGTGAACTCCTGCGACCTTTTCAGCATTTTTCTGCTGAAACTTAACGTGATTTCCTATGGAGCTGGTCAGCACAGCTCAAATAATAGGGTGAGTTGCTGCTCTGAGTTCACTGCTCCTGCTTTAAGCCTGGAGAGCTAGTGGACGTTGGACTTGAGCTACTGTAATGTTCATGCAGTGGCTGGCTTGCAGTTTTTCACTGTTTTCTTTTTAGTTTACAGACGTGAACAGAAAGGAAAGAAAGAAGCAAGAAAAGATAAAGACAAAAAGACAGATTCAGAGGAACAAGATAAGAGCCGAGAGGAAGAGAATGATGATGATGATGAAAGGATGGAGGAAGAAGAACAAAACGAGGAGGAGGAGGTGGACAACTGAGCTTGCTGATGAGACGTGCAGGGGTTGGGTTTTTGTAGGGATATAAACGCTGTAAAGAAATCTTGCTGTGTCCCCTCTTGTTTCCAGTAGAGCATTGTACTGTTCTTTTGGGGTCCATCTCTTTTTGACTTTAGCTTGTATATAAAGGATTTGGCTAAAACATTTTTAGCGGGTGGACCACCTCATCCCTGCGCGCAGGGGGCTTGGCAGCCTCCCCAGGTTCTGAGCCGGCAGCAATGGGCTATTTGTGCTGGGTTGGCTCTGAAATAGAATGAAAAAAAAAATAGAAGCTGCCCAGGAGAACCTGAGAGAATTGTTGAATAAGCTCGTTAAGCCAAGTCAGAGGCTGAATCTTTGTTAACCCATTGGGGCTTAGAGACTACACGATGATCTTAAGAGCCTTAGAAGCTGACCGCTTAAGCTTTTCGTCTATGTAACGTTTTTTTTCTTTAGTTTCTTGCATTCTGCCTGTGCCTTCTATTTTTTGCTCTTTGACAGTGATGCTCTGTCTTTCAGCCTTACCAGCTGTGTGCAGCAACGCAGCACAGCTGTACAAGGGCCAGCGAACTGAGCTGGTTTTCTCCCCTAAACGAATCTAAATCAAAAAACCTCACCGTACTTACAATGCAAACTAAATACCAAAAGTGCTTGTTTTGTGTCTTTAAAACCCTTGGAGATGAAGAGGGTTTACTTTTTTTTTATGAAAAATCTGAAGCAAAACTAACTGGAAAAGTGTGTATGAGGAATAGTAAAAGGAAGGCTGGCTCACGTGGGACGTTTGCAGGGCAGCAGTGGATCTGGTGGTCTCACCTCCCTCCTCCGCAGAGCTGCAGTTCCTGCAGGCAGGTCGGTGGTTTTTCTGCAAGTCTAAATGTAGTGTTAGAATAGCAGTGTGTTGTTTTTTTTTTTCCTCCTGAATTGGAGTGGACTAATTACTTCAGAAGACATTCAGGGTGTGCAGCCTACCTCCAGGAGTGCAGCGAGGGCAGTGCAGTCCTATGTAGGAAGGCCAGCCTCAAGTCTGTGAATTTTTTACATATCCCCATCGAGAAAATGGGGTCAAACCAGCAGAATTACCTGTTAGAATAAGCTTCTTTTGGACGCAGTGCTTTATTATTTGACCGATCTTTTTTCAAGACTAATAAACCTAATATTTCAACTTAACTGAGAGCTAGCAAAGGAAATGAACATTTTAGGTACATTTAAGTAAACCCCCCGGTTTTGCTGATGTGCAGCTTAAACAGGAGCACGTGGGAGGAGTAGTACGTCCTGTGTTTTATAAAGTTGATGCAGAACCCCCCTGAGAGCTCCCCAGCCTTGCCAGTTTTATGGCACAGTGACAACGCGCAGAGACCCAGCTCCCGGAGAGAGCTGAATCACCAGCGATCTTCTGCCATCCAGTTTCCACTGGCACACAGTCAGTAACAGGAGACAAGGCCGCACTGACAACGTCTTCCCGAGGTCTAACAACGAAGGGGTGCTTCTAGCTTTTTTTTATATTCTCGTACCTGTGTGGGACGCGTGCTCTGGCGGGACCGACAGTTAAATAAAAGCCAGACTCTTTGCAGCCGCTGCCTCCTTCATTTCCACAGGACGGGCTGGGCTCAGGGCCGAGGGCAGCGGCGGGGGGGGGGGGGGGGGGGGTTGCAGGACGGAACGGGAGCGCGCACGGGGCCGCGGCCGCCGCCTTCCCGCGCCCCGCCGCGCGAGACTTCCCGCCTCTTCCCCGGGAAGGAGGGGGCGGGGCGTGGCTATGCAAATCAGGGGGCGGGGCCAGGCGAATTCCGCGCGGCAGGAGCGGCGGCAGCAGGTGAGCGCGGGCCGGGGCGGCGGGGAGGGGAGCCCGCGGGCGGCGGCACCGGGCCGGTGGTGGTGCCGGTGGCGGTGCCGGTGGCGGTGCCGGTGCCCCCCCGCTGTGCCCGGGGCTGCTGCAGCGCTCCGCGGCCGGGAAGCGCCCTCCCGGCTCGGCCCGGCCCGGCCCGGCCCGGCGCCCGGCGGTTTTCCCGTCCGCGTCCCCCTGCAGCGTTCCCCGAGCAGGGCTGCAGGGGTGGCCGAGGGGCCGGGGGCGCGGTGCGGCCGGGGGGGGCTCGGTTTGTGCGGCCCGGAGCAGAGCAGGCTGAGGGGAGGCCTCCTGGCGGCCTGCAGCCTCCTCCCGAGGGGAGTGGAGGGGCAGGCGCTGAGCTCTGCTCCCTGGGGACAGTGACAGGACCCGAGGGGACGGCATGGAGCTGGGACAGGGGAGGGTCAGGGTGGTGTTAGGGAGAGGTTCTGCACCCACAGGTGGTCCGGGGCTGGCACAGGCTGCCCGGGGACGTGGGCACGGCACCGGGCTGCTGGAGCTCAAGGAGCGTTTGGACAAAGCTCCAAGACACAGGGGCTGGTGTGGGGTGGTCCCGTGTGGAGCCAGGAGTTGGACTCGATGGCCCCTGTGGGTCCCTTCCAGCTCGGGCCGTTCCGTGGCTGTGCTTCATGACGAAGCCGGTGGCAGGCACCCAGCTGGCACGCGGTGCTGAGCCCACTGCTGGTGCCAGGACCCCGGCACTGAGGCACTGTGAGAGCTCGAGCCCGGCTGTGCCCCGCAGGGACCTGTACCGGGTTTTGGGGCCGTGGGGAAGGTGCAAAGCAGCGAGTGGTGGCACCCTGCCGATTCCCACATGGATGCTCCCTCGGCATCTCAGAGTGCACTGGTTTCCAGACAGAAGATGAAATCTTTCCTAACGCCTTGACCTTTGTTAGTGGCTGTTAATTAAGCTGCAGCAGGGTGGGAGCCGTGCGGGGATCTGCGTGGCTCTGGGGCCGTCAGCACATGGGGACACATCTCCCGGCCGGGCCGCACCTCGCAGCCGCTCGCGCTGCCCTTCCTTTGCCCGCCGCAGCCCTGCCCTGGCTTTCGGGCGGTTTCGGGGCATGCAGCGGCTCAGCTTCTGCCAAAGGGGGCCCCAGGCAGCGGGGTACCCCCAGCTGCGGCTGTTATCCCCGCTCCGCAGGCCCTTGGGACCTTCCCCACCAAGGGTGGTGGCCTCTATCTGTCCCGTACAGCACAGCCGCAGCCGGCTGCCTCCCATCCCACCCCGTCCCCCTCCCCTGCCTCCCACGGGATTAACTGCCGGAGCATTTTCTGGATTCTCGAGGTGCATTTTGCTCACTGAACCCTTTGTTCCCGGTGGCTGCCCACTGCCAGCCTGCCTGGAGCCCTGCCCGAGCGGCGCCCGGGGGCTCTCGGCGAGCAGGGACGGGCTGCAGCAGCCCCGGTCTCTCAGTTATTTCCTAAGGGGCGCCGTGACGCTGCCAGCGCGCCGTCAGCTCGTCTGCATCCCACGCAAACACCGCTGTAATTTTTTATAGTGCTTTCATGTATGTAAGCTGGCAAGTAAGCGAGAGGTGCCCTTTCTGTATCCCCAAGCTAGGAATGCGAGGGCTCGGTTCAAGCCCGGCCTGAACGTGATGCCCCTGTTACAAGTGGGGCGGTCTGCTGCAGACTGGGAACTTGGCTCTGTGTGGGAATGTTTGAAGGGTCTTGAGCTTATCCCAGCGTAGCACAGGTGAACACCTCAAATTAAAGGTTTTGCAGAGGAACGGAGCCATCTCCTGACCAGCTCTGTCGCTGCCTGCTGTAGCAAGTGCCCGTGTAAGACGTCTTTCCCTGGACCACGGTCCTGGCGGGCAGACCCAGAGGTTTCTGTGTCCTGCAGAGAGCCGGGCACGGTGGGCGTGGGTAGAGAGAGGATCAGTGAGGCTTATTGCTGGGGAAATCCCTCCTGGTTCCTGGATTTACGGCAGAAAACAGGAGGGCCGTGGTGGGACTGGGGACGGGGGCTGCTCCCGGGATGGGTCCCGCAGTCAGCCCAGGGCCGCCAGGCTGAGGAGGAACCTCTGCTGCTTGCAGAAGCCAGTCCCCAGCTCTCCGCCCTCAAGCTCTCAAAACAAAGTCCGTGCTGCACGGTTGGTTTGTTTCCTGAAGCTGAACCTCGGCTCCTGGGCAGAGGCAGAGCTGGGGGAGGCCATGACCTCTGCCCGGGAGCTGGCCGGGCCCCACGCCCTCACCGTGCTCCGGGGGCCCTAAATCCTGCGCTGCTGCCCCGGGGCCAGCACTGCCGCCCCTCCGGCTCCTCTACTCGAGGCTCCTCCGCTCGGGGTGGTTGCAGGACCTTGCCTGGATGAGGTGCTGGCGCTGCTGGGGTTATCCCATGGCTCACAGCAGCTGCGCTCAGCCAGAAGTGCTCGAAGCCGCCCCGAAGGAGCGGCCTGCCCCTCGGCTGTGCTTTCCAGGCCGTCCTGGCCGCAGCAGCCGCTCCTGTGCCGCGCCGAGCGCCTCGTCCCTGGGGAACGCCAGCTCCTTCCCCCGGCTCTGGGTGCGCTGGTGCCAGCCCTGTGGTACCCCCCAGGTTTTTCTGTGGGCAAAAGGCAGCGTGGCTTAAGCAAAGCAAAGGATTTATTGTTGTGAAGCTTAAATCTGACTTATGTAGTCACAGCTGTTATTAGTGAGACCTAGTTATTGCAGGGAAAAAAAGGAAAGCATTAAAGGAAGAAGTTTCAATGATAACACAGCTAGAATTTGGCTTGTGCATGCTGACTACTTGCCCTTTGTTACCCCGTAAGCACCTCTGCCCAACTCCCACGTTTGCATTTCTTTATCAGGCGGTACGTAAGTGGGCACTGGGGTTGTGTAACCGCGGCGTTCATAGCCTCGTGGCTCCAGCGCCATCCCGTGCCTCTCTTCTTCACCCAGCGCCCATACGTTCCTGTAACTGCCCTTTCCCACTGTGGCCGTGACTACTTTGTGCTACACAGACCAATTTTCGACCGCTGTCTGTGTGTCACACAGCTGTATCGCACAATCGCACAGAGCTAAGCAAAAGTAGAATGAATTAAGCAAAGAGCATCTCATCATAGAAGATCGCTGTTCCAGCTCCACAAGCTGAAACAGAGCTCCAGGCAGCGCTGGGCAAGCCCTGAGACCGTGCAGAGGTGGTACAGAGCCCGCGGCTGGGCACCGACAAGGTGTTACGGTATTTACTGGGTTACAGGGCGAGAGGCTCCTGCTTCACCCCCGCAGCCTGGGAAGCAGATGCCCTGGGGAATTCGCTGCTGCTGCCCCGCTGCAGCTCACCAGATACCGACCAGAACCACGCTGGGCTGCCACGCTCTCTCTTAACTCACCTCGCAGTCACCGGCCTCAGCCCCCTCCTCCTCCTTACCAGCACCCGGCCACTAACCTGATGTTTTTGGCGTTTCAGAGTCTCCTTTCTCGGCTTCCTCGTGAATTCCCAAGATGCAGGCGGACTCGCTCCTTCACAGCGGCTACTTCCACCCCGTGCTGCGCTCTTGGCAGTGCACAGCAACCACCTTCGATGCCTCCAACCTCATCTACCCAATTTTTGTCACGTGAGTGAGCCCTGGTCTCTGGGTTAGGGACAAACCAAGCTCAGCTTGACCGCACATAGAGCTACAGGCTTGGGCGCTCCCTGAGCGCTTGGATGGGTTCAGACACCCCAAAAGATTCCCTGTAGACAAGCCTGGGATGGGGGCTGGGTTCTCTGGGCACTGCACACCTCCGATCTTCCTTCTCACACCAAGCGCTCACATCTCTGTCCCATCCGACTTCTGCAGTGACAGCCCTGATGCGGTGGAGCCGATCGCCAGCCTCCCTGGACAAGCCAGGTAAGAGCACAGACGCATGGCGCTGCGTGCCCCCTGCCACGAGCAGGGCTGACGTGGGCCTGAGATGAGCATGGGCCAGGGGTGACCCTCCCAGCCCCCCGTATTCCCTGTCTTGGGGACCCCCCAGCAGCTGGAGGGGTGGGAGCATCCCTCTGCTTCAGGAGAGAAAGAAATCAGATTGGGATGTTTGGAAAATACCGACACTGGCAGGGAGGGTGCCAGGGCCCCGCGACGTCGCAGAGCGCTCGCACGGTGTGGGCTGGGCATGCAGAGAAGTTGGGAGAGAACGGGGAGCCCAGAGGCAGCTGGACACGGCTCCTGTCCTGCGTTGGGTCCTGTTGCTCCGTCAGCTCCTGTCCTCGCTCGCTGCGGCGTTGGCAAGGCTTGGTCGGAGGCCAGAGGGGGATGTTCCCGTCGGGAGTCGGGAGGTGGGCAGGATCTCCCTTGTGTAGGGCAGAATTTCCAAATCTGTCCTTGCTGCGGGGCGGCAGGAGGTGGGTCGGCGTGGGAGGGGCACCGGGCACCTCAGCCAAGTCGTACAAAGCACCTCGCTGCTCACGGCTCTGCTCTGCTGGCCCTGGGCCCGTGGCCACGGTTGTGCAAGCAGAGTGCGCGGCGGAGCGCGTGCTCTGAGCCGCGCCAGGCACTGCGCCTGCTGCCCAGCTCACCGTGCTGAGCCCAGACTTGGCTTTCGGGGCTGCAACAGGAAAGCGGAGATAAGGGATTCAAGGGCAGGGCGTGCTTGTCCTTTCAGAGCAGAGACAGAGCAGAGCTCAGCCCGCTCTGTGTCCCTGCCGGGTAGATAACTGTCCCGTAGCCCCAGATAAGGTCCTGCATTGTTCCTCCCAGCACCAGCTCCCCTCTATCTCCCGCTGCTGCTTGCGGAGTGGCGCTGCTCACAGACCAGCACCCGAGTTAGTGATGAGCCCAGGTCCATCGGAGCGGCCCTGCAGGCAGGGCCCTGCGAACGGCCGGCTGGGTGGCCGAGCACTGTTAGGCCGGGGGGGTTGTGCTGTCCCTGGGGGCACTCGCGGTGTCTTTGCTGGTGCCTGGCAGCCTCCCTTTATGGAGCCAGAGAATCACAGAATGGCTTGGGTTGGAAGGGACCTTAAAGCCCATCCTGTTCCAACCCCTGCCATGGGCAGGGACCCCTCCCACCAGCCCAGGCTGCCCCCAGCCCCATCCAGCCTGGCCTTGGGCACTGCCAGGGATGGGGCACCCACAGCTCCTCTGGGCAGCCTGCACCAGGGCCTCACCGCCCTCATGGTAAAGAATTTCTTCCTCGTGTCTAATCTAAACCTACCCTCTTTTAATTTAAAGCCATTACCCCTTGTCCTATCACTCCACACCCTGCAAATAGTCCCTCCCCAGCTTTCTGTAGCCCCCTTTAGGCACTGGCAGGCCGCTGTAAGGTCAGCCGAGAGCCTTCTCTTCTCCAGGCTGAACAACCCCAACTCCCTCAGCCTGTCCCCATGGCAGAGGTGCTCCAGCCCCTCATGGCCCTCCTATGGCCTTGTTCTAATATTTCCCTGTCCTTCTTGTGCTGGGGGCCCCAAGCTGAACACAGGGCTCCAGGTCAGGTCTCACGAGAGCGGAGGGGGACAGTCCCCTCCCTCGCCCTGCTGGCTGTGCTGCTTTGATGCAGCCCAGGACACAGCTGGCTTTCTGGGCAGTAAGCGCACGGTGCTGGCTCACGTTGAGCTTCTCATCCACCAACACCCTTCTCAGAGCTGCTCTCATTCCATTCCCCACCCAGCCTGTATTTGTGCTTGGGAGTGCCCCAGCCCAGGTGCAGGACCTTGCACTTGGCCTTCTTGAACTTCCCTTTGCTCTTTTTAGGTACGGAGTCAACAAGCTGGAAGGGATGCTGCGGCCCCTTGTCGAGGACGGCCTGAAGTGTGTGCTTATCTTCGGGGTGCCCAGCAAGGTCCCCAAGGTCAGTGTGTGTGAGCAGGTGGTGGCAGGGAGCTGGGGGTGGCCACGGGGTGGGGGGAGAGCGGTGTGGGACTGGAGGGGGGTCTCCATATCAAACACGGGCAGCTCAGGGGCTGTGGCACACTGGTACCCCGCTGTGCAGAGCAGGATGGGGATGGGAGACCACAGCAACACCTGAAATGTTCCCGGAAACCCTGGGTGCCTCTGCTCTGTCCCTGTAAACACGTGGTGTGACACTGCAGGGTGGAGGAGAGCAGAGAGCTCTGCACTGCCGCAAGCAGGATGGGTGGCTCGAGAGGAGCGCGTCCTGTGCTCCCTCTCCTGGCCCTGCCTGGCACTGGGAGCTGCTGCAGGGTGGCCCCAAGACCTGCGCTCACCTTGGTGTCACTGCTCTGTCGCCCTTTTCCACCACTGGTGATCTCACCGCTCTGTGGTACACGGCCTCGCTGTTCAAAGCGTGTTTCTTGGGCAGGTCTGCTGCCATGGAGGGGCTGGTGGGAGGCCCTCAGCTCTGTGTCCTGAGGCATTTCTCTTCTCACAGGATGAGAGAGGCTCTGCCGCTGATGCGGAGGACACACCTGCCATCCAGGCCATCAAGAAGATCCGCTCCACCTTCCCAGAGCTGCTCATTGCCTGCGATGTCTGCTTGTGCCCTTACACCTCCCACGGGCACTGCGGTGAGCACTCAGCCTGGGTCCCAGGGCGCTGCTCAGGCACCGTCCCGCAGCAGCACCTTCCCCTGACTGGGACGCCGGGGATTTGCTGCTTTCTGCTGAAGAGCTCTGGGTGCTGGTGGGGCCAGGCCAGCTCCTGCCTCAAGACTTCCCAGTGCTTGCATTAAGTCTGGGAGACCTCCTGGATTCTGGCAGCAGCTGGACAGGGTGGGAGGCGCATGTGGATAAAGAACCCGCTCCCTGTCCCTGAATCTGTCTGAGCACCTGCCCAGGTCCCCCATCGCTGCCTTCCTTGCCCTGGAGCACCCACACGTTGAGTCCAGCTCCCGGGGGCTGTGCCGTTGGCCTCCTGCTCGCCGCCCCTCCTTACCCAGCTCTCTAACGGATTCCCCACTGTTGCTCTGAGCATCTCGAGAGCTTGCTCCAAGAGCCGTGCTCCCACCCTGGGGGTTGAGGCAGTCGCCCAGCTGTGCTGCCCAGTGCCCGACTCCAGGTTTGTCCCCTAGGCATCCTGCGTGAAGACGGCACCATCCAGAACGAGATCAGTTGCCAGCGGCTAGCAGAAGTGGCACTGGCTTACGCCAAAGCAGGTGAGCAGTCTCCCGGCAGCAGCACCCACGCTTGGCTCTTGCAAACTTGCCCCCTCTCACTTAGAGCTGGCCCAAAAGCAAACCCTGCCCTGGCTCCAGTGGGAGTGCTTTCACTCGGGGCTGCAGAAGCCTCCACCTGCCCTCCACATGCCACCCCTGAGGAAGTTGCAGGGACCCCAGACCCTTCGCTTTGGCCCTAAGAAGGAGATGTCTGGGGTCGCCTCCTGCAGGCAGTTAGAGCCCTGGGCGGGTCTCGGTATCTCCGGCCTTTCCCCGCAGGCTGCCACATCGTTGCCCCCTCGGACATGATGGATGGGCGCATCGCGGCCATAAAGCAGGCGCTGATCTCCAGTGACATGGGCAACAAGGTGAGCGTGGGACCTGTCAGGAGCAACACCAACAGGGGGGCCGCGCCACGAAGTGACCTGGGCAAAGGGTGGAAGAAGTGAACCCCCCCACCGTGCTCGTGACATGCCGCAGGCGTTTTCCTGCCCCAGTGCTGCGTGCAGGATGGGAAGGTCCTCGGCCAGACACACGGGCAAGCGAGGTGCCAGGCCTGCGGCAGCAGAAGGAGGATGTGGGGCAGGGTATAAACCAGCCATAGGAGGGAATCACTACTGCCCCAGAGCTGGGATGCAGCACAGAGCTTCTGGCCCTCATGGCTCCATTCTCCGCAGGTCTCGGTGATGAGCTACAGCGCCAAGTTTGCTTCATGCTTCTACGGTCCCTTCAGGTGAGGCTCTGCAGGGAACGGCCCCAGCCAGCACCAGGCTGGCCAGGTGTGTCCCAGCTCGCTACTTGGGAATGGGGCTCAGCCAGAGCCGGGGCTGGAGCCTACCTGGTTGCTTTGGAGCACCTTCTTCCTACTTCCTCGGTGTAAGAAGGAACAAACGTACCTTGCCCAGGAGAGGCCGGCTGGTGGGAAAGTGCTGGGTGAATTCCTGGGTGATCTCCTGTCCCACCCCTGCGTCTGCTCATCCTGGCAGGCAGAGGGAGCTGCCTGCAGCTGCCAGGAGCAGCAAGGAGGGGGGTCACAGGAGCACCAAAGGGTGCATTTCGGGACAAGCCTCAGCTCATCCAGCTAGTAGACATCCCAAGAAAGGCATGGCCCCAAGAGAGTCCCTGAGGGACCTGGCCCGGAAAAGAGCAAAAGGGAAATGTCTGAAGTAACTTCACCCCAGCCCTCTGGGTTTGGAAGCACGGCTCCTGCACTTGCTGGGGCTGTCCCCACGTCCTGGTGTGGATGGGGAAGAAGGAGCAGCTGCTCTGGCTGTTGACCCAGCCCGTCCTCACACACGAAGCCGTGCAGGGTGAGAGGCAGAGGGAGCCGTGCTGGCACCGATCTCTGCCCTCTGCCTTGTTCCCAGGGATGCTGCGCAATCCAAACCCGCCTTCGGAGACCGGCGATGCTACCAGCTGCCGCCAGGCGCCAGGGGCCTGGCGCTGCGAGCTGTGGTGAGTCAAACCTCACGGTTCTGTCGCTGTGGGGACTGGAAAACCCTCACACGGCGCCCAGGCAAGAAACCTTACACCCAGCACTGCAGAGGGGCTTGGGACGAGCTGGAGGCAGGAGGGGGGAGGCGCGCCAGCTGAAAAGGCTGAGGGGCTTCGCCCTCCACAAGCGAGAGCTGTGGTGCCCACCAGCTCACCAGAGAGCTGGTGCACAGCAGGGACCTGAGGACTGCGTGTTCGGAGCCGTGGAGCTGGGTGTGCTGTTCCTGCTGAGGCTTGGGGGGACAAGGACATGTCCCTGGACAAGGAACACGCAGCCCTGGCTTTCCCCAGGCAGCTGGCGAGGGCAGCGCCAGCTCCTCCATCACAGCCTGTCCATGGGCTCCTGTGGCCTTCAGGGGCTCACCCAACCCTTGTGTGGCCCTGGTCCCCTGGGAAAAGCAAACACCGGGTCAAAACTGCTGGGAAAACCAACGGGGCGCTTGCTGGTGTCGTGAGCTGCAGGGATCGCGCGCGTGCTCTCCTCGCAGGACCGGGACGTGCGTGAGGGAGCAGACATGCTGATGGTGAAGCCCGGGATGCCCTACCTGGACCTCGTGCGGGACGTCAAGGACAGAGTAAGGCCCGCACGCTTCCTGCAGGCACGGGGGGCTCGGGGTAACCCCCGAGGAAGGGGAGCAGGTTGGGGGGTGGCCAGCATCATCATTTCAAAACCTACGGGGATGCGACTTGGCGTGGCAGCTGGGTGCTCGGGGAGGGGACGCCGCCCCTCCGTGCCCTGGGTGGCCGAAGGGCCCCCGGCGGGCGTCCCCCGCTGACCTCCCCGCCCGCAGCACGCCACGCACCCGCTGGCGGTGTACCACGTCTCGGGGGAGTTCGCCATGCTGTGGCACGGCGCCCAGGCCGGGGCCTTCGGCCTCAAGGCCGCGGTGCTGGAGGCGATGGCCGCCTTCAGGCGAGCAGGTGAGAACCGGCCGGGATGGGGCCGGGTGGGAGGGGGGCGTCGGGCTCCGGTTCCATGCTCGGCTGCCGGCCCCTCTCCTCCTCCTCCCTCAGGGGCCGACGCCATCATCACGTACTTCGCGCCGCAGCTGCTGCGCTGGCTGAAGGAGGAGGCGGCGGCGGGGCGGGCCTGAGCGCGGCGGGCGGGACCGGGGGGGGAGCCGTGGCCGGGGGGGCCGGGGCCGGGCTCCCGGGGCCGGGCGGTTCCCGGCGGGGCGGAGCCGGCCCCGGGCAGCGCGGAGGAGGTAGGTGCGGGCCCGGCCCGGCTCCCCCCCCAGCCCCCCCCCCGCGCACCTCGGCCCTGCCGCCGCCTCCCCGGGGCCGCGCTTCTCCCCCCCTCCCCCCCCCCCGGGCGATGCGGGCGGGAGGCGGTGCCCGCGGCCCCCCGGTGCGCGCTGCCGGCCCCCGGCTGCCGGCCGCCGCCGCCGTGTTTGCGTAGGGTCGCCCTTAGTCGTGGCTCGCAGCGGGGGCGATGCTTCGGCTGCGCTTGGTGACGTGGGACGTGAAGGACACGCTGCTGCGGCTCCGGCAGCCCGTGGGGCAGAGTTACTGCGCCGAGGCCCGGGCTCACGGCGTGCGGCTGCAGCCCGAGGCGCTCGGCGAGGCGTTCCGGGAGGCGTACGGCGCCCAGAGCAGGCGCTTCCCCAACTACGGCCAGGGCCAGGGCCTGAGCTCCAAGCGCTGGTGGCTGGACGTGGTGAAACAAACCTTCAGGCTCGCGGGCGTGCACGAAGACCGAGTCCTCTCGCTGATGGCCGAAAACCTTTACCGGGACTTCTGCAGCGCGCGCAACTGGGAGCTGCTGCCGGGAGCCAGCGAGACCTTGAGCCGGTGCCGCCGGCGCGGCTTGCGCATGGGGGTGGTCTCCAACTTCGACAACCGGCTCGAAGACATCCTGGCACAGTGCGACCTGCGGCGCCACTTTGAGTTCGTGCTCACCTCGGAGGCCGCGGGCTTCACCAAGCCAGACGGGAGGATCTTTGAGCAAGCCCTGCGCCTCGCCGGGGTCCTGCCCGAGCAGGCGGCTCACATCGGGGACGACTACGCCAGGGACTACAGGGCCGCCCGAGAGGTGGGCATGCACAGCTTTCTGCTCCGCACCGCCGGGCAGGGTGGGCAGCCAGAGGTGCCCCCGGGGCACGTCCTGCCCACGCTGAGCCACCTGCTGGCCCTCATCGAGAAGGGGTAGCTGCAACAGCTGCGTTTTGGGGAAGGACCGGTGCTGCTGCTGAGTAGTGAACCACTCATAGCTGTGATTTCTTGCTGCAGTTTGGGACAAGGAAAAGAAACAAACACTTCTGAGTGCAGGGAGAAGCATTGCCCACAGAGCAATAGTGTCGTTAATACAATAAAGTATACTTGGCACGCTCAGCACTCCTGCTGCGTTCTTTCAAAATGCTGTATGGGAGAGGGTCAGTGGTGGTGTCTTCCCCTGCTGGAGCTGGGGACTGGACTGGGAGCAGCACAGGATGCATTTCACCCAGAGTCCTTCATCTCTACACTCCAGAAAGCCAATTCTGTCTAGAGGGATGGAGGCAGACATCAACATTTATCCCTCCCAGTCATCCCCTGCTCACGCAGAGCTGTGGCCGCTCCTGTCCTGGTGACAGGCAGCCAGCAGAGTCCACCCAGAGGACACTGTGACCCTCCACACCCCGGTGGCCCTCAGGTTTGCCACCTCACCAGCACCTCCCTCCCCTGGAACCATGGCAGAAGGCAGTCACAGCCCTCCTGCAGGCAAAGCACTCTGGAGTTGGGGATGTCTCCTCAGTCTAATGTATTGCCAAAAAAAAAAAAAAACTTTTAATTATTAATTTGGACATTGAGAAATAGATGACAAATTCTAAACACCAAGAAAACATCTTCCTTCCCCTTCACCCAACAGCGGCGTCAGTCCAGCACCTCTCTCCCCTCCTAATGGCAACCACCCGTTTTCACTGCGTTACACACAGCCTTCCCCACCCCTGTGGTGAGCAACAAGCAGCTCAGTTTTTTTATACTCCTCTGCTCTGGCATGGGAACCTCCATGGGCCACAGTCCTCTTGGGGTGTCTCTGCTCCCATGTGGGTCCCCCATGGGTGACAGCCCCACCTGGTGGCATCCTTCCTGCAGCACGGAGCGCCTCCTTCCAAGTGTGTCCCCAACAGTGTCCCTTGCTATGTGCCTCCTCCCTGTTGTTTCTTCATACTTACCTTATTTCCCTGATTTTCATTTTTATTTTTTAACCCCACCATCAAATTTAAACCTTTACAAAAGGTTTTTCATTCCTGCAGCATGAATTGCCCCCTGCCTGTGCTCCTCCCCCTGCCAGGGTTGGAAAGAAGACCTTGTTCTGCAGAGGAATTAAATGATTCACCTGAAAAGGGCTGGCAGAGCCAGGCGTTACGCTGACCCCATGCTGCAGCACAGCTGTTTTCACAATTTGGCTCTCCCCCACTTGCACTCCTAGCTCCACACCGAGCAAAATGCAGTGTTGGGACCAAGGTCCCCCCCTAATGAGCTGGGCTCAGCAGTAACCACTGCTGCAGAGCAGGAGCTCTGCACCACCCAGCTCCTCTCCCAGCCCGGCAGCCCAGCCAGCAGCACTGAAGCTAAGGGGAGATCACAAAAGCCTTTGGCCCAAGCAGTGCCGTCAGCAGCACGTTACAGCGGCAGCGCAGTCTGCTCCCAGCACAGGGGGGTTGTGGCTGAGCTGCAACGCTCAGGGCCGTCGGCTCACACACCTGCACGCACCAGTGGCATCCCCCAGGGCTCGGGAAGGCTGGCACTGTGTGGAGAGGACACAGGGACCGATGCTCGTTTTCCCCAAAGGTCCCTGCTACAGGGTAATAGTGGGGTCCCGGAGGGCACGCATCAGGTGTGGGGTAGCCTCGAGGAGGAGGAAAGCTGTTGTAAAACAAGAGAACAGAGAGGTTGAAGGCAGGTCTTTTCTGACCACTGTACGCGAGCTGGTAGCCCAGCCTGGGCACCTCTCACCACATGAAGGCACTGTGTGTTGCATATACCATCCCTGCACATACAATCATCTATTCATGCCCCGCCAGCGAGCGCAACGCTTCGCTCACTGGACGAGCGAGATGCTGTGGTGCGCCACCGCAAAGACGGGATAGAGCGGTGCCGCAAAGGTCTCCCTGTGGGAGAAGAGGATGGCACAGGAGTCGGGGTCGTAGAAGAGCACCTCCCCTCCTGCAAAGTCAACCAGCACGCCGATCTCGGCCGGGGACTTGATCAGCTCCACAGGCTGGGGCTGACCTGCGTGCAAGAACCTGAACTCCTTGTCGTAGCGCGAGAAAACCCAGGAGGCAGCGTTGAAGCCCAGGCGGACCTCGTTGCCAGACCCCTTCCGCGGCAGCGAGCCGTAGCAAACCCCCAGCTTGTAGGCGCAGCTCTTCTCCACGCTGATCTTCCACGCGTGGAGCCCTGTCTGGAAAGCTGCGGTAGCCAAAGCGTTGGGCCAGTGGTCAAATCGGTCGGGGCAGTCCAAGTCCAGCTTTGCTTTCTTGGGGCTGAAGGTCAGGGTTTTCTTGTCTTCCGACAGGCTCAGGTGGGGGCTGACAGTTTTCTCGTCAATGTGAATTTCTTGAGAGCCTGGGAGAGAAGCGAGCAGTGAGCACAGAGCGGGCTGCCCCTGCCCGAACCCCCCAGAGCAGTCACAGCCAGAGCCATCAGCATCGCCCCTGCAGATCCATCTGCTCCCGCAGGGTGACACGGTGACAAGGACAGCACTCATACTGCCACTTCTCGTGGCCTGGGAAAGGATGGAAGGAGCCAGCTGGGAGCCAGGGACCAAACCCAGAGAGGAATTAGCACTCGTTAAACCCAACAAACATGCCCGAGGCAACAGCCTGGTGGCCCTGCCCCATCCGGCCAGGCTGCCAAAGCCACCTCTGTGGCTCTGCCGCGTTCAGATTTCCCCAGCTGCCTCTCCATCCATGCGCTAAATGTTTCGCAGTCGCACACATTTCTCTTATCCTGTCACAAAAGACAATTCAGCAGCGTGGCCAAGCCGTGGTTTGGGTCATCCCAACGAAGAACAGTGATCCGAGCAGAGGCTGGGAGCAGTTTCCACGCGTGGCAAGGGGCAACCCAAACCTCAGCCCTGTTCCCTGCAGTGCCCCTGCCCGGGTGCTGAGTGGGGGCCGGCTCCTCCCCGAGCCAGGTGCGTCAGGGCCGCCTGCTGCCTGGGAAAACTTGCAAAGCCAGTACCACAGGAACAAGGAGGGCTGGGCTGGGAAATCCCTTCCCTCCTCCAAAGCACACTCAGCCCAAGCTGTTCATCCACCCAGCACTGCCCGTCGGCCCTAACTGCGTTCGGAGCAGCCTCAGGAAGAGGCACCAGGCATTAGAGATGAGCCGGGCTGCGACTTGCCTCAGTTTTGCTGTGACGCGAGGACAGGTCCTTAATTCACAGGACAAAAGCAGCGATTCGCACCCTCAGGGTCAGCACCCAGCACCACTCGCCCTGCCTGGGCCACACGCTTCCCCCTGCGCCACCCCTCCCCACAGGACGCGCAGCAGTCTGCGAGCAGGGTGTGAGCACTGAACAACTGCTCCAATATCCCCCCTGCCCCATAAAATCCCGAAGCAAAGGGAAAAGGCTGATGCCCAGGCGACTCACCCCTGCCCACTCCCAGGGAGATGGAGTTTCTCTGCAGATGCCCCTCCTCGCCCTGCCTTCCCCACCCTCACTCATTCGTTTTTATGTCCTCAACTGCCACAGAAGCAGGGCTGGAGCCGGTGAGTCATTCGCCCTCCCAACCGTCCCGCTGGGTTGGGCTGCAGGAAGATCTCGACCACGCGAAGCCCGTTCCTGCCGTTTCCTCATCACCCTCTGCCTGGCGCTCAGCAGCCGGCAGGATGAGGCCCTCAGAGACCCAAACCACCGGGCTGCACCCTGAACGCGGCCGTCCCTGAGCCCAACCTGCACACCAGGGACGTGCCACGCACCCGCAATGTGAGAGGCCTGCCCCTTAGGCGGGAGCTATCGCAGGTAATGGGGAGCAGGAAGAGGAGCTAAGGCAGCACCCCCTCCAGCTGAAGCACACAGCCTCGCTTGCTCACGGCCTGTTCCTCCGAGTGCCAGCCAAACGCTTTGCAGCACGCCTGCCCGCCACCCTGCGCTCAGCGCAGGTTTCCGCAGCTCACGCTGTGCCCGCGTTGCCTGCTCGAAGGCTGGCTTTCCAGGAAGCCAGGCGCTGCTGCGAATTCACAGAAAAGGGAGCAGCACCAAACTTCAGCTCCCGCTGAGAGAAGGGCACTAAACCTGGTGCTGTGCAACGCGCATCCATCCTCGTACAGCGTTGCCTTCTGGTGCTCATCCACCCAGGGCAGGGCTGCCCTGATCACACCCGCGTAGCTTCGCTGCAGAGACGTGGTTCCAGAGGAGCACCTGAGGGAGGGGAAGCGCTGGCCTAGCAGCAGAATAATTCAGATCAGTGAATTTTCCTCCTTCAAAGTGTTTTGTCACTATTAAAACTGCCCTCTGGATACTCCTGCATATTCTGACAAACAACTCCCCCAGGAAGTCATCTCACCTCAAAATCTACTTTCTTTGTGTCACTCCCTCAGCACGGTACCCTCAGAGTGGCCTTGCCACTTCTCAGAAGCGATGGACACTGAGTAGGTAAGTTCACGTCTGTTAAGTAGTTACGTGTTAGTTGCAGCACATTTTACTGCGTTTAAAAATCAGAATTCCTATTTCCAAACTCACCCACCTGGAACCCAAACCCTTGTGCCCAGATGCAGGCAGCACGATGAACGCAGAGCCCCCAGGCCGCAGAACGTCACCGCACAAGAGCCCAGCACCTCAGCCAGCAGGACGGCTGCAGCCTGCGAGTTCTGAAGGCAGAGAGGGGCGAGATGTCTCACCTCCGAAGGGCTCGCTGCTCGTGGCCGGCCTCACCATTCAGTGCCTGCCGCGGAAGGACCGGGGCTGCTGGCTGTGAGCCCAGACCCCTCCTCAAACAGTGCCAGGGGCTTTATGTGAGCTCCACGTTGAAGGCAGAAGCTGCCAAGCCCAAACGTCAGCGATAAAGGCCTGGCTGCCACGTGAAGGCATCAAAGGACTCGCTTTTATTTCTGAAAAAGTGAAATGGAGGTTCTGGTACCTTCTGGGTCCCGAGCTTTTGAGAGCCTACAGGGACAAACTGCCAAGGCTTGGGATTAACCTTTTTAAAGCAGATAAACAGGATGGTCACTAATTCAACTGTCTCTGGGAGGAGGGAGCACTAAGTAAAACGTAACATTACGGTGTCTTCATGAAAGCTAGGACCACCGCAGTTAATGTTAAATTTTTAAGGCTATGTCCTGGGTGGACTATGGACTAGCGAGACAGCAACAATAAGGCAGACACCCTCAACATATGACAGTGACTTGTTACACCTAACCACGCAAAAAAAAAGGCATCAGAGTGAAATTTCCATGTAATAAGTGCACCAACAGTGCACCCGCTGCTAGGACCTAGTGACTTTAGGTCACTACATCTGACAAGGACATTACTGGGAAAGGAATCCATAACAAAATCACGTCACAACAAAGGGGTTAGGGGAAGGTTCCCTGCTTCCCTTGACAGCTCTGAACATCTGCTGAGAACCTGCTTAGCTTTGGCAATGTACAGCTGCAGGATTTTGCATGAATGCCAGTAATCAAAGACTCAAAACAGCAAACTGAATTAACTGCAAAGGGAGAACACCACCAGAGTTTGCAGTGGAAGAAAAATGCTGGCATTGTCTGGTGTGCACAGATTCCCAAGCCAATACTTAAAAACCCTAGAGCAATACCAGTCAGAAGCACACACATTTAAAGGGACCTGAAAAGAGGGAAAAACTGGGAACCACTCATTGATGTCAAGGGCAAGGTCAGGAAAAAATCAAAAGTTATCACTTAAGCTTTGGGAAGATCACCCAAAGGATTGCTGACGGGGAGACACATGGGACAAAACTGTTCACATTCTGAAGGCTGTCACCTCCTTTGAGGAACAAAAAAAAACAAACATTTGAAACGCTCTACTGATGTCCTGTAAATAATACTAGAAGCAAACATTTCACAATCAGCAATTCAAGCAGATCGCTGATGAAGAAGACTGTCTCTGACTGCTCAGAGCTGGCAGTACCTTGGTAAAACCGTACGCAGAGCACATCACTGGCCTGGCAATCGCCTCTGACGCCACGTCGGCTGTACAGCGAGAGCTGAGCCAGACCACAGACCCCAAACGTTCCTAGCAAACCACCAGCTTGTGCACAGCCACAGGGTCTGCTTATGATCAGAAAGCTACTGCATTTGCTCTATTCTCGCTCCTGCATGTTATAGAGTGCCTTACAAACACCGCACAGGTGATTTCAACCCCTTTTAAAACCACCAGTAGGGCAATGCTGAAAGCAGTAAAGGCCAAGTTCCTTATGGCAGCAGGAGTTTAACTGGTGTCACCAAGTGATCCAGGAAAATGGGAAACGAAACCAAGTGAGGTTGTGCAATGGAGACGATAAAAGACATGGTCTTTTCAAACTCCACTACTCCTCTTCGCCACCAGCAGCTGCTCTGAGCCACTGTCCCCCTCTCCTGAACCCCCTACAGCTGCTGCTGCTGCCCACCTGGCTGGGGAGCGCCAAGCAACCTGCAGGGCCTGGGTCAGCAGAGGGGGCAGGAGGCACCAGGTCCTCCACCTGCCAGGGCAGGACGCAGCATCAGGATGTTTCTACAGGCAAAAATCGAATGAGCTTGCAGAAATCCAGATCTCCAGAGAGGATGAGACCTGAGCAAGACACTGACCTGTGATGCAGGAGAGAACAGCAGAGGCCCACAGCCGGTGCAGCAGTGGACTCTGAACGCACTGCTGATTAAAGTTTAACTTCGCAGACTCCTGCGGCTCCAAGATTCCCTCCGCCACCTCTGTCCTAGCAAAGAAACGCAAGAGTTATTTTGAAGTCTAGTGCTTAATTGACAGTCTGAGAGGTCTTTACAGAGATCACTGGGAAGCAGTTCAGAAATATGAGCTGGAGCAGTTGCAAGGGCGGCACTTGCTGCAGAGAAACTACAGTGGGGGTTTCTAGACAAGCTCTCCTCCTCAGCGATACTTTCGGTTGGCTTTGATCACAGTCCCTTCTGAAAGGACTTCAGTGTTTTAAAACACAGCACCATTAGCCTGAGTCAACAGCTTCCTCGCTCAGCACACACAGATTAAATGCCTCTGAGACCGGCCATCGAGATACAAGAGGAAAATAATGAACAGGCTGTAGGGAGGGAATCAGGTTTCCCTGTGAGTTTTTTTGTGGACAAAGCCTGACTGTTAGAGCAGAGCGAGGCGGGACTCCAGAATTCACGCACCGTATCAAGGAGGTTAAGGATCTGCTGGGTTCCTGTGGCTTCCAGCACCACATGAATTCATGTTTGCGAGCGAAGGCTGAGGCTCTGGCACTGGCTGCCAGTGATGTGCTGCAGCAGGTTTATTGTTCTCTACAGGCCGGCTCCAGGCAGAAATACTCCCGGAGCACGCCAGCTCTTCGGGTGGACAACCCAATCCTACCTCCTGCCACCAGGCCAGGGACCGGCTTGCTCCATCTCGCTAGGAGCCCCGTGTTGTTTGCTGAGGAGCTGGAGGTCTCCTGTGAGCAAGTGCCAGGGCATCTGCCGGTGCCTCTGGAGAGCCATCGCACATCCTGGTCTCCAGCGTTTCTGGTGCAGTGCAGCATGTGAAGCAAAGACCAGAGGACACGTTGGCATCTCTGTGCTCTGTCCTTGTCCTCAGCAAAAGCAGCACAAGGGAGGAAAGAGCGGGTGTCACCGCTGGCAGAGCTATGGCACGCTGCTCACACCGGGAACGCAGAAGGTGCAGGCAAGCTTGGAGAAGGGGTGAGGAAAAGGCCCAGGAGCGGCCAGGTACTAACCTCTCGAAGATCTCTTTTTCTGCACGCTGGGGACAAGGAGAGAGAGAGTCAACACAGCTGAAGTTAATTAACCCCACAGATTAATCCCAAACACAGGCTGGGACATAGCAAACCTGGGCCCCAGGGAGCACCATTCTCCTTCCTGACCCACATAAAACACCCCTCACCCCAGCCCTGACCTCAGGGAGTGTCCAATATCCATTTTCTTTGGCTGCAGCACTTTTCACTCCTTGACTCAGAAAATGAGTGGGAATGGCTGACAGTGATGCACCTTCCCTCTATCTACAGCTCTGTTCTGCTGAGCCAGGGACTGGGCAGGTGACGGAGGCTCCAGTGGGGCGTGGGAGCTTCCAGACAGCCTGCCCTGGCTCTGCTGAGCGTGCAGGCTGCGGTGAGCAGAAGATTGAACGCAGCTGGTTTATCTGGTGCAAGGGAAACACAGGGGAGACCTATGACAGGTAGAAGGTCCCTGGAACCACAAAGAACCAGATCAGACCCCGGACCCTTTGGTATACACCAGGCTGTCTGCATCTGGGAGACTCTTAGTGCTGTGCCCTGCCCCAGGTGTGAAAACCCCAGCCCCACCTGTGTGTCAGGCTCTCTTCTGCATCCCTCCCTCCTCCCCACCCTGCTGGGGCACTGCAAGAACATCCAGTGCTTGCAGCCAACAACCCTGAAAGCTTTCAGTAGATGGCAAAAGTGCAGCAAGGGATAGAGAACCAAAGCCAAGACACAAGTAACCTTGTGAGCCATCCCACTTGTTTCTACACCTGCTGACAATGGTCCATTCCCCAGGTTCAGCCCAAATATCAGAGGAGAAGAATTTTTGAGCCCTGCTAAAACAGAGAGCTGCAGGGCACGCTACGTGCCTTTTCATTTTCCTGTGAGATGACACGTATCTACTCCTGATGGACACAACTGCCAACACCAATAACCCAAGGTGGAGAATGTATTAGCTCTATTTCCCCTCCATTTTGTGGTAAAAGGAGAAAGAAGAAGGCCTCATGATTTTCTCCCATCGATACCTGATGGACCTTGCGTTCCAGCCTCCACCGTCGACAGTGAGGCCACAACGCAGCCACCAGATGCCGAGGCAGGACAGACATCGTGTTTACCACTGAAGGGACAGTCATCTACCTTCTGTCCCCGGATCAGTTCTGTCTTCCAGGCAGAACTTCTGCCACCCTCTTCGCAAAGTTAGATGTGAAAAGCAGCAGCTAAGAGCAAGGAGGAGGAGGTAAAATGCCTGCCTGCTTGCATCTAACCTGAGAGGAGTCACCTAGTAAAGCACGACAACTTAATAGCCAGAAAAGCAACCGAGCAAAGGCAAGCACAGGCTGCTTTGTATGATAAATACCCCACACAGAGGTATGCCAGACAACAGGTCGGGCTTTGAAGAAGAGCTGCAGGAGCTCCCAAGGATCACATTTTTATTAAAACTAGACAGAACACTAGAAAGCTGATGGCCCAGTCTAACTGCTCCGGCTGTCCTGGCTGTCAAGCCTGGAAGGCACCTGAGTGGGCAGCATCAAGCCAATAGCTTGGAGATCCAAGCCTTAATGGTCCTGACAGCTAAACCTTGCTGCAAAGGTGGGGGAAAAAAAAAACTCAAAGCAGAGGTGAAACCAGGCAGAGCAGACACTCAGGAACCACTAAGAAAACAAGGGGGCTTCTCTTGAACAGTTGAAAAAGCTTCTTTGAGCTAGACCTGCATACGTAGGTCCTGCCCAATCCCATCTCCTGCTGTCACTGCAGCAAGCTACTGAACACCGTATTTAAGTCTCACAATACCCAGGTCATTGTCTAGGTCGTTTCTGGGCTGACGGACCTGTCCCTCGGTATGAGAAGGGGTACTCACCACCAAGCCCTGGTCATCCAGGTTGGTGATCATGTCCACCAGGTAGGTTCGGAGGGCATCCAGCTTCTGCAGAGCCTCAGTCCAGTGCGCCTGCTGAGTCAGGATGCTCTGGTGCACCCGCTCCTCCTCTGCGTGCACGTTCTCCAGCAACCGCTGTTCTTCATTTTCACACACCTTCCCTACAAACATCAGCCTCTGGATGACCAACTCCCGTGCCCCATTGGCCGCAGTCTGCCAGAGCAAGGAGAGAGGAGAAATATCAGTCTTGCTTCAACCCAAACGAGCACCAACAGCTTCCGCCAGCTTTCTGTAGGCTCAGCTTTTAAGATTACCCTGTTAATGAGCCCAAGCCACAGTAACCATCGTGATGCAAACAGAGGTGAATGGGATAACCAGGCCCAAACCTGCTGACTGCCTCCAGGCCCAACCAGCCACCAGAGTAAATGTGCAGTAACCACTAATCACTGTGGCATGTAATGACAACCTCTGCCAGGGACCAAAGTGCCATCCCTCCTCTGAACTTCCAGGACTCACTACTAGCAAGAAACAGGAGCTGACCACGAGAACTGTCTTTGTCCTCAGTGACAGCGAGGCACAAACAGAAACAGGGCTCTGAGACACCGGTCCTAGTTCAATGTGAGACGGCAGCACACCAGCACAAATACATTTCTTCTATTTTTTTGGCAAATGAAGAAGGAATCGCCGGCGCGTACTGGCTTTTTTAAAACTTCAAATAACAGAAACAGATCTTGAAGCCTGCAAAATTACCCCAGGCGGGAGCGCAGACCAGAGGCGCATTCAGCAGTGCTATCTCAGCACTGCCCAAAGGGAAGGCATTCGCGGAGCAGACACGACGTGGGGCACTGCGATGGAAAGTGCTCGGCGACACGGCGCAGCTCCCCGGAAAAGACGGCCTGAGCCACTGGGCGGGCACACACCCGCACCACCTTTCCGTGCCTGGACAGCCAGCACGCTCGTGCCGCCCGCTCCACACACGCCGCGGCGCTCGGCCTCCACGTGCAGCAGTGAAGCAGCTGTAAGAGGAGGAGGAGGAGAAGCCCCAGGAGCAGAGGAGCCCCCCGGGGACCACCGCGCCGGAGCGAAGGGAAGGGAAGAGAAGGGATTTACCAGGACGCTCTGGCTCTTGGCGGGCAGCACCTCGGCCATGTGCTTGGCGATGGCAGCGCTCTGCAGCTGCAGCCGCTCGCACTGGTCCACGAGTTTGTTCTGAAACACAGAGCCACGGGCTGTGCTCGGGGCCGGCCACCACCCCCCGCACCCCCACGCCCCCGGCACCCCCACACCCTGCCAGGGTCCCCGCACCCCTCCCGGGCCCCCCGCACCCCGCCGGAGCCCCCGCGGCCGACCCCGGGCAGCGCCGGGGTGGGACCGGATCCCCCCGGGCCTCGGCCGGGCCCAGGCCGGAGCCGCGGCGCCCCGGGCCCCGCTCGCCGCCTGTCCGCGGGGCCCGGCACTGCAGCTCGGCGGGGCCGTGCCGAGCCCTGACCCGAGCCGAGCCCTGACCCGAGCCGAGCCGTGCCCCCGGCGCTTACCCGCAGCTCCGCCGCCCTCTCGGCCGGCGCCCCCCCGGCCCGCTGGGCCATGCTGCGCGGCTGCGGCCGCCGCCGGCACCTGCGGCAGGTGCGGGGGGCGGGAGGCCGCGGGGCCGGGCCGGGGCGGGCGCTGCCGATCCCGACCCCGCCCGGCCCGGCCCCTCCCGGCCCGGCGCGGCCCCGGGGGGGTGACCCCGAGCTCCCAGCGCAGCCCCCCCGGGCCCGGCCCGCGGCGGGGCGCGGCCCCACGGCCCCTCCTGGCAGGCGGGGCCGCCGCTCGCCCGGCCCCGGCCGTCGCCAAGGAGCCGCCGGAGCGGGGGGCCCGGCCCCGGTGAGCGAGCCTCGGCCCCGGCACCTCCTCGGGGAAGCGGCCCCCGGCTCGGTGCGGGCTCTGCCCCGAGGTGTCCGCGCCCCGTCGCCGGCTTTGGCAGCGGGGTGAACGCGTGAGGCGGCCGTGGGGGCGCGGAGCCTGCCGCCGGCTGGCCTCGCCGCACGGGGAGCCGAGGGTTTGTGCCAAACCGGCCGGGATTTCACCCGAATCGGCCGCTCCTACGGCTGCCCGGTGTTGGCAGTCACCTCTCGGTAAGGCTCTTCTCAGGGGCCGCCTAACGCCCCGCGGGGATGGGGCGAGCGGCCCTGCCGTGCCTGCTGCTGGGGGTGTCGCAGCGCCCTTGGGCCGTGGGGATGTCACCGCGGTGTCGGAGCAGCCTCAGGTAAGGGGTATTTAGGGGAGGAAAAAAAAAAAGTAGAAAATGTTTTTGATTTCTTTTAAGCAGTGCATGTAGAGGGAAGGGAGGACGGGAGATTCGCCGGTGCAAAATGTGGTCCTTTGAGGCGTAGCGTTGTACGAACCCCCTGCTGCAGGGCCCCTGAACGCAGCGCAGCACTGCGCTACAAAGATTTGCGACTGACCAAGTTCATGATAAGCTCCTAGGAAAGCCTGCCAAGTAATAAAACCTGACACGCGCGTCCTGCCAAAGAACTACCGTTCGTTCGTTCAGGAGTCCGAAAAACCTGCTCGTTCCTGCAGCGGGCAGGACGCGGTGAGGCACCACGCAGCTCCCGCTGCCCTCGGAGCCCCCCGGGGTCTCCAGCAGCTTCTCTGCTCCGACCCCTGAAGTCCGGATCGGGAGGGCCGTGCGCCTGGAAAGCTGACCGCAGGTGTGGGGAAAGATTCCCCGGCCCGGTGCGAGTGCAACGATGGGAGTCGGTGGGGTTGTTACAGCCGGCTAACGAACCAAATCTGACTTCTCAGACTTCCGGAATCGTTGCGCGTTATTATTGCTGCTGTTAGGCACCGAGCTGGGGTGCCTCATGTGAGGCAAACCTAGTAAAAAAAAAAAAAAAAAGCAGCTGATGAATCAAAGCATTTGCAGTTGTTCTCTTGTGGAAATATGCTGCATTTGAATGCAAATCATGGTAAAAGATACTTCTGATGCTGTGTCTTTCCTGCTGGGTTACACAGCTGATTCTATTGTCTTGCAATATCAGCGTAACTTTAAAAAAATCAGGATTTAAGTCTTAGCTTTTTCCTGAAATTTTATTTTGCAGGAGAAACAAATTCCCATGTTTTCCTATTATCACAGAAAAATCATGTTTGTTCTTAATGTACTGTAACACTCCAGAAACTCAATCTGATCAGAAGAAGAAAATTATCAAATTAACGCTGCCCCTGAGCTGTGAGATTTATTGTTCTGTGACATTTATTGTTCTTTGCATCTTTTGATGCGAACCCATGGATAGAACAGGCGGAGATTAACTGGGTATTACTAATTGCTAATCACAAAGGCTGTCAGGATAAAACTAGAAAGGGAATGTATTGTAGAAAACCAGCCCCTCTTGCTTAGTGCTTCCAGTATTTGGTTCTCAAGATTTTGTGGGAGAGACTTGAAGCATGTGTTTTCTTCACTAGCTCAAGTGGGTAGGGTGTTTTTTTTCTCATATTTTATTCGCAAAATACTACTTGTCCAGAAGATGGGAGTGTTAGCGTACACCTAGTGCAGACTAAATCCCATTAATACGTCTTGATCTAAGAAGAATCCAATTACTGTACATGGCAATTCACTGTCATTGAAACAGGTTCGCTGGTGACTGCCCTTCATCTGTGACCGTAGCTGGTGTCTTTAATCAGTGGGGGTTGTGTCACACCCAAGCCAGCCAATTTCCCAGAACATGACCCTTGAGGATAAGTTGTGGAGACTGGGATCTCCCAGGAATATGGAAGTCCCTGTACCTGGAGTAAGAGGAGGAGTAAGGCGCAAAAAGAAGTATAGGCAGCAGCTCCGTCTCTGTTGTGGCCTCACCACGCTTGGGTATTCTTAAAGCTCAGCTGAAAGGCCCCAGTAACCACATCTCTGCAGCTGGCCCTGCTCTAAGCAAAAGGTTGGACTGGGGAGCTCCAGACATCCCTTACGCTGAGATTTTTTTCTCTTATTCTAAGCAAAGTTAAGATGTAGATACCGTGTTACCTGCACTTTATCCTGTGTATGCAAGAAGCAAAAATCTCTCTGTATTCCTGGTAATGCTGTGTCTCCTCACCCTCAGGTCACGTCCCAGCAGCAAGCCCCTGAGATGATGTAGTGACGCTCAGTGCTGCTGGCCGTAGTTGAAGCCGTGCTCTTCAGCAGTGGGATGGGGAAACTGCAGAGTAAAATCAGCTTCCACAGCACCAAATACAGGTAAAGCAATGTCAGATGATCATGTCTTAATAAACCATGTATATGAATGGAGAATATAGCAAGCATGTGGTTCACTTGCTTCATTACTGAATTTATGAATTATAATTTATTTTTGACCCTTGCTTCTAAATTCTGCCTAGCTTATTTGGGGGACTAAAATCTAAAATACAGCTCACAGGAGTGGCTGAACGTGTAAATGTGACCAGTGGTTATGCTCTGTGATTGCTAAGGCAGAGCTCTCTCTGAAGGCTAAAAGGTCTAGGAGTGGCTGTTTAGCCCAAATATCCAAACTGCTTCATCATCTCTTCAGACTGCCATCAGTTTTCATCGGTAAGATGCAATAATTATCTGGCAGCAAAAGTGACGATCTTTGTCTGGAGGATCAGCCGAGAGCGCAGGGTGGCGGGGGACTAGAAGCACCTGGCAAGGCTGGTTTGGAAGAGCCGAAGTGCTGGGCCTGCCAGGACAGCAGCAAAGCCTGAAAGGCATTCATGGAAGTGGAGACTGGAAAAATTGAAATGCGGTGTTCTTCTCTTCTTTGCGCTGGTGTGGAGTGAGCAAACACACAAATATTTAGCAACTCAAGATATAGAATAGACACGCTCCATCTCACCTAGTCCAGGAGACACATTTGTCTGTTGACAGCTTCCCTTCAGCTTTTTAAAGTCAGATGTTGTCATTCTGCAGTCCAGTCAGTGGCACAATCTCCTAAAGCTCAGTCCAAGCGGGTAACATCACCCTGACTTTGCCTTAAAATGCACTGCAGCTCCTGCCACTGTCCCTCTGCCTGTTGCAGGGCTGATGGCTCCGTGGAAAAGACAGGACCTGGCAGAGGTGTTCAGCAGCACAACCCCGTGCACACCGATGCAGTCACTTCTGTGGCTGCTCTCAAAGCAGACCTCTGTGTGTCAGGAGGAAAGGATAAGGTATGGTACTGGCCCACCACAGGGCACAAAACGCAGTCACGGGCAGGAAAATATATTGGCAGAGACGTTAGAAAAATAAGGGGATGTGGTTTAAATGTGAGTTTTACATGTTTCTGTGATTGCTACCAACTTTGTCAGCGATCTGTCTGAATTGAGAAAGAAAAGATGAGCTTAGAATGAGGGCACACACTGAAGCACACTGGGTCAAATTTCATAACGTACTCCAGAGGTCAGGTCATGTCAAATACTTTCACCCAAGCTTAGAACCAATGAGCTAACCCTTCTCTGATGTTACCTGACAAAAGACAGGCTCCAAAGGGAGTTGTATTGGCTGTAGGAGCTCAAAACCAAAAGTATCTGTTCCCTCTTCAGTCTTGGTCTGTGCACAGGTCTGAGTATAAAATAAACCAAGATTGTGCATGAGCCTTCTTTGTCCTGCTTTGCTGATGATGATTTCCTTCCCCTGGTTCTCTGCAGAGCGTGGTTGTTTGTAACTGGAGATCTGGAGCTGTGCTGAGGCGGTTCGTTGGCCATGAGCATGAAGTCACCAAGGTGAGCATCAACTGAGTCTGGCTGGGGTCTTCTGCACCTGCCAGAAACTGGGAAAACAGGAATGATGGAGCACGGTTTGTCATCCACAGAGGGTTCACTTTGCTCTGTCAGAGTTACCTGGGTATCAGGATGTGTTAGGTGTTTTTCCCAAGCTCCCAGCTGATACTTTGCTGTCCAGAAAAAAAGCACTGGTTGCAGCCAGAGCAAACAGGGCACCAGGACACTTGGCTATTTGCTTATCTTCCCTTCAAGAGACTGCGTGGCAAAAACTCAGAATTAATTACTAGGTCAAGTGTTTGATTCAGAGATGCTCTTCTCTTTTCTTCAGGTTTCATCCCACTAAACTTGTTATTCTACAAAACAGCTGTGCCCAGGAACAACGGGGCTTTAATTTTCCATCCAGCATCCTGATTACAAAACCAAATACGCTACTCTGAGAGCAAACATGCAGGGGTGCATACGTGCTGTGCATGGCTTGGCCGGTGCGCCTCCCAGCTGGGAGTAGCCAGGTATTCCCTTGTGCTCTGGGATGCTGAAGGGATGAAGAGGGCTGGTGGTGCTGCCCTAGGAAGAACTCAGAATTCACATTTCATTCGTCCCACTGCTCAAAGTGACTGTGCACTGGGCTTATTTGGTTGTTTTTTTGTGTTTTGTGGTTTTTTTTAAGGAAGTTTTTTCCCATAAAATTAATTGTTTCTGAAAACAGGATGGGGGAAAAGGCTTATTTTGCAGCATTACATTGATTCCAACGTCTTCTTTCAGAAGCTTTAGCACACGTGAGCTTCAAAGCTGGAATTCAAATTTAGCAGCGAGGTGCCTTTGTGCCAGGAATGTGCTTTTGCTTACTCCTCTGAGAATACATCCAAAATTGGAGCAATTTTTTGCTCCAACAACAATTTGTATATGTTGATAGCATGCCCCCCTCCTACAGTTGGTGTCTGTGGAGGTGCCCTTCCCGCAGAGCAGAGCTGACACGATCTGCTGGAGTCAGGCTTTCCTGGTAATTGCACCGTTCCATCAGGTGCCAGAACCCAAGTCAGAAAATCGGTCTTCAGCATTTCCTTTTCTCCCTGTGCTCACCAGGAGGCTCCTTCATTGCCCAGCTCAAGTGGCTGTGGAGGCTGGGAACCCCCTTTGCCACTCAAGGCGGAGGAGAATGGGTGTGAGGCTGTTAACCCAGCAGATCTCACCATCACTCACAGTTTGATTGTGGAAAGATGAAGAAGAAACCAAGAAAACGACAGACGCATTTATTACCACCCTGCCTACTCACAAAGGCACTGCGCAGAAATGCCTGGCTCAGCCTCCAGTTTCTTTCCTTACTATAACAACCTGGAAAGGAAGCTAACCCGCCGCAGCCAGCGACTGCCACAGAGCCTGTCTGCAGCCTGGGCTTGTCCCCATGTCATCCCTGACCTCCCGCTGTGCAGGAGCTGGGGAGTTCAGCCAGCTTCTCCACTTGCTTTGGGGAAAGCAGGTTAATATGTGTGTTGCCTGTAGTTGTGGTCACAGGGAAGGTGATCAGAAACTGTCCAGGTTCGGTACAGAGCCAACAACCTGCGCTGTTCCCCTGGACTTGCCCTTGTGCTGGAGAAGGTAGCAGGAGGAGAGGAGGCATTTAGCAGTCGTGGAACAAGTGCCTCCAGACAGCATGCAGCTGAGCTCCATGATCTCTAACCAACCTCAGCACCAATCACTTCTTTTCAGGAGCATCTGTTGTCACTGTGCTATAGGGGTCAGGAAAACAGACTGTCCTCGAGGACAGGAGAGGTTTTCTCCTCCGTCAGCCATGGATTTTCCTTGGCAATGCTCCTGTTGCTCAGTGTAACATCACTCTGTTTGCCTCTGTGGCTCCGCTGCACCTTTGGGGCTTAAGAATCCATTCTCGGAGCTTCACTGCTTCTTTCCCCTCTGAAGTTTTGGCTGATGTTTGGCTGGAAGCCTTCTTCAGCCACTTCCTGGGACAGTCCTGCACCCTTGTCTGCTTCTGGTGAGTCTGTCTGGGAGATGAAGCCCACTCAGGTACACAGCTTGTGGAGTGCCAGGTGGGCAGAGTGACCCTGAGCACCTTGGGAGTTTTATCCCCTCACAAGTGGGAGAAGCTGGGGTCCATCATGAAAACAGTTCTCCTGCGACTCCTGGGAGCGAAATTTATACCTGTGAACCCAAGAGCCGGTGTGTATTCAGTCTTTCTCATCTAAGACAGCCCTTCAGTGCTACACAAGGGATCTGCACCGAGCTGGGATCTGGCATTCATCTGCCTGGGCCAAGAACAGGCAAGCATTTTTCCTTTTAAGTGTCACAGATGAGTACCAAGATGTTCTCCAGCCCACATCTCCAGTTCAGGGCATCCCTGAGGACAAGGGGGGATGCTGAGGGCTTTTCCTTCCACAGATCTTATTAAATCCTGATGTCTCGTGACTACTGTCTGTGCGGAAAGCGCGAGTAGTGATAGCTCTGTAGAGGTCTGATGGTGTTCATGAAGGTGCTAGTTCAGAGTGGGAAGGGAGGTGACGAATCAAGTTAGTGATCTAACCTCTTCTTGAAAAATTCCTTTTGAAGGGGAGGGGGATGCAAAACAGAGACCTTCTCTGAGCTTTCAGGGCAAGAGAGACGCAGCCTTTCAGTGTCATTATTGCCCCAGAACTAAAGATGAAAAATAGCCAAGTGCTATTGACGTTCTTCTTGTACCAGAAATCTAAAACAAGGTCCATCATGGGGTAAAGTCCTCATTCCTCTGCTGCATGTTGTTGGGAGCTGCAGCTGCTGCCTGCCCTCTCCGGTCTGGGGCTCACAGCAAGGCAAGGCAGAGCCCCAGGCCCCGCCGCACTGGGCTTTGCCTGTGGCCAGGATCTAGCAGAGCAGGAGCAAGCAGGAGTCACAGGTCCTCCGTGTGAGCACTGAGCAATGCAGCATTTGCAAAACAGCATGAAGGTGAGGCTCTTCTCTATCACATCTATGCATGTCTTAGACTTTGACGTGATGGCGCAGCATTGTGCTTTCCCTGCACACGGCTGGGCTGGGCAGAAGGCTAACCTACTTCTCCCATCTGGTCCTCGGCAGGTCACCTGTGCCCTCGACTCAAATAGAATCTTCAGTGCGTCCCGGGACAAGACAGTAATGATGTGGGAGCTTCACAGGACTTCAGGGCCAAGCCAGCACTTCCCAGGACATGACCTGGTTGTTACTGGACTGGCTGTGAGCCCAGGTGAGGACCAGCACACTCCTATTCCCCAAACAATTATTTCTTCACAGTTTATCATCTTGACAATTTTCCTATGTTTACGTGTGGTTGCAGATGCCACTCAGCTGTGCACAGGCTCGCGAGACAACACCGTTTGCAAGTGGGACGTAGAGACCGGAGGGTGTCTGGGCAGAGCTGCTGTCTCCAGGAACCTGGTAGGAGCCGCTGGTTGCTTGCATCCTGTAATAGCAACTCGCTGCCTACTCGGGTACTTTACGAGTAAAGCCACGTAAAGTGAATTTGCCTTGAGCTTGGCACTACAATAAGCCCTCGAGGCACTGCACAGATTGTCTTTATGTTTGGGGAGATCAAAGCTTGGGGCTAGTTACCCTCTCCTCCAGGAAACAGCACCTCTCGTAGCACAAAGATACCAAGAGACATGTGGCTATTTATTGATTCCCTCTTGTACCAGCTAGGGAGTGGAGTTGTATCTTCTGGTGCCTGTGGTACCCTTATTTCCATGGCACCGTGCCCCGTTGAGCTGCTGGTGCCTCTCTGCCTGCTAATAAACCCCAGCCACCTCTCTGGGATCAGACCAGCATTGGTCCCAACAGCACTGGTGGGAAACAGAAAAACCTTCATCCGTCATTTCCTGCTCACTACCCAGCGGGAGGAGAGCGAGGACAGGGGAGCTTTGTGGTTGTGTACCTACAGGCAGATGTCAGCCTGGGCTGCACGCAGAGGTGGGCCGCATGCTGCTCATCCCTTCCCCTCCACAGGTAACACATCTGTGCTGGGTTCCTGGGGAGCCCTACGTCATCCAGACATCAGAGGATAAAACTGTCAAGTAAGTCTTACAGGTGGCCACAGAGAAGGGAGTTACAACCTGGGGCACATGGCAATGGATTATAGAAAATGTCGGTACACAAGAGGTTGGTTGGTTGCTTTTCATAAAGTCCTGGTGTAGCCAGAAGCCACCTCCAGCTCACCTGGGTCTTGGAGGGTGGTCTCTTGCCAGGGAAGGATGGCATGGGGACACCCGTGGCCGTAAGCAGCACTGGGCAGCAACTATGTGTAAAAAGAAAAATGGTTCAGAGCTCCACGGAGCTGCTCTGGCTAAATATTGATTCAGGACTCAGGGCGTGGGACAGACAAATGCAAGTATGCGGTGACAGCATTGGGAGGAAGGAGGGAGACTGCCCCGTGGTGGATGAGATCGAAGGCAAAGTGAGGGCACCGAGGGAAGCCCTTCGTGGCAGTAATGCCCCGTCCTCCTTCCCCACTCTCCTTGCTTCCAGGATGTGGGACAGCCGGGAGCTGCGGGTGGCACACACGTTTCCAGGCAAGCAGCACATCCAGACGTGCTGCGACGTGAGCCAGGACGGGCGGTACGTCCTCAGCAGCAGCAGCGGCTTCGCTGGGGAGGGCTGCGAAGCAACCGTGAGTTGGCTGGGCAGCAAGTCCTGCTTTTTTCTGATTTTTCTCTAATCTCCACCGCACACAGCAGAGGGCAGCAGATCAGTGCTCCAAGGGTCTGCCTGCAGCAGAGCACACATCCCACTGCTTTGGCCTTATTCTGCTGTCACCAGCAAGGCCTGAGCTTAGTTCCTTCCTGCCTGTCTCTTTGGTGAGTCTTCTGCAATAAGAGGTCTTTTTCCTCATTAAAGCACTGGGATTTTGTTTCAGTTTGCAGGGATGTGTTTGAATAGACAAATGGTGAAAATCCTTTGGGGTCTGAAGTGCTCTAGGACTGTGAGCATAAGCAGGGGATAGAGGCAGTAGGTGTTGCACTCTGAGGATTGGCAAGGAGCTCTTTAGCCTCCTCCCTTTCTTCATAAAGCAGCTCCATGTTGGCAAGTGACAGTAACGGAGCCTGAGCTCTAAGCACTGCCTGTTGCCTTGCAGCTGTGGGACCTGCGGCAGACGAGGAGCCGAGTACGTGAGTACAAAGGGCATTTCCAGACCACAACCTCATGTGTCTTCCTTCCACGGGGCCCTGCTCTCGCCCCCAGCATTGCCACATCCTCGTACGACAGCAAAGTGAAGGTCTGGGACCAAGCCACTGCAGGTGAGGAAGGGTGCTGCCCACTGACTGTGTGCTAGCTACCCTGGGAAAACAAAACTGCTTCCTTGGTTTCTGTCTCCCTGGGGTGATGAGAACACACCTGTGTGTGCCTGTAACCTCTGGATTTTAATCAAATGCAGCCACAGGGCAGGGCGGAGATAAGCAGCAGAGCAACCGGTGTTGTGCCAGGGGCTTCTGTCTGCCCTCCGGCACAGGAGGGCATTTGGGTGCATGAGGTTGGAGGTGGTGGGTGTCCTCCTCTAACCAAAAGGAAGCAATGACAAGCTGGTTTTGAAAGGTGTCCAAGTTCAGCAATGAAATGCAAATGATAAAAATGAAAAAGGGCAGTGGAACTCCAGGGCTTTCCTCAGATACAGGTGGAAAGTTGCAAAGCACAGACTGCGCTGCATTGCTGGGGGCTTGTCAGCAGCTGCCCTCGCTGTGATCACCCTGTGAGTGGGAACTGCAGGCATTTCGGGGTTAGCATGCTTGCTGGAGGATTTGGTGAGGGCTAAGTCCTCACGTAAGCTGGACACAAAGGCTGGTTACCTGCCAAGCCCCGACACAGCAGCAGGTTTGTTATCTAATGCCTTGCGCAGAGGGCAGAGACAGTCCCTTTCGGGAAGCTGTTTGGGTTCACAGACGTGCTGTGTGCTGGGTCCAGCAAAAATCATTAGCATTAGGCACTGTGCTAAGCACCTCTTCACGCACACTTATTTAAAATAGAATAAAAGTAGAAACCTGATGTTGTCCCACAGTAAAACTCTCACCTTCTCTTTTCACTCACCTCGCCTTTTACCCTGGTGCCTGTGCACGCTGAGACAGCCGTGGGGTCAGCAGCAGCTCTGTGCTTCGATTCTTTTGACCTTCAGCTGTCAGCTGTAGTTCAGGTGCTGTCTGACAGGCGTACGTCGCTGCGAAGGGCCGTTGCCTGTATGTCCTTGTCACACGGCTCTGCAACCAGCTCACCATGGGGCTGGTGCCTGCATAAATACCACGTCAGGATTTCTTAATAATGGACACAAACAGAAAGGCTGATGTGGCTCTGAATACTCTAAATCTTACTTTTTTTTCCCCTCTTTTAGAGGTTTATCAAAACTGCGTGAGGGGTTCATCAAAACCCTTGGAAAAAATTTTTCTTGATCATAAGCAATCTGGAAGAAAAAGGCACGTTGTAATGCCTCCACGTGAGCCCTGCAGCTCTGTCTGTCCGTCCGTATTGGTTTTCTCTCCGGGGAGGTGCCCGGCCTCAGCCTGGATCCCTGTTCTGGCCACTGCCCGGCAGAGCCCGCAGGGACCCCATGGGGGCTCACCCGGCACAACGGGGTGTGCACGCGTGGCTCACCTCCCTCGCTGCCGACCGAGGGGCGAGCAGACGGGCAGATGGCCACACGTGGACAGAGCCAGGAGGTGGGAGCTCGGGGTGGTTGTTCCCTATCTTGGAAAACCGCACGTCCTGAGTGACTTCTCTCTTGCCTCCCCAGCCTGCCTGGCCACTGCGTGCCTCGAGGGAGCGGGACCGCTGGCCTCGCTGGCCGTCTGCGACAGCTCCACGCTGCTCTGCGCCACTTTTAACTCAGGGATCCACTCACTGCGGATGAGAAACGGTGCCGACCTGGAGGAGCTGGCAGTATTTTGACCATAAGAACCTTTCCTGCAGATTGCCCCACAGGGAGCCAGTTCCCCGTCAGCTTCCCCTGACTGCAGGCACAAGACAACGCCGCACCTGCAGAGCTGGGGGGGGCAGCTTGGGGGGTGTTCTGCTTACAGCTTGTAGGTGGTGGGAAGCAATTAGAGCTGTCTAGAAGAAAAGCCAAATCGTAGATGCATTCAGGCCAAGTTCTCACTCCTGCAAGAGCGCTGGGTGCTTGATTTGCAAAACCTCCACGCAGACATGAAGTGGGCTAGCAGAAGAGGACCGAGGAGCTATGAGAAAGCGTGTACCATCCCTGCAGTGTTTCTCAGGTCTCATCAGAGCGCTGCTGCCCTACAGCAGGAAAGCTGTTTGTAATGGGAGGAAAAAGAACAACCACCTTGGCCTTTATCAGTCAGCATGAGAAATCAGGGATCTCCGTCTTCTTCCCTGGATGAGATTTAAATCAGCATCGCTGTTCTGTTTCGCTGAGCCCACTCATGGCAGCGCCTCCAGAGGCTGAATAATCTACGTATTTACATTGCTGTGATGCAGCAGGCTCTCAGGGCACATCTGGCTCCTGTTTGTGGAGCAGGTTGTTCACATGTGGCCAGTTTGGTTCCTGGCTAAGCCAACGGGCAGCACCGCAGGCTGCCAGGGCATCAAGCAGGGAATGCATCGTCCTTCTCATTGCTCCAGCTCGTTGTCCTGTGTAGTGGAGGCAAACACTGTGTGACAGAAATCTTGCACTGGCATTTATACCCCAGGGACAATGTGTGTGTAAATGCAAATCGTTCATTGGTGTCCAAAATTTCATCCTAAGCCAGCCAGAAACATGCTGCTGCCTCAAGGGGGAGCAGGCTGGCTAAGTGCTGGGCAAAGGCTGTCCCATGAATGACAACCTGATGAGGTACGCCCTTGGGGAGCTTGTCCTTATGGACAGGGAGATCCCTGGCTCTGCAGCTGGGAGATCGTGCTTCTGGGCTCGGACAGTCCCTTTAGCAGACTCTTCAAGAGGTGCTTGAGCACACAGAGCCATGTATCTAGGCTTATACAAGGAGAGATTTCAATTAAATATTTTTCTGTGCTATTTCCTGGCCTCCAGCCTGTTAACATGTTCGCTGGGAGCAAATGAGAGCACCCAGCACATGGCAGGTGCCACCACATTGCTGGAAGGAGAAGGCACACAGCTCTGCTAGAAAAATAACCCATGAGTAGTTTGCTGTTGGTGTTGAAACAGCACGGGCCCAAGTACACTGCAAATATTGAAAACAATGGGGTGTCTGCTTTCCCGAGGAACAGGGACAGCTCCAGGTGACAGAGGGGAGATGAATGTCTGGTCTTTTCCTCTGAAGCTCTTTACAGGGGGTCAGGGTGCACATGCAAATTATCTTTTGATTTTTCCAGACCACATTTGCAAAACTTCAGTTTAAGGAACAAACAACAACTAGGAAGTTTCCTCACAGTGTAAGTTAGAACAAGACAATCCTGCACTGAAGTAGCCTTCTTTGTATCATACCTCGTGAGACACAGCAAAAACTTCAGCAGGAGATAACGTCCATGGATTTGAAAGACCCAATTTGTGAGACAGCTCAAGGAGCTAGGAGTGGGATGGCGTATGGAAAAGAAAAATCCTCGGCCTTTAACATCTACTGCAAGTGCAGTAGCAAAGCACATACAGACCTCTCTGTTCAAACTATCTTGCAGAGGCAGAGGAACTTTTTTCCTCCAACAACTGACAGCTAACTCTTTTTATTTTTTGAATGCAAATTAACTTTGAAGCCACAGACTCCTATCAAAGCATCCTGGAAAACAGAAGGTAAGAACGGTATCGAGGCTGTACAGCACACCATCCATGAAGTGCTGTGTGGCTACCTACAGGTGTGGAAAACAGACTGGAGAAAACTTGTGAGCCTAGCTTGGAAGCAGGTTCATCTCCAGATGGAGATGGAAGCAGATGGTTCATCTCCAAATTACGTCAGAGAAACAGTATCTGCAGCATAAAACAAGAGTCCTGAAAAGTAGAACATCATCCAAGCTTTGACTCCAACCAAGCCCTGAAAAACAGATGCTTCAAAACCACCTCAACCAGGAAACAAAGACACAGCCAGTGACTACAGCCATTGTAATGCATGTTACAATAGCCTTTTTTTTAATTTAATATAAAAAAAAAAACAAGTCTTAGTTCAAAGCCATTAACATCTCTGTCCCAGCTGACCATCAGCACCTGAGCTACTCTGCTGTCCACAACTTGAAGGTTCTGTCGTAGGAGCACGTCGCTATCAGCTGACCATCAAGGGAGATATCCAGTCCCATCACCTTTCCCTCATGACCCGCCAGCGTCTTCAAAGGGGACCAGCCAGGGTGAGTCCAGATCTTCGCCGTGTTATCGTAAGCGCCGGTCAGCAGGAAGTTGCCATGATTGGCTGCAGTTAAGGATGAGAAAAAGGGAGAAGTGAGATTTGCAAAGAAAACCGTGACAGATCATCTACCACTAACCAGTACAGACCCTCCTGATCTGAGGATGTGGTTCGGAACTGCCCCATCCCCTGCCGCCTCAGCTCAGGGAAGGCAGGGATGAGGAACAGACAGGAGGTACTTACGTTCAAATTTCACCCCAGTCACCAGGTTCTGATGGGCAGGAATGGTGTAGATGCACTTCCTCTGGCGGAGGTCCCATACCTTGCAAGTATTGTCACCACTGCCAGTTGCGACATGGTAGCTGCCAAGGTCCCAAGCAGGAAAGCGTTGAAAGCTAAGCTTTGTACTCAGAGCTCCCACGTAAACCACGCAAACTCCTTTCTTACCCATTTGGGGAGAAATTAAGTCCATAGATCTCCTTCAGGTGACCTTCCAGAAACATGATACAGCGTCCCGTGCGCAAGTCCCACACGCGACCAAAAGCATCCAGTCCACTGAAAAGAGAGAACCCGACCAACATCACCCATCAGATTCAGCAACTGCCAGAACACACTCAGCCTCACCAGCAGCGGGGCACTTGGCATCAGTCAGCACCAAAACCTCGACAGTGCTTCGCATACGGTCTTGATGCAAAGCAAACTCACCCAGTCCCAGCAAGAGACCCATCCGTGTGAAAGGCGATGTCATAGACCCCTTTGCTGTGTCCCTCCTGATGGAGAATCTCTTCCTGAGCTTCCAAGTCCCACAAGCGCCACGAGTGATCATAGCTACAAAAACAAAGCATTTCTCCAAATAAATATTTTTCCATACTCCCGATCTGCGCACATAATCCTGTTTGAACTGGGCACGCGCATAACAGCTGTCGGCACGTTCACACTGGCTGGTTCAAAACCGTTTCTTGCGCATAGGAAAACATGCCAGGAATGAGACTGTCCACACCAAAACCTCAGAAATCCCCAGCACAACCCTGGGGGAGCAGGGGGCTTCCCTAGGTCCACGTAAACGTGGCATTCTTCAACCCCAAAGGGATCACACAATGGGCAATGCTGATCTGTTGGGTTAGGAGATGCAGTGTACAAAAACCACATGCCCTGCTCAGATGCTGTTGCTTTCTGAGTTGACAGCGTGGAGTCCAGGTGGCCTCAGAAAGCCACACAAAAGGGAAGAGGAAAAAACAGTTATTAGTAACTGCCACAGGATGATTAATACAAGAACAGGGACTGTTTGGTTAACTTTGTAAAGCCTTTAAAGCTGAATTTGAAGGAAAAGAGAATAGAGCGGAACAGTGTTGCTTACAAGGATCATCCCGACTGCCAGAACACAGGTATCTCACTGAAATCCCCCTAGCAGTAGTATCCATTTCTGCTTCTGGAATTAGCTTTTCAGATGACCTGTGCACCATTCAGCTCCAGGGCAGCACAGTCTCCCTCTCCCTCAGCAGTGTTCGTGTCTGCCCACCACATCTCCCATCCCACGCTCACGAGTCAGCAGCAGCCAGTGGGCTGCTTCTCTGGCAGCTGGAAGTCTCCAAGGAGAACAACAGGATATTTCACTAACTTTGTGGATGCTTTATTTCCAACTGGAGACCAACTGGGTCTCAAGTGAGAAAGGAGGTCTTTCAGGAATCTCACTGACAGCAAATAGTAATATCTTAAAGCAAAAAAAAAAAACAAACAAAAAAACCAAATCTCCATACCAGGTAGTACCCAGGAACCTCCCAGAGGGGTGCCACATCACACGTGCCACTCTCATGCTGTGACCTTCAATATCTGCCACTGGCTCATCACTGGAAAAGAGAAACAGAAGTCATCAGACGCTGGTCAGGGTGGCTGGCTCTAGCCAGGCCTTTGCAGCTACGATGTCAAGAAAGCTTGTACTTAAGCACTGCCCAGATAGGAAAGTCGAGTTTTGACTACAGTGACTCTAAATTCTGCCTTTTGTTCACCCAGCTAAAGCTCTAAGTCTAACCCCTTTATACACACTCATATCCTCAGTTATAAGTTCTCCTGGGATAACTGGTTTCAAAAATTATCAAGGTCCTTGTTATTAGCAATTTGAAAGTCTCAACAGCAGAAACGAAGCTCAGAGTGCACAGCAGGGAGCTTTACTGTGACTACACAGAACACATCCCGTACCACCTCATCCCAACCCTGCTATTCTGATGAAACCCAGGGCAGGCAGGAGAGAGCAAACATTTATTTTCCCAGAATTACAGCAGCAGCTCAGCAGCCTTTAGCGGAAGATCTGAACAGCATTAAGAGCGTCTTTCCAACAGACCAAATAGAGATGTGGTCACATGGGATTAAGAAACAGCTGTTGCTTGGCACAAGTATGCTTCTGCAATTAGAAACCGTGGCTCTCAGGTAAAGATAACGAAGTAAGGACCTCAGAGCTGCCTGCCTCTTCCTGAGGCACTGCAGGGCTCCACTTTTCAAACACAGCAGATGCTACGGCTCACACTTTTCTCTTCTCAGGCTTGAGATAGATGCTCCACGTTTTCTAAAACTACACTGTGCAATGGCACAGAGCCAAAGGTTTTTCTTACAGGATGAATCTTTGTGCATGGTTACGTATTTGGCTAGTAACTCTCCGCATATGGGTGCTTTCCAATAACCCAGAAGTTCATTTAATATCAAAGAGGAGAAATTCCCTCCCAAATGAAAGGTTAGAATGAAAAACACATCCATCACCCGAAGCAGTTTGCTAATGCCCAACAGCCATTCTGACTTGATTCTTTCCAGACAATTTCCCCTCACCTTGATTCCCCTATCAGGGTGATCTCTTTTTCTGCCACAGAAGATGGCATATACCAAGGCCAGGGATTGCACTGGTATAACTACAAGAAAAGGTTATATTTGCAGGAGGATGGTAAATGACCAATGTTTAATAACTCAACCCCCAAAGCACCAATGCTGCAACTGTGCATGTCCAGTGTCATTCTAACCTTTCAAGGCTCCAGAGTTTGACAGAACCATCAGCTGCACACGAGGCCAGGTTAACGTCCTTCTTGTCTAGGGAGACGGTGGCTTTGGGGTGGAAGACTATTGCTCCTACATTGGTGTTATGTCCTTAACAGAAAGGAAAATCAAAATTCAGAATCTGCCACAGGATCTTGTTAGGCAGGTACCAGAGCGTACTTTCACTGTGTCCTCCCATTTTGGGTGAAGTCACACAGCTAAACTGCAGTTCCAGCAGCGCCCACTTAAAGAGTATCAGACACCAAGATTTGCAACCCTCAAAATGCAGTGAAAATTCAACATACGAATGAAGAGATTGTATTTACTCAAACCTCTGTTCACTGTTCAAAGAACCTCACTCTTACTACATTGTCTGGCCAAGAATGCTAGTACCTGGCTCAAAATAATTCAATCCAGGTTTTTAAACAAGGTAAAACAAAAACATCATCCAGAAAGAGAAATAACAAACTGGTTTTAAACAAACTCTTTTCTCTAAGAGAAGGGTCGGGACTTCCTCTGGATTATCTGACACGTGTCCATACTCTGCAAGCCTGAGTAATGCTCTCGTTAGAATAAAATATGGCCAAGGAACACAACTTTTTGAGTTACAAAACAATACAGGTATGGGGATTTGGCCCAGAGAGGAACAGAACTAAGCAAAGAATTTCAATGAAAGTTGCTCTACCTCGCAAGGTGTGAACAAGGTTGCAGTCAGGCACAGACCAGAGCTTACAAAGTCCGCTCCTGTTGAACACAAGAAATAGAAGTCAGCGTAGACAGGAATATCAAACAAATTTTCTAACACAGAGCTGCAAGAACACAATGAGAGGTTCTGCGCTGGGTAAAACACCAGCATGCTTTGGGACTAATGGGCTCAGATTCAAATTCTTGCAAAGCTCTGAAGTGGAGTGAAGATGCAGCTCTGAGTAGGAAGAAAATGCATTTCTGAACTCACACAATGTACAGGCCTACAGTAACATCCCTCTCCTGCGCTCCTGCTGTGCTGCTTCATCCCCTAAAGTACATGTGCTTTTTTTTTTTTTTAAAAAAAAAAACAAAACACTTACCAACAGGCAGTAGCCAAGAATTTGGAATTGGGGCTGAAGTGGCAGTAGGACAGTGGGCGATCATCTCCAATCTGACTGCAGAAGTTATTCAAGGACTGCAACCAAATGCAAAGAAAACAATAAGTAAGTAAACTACAAACGACCTAGGGAAAGCCCTGGCCAAAAACTGAGGGGAAGACGAGAGACATACAAAGGAACAGACAGGGCACTTTGGAAAGTCACTTCCAAAAGGAGGAGCTACCTCAGAGCCACTCCGGCTTCAAGCAGGAGGGCCACGGAGACAGTCTGACCGATGGAAGCGAGCACGGCTCGGTGGCACAGCTTAGTGCTCACCGTGTCACCCACTGCACTCGCCACTAATAATCCTGCAGGCCTGCTTTGCGACTACAGCTTTGACGGGGACCTCACTGCAGTTTGGGCCTCTTTCTACACCTCAGCCAAGGAACATAACCAGAAAAAGTAGGGCAGGCAGCGCGGTGCTCACAGGGGAGAGGCAAATCCTCTGGCAGCTAATGCATCTGGGGATAAACAGGATTAGAGCTGCAACACACTGCGTGCTTGAGCCATTCTGTTAAGTTAGGAATCGGACTTAACATGCTTGAAAAGGACGTGTCAAGATCATTCTAAAAGACATTTTCCGTTACCGTGTTGGTTATTATTTCCCATGTTTTTATGGAATAATGACCATGGCACAGGAAGAATTAAACAAGCAGTCCCTTCCTAGCCAGCTGAACCTGTGACAAACCCAGGAAGCAATCTCTTTAGCTTCACAGACAAGTGACAAGGCAACACAGGGGTGTCTGTTCATCCCTCTGCAACATGGGGGAACAACAAAAGTAGGTCTCTGAATCGCTGAACAGAGGTAGAACATGCATATCATCAGAAAAGAGAGTAAATGCAGAGATCTACAACAGAGACAGGCAAAGCACAGCAAACTACACGCATGTGGACAGCACCTCCAGGCAGCTGATCTTTCTCTGATCTCTTTAGAGATCAGCACAAAGTCTTAAAAATGGCAGCAGAGTAGATGCCAAACCTACTCGCAGGGATTTGTGCAGCTCCTGTCTCTGCGATGTCCTGGTTGCTTCTGGAATCTCTTTGAGCAGTCGCGCTTCTTCTAGCCGCTTCACTGCCCTGGGAAGAGCAAAGATGGAGTAACAAGTCCCTAAGTTTTCCCTGCCCTGCTGCTGGAAACCCTCACTTCCCCCATACTGGGCTAACAAAGTCAGTCACTATTAAGATTTGTCTACCAGAGTCTATTCCCCACTCTTGATCTCAAATTTCCTGCACTACCCACAGCGGGATTAGCAGTTAGATCTTACAAAAGGCTGTATCTCTCCTTCATTCACGTTGTTTTTCTTTACCTGGGAAGTGAGTAGTTAGCAAGCCACAGCCTTGCTGTTTTCAGACTGCGTGGTCCTTCATGGTACCAGGTTTGCTGATACTGTAAGACAAGGAACAAAGCCAAAGAAAAAGCTACCATGATACTGCTCTTCCAGTCAGTTGATGTGACTTCCGCTTCCATCAACCTCCCAAAACAGTAAGGGAAAAATGGACTCAGGAAGGAGAAAGGAGAAGCAGAAAGACAGACAAGTCAAAGCCAGAAACAGATGCAGTATATCAGAAACAGTTTTTTCTCCCCGAGTAGGAAGACAAACAATAACAGACTTGCTATACTATGTAACAGTCCAAACATCTAATCTCCTGATTCATATGCTGTACACAACATAGAGTTCGGTCTGGAGTGCAAGCCAGAGTTCACGTTCCCTATTCAGATAATACATCGCCAGTTTTGCTAGAATGGGCGACACAGAAGAAGGAGCAAGAAGGGATGACGTGAGAATCCACAGACCGACCAAACCCAAAAGCTTTGGACATATTGGAGACCATCAGAATAAGGTACCCAAAAGGTTATCATACACATCTCCCTCAGCACTGAGAACACGTTACCTCTTCTTTGGATTTTTTTGACCTGTCGTCATCTTTTCTAGTCTTTTTTAACGCATCTGTGCCAACCACCGAAAGGATATTTCTTAATCTGAAAAGAAAGATATTAGGTCACATTCACTCGGCGAATTCTCATCTAATCTCACAAACACTCACTGAGTGCCATTCTTTCCTCACAACTCTTGCCAGGTAGGAATGTAACATCACTGACTGGCAGCGCTCATCGCATGCCGACTATAAGGAAAACATCAGGAATTAGATAAACTGGGTACAGCCGAGTGCTCCCTGTTTGCAACAGACAAGGGTGGGCACAGCACCTCTCCCTCCTTTCGGCAGGACCTTCTCCGAAGAGCGTGATGGGCTCCCCGAGTGCTCGCAGGCAGGCTTTCACTTCAGAGTCGTCGGTGGACACGTTGATTTGCCGGGCTCTCTTCCTGCGCTCAAACTCAGCCAACACTTCTGCCTGCCGCTCGCTCATATGATCTTCCAGATCAAAAACCTCACCTGAACCAAAAACAAAACCATCAGATTGAAAACAGCAGCCGGACAAGGGATCTCTCTCCAAGAGGCAGACCCAAACAAAAAGACAGTCAAGGCTGAGGTCTCACCTTCACAACCCTGAATTATGCTCAAACTTGATCAGAGAGACTTCTGGCTATGTCAAGTTCAAGAGCAAGGGGAAAAAAAGTGTTTAAGCATTCTCACCGCTACTTATGTTAATGTTGCCAGCCTCGATCGCAGCTTTCATCCCTTCTTTCCCCAGCAGACCCGATTCTCCTTTCGCCAGACGCTCCCTCTCCTTCTCCTCCAAGCTGCCATAGAAGATGGGCGCTTTCTTGGCGGGCGGCGCATCGCTCTCTTCGGACGGTTTGCTCTTTGTGGCCTGCAAGGGAAAGGCAGAGTTTTAGGGCCCCTTCGGCACATTTTGGCTGAGCAGCAGGCGGGGAGCAGCACGGGAGCTCTGCCGGAGGCCGTGAGCGCCCCGAGGAGCCCCTGGCACCGCTCGAGGGGCTGGGTGCGGGCAGTCAGGCCGAGGCCGTGCCTCAGGCGCCGGGATCAGAAGCGGAACACCACGAGGCGCAACTCGCTCGGGCCGCATCGCGCCCCCTTTTTTCTCCCCAGGACCTCCCCGGACCAAGCCTTTGAGGCTCCGTTTTTTGTGTTTTTAACTTCGGACGCGAAGCTCTCCCTTCCCCTGCCCCGGCCGAGACGGGGGAGCCGCCGCTGCCCAGCGCCCTCCCGGGGGAGCAGCGGGCGGCGGCGCGGCCCCGGCCCCAGCCCCGCGGTTACGGGGCCGGGGGCGCGGCCAGGACACGGCGCAGACACGCGGGGAGCCCCGGAGGGCCCCGGCCCGGCCCCGGCCCCGGCCCCGGCCCCCACCTCGGGCGGTGCAGGTGGCCGTGCCGGGGGCCGCGCTCCGCCTCTCGCCGCCGGTGCCCGCGCGGAGGCCATGGCGGCGGCGGCGGCGCCTCACGGCGGCTTCCGGGCGGGGCGGGCCGGGCGCTGGAGGCGGTGGCGGAGGCCGGGGCGGGGCGGGGCGGGCGGCGCGGGGCAGGCCGGGAGGAGCGGCGGCGGCGGGGCGGTGGCGGCGGCGGGGCGGCCATGCTGCGGCGGAAGCCGACGCGGCTGGAGCTGAAGCTGGACGACATCGAGGAGTTCGAGGGCGTCCGGAAGGACCTGGAGGTGCGAGCGGGGCCGCGCCGGGGGCGGCCGCCACGGGACGGGCCCGGGTCCCTGATCCCGGCCCCCGGGTCCCTGATCCCGGCCCCCGGCCCGCCCTGACGCGGCCCCCCCCCCCCCGCAGGGCCGCAAGAAGCAGCGGGAGGAGGCGGAGGCGGCGGCCGGCGAGGAGGCGGCGGCGGCGGCGGCCACGGCGCTGGCGCTGGGCACGGAGCACAAGAGCCGCGAGCAGCTCATCAACGACCGCATCGGCTACAAGCCCCAGCCCAAGGCCGGCGGCCGCGCCGCGCACTTCGGCACCTTCGAGTTCTAGCGGCCGGCGCCGAGCCGGGGGGGGCTGCCCGGGGCCCTCCTCAGCGCTCCCGTGAGCGCCCCTCGGCTGCTTTGTGTTAAATAAATGTCTTTGGTTTTTTTTTATTAGTAGGCCAACAAGTCACGCACGCCGCTGGGGAGGCCAGGCAGGCTGGGCCGGAGGCACCGGGAATGCGGCCCCGGGGTGGCGCGGCCCTTCCCGCACCGGGCCGGTGGGACCCGGACCTCGGTGCCCGACCCCTTCAGCCCCGCTGGGGGCGCGGGGCAGCCTCTGGCGTCTGACGGTCTCTGAATAAAGGCCCTGGGTGTCGCGGATCTGGGTCCCCCAGGCAAAGGGTCTCGTAGACGCTGCCCTGTTTTTTCCTGCAAAGGCCGGGGAGGCAGCCCCCGGTCTGTGAAACGCCGCTCGGCTCAAATGACCCCGTGCCACGGCCAGGCCCGTGGGAGGGCAGCATCCTGCATCTGCTGCTGGGATGATGTTGGCACTAACTTCACACTTCCCATGTTGTAGGTGTGCCAAATTTCAGGCCAGGCTGGGGAAACGTACAGAGCCTCAAACTTTTCACACTGTTCCTCAGACTGGCAAGTCACAATCCGGACTAGCAGTCCTAACACCACGTAGAATTACCAGGGATTACTCTGCCATTCAAACATCCTTTGGTTGCAGTGGGGAAGAAAAACCAACCCAGAACCTCATTTCTCATGAGTGGATGAAAACAGTCAACAATAATACTGTGGGTTGGGGGACTGCTATTCCTTGCTGTCTACAGACACCTGCTATACACCAAGCAGGCTCGTTTTTACAGCTCCCTAAAGTTCACATCCTTTGACTCCCTCTGCACCAGAAAGCAGATAAAAGGGGCATCAATTCCCACTTTCTAGCTCAGCTTTCCCCACGCTCTGCTAAGTTTAACTGGACTGGAACAACTGGATTACCCTCACACCAGTAGCTTCCCACGTTGCCATTCTAGCACCTTCAGGGCTTCCTGATCATGGCAGGGGCAGGCTCAGAGGATGCTGCTCCTTACTTTGCTCCCCAGCCACAGGAAGATGGGCACTTGTCCCCTGCTGCTCACTCGCACTGTCACAGCAGGCACAGAAGAGTCGTGCCAGAGAAAAGGGGCTGGGGCAGTCCAGGCCACAGTTTTCTGGCGCTGGTAAAGCAGATGCTTACTCTTGGAGCTGCGTTCTGAATGTTTCAGTAAAAGCTGCTGGCCTTCACCTCAGCTGTAGTCTCTGCACTGAAGATTGTTTCTAAAGCACACATCCACCACAGTAAAATGCAATCTATTTTATTGGTTAATTATATACAGGAGACTTGATAACACAGTAACATTAGACAAGTTACCTCCACAAAAAGCAAGAGTAAAATCAAAAGTGACAGTCCACTGTAAACAAAACTATACATCCTGTTGGATCTGTTGGGACTGGCTCCAGACCAACTGAAAAGGCACTCCAAGAAAAACAACGGAAGCCAGCTGATGAACGCAGCCTGGATACTTTGTGCACTTCTTCCAAGATGATAATCCAGAGGCACAGCGTGTGGAGACTGAATATCAGGGTGCGATCAAAGACAGACACAGGACATCACATTCTAAGCATGCTACATGTGTTGACATATGAATTTAATTTACTCAAGTCTAATAATCATTAGAGTCCTCACCTCCCTCCAAGCACTGCTCGATGCGAGTTTAGTGTTAACATCAGGACAACTTAAATACAGCCAGCATAAAGGCTGGGACTGCAGCAAAAGCAGTCAGCGCAAGTCATCGCCGGGAGGCCGGGTTTTGCTCAGTCTGGGAAGGCAAACACCAGCCTGGGCCAAGAGCACGGCAGCTGGTGGCAGCTGGAGGACCAGAGGGAGGCTGGGACACGGGGAGGTAGGTGGCTTGTCTGGATTGTCAACATTTAACCAAAGAAAGCACGGCCAGAGCTGGGATTACAGATGTCTCTCTCCCAGTTGTGCCTCCCTGCATCAGCAAGCTCAGCAGCACAGAGGGCACAGCTCTCCACTGGGTGCCAAGGGGGCAGAGCTACGGGCAAGAGTCCCCACTGCAGACAGCACATTCTGTAAGAGTGCCATCTTCTCTCCTGAACCCCCTCCTCTTCGGGCCTTCCCTTGTGCACCTCTCCCCAAAGCCCCTGATGTTCACGCTGTGATGCTCACAAGCTGCTGGAAGGCAGCTGGGGCACCTGCTGGGCTTTGGAGACTTCAGCCCAGTTTCCTGCTAAGTCAGCGTCACCTCCCTCTGCGCGCTGGAGAAAGCCATGTAACGGGGTGGGCAGGGATGACTCTTCGAAAACAGAGGTGTTCATCCACAAGGGAGAAACAATTCAAGGGAGGTTACATGTACAGTGATGCAGAACTGAATTTGTATCGTAAAAGCCACAGCAATTGCATGATCCTCAAGTCACCTGTCTGATCGTTTCAATCAGAGAATTCACATCTGGTCACTTGAATGCGAAAGGTGGCTAAAAAGCTCCAGTGACAGCAAGATCAGGCCAAGCACAGGCTTTATTTTAGAGAAAGACATAGCAAGAGGTATATGAATTACCTAGCGTCAACACACAAAGCCACTGTACCCTATAACCACACATCCCTGTAACAGCAACAGCTCCAGCTTGTTCCAGAGACCAAATGTAGAGGTGTTGGGAACATCGGCTCTGAAACCCTTCAGGGATGAGGTCTCTGCAGCGTAAAGCTTTCAAAACACATACAGCCAACTCCAGCACGTAACTGCTTCACGTTTCTCTGACAAGCACTAAGATGTCCTCGCAGCTCTCCCATAGGGACTGGAAGGGTCTGTCTTCCCCTCTCACAGAGAAACATGACTCCCAAAGGGCACAAAAGATCTTCACTTCGTGACTGATGCAGAGAGAGGGCATCAGTCTACCTGTGACTTCTGCAGCCTGCTACAGACACAACTCCCTTCAAAGACCTGACCGGGGAAGAGCTTAGCCTGTCTCTCATCAGGAGATTGCCACAATTTTTCCATGAAAATAGCTTTACTTCTTTCACCCAGAAGCAAATTTGTTACTGAAAGAAGCTATTTAGAAGCCTGAGCTTGCTTTTAATTCATCTCCTTCTGCTCTATATTTGCACTGCCCAAAGAAAACAAGATGACCAAATAAACACCTGGCGTCATCCACAGGAAGGTTGACTTTAGGTGGTGCAATTCAAGACCCGGCAGGACGCCAGGCAGCAGCAGTAACAGGCTTCCTGCTGCCATTCAGAGGGCGAGCTCTGCTGGCGGTAGCATCAGCACAGAGAAGAATCCACACATACAGGAAAGGGCTGTGCTCCCTAAGGCATACAGGCCAGAGGAACGTCTTCACAAAGATCAGCTTTCCTTACGTACCTACTCTTAACAGCGCGACTAGTAGCGTCTTTGGAGGGGAAAAAAACAACAAACTGCTACTGAGTGTGCCCAGACACTTTCAACTCAAAAGCATTCCCTGTTCATGTGGCACATCCTAGTCATCAGCCTGAAAATGGTGTCTGTTTTTCAGTGGCCTTCTGGAAATCTCACCACCTTCCCTTCAGCCAGTTACAGGCAAGAAGAGAGCATCCTGGGCAGAACAGGCTCCAGCTCTGCGCCATATTCTAACTGCACAACATTCCCTACAACAAGGAGCAGGGTAATAAAAGTGCTAAACCAAAACTGCTCCTTGGAAAACCCAAAGTGTTTTCTGCACATCACCCATCCAGGAAGCTATCCTGTTTTGCCCATGAAATGTGTAAAGCTCATAGCACCGAATGGGAAGTTCTTTACTGCGCTACATGTATCCACCGCTGGCACTCTCAACTCCTGCACTTCCAAGTTAACAAAGTCACAGCATGATTATTAAGACAAAGAGGAGTCATTTGCATTAGGAATATTTTTTGAATCAGCCCAAGCTGCTCCAAATTTCACCTGAGAATTAACTGAAGGCTGCTGTAATCCTATCTTTTCTTTCTTCACTTTCCTAAATCTCTCTTTCACAGAAACAAGGTTGTTTTCTTTTTTCATTTCACTCAAGGAACAACCTTTCAGACATGTTAGCCTTTAGTGTCAAGAAATCATTTAGCTCTTGCTTCATTTACAGAATTAGTTTTAGTAAGCCAGAAGTCTAGCTCTAGACCCATCCAACATGAAATCAGTATGGGTTCATTGGTCTATTTAAAATCTTTTTGCCCCGTGAATACACAATTCTTGTTCTGCATCTACTCCACACATTTCCATGATTGGGAAGTGAAAGCAGCCAAACTGAAATGTTATCACTTGAAGCTGAGTAAAACCACTGGATGTATCAGAAGACTAGCAACACTCGTCATACTCTGATGGGCTTGGAGGACAGACTCACCTGGACCCCTGAAGCACTGGGGTCAAGGTACTCTCTTGCCAGGACAGACCTGAGTGTGTCTGATGTGCAGCACCAAGTCTTCCTCAGAGGCTCAGTCCTATGGAACTCTGCATTAGAAGGTGCCATTGGCCCCAAAAGCCACAATGCCAGGAAGATCTCCTCCCCTGGCATTATGTGCATATTAAAAAAAAAAAAAAAATTAGAATAGCCATTCACACATGTAGGCTCCATTGGAAACTCTGATCTTTACCTACTGTTCATAAAACCTTCACAGATGTGCATTTACAATTTAAAAACAAAATGTTTAAAAAAAAAAGAAAAGAATAACCTCTACATTTCTGTCAGCCAACTAATTTCAATCATGGCAAAATCTAAGACTACAGCAAATCCTAGCCAACGGCTACCACGGGACCCTCAAGAGTCAAACCAGCTGCCTGCCTGCAGCATGGGGGAGCAGCATATTCCAGCTCCTCACATCCCTGCACCCCAGCTAGGAACTTGTGGTGAACTCCAGTTGATTTTCTTTGTATCTTTTCTTTCAGCTTAGGAATGATCCAGTCTTCATGATGGCTGCATTTCAAGAGAGCAGTGGGATGGAGGGGCATCTGGGCAGCGTCCAGTGTTAATGGCAGTGCTCAGTGATATCCACAACAACTGCCTTTTTCCAGCTGAAGAAGAAATAGCCCATCCCTGCCCCTGCTGCCACAGCTATGCAGAGGTATCCGTTGTACGTCATAAAGATCAGCATAAGGAAGTAACTGACCACGACTTGAATGATGTGCAGTACTGTCTGCAGGAGGTGAGGGAAGCTCAGCATCTGCTGCCTGACAACACAAAACCCAAAGAACAGTCAGCATCCGTGAGACGCGGATGGGAAAATGCACATTCCTTACAGGAAAACATAGCTCAGGCTGATGAGATGCCAAGGTGGGTATGAAATGGTGGAGGAGATAAAGCAGGCTGGACATAAACTTTTGCATGCATTTGTCATTTGGAACTCTTTTTCCCCACAGAGCTGACTGACAGTGAATGAAATACGGTACTTGCTGGGAAGACAAAAGTTTTAGATGAGAAATAAAACTAAAGTTTATTTTAACCCCATTAATAAGCAAAATGGCCTTTTTTTTCTTTCCTTTTTTTTTTTTTCCTCTGAGAAGAGGCTTTGACTAGCTGTCAACAGGATGATTCTAAGGATTTTGTGTCAGGGTGGCTGGCGATAACACCCAAATTTTGTTTCTGGGAGCTCCCCAGATGTGTTCTTTACTGCTTTGGAAAGAAATAATAATAATAAAAGCTCATCTGCCTCCTTGCTGCTTTCTCTCTTTTGTCCTCCATCCTGAAGGCTGGCCAAGTGATTCAACTGTCAAGCAACGTCCAAGTCTGCAATTAATATACTTTACAAAGAGTTATACTGACTGGAGAAAGTTTATTCTGTCCCAGTTTTTGCCTTTCTCAGGTGCTGCAGAGATTTGTCTCATAATGAAGCGAGATTCTTACCCAACAGTTTTGTGCGTCTCCATCAAGATAGTGCCATTGGGACCTGGCACTGGCATGGAGTTGTAGCGAATGCTGACTTGGGATTTACGAAGCAGACATTCTCGGGCAATCTTAAGGCCTTCATAAAACATGGCTAGGAAGAAGACAGCCACAAAAGCACCAGCCATTTCTGACAAAAGAGGAAATGTTATTCTATCTGTGGAACACAAGATGTTTGCTTTAAAACATGTCAGAAGAGACATCGTGTGATTTAACAACGCCACCCTGCATGGCCTCCAGCAGGGCACTTGTGCACACACATACAGGTGGTAAATGTGAATTTAACTCACACACCAACTGGAATTTCATACATGAAATGAAACCATCAGTCACTTTAGCTAGTAAGACTAGTAAAACTCAAACTACATGAACATCTTCCTCCTTCTTTCACCCCACAGATGCCATTTAAAACAGATTTGCTGTGGCGTGTCTGGATATTTTTGGCATAATAAAAGGTAATACCAGCAACATTCATCAACCACAAACATTTTATTTGGAATGGACGAGACAGCGTTACTAACCTCCAGGAGTATTGATTGTAAGTCCAGAAAACAGCAACGGCACATTCTCATAGCTGAAGTGGAAAGTCATTGCCTGTCCAAGACATAAAAAACATCAAAATGAGCCTGAATAGTCCACGCTGAGATGGAGCTCACAAAAGATTTATCAAAGGCTGTTGTATTATACCAAGAATTTAGATCATTTCAGTCGTTCACAAGATAGACACAAAAAACCTCTGTAGTTGATCTAGTTTAACTGACACAAGTTAGCCATGGCTGAAGATGCTCCAGTTTCCATCTCTAGCTCTTTTAGGTAGTGCCCCTAGTCAAAAGGCATATTCCTTCAAGGTCTCTGCAGAGGAAAAGTGCCTTCTCTTTGCTTTTGGAGCTCATTTTCTCCTCAGCATCAGTATCAGTAGTAGTCAGGGATTGGGGATGTCTCTATGGAGCTCACCCTTGTCTCCCCGTGACTACTCATGGGTTGGGGTACAGGGCACTTACTTCTCCTTCCCAACCTCGTATGAGCTCACACGGGGAAGGGCTTGTATAGCTGAATCCTCTGGCCCAATCCTGCACTGTGCCAGCATACTATCGTCTCCCTGCAGAACCCCCTAATACTCTATGGGAGAAGGAGAGGCCTAAATACATGTACGATAACTAGTATTATACAGGGAGAAGGACCAGAGCTCCCCCTGGGTGAAAACAAGGGCTTCTGGACCTAGACAGTGAATGCTGTGGGAAGGGGAGACACCAGTGATCCCAGCTCAGCTGCAGTACGTGTCATCTTCCCATCCAGGTAAGCACATTGCAGCTTAGCATGTTTTGAGCACAACAAACATTCACGGCCCCAGAGCAGAGTGACTATAAAACACCAGTTTTTAAAATTAATTTAGTATCTTTACATTTAAGCCAAAAACCCCACAAATCAAAGAGTGTTACAGCCTAATTCCATAAACCACAGCTGAAACAGGTATTGATACTTGGTGCAAGTGAGGATGGGAATATGCATTCATTAGCATGTGTCCAGTTTATTACCCAGGATGCTTTACCTATTTACTTCCTTCCCTGACCATTGTATGAGCAATGTCAACTCAAAATGTCGTGCACTTAATCAGACTTCTCAGCTGCAGGATAAGGCATGGTCCTGTAATTATCCGTTAAGATAAGCAAGTGACACTTGTAAAGAAATGGTAATTATACAGAAAGTAACAGATTGGAGGATGTCACTACTTAGCTGTAAGATTATACGGAGAGCTTCATGAGGAGCTCTTGAGACCCTTTTCCAGAGATGTCATCAGTGATGATGCAGGACTGTAAGCTCCACCGGCACTCCTGGGCTCTGTACAGGGCCATGTTCAGAAGGGGAAGGGTTCTCTAATCCTCTCCTCTCCTGCTGTGATACTGTTTGCAATAGAAGTAGCAGCAGTGCTGCTATTTGGGGCATATGGCTGCCAGGCAAACTTTAACTGAAGGCTTACAAAATGCATTTCTGAGTACATCCCCATTTTAGATTGAAATGCACACTCTCCCCCCTCCCTTAAAAGCTTAAGCTATATTTTAATAATCTCAAACTCACTCCAAAAGTATTTAGACAAGGGAGGAAGAGCTGATAAAGGCCCTAGAAGGAGGCTACACACAATGACACAGATCCTACGGTCATCATGGGAACTACAAAGCTTCAGTGATGCCAGCGTGCACAAGCCTGAACTTGCTTAAATCAAAGCCAGCTGGCGCAGCAGGACTCAGGATCAGCCCACCCTTACTGCCAGTGTGGCAAAGAGCCCTGGTAGCAGTTTGCTCCCCAAACCCAGCGCGTGCCTAAAGTTCAGGAGAAAAAGGGCACCGAGTTTGCTTGCCTGCAGGTCAGCACAACCCACTGTAATAGCGTGCAATCCTCTCAGTGCCCGTTACGGTTTTAGCTAACAACCCAGGCAAACTGCATCCGCCTCTTTTTCTTGCAGGAAAATGCTCACTTTGAATTTCTGCCATTAGCTTGCCAGAGAGCTGACGCCTGGCTGGCTGCTAGAAAGGTTTTTGCAGGGAAGACCACTTTCCCGTAGGATCCCCAGCTCTGAAATACATTTCATGTTGCTTATCACCTCCTACCACTCTCACCACAGGAGAGCACAGCAGGGCCTGGGTTTAACTGGACTGATTCATGCCTTCTAAAGCTAAGCTAAATTTCCAGTTCTGAAGACCACAGTCTTCAAGATGACAAGTTACTCTGAACCACAGACAAGGAAAAACACTCCAGTTCATGCTGACTGTGCTACTCACCATCATCATCATCCCAGATCCATGATCATGTCCCGAGGCTGCTGTAGTGTGGTGATGATCAGGATGCATGGTTGGCAACATGGAGCTGTTCATGTGGGAATCGTGAGACATCTTTACTACAGAGATAATCAAAAAGACATGTGGAAAAATGAGACAAACAAAGGGGAAAAATTATATGAAGCACTTTTCTAAACAGAGGATGGTTTCTCTACTGCTGCTGCAAGAGAAAATACTCTAAGCCGCCAAGGTATCGCCTGAGAATAACTGTCTCTGGATAAACTTCTGGAGCATCCTCATGGTCCTGCACTCTGACTGCAAAGAACATACAGCAAAGCAAGCAGGAACATTTAAAGGAGGTGTGTCCCTCTCAGCTTTACATCATTGTGTTGACTGCACCATCCTCAACATTCTTGCCAGAAGGGCAGCCTAATGTGATTGAGGTAGCACATGGAGACAAGTGCTCAGCATAAAGGCACATTTCTTATCTGTAAGGGGAAGAAGTCTCTTCTCAATTGCAGTCATGCAAGAGGCAAAAATATCTGGTGCCCCTTTTTAAATTGCATATACTAAAGGATCAGATTACAGTATTTCTCTTAATTGACAGTTATGCATTTTATTGGGAACATGTTTAACCAAGAAACGACGTTAGGTGGTACAAGACCTATTGCCAGGCAAAGGTCTACAATAGCCACAGGCGATCCGATTTCATTTCCATGAGCTTTACTTTGTCACATCTCCCCTCTAATCACATTACACACAATGAGAAAAACATTGAGAAGGCTGCCAGTCTAAATCCCTAATCAGGTTACTGAAAATGAGGTACGTCTGGCCATGCCACGTTAAAAATAAAAATGCACCTAGTGGTTAGATGTGCCCAAGGCCTCTGCACTCTGCACCCAGCACAACCTGGGATGGAACCAGAAACAATTCTTGGTGTGCACTGAAAGTTCACCAAGCGGAAACAGCAACAGGAGTGAAAACAACCCGGGAATACCAGTCAGTCCTGAAACAACAGGATTCATCAGAGTGATGATCCCGGCAAAGACAGCCCCAGCACAGTCCAGGTGAGATACCACTGAAGATAAGCACTGATGCTGCTGTGCTAGATCCTGCCTGGAGCACTCCGTACCCTCCTGGTCCAGTCCACAAGTAAAATAAAGTGAAATCAAATCAAAATACAGACACTTTATCTGATTAAATTATTTAAAAAAAAAGAGAAGAGGAGGACTTCCTGCTAGACAAATCATCAGGAACATTTATAACAGAGAAAAGAGCTTAAAAAGCTCTAAAAAACTAAACTATTAAAAAGCTCTAAAAATCTGAACTAACTATTTTAGTTTAGAAAACTAAAATACATTTGGTGTTTGAACAGATAGGTGTGAATATATTTAGACCGGAAATCAGAAGTGAAACTCTAGACAAGCTCTCCAAGCTGAAAGCAGAACTAGCACGCAAACACCCAAACGGCAGCCAGCTGACGGTGGAGCTGGTTCGGTCTGTGACAGTGACCTTACGGCAGGGCTGTGCAGGGACCACTGGTGGCCCAGGACATGACAGTCGGTGTGTCCTTGTGGACATCAGTGACAGGAGGTGGTCTCAGAAGGCTTCGGAGTTAAAGCAGAAGGGCAACGAGGGAAGTTAAAGATTTGTGGGAGATAAGGAAGCTAAGTTAGCAGTGCTGGGGAGGAAAGCAAGAGAAAGAATTAAAACTCCCTGCAAACACTGAAATTAATGAATGCGAGTAAGCACCCGTATGCGCTCCAGTCAGCTGGTATCAGCCATACACCAACACACAGCTCAGGTGTTTTCTGCTTCTCTGTGCAGAGAAAGTTTGCAGCATACCTCTCACTGCACCAGACTCCTTCACAATAACTTGCTTGGAAAATAACTCATAGTATAAGCTACTGGCACTGGCTAAAAGCAGAACGTATTCCCTGCCCATAGTTCTAGTATTTCGTGGCTATTCCACTTACCTCCCCCTCCAACCTGTGCTTAAATACTGAGACCAGAAAAAGAGCTTCGAAAAATGTTCAGGGAAGAAAAAAAAAAAAAAAAAGAGAGAGACTAATGCAAGAAGCAGCTCACCTGACACAGGCATTACTGAAGGAAGCCTGCAGAGCAAACAGAGTGATTTTCACATAGTATAGCTTTAAAGCTCACTGTTTCTGAGAGTAAATGTTCAAGAGCTAGAACTGAAGTCCCAAAATACAAACGCTTGCAAAGGAATCCTCTGCCAAGGCACACAAGCTTCAAAATATCTTTTGCAGCAGAGAAGGAAGAGCAGCCAAGGTGGTTTATACCATGGGATCAAAGATAAGCGTGCCACAAGAGGAATGAAGTAATGTAAGAACCGCCCCTCTCCCCCGGCCAAAATCTCGTCTCCTCCTCCTTTTAGCTGACTGCTCCATAACTTTTGCTCTGGCATTCTCACCGGTGACTGCAGCCCAATCTCACCGCTCATTCACTTCAGAACATTACGCTGCCACCAGACTCCGCAGGTCCCAGCGCACTCCACGGACGCCCTGGCTCCTTCCCAGGTCAAAACTCCCTTCGTGGTTGGTTTGGGTCCAATTTTTCACTGATTTACTGCCACCGGTCTTCACAAAGAGTGAAACAGCGTACGTCTTCTCTAGGTATTTACAGTGTATTACCCTTGCAAACGACAAGGCCAGTACTTCAAGCAGCTGCACGTGGCTGGGCAGCCGCTGCACGACGTACGGAGCGTGCTGGCTGCTCACCTGCGTGGCTCCTTGCCCCCAGTCCCCCCGGTGCTCTGACACCGAGCCCGCCCCCCACCGCGGTTACCCAGCCCTGAAAGATGTTTTGTGAGATCCTGAAAAGCGTGGGGGATTAAGTTACTCAAGAGAAAATAGCCAAGACCGACCCTTCAGCCGTCTTTCTGTTACTAAAGATAACCAATGTGCGGACACAACGCTGTTTAAAAATAAATCACTTCCAGCAGAACAACCCGGTACAGTAAGCCTCTGGGTTTTACATCTTAACAGGTCTATTTACGCTTGTCTCAGGGTAAAAAGCAGTATCTGGACAGCGGGAGCAATAGATTAATGCTAATATTTCAAGCTGCAAATCTCTGGTTTGCTTTTGCAGGCTCCAAGAAACAGGCTGAGTGACATGAGCTGTGCCTGTCACGAAAAGAAGGTCACCCTTTTTAACAAGCCTGGTGCCATACCTAGGAAAAAAACAAACACACCCTGGTTTCTGTTACAGCAAACTCTCTAAATAGGTTTAGCCTTGAACAAACCCGGCATTTCAGCAGCAGGTATTTTTGTCTGAATGGGTGACTTGATCTCCCAGCCGGTGCCTGCTCCACATGTTTGCACAGAGGGAAAGGGAGGCGCTGGGGCGCGTTCCTGAGCACGCCCTGGGCAGGGGACCAGGAACGGACAGCGGCTGCCCCAGGCCCCGGCACTGCTCGGTGTTTGCACACCTGAAGACCTCTCGGTGTACCTGCCTCCACGCTGCTCTGTTACCAGGGACGCGCACATACAAGGAATTTTTTTTTCCCCTCTGCAGTCATCTACCACATAAGAAAACAAATAGGGTGGAACGGGGCAGAGGAATGAGGAAGTTCTTCCCGGGGCTTGATTCTTTCCCTCGAGGTGCTGCCGTCCCAGGTCAGAGAAACCACAGCCTCCATTTCACGACCCCTTAAATTCTTAGGGAAAACAGCAAGGCCCAGAGCTACGTGCAGCACCTCTCTTGCTTCGAGCTGTCATCTCAGCAGGACGGAGCTCAGCACGCAGGCAGGCTCTGTTCGCACAGAGGTTTGTACCCCTCCACTGCAGTGCCGCTGGGGCAGCTCAGCAAACCAGGCCGGTTCCGGGGAACCACAGAAACCTACAGGCAGGAACAGAACCTGGCAACAACAAACTGTTCGCTCAGGTTCAGCACTGGGATTTACTTTATCCCTCTGCCAACATTTCACCAGCGCTGCCTCACCTCACGCACAGAGGGAAGCCATGGCAGTGGCTCCGGGGCACGCAGAAGGGAAGGAAGACGGGTAGTGCCAGTGCACAACAGAAAGAGTGGGAAAAGGAGCTGAACCTGGTGAGAAGCCAAACACAAAGCAGGCTTCTCAAGCAGATCTCAGCCACAAGACAACTGCCGTTATAACCTCTACAATAGTTTCTCAATCTCTTGTGGCTCCGCTCTGGAAACAGTTAATCCAGAATCCTGTCAATTCATAGGAAATCACGGTTTTCTGCGGCAAACAGCCTTCCAGACACCCAAGGGAGACACACCTTTTCACACAGAGGACACAACAACATACAGGATACACGAACAGGACAGGCTATGGGAAGGAAGGATCTGCCAAGCTCTCAGAAAGCGCTGTGCAAGTCAGCTCAGTCTGAAACGCGGAGCATGAACAGAGCTTCCTCAGTCACATTCAAAAGGAATGAAGCCACTTTCCAAATCAGAAGTCTAACAGGATTAATGACGGAGCCCTGAACGAACACCCCTTCCAGCAGCAAACTCTTCCCTTCAAAACAGTGCCCCATCTTTCCCATGCCAGTTCTGAAAAAGCAAGAAATAAAACTAATTCCCCTGATTTTGCCCAAAAGCCTTGAAATACACCTCTTCAGTTTTCTTTACACTAATTATTTGTTCAACAGAGGCTGCTCTGGCTGCTGGGACCCAGTGCAGCAAGCACGCCAGCCCTGCCTACAGGGCTAGCTCCTGCACAGCACCCCCGGATTTCTGCCCGAGCACAGCTGCGTGGTTCTTACCTAAGTGTCTCCAACAGCGTTTCTGATAGCGAGAACAGGGTCAGGGGTTCCTTCTCTCCTCCTGAACAAGAGGTGAAAAACATTTGGTAAGATTTACTGGCAATTAAAACGAAAGAACCCGAGAGAAAGCCAAGGGAAAAAGATTAAAAACGGCAAGTCGAAAAGGCAAAGGTCTCTTGCTTGCACATCATGTACAGCCCCGTCCTGCATGACACAAAGGAACGCTACATACGAAAGACGTGAGTCATGCAAAAGGCAACCCAAATTTCAGTGCTCTACTCACGGCACTCCAGCTGGCAGACTGTTTGAGTTACACTGGCTCTGAGCTCGTGGCCTCAAGCCCAATCTTTTCCTTTTCTGTTTTTTTTTTTCCTCCCAAGTGCTGTAACTGGAGGTGGGATGGGAAGCCGAGCGTCTGCACACGCTCCAGCACCACTCCCTGGCTCCAGCCGTGGTCACCACCGAATGGTCTGAGCTAGTCAGCATAGGACCCGCGCGCTGCTTCCACTTCATTCTGTTTCCTGGCAAACTTGACAACTTTAACTGCTTCCTTTCCAAACTTGTGGACTTACTGCTCTTCCTCCAGGATCCCAGGCTTAGCTTCAGAGCTGCTTAAAGGGACAGGGGGACAGCCACGGGACAGCCAAATTCCACCTGTTCCTACTACAAGAGCACCCAGCAACGCCAGCCAGAGCCCTCCTGTGCCAAGCTGTATGGGCACACTTTAAAGACAGGGGGATCAAACAGATTGGTCTGCAATTTACTGCAATGTGCTTTACAAATACACACCGCTGCTCTCCAAAGCCAAAACTCCCCTCGGAGCTCTCCTAGTTGCAGTTTCAGCAACCCCAGGCTGAACTCGGATGCCCAAGGAGGGGCTGAGCCCCCACCTCCCCCAGCTGCATTTGACCCCCATACCTCCGAACTGCATGCCTCTTTCCCCTTGCACAACTCCAGCAGAATGAGCTCTTACTTGTGCATTAAGAATGTAAGCGATGTTCACAAGGTCACAGCAAAAATGCGTGGCTTGGCCTGGAGCCGTGTCACTACCCCAGAGTCCCACCCAGGAGCTTTCACCAGAAGTTTAGGGCTTCCTAAAAGCTCAACACGCTAGAAGGGGTCCAGACAAGGAGCAAGGAAGAGAAGGGAACAGCTTCAGGAGGCGAGCTCCGATATGAAGGTTAGCTTGCCAGGCTGCCTTAGCTTGGATTTCCTGGGTTCTGTCCAGGACAGGAGAAGCTTGCGGATTGAATCAGCGGAGTCAAGCAGAAAGACACTCGCTGCGTGACAGAGCGCACCTTCCACCTGCAAGCACCAGGCCCGTGGCCGAGCTGTTGGTGCAGGTGGGTTTCACTAGGCTTAGAAGGAAGAAGACAGGCACTCTGGAGGATGTCCAGCTCAAGATACCAGAGGGTGGAGTGCAGGATGTGATGGGCAGAAGAAGAGCTCCACCAGCAGCACGCCGCATGCAGCTTCAGGAGGAGACGGCGCCTGGGCAGCACAACACGCAGAGGCTGGAAGCAGTCAGCAAGGGCGTGAGGAGGGAGATGCAGCAGACCAGCAGCACGTGGAGAGCGGTTCTTCAGCAGACACCAAGCACAAGTGGAAGAAAGGACTTTTAAAAATAACCTTGGGGGCTGTTAGATTGCAGCGAGGGGAGAAAGCCACGTGGGAGAACTGATCCTCCGCCACCACCTCCACCAAGGACCCCAGCTGGAACCACTTCAGCACAGCACCCAGCACCCCAAAATCACTCCGTTGTTCACGAACCGTGCCTGAGACAGACGGCTTGCCCAGGCTGAGGTGGAACCTTTCTCAGACCACCCCGACAAACTCCTTGACTAAGGCAGGTTATGCAGGGAGAGCGAAGCAAAACCTTGTGCCACCCACGCAGGGAGCTTCGAGGGTGAACAATTAATCCAGCATTCAGCTCAGGCTCTCTGCAGAACAGCCAGATCCCATGGCTGGGGGCAATGATTACGCTCTGCAAGTACACGCCCCTTCCTCAGTGCCTGAGGGGACTCGGGGGGGGGTCTTTGCAAAGCCCCCAAAGAGCCATGCCTAAAGCGCAGTCGTTTTGCTGTTTTTAATTTTCTCACACTTCATCTGAGCTGCAAAGCTCTATCCTTCAGGGCTCCTGGCTGCCACCGTTTGTCTGGTTTTTTCTTTCCAACTCTTAAGTTTCTTTCCCACATTCCACACTTGTACCAATACCTATTTGTCGCTCTCGTTTTAGGGCTGCTCTTTCGCCAAGAGACAGAGGCTGCACCCTCCTGATGAAGCTGTCACGTTACTGTCCTGCACATCACAAAAACGAGTGGTCCAACACTGGAGCACGGATTCCCGCTGGGATGCTGGCTCGCACAGACTTCCTGGAGCTGCAAATCAGTTGGCAGCTCAGAGCACCTATATACATCAGTCAACTTTTAATTAAAATTGAGATTAGCAGAAGCTGATGAAGTATCAGTGTTGGTGCTCTGTGTTGAACCAAAGCAAGACCCACACATACAGCGAAGGTAAAAACTGACTGCCTTCCCCCAGCATGATCCCTGTTACTGAAGGAGGAGCCACAGCTCTTCCTCTTAACATGGCCCCAGCCACGTCCCTCTCAGGGAGTTTATTTTCATAGCAAACTTGTCTGATCACCTTCTGTTAGAGACCCTGCTTGATCTGCCTCCCTGCAAGGGGAAGGTCAGTCCTAAGCTCTCAGCTTATGCAGACTCCCCAGGAAATCTCTAAATCTTTGAACACGAAAAAAAAAAAATGATCTGAGGACAAGCTGTTCTTTACAGGACAATGCACCAGACTGCATGAAGCAGAGTATCAGTCTGCCCATGCCATTACTAATGGGCCCAGTGAAGTGGAAGGCAGCAAAAACAATCCTGCATAGCAAAAACACTGACTGTAAAACCCACAACAGTGGAGGAAAAGCTAAGAAATGCTAGCAAGGGATCTGTACAGATGGAGAAAATAACGTTGTGTTAGGCAGCCTGAGCAACAGAGGGACTCCTCCCCAGACAAACGTGTTGCTCAGCCACACCGAAACTGCGAGAGATGGAAAAGCGATAAATGGTGGACAACCGCAGGCAGCGCGGCAGAACTGAGGAGTCCTTGCCAACGTTCTCCTGGCTGCAGCCTCGCTTCTGCTACCCAAGTCTGCCGGTTACGGCCCCGTTCACGCACCTGGAGCACGCACACCTCGCATCAGGACCAGCAGCGGTCCTCTGGTGCCTCACAGCGAAGCCCCAAACCCCACCAGGCTGAAGTTCTGCTGGTGCTGGCCACCTCTCAGCCCCATCAGCAGAGCAGGTAAGCTTCCTTCCACTAAGATCTCAGCCATGTTTAGCACGAGGCAACAGCACTAATGCTGCCACTCCTGGCTTTGTGCCTTGTTCTCACAAACCTAGGTCAGCAATGCAGGGGGGCCCATCAGCACAGGGAGCAGCAGGAACTCCCCGCACCTACAGGAGAATCCAGGACACACTCTCACACGGACTAACCTGCATTAAGGTTTCTTTTGAACGCAGGACTGCAATCTTAGAGAACTCTCCGTGCTGGGCCCAACCTGGGGGTCACCACCTCCACCTGCTCCCCGCCACCCCGCTCTTTGCGGGACACGGAGAAGATCGCCGCCTCTTCAGCACAGCAGCTCCCTGCGGTCCCCTGCGCCGTGCGACACGTGAAAACATTTCTGAAGGTGTGCGACAGGCTTTTGGACTCAGGAGACAGCAGCGGGTACTCCTGCCTAGACCACAGTCATGCAGCTGAAAATAGAGCATCGTCCTGGCACTGAGAAATGCAAAAGCTTAGGAAGGGCACGACAGCGGGAGAGCCGCTGGAGTTGCACTTGGCAGCTCCTGCGAGCACCACGGGATGAAGGCTTGCAAAACACGGCGCAGTACTTGCCTTGTCTACAGGTGCTGGTTTTGCAGACACCGCTGAGCACACATCTGCCCCAAAACACTGGCTCGAGGGAGCTATTTTTGGGTGATGGACAGATGCTGAAACCATCACGGTGCTGCCGATGGTTGGCGAGCTGTGCGCACACGCATGCACGGCTCTTAGCCACACAAAGGACAGCCAGGCAGGAGGCAGAGACAAGTTTTGGAGAAAAAGACGTGAGAAACAGTATCAACTGAAGCATTCTAGTATACCAGCAACCTTCCACCTTCCTGATAAAGCACCAGTACTTTCAACCTGAGTGATCCCAAATTAATGTGGAGCCCCTGGTGGGCCAGTTTAAAGGATCCGAGCACATCCCAGCCTTGGCCTTCTTTGGCAACCCCAGCCAGCGGGACTATTATAAGCTGAGCAAATCAAAAGTGCAGCTCAGGAAACAAAGCCCGGCCGCCTTGGCCCAGAGCCGCTCACCCACTGACCAGAAGCAGAGGCCAGGGACAGAGCTGTCAGCGGCGCGTTGTTTTTTCACTGCTAACACACGCCAACAAACATCTCAGTCGGCATTCAGAAAAGGGGAGATGCCGCACCAGGGGGCGGCGACTCGGTGACAGAGGTGGCCAGATTTAAAGGCAGCCAGAATCTCTTCAGTAGCTCAAAATCTGCCTGCTCACCTCTGAGGGCGCCGAGCCTTCCCCTTCCCTCACGGTACCGCTCCAGCCCCGGCAGAGCCGCAGCTCCTCCGGCCAGCCCAAAGCGAGGAGGTGCAAGTGCCGTCGGGTGCCAGCAGAGCTTTCGCGCCCCTCCCGAGCAGCTTCTTCCCTTCTGTACGTAGGCAGCACCGACCCACACCCATTTTCATTTCTCTATTTCTTCCATCACCGACCTTTCATGTCCTGTATTCGCTCTGCACTGTTTACTCCTCTCCTTTTTGCCAAGCTGCACGGGGCAGTCGCCCCCCTTTTCTGGTCCCCAAGAGCAGAGACGTGCCCGGAGAACAGCAGGAACATGCCCCCAAGAGCAGAGACGTGCCTGAGACCGAGGCACCTCACAGACACAGGGCCTGGGGAATCAGCGCCAGCCCCACGGCTCCCGGAGCAGGGCAGCTGCCTTACCAAGGCTGTCTCGCTCATCTGGGTGTGCCACGGGATCACAAGTGCCAAAAACTGACAGAGGATGCTACGTGACCGTTTCTTCACAAAACTGCCAGGCTAAAGGGCTCCTCCACCAGGATTCCTTACAGCCAGCACCGGCACCAACGCAAAGCTAGTACCAACAAGTTTCCATCAAAGGCCGTTCCCAGGAGGCATCTGCCGAAGAACCTCTTCAGCACTCCCTGTGCATGCCGAAGGCTTCTGAAGCAATTATCCCGAGACTGCAGTCTGGCAGGGCACTTTATCACAGCTCCATCTCTCCTCCTCAGATCATCAAGGCTACGAAACAGCAGCGCAGAAACGCGTCCCCATCTCACAAAACGCCCAACACCCAGGGAACAGAAACCTGGAGGCCTCCCCTCGCCCCAGGGACCGAGCTGTGTTTAAGCAGAGATAAGGCAGAGAGGTTAAATCCCAGTGGTTTAACAGGCCTTGGTGGGACGCCAGCAGAGCTGAGCGCCTTCTCACTGTGCCTGACGTTCAGGCAGGACCCTTCTGCTAGAAACTTCTCGGTGCTTGCTGTCAGCCAAAGCGAGCGGCCCAGCCCTCCTTGGAGCCAGCGGAGGGCAACAAGACGGCAGCGGGGAAGAAGAAAGAAGAGCGGTGCCACATGACCCGCACTTTCCAACATTGCACAACTTCTTGAATAAATAGACACTTCCTTATCCTCGGCAGCGGTTTCTGCAGAGATGTTACACAACCGAGCACGGGAACGGTGAGCAGTGAGATGCGATCCACGCGGCTTGAGAGCCGGACACATCCTGCTGCTTCGCCCCGTGCTCAGGGACTGAAGCAGGGCCCGTGCCTCGCGATACACTTCAAACACTTTTTAGTCTAAAAAACCACAATCTACATTTGAAAACTTATTCTGGCAGAGATATTAAATAACTTCTGCTTCCTGATCCCAGCTCTGAAGAAGCTGACATTCAACCCCTCTTCCTATTTTATACGTCCTAATCAAGGACAGCTTCTAGCATGGATTCTTCTATTTACAAGAGACTTTTTTATTTTTTTTAATTTAATGATGGCAAAACTCACATCTGAAAAAATAAATAATAAAAAAACCTTTTGTGTGCAACTTTCTCCATTGTGTTCACTAATTTAGCAATCAGATTCCTGCAGGTTCATGCCACCTGCAGCACTGGTATGTATGAAAAGGAGAGAGCTTGCCTCACACAAAAAGGGTGTCCCTGCCCAGAGGGTAAGGAATTGTATCATTGTTTGTGACCATTCAGTGGCCACACGCGGATGCAATCAATCCCTAACAAACACTGGACAAGGTACTGCTTGCAAGCTGATATCTGATAAAGCACTGCTACATGGTTTGCTGAAGTGGGAATACACACACCAGTATAAACACTATTAGCAGCTCTGACCAGACCCAGCTAAAATGGTGCCTTCTAGTCTTAAATCCTGTACAATGGTAAAATAATCTCAGGAGACACACAATGAAACTAGGAGCCAGCAAGCACATTCTCAAGTAAGCAAGCAAAATTTTCTGCAGTTGCAAAAATGCCGTGTGACTCACCGTGCCCTAAAAGTGCACTAGCTGGCCTTTAATACAGGTGAAAGATTACAGATGTTATCTAGCGAGATCATAAATACCTTTGTCTCATGCAGATAGAACTAATGCACAAGGTAATAAAACGAATAGCATCATAAAAGGAAGCCAAAAGTCCGTCAACGCAATTCAGAAGATTCACAGATCTTCCTCTACTTGACCTTACTGTTCCTGATGAGACATCAGGAGCGCCTGTGGTTGAAATTTTTCATCACAGAACTGCTGAGGCCTAGGAGACCTCCTGAGATCATCTCATCTAACTTCCCTGCTCAGCTAGAGCAGCTTGCCTGGTCAGCACCTCATCACCACCTAGGCGCTACAGCAACGTGTGTGGTTTAATGCCCTGTACGTGCCAAGGACTTAGCAGGTCTCGCAGAGATGGTGAGGAGCTGCTGCATGCTCTGGAGAGCGAAGGCTCTCCGACTGATGGACGTGGATCCAGATCAGCAGTCTAACTAAAAAGCTCCTGCTCTTGAACATTTCGTCCTGGGAATCCTTCGGCAGAAAAATCTTCCCTCCAGTCAACTCAGGCCATGTCTAAGGCCCTGCAGTGGGAACAAAGACACTTTTAAGTGAATGGATCAGCTGACAACAACTTAGCCATAGACACAAACCTGCACACACGGAAAACGGGCTTGGTTTTCACCTTTGGATATTTTTCACCATCACAGCCCGTCTTAAGCCAGAAAGAGCCAGCAGCCACACAAGTTCTAAATCGACTTTCAGGCTATGTTTTGAGAATCTGGACAAGAAGGAAAGCATGCTCCAGAAGTCCTCATAAATCCAGTTTTAGGAATCCATTCCACACATATGACATGAGATATACCCATGTAAGCAATTCATACTTGTTTTTCCATCTCCAGTACAGCCACACACTCATCGCAGGGCAACACCTTCACCGAGCATTAGCTTCTACCACATGTGAAAGGTTCCTTGAATAAAAATCCCAGGAGCACATTTCGCCCTAATTTCTCCTCCCTTTCTTCTCACACTTAAATGGCTGTTTGCCTGCAGTTGCTCCTCAGGTGCGTGTCTGTATGCAGACACAGCATTTTAAGGCGGCCACTCAGCCGTCCGCCTCCCCTGGAGCTGTCACGCTGCAGCCTGTGCCAGACCTTGCCGCAACAGCCACGCGTGGTTGATGTCAGCTCACACGGGAACACGCTTGGGTTTCCGAGTCCTGGTCTGGCATGTCAGGGTCACCTTTTCATGGCAGACTTTTCACTAAACAACTAACAGTTTGCAAAACAGACTTTTAGAAAAATATTTAGTTTTCCCTGCTTACAGAAGCGCAACGCATGCCTGCTCGTTTCACTCTGTGCCACCGTCTATGACTCTGCCTCCAAACAAAAGCTCGCTCTACCAGAGCCGAGGAACAAATTATTTGGGGCTTCAATTGTCCAAAACACTGGTTTGTTTTGAGAAGCCTGAAGCTGTTTTTCAGCAAAATGCAAGGTGGAATATATGTCACCATCAGCAAAATCCATGCTACTATGCTTTTAATTAAGCCCAGGATGTCGATCTCTGATCCGGCGGATGGTTAAGACCAAAATATACATCTCCAGAGGCACTTTCCTACTCTTGCTCTCTCATCTCAGATACAAGCAAGAAGATGGAACGTGTGACATACAAACAGTCACGCCAATCTTTGTAAGAGTTAGGGAAACAGATTCATAGCCCTAGTCCATAGAACAGAGCACCTCCACGTTTTGACTTTGGGGGATGCAAAAATACAATCCCACCTTGAAGCTTTGTCACCTCAGCAGAGGAAAAGATCTGCGATATCAAGAAACAGGAAAGGGCCGTCAAACCAAGCCGTGCTCTGGGAAGGGACTTGCCTTTGGAAGAGTCAAGTAGTCTTGGTCTCATGACTCTCTTCTGACAGGATTACCTCTAGGGTATAGAAAGCTAGAAGTAATAGCGATCAACAGATTTTTGATCCTAGCTCTGAGTGACAATAAACCACCCTGGGAATAAGCCTTAACACTGCCTTTTTCATCTAGCTCTCAAATCCTTGGGCTGCCACAGAGCTGCTAATCCAAAGTAGAAATGATTCAGAGCTTAAAAAAAAAAAGAATCTGAGTACTTACTATTCCAGGGACAGATTTTCCATCTACTGCCTCCAGGAGACCAGTCTTCTCCAAATGGGCTACAATCCTGAGATGGATCAAAGTTTCCAAACTTTCAGATAATGCTGACAAGCAGAATGCATATCATTATCTACAAGAAGGCTAATCATTAACTACTTGCTTGGATTTAACTATGATCACTTTTACTCCGCTTTAAACCTGTTTATTGCCTGATCCACAGCCAATTTCAAGCCAGACCTATTACCTGCAATCTGGTCAGTGGGGAATTCAGCTTCTCCTACGTAGGCAAAACCAGGGATAAAGGCTGAAGCAGCAGGGATTTGGGCTACATTCTACTCTGGGTGAAACCATCTCTCACAAAATATTGACAATCCCTATTGTTACAGCCAAAGATTTCATATGACCCAAGATAAATATTTACTGCTTTGCCTATGCAGCCCACAGAAGGCAGAAGTCAATCATGTCAGGACCAGATGAAGGGCTGGGATGCTCACAGAAAGCTCCACGATAGCTAAAGTAACTCCCGAGTTTTCCTCACAAGACCTTTGCAAAAATGCACCGAGATTTTAGAACTCTGCCCTTCTAAGACTGATTAAATGTGCTGTAGAGATGATTTTCAAACACACTGCACAAAACGTGTTTCAGATTTTAATTTGCCAGAGAAATTAGTGCTTTGCTTGCTTTTGGATATCGTAACAGAACAAGCTTAGGTTCATTTAGTAGCTATTCCACAAAGAAGAAATGTGAAGTTTTCAGGGGTATAGGTCAGTTTCTAGGGGTTTAGAGGGGTGGCAAAAGATGACAATGAGGCAGATACATGATAAAATGTGCAGAAAGTCTCCAATGACATGTCCTAGTCAAACACCGACTCTCTGACCTCTCTGATTAGTAGCTGGCATCAGCAATTGCGATGGAAGAATAAATGTGACAAAGAAGAAAAAGTTCAAGAAGCTCTACTGGGCTCTGCAATACAAATGCCCGTATTGTAGGCACAGTGGTTTCAAGAGCCGCATGAAAAGGAATCAGCTGGCAAGCAGCGCACATGATCCTACAATGGTGATGCACTGGAAAGTTTTACTTAATTCAGCAAACTAAGGAAAGTTGTATGACTGCCAAAAGGCGTTTTTAAGCTATTTTGTATTCTGCCCGTTTTGCTTCTCCACTAAAAAAGAGTATTAGACTTTATTATGCACAGAGCACGATATTTTATAACTAAGGACATCACTTTGCGTTTATGCTCTGTATGAAGAAGGCGGCTACACAGAAATGGCTTTACAAGTACAACCAAACACACAGCAGGAACACGAGGAACTCTTTCCTTTAAATTGCATAGGCTTCAGTTTGACAGTTTCTGTAGCTTATTTCTCTGGCCTCCTTGAGTCTCACCTGACATCACCTTAAACATTAAGGTTCAGTACTTCCTTGTGAGATAATGTCTTATCCCAAGTTCATGAGGGCCACCAAAGCTAATGGTAACCTGATTTGTATAAAACTCTCCTGGCAGAGAACCCAGAAATCATGACTCAGTCTCTCATGAAGTCCATTAGACCAGGAGCTCAGATAAACATGGGAGCCATAAAAGAGGCAACCAAGAGAACCAGACCAATGCTCTAAGTTGCATTTTGCTTCCATAATATTCCATGGCTGGGTGTGTTCCTCATTAGCTTGAGCTGCTACTTCCCTTATCACTTTGATGTCCAAAGGTTGACTTACCATATCGGAAAACCCGCAGGGTATCTTGCTGCCCTCCCACGGAGCACTGCACTGACAGCAGCCGCTGCTGTCACGTCCTGAGGGCTGAAGGAGAATGAGCTGGGATCGCCTGCCTGCGGGGAGCACTGCCTTTGAGCCTGCTCCATTTGTTAGTGTTTTTCTTTCCCAAGTAAAGGATGCAAGCTGGAAAACGCAGGCAAGCTGTGACAATACGTTGTCAAATCTCTATAGCACAAAGCCTTTCAGAGCAGGAAAAGTTAACTGAGGTAGTAACTGATTAATCAGATGCCTGGCTCTCAGCACTGCCTCTGTCCAGACACAACACGGAGAAACCCAGCCGGGAGCTGCGAGGAGCTGCCGGGCTGCACCGTGCACTGAGGCCGGGCACTCACGACACCAAGCCCGCAACGGGCTGCTCAGCTATCCCACACAGAGCATGTTCAGTGTCTGAAAGAAATCAGACAAGAAGCAGGCCGGGTCACAGGGACAAGCACCTCCTTCAGCAGCCTGAAGCCACTCGCCATGAGGTTCTGCTTTTCAAACAGCTGCTTCTCCAAGCTCACAAAGCAGCAGGCTAGCCGGCAGGCTACCGAGCATCAGCCTGTAAGATGAGGAAGTGCACTGCATCTTGGAGGTGGCCTGAAAGTACCTAATCCTAAAAATCCAAGTCCAATTAAATTACCTATAACAAAGAAAAGCCTGTAAGTTTAAGTGTACGCACACCTTCCACCAAGAGGAGACACATTAAGTCTTCCAAAAAGAAAAAAGCTAACACCGTCAAGCTTTCTCTTGGGTAAGTTAGCCAAAAGATCAGCTCAACATATCAAAAAGCTCATTTTCCAAGCTCATGCTCCTTGAGCACAGGAATGAGATTTGAATCTTTGATCCCTACTGAGCGTGCATGGGAAAAGATGGCTTTGTGAAGCGAAGCAGCTCCCTGAAGTCACCGGAGAGCACTTGGTGCTCTCGCTCTTCGCTGTACAACAGCTGTATCCTCTTCCTGGCGTTCTCCCAGCTTCGCAGGCCCGATATCGGGATGTGCTGAGCATCCAGTAAGAACAGAAGAAGCTCAATCACTTGCAACATTTTGGTCCGTTATCCAGAAATACCACGGTCAGCTATATTAATTTACACCAATATTAGAGCGAATGGATTGTATGCACGTAGACCTTTTTTAAACAGACTATAAATGGCTTCCACACCTGTGGTAAAACGACTGTGGGATTTGGTAATTTTATATGTGTGCACAGTGAAAGAGCAAAAAAAATCAGATTTAAATTTAAAATATTTTTTCATATAAGCAATTGTTCCAGCTAGCAATCAGTTGCTCAAATGGAAAGGACTCTTGCAGATATGAACTGGTGAGAGAGAGGGAGTAAAAGACATCTTGTGAAATCCTTGCTGAGAAGATGGCAACCACGACTGGAGCAACAGAGAAGGAAAGACATAAGAAAATATTTTATCACAGCCTCCCCCATCTAGATTGGCTTCTAGACCAGAAAAGTCAAGTTCCAGGACCAAAAAATGAAAGGGTTTAGAAAGTTAATTTGTAGTGCAACAAAACAGCAGTTTAATTTGTCTGCAATAACTAGTTCCATTATTCTCTGCATTAGCAGATTCCAGCTTTCAGCTGAAGAAAAGGTTAATGAAAAAATCATTGGTCTTGAGTCCCCTGGGACTTGACTGGGAATATTTCCAGAAACTAGGATTGAAACAAAAGGCAATAGTACTCTATTAACTAAGATTTGATTTTCTTGAAAAAACAAACAAACAACAACAACAAAAAAACATTAACTAGATTGAGTCTTTTTCATCCTTCCCTAAGAAAAATTGCCAAGACTCCAGCAATTTCCTGGCAGATTCCTGGAGAAGTTCATGCTGGCAGTCTGCTTCAGCTCAACTTTGCAAAATTCTGAGGCAGATTACTGCTAACTTTCAGGGTGACCTTCAGTCAAGTGTGGAGAATGCAGGTCTCAGAGACATGAAATTTTCCTGCTGGGCAGAGGAATCTTTATAGCAAATACAGAAGCCAAAAAGGAAAGGAAAAAGTATGTTTTAGTTCAAAGAATAAAAAACTTTTGTCTTCCCTCTGACCTAACGTCTGACTGAAAAACAAGATAGCTGAAAGGAAGCTCCTTAGGGCACTGACTGAAGACTTACTGTGCGAATACGGCAGGTCTTCTCCTTTATTTGTACTAGAAGACTGTTAAAGATTAGTATTCTCAGTGCCTTCCCTTCTCGAGAGTAAAACTCTCATCCAGGAATAGGGAGTCTCACTCATCCAAAACTTGGAAGTTGCTCTGTAGAAGTGGGAGTGAGAAAAGAATCCTTCCAAACCTTTTTTTGAGAGAGAAGAGAAGAGAAGAGAAGAGAAGAGAAGAGAAGAGAAGAGAAGAGAAGAGAAGAGAAGAGAAGAGAAGAGAAGAGAAGAGAAGAGAAGAGAAGAGAAGAGAAGAGAAGAGAAGAGAAGAGAAGAGAAGAGAAGAGAAGAGAAGAGAAGAGAAGAGAAGAGAAGAGAAGAGAAGAGAAGAGAAGAGAAGAGAAGAGAAACCTTCTTGTCCTTGCACCACTGCAAGCCAGAATAACTGTCAGGGACCACACCTTTAAAACAAAAAAGCACACATGCAGAAGTGACCTGAAAAGCTTACTTAATTCTTCATCTTTACCGTAGCCTGGAGAAATTATTGTAATTATCCACCTATCTCAAAAGCTGCTCTAGATTAGAAATCCAGTAAGAAATAAGAATAATTCTCTGTAACTTCCAACAATTGGCAAAATTTCAGTAGAGAACAGCTGTATAAAATCTAGCAGTTCGTAAGACAAAGTTGCGTGGGAGTGTACAGCCCCTCTGGGAATATTGTCCTTTTCTATCTTTTTTTTTTTTTTTGGGGGGGGGGGAAAGCAGGGAATGAAGTAAAAAATGCATAGCGCAGATTTCAATCTACCTAACAGAAAGCATCACTTTAATTTTGTGTCATGCAGCAGAGCCGCCGCAGCTGGCTTCACCAAGGTATTCACGCTGCTCTGAAGCCAACACGCATTTAAACACTAATATTTACACATCATTCTCAATGCCCCACGTTTTAAGGAAGGCTGAGGAAAAGTAACACATAGTCCAAACCCTGCAGAAAGTCTCAGAAAATGTTACATCAGAAGTAGTAAGAATCGGAGCAATTAAATTAAATCCTAACTTAGCCTACACGATCCTAACTAACTTAGCCTACACGATTGTTACGCACAAAAATACTGCAGAAGCTTTACTTACTTCAGGCTCTAGCAGAGGCAAGTGAAGATCAAACAGATTAAAAGAAACTAATAAATACTTGCGAAGAGAGTTTAGTCCACCCTTGCACAAAATACAACACTAGTAAGCATTCTGAAGCTTAGTATTTGAGCATGGACAGGAAAAATTGGTCTATGATTGTGAATTTGTGTGCAGCCACAAGCCCGCTGGAAACTCATTTGCTGAAGAGGGCGATGAACAAAGCTTAAATTAAAAAAAAATGGTAAGTGGTTAAGGTTAGGCTTAGAAATGAGGCTTGCCTTAGTGCTGCAGTACGCATTTCTACCAGAGACTTTCCCCCGCTTCGCTGAAATTAAGACTCTGTGCCGAATCCCAGTTTGGGAAAGCACGTTGGATTCTCAGCTCAGGGGTTGTTCGCGGGACAGAAATCCTTGATTGTACCGGAACTGTTATGTTTTACCTTCCTAAGTCTTCCTGCTATCTAAATTAAGCCCTGTACTAAAAAAAAATAATAATATATTTTCAACAGGACTTAATAACACCAGTATTCTTAAGTCACTTGAAAATTAAATGCTAGTGCATCACTAGGCCTTATCCATACAGGCCTTCACTGTTTAAAAAATACATCCTGACTACAAACTTGACAGAAACAAAGGAGGCAAAGCACCAAATTCTCCTTTCACTTCAGAAACGCAAGAAGCCCACCCACCTGAAGTTCCGCTTCTATTAGCGATTAACACCGAACTGTTTATAAGATATCTATCACGTGTGTGTGTGTGTTTTTTAAATAGAAGCATAGTTTGTCCCTTTGCAGGTTTCACTCTAAAATAATCACACGTCCCTCAGCGAGAAGGGCATTTAATGCTCCTGCGGGTCTTCTCCCCTAGAGCTGAAGTGGCCGCCACCCCCGGTCCCGCCGCACTCCCACCACGAACAAACCCCCGTTGGGATCTGGGTTTCGGACACCTAGCTTTGGGGTTTCTGGCTTTGGGGTTTCTGGCGTTGGGGGATCTGGGTTTGGGGTTTCTGGCTTTGGGGGACCCGGCGCCCCCCGAGCGGCCCCCCAGCGGCGCTGACAGCCGCGGGGTCCCCGGGGCCGCCGTGCCCGGTCTGCGGGCACCGCCTGGGCGCACACCGGGGCTCGGTGCCCGCTGCAGGGCCCGGTTCGGGCGGCTCCGGCAGGGGCGGGCGGCTCCGAGACCCGGCACCCGCCGCGGGATCGCCAAGAGCCATCGCCAAGAGCCCTCCCCGCCGCCCCCCGTACCGCCCCCACCGGGACCCCCCGGGACCCCCAGGACCCCCCGGACCCCGACCGAGCCCCCCCCCGCCGGCGATACCGCCGCCCCCCCCCCGTGGCCCGCCCACCCCCCTGAGGGGAGCTAAGGGGGGGGGGGCGCGCGCGGAACCCCGTCACTCACCGCGCGACCGCCACGAGGACGCGGCTGCCTCGCCCCGCCCCCTGCCCGGACTCGTCCGCTAAGCCCCGCCCCCTCCCTCTCCCCCCGCCCGCGGTACCGGAGCGCCCCGCCCCCTCCTCAGCGCCGGCCGTAAAGCGCCGCGCTGGCCCCAGCCCCCTTTACGACACCGGCTGGGCCGCAGCTGTAGCCGCCGCCGCCGCCATGTTCGGTGCGGCCGAGGAGGACGACGCCGATTTCCTGGCGCCCGGCGGCGGGTGGGTGGCGGGGGGGGGGCCTGAGGCGGCTCGGGGCTGCCAGGACCACCGGAACCGGGGGGCTGGGGGCGGGCGGCGGCTCCCGGGAGGGGCCCGGGGAGCGGCGGCGGTGTGCCCGGTGCTGTTACAGTAACGTGACAGCGACCTGCTGAATATAAAGGCAGTCCTACTCGTTACTTTGAAGTAAACTATTATTTGTTTTTTGGTGTTGCTTCGTTCCTTATTTGTCCCTTACGCTGGGTTTTGGGGAAACGAAACGCAGTGGTGCTGCTTCGCCCGGCCTCTTCACCTAAAAGTTCTGCTTTTTTCCAAAATGCGGTGGTTGCTATTGAGCCGCTTAACGTGCGTCGGTTTTTTATGCCTAAAGTGATGGCAAGCGCCTTGTGTGTGATGTAACTTCCAACTAATGGCGGTCCGTACCCACAAAGCCTGGGTTAATAAGGTGAATTTAGTTCGTTTTTTACTTCTAGTGCCAGATTGGCCTCTCTCTTTGGGCTGGACCAGACAGTCTCAAGCCAGGGAAATGAATTCTTCCAGTACACGGCACCGAAGCAGCCCAAGAAGGGGCAAGCAGCAGCTGGTGAGTAGCGGGGCTCGGTCCCCGGGAAGGGCAGGGAGCCACGCAGCATGGGTCGTGCGGGCTGAACGCGTCCTTGTGGGGAGCAGCAGTGCAAGCAGCTCACTGAGCTGTTGTTTAATGGTGTTATCTTCCTGTAGTGCTCTCTGTACACCTGGGTTACTGGTGTCCTGCAGTGACATTGGACAACCATTCTTTGTTTGTTTCAAATTCTCTTCTGGAGTTACGTTTCCTTGGCGGGAGGAATGTTTAGTGGCGTTGTCAGTGGCCAGTAAATGTGGCAGTTCTGTGTCACCAAGAAAGGTTCCTTCTTGCTCTTCAGCAGGTCAGGCGGCCCAGAAGGCACCCGTGGCCCCAGCAGCTTCAGGAGCGCCGTCGGTCTTTGTGGCCACTGCGGTTCATGCTTATCGATAGTAAGTGCGGCACTGGCTTTCTGCAGTGCCTCTTAGAGCCTGTGTCTCTGGGGGCCTGGGACCTAATCATAAGGGAAGATATTTTTGGATGAGCAGGAAGAGGCATCTTATGGACGTAGCGTTTACATCTCACAGACACACAAGTCAATGAAAATTTCTGCTCAGGAAAGTTCAGTTATTGTGCTGCGGTTCAGGGTTATGTAGTTAAATAAACAGCAAGTGCTCTGTCTCTGCCTTACAGAGAACTGCAGCCTGGGGTGCTGGCCTGACATCTGCACTGTTTCTGGCCAGCTCTGTCAGATGCTTGTGTCTCATTGCTTGTGGAAAACTGAGGCATGAGCATAGAATGACAGCAGTAAACTTCTGTCTGAGAGTGCTGTTGTGGAAAGGCTTACTTGTCCTGGGTCCATGCAAAGAGCAATTTTCAACTCAAACTGCACAATGTGTGTTCCTGTAGTCTGTGGGCAGCGAGGAAGCTGTAGTTTTTTCAAGCTAAGAAAGGTTGCCTAACGTTTGAGCGTGGGGAAAGGGACTTGAACTCTAAAGAGGAAAAGCTTGGCGATGGTAGAGAGAGACCTGAGGCAGGGACGGGACAGTTCTGCAGCTGAATATCTCGCTTGTCTTCCAGTACAAATGGGCAGTACTTGAAGCAAGGCAAGTATGGAGCAGCTGTAGTGGGGAACCATGCCACTAAAGAGGTGAGAAACACTTCACTGTAATATTTTTCATGCCAAGAGTACGCTGGTATGAGGCAATGTTTCTCTGAGCCCACCAGAATGTTGCTTTTGATGTTGGAGGTCTTTAGTTCCACTGCAGCTTATGCCTGCCTTCTCTCCTGGGATTATTTATGGCTCAGTCGTTTACCTTGCTGACATCTTTCTTTTTTACAATTCTTCCCACTTAAGCCCAAAATGTTTTGCAGTGACTTGGGTACTGCGTGTGTTTTTGGAAGTGATTTTTGGTATTTGCTTGGAACCTCTTTGACAATGGGATCATAAATCTGTGCACATGGAAACTGATATGAAGCAAGACCTTTTAGTAGTACAGAGATGCTTTGGTGAAGTCCTGTTATTTTGGTAGCAAAAATCTCTCTTCCCCACTCCTTCCTTCCCAAGTACTCCTGTAAGAGCATGGCACTGGAGTGCCCAGGAAAGGGATGTATTTAAAGCATACACTGGATATTCTGATCCATCCTTGACGTCGCTATTTATAGCGCGTTTCCTATGCCCATTGTCTCACAAAGTTCCTTCTGCTTTGGCAAGATGGAAAAAAAGTGTTTTGGTGTGCTACTACCCGAGCAGCTTTCAGGTGTGCCGTTCATGGGGGAGTTAGGAAAGATGGAGACAGCAGAACGAGGGCAAGGCAGCCCTTCAAGGCAGCCCTTGTGCTACTGCAACCTGCGCAGCTGTGAGCAGGTCGCTGGTTACTGCCAGGTCTCTGGCAGTGGTGCTGTTGAGTGAAGAAGCCTTGCTACATGTGCAGAAAGGGAAGTGGAGCCAAACATGTCAATGCAGCATTACCTCTGCATTCCTTAGCGCTTGGAAAACCCCAATTTACTATTACTCTGTCTTTTACATCGTATTATTCCTGCGCATCATGCACTTTTTGTTGAAGGGTTAGTTTACCATCTTTTTACGCAGCAAAGGGGGGAAAATGTGGAATTAGTTGAAGCATCTTGCTTAATGCACAAGAATTATTTTTGAACCACTTTGTTTATCTGCAGGAATAAAGCTCGCATGTTTTCAAGCATCTTTAATAGGTGTTACAACATTATGTTAAGTACAGCGTTAAGTACTTTTGCTGTGAAGATTGATGCTACAAGCTGTATTTGGCAATACTGTAGTGCTAGGCTCAGAATATGACAAAGCACTGAAATCTAGAATTGAAAGCATTGAGTTTGTCTGCTTTTTTTTTTCCTGCACGATTCTTTATGGAATCCAGTACAGGATTCTCCTTTACATCAGTCAGCAGCAACAGATCGCATCTGCAAGGATCCATCCAGGCTTCGTGCTCACGGTAAGACCCTGGATTAGAAAAGCATCCAGTGCTTTGTGGTGTTCAGAATCAAATTCTGTTTGGTGTGAAATGTTTTCTGAAGTCTTAGATTATAGCCTTTGGGATCAAACACCTCACTGACATAGCAAGAGGTGTCACGGTGGCAGGGAGTACTGCTCTCCTAATATGCGTTGCACAAGAGGCTTACGTCTGCCTTTTGCAGAGCCCTACGAAATCAGTGGATTTCCAAAGGGAAGTACGAATGCTCTAGGAGCTGTATTAGTGCCTCTAGATCACTGAAATGTTTTGAGTTTTGCAGTTCTACAACAGAACAAAATTCATCTTGCTAATAATTTATAGTTAAGTGGCTGAGAGAATACAGCTGAGCAAGCAGATGGAAATGATGGTGAGGAAGTGCTTCCTCTCTGAAACCTGATACTCAGCATTTTCCTGATGATAAGAGCAACTTAGAACACTGTAAGCCTTAAAATGTAAATTCTCAGGAAGTTCTGTTTTCTTCTGGTTTTACATAAAAATGGTGTTTTGATTTGCTGCTGTTAGCTTGTCGTTAGGCGATACAGAATTTCCTGGTTGATAGGTAGAAATTCTGCTCTGAAATAGTAGAACTTCAGTCCAAATTTCTGAGCAGGATTCTAGCTTGCTCTTTAGTTCTATCAGTGTGTTTTAAAAGATTAATGGGTTATGTAGCCAACTAATGGTAAAATGAATTTTTTAGGATTAAGTACTGAGTGACTCTTCTGGTTGAATATGGAAGTCTAAATGTAATCAAAGCTTATGAAAAGGAGATTTCTTGCAGGTAATGTCAGTATAGTAGAGCCTAGCTTCAAAGAACCGTTGCATTAAAGCTGCAGCAACTATGAAGAACGTAATGCTTGCTCAAGTATTTCAGTTATAACAATTCTTCCATTATAACGAGCACAGAAATAATCTGCATTCTCAACTTGGGTGGTAATGTGGCAGGATTCTTCTTTTACCTCTACTTCATCTCATTAGCTTTTATTTTAAGCTTCTGTTGGATGCAGTTTTTTTTAATGATGTTCTATTTTAATTGAATACATCTTTCATGTATAACGTAGGACTGATTTCCTTTCCCACAGGTTCAACCCAACAATTACAGTACCTTCTATGATGATCAGAGACAAAACTGGTCAATCATGTTTGAGTCAGAAAAGGCAGCGATGGATTTCGGTAAACAGGTAACTGCTCGCTCTGTGCGAGGTATGACTTGCTGCCTGCTGTTTGAACTACAGGCAAATGAAGATGTACCTCTAAGAGCACGTTATTGCTGAAAGGTGAAAAAGTTTTACTTTTCCATTGAAGTTCAGCTTTGAGCATCTGCATAATGGTGACTGAGGCAGGTTTGTGAAGAGCCTGGCTGAGGTTTGTTCATTAGCTACAGGCCTCCTGGAGACAGGGAGCCTGTTATTTCTGGTAGATTTTCTGCTCGAGTTTGCTTTAAAACCACCAGTTCTATAGAGCTCTATAGAGCAGAGGGTATTTCCTTCTTACATAGCTCAGCAAAATTCAGCACAAGGGAGCATGAAACACCTCTTGAATGCAGCTATAATCTGGGCTTGATCAGTATGGTAAGAAATGCATCAGATTTGTAGTGAGTCACAGTGGAAACTGCCTGTCTTTTAATGGCCAGAGATGCTGATAAGCCTTCCTTTTGCAGGTGTGCATTGCTAAGTGCAACAGCTCCCCAGTGCTCGATTCAGTCCTCTACCAGGATCTCCTTCTTGGAGAAGGGCAGGGAGTCGAAGGAGGGGACTCTCTGGAGATTGCCTATACAGGCTGGCTGTTCCAGAACAATGGGCTTGGACAGGTAAAGATGTTTCTGCCACCTACTAATGTGTGTGTGTGATTTGTCTCAGGAAGGAACCTGCCACCTCTGTCATAGTATTGGTGCTTTAAAGGTTTTTTAGTCATTTATGGCAACTTTTTGAGGTCAAGTGTATTACCTGTAGAATAATAAGGGATTCCATTACCGTTCAGGTGATTGAAATGCTTTTAACTTCATAGGTGCTCTGACATTAATACTAAACAAAGCGCTGACAAGGGCCAGTGAAGCTACTTATGCTCCTTTGGAAACAGCTTGGTGAAGGGATAAGAAGAGGACTGTATGTCATAAAGCACATCTGCAAATGATAAATAGATTGTTTTTGTGACCTCTGCATCTGTGTCCTATCCGGTTCCTTTGTAAAGAAAGGCAAAAGATATACTTCGATATTCCAAAGCACTACCTTTTTTAAAACACTTCTGGTTTAACTGTTACTATGATTTGTAGCAAAGGGTTTTTCATTTGCATCCACCTTCAGTTGTATCTTTTAGCAGTTAAAAAAAGGCTTTCTATTTTTCATCTTTGGGGTACTTTGTTTCTTTTTCTTGGCCTGCTTTTCAGAGATTGGCATGCTTATCTCCATAAACCCAGTGATACACATGGCAGAGCTTACTTCTAATCTCCTGTAGGAGTTATTCAGCCACCCATGTCTGAGTTCAATGTACGAAATGTCTAGACAGTTCTGTTTGCATAGTGTGTTTTAGTTGGACCAGTCCTGTACTGACCATCAAGCTGGAAGCAATTTTAAAGTCAGTCTCCAGCTGTCATTCACTTCAAGAAATTGTACTGTGCAATAGACTAGAAACTCTAGCCATGCTCTGTTTTCTGTTTCGAGTTAATTTTGGAAGGTAGCAGGAAGGGAAATAGTACATAAGAAATCATAGAAGCTTATGAAGTGTGTGAAGTAGTGTTCAGAATCTTTCAAGAGTTGGGAAATCCATGTGATTTTTGTTTGTTCTTCAACTCTCTAGGTATTTGACTCAAACATTAACAAGGACAAGTTGTTGCGCCTTAAGCTGGGATCTGGAAAGGTCATCAAGGTAGAACTTCTGGAATTTCATTATAATAAAATTGTCTCAAATCTTTGAATTACTGAAGACCTTGATCAGGATTCTTATATGCTCTTTCTGTTACATGTTTCATTTGGTAGGAAACACTAATGGTGACTCACTCAAAGTGGTGTGTTTTCTTAATTTGCACAGGATAGCCAGGTCTCCTTCTCCGTGGCAATGCTGGGAAGTTGTCCAGCTTTGAAAATAGGAAGCTTCCCATTTTCAAGAGCAGGTTTTGGTGTGGGGTGTGTTTGTTTTGTTTTCTAGACGTAACTTAATTACTTAGAAACAGGGTCCACTGAGACCAAAGAGGAAAATTTAAGTTTGAGAAAAAAATTAGTTCTCCCCACTCATTGTGCCTCAGAAGCAGAATCATAGAATAGAATCATAGAATATCCTGAGTTGGAAGGGGACCCATAAGGATCATCAAGTCCAACTCCTGGTTCCACACAGATCTACCCAAAAATTCAGACCATATGACTAAGAAGGTCAAATAACTCCTCTATCCTGTCTGGAAGAAGGGCATGGAAAGGTCAAGACAACTGACAAATAGTAGAATGGTTTCAGAAAAGATAATACCACTGCCTAGAATGGTTTTTTTCCCACTATAAGTCAAAGTGCAAGTATACTGACCATGTAACAACTTTTCAGCCCAGGTACTCCCTTTTGTTTTTCAGTAAAATCAGGTTGTGAATCAGAGATGTTCTTGTTCAGGTCACTTCCATCACCTGAATAATTCATATTTGACTTATAATAAGTTGTTCTTTAGAGGTGTGCTATTTTTCTATTTATTTTTTTTACTATGCCTCTTGTTATTAATGTTGTCTGGCTGCGGTAGTCACCCTGTTAAATGCTTGCATCTATTTAATAATTTGCATTGCTCTGACTTCTAAACCTCCTTGCCTGTAACTGTTTTCTGTGGGTGCTTTCTAATTCTAACCATAGCAATTAGGAATTGATCTCTCAACAGCTTAGAATCCTGTTCTTTCCCTGAATTTTGAGAGAAATTGCCGCTGTATCCCCTGCCAGCTACGTGCAACTGCAGAATTTCTGCATGCAGTGTGTAGTTTTTTTCCAAGATAGTGTGATCTGTGGTAGCTGCTTAAGTTATGGCATGTAAAATTTGAACCAGGGTTCTGGAACTGTATGGAGACCTGGAAGCCTACAGCCTTCATGTTAGAGATTGCTATATCTGTTTGGTTTTATTATGAACATGTCAGAGTCTGCATCTTCATGCTTCATTTAATGTTGTAACTTGTAATAGGCCTCTATGACCCAACACAAGATACAGTTTTAATGCTGCACACTATAATGAGTAAGATTTTACAAGCAGTTCTTCATATGTCTTCTGAAATCTCCTATAACCGGAGGAGTTGTCTTAATCAGTGTAATTAAAAGAAACTGTAATGTCACTAATCAAGCTGTTTGCTTTCTATTTTCTGGTGTCTCTGAATACCAAAGGGCTGGGAAGAAGGAATGGTGGGGATGAAGAAAGGAGGACGACGGTATCTCATTATTCCTCCAGCCTGGGCCTATGGGACTCAGGGAGTGTCTGGCCGTGTCCCTCCAGACTCTACTTTAGTTTTTGAGGTGGAGGTTAGGCGGGTGAGTGTCTCCTCTCAAGTACTTATTTTACATCTACTTTGTGGTTGTTGGGTGGCGGCATCTGTCTGCAAGGTAAAAACCAGCTGTTGGCATGAGATCTATAGCTCAGAAACTGTTATAAACCAAATACCTCAGGAAGATGCATATCTTTTTAAAATTAAAATTTAAAAAAAATCAACACAAATCCGTCTAGGCTGTTTACTAAGACGTGTCTGTTCTAACTGTTCTGGGATCTCTTCATTGTCTTATTTATGGGTCAATTTTTTCAAAAATCTCTAAATTGTGAGGAATGACAAATTATAAAGACTCAGCTCTTCCAGTTCCAACTCAGTTTTATGTTCTTACTTGAAGTGAATAAACTTGACAAAGGAGTAGTCATCAGAAGTCAGTAAGTTGCTGAAAACCCCTTTGGGGAGCCCGGAATAAGTCTTATTTATGTGCTTCTTAAGGTGAAGCTGGTAAAGGAAGGCTCTGGTTCAGATGGACAGAGTGTTAGCTCAAGGGATTCTCCTGCACCTTCTCCAGTACCCAATTCAGATGGCTTCTCTGCAGATACTGCTTTATTGCCTCCATCTACGATACCTCCAAAGCCTGGGTAAGCAGGAGCATGGTTAAAAACAACTTGCTGCATTAAAAGATGGTAATGCTCTTAAACATCAGAGACAATGCTGTACTAACACATCACTTGGCAAACGTGGGTCCTCTATGTGCAAACTTAGTGCCATCAGTGTGGCAGAGGAATGCTCGCCGATGAGTATTGTGTGATGAGTATTGCGGGAGGGTTTCTGCTCGAATGCTGACTTCCAGACTTAAAGAAATCGAAATGGGCACACTTGAAAGATGTTAGTGATCTACAGTATAACTGTGATCTAGCATTATTAAGCTGTATAGGTACTGTTACAACAGCTTTCTCATCTCAGGTGGCAGTATAGTTATAAGTTTGTTTTGGGTCATGGCTAACTTGTTTAATTACAAATTTTACACTGACACTTGTTTCTTTAACTAAATGGGCCAGTTGTCCTTTTTAGGCAATAGTTTTCAAGTTTAACTGCTTGTTGTTTTCTTGACACAAATAAGTAGTTTGTTATTTGACTTGGATACAATTGTTTGTACAAGCACGTGGCCCTTACTGGAACTGACAAAATTGTTTTTCTGTAATCAGATATTCCACAGCTGTACAACTTCCTTATAATAACATTCTGAAATCTACAGGTAATGTTACAAAGTATCTCCAAAAGTAAGCTAAAGAAATGTAAGAAAACAGTTCTGCAGGGGGAGCTGTATTTGACCTTATTTATAAACGCAGAATACTAAATCCTAAATTGCATCTTGATTGATCTCTAATATTAACACATCTGTTTGGCTTTTCAGGGAGCCAGCTGTTCGGGCCAAGTCAAACTCCATCAGTGAACAGTTAGCAGTAAGTGTTTTATTTCCTGACTAATTTGAAGCCTTACATAGGGAAGCTTAGTTAATTTCAACTTTGAATTCAGTATTGCTGAAGATAGTGTCATGCAAGGTATTTTCAATGTTCGCATTATTAGCAGTAGATTAATGTCTTGTTTTTGAAGGGGTTAGCAGAACATGAACCTCAGCCCCAGTTCCTACTCTTGAGTACGAGGTTACTTTGCCCATGTGGATACTCACAAAGCCAGTTGTCTTCTCAGATAAATGGACAAATTTAGAATGGTTAGTAAAGAGTAATTGGGACACTCAACATAAGTTTATTTAGCTACATGAAAATAAGATTGTGTGTCTGAGGATAGAAGGACTGCTGAACATCTTGCTTAATTTAGAAAAAACTGTTCTTAACAGAAAACACTTTTCCACATCACTTCCTTACTATTGCTGTGTTTTGTGCAGGGATGGATTTTCTATGTAATGGCAGTAATGTCAGCCCAGAAGGAGAGTATATGAAGTAAGCCAGATTAACAAATCTGTAGTGTTATCTTGCATGCTTGTCAGTGATTGGGTGGAAAAAAACTTTCTGGTTGAAAGAACCAGGTTTGTATAGGCGAGCTTTAAGTGTGAAGTCAGTGCCTTTAAGCTTAGCAGGATTAGACTCTTCTATTTTGTCTGGAATTACTGGGCTAAGAGGCAAAGGAAAAGTAATTGTAAACATTTTCTTTCAGAATCCAAATGTAGCAAAGGCGAAGTTAATTTCTCGGATGGCTAAAATGGGACAGCCCATGCTGCCTTTCCTTGCTGGGACGGCAGGTAGTCAGCTTGACTCCAGTGACTCAGAAATAGAGGTACATTAATGACTTCAGTGTGACCTTCTTTTTTAATACTTGCTATGTGACTTCCTTAAAGTAGAATCCATAGCAATGTCTATTTACACAGGGAATGCATGTTCTATTTCTATGGCAAAAGACTTTAACAATTCCAGTATTCCTGTCTCGTTCAAATGGGTTAATTGGATAACACCTAGTCTCAAGTGGTCTTGAGTTCAAAATGTTAATTTGTTCTTTAACATTCATTTTAATACGTAGAAATGTTTTTAGGATCCAAATACACAGAGAGGGGCATCGCAGCCAGTAGCTTCATCTTCCATGAGACCATCACAGCCAGCTCATGCTGTACTGCCTACAGTGTCACCACAAGGTAATATGCTGGTGAGGCTGGGTTTTGTATAGAGAAATTTATCTTTGTTGCAGGCTTCAAATACAAGGGCTGTTTGAGTAGAGGATTGCTGTCAGGAACTGCAGTAGGAACTGATAGATAGCTTCTAGTAAGAGTTGCTGATCCAAAGCTTCACTGGTAGACTAATTCATAAAGCATGATACCAAAGCCCTTGGAGTGCATCTGCATTGTCATCTTGTGTACGCTGCTTGAGGAAAAGCAGCCACGCTGCAAAGTGTGTGAGCTGCCCTGTCATCCCGTCACTGTGTGTACTGGGGTGGCACTGAGATTTCTAGGACATCTGAGATTTCTATGGATTGTAAATGAAACAGTTATAAATCATTTTCCATTAGACAGAAAAATCTTCTGTTTGAAAATGATGGAAATCATAGCGAAGAGCATTAGAAGGCTAGCAGTCCTGGCATGGACTTGACCTGTCTCTCCATGATAAAGTAGTAATGTCAGCTACTGGTCAGCTGAGCAGTCTTCAGAGTCAGCCTGAGTAACATCTTGTGTCAGTCAATTCAGAGCATCTTTGAGTGGAAAAAGTTTACCTAAATGGAATTTGTGGTTAGGAGTGAAATTTCTGTGAAAGACAACTCTCTTCTTTGGCTGCATTTGATTTTTCACAAGACTGCAGATGGGATTGTGTTAAATTTTTGTCTTTTTAGTGATGTTAACCATGAGAAGGTAAACTATCTCTAGCTACTTTCTGATGTCCTGGATTTCTTTGTTCCCTTTCAGTACCTCAGGCATCTGGTTCTGTGCCTCCGGTATCTTCTGCTGCTTTAATACCTGCAACAATCCAACCCCATTCAGTTCTGCCTGGCGGATCACAGGGCTTTCAGGTACCAAAATCGAATCGAGGAGAATATTAGCACTTCCGTCTCTTCTCAGAAGTCCTTCTTGTCCTCTCCATTGCTGGGAGCGAGGACTCTGTAGCAACACGTAAGGATGAGAATCCTAGGCTGCTTCCTGAGACTATTTGGCATTCTCAAATTTCAGTCATGTGCCTCTTAGATTTTGATTAGAAAGGGTTTTTGTATGCTGATGGCTTCTTAAAGATGAACTAAGAATTAACTAGCCTTTTTCAATATCAGCTTTTGTAGTGACTAAAACAAACTTCCAAGTACTTGTAGGGCAGGTGAAAACTGCAGTATTTTAGTTAAGGTTTTCCTCAGTCATGGTCTGTTTCTCTGTGAGAGCTCACTTGCACACTTAATATGTTTGCAGGTCACTTTTCATCCAGCAAAAGAATAATCCTTCTAAAAGGCTTGTGGTGTGACCTGCTTGCTAACAAGGAAACTTCTTAGGGGCTTAACACACACTAGGCATGGTTTTTTTAGAACAGATAGTGAAGACTTGGAACAAAGCCATTGTACAGATAGTTCTATGAAGTATAAATCCAGGCTTATTATCATACACTTTTTTAGTTATTTAACCTATTTTCAGGAGGTTCTGGAAATCAAATAGTGGTCTATACCATGTAGAAGCACTATTTTGGAAAGGTACAGATTGAGAAAACATTTGATAATGAATAAAAACAGTATGTAAAGAAAAACTGGCGTGTTGCTTTGGCTTTGTTTTCCTCATGTTGAAATTGCAGGAGCTGTGGCAAGTAAGTAGAAAAAAATGAACTTTTCTGAGTAAATAGAAACAAGTCATTAAAGTGAAGTTTTAGCTTCACAGTGATTTGGATGTATTTTTTTATTTTATTTTAAAGTTTAACCCTGTTTTGAAATCTTAATACAACTTGTTCCAAGTTTCAAGATACTTTTTTTGCTTTCCTGAGAGAGTAAACTGATAGGTGTTTAATGTGTTAATGAGTGAAGTACTCCTAGCATTTTTCAATCTTTTTAGCCGCTTCTGACGAGCACTGAGAAGGGAAGTTGCAGTCAAATTGTGTTGCACTTTGTGAGCCTTACCTAGAAATACTCTCATGTTCAAGTTAGCACAACTTCAAAGTACCCCACATCCAGTGAGCTGTCTCTGTGCCGGTCTTTGCCTGCCACAAACACAGGGTAACATGCTTTTGCTTAAGCTTCAGTGAAGAAGGTAACTTACTAAGCTGTAATATGAACACATACCTAAGCCTTTAAAGAAGAGTGCTTTTGTTTTTTTCCTTTACTATGACTGTTGTGTAATTTGACTTTCTGCTCCATACTCTTATTTTTTTCTTTCCAAATGTCATCCTTGTTTTGGGGTTAAAAAAGACATGAAGACCTCTTAAGTATGAGGGGGAGAAAATATCACAATATATTCTTATCTGTTGAATTTGTTCTGCAAGCCATATCCAGGAATGCCACTTGCTTACCCCCAAACTGCTACATCTGCTTCTCAGCTCCAGCCTGTAGGCCAGCTGTATCCCACACCTTACCAAGGTATGTTTAAAAAGTACATGCTTTACAGAGGCTTTTAATACCAATAGTGAGCTCTTTATAATGGTGATCTGGGCAGCAATGGTCACATACGCTTTTACTGTCTGTAATGCTGTACTGTTTCACAAGTCCTTATTTTTAATACCAATGAGGGGGAAATACTTCCCAGTAAATATACTTTTTCTTAGCTAAAGGAACTTTGAGCAGTGTGAAAGGGGAGGCAATATCTAGGTGTATTCCCAAGATTATGTATTATTAAAGGTGTTTTATAGCTGATGCTTCCAGTTGTGAATATAACTGTAAAAACAACAGTAACTGTTTAGTTTCTAATAACTATCTAGAAATGTTAGGCTGACGGGGGAGTGGGGAGGGCAGGTGTGTGGGGCAGTGAGGGAAAATAGTGGTCATCCGATCTGATAGGCTGCAAACTGCTAAACATTGCTTTTGGTACATCTGTATGCAGAAAATTCTCCCTTGTGACTGTAGTTCTCTCTCTCCTTTCCATTCAAGCACCTGGGGATGTTACTTCCTTTTTGATGACAGAAGCTCGGCAACATAACACTGAAATCCGAATGGCTGTTAGCAAAGTAGTAGATAAAATGGATCATCTGGCTGCAAAGGTAATGTGTGACATAGACAGGCTTGTTAACAAAGTTGGTGCAATGTGCTCTCCAAACATAGTCTGGAGAGTTGGCTCTGTTTAAATGCCTACATTAAGCTTGTAAGCATGTCCTAACTTAATGAAAATTCCAGTGTCCAATATTATCAGACCTTAAAGTGGTAGCAGTTCAGCTACTATGCAAAAGTTAATACTAGCTTTGGGGAAGGTGTTTTGCTTATTTTTTTTTAAATGTCATATGCATTTTGTTTGGAGAGCTTCAGTGCCCTTCAGGAGATGTCACAGTTCATAGAATCATAGAATATCCTGAGTTGGAAGGGACCCTTAAGGATCATCAAGTCCAACTCTTGATACCGCACAGGTCTACCCAAAAGTTCAGACCATGTGACTAAGTGCACAGTCCAATCTCTTCTTAAATTCAGACAGGCTCGGTGCAGTGACCACTTCCCTGGGGAGCCTGTTCCAGTGTGCAACCACCCTCTCTGTGAAGAACCCCCTCCTGATGTCGAGCCTAAATTTCCCCTGCCTCAGCTTAACCACGTTCCCGCGGGTCCTGTCACTGGTGTTAATGGAGAAAAGGCCTCCTGCCTCTCGACACCCCCTTACGAGGAAGTTGTAGACTGTGATGAGGTCTCCCCTCAGCCTCCTCTTCTCCAGGCTGAACAGGCCCAGTGACCTCAGCCATTCCTCGTACGTCTTCCCCTCCAGGCCTTTCACCATCTTCGTAGCCCTCCTCTGTACACTCTCCAACAGTTTCATGTCCTTTTTATACTGTGGTGCCCAGAACTGCACACAGTACTCGAGGTGAGGCCGCACCAGCGCAGAGTAGAGCGGGACAATCACCTCCCTTGACCTACTAGCGATGCCGTGCTTGATGCACCCCAGGATACGGTTGGCCCTCCTGGCCGCCAGGGCACACTGCTGGCTCATATTCAACTTGCTGTCTACCACGACCCCCAGATCCCTCTCTTCTAGGCTGCTCTCCAGCGTCTCATCGCCCAGTCTGTATGTGCAGCCAGGGTTTCCCCGTCCCAGGTGCAGGATGATGTCGTAGCATGTGCCCTAGAGCTCATCAGACAGAAAGGTGAATTGGCAGATGTCTGACTCTTACCTACATCCATAAATTCATTTCATCTGGCTTGATTTATCCCTACAGGTGGAGGAGTTGAAGAAACAAAATGCTGGTAACACCTCACTACTGCCTGGTATTTCCTCTGTTACTATGGAAGCCTCTATGATCATGAGCAACATCCAACGTATAATCCAGGCAAGTGTAGGCAGCCTTACGTGACTGTTTACTCCATGAACTGGAGCCCACTGTATTATTCCTAATGAGGATACCTATATGGGTTTGGCCCAAATGTACATCCATCCTTGTGTTCTATTTCTGTGTGGCCAAAAACAGCTGATTAGGGAAAAGCATGTGATATACAACAATTTACATCACAGCACACATGTAGGCACACAAACATGTGCTATTCTGACCTCCCAACAGTTAGTTTGGGGACTTTAGGAGCCAGAGTTTATATGTTTGTATTTAATAGCCCTTGACAGAGAGTTCATGTGAAAGAAACTCAGTCTCTTTTTAAACTGGTACGCGTTTAACCCACCATGTCTTGCAGAAGGGAGTTCCACAGAGGACGTACCATGTTGCAAGAACCATCTACTTCTATTTGTTGCTACCTGTCTTCTGCTTTGTAGTTTTTCTAGGCAGCAGCTTTACAATCTTTTTTTCTTGAGGGTGAAAAAGTCAACCAGATGCAATATTACTAAGTACATGGCTTGGCAACCCCTGTCTTGTTCCAGGATTCCTGCTGAATTTAGCATGGTGCCTTTTTGTGATGGCCTGTGATTGCCACAGGAGGTGATAAGCCTCACCGCTGTATTCCATTTGTACAGGACAAAGATTTAGGCGGTGTTGTAAGGAAGTCTGAGTAAGTTGAATATTCATGTTAAGCTGTACTTTAGGAGAATGAGAGACTGAAGCAAGAAATATTTGAGAAGAGCAGTCGGATTGAGGAGCAGAATGAGAAGATCAGCGAGCTGATTGAGCGAAATCAGAGGTAAGGAGTGAAAGGATATGGTGTGTCTGCATTTGCAAAGGGTATCTAGCTTACACCCACAGGCATAACTGGGGGGTGTCCTTTCTCTAGGATGGAGATGTTCTGATTTTTTTTGTACTGATGTTATTTTTAGCCCTCTCTGTCCTTGTATGGCTTATCTTTTGTGGGGTATATCTCCAAAGTCAGGATTTACAGTAAATGTGAATATGTAAAAGGGAAAGATCTTGAGCCGTCTTCTTTGAGTGTGCTTTTTCTGTTCCTAGGAGTTATTTTGCTTTTGCTAGCCTTTTAGTAAAATGGAAAGAGTTGTACAGGAAGCTGTGTTCCTAGTTCCAGTGTTGTATTCCATTAAGTTTAAGAAGGGGAATAACTTCTTCAGGGAAATAGCAGAGGCCAGTGGTTACCAGATTTTCAAAAATCTTGACTCTACGGTAGGAACATTAAACTAGTATCAGGGAGGTGGAGCACATATCTGAACAGATATAATCTGGGCTGAAAGCCAGGCACACCCATTCCACTTTAAGATAACTTCCTGGTGCAGGACGTTGTGCAGAATCATCTGGGACTTCTCATTAATGAAAGCTGGTTTGAAGTACTGCCTTTTGTCTGATCACCTTTTGCTCCGTGTCCTTACTTACATAAATGCTCATTCCATCTACAACTGTTCACAGATACGTCGAACAAAGTAACTTGCTAATGGAGCAGAGGAACCATTCACTGCAAACAACGAATGAAAACACACAGGCAAGAGTGTTGCATGCAGAGCAAGAGAAGGTAAAACCATGGTGACAGCATAGATTTCTGTCAGCAGCCAGGAAGGGGGCTTGTTGCAGTAAAACCTGCTGAAATCTCTTTAGTCAAGTCAGATCTTCTACAAGGCCATTGCAGTTCTCAAATGATGTTTTGAAAGCAGTTTTGAAAAAAAATTGGGATGTTCTAACGGCTTTCATGATAAAAGCAGCACAGAGTATTTAGATCTTTGTGCTTTCACAGCTTAAATATTCTTAGTTTAAGAACAGTGTCTTTCTTTTAACTTCATAGGTATATGGCCAACATGTTGAGGTATTGTGCGTGCCGTGGGGCTTTGGCTGAAAATGCACATCACTTACTTAGTTGTACTGAGAGTTTCTGAGGAGTTTTTTCTTCTGTTTAACTGGCATAAAGATTGAGCGTAGCTATAAGAAAAATAATTTCCTACTAGGGCTTCTTCATTCTGGTTTTGGTACATGTTTTATAGCAATCAAAAGACACTGTCTTTAGCATGAAGTATTGTATTTTTGAGTAAGAGGCTACTGAGAGAGAGCTTCTTAGACCAGTTAAATCAACTTTTTATCCTGTGAAGTGCACTCATAACAGCCTAACCCTGGTATGCCAGCTTTGAGATCTGTAATTGCATGGTGTCTTCTATGCTTTCTCTAGCAGCTTAAAATTATACTAGGCTGAGCCTTGCAGTGTGCTCCCCTGCTGAGCTGTGCATCTCTCCAGTACAAATAAAAATGTTTGCTCTGCATGAGAACCATGACTTGGTGCACCTAAGTGTGATGGAAACAGCTGCTCTCAAAAGTGTGCTAGCAAGTCTGTATGTAGGGTAAAAATAAAGTAGTATATGGCTGATGCACATCTGCTGATATGAGCAGATGAAGGTCGACTATATTTTTCCACTGAGAGCCCAGGTTGCATACCTATAACTGGGAGCGTAAGAGATTCTAACCAAGTCAGACTGAAACAATAAATACAATTATTTTCTGTCAATGAGCACAACATCCTGCTTGCACGAAAAGTAACTTGGGGAGAGAACGTCTTCTAGAAGTATAAGATAAAATCTTCAGGAATCTTTTGGACATCACCTGCAGTAGGACTCCACTTGACTGAGCAGACACTGCCTAGGTGACAATACTATTACATGAAGAGACTTCAGGCTAGACTAGGCTAGAAAAGCCGTGACTTGCACTAGAGAAACTTTTCCCTAGCTTTGAGGGAGGATTGACTGTAAATCTGAAGCCTGATGTTCCTTCCTCTGTCTTTTATCTAACATAGTGTGTTCTATGACTGCTGCTGTGGACAGTTGCACGTGTAGTTTTTGGTAAGAGAAACAAGGAAGAGAATTTTAAACTGTTTTATCTGTTCTTTATGTAAAAATTGGGACTTGCCATTTATTTCATAATAAAGGCCAGGCATCTGTAGACAGGGTCTCTGTGAAAAATATTAGTAACTTGCTGCTTTGGGGTTACGGATCTTTGACCCTGGCAGAGCACATCACAGCTTTCAATCTAGGCTTATGTTCCGTAACGATTGGTAGTGCTCCGCACTCTCTACTGCAACAAAATAGTAGTCACGTGTAGGACCTGCTGACTGCCAGTCTGCTGACTGCTCCTCTGTAATCCACGTGGTGTGCAATATATCTGTAAGGATCTCTTTAGATTCTTTCTTTTTAAGCCAGGCTTTTCTAAGTTTTTACAGTCCTTGGAAAAAATTAAGTGCTTCTCTGGCATGTATCAGGCTCCTGTAATGAAGCATTTAGCTTTTCTGATGATGATGAATGTCTCTGCCTTTCAAGTTGTGTTCTTAACTCTTCCTGTTTCCTGTCACTGCTTTCTCTTCCTAGCACATGCTGCCAGTGGATCGGGGCTGGGACCAGGTGAGGCAGTGTCTGCTGACTGTGTAGATGATAGCTGATTGTGCCCTAGATAGTGCCAGCCCAGCTTCCTCTTGAACTGGCTAGAAGAATTGCCTCAGATCTTAAATTAGCACAGATCTTCCACTCAGAGAAAGGCTTTATAGCTGGCAGCGTAGCCACTGGCCCCCTCGTTCTTGGGGAGCCCTTTTGAAGAACATTGTCACATTGCTGCTCATTTCACCTCCTCTGTGGGAGAAATAGGATGTGATCATATCAGATCAAGTATGGATCACACATTTTCACTACTTGAAAGTTGGAGGCTGGAGCTGAGCTAGTATAGACATGAAGTGTTCCCTGCAGAAATGTAAGTCTAATAATAGTTCCTGGCATAGAATTTCCTCTTTACTTTTTTTTGCGTGCCCTTAAAAATAATAGCAGGTGTTAAAATAGCCTTTAGATATGCTGTGGGGTTTTATTTTGTTTTTAGCATTCTAGAAGTCAATATCCTGAAATGTGATGAGATGTTTATGGAAACATAAGAAGAAAGCAGGTCTGTCTTTAGACAGTCTCTGTCAAAATGGTTCTTAAAAATTAATGGTGTAGAATCCCAGCTCTCGAAGTCAGCACGTATGCATCTTTGCCATGTTTGGAAACATTTTGCTTACGGCTCTTCTCTGCCAGAAGGTGGTGGTCATAGTCTGTAGTTTTCTCATGGAGATCTCTCTGAGAGAAGCTTCAGTTCAGGAGAACTTACTGGTTTCAAAAACCATGAAAGCCTGTTAGGAACCCAAATGTAAGCATAGATGTACGATCTGTTCAGGTGTTCCCTGCAGCAAGAGAGATTTTCTGACAGATGTAGTTCTGTCTCTGCAGAGCATCCTCCGAATCTTGTGTATCCCACACAACAAGAACGGGAACAGCTTTTGCGTCTGTCTTGATGACCTGAGCCTCTCCTAACATGTTGCTTGCAAGTAGTCTAACAAGCTCTATCAGTACCTGGTTTTCCATGAGTCACTGACTTTGAGCAATACTAAATTTAAACAGGTTAACAAATTACTGTGAGAACCACGCTCCAAAATGGCAGCATTACACATGCAGGTACCTCAAGGTGACTACATGCTGTGTGCTTGGGAGAGAAGGTGCTTATTTAGCTGGAACAAGCCTGTGTTGTGGGGCTTTTCAATGATTTGTAAGCTTATTGAGAATAATTAGATCTTACAGTCCAGGCTTTTACTTGCATAGATACTGTCATAGCATGACAACTCTGAGCAGAGCCACCAGCACTGGTAATAGTCTTAAAAATATGTTTAAGCTTTCCTGGGAAAACTCCCTGACGTAAGTTAATATGATGCGGTTATTGGTGGCCTAACATAACTCTCTAGTCAGTCTGGACAGGTTACAGCTGAACGACTCTTGGTAACACGGCTAAAGGTTATTAGTACCTCTTCAACAGGGAGGTGTCTTCTAGGAGCTGGATCTCAGCACTTGCCCTGATAAGGTCTTCTGTACCTTATCAGTTCTTCCTGTGAGAACAGTTCTGGTGCCTCCTCATGCTTTTTTACCCTGTTATTTTCTTTCTTCCCCCTTTTTCCATGCTCTGTGATACAGGCCAAAGTTGCGGAGGAGTTAGCAGCTGCCACAGCACAGGTTTCCCAACTGCAACTGGAGCTGACTGCCCACAAAAAGAAGGAAATGGACCTGCGGAAACAGCTCTCTGCTGCTCTGCAGGAGGCAGAGCGACATGAGACACAGCTCAACAAACTGCAAGCACAGTTAGCAGGTAAGACTTGTGCTTGTTCTGTGAGAGCTCCTTAATGTCATTCTTCTTCCACTTCTGTAAGTCATAGGGTTTTTTTCTTCTGGGGTGTTTATTCCTGCTTTCCCTAGGGTCAGTCACAAGGGTATCAAAGAATATAAATGCACTGAAATGTCTGAAGGGTATGTGCATCCTTGCTGCTGCTAACAGGACAGTGGGCTGAATTGATGAACAAAGTCGGTGTGTTACAGGGGTTCCTTTTGTAGAAGCAAGCTCTTGGCCTTACTGTCTTAACATCTTAGAGAGGAGCTAAATTTTCTATTGGTTTAAAAAGTTCGGATGGAGGCTGAGGTATAAACGGTCCCGTTTCACAGAAAAAGCTCTTAATAAATTCAGGCTTCTGCTGCAGATAGAAACCATAGGTTTTCTCATTGTGCAAGAGATGCACTGTTCATTTCTATCAGTCTTAATCTGAAACATAATCTGAAACATGTAGTGCTGAAACCCATGGTAAAGCGTGTTTTTTGCAGAGCTCCAAGAAGCCTCTGAGGACACTCAGACTAGGTTCAAAGCTGAGAAGCAGAGCCGTAAACACCTGGACATGAAGATTACTGCACTGGAAGAAGAGCTGGCAGACCTAAAAGTAGAAAAGGAGACTCTTGAAAGGGTATGTCCTGTGCCAGCCTTGCAGAGAGGTTCACAATTTCAGCTCTCTACTTAAAAATAAACAAATAAAACAAAACTTGATCTTGCTTGTAAATGTGTAGGTTAAGTGAATCATCTGCAGACAAGGATCCATGTGCTGGTGGATCCTCTGTGTTTACATGACCTTTTGTTTTCTTACCTGATAGTATGCTAACCTTCCTATCTATAAAATACATTTCAGCTTTGTTTTGAAATATGATTCTCTCTTCAAACAAGCTCTTTAAGCAAAAGGAAGAGAAGCTACTTTTGTGCAGTCTGGCCTATGCCTGAGTCCTGTTCTGTATTGCAGAATCTTGCTGAGAGGAAAAAGAAATCCCTTTCAGAGAGAGCTCAAGCAGAGGAAGAGATGGAAGAAATACGCAGGTCGTATCAGCAGGAACTGGACAAGCTTCGACAGTTGCTGAAAAAGGCGAGGACTTCGACTGACCAGGCAGCAGCAGAGCAGGTGAGGAGTTGTGGGAGCTTCTCCAATGGGTGTCTAGAAAACTTGAAGGAATCTATAGGTAGAAAATAGTCACGAAAACTGCTCAGGTAGTGAAAGAATGAAAACATTAGCCACTTGCTTTTAAGGGTGAACTTTAACATAGGGTTCACTTTTTTGTCTTTCTGAAATATCCTTGGTGTGTGACACTACTTCTGACTCCAGGATTTACACTGATGTCTCTCTAAGGAAGGGCATGATTTGAGTAGGCTGCTGGGTCCCAGTCATTCTCTGACTTGAGTCACAGGCTCCTGACTTTGCTGCAAAGTTTTGATGCAGCGGTGATGCAGACTGGCACACAGCATCTTTAGACTGTCTTAAAGAGAATGAGGTCTCTCCTTTCCTCAGATTGACAAATTCATTTCCCAGTAGAGATGAACACATCACTGCTGATGAGTGGAAGACTGCTTAGAAATACGCCAAGAGACCTGAAGTCTGGGCCAGCCCTTTAGGCCAGCCTGCAGAATTGTGGCTGGAATTGAACTCTGAGAGGTGTGGGCAGGAGCTGATGATGGCTGCTGTCTTTGTGTAGGCATTGCAGCCTAGGGCAGGAGATGTTGCTTTCCCACCTCTTGTTTGGGCCCTAAGCTTTCAGGCAGCTATGCAAATACCAATCAAATGTGTTTGTTTCTAATGATCTCTTACGTGATGGGCAGCTATCGCTCATACAGGCAGAGTTGGAATCCCAGTGGGAAGCCAGATGTGAACGTACGTTGGCCTCGGCCAAGGAGCAGCACGCCAGGCAGTACCAGGAGGTGTGTGAGCAGAGAGACTCTCTGCAGCAGCAGGTGTCCCAGCTGGAAGAGAAGGTAAAGGGCTGTTCCTTACTGCCGGAATACAGCGCTGAGTAACCAGTGACTGTAACCAAGTCCTCTGCCACCCAATTGTGGCTTGACTTCGAACTTCTTGACTGCTTGCGGAATTTGATCTAGTCCACAGGATGTGTCCAGACTTGCATCTGTTACACCGGGTTGGTGGGTGGGTGAGCTGGCTATTGCAACCCTTGAGTGAGCTAGGCCTGAGATGTCAACGCTGACAAACTAAAGCAACAGCTGTAGTCTCTTCTGCTTGTCTATACAGTTATATTTCTGCTCAAAACCAGTTATTGAAATAGTCTTGAATTTGGTGACATTGAAAAGGGCTGTAAACTGATGGGCTCTAGTTCTTGTCTTTCAGATTGGGGCTCTAAAACACTTGAAAAAAGCAGAGGAGCAAAAATTGTCCGACCTTCAGCAACGTTTGGAACAACTGGAGTCTATCAAAGAGAAGGTGAAGGGAATAACACAGCTGAATGAAAATTGTAGTGCAGTAATGATTAGCCTCAGGACACGTGTCCTAAATAACAAGAACATGAGTTCAGGAATATGAGAGGGAAGGAAAAACTCTGTGTTGCTTCCAGCAAACCAGAACAGGCCAAATGATGAGACCTAGCCCTTCTTTCACTGGCATCTTAATAATGCCATGCCCATTCTTGGTATTATGTGAACTGGAAGAGTTAATTACATGGTTGGTTGTGCATCTCCAAGGATTTGGCTGTGTCTGTCTGTGCTTGGCTATATTTGGATTTCTTTACTTTGCTGGTGTTACTTTCAGTAAAGTCTTCTGCAACTCTATAAAAGCCCTGCTTTTGAGTCCACACTCAGCAATTCGCACCTTGCTTTAAAAAAAAGTTTACCAGGTTTACTATTGAATTGAATTTCATTATGGAGCTGTTCTAACTTTTGTTTCTCTTTGGCAGTATTCAGCCTTGCAGTCTGATGCAGCAGTACTGAAGGCTCGCTATGAAGAACGCATCCAAGAACTGGAGAAGGATCAGGACAGATCTTCACCTGCAGACTTCACAGAAGAAGTGAGTTTGACTATAAAAATTTTCTCCTTTCTGAGCAGATCTATTTACCCCCAAATTATTTCTCTTTGAGCAGAGATGAGAAGGAAAAACAGATAAAAACAGCCTTACCATTTTCTTTGCATTTTTCTCCATTAAAAAAAGCACCATGGCTCCGGTAACAGGGTCCATAGAGGAGCAAAGGACATCTTCCTGATGACCACTGTTGCTCTTTTTAGTTTAAAACCTTAAATCTTAAGTTTAGATTGAAAATCTGAAGTAATAACTTGAAGTAGTAAGGGAGAAGTGCCTGCCTTGGGTTTGTACAACCTGCTTCCATTTTGGAGGAATGGGTTTGCTGTGTAGGTAATGGTTCTGAATTAAATGACGTGATGCGTTCTGCTTTGTTGTTGGAATTCCTGATTTGAAAAGTAGTGGATTGTTTGAAACAGCATGTGTTTGCTTGGGTTTATTGGAAGAAGTATCTGTTCTTGAATCAAGTGCTTCACATGTTAGTGAATTGTATCTCTTTCCCTCTTACTCTTTTCCAGGTAAAGAAAATAATGAATGGGGTATTTCAGTCTCTTCGGGGTGAATTTGAACTGGAAGAGACCTACAGTGGCAGGACAGTTCTGGGTGTTGTCATGAACACTATTAAGGTATAACAGCAGTAAGGGATATGAGGTGGTAAATGTGAGAAATTAAGGCTTTGGCTAAAACAAAAAAAGTGTTGTGAATCTGAAACAGCTGAAGCAGAAGTTTGTGGGTGGCGAAGCAGCCCGGCAGTAGGAGAACATACAGGGATCTGTGATGGCTTGTCTGTCTAGTGTATAACCTACACTCTTTCTGTTCAATTTCTTAGACTGTAACACTGCAGCTACTCAACAAGCAGCAGGAGAAATCAGAGCATGACAGTAAAACAGAAGAACCTGGAGCAGGGAGGCTGGAGGGATCGCTTGGAGCAAAGAAAGACCACGAAGAGTCTGTGCAGCACAGCCCTGCACAGGGCACTGCTTGCCCAGCTGGTCCTGGAGAAGTGAGCACAGGCTCCCCGGTGTGTGACCAGAAAGGTGAATCTGCGCCTCTGGTTGCCGGGGCCAGGATGCCTGAGGAGCAGCAGACAGCACAGAGCAACGGGGTGTCGGAACAGGAGGAGGTCCCTCAGGAGTCCCTCTCTTCCAGAGCAGAGTCCTGCCTAAATCCTGATAAGCAGCCTGAGCTTGCAGAACAGGCTGTTCCCAAGGTGGATGAGGACTTTGTCCTAGCTGGGCAGAGGCAGGAGAGCAGCCCCATCAAGAAAGCTGAGACTGAACGCAGTCCCTCCAGAGTGTCTTTGCAGGCAGAAGTTGCGGAACCTTCTGTTCTAGAAACCGGGTCTGGAGAAGTGGATGTGGCTGTGCCTCCAGAGGAGCCATCTGCAGAGCAGAAGGCAGAGGAGCTTGTGGGAGGCTTAGAGCCCCCTCCCTTAAGTAGTGAAGGAGGAAACTGCACAGACCTGTCAGATGGAGCTAGTTCTGACCAGGAGCCTGCTTCAGTATCCACGGCAGAGGAACGCTCAGCTGCCATCAGAGAAATCCCACAACAGCAGGAACTGGGCTCCAGCCCCAGGCAAAAAGATTCCAGGTAAGGTATGACTGCGGGGGTCACCACAGTCCTGTCTTCCTGCTGATCAGCTTGGACTGGTGTGGCAGCACCGAGGGAAGGGTTCAGCCCCACCAGTGGCTGGCACAGCATGCGTGCAGGGCTGGAGTGCCATCACGGTGCTAGTCCTGGGAGGCACAACCGGCTGCTGTCGGAGCGCAGGCTGTCCTGGGCACCCTCTGTGGGGAGGCAGTTGCAGAACCAGCTGGTAGCTGGCTGGAGGTGGTGTTGCCATTGTCCCTTGTGAACGATTCCCAGCTGAGTGCGGGGTGTGTGCCGTCCCTCTGGGATCTGCTATAGATGGCTGCCAGGCCCCGTTACTGAACTGTCCTGCGCTGGCAAGTAGCACGTGCCTCAAAACCGTAAGCAGTTTGTCTGGGTGACGAGGCTTTTACATCATTCTTAATATAACGTGGAAAAGGAAGCTAAGATCCCATAGTCTGCAAGTAAACTGTTCTTTCTTCGTAAACTGTTCTTTCTTTGTCTTCTAGCCTCTTTGAGGATGACAACTTCTTTAAAACAACATCTCGTAAACCACTGAAGCCTCAAGTTCCCTCTGAAGAGGAGGATGAGGAGGAAGTGGTATGTATTTGTCTTTCCACTACACTAAACTAATTCATTTTCCCTGAAAAATCCTTCCTGTGGCAGCAGGTGCTCACTGGCTCCTGCCTGCTGAGCTTGGAGCTTCGATGCATTCTCTGTATAAATTTTCAGTGTCTGGATTTGTTTCTTGTTGAGCTTGGAGTTGCATGGGCTGAGGTAGTGACAACAAACTCCTGCTGGCATGACATTAGGAACTCTTCACAGGTTAACTGAAAGGTTTTTAGTCTTCCTCTCTCCTATCCCTTTAGCCTGTAGGCATCTCCTGGAAGATTTGTATGAGAAATACAAAAACATTGATAATGAGGCTCCATGAAGTTGATGAGATCTCAGAGCCTGGGTTGCATAGCAATTACTAATCACTGGGAAGCTGTTAAGACTGACAAATTTCTCCCTGTTTTGACTTCCAGAGCATGAAGGGGCGTCCCCCTCCTGCTCCGCTCTTTGCTGATGACGATGATGATGATCTGGACTGGCTGGGATGAAGAGCTGGCTGGTGAGCCTGTGTGCCCTCTCCTCTGGGCACGGCCTCTTCCTGTGCACTTAGCACTTAACAAGCTGCAGATAAGGGACAGTTGTGAACAACCAGGGACTTCCCAGGCTATTGTACTGCAAGCTGACAGGGCCTGAGAGCAAGTGTCTCTGGTTTGCACTCTTGGGCACTCAGACCCGTCGTTCTGACCCGACAGACATGCGCAGAGGGTGGGACAAGCTGCAGGAGCTGACCAGTCTCTCTGCATGTTTGTATTGCTGTCCTACTTCTGCGAACCGTTGATTCATTAATCTGAAACGTTATGCAAATATGAGCTATGTAAAGTGCTTCAGAAGAACGAGTTTGGCAGGACCCTGCAGTAGGTAACTATTTTCATAAAAGTCAGACTAAAATTTCCTCTCCTTCCCCAGTGATGATCTTGGAATATTCCTGTTAGTCCCCAGCGTTAGGCTCTACGCCTCTGCACCACCTCACCTCCATAGGCTTAGAGTGCTGTGGGATCTCCAGCTGAGATGCAGGCGGATGCTTCCTGGAGGCTGAAGGCTCTGCACAGGCAGCTTCTGGAAACCCCAGGGGCTGACAGGTTCAGGTCGGTGCTGTTGTACATTCAGAGCAGCACACGTGGGCTCGCTGGCCTGCAGCCTGCTTGGGGGGAGGCACCCTTTAGTGGTACTGGAGGTCGGGCTCTGTTGGGCCGCTGCTCCCAGCCCACAGGTAGCACCTGGTAATTGCTGTTGTGAGGAGCCAGATCCCCAGCTGTGGCTTACAGAGGAGCTTGAGGCTCACCGAGGCCTCACGAAAGTGATTCAGTGCGCAGCCTGTGCGGACAGCTCATCTCTTCTCTGTCTGCATGCAGAGGTGAGGTTTTCTCTGCTGGGTTGTGCAGCACTGCCAGAGAAAGCAGCAACACAGATGTGTAACGTGCTCTTTTTCAGAGAAGAGCTACTGTAGGCAGCCAAACCCCTCTCCTGTGCCTTTTTCTCTGCTGCTTTAGGTGTGATGAGCATAGCACAAGTTAACCTGATGGTGGCTGGGCACATATAAAGCAGCCTGACCTGGGCTCTGCTGTGCAGCCAGGGCTTGGGGTGTAAATTCCTGTAACTTCTCTGTCTAGGTGGAGCTAGAGGGGAGAGCAGTGAGGACAGACAGCTGGGCAGCCAAGTTGGATTTCTCATGGCACTCTTTATTTCTAGGCTCACTGGCACCTGATGCAACTTAGTAGAAGCAGTTCATACAGTGTCTCTAAAACAAATAGCACCACCACCCTCTTCTGTTAATAAAAATTGAAGTTTTTAAAATAATCCTGCCACCATTTAGTTTCCACTGCCTTCTCTTGTCCTCTCCAAAGTGAGTTTGATCTCTGCCCTCTTAAATGCCATTGTCTTGGGGAAAAAAGAGTAAAAGTACTGGGTGTTCCTGTGCGTCAGGGTAGCAGTCTGGCAGGTCCCTGTCCCTGCTTTGCCCTCTGTATGTGGCAAATGGCCAAGCGCGGAGCCCAAAGCCTGTGAGACAGCCAGCCACGGGGCCGCTTGTGTCACAGGGTGAACTTTAGCTTAAGTTTCCTTGAAAGCTGCTCCAGGAATCAAAGAACAGGATAATTATTCAGTGCTGAACCGTGACAGGGTGTGAAACCCTGACCTTCTGGGCCTCCTTCCCTTCTGGGGCTTCCCCCTTCTGGGGCTCCCTTCCCATGTGCAGGTCTGAGCATAAATACTGATGGGGCCTCTGGAAGCCCTCTCTGGGGCAGTGTCCTAGTGCAGGTCCTGACTAGTACTAACACATTCCACTTCTGGTTTTCTGATACAGATAAACAACCTGGAGGATTTGCATTTCACTTCTTGAAAAATAAAGTGCAATTAAACCTGTATCTTTTGTTTGCCTGGACTTTACTTGAGTCAGGATGCATCTATCTGTACGCACTTGAATACTGACTTACATGGGATTCAAGTTTGGTCTAAAAACTCTTCCTTTGGGACCGTTCTTACTGTTAAACCCCTCTCATGGGGGACAAAAGGAGTTTCCTTTGTGCTCTGGCTGCTGCAGCTCCTCAGGATGTCACATTGTAGGGACTGGGGTGCAGAAACTGAGGCTTAAAGCAGCTGCAAGCATTTCTATGTGGTGGCAATTTCCTGTGCCTTCACCCATACCTACCCCTTTTTTTCTTCCTGCTGAAGCCTTAGCACCTAAGCTGAGTTGTGTTTGTCCTCTGTACCTTCCTCTAGTGTGAGGTGCTGGAGCAGTGAATGGGAGAAATCTCTGGGCTCCCTGTAGGGGCAGCAGGCTCTTGGGTCGCTTGACCAGTCCAATACCAAATACCTTCAAGAGGGACTCGGAAGGGCCTGGTTTGGCTTCTGGGTGCTGGTCTGGGGCCAGAGGTGCGTGTCCCAGGGAGGGTGAGTGAGAGCGGAGGGACAGGATGGGCTCCAGTCCTTGGTGCTGGGTGGAGATGGGGCTTGACCCTGGGGGCAGGTGGGGACACCCCTCTCCTTTCCTGGGCCCTGCTTATCACCTCCAGTCCTCACTTCTGGGAGTGGGACAGCGCCTTGTGCTCCTGAACACCCTTGGTGCAAAGTGCTCTGCCTCAGACAGGTGGATAAATGACCGGAGACTGCTCTGGACCAACCTTTAGTACATCTTTAATGTTTCATCTCTCCTGGGCAGTGCCCTTCCCCAGGTTCCGCCTCTCTCTGCGTACACCCGCACCAACCAGGCTTTGTGGCTCCACTCTGTGCACCATGAGGAGAAGCATTGAAAAACTGCTTTTTAACAATGTCTTACCAACAGAAAGCAACGCAGGACCTTTCCCATCCCCTCTCACATTGTCCTGAAGTCCTTGACGGGATGGATGGCAGCCAGCTCTGACGGCTGAAGTGCACCAAGGTATCCACCAGCTGCCTATGGATCATCCTCACCACCTTGCAGAGCGCACACGCTCAAAGCACCCCCATGGGGACAATTGCCCGCAGGCCGTGGGCTCTCTCTCAGGTCCCCAGTGTGGATGCAGCCGGTGTTTTCCAGTCCTGGGGACTGTCACAGCAGGCAGCTGCGACTCCTGCTGAGCTGTGACCAGTGTGTCCAGAGGCTCCAGGAAAGTCGTAAGCACAACACAAGCTCGGCCAGACCCCAGGGGGTGAAGGCAAGCTCTGACATAAGTTAATTTTTAAAGAGGCTGATGCCTTGGGGCCCATGGCGGTGCTGCTAGTGGCCACGGCTGAGTGCACTGCAGCCCCCCCACAGCTGAGCTGGATCCTGGGGGAAGCTGAGCCCATCCTCCATCCTCTCCCTTCCTGTCTCACTGAGATCCAAAGCGCACGATGGGGCTAAGCCTGAAGCCCCTGTCCCACCTGGGTCTGTCCTGGCTGCCTGGAGGCGAGTTGGGACCCCAGCAGGGGCTGCGGTGCCGGACAAGAGCCCCCTCTCCCGCTCCAGACCTACTTGAGGAAGACAAGCAGGAAGAAAGTGGCAACGATGAGGACGAGGATGCCGGCAGCAAAGCCGAGGCGCAGGTTCTCCATGGAGGCGAGGGGTGGCTGCGTGTCCAGCAGCAGCCCCCGCCCCGGCAGCCCCAGCACGAAGGCTCCCGGCGCCTCAGGGCTGCGGCGGAAGCCGCAGGGGGACACCATGCCGCTCACCGTGAAGACGGGCGCGTGGGCCGCACACGCCACCTCCATGGCCACCGAGCGCCCCGGGGCCCGGTGGGCACCTGCGGGGGCACCGCTGCCTTCTTCCTCCTCCTCCTCCCTGGGCGGCAGCTGGGCGCCACGCGGGGTCCCCAGGGCCGGTGTCGCTCCACAGCCACCCAAGGCCAGCTCCGGCACCAGCGTCACCATCCTGCAGAAGGGGCAGCTGACGAAGGCGACGGCGGCAGCGCGGCACACCAGCTTGCGCAGGCAGCTCTGGCAGAGGGAATGGCGGCAGGGCAGCAGCTGGGGCGCCCGGGCCCCCCCGGCCCCCCGGTACGCCTCGTAGCAGATCCCGCACTCCCCGCTGGCCTCCGTCCCCGCCGCCATGGCGCTCCCAGGCAGCGCGACGCGGCCACACCTGCTTTTGAAGGCTGGAGGCGGGCGACGGCCGTGCCCCACTAGGCGGGGGCTGAGCGTGGCTGAACTTCAGCCCGGCCCCGGGGTGCCCGGCGGCACTGGAGCGGCGCGCTCCTCCTCCAGCACCCGCAGCCGCCCCCGGGGCAGGGGCTCGGTGGGGGCCTGGGGCTGCCCCAGCAGCTCCAAATGCCCCGGTGATCCCAAAAGCAGGGCTGGACCCCGAAGGTCCCACCAGGTGTGCGCAGTGGATGGGTTATCAACCCCAATGCACGACCACGCAGCATTTGGGGGTGGCTGCATGTTCTGCCCATGGCCCTGTGACTCGCGAGACAGAACGCTTTTTTTAAAGTTCCTTTTCCTTTACAGAGCCATGATACTGTAATTATTTCCTAAATGCAATGTGTTGGGCATTTCATTATCATCATTTTGGTTTAGGCCGAGCTCACCAGGAGGAAGCAGCCCCTGTGCACCCCGCCCGGAGCTGTTTGTGCTCAGCCTCATTTCACGCCTGACCTGGGGCACGTCGCTCACGTTTGCCAGGGGCTGCTCAGGCCATGGCGGTGTCCCCACACGCAGCTGAGGGGGGTCGGCGCTGCACCGCGTGGGGCTGTGGTGGCCCTGGGGACGAAGGGCAGCTTGGCCCTGCCGGTGCCCCAGGGACAAGCAGCTGCACTATGGCCGGGGGGGGGGCGGTTCTTGTGGCTTTGGGAGTTACTGGGAAAGACCCACAGCAAGCAAAAGCCAGAAAGGCCAGCAGAGCCCCAGCGAGCCCAGCCCTGCACGGCCTCAGGTGCCTGGCACGCCCTGAAGGTGTACATGGGGAGGGCTGGGCTGGTTCTGGGGAAGGGGCTGAACCCAGCTCGTTATGAGCTCCGGCACTGCCCACACCCACCGACTCCAGCTGCAAGCAGTGTGCCCCTGCCCCAGCCCCTGCCCCAGCCCAGCAGAACCCAGGTGGTTTTCTGGGGTCCGTGGCCAAGGCTGGCGGCACCAGCAAGGAATTGGCCAGGTGGCCCCAGCACGGGTGGGCAGAGGAGGGCAGCCGAGCCCCGCGGTGCCCCAGCATCCTGCCTGCATCGGGGCACAAGGGTGGGCAGCTCCTCCTGCCCCCCCGGCTTCCCAGGCATGTCCAGCACAGGTTGTTTATGGGCAGGCAGCGAACCTTGCCCCAGAGCTTGTCACTGATTACCGCTGCCTTGGGGACATGGGCGTCCACCTCTGCGAGACCAGCTGGACGGTGGGGCTGCACCATTGCTGCTGCCCTCCCCTCCCTGCCCGGATGCAGCACCGGGTCTCTCACCCCTCTGCAGCCAGACACAGGGGCCTGGCGTGGTCCTGGCCGCCCCGGGGGACCGGGGCAGGAGGGAGGCTCCCTGCAGCGCTGTGCCTGCTGGAGAGGACAGTCAGGACCTGCCGGCCTTCCCGCTGCCTCGCTGAGCCTCATCCAGGCAGGCTGGCACCTGACTCCTCTTGGGACACACTGAGCACCTGCACCCGTCCTTCTGTGCCCCAAACACCATAGCTACAAGAAGCCCAAAGAGGGGCAAGCTCCCCCTGGAAGGGACGTGCCAGCTCCTGCCAGCTGTGTGGCCGCAGCTCAACGCGAGCACAGAGGCTGCAGCAAGGACACGGCTGTGCCAAGATAGCGAGGGCCACACGGCCCCAGCGGCTCTGCCCCTGCTGGGCTATCCTGGCACACGTGGCTGTGGCCACCCGGCCCCTCTGCCAGGCCGCACATGTGCCGCGGGTGCTGCACAGGGACGGTCTGCCCCGGCACAGCAAATACAACGTGATCCCTGCAGAGGTGTCCGAGGTCTCCGGCTGCCTGGAAGTCATCAGAGCTGCTCCAAGATCCTCAAATTCTTCCCCGTTTTGACGTGGGACAGGAGGAGGTGACACTGGGACAGCCAGGCATGTGACAGGAAAAAGGGAGCACACAACCAGCAGAAACCAGCTGCCTTTTAATAGCTTCTCCTGGGGGAAGGGCTGCAGTGGGACCAGGCTTATCTCTGCATTTTATACGTCAAGGTCAAGAGACAAGAGACTTACTGGGACTGTTACTTATTAATGACAATGGCGAACTATCCGAATGCCAACAGACAGACGTGAGGCAGAGCTCTGCCAGGCCCAGCCCCAGCCCACCGGGACTCGTGCTGGCTCTCAGGTGGCAGGAACGCTTCCTGCTTGCAGCGCGTTTTCAACAGGGAATCCCACTGGGCTCCTCTGGCCAGAGCGGGTCCCTCGAGTCCTGGTTCTGGGGCTGCTGCAGACTCCCCTCCCATGGGAGCATGACTTCGGGGACGGGGAGCGCCTCACTCTGCCCCGTCACCCGCTGCACGTGGCTGCAGCCCACCAGCTGCCCCAGACACACTCCCACAGGTTGCCCGTGCAGAAGCCCCAGGCCTTTGGCAATGACATAAGTGCAAGGCACTGTTAGCATCCCAGAGCATTGCAGACCCCTGGCCGAGTCCTCCTGCAGGAGAATTCACCCACCTTCGGGCAACAGTGCTTGACGCAGGAGCACAGCAGTGCCGCGGCCACAGCAGGGGAGTGCAGAGTCCCAGGGGCTTCAGAGGCAGCACTAACTGCATCCCTGCTGAGCAAGAGGCATTTCTGAAGGCAAATCTATCAGCCAGAGAGGAGGGGGCACCAGTTTGCCCAGTTTCATCACCCAGTGATGAACCATCAGGGAATGTGGAGAGCAGCTGAGGCCCAGGGTGCAGCCAGCAGCCAGCCCAGGGCTGCGTGCAGGGAGAGGGCAGTGCTGGCCATGCTGTGCGAGTGTATTTAATACTGATACAGAGGAGCATGGTCCTGAGAAGGGGTGATGAAGGTGGTGCTGGGCAGCCTTGCCTTACTCCGTTCTGCCTAGCGGCTGTAGAAGATGCGGACGTGCTGCGTGATGTCCTTGCGGCACAGGGGGCAAGCGCGCAGCTGCTTGCCGCAGGTCTGGCAGCAGCACACATGGCCACAAGGTAGGAAAACTGTCTGGGCCTGTGGGAAGAGAGAGCAGAAAGGACACAGAGAGTGCTGCTGCCCCATAACACTCATCCCAGCACCACCGCACCCCAGCAAAGCACAGGAGGAAACGGTCCTGGAGGAGCTGGGCATCACCCACAGGTGTTACAGGGTGGGAGGCAGAGCCAGCACCCTGCGCTGCGTCCCTGGGCACAGCCCAGCGCTGTTTGTGCACAAGCACCTGTGCTGTGCAAAGAAAGCACTGGTGACATGAAGGGAAGAACGCCGCCAAGCGCTGCATCTGGGCCGGCCCCCCCCTCCACCCCTGCTCTGGCCCCACGCATGTGCCAGGGCCTCACCTCCTGCTCCATGCAGACAACGCACTCGGACTTCTCATCCCACCGCAGCGGGGGAGCAGTCGGGGCCACGGTGCTCGGAGCCTCCTCCTCGGGGGCGCTGGGCTCTGGGGCTGCAGGCACCTCGGCATCCACCGTCTTCAGCAGCTCTGCAAGCACCAGCAGGTCTGAGCACCAGAAGCACTTCCACCTCCCACCCACTGCGCACTCATGGGGGCAGCTGCAAGCTGATGGGAGCTCAGGGCTCTGAGTACGAGAGCCAAGGGGACCAGCTTGGTGGTGCTGCGCTCCCTGCCTCTCCCGCTCGCACACAGGCCTCGCAGGGCTCTGCTCCCCACAGCAGGCACCTGGCCCTGCACATCTCCAGGTTCAAGGATCGGGGGCCTGCTGCTACCACACAACACGCCAAGGACCAGGCAGAAAAGAGCCGGTGTTACCTGGGATCGTCTTTGCCACAGCCAGGATGTCCTGAGCTCGCCTGAGGATGGCACGCTGCAGGCCAGTCTCTGTAACACCCACCTGCAGTGCGAGAGGAGGGCTGTTAGCACTCGGACGGGAAAGCACGGAGGGGGCTGAGAAAGGAGACATCCCCAGGAGGACACTGCAAACTCTGAGGGACATATACTGAAAGACAGAGCTAAGTTACAGCTCACCCTGCCAGTGCTCTGGGAGAGCTTTCACCTACTTGGACAGGGCACAGGGCAGCACTGGCACCTCTCCCTGCACGGATGTGACACCCGAGGAGCGCTCACGTTCCCACCTGCAGGACCTGCTGTGGGCACAGCCCTGAGCACAGCCACGCTCAGAGTAAAGGCAGGTTCTGTCCCAGTGCAGAGTCAGTGTTGCCCTGTGCCGTGTATCTGCTGTCTCGTACCTTTTCCAGGTCACTGGCAGTCATGGTGCTGAGCACTTGCAAAGATATTCGATGGTGTGCAAAGACAGGCACGTACTGTTCAGCTGACAGCTCGATTAAAAGGTTCACCAGCTGCTTCTCCAAGCCCTCCTCCTGCAAAACACAAGGCAAGCTCCCAGACTTCGCTCTGGAGAAAAGGCGCGGGGACACTGCTGCCTGTCACCACGCAAGGCTGGCAGCAAGGACAGGCAACATGCACGTTCCTGCTCTCGAGAACAAGGCCCAGCTCGCAGCATTTTGCTTCCCCAGAGACTCTAAAGCTCAAAAACCCAACAGCTGGAGGAGCTCTGGCCCCAGATGTTTTATGAGCACAACTCAAAACACCGTGTTTTAGGAAGAATGAAGCAACCATTTCGCCAGCTGATGTCTGCAGCACCAGCTGCTTTGCCAACTCCAGCTGGTCTGCACAATGGGCAGAGCTCAGATCAACCTCCTTGGGGCCACCCCTGCAGCTATTTTCACAGCACAAGGTCCCTGGCTTAGTACCAGAAACCAAGATGAGCTGTAGTGCTTAGATGGATTTGCATGTGAGTTCGGGGAGCCCAGTGGAGCTGTTTGGGGGTTTAGTTGAAACAGAACTTTACTTGCTCTGCTCCCTTATGAGCAGAGCACCATGTTAGTTGTGCACAGCTACAGTGGCAATATTAAATGCAGAAGCAACCTGGAGTTTCAGGGAGAGTGGCTTCTGGTTCAGCAGGCGCTGGTACTGGATCAGCCAGTAGTTCTCCTGTTTGGTTTCACTCTTTGCCTCCATTTCCAGCTGAAAAACAAACTCGTTCATTCAACAGCCTGAGATAAGAAAGAAGTGGTATTTAGAGCAGCCTGACCTGTATGTGTGGGGGGAAAGCAGCAGCCTGGGCTGCGCAGAGCTGGTTCGGAGCATTGCTGTGGGCACCAGTAAGGTAAGATGGGCACCAGTAGGGTAAGATGGGCCTTCTGCGGGCTGGTCCCACTTTGATCCCCACATCCCACATCCAGCCTAGGATTCTGCATCCCTCTTTGGGGTGCAGAATTTTGCCCTGGTCTCCTGAAGCTCAGGAGAGTCTGGAGGTCCTCAAAATGACAAGGCCCCATGCAGACACCTTGCAGGATTGTGCTCATCCTCCCCTGTGATTTCCTTTCCAGATGGGGTAGATTTCTGATGGCAGTACCTCATGCTGCACCAGGGACTGGGGCTAACTGTGCCCCAAGAGCTTACATCATCACTTTGTGAAGTAAAAGAGGTCTCTGGATCTGAACACGGCCCCTTGGAGCCCTCCCCTGTTCTTCTTTACCCCCATGCTGACCCACGGATTCTCTCCCTGCAGCCAGCCCACGTGCTTCCTTGCCTACAGCACATAACAAGGGGCCTTCGTTACCAGTATTTGTTGCAATTCTTCTTCCCTTTGCTTCTTTTCTTTGAGCAGCTGCTGCAGCAGGTAACCAAGTGCTTGCCGTTGCTCCATGATCACCCCCTGCAACAGAAGGACTCTGGCATCCACACCTCCAGACCACAACAGTGCGAGCAACCTCCCGGCCCTGACTGCCAGCAAAGCACTCACCATGCCCAGAACAGTCACAGCAAATGTTAAAGCCCTGCACTCCGGGGGCCCTCAGCATAGCTGAGCAGATGGCCTCAATCCTCTCGCAGGGGTTGGCACGGCAGACCCATTTCTTCTGGCCCTGCACTGCCCACCAGCCAGCAGTGCCAACCCTCAGCGCACCCAGGACAGCCCCAGACCGTGCTGGCCTGCAGCACACCACTGAAAGTTCATCACTCCGCTAAAAGTTCATTCAGTGGTGCTCATCAGAATTGTTCATGGTTCCCTTCAGGTCTAGGAGCCTGCAGGTAAGCAGCACAGGCAAGGTCGCAACCTCTCCGTGTGCCAGGGAAGGGGAAGCCATTTCCGCAGCCACGCTACTGAGACCCGAGGAGAGGGGAATTGACTCAGGAGCCTCAGACACCCTCATGGCCATGGGGCGTCTCTGCACGGTTCAGTCCAAGTAAACTCACACCTGCAGAGAAGATCACTGACTGAGCAGAGGCCAATAGGCATCAGCCACAAGGACTTCAGAAGTCCGCGGGCAAAGGGACGAGGAGGCTGTTAAGAAGGCTGACCTCCAGGAGTGGTCTGGGGAAACCTTGGCTGATCAGCAACTGAAATAAGACTTCTACCTGTACCCCACACAGGGGCCTGGCCCTCTGTTTGAGTAGGAGACACAAACACCTGCCTCTCATGGCTGAGAGGCCACCGTTAGCTGATCGGAGATGTTTTGCCCTGGTAGAGGCAGGAAAGCTCTGCTGAGCGGGGACCTCTGCAGAGGGAGCAGGAGCAGCAGCAGGCAGCACCGCTCGCCACATGCTCACCTCTCCCAGCCAGGAGCAGCAGCTGCCCAGTTCACCTGCACTGGTGGAAACCCACCAAAGCTCTGCTCTTGAGGCAGAAAGTTTTTTACCCCAAAGTGGTAGTTTAGCTTCAAAAGCAGTAAGATGTACAGCAGTGCAAAGCACTGCACTATTTCAGGGCTTCGCCTTCAGAGACGAGTGCAGTTGCTCAGCCTCCCCAGGAACCCGGACACGTGCTGAGCGCTGCAGTTCACTTCTCAGGAGGAGGAGGAAGCAAACTGCTCTTCCCTGGAGCTGGCTAATGACAAGTGGGAGCTGCTCCGGGAGAAAAACCCAGGCAGGTTCAGCTAATCTTGAGAATAACTCTCCCACCCACCCATGCTGCGGACACCCCATCAGGATTGCTCTCTCCCAAACTGACCTTGCAAGAGAACAGTGCAAACACCTTCCTTTCTCAGGTTGTTTACGGTTCTTCCTGCTTTTAAATGATTTATCAAGCTCATTACTAAAGCACCTGTATCTTAGAGGAGGAGCAACAGTCTGCTGCACAGCAGGTATCGAACGTGACTGCAGAAATGCTTCTGCCGAGGCACTTTGTGGGCACTGCCTGAGCAGTAAGGGTTCAATCACAGCAGGAGCTTTTGGGCTGTAGACTGCCAAATGGCAAAGGGGATGCAGACAGATGAAGCTGTCCCATGCCTTATTTCCTGGTGTCTGGTGCTGAAGCAGCAAACATACTGTGCTGCCCTCCAACCGACATGCAGGTGGGTACTAGGACAGATCCTCCTTTTCTCAGGCTGACCAAAAAGGTGACCTAGCCTGGCAGAAAGTCCACACAACACAAAAACTGATGCAAAGGCATAGTAACAAAATCTAAAGCCAAGCTGCTTAAGCCAAACTTGAGATTTCTTAATGAGTGACTGGGGAGGAATTCAACCCATTGAACAGTGGGATGGTGAGGTGGAACAGCCTGAGAGGCATGGCTTAGAAATGAAGGGGAAGAGCTGACAGCCACTATCGGCGGGTATTTAAAACCAAAACACCACACAGCTATGTGAGAAGACATGGGATGCTCAGCAGGCATGTGTTTCTGGGACAGCCAACAACTGGATCGCAAAATCCTTCCCCACCCAGCAAACCTAGAACTGTCCACTTCTATCGGGGCAGGTTATTTGTTCCCTGAAAATTCGCCAAGATGTTTAAGAGCAGCAGCAATGCTTCCATGTTACCAAGACAAAGAGAGATTTTTGGTGTCCTGTGGGTAAGTGCCCATCTGACTAAGCATAAAACCATCTGGAAACTGCAAGGAGCAAGAGAAGCAAGTTGAGCTTTTGCGATCCCAGAGCAGAGAGAGGGTGGTGGGGCAGCCCCAGAGCCCTACATACCTGCAGCGTCTCTGTGTCCAGTTCTTGCCTCTTTAACTCCAGCTGTGTCAACTGCAATAACTCTGTTTCTATTAATTTAATCTAAACAGAAGATGAAACATTTTTACTGACATTTGAAATGACTTTAATTTATGCCCTTTCAAGATGAGGTCTAACTACTGCCCTCGGAAGGACAACACTGCAGAGCTGCCCAGAAGTTCGGGAAACCTGCTAGTCCCCTTCCATGACACATGCTCTAGGGCTGCTCTTCATCCCGTGCCTGAAGAGCTATGTCCCCCACTCTCTAATTGCCTCTCTGCTCTAAACACCTTCTGTTCAAGTCTAGAAGCACACTGCAACCACCTTGTTCAGCCAAACCTTGCAGCCACTCTGGAAAGCAGCAACCGGTTATCAAAATCCACACAGCACCACTGATCAAACTGCAGATGGACTGGGGGCAGGGTCCTGGTTTTTAGATGCTTCAGCAAATCCCGTCATGATACATGCTCTTTCAGTCAGGGCAACTGAGACACAGAGAGGTGAAGTGAGTTGCCCCAGACCCCACAGCAAAGCCAAGAAGAGAGCCCAGCTCACCTAGCTGCCAGGCTATCTGCTCTCCCCAGGCCATGCTGCTTCATGTGCACCACCTACCACGAAATTCCTGCTGACACTGGGGCTCTGCAGCAGGCAGCACCCAAGGCTCCTGCCCTTTCCCTGGCTGTGCAGGATGTTGGTGGGATGGGATGTGTTTTAATAGCAAAAGGCCCGCCCTGTGGTATCAAGGCACAAACGCCCTTTGTTTCCAAAGCAAGTGCAAGCAAACTGCTGGGCTCTTATGGAACTCATGCCATGGAGAGTTGTTAGAATCATCTCCTGGATCGTCTGTGCACAATCCACAGGCTTCTAGCACAATGCAAAGATTGGTCACTGAATGACTAAATATATCAAAGCTCTTAAGCTTATCTACCAACTCCAGACCTGAGACTTTTCTCCTAGTGTCAGATCAAGAGAGGGAAGACTCCTGGAGCACTGTGTCAGAAACCAGCTTCCCATCTCCACGCATCAACCACTGCTACTTTCCCCACCAGCTCTTGCTCTTCCCCCTGACTATTGCATTTCACCTTCTGCAGAATGGAGCTCAGAAAGGCAGGCTGAGAATGGGAAAGAAAAGGTGAACTTATGGCTGAAGGTGCAGTTCCCATATGCTGGATGGAGATGCAGTGGACTCATGTGGAGACAGCAGCCCTGCTAAGGCTACGGAAACCGGAAGGAAATTGTAATTGCAATTGCAGACCATCCCTACGGAGCCAAGGCAGGTCTGTCCTCTAGTGACCCCCTCCAGCATTTCATCCACATTAGTGCTGAGATGGCTGAAGCAATGGCGATTCCACTACCTCCCCAACTGTAAAATCTGCCTTTATACTATCTCCTATGGAAGTGGGAAACTGTAGTTTAGCCAACACTGCCCAATGCTTTGTTACAGAGCTCTTAGAAATACAAGAGCTCATTTCCTTCAGACCCTGCTCTGTGCTCACAGCACTTCGATCTTCCTCAGAAGGATCTCATCAAATGACGGTATGAGCTGAGTAGCTGTTTGTTCTTCCCTCTGTTGCTGACTCACCTGGTTCCTGATCTGTCTATGCATAAGATCCTTCTTCAGCTGGAGAGCTTCAAAGGCAGCTTTCTGCATCTCACTCTAAGGGACAGACAACATCCTGCTTAGTGAGGGTTGTTCATTCAGCTGCAGATGTGCTAAGAAACTCTGCTACCTTGCAGTGGCTCACATACATCTAAATAGCGCTTACTCTGCATTGACAGTATCCACATTGCACCATGACAGACCTCACAGTCCCAAAAGGTAAAACCCTCTTTACAGCTGGACAAAGAAGTCATAGTCATGTTCTTCAAACACACAAGCTGAATGCTGCACAAGAACCTCACCTCTCATTTTCAGCAGCACTCAGCAGCCAGGCTGCTAGGTCTGTGTAATAGGCCGTGGCTTGCCAGCTCTTCTGAAAAATGAGCTGAAGTGGTCTTATGTTCAAAAGGAAGTATTCAAAAGCAGCAAATGCTTTGTAAATGCCTCAACAGGCATAGGCAGCTTGTCTAAAGTCACACAAGAAATCTGCCATAAAGACAGGACTTCTGTATCAAAATCCTCTACATTAATCATCAGACCAGCTTTGCTTCCGATGACTTGTGCCGCTGTCCTTTATGAAAAGTTGCTGTCTGGTTAAAGAATAAATACATTTTTCTCTCAACCAACAAAGTCAGTTTGTTAGAATACCAGACAGTCTCAAAGTTTAGCAAATAGTGTCTGTCCTATAAAACAACTTCTGCAAGCAGCCCAGTCCTGCCACCATTGCTCCTATGCCTGCCACTCAATCCTGCTTTTGCGTGCAGTTGCTTTCCTTCGAGCCCCCCTGCAAACAATTTGCTCTCTTGCCTACCTGCTGCAAGATCTGACTAACAGCCTTGTTCTGATCCAGCTGTTGCCAAGCCAGGATTTGCTGGAACTTCTGATCCATCTCAGCCAGGCTGCAAGAAGATGTATTTGTCATGGAGTTACTGCTGGGTCTGAGACTCTTGATACAAACAAGAGGAAAAGTGGGTAACAGAGAATCTAGAAATGGAGGAATTTGTTACAGAACAAGGGTGAACAGCCATGACTCGGCACAGCTGAATGCTCTGATATAAAACCTTCCCTACAACCAAAGCAAACCTGCACGACAGCCTTAGCCAGAGCAGAACCACCACTGCCTGCATATGCACAGCTCGAAGTGCAAACAGGGGCTGTAGCTGCCCCAGCAAGCTGCTCGGATGGTGAATTTGCACATCAGCATTCTGCACTGGAAAGGGTGTGCTGATGAAGGACACCCAGACGATGTGGTCATGTATTGCTGCACTTGCATGCAGGACTGTGCCTGCCCACTGCCCTCTGCTGGGCAGGACACAGGTGTATGAGGTTATTTCTGTTCAGTGTTTGCCAGAAACTGCCAGATTAAAATTTCTCACATTCTTACAAATAAAAAGAGCCAGAATGTTCTCTGCACCTATAGCAATGAAAAGTGATCCACATATATACAAACAGCCTCCATGTAATGCTTAAAGTCAAGAGGACTTTTTAATATTCTGTGCCTTTTCCACATATTGCGAAGTGTGAGATTTTTAGGTATCCTGTTGTAACACTGCTCAATTCCACCTGTCATTTCATTGCTGATGGGAATGAAACTCAGGGCATTTACACAGTGATTTCCTGAAGTGACATGTCTCAACTTTCATGTGTCAGTGGACTCAAGGTCTCATAGCTTTGTGGGTGATAAACTCCACTAGTTCAAAAATTTTTCCTCCAAAATTCTTGATTTGTTTCACTTCCCCAAAGACCCTGCAAGGAACACCACATTTTAGAACAGAGTCAAGTTTTTAAGAAACAGAAGGTGACTCTGTAATTGACCATGAAAAAATCTCAGCTCTCTTGTCTCAGAGGAACTGGACTTGGATCTGAAGAAAAGACAATCCCAATTTTCTCTGTAATTTGTCCAGGAGAACTATCAAAACGCCACACTAAGTGCAACAAATGAAAGGCTCTGGCTGCTGCTAACAGAAGTCCTGCACCATAATTCTTATCTTCTCCATGAGAAGTTATTAAATGCAATGAAAACAGGAACATTATCCTGTAGACAATCCTGGGAAGTGACAAAAGGATTTCTGTACCACAGTTTGACACTGACCTAGCTAACAAAAAAGACCTCCATATTTAGCAGAATGTATAAGGTAAAATAAACAGTGCAAAAATGTGATAGTTAATTCAAAGTATGATTGACAGGCATTTTCTTGTGGTTAAAAGGTGGCTCATTCAATCAAGTTTGACAGTTTCTTTAAATTGTATTGTCACCTGCTCACGTACAGCTGTCCTGCTGCATTCCAGCAGCTGCAGGAATTCCTGGCTGTTTATATGGGAATTACACCAGGGACTGTTGGCAAGAAAGGGACTTTACAACAACATTACCTCCAGCCCCAGAGATCTGCCACTGTACCTGGAGCAGGCCTGGTTGACAAGGTCTTGCCGACGAGACTCGTAGGTCATTTGGATGAGCTTGTTCTTGTAGCTCTCGGCCAGCATTTGTTGCATGGCAGCTGGGAGACAGAAGTGCTGTCAGTCTGAAACAGGAGCTGGTGTCTAGAACAGACACTAATCTGCCACTGCTGCTACAATAACCTGCAATTAACAGTGCCTTCTCTCTCATTTCAACCTCTCCTAGTTTTTTCCATTTCATTCACTTACAAGCAGATTCATTCAGCTACCAGAATCGTAGCTATTTACTGGGAAATTAGATGAGCGAACTCCGCTCTGCCTGAGCTTGCATCTCTTCAGTGCTCGGAGGAGCCAAGTCACTGCCACTGACCCTCAGATGGGCTGCAGCCCTGCCTGTCCCACCACGAACAATCCGTCCCTTAGTGTGATAACACACACACCATTTCCCTTGTAACCCCATCAGATCTGTTCCTGTTCATAAGGAGCAGAAATGGTTCCCTTGTTCCGTTGTTGCTTACCTCCTGGTAAACCTCCTGCCTCATGAACGTGAACAGTTAACATCCATTTGGTAGCTCTAAAATATGAAGCACTTTGCGTGCACACGGGATGGCTTACGTTCAGTCTCAGACTGCTCGTGCAACACGCTCTGACTACGCCAGGAGCATAGCTCACATCTCGGAGACCCAGCAGTGAGCTGCAGGTGGAAGCACTGGATCAGCTATGGTAAACGTGCTGCCCCCTGCCACTCTGCCCTGCTGCACCGAGCAACATCCCAGGACGTGTGTGTAACAGAGCATCTCCCATGTGGTTATCACCTATTCAGTGCACCTCCAAAGGAACCGTGTCTTTCTAGTACCTTTTACCACCCCAAAGAGTCATCCACACTTACAGGCCACTTCCCTTCTGCGCAGTTGCTCCGTCTCCTCCTGTGTTATTGCCATCAGCTGTTCCATCCTTATTCTAGCAAGTAAACAAGAACAATTCAGCCTCTCCTTCAAACAAGCACTATCTCACTCCTCCTCTGCCCACCCGGCTCAGAGCCCAAAGGCTGGGCAGATTCACCAAGCAACCTGTGCAGGAAAGCCACACGCCCATCAGAGACTCAAAGTGTTCTTGGTAAAGGTCCTCTAAGTCTATGGGAGAAATCATAAACCATGGGAACAATTGCTTTTTGTACTGGAAAGCTGATCCCAGAAGACCTAGCAAGGGTCTGGAAAGTCAACAAAGAGAAAAAGAACATCAGTGCAACGTCCACACACCGTCACCAAGCACAGTGCCAGCCCCTTGTTTGGCTTTCTTTTCCCTTGAGGCTTGACGGTCACTTCAAAGCTGACTTATGTGAGTAATGACACCGAAAGCAGGAGCCTGGCCTCCATCCCCACCTCCTCATTCTTATTCCAGCACAATTATACATAACACCACTTAATAGATCAGGAACTGGTTTGACTGAAAAACTATCTGCCATACAATGAGATTATTTTTCAGCCAGGTCAGTTTACTGTGTCATAGCACAAACACTTGGCTGAAGGGAGGGGATAACATATAGGCGGGGGAGAGTTGGGGAAAACCAGTATTGGAGGCAAAGCTAGCTCAAAGTGTTGGCTGAATGGGAGCATTGGCTTTGGTGTATTCCTCCCAGCCTGTACACATTTTTGGGCCACCTTTGTAGATGCTTTGCTTTCCAACAGATACAAGATTTCTGTTGGTCCGTGATAGTGGAATATAGGGGCTTGTTCCCAAACTACTTAGCTAGGACCTTTTTGAGATGAAAAGAAGGTGCAATCACCATCTCATGGGGTTTGCCAAACTGAGTGAACTCAGGCACATCTAGTCCAGAATCTTGCCTCCAGCAGTGATCAGAACCAGCTGCTTCAGCCAAAGCAGCAGGAAACCTTTCAGATAGCAGGTCTGAAATGAACTTCCCCTAGCTTAAAGCGAATTCATACTGGTGGCTCTGCAACAAATCTCAACCCTCCTTCTAGCTCCTCATCCCTTTTCTGGAAAATTTTATTTCAAGATACTTACCTCTCATTCTCCAATGATTTCAGAATGTCTGAACTTTGTTTTTGCCTAAAAAAAGATAAAACAAAAGATTTTCATCTGGCTGAGCAGCACACCCTGTTCCCCCCAAGGGGCAGAAAACAACTTTGCTTCTGCACAAAGAGCAGCCTTAAGCAGGCTGGTAACCTTGTGTCAGCACTAGCACAATGGGAGATTCAGCGTATCTAGGTCAGTGGTACCTAAGAACCAGTGTTCAAATAAGTACATTCCGTGAGGAATTTTTCCACAGCACTGCAAAAATTCAGCAGCACAGATATCATAGAAGCATAGAACAGCTCAGGTTGGAAGGAACCTTAAAGACCACCTAGCTCCAACCCCGCTGCCATGGGCAGGGATGCCACCCACTAGGTCAGATATGTGTGACACATTTTTTTGTGATGCTAAATTCCACTTTCTTTAAGTGGGATTTTGTCAGTTCAGCAACACACCATCTATAGATATTGATCCTGGTATTTTTATTTGCAAACCTGTGAGCACAGACCCCAGTGCAAACAGCCAAAACCAGTGTAGCTAATCCATCTGAGAAGGGAAAGAAACATAACCGTATCCACAGCAAGGACATCAGAGAGGTCCATACAACTTCACTGGGTTTGTCTGTCCAACACAGGCTCGCCGGGACAGCCTGGCTCTGTAGCCAAGCCTGCAGGCCCTTTGGGAAGGTCTGTCCAAAGGCTGCAGGCTGGATGGTGAATGCAGAAAGAGAACATCCCATATCAGGGATTTACCCTCAATTCTTCACCAATCTCCTAAGTACCAGGACCGATCAGTTCTGTTAAAACTCAGAAAGGTTGGAATGAACACCTCTGAGTGGGACAAAATAACATGAGCCCCCATGGGCCAGAGTTCACTGCAGGACACCCTGGGGCTGCCTTACCTCTGATTGTCCTCTATCAGCTTCTGGATACGGCTGGCAATGCCTTGCTCTGCTTGTTTCAACTGCTGCAGCAGTTTCAGGCGCTCCTCCTCCAAATGGCGCTGGTGCTTTGTCAGACCCTTCTCCAGCCTCATCTGATCCTAGGCCAAAGCGAAAAATAAAAATAAATAAAAATGCAAAGGTGGTCAGTTTAGGAAAGGCAGTGTCTTGTACAAGGCCAGATAATGGACAATTTGGTTGCAGTGACCCAGACAGATCCTGGGAGATCTTATGAAAAGGAGAACTCTCACCAGCTGGGACAGCCTAATCCCAAATGAAATGAGGAATCATTTCAAGGTGCATTCAAGGAGATGCAGAGAACCTGTGAAGCCAAAGAACTATAGATGGGAAAGATGAAAAATGGAAGTACTCCAATCTGTACAGCCAAACATCACTGCTCCCACCTGTCAAGTCTCTGTTAGAGTGTCCCTAATAACCTCAGAGAGAAAGTGGAAGAAAAACACTGAATGCAGTGAATTAGCTGCTGTCTCTAGAGGGTAAGTTTCTGCATGCTTGGACACTTGGAACACCACTCCACTTTGAGTCTCTCTATGGCAACAAGCACAGCCCTGCCTCAGCAAGTGGCAGGGCCAGAGTGCCTGCCCTGAAGAGACCTACCTCTCTCACTGTCTGCAGTATCTCATCCTTTTGACTGTTGATCTGCTGAACAAGCAGAGCATGTTCTCTTTGCCCCATGTTCAGGCGCCGCTCAAATTCGAGCTTCTCCTGCATTTTTTTTTCCTGAGAAGAGTAAGAAGAAAGATGAATGCCAGAAACCAGAAGACTGCTGGCTCTGCTCCTTCTCAAACAAGAACAAATTCTGGCAATGTAAAACAACGCACAGTAATCCTCTCAACTACGAGAGAGAAAGACAAATGGCAAAACAGGAGGCTTAAGTAGGTGACAGAAATATTCTGTCCTCAGGAACCCAAAAATTGTGAAGCAGAGATTGCTGTTCTTTTTATGACAGTCTCCAAACTCCCCACAACTCATTTGATAGTCACAAAGCCAACATCCCAGGGCACCAACCCGTACAACAGAAACAGAGAGAACTGGAACTGCTCGCTCATGAGAGACTCTGCAGCTCACTGGCGGTATTTGTCAGACAATTCAGTCACAGATTTCCCCACACTACTGCCTGTGTTCTGCAGCGAGGAGTGAGCAAGTTTGGGGGGAGTTCTGCAAGATCTCAGTTCTCAAAACATTGTTTTGGCTGAAAAAACAGATAAAGAAATGGAAAACAAGACATAGAAGTGGCCCTACTGTGCAGACAAAGTACTTGCAAAGGTCCTTCCTTACCTTCTTCTTCTCATAGTCCAAGAATTTGTTCTGAAAAATAAACAGCAGATATTTACTCCCAGGAGCAAATTTTTGTAGGTATTATTAGCCCACTTTATATCTTCCCCTAACTGAGTAAAGACATCAACCAAAGGCACAAGAAGATTAACATATCCACAAAGCCCAGTCATTTATGTTTCTCCAGGGGCAGAGAAATTTACTCTGTAGTTGACAAATAGCACAGGAATTAACACAGCTTGTCAAAATTAGAGGCCTAGCCTCATCTTTCCCAGGAAGGGCTGGCAATATCCAGCACTTGGCTGCGAATCACAAGGTGCTTCTGCAGTTTACTGTCCCTCAAGACATTATTAAAAACGTGTTACCATGCTGCACACACTGTATCACACTGTCATTACTGTCCCTTGGATGCGTCATTTTCAAGATAATGATTAAAACTGACATAGCTCAGAAAATATGCACAATCACAGAAAAAAATGGGTCAGAAGAGACCTCTGGAGGTCTGTACTACAACCTTCTGCTCACAACAGCACTGAATTCAAAGTCGGAGCAGATTCCTCCAGGCCTTGCCCTGGCAAGTTCTGAATATCTCCAAGGATGGAGACAGTTCTCTGCAGAGAGCCTCACCTGCCACTTGCTCTCCTCCTCCAAGTACTTTTGCACTGTCCTGTCCACCCCATCCACGGACGTTTCTCCTCCATCGCTCTCCAGCGCAGGGAGCACGTACTGTGAGGGAGGGTAGTATGCAATTCCGCACTCTGGAAGAGATCAGACACAAAACAAGACATTTGGTGCCTAAAGACCTTGGCAGCACGACTGAGGGCTGGCCTATGTGTGAGACAGCTTCCAGCTGCGCTCCCTCTCCCCCAGCATCGATGGGTAGCTACAAGAGCTTTCAGCTCAGGTCTAGCAACAAGAAGCTGGGAGAGGAGATAGTGCCATCCCATTCCCACCGGGAAGGCAATTAAACAACAGCACGCAGGAGGTTGTGGAGAAGGGAAGCACAGAAGCTGGGAGTGCTGTTCCCACTTCTAAAATCAGAGGACAGAACTCCCTCCAGAAACAGACTGAGCACTTGGAGCTGGGCCAGTGCTCTGCTGACCTACTCGGAGAGAAAAGCTTCCTTTACACAGGTACAGGCATGTTCACTTTGATGGAGCTGCAAAAGAGAGTTTGCTGCCCACACTATAATAAGTTCTGACCATCCTTTTATGTCAAGGATTAGGACAATGTCTGACAAAGCATTTCTCCTGCACAAAATCTCTGCCAGACCTTCCTGCCTGTATTAAATACAGTGTTTTATAAACTCACAGTACATTGTCTTTGTCCTCTGAGTTTTCCATCTGCTTCCATCTTTCTTTTAGGAACACATCAGCCCACAGGCCCCCACGCCCTTTCTCACAGAAAATGAGGGTACAAAGGACCTCAAGTGACTGCTGAGTCTACCTCCTTGTCCCAAGGCAGGGTCACCTGTATCTGTGCAATGCCTAACCCTCCCACTGGAGAAAATACAAACGAGAAAACAAAAGCACAGAGAGATGCAATGACTTTGTACGGTCACTCAGAAAGTCCATGACCCAACTGTTCTGATGTTTTAACAAAACCATCATAAATTTCAGTTTGCAAGTGAGAAGCAAGCCTCAGTGAAAGACTCCGGTTTTGCTGTCTGCCATCAAGGACTTACATGTAACTCCTTGACCTGCCTGCCCCATGTGCAGAGCATCAGAAAACACCTGAAGCAGAGCTAACCTGATATTTGTGCTTTGTAAACACAACCTTTGAATATGCCACAACACCTAATTAGAGCACAGCACAGTCCCCCAAGTTCTCACCAGCATCCACAGACTTTTCTTGCTTACCTTTGCAGAGGAACTGCTGAATGGACTCTGTACCTGCACTGCAAATATCAGCTGATGGGTAGGTCATGGAAGAAGCGTCCAGGGTCAGCATCTCCAAAACAGAACACACAGAGCTCCAGTTTATTCTCACAGCCCAGCCGGAGTCCAACTGCTTCAAGGCTGGGGACCCAGGAAAGTGAACTGCAAGATTTGACTTGTACCCAGTAACAACCAAACCACAGAACATTTGTCTCAGCGTGTTAACAGTGCTATTGTTTTCCTCTGCAAAGCTTTAAGACTTCTCAAAGAACATGGAGCGGTAGATGGAATATTTAATGTCATATCCGGTTGAATGTCTAGATTTATTAAAAGGGAAAGAAAATCTGCCAGATCACCTTTTCTGCTGGTAGCGGAACCAGTTTGCCTTGCAAGTCCCCAGAATTTCACTTACGAAGTGATAATTTCACATTACCCCAAAAACTGACATAAATGCAAGGTTATATTGAACTTTTTCTGGGTGTTTAACAACTTTCAGAGCAGTGGTGATTCCGCTGTCCCTGATTTAGGAAATTCTGAGCTGGTTCTTCAGTGGAACATCCGCCTCATGCAGACATGTCTATTTTGTCTTTAAGCACAAAAAAGCACAGTGCTTCTCAATTACATGCATTTTCTACTACATTGCTGTGTGCCGGAGCCCTTAAGCATGACACACAGGTAGAATGGTGATGCAAAAAGGGCACTGGGAGAAGAGGAGCACCAGTAAGAACCAGTGGAAGGACCATCTTCTGTTTTGTTCTCCTGTGGCCAACAAAAGGACCTAATGTTGCCTCCTGTTGAGCAGAGTTTAGCAGGACAGCCCAAAAAGGAACTCCTTTATCATCAAACACAGGGAAGCAAGCTGAACAGATCCCTAATCTCAAAGACTGCCTACAGCAGAAGTGAAGCCTGATGTGTGCTCAAGACAGGACAGCACTCCTACCCTCAGTGCTGGTGTCCGAGTCAGCCCTGTTGCCTGACATTTGCACAGTTTAGTGCTGACAAGTTTGGCAGCCAGAAGGTAACAAATCCATAAAAATCCTGATGCTTGTATCATTTTGAATGTGCTCTCCAGGGATCCAGAAACCTACGGAGGCTGACAGTGAGTCAGAGATCTATCATGGTAACAGAGGCAAAAACCTCATCAGAAACATCTCAGAAAATCTGCTCAGTCAGAATCAGCCTCGGTGGAAAGTGCCTGAGTCAATCTGAGTCCACACGCACAGTCTGTGCTCTCAGAGGCAGCTGTGGCAGAAAATACTTGGAGGCTTATTCCCTATGGATTACTTTTGCCATGGTTAAGCCATGGCAAGAAGTGATCAGAAAAAAACAAAGCAAGAAGAATATGCAAAACTAACTTTGGACACCATGAACCACATATAGCCAAGTTACAATCCCCTACAATGAGTGCTGCCCAAGCCCTAAAAATTTATTCTCTATGCTAAATTTATTGTTGTATAGAGCAAGTACAAAGGAAGGCAGCCTGAAGCAGAACAAACAGCTGGGAAGGGGAGACACAGAGACAGCTGGCTGGGTGCATACCTCCAGCGTGCGGATGTGAGCCAGCACCCGGGGCAGTTCTTGCAGGAGGTTCTCGCTGATATCCAGAGTGCGCAAACTCCGCAAGCCACTCACAGTTGCAGGCAGCTCCTTCAGCTTATTGCCTACGGGGGGAAAAGTCATTTAGTGCCATGCAACCTTGCCAAAGCTGCACCCAGCACGTTCATCTACTGGAACACCAAACTGTATCTGTAAGAGACACCTGTGAGCCGCTTTCTGTACTCTGCTACAGGGATGGGGTTGTCACAGGGCACACCAGGACTCCAAATGCCGCCACTGACAACCAAGGTAAATGGGATCGACTTGTACACAGCCCAATTGCACAGATCCAGCAGCACTTCCACAAGCCAAAACAGCCTTCTCGGCTGAGGTCACTGCGACAGACTCCACCTGTGCTCTTTATTAGGAGAATATTCATAATATGGAGCCTTCCCTCCTTCAGTGTAAATCCCAGAGACAAGAGAAAGGGAACTGAATGTGGGACTGCAAATTTAGAGGTCAGAGGCCAGATGTTGCAGATGGATACAGCAATAAGCTGAGCCACACCTCCAAGTTCCTTGCCCTCCATCTTTTTCCCTGTTTCAGCAACAACTCCCTGTAACAAAGGCTCCTTTTTCTCCCAGATTTATGGCATGGTGTATCAGGAAAACGTCCAAGAGTCTTAAAAAAAAGATACAATTGTGACCTTAGTTTTAGGGTTGTGCAAACCTGGAAGGTTACACAGGCTCACAGGAGTGAGCTCTGGGTGCCCAGCTCTGTATAGGTCTCATGCTTCTGAAGGAAGACGTGTGCCTTGAGCCCTCTTAGCAGCCCTCATCGCAGAAATGAGTTAGCTTGGACGTTAAAGTGCTGGCAACATGCAGGCACACACAGAAGCTTTTGGCTCTTGAGATCAGGCATGATGACCGAACAAACTCTCCTTTGAAAAAAGGCAGTGGGATGAATGAAATTATCATCTGATGATAATTGGCTGACCCAAGAGCCGTGAATTGAACCATATGCCAGGAAATCAAGGCAGATAGTGTGTATATTTGTTAAGAAGCAGTCAAACAACCATAGTTACTCCTACTAACTCACAGAAATTTTTGAATTGAAATCTGTCTCATGTTCTTCCTTAACATTCATAATGTAAACCATTTGGTTCCTGCCTTGGTTCAAAAGTATAATTCCTAATGCAGCTCAACACAACCCAGAAAATAAATGGTGCTTTGCCCAGAGCACCAAGAAGAAACATGCCATACCTTTCACATTGAGGATCTGGAGCTGGGCAAGATCTCCTATAGATTGTGGAAGACATTTTAAGAGATTCCGTTCAAGGTTTAGGACCTAAGGTATTAACAGAAAAGATATTCAAGATATTCTTTATACAGTTCTCAGGTTTTCTATACATCTATGCTGTTGGGACTACCTTCAGGCCCAGAAGGCCAATGTGAAAGTCATTTTAGATATTGCCTTCTAGGTTATAAGAATGAAAAAGCTATTAGAATGAACCCTTAATCATCTGACAAGGAAAAACGCATGTCTATTAATACTGCTTAGATCCGTAGGCTGAAAACCCAGAGAGTTTTCTGATTTTCTAGAACCCTGGATACGGATACATCTAGCTACTGCACGTATTAACAGCCAACAGCCAAAGTAGGTGCTGAATGCAGATGCAGGAAGTGGAAATCTGAGTGTCCCTTCCTCCCAGGCCACACTCCCCCAGCCCAGTGCACACAGGAGAGCAAGTGACTGAGTGGTGATGCCATGCATCCAAAGGTGCGCCCTCAAACAGAGGGGATTCTCAGAGGTGCACTGTGACACACTGCGCTGAGTTCTCAACATAATCACACCAGGGAGAATGGTAAAATCTGAACATTTTAGGAATCCAACTGGATTGGAAACTCCAGCTCCACTTGCTCACAGCCCTGGCTTGGCACAGTGTGAGCTATTCGGACTAACAGCCCTTGCACTAAGCAGGGGCTATATAATTCAGCATGCTCTTCTCCTGGTCTCCCTCTCCAACAAGCCAGTTCAACACAGTGACAATAAAGTCAATGACACAGATCTGACACTTTGAGAATCACCATTTAAATTGTAGCTAATTATAAACTAAATAGCAGTGGAACCCCATATTCATGCTGTCCCTGCTGTGCCTTTTACAGACACTTGGGATACAGCCAATCTTTTACCTGAAGAGATGTTAGCTGACCAATTTCAACAGGAAGTGATGCCAGTTGGTTATCATGCAGATCTAGAACCTGGAAGAGCAGATAATTTCACCAGACAATGTTGGGGAAAGACGCTAAGGTGCTAGAATGAAAGGTCATGAATTATCAAGCAATGAAAGTTATTTTCTTCCAATAGGGCTTCAAAAAGTGGCTTTAGTTTTCAACGAGACACACGCACTTAACTCTTAATTCTTGCAGATCTTATGAAAACTCCAGCCTCCATACATTGATAAAAAGAAACAGATGATTAGGGAGAGGAGTGACACCAAGGGAACTGTTCCACAAAACTGGATGAGCCAAGTGGCTAAATTATCCCCATGAAACCAGCCTGGCAGAAAAAAAAAAAAAAAAATGTTTTCTGCAGGGTCATTGAGCTGAACTGCTCCATGGAAAGACCAGCACATGGAAATACCAACACTAGCACTGGCACAGGGAAAGAGCAGGACTACTGCTGAAGATATCCTACTCTGGGGGGCAGTGATCTGCTGGAATGACCTTGCCTCTTGTGGAACCACAGCACAGGGGTGGTGGAGCTGGAAGCCCTCACCATTTATATGACAGGAACAGCGACGCTGCCCTGTCACACACTGTCCCCCTTCATCAGTTTTGTTCACATTCAAGTGACCCACCAGTGAAGGAAAGAGAGGGATCCACCCCACAACACACTCCACCCTTGGCTTTTCCACCAAGACGGACCACCGCTGTGAGAGGCTGCTGAGGGGGGAAGTGTGAGGTAGTGCAGAAGATAACTGAAGCCCGGGACTGCCTATGATTTTAGACAAAGCACTCAGCTACCACTATCTGTTTACTTTGGAGGTGGCTGATCTGTAAACCCACGAAAGGAAGGTTTCACATTTTGTTACCAGTTTCTGGGAACAACAGTCAGACAGGAAGATTTTGGGGGGGGGGGTGTGTTTTAATGCAGCCAGAATGCAAGGAAAAGAGGTTGCAAATTAGCAGTTAAGAGTTACAATTACCTTCACAGTTATGAGACTCAGAAGGCTACAGGACTTTGGAACTAAAGATGTAAGATTATTTGTATGAATAATCAGCACCTGAGGAGGAAAAATCCCATTGAAACATGAGCACAAGAGACACCACAGTCTAGGACAAGCACATTTGTTAAGATTTAATTGCAGAGGTTGCATAAGAGTTCAGTATCTTATTCTGTATCATCTAAAATATTAAAATAGTAAAATAGCAAATGCATTTTCACAGGTCAAACATTTAACGTGAGATCTAAACAAGAGCTTAGTTATTTTCATGAGAAACATCATTAGATAGGCTAAGACAGAACTAATCATCTCATCTTTCATGAAAGAAATTATATCTAAAACACACACAGAGGATTAGTTCTGCCCAAATTGCTCTTGATTTAGTATCGTACAAATGGCTAAATGCATCACAAGCAAACTTCTTCTGAAACAACATAAAAAACTAAATACAGTTATTTCAAATATAACAGTAATACTCAAGCATAAGAACAGAACTATCTAACAATACTGGGTTGTAACATTACCTTTTTTTGCAAGACTTTACAAGTTGCAAAGGCCCCGTAAGGAACCTGAAAACAATTAAAAAATAGTCCCATCAGACTTCACAAGATACTATATTTCTAAGCACTTCTACAGCATTCACCTGTAAACTCTGAATAATTAACTTTAATGAAAATGCACATGATACTTAAAATTTTTTGCCACCTGTTTTGGCCAAGGATGCCAGTGCTTGCTGGTTAGCTTCCATTTAAGCAGCTTGCAGTGGCTCTCCACAACATGACAGCGTGGCGCAGAACAGACTGAGGCTTAGGCAGGAGTCCAGGTCCTGCATGACTTAATATTCAGTGTACAGATGACTCAAGAGTTCAGGCATATTTTCCCTTAGTCATCACATAAATGTATTCTATGGTTTTGTAACCTTGGCAAACACGCTGCAGTGGGCTAAGTGACAAAGGTGAGCAACATCAGGACTGAGTGTCTTCATGTGTGCTAGGCTCTGCAGGAGAGGGGCAACCAGAAAAGTGATATTCCAGCAAATTCTGCCAGTGCCAGCCAGGGCTGTGAGCACTGTCACCTGCTCTGCAGAATGGAACTGCTATTGGCTAAATCATTGCCTTGGCTCTAATTTCAGAGTTAATTTTAAGGCCAAACTCATGGCTTGCTTTATTTATTAAACTACAAAGGCTAAAAGAAACAGCAAGACAGCGTTTTAGGGTACCAATCCAAAAGAAGCAGCTTGGGATCCAACACCAGCTGCAGCTATGAATGGAGCTAATTCAGTACACGTGCTGTCTGCCACCCTTTTACCCAGACTGGCTTACAGACTGTCCCACACAGCTCACAAACCTACACACAAGATGCCATTGGCTTCTGATCTTGGAACAAAACATCCCAAAGACAGCAAAGCCATTTCATGCTGCACAGTAGACAGCTATACTCTCCTGGATGATCCCAAATCTCTCCTCAAAGAGCAATACAATAACCATTAGCTTGCTTGGCAAAGGCATCCTGTGACAAAAGGGTGCACAGGTACAAACGTTTTAGAAACACAGGACAATAAACAAAAATTGAGAGTCAAATAGCAATGGGCTTCTGCTTAACAGGATTGCCTAGCTGCCAGAATACAAAACTGTACCTCCACTGAAGGCCTGGCAATCTGTCACTAACCACTCACACTCCAGCAGCCAGCTCGTTTCTAATTTAGTTGGCTACAATAACAGAAGCCAAACTGGAAGTGAGATTTCCATCCTCAACTAGCAACCTGGAACCAGGGATTTGCACTTACAGAGAAAATAAGTGCAAGTGGCAGACTTCGTAGCTCTAACTTAGAAACAGTTAGCTTTTTGCAAAAAAAAGTCCCTTGTGACTAGCATAATTTGTCATACCAAGGAGGGTTTGAGACTGCTCTGCCCTTCCCATTTTGTCAAATGAAAAAGGATTCCCAACACAGAATTAGTGTGGAAACATCAAATAGGATAGGACAAAAAAGAGGAGGAAGCCCATGCCTGAAAGACAGAACTCAACACACATAGTAAGAAATGAAGCAGGCCCAAGGTCATTTCTGTCTCGAAGCTCGTAGACATAATACAAAATCTGATGTCTGGTAACAAGGAGTAGACTGAGAAATCAGACCTGTTAGCTAGTATCGGAAGTTGTAGAGAACATACCTCTGAAAGTTCACACTTAGATATGTCAAGAACATCATCGGCACCAGCCTCTTTTGCCTGGAAAGAGAAGATGTGTATCCAGAGAGTCAGAACATGCAGATAAATGGCTTCTTCCTGCATATTGACAGAACTACTCAACTGGCCCCTCCCTACAAAATGTAATTACAGTTCTCTGCTGCAAATATGCAACCTGATGAAACCACCAGGAGCAAAGGGGGTGCTGCTACAACTGCAGCAATCAAAAGCAACCAGGAAGCCAAACTGCAGGAAAAAAAAAACTCTTGGTGCTATGAATGAATTTCTGCATGAAGAACCAAATCACACCCTAATTCTGCAATTTTAACTGAAAGCACACAGAAAGGAAATGATGGGTTCTCAAGCACCAGTGACGCACTCGCTACGAGCAACAGCGGTGCCCTCCTAGCCTGTGAAGAGCCTTTTGTGTCATTGGCGTGTCTCACCCCGATGATGGACCTTCCACACTGCATGGAGAAACAAAATAACCGCTGTTGCCTTCCTGCTTCCAGTAGACTTGCAGAGCCAACTTTGCTGTTTAAGAAGAAGCAAGGATTCACTGCTTCTGGACAAAAGTGGCTTTCCATGTTCTTATCAGACAGACCCAACGCAGCTGCTAACAGCAATGAAATTGGACAAATCTAGCTGTGAGCAGCATTACATCTCTGGAGTTATTCCTAGAACACAAGATGCTGTATGAGGCAATACAACCTGCTTGTGGTAGTGCCTCCAGTAGGTTTTCAGAACTTGATATTCTGACCCAAGACTACGTATGTGCAATACAGAACTCATCCTAGAATAGACAGTTGAAGTTATCCCTCTCCATTCCCACAGGAGCTGGACAAAAAGCCTACAAACTGAATAAATACAGTAAAACTGTTTTAATTATTGGTACGTAACAGAGCTTTCCCTTCCAAACTACTTTACTGACACCCAACAGGAATAATTTTGTCATTCCTAAAAGAGAGCTGCCTCTGGGGTAGAACACAGCACTGGTCTGTGCAATGTTCCTACAGCAGAATAGGGATAATAATTCAAAAGAAGATTGCTTTAAACCTGTGGCTGCTGTCAGACAGGTAGTTCTGCTGACCTGACTGGCATGACAGCAACCTGCTGAGGATCCACCCCAGAGAATCCTGGCCAAATGCTAGTCCAGGAAAAATCTTTGTGTTTGTCTGTCTTTGAGACCTTACACTGAACTCATAACTTCTCTTACTAGATGTGGACCACATGTGGACCACTCCAAATTTCATGTATCAGCGGACAAATCTCTAGGGATTCAGAGACACCAGAAAACCAGGAAAGAACAACAGAGAACGGAGACTTGTACCTTATCAGTAAGTACATCTGCAATCCTCCAGTTAGTGAACTCAGTGATGACACCAACTGAAAACTGTCAGTATAACCAGAACTGTCTTTGAGCTGCGCTTCTCCCCAGCTGTGTCTAACAAGTTAGTCCTCTGAACGACAGGTAGAAATAATAATGAAAAGCAAAAGACGGGCACAAGAAAAGCCAAGCATGGTGGGAAAGCAGATGGCACAGGCTCCTTGCTAGGAAAAGCAAACTGGGAGGTCTGTCATAGTGAAGTGGCATGGAGGAGAAAGGATGGATGAGGTCCTGGATGGTTACAAGGCATGCGGTGTGGTGGACGTTACATAGAACCACACGGGCAGAGAGGGAAAGAAGTAGCACAGTGGGGACATGTGGAGGGGAAGGCATGAGCAGACCAGGAAAGCAGGAACTCTCTGACATCTGCTAGGAACACGACCTGCAGACCTGGTGGGATCAGTAATATGATTACTGGTAATGTGGGGGGCCTACCGACTCACCAGGACTAGGTGCAGAGAGCAGAAGAGACGTCGACATTGCTTACCAGGCACATTTGGTATTCAAGGCGCTTCCGAGCATCATCACTGGGTTTCTTCTTACGGAAGAAGAGTGGCATCTTTAGCTGTGACTACAGCTCTGTCTCAATGGCACAAACTATCAGCACAAATAAAGGCCAGTGGTTCCTGAAGCACGTGTTTGCAGGGAACCTGGACTACAGAACTGCGCTCTAGTAAGTGAAGAAAAAAAAAAAAAAGAGAAAATCACCACCCAGCAATTGTCCTTGTTTAGGCCTTTCTTTGGTCTGATCAAACAGGCAGAGCCATCACACCTCCACAGCAGAAGTGTTAACGTGAGTCACAAAAATAATAAGCAATTGCAAAATAATATAGAATAAAGCTAGGTTAGAAATGTGAACAGTTCCTAATTGAGAGCAACGTGGCTGCCTTCACCTTCCAGGGCAGGTGAGACGAGGCAAGACCCTAACACAGACCAGAATACAGGCAGCTGTTGGAAGGGGACTTCACGACCACTGGCTACAGCAGGGCCCCCTCTGGCACATCACGCAGCTGGTTCCCTGGGGCTCCGAACAGACGCAGGAGTCAGGACACCCAAGCTAAGCTTGCTTTGCTTCTCAGCTCCACTGTAAGAGGCCAGGACCTTAAACTTTAGGGCAGGGGTTATCCCGAGTTAACAAAACACTTGGTTCATTTGCTTTCTGCACAGAAGCAGTTGCATGGCAACACTTTTCCTATTTTAGTCACCCAGGGAGGTGAGGAGATGCTGCCTAAATACCTAACAACTTAATGTCACATTTTTAATAGGCTTATAAAGCAAAATTGATTTCCAATAGTCTAAGTGCTGCCTGTAAAGCCAAAATAACCTAACTTCAGAAAAACTCTGACTACACACCAGAGCCGATCGCTGTCTCCCAGACGTGCTGGGGTGAGCCATCTGCCTCCCCTGGACTCGCACGCTTCACCCAGGCTGCGTGTCTCCGGCACCCCGCTGGGCTCCTCCTGCCCTTTGCAGCCCTACCCATGACCAAATTGCCGCCCCTGGCCAGGGCTTACAGGGCAGTCAGATCTTCCCCAAAATGGGTCACCATGGGACTGAGAGCTGGAGAATGTTTTTCTGTTAATTCAGCCAGACTGTATGCAAAGATGCGGGCTGATGCAAGTGTGAAGGAAAGAGAAATTGAACCAGCAGAGGAAAGAGCAGATTGCGGTAAGATGCCTCCTGAAATCACAACTGGGGGTGGATGAAGGGGTAACAGAAACCAGAGTCGATTCTGGAAAAAGGCTCTGACTCAGCAGGGGAGAAATAGGGAGTGTGCTGGCAGATTTTGAAGGACCAGCAGAAACATAAGGCTGGACAAAAAATGGGGAGACTGGGCAAAAACTTGCAACGCAGAAAGTCAGAGTTGGGAGTGCTGCTGGACAAGGGCTTCACAGAGAGCTGACACAGGTGGGACTGAATCCGGCTTGGGAGTAAGAGTGGGATAGGGCAGAGCAGAGCAGAACTGCAGCAGTGAGCCCAGAAGGGGGGAGCTACCGGCTGGGCAGGAAGCCCCGGGGTACGTGGGGATCAGCACTGCACGGCCGAGGCAGGAGCTATAGCTGCCAAAAGCCCAAGTCAAGACACACTCTACGAAACTTGCACTGAAAGGCTTTTTTTATTTTTTTTAATAACTTTTTTAAACATCATTTTAAAATCAATACAATAGAGTCAATATTTCACCAATACATTCCCCAAATGTTCACCAGCAAATGGCACAGCTTCACAATGGAGCTGGTTTAGTGTTCACTAAAGCTCGTGTTACACATAAAAAAGATTGTTCTCTGCCAGCTCAGCAGCTACAAATTGGTCTCAAACTACACTGAAAAGCATGTAGCCACAGGATACAGAGCTGTTCCTTACACAAGGGGAGCCTTACCAAAAACTAAGAGTTTTACGTAGATAAATCCTTATTGTTAAAGCAAGATATAACTTTAGCCTACATGCCTTCAAGGAACTATCCACCATTTCATTCCAGAAACAAGGAGGCAAAGGTCTGCCCTGTTTCACTGTACTGCTGTCATACCTGTCTACCACAACAAGCCAAGAGATGCAGCAGAAGGTGGCAAAAAATTACTTCAGCGTGCTAGAATCAGACTCCAGCAGTTTCACGATTCTTTCCCTGACATCCCACTTTGCTACCTTCTTAATAAGCTTGGACTACTGAAATGCCCAAATTAGGAGCTGGACTCGATGACCCTTGCGGGTCCCTTCCAATGCTACGATTCTGTGGAACGCTCACTGGGGCCCACTCGCCTCTCCCACTGTCTCACCATGAAGTCAACAGGCTCACCAGTCAAGGCAAGCCAGAAGGGATGGGTAAGAGCAAAAAATCAGAAGATTAAGCAAGAAAGGAAGGTAACTGTCAGGAGATGCAGTTAGGAAATCCAGGAATGCAATCAAGAGCCACAAACAAAGGTCCGACATCACAGACGGAAACAAAAGAAGGAAATTTAAAGATGAGAAACCAGGACAAGGGTACATGCAGCAAGGTAACAATAACATTGCTGAAGAACACTTTGCTGAGGACTTATACATCTCTTTGACCCTTCTTACCTTTCTCTGTTACAGCTAGGTATCTTTTATTAATCCTACAGACAGTGGAAAATCATTATTTAATTTTCACCCAAGAAAACGCAAAGAGATGAAGGCTGAAGGATACATAGTCCAACGGGGAAAGAACCGCTTTGGGCAGAAGAGGAAGGATCAGAGACTTATTAGATGGATTAAACATCAAAACTTGCTTCAATGAAAAGACACATCAAATCTGCAGGCAGCAAAGCTGCTCCTCCCTGTGACACTGGCCCTGCAGACCGGTGAGACAGGCACTTGTCAGTCAATGAAGAGAAGCTGGCATGTGACTACAACTTATGCACTGCAGTTTTATTTATTTTAGTCATGGGAAGAAAACTACCCACAGGTACCCGGACAGCACCCACCCTGCAGCAGGTGAGCATCCGCGAACTGCAGCCCTAAGGCCGCCAGCAGCCGGGCTCTGCAGGCACAGCTCTGCCTAGGCACAGGCAGGAGACAGGGCTGGGGAATGCCCACCGTGCGTTTTACAGCCCGCAGCTGCTTGGACGTCGAGAGCAAAACGACGACAAAATTGTAATTTTTTTTTAAAAAAGCAACCGAATAGCAGCACGGCTCTACGAAAAGGTCCAATCCAAACCCTGACTTTTAAAGCGCCCCGGGCCCCACAGAGGCGGCATGGCGCTGTGCCACAGCGGGGGCCGGCAGGCAGCTGAAGGCAGGCAGGCTGCGTCCTCCGGGGGCAGAACCGCCGGGGCTGTGCGGGGCCGCCTGCCCCAGCTCCGGGCACCCTCCGTGCCTCCGCCCGCTGCCCCCGCATCCTTCGTCCTCCTCCTCCTTCATCCTCCTCTCCTCAGCGCCGGCCCCGAGCCGCGGACAGCAGCAGCAGCAGGCAGCAGCCGCCCCTCAGGCACCCCATCCCCGCCCTGAGACCCCCGAGGGTCCCTCACCCGCCGCCGAGACCCGGGGGACCGACGACCCCGCGCCCCCCGGCCCGGCCCCGCTCACCGCTCCCCTCCGCCATGACGCGCCCCACCTCCCCCTCCATGACGCCCCTCCCACCGCCCACCCCCGCCATGGCACCGCCCCCGCCGCCATGTTGCGGGCGGGCGGCGCCTCTCGCGAGAGCCCGGCGGGTATATCCGCCGCCCCCGCGCCGCCTGCTGCCTTTCCGCCGCCCCGTCAGGATCCGGCTCCATCTGCCGCCATCCGCTCCCCGGCGCCGCCGCCATGCCGCCCAAGTTCGACCCCACGGAGGTGAAAGTCGGTACGTGCCGGGCCGGGGGGCGGCGGGCGGGGGGGAGGAGGCGCGGCCCGGTCTGACGAGGCCCGGTCTGACGAGGCGTTGCTGTGCCCGCAGTGTACCTGCGCTGCACCGGCGGGGAGGTCGGCGCCACCTCCGCTCTGGCCCCCAAGATCGGACCCCTCGGGCTGGTACGTGACGGGGACAGGGGGACGGGGGGGGATCGGGGGGCTGTGAGGTGCGGGGAGCTGCGGGCATGGCGGCTGGGTGAGGTGCGGTGCTCCCTGCTGCTATCCAAGCGTTATTTTTGTGTCCCTAACGTCTCCGTTCTTCGCAGTCCCCCAAAAAAGTCGGCGATGACATTGCCAAGGCCACGGGCGACTGGAAGGGGCTGAGGATCACGGTGAAGCTCACCATCCAGAACAGGCAAGCTCAGGTACTCGATGCCACGAGGGATGGCTTCGTGGTGCAAGCGCTGAGCAGGAAGGAGCTCTGCTTGCCCGAACCACAAGCGTAAATCCCGGCAGGGTCGACTCAGCCCTTCATCCTTCCGAGGTAGATAAAATGAGTTCCACATGGCGAGCTGTGTGGGGGTCTTCTGGGGAAGACCTTGGCAGAAATGTAGCTGTCTCATCCTTCTGAGTGCTCCTGGCCTTAGTGACGCAGCAGTTCTGTATGCATATAAAGCATTTGACCTAGAAAAACGTGTCAAGCAGCACAGAAATAATAATAAAAAAAATCCTGAACTCATCCTGCAGCCACCCGCCACTATACCTGTCTTGAATTCAGTGGCTGGTATATTCCAGTGGTGAGCTGAGAGGAAGCCCCAGCCCAGGAAGCAGTTCTCTTCTGGTTGTGGAGAGGCCTGTGCCGAACGGCTGGGAACAAGCCTCTGCTTCACGGGAGGAGGCCACGTGCTGGCTGGTACACCCGGCTGCGTGCTAACCACTGAGCTAACTGAAATGCAGTGCTCTGGGCAGCTAGCTCTCCAGACACTGACTGCTAGGTCAAGTATTTGCATTATTTACCTGCTGAGATAAGGGGAAAAAAGAATCTATCTCTTTTCATTCAGATAGAAGTTGTTCCTTCTGCCTCTGCCTTGATTATCAAAGCTCTGAAGGAGCCTCCCCGTGACAGGAAGAAGCAGAAAAACAGTAAGTTTTCTTCTGGTTTTAGTTCTGAATGTCATTTGGTGCTAAGAGGGAGCATATACCTGCCTCTAGATTGTTTGGCATAAACTGGCCGACAAGTGCCAGGGAACTATCTTGGGCAGCAGGGTACACTTGTGTACAGTCAAGTTTGTATACCTTCAAGACAACTAGAATAGCCACCCGCCACTGTACCTGCCTTGTAATGCAGTGATAGTACAGTCCAGAGGTGAGCTGATAGTAAATGCCAACCTAGGAAACAGAGTTATTCTTGTGGGTAACTTTGTGCCGAAGGCTGGGAACAGGAGTGTTTATGGCAGTGCCACTGTACCTAGTAACCTCTGGTCTCTGTGTGTCTGAGTGCTGGAATGGTGCTTCTCTAACAGTGTGGGGAGCTGGAAGTGTGCTGTGCTTCAGTGAGCTTACTGTGCCATTGCTTTGCTTCACAGTAAAGCACAGTGGCAGTGTCAGCTTCGATGAGATAGTGAACATTGCTCGGCAGATGAGGCACAGATCCCTGGCTCGAGAGCTGTCAGGTAAGTGCTGGTCTTAGGGGTTTGTACTGAGTCCTGCTGCTTGATCTGAGTGTCTCAGGCTCTGGTTTGATTCCTGGGATGGCCCCATGGCTCTGGTGTTAGAGCTCCTTGTACACATTGTTTGCTCTGACACCGAACTGTCGGCTCTAGCACATGAACAGCCTCACAGCCAGCCTCCTACCTCCTGATGGAGGCAGTGCAGGGTATGGGTGTGTGTCAGGACTCACCTCAGCATTCCTGACCTGGCTACAGCACCTGCTCTCATCACTCTATGAGGCTGAGTAGTAGGCAGCAACCAGCTGGGCGCCAAGCTTGCTTGTAACAGACATAAAGGGCTTTTCTGGATGCTTCTGGAAATGAGCACACCAGAACTGGCTTCAGCTGCCTGCTGTCCTGTTCTGAACCCTGTGGCTGCAGACCTCCAAGGGAAGGAGTGTGAGACAGCTGAGGGTGTTAGAATTGAGTTCTCTACTGTTTTTTTTCTTTTTCCTGTGTTTTAAAGCACTGATGAGCTTTCTTCTAACTACAGGGACAATTAAGGAGATTCTTGGAACTGCCCAGTCTGTGGGCTGTAGCATTGATGGCAGGCACCCACATGATGTCATTGATGACATCAATAACGGGGTGATTGAGTGCCCAGCTGTAAGTATCCATCTCTAGCTGAAACTGCTGTATTAATTTATTTACTAAAGGGCTCTTTACTAATGAGCTGTATTTGCTTTTCTCAACAGAGCTAAGAGTGCAGAAAAGTTGCCGAATGAAGGTTCCTTAAGGTTTTTTTGTAACACCTTAAATGCTTAATAAAACACCAAGCTGTCTGTAAACAGTGTGACTGGCTTAATTTGTCCTTGTCCCATGCTGTGCGTAGCGGGTCTGGGCCAGGGTCTGCCTGCCCTGTGCGGAGGTACCACGGTGACGGTTCTTGCACAAACTGGAAGCTGTAGGGTGCTCATTTCTGAGATCATTTCCTTGCAGCAACACAGAGCTTACAGAAGTAGAGTTGCCTTGAGCAAACATTCCCATGTGGTGTAGAGGGCAAACTGCTAACTTGTCCCGTGTGAAGTGTGAGCTCTTGCAGTGCCAGATGCATGGCTCCAGCAGCTACAGGTAGTGCCCTTCATCAGGGTAAGCGGGGTTGTAACGGGGCCCCCTTCCCCTGAGCCAGCACAGCCGGGTGTGCTGCTGTGCCTAAGGCTGCCTGTCCACATAACTGAGTTAAGAGTAGCTGTGTGCGCTTGTGGGATGAAAATGCTCTGTCCCTGTTAGAAATAAAATCCTACATGTGGCTGGATGTCCGGGCCTGTCCTTGTTAAGTCCATAGCTCCTCGCTCAGCATTTGTGCCTGATGGTGTGGAGCGTGGCCTGGCATTTAGCCAACACTAGGAACATCTGGCTTAGGTGAATTTGTGAGTGTTTCTGTTGCAGACAGATGGGATCCTTTGCTCAGCTTTTTCTTCTGCCTTGGAGCAGAGGCAGGATTTTTTTGGTGACCAGGACAAGTACATGATAGAATTACGTGAACTTTTGTGCATTCTTCACCATAGAAGAGGAGCAAGCCCTTTGATTAGGAGTGGAATCCTGTGGTTCTCTCCATTTCAAAAAGTTGTAAAAGGGCCGGTTTCGTGTCTCTTGGGTCTCCTGACTCCCTGAATGGTGATGCTGGGGGAGCTGGGTAAGCAAGCTCGGTAGCCCCTCTCTACATCATATGTTCCAGGTCCTGGTGTCTCTGAAAGAAAAATAAGCAGTTTGTGTTGGTATTTCCCTTTGTATGAGTGTTCTGTAAATCCAGTTTACTGCCTGCCAAGGAACAACCTGAAACCTGGCTGAAAACCGGGGGTGGAGGAGAGGTATGCTGTAAAACCTGAGGGAAGTGAAAGGTTTAGCCTTGCTTATTCAAAATGAGATGTACTTTTTGGCAAAACTAAGGAGGAAGGCCTTGCAAACACCCCCCGGGGGGGCTGATCCAAACCACCCCATCTGATGAGGTGTTAAGAACCTCTTCGAAGCTCAGCTATAATGTAATTTAACCACGGTTTTCTGGAGCGGTTCCTGTGTTTCAGGCTTGATGCTAGAAGTCATTGTACTTTGCAGAATTCGATACTTGGCTCTCACACCTGAAAACTGCAGAGCTGTTACTGTGGTACTGCTGGAGGGTGTGGGTGAAACCAAAATTCTCCAAAGATGCTGGGGAAGCCTTGTTCTGTTTCCAGCAAAGGCTGGTTTTCCTTTGGAGTGGCACAGCACAAGGGATGATGCATGATCTTTCAGGCTGTAGAAAGCTCTTTTAGAAGTGAAGTGAATTCAGCCTGGTAACAAAGCTTTAGCTGACTCTGGGGTATTATGACTGCACTTCACTTCAGCCCTAACAGCATCCTGGGGGGCCGGGGGGGAGTCCTGTTAATTTAGATCCGTTTTTCTGGAGAGAAAGGGAATCAAATTCTTCCCAGAGTGCTGAGCTGGAAGGGCCTTGTTCTCAGAAAAGTGTTCTGGAAGGTACATTTCCCTCCTCCACAAAGCAGTGTTGGTACTTGATCAGCTTTTCTCTTGCCACTGGCTTTTCACTTCTGCAAATAACTCTTAAGTTATAGAGCGCTTAAAGCCCAAGAAGAAAACTTTCTGGCTGGAGCTCTACTATGGCAAGCAGAGCTGTATGAAGCGTGTTTTGTGGTGACTGTGGGAGGGGATGACTTCTTGGGGTGTCTGGGAGCGAGCATGGTGTTATGTACCGGCCGGGCTGCTAAAAAGCATCGAATGGCATCTCGAGCACCAGGAGCTGCCCAAGTCCCTTGGGAGCAGCCAGTGCTGCAGGAGGGAGAAATCGGCTGCACCAGGGAAGTGGCTGCAGCTGCATCATGCACCAGGTGCTGAGACCTGGAGCTTCTGAAAAAGGGAGAAAAACTTAAGAAACTGAAGCCTCCAAACGAATCCCAGCCCAAACCGGATGGGAGAAGGTGGCAGCTAGCTTAGACTTCTGGGAAGCTCCTGTGCTGCGTGCACTGAGCCACTGCTGTTGTAAGGCTTGTTTCTGAACTATGTGCAAGCACCGTGTTACCTTCCAGTACAGGAAACATTGCACAATTCCTAAGCAGCTGTAGTTTAAGGCTACTTGGGTGCAGAGCAACTGTGAGCTGATTTGGAGAAACTAAACCTTTGTGTTTGCTCTGGTTTAAATGCAGCTTCTTGGCCACGCTGCCTCTTAGCATGCAGCAGTCATGCCCTAGGAATGCATCTCGTGCTGCTTGTGCAGCATAAAATGTTAGCATATGTACATAATAGCATATATACATAAATAACAGTATGTTAGCAGTGGGATCTTCAGAAATCACGTTTGTGCATAATTCAACAACAAACTAACTGCTACTTCGACAAGACCTCTTATCTGCTCTGCTTCTGTGTTAAAGCACCTGGTAGCAAAGCAGGTAAAGCTTCACAAAGTGGACCCTGGGAAAGGAGGAGTCTGCCTGCCTGTCCTTGCAAAATCCAGAATGCCAGGTCAGCATCAAGGCCAGCCAAAAGAAACTGCTAATCATGTCCATTTTCCACCGTAGTTCTGCTGCCTGAAATGTTTAATGGAGCAACAGCTCTGTAATTTTACATTGAGCTCGTGGGCAGAAGTGGGATGGGGAGCAGCAACAAGGGAGGTGCCAGGATCTTTGGAGACAGGCTGGGCTGGCAGTTTAGCAGAGGGGAGGCGGTTGCTGGAGGGAGGATGTGCGGGTGGAGGAATCTGGGCTGACCGATGTATTTACGGTTCCTGAGAAGATCCAGCTTTGTCCGCTGTTCCCTGGTGAAATGCGGGTACATCGCTCCAGCGACTTGGGGGCTGCAGATATTGCAGACAGGCTGTAGCGAAATGGGGAAAGACATGACAAAAATAAATAAATAACTTCTGTCAAGTCAAACACTCATGGCAGGTATCAACTTAAACTGCACATCCCAACCCGTGGCTGTCAGCGTGCAGGATTTTTTGCAGCCTCTTCAGCTGACAGAAGCAGGAGAGCTTGTGCCTTTGCTCTTTCTTCTGCTCCTTCTCCAGCTGGTTGTGGGGCCTTTTTCTGAGGCAACCAGGGAGTAAAGTAGAAACAAGGCTGAAAACCCAGACACTCGCTATCTTTAATTTCTTGGCTTGGGGATTCCAAGCAAGGAGCACAGCCTTGGTGCTCTCTGAAGTGAGGTGTGATTCCTCACGGTCTGTAACCCTGCGTGTTCCCCGCCCCTCTAGGGACACAGCTTCCAAAAAATCTCAGTTAGGTATGAGGGAAAAAAAATCTCTGAGTGGCTGCAGACTGCACTGGGGATGTGGTGGGGTCTCCATCCTTGGCGATGTGGGGAGCTCAGCTGGGCACGGCGCTGGGCAGGCTGGCTGCACGCTCAGCAGACGGCTGGGTCCCTTCCAGCCGCAGCTTGCAGCAGTTCCATGACAAAGCTGCACAAATACATTGCTGGAGAGGAGGACAGCCTGGCAGAGGACTGCAGCACCCCTTTCAGGAGCAATTTTAGTTTAAACAGGTTTGAAATGTTTGCTGATCCTGGTGTTAGTGGAGCTGCCACTGGTGTGAAGCTTGAGAGCTTCAGGAGTGCCCTGGCCTGTCCAGTGTCGCAGCGCACACACTGCTGGCTTTCCCTCAGTTGACAGTCCTGGAAATGATTGGAAAAAGGACTTTTTTGCTGAAGGGAAATTCTCTTGGGGGCAGGATGTGTAACCTTTCCCATGCTACCTTAGGGCACGTGCTCTGGTAGAAGCCACGCAGCACTTGGAAGCAGGGCACTACCCTGCCAATAATTCATCTTTTCCCAACCCAGGCTTCTTAGAAAGGAGGCAAAGGGTTTGTTAAAGATAGTAACGACCTACATTAGCTCCATATTTTAAATCCATTTTCCCAATAACTGGGTCTGTGCTCTGACGCCAGGGTCTCTTCCCACTGTAGTGATCTGCACCTTCACAAGAAAAGAGGGAAAGGGACATTGAGAAGCCCTAAGCCCTTCCCAGGAGACCTTCACTATGGTGGCACAAGAGCTTTGAGCAGTTTAAGGAGAATTGAGTGTTATTTCCCTGAGATAAAATGGGCCCTGAAGAGCCAAATCTTTGGAATTCACATCTTCCTGCTTTGTAAAATGTTAGGATGGAAAATCTGAATTTCGTTACGGCTCAGTGTGGCGTGCTGAAGCCCTGTGGGGCAGCTTCTGCCCGTGGCATGTGCCATACCAGTGTGCACGGTGAAAGTGAGAGCTCATTACTGTGGGCATGGGGGCGGAGGAGGGCCGCATCCAGGATCGCCTGTGGGGAGGACGGGAGCCATGGGCCTGTGCTCAGGGGGGTGCGGGTCCCATCCGAGCAGCACAGCGGTGTCCTGGTGGCTCTCCCTTTTCCAAACCAGGAGGTGGTCTCCGTCCATCACCTCCTGCCACATCTCCTGGGGCCTTGGGGTCACTGTGTCCTTCTGCCCTGTCCCTGAGGGCAAGGAACTGTGCCAATGGGGTGATGTGGGAAGTGTTAAAAGGGGCAAAAAAAGCCTCAACGAGAAAGGGAGCTTTTTCCAGCATGAAGGAAAGGAGGAGCCTGCTTTTCGAGGAGCTGCAGACAGAACCCTGGATGGAAATGGGGCTTGGGCAGCTCGTGCCCACAGCTCACCTCTGAGCAGAGCAGCACCCCGCGCTTCACTGAGGGCTCAGGCAGGCTGGCATCCGCGCAGAAGATAAATGCAAGCACTACTGACAGCAAACCTCCAAAATGGAGCTAGTCCTACCAGCCCTGTGGGTATTTTGGGGGGAGAGGAAGCCACATAGCATCCCCCAGGCTGAAGTCATGAACCCAAACTGCTGTAACCCCCTCTCATGCACCCAAAATTACTCACAGAGCTGGGCATGAAACGTCGGCTGCCACTGACTCCTGCAGTAGCTGGCCAAGTATCTGACCATTTGCTGGTGGCTCTCCATCGCGGGGCTGCCCGTGGGGAGCCCTTTGCCTGTGGGCGACCTCACAGCCGTGTTCTGTGAGGGCTGCGCTCCCCCAGCTCTCCTGATGCTGCTTGGGTGCTGCAGCCCCCACACGGGGCCCCTCGTCTCATTACCCACCCCCGGCAAACCTCAGAGAAATTGTCATCACCAGCACCGCTCTGATCTCCCGGCACGACCTCTTCTCCCCTTCTGGTGAATGAGAACCCACGTGACCATCAGCAGCATGGTCACAATCATCAAAACTCACAATCATCAGTAATGAAGTCACCCCCCGATAAACCAACCGGTGTGTTCATTAATTCACTGCACGTGTTCTTTTCCTTTCTAGCTAACAGAGTACTTCATCGTGGATTTTACTAACTTTTCTCCCTTACAGATTCTTTAAAAAGCAAAATATTCTTTTTACCGTGCATTTTGCTTCAAATCCAATGTCCTGCTTGGCTCTCTCATTAACCACAAAGACTTTGGCACGTCGTACTTTGAAGGTTCGTGTATCCGGTTAGCTGTCACGACGAAGGCGGTCGAGGTGGTCCCAACCGAGGGGCTGCAGTCAGGTTCTCCCAGCATCTCGTGGGCCAAGCAGCTAGTGGCGGACTGCTCCACGCACCTTTGTCTGTCTGATTTCTTGGGTCCATCCTTACCATCTCGAGGCATCTGTGGGACCGCTCCACCACAGGAACGAAGGACTCATTTTTTTTCCCCAAGACTTGCCTTTAGATGTAACGTTTGTCTCCCGGGGACGGTCGGGTCACCGGCCGCAGCCTTGCTCGTGTGCTCAGGGCACGGCCGTCCCGTCCTGCCCGAAGGCGACCGCATGGCAAACGGCCCGTCCCCGCCTGCTTCACGCGTTTATTTGCGTTTTGACCCAGCATTTTGGGGGGCAGGCACCCTGCAGCGGCTTCCCTCAGCTTGTGAAACCGGGACCGGGCTTTCGGCCCTGGCCAGCGTCGCTGCGGCCGGGTGCGGGTGGCGGCGGGGGCAGCGCGGCCACGGCGGGCTGGGGCCGCGGCGGCGCTGAGGCCTGGGCGCTGCCGGGAGCCGGGCGGCCGAGGAGCCCCGAGGCGAGGGGAGGTGGCCCCGGGAGCCCCCGCGGTGAGGAGAAGTTCCCCCGGGAGCCCCCCGAAACGAGGGGAGATGGCCCTGGGAGATGCCCTGCGGGCGGTGAGCGCGCTCCAGCACGGGGCTGTGGTGGTTTGGGTTTATTTTGGGGGTGTTTCGGGGTTATTTATTTATTTTTAACATCAGGCAACGGCCCCGGGTGGCCGCCTGTCAGAGGCGGGCAGCAGCCGCCGCCCCCTCGGCGCACGGCCCCTTTAAGGCCCCCCCCGCCCCGCGCTCTCGCCCCTGTTGGCGGCACAAAGCTTCCCGCGAACGTGACGTCAGCGCCCGCGTCCCCTTTCCCCCGCCCCCTCCCTCTCCCTCCTCTCCCGCGCGCTCCCCGCACCTCCCTCCCTCCCTTCCCCCTCCCTCCCCACGCGATCCCGCGCCGCGCCGCCCGCCCATTGGACGAGGCGGCGGCGTCGCGAGAGCGACGCGGAGGCGTCGCGGCCTCCTATTGGCCGGGCGGCCGCAGGGGGGCGGGGTCGCGGCGCCCCGCCCCCCGGGTGTGCGCGAGGCGGCGGCGCGTGGCAGCGGCGCGGCGGGGCCCGCTCCGGGCGGAGAGCGCGGGGGGGGGGGGGCGCGGAGGCGGCGGCGGCGGCCCCGGCCCGGCCATGACCGACTTCAAGCTGGGCATCGTGCGGCTCGGCCGGGTGGCCGGCAAGGTGCGAGCCCGGCCGCGGCCTGCGGGCACCGGGAGGGGGCGGGGGGCGGGAGCGGGGACCGGGAGCGGGACCGGGAGCGGGGACCGGGACCGGGATCGGCCGCGGGGGGAGGGCACCGGGAGCGGGGCCGGGGAGGACCGGGAGGGACCGGGGGGGACCGGGCGGGACCGGGCACGGCGGTGGCGGTGGCCGCGGGAGGGGCGGGGAGGCCGGGCCCGGCGGCCTGGCTGAGGGCGCGCTGTGTGTTGCAGACCAAGTACACGCTGATCGACGAGCAGGACATCCCGCTGGTGGAGAGCTACTCCTTCGAGGTGAGCACCGGGCGCGGGTGGCTCCCGGGGCCCCTCCGCTGTCCCCCCGACCCCCCGTATTCCCCCCCCCCCGGTGTCCCCCCGAGGCCCCCCGGCCGGTCCCGGCGGCAGCCCCGGTTGCAGCCTTTTGTCGCCCCCAGCCCGCTCCCCGCGCACCTTTCGCGAAGCCCTCGCTGCCCTGCCGGAGCCGGGAGGTTTCCCTCTCCCGTAGCTCTGGGCGGGGAGCGTCTCCTGGGGTAACGCGTGGTGGGGCCGGGGAACTTTTTCTGATGTCTGTAGACAGGGGGAAGCGTCCTCTGCTGAGACTTAGTAAGGGAAAGGGCTCACGACTGCGAAGCCCCCCGAAACCACGGCCCTGTCGGAGCAGGGCGCGCCCCGTGCTCAGCGCCCGGTGCTCAGCAGCCCGAGTGCTGCGGCAGCGCCGCTGCCAGAAACCACCGAGCTCACCCGTTCCTCTCTGGGGGTGATTCACTGCCAGCACGTATCACCGCAACAAGTGCGCTAACGGGGTCTGGTCCTTAGCACGGGTCAGTCCGTGAGCGTTAGCGCTAGCACGAGGAAGGAGGGCAGGACTGCTGCTTGCACCAGCAACCCCTAATGAGGTTGGTGTAGGGCAGCACCAGGCACGAAGCCGTGGCAGTTTGCTGGTGCGGAGGACTGATGATGGCCCCACGGGCTCACCACTAAGTTCCCACTGGTCTTAGCCCAAGCGGGACTCCTGCTGTGCAGAGCCTCCGTCCTCCCCTTCCCTTTACGTCTTCCCAAACCGCAGTAGTAGAGGTTTGTTTCTGCTGGAGGTCCAAAACAGCTGGGATTCCATGGCGGTCAAGTGATCTGTAGGAGACGAGTGTGAAATGTTGGGTCCTTCCCTTATCCCTGTCCCAAAAGAGCCCGTGCTCCTCTGCTTGGCATTGGATGTTCTCACAGCCTTTCCCTTTTCTCTAGGCTCGCATGGAGGTAGATGCTGATGGAAATGGTGCTAAAATATTTGCTTATGCATTTGATAAAAACCGTGGAAGGGGATCCGGCCGCCTGCTGCATGAGCTGCTTTGGTGGGTATCGTGAGGAGAGCCAACCACGGGGTGCAGCTTGCTGCCCCCGTCGTGTATGTGGGGTCTTTCTCTGCTTTTGGTATTTCAAGTCTTCTCAGGAGGCTTGCAGCTGCTCTCTGTTAGAACCAAGCGCAGTGGGTGCTGTTAGATCTTGATACAGTCTTATTGAGGCTCTGTAAAAACAGTATTGCCAGGGAAAACGGTTACAGGTGAGTATTATTCAGAGGGACCCTTGCTCAGACCTGAGAAATGCTTCAGTTGGAGGTGGACAGGAGACTGGCTCCATTTAAATTAACGGGCGGAGACCTATCTTCTGGGCTTCTTTTGTCCTGTGAGAAGCAGGTAAGTCTGAGAAGTGACAGGCCACTGGAGAGAGGGAACCTCTGATAAGCTAAAACTTTAGGGATTTTTGTTAGTTTTTCTGTTTCCTGTCAGCTGCTATGTCTTATTTCCCATGTTCCAAGAGTCATTGCTTGTAATCCTTTGTAACTGCCGTTGAGATTGAGAGGCCGACTGTCATCCAGTGAGCTGTTACGGTGCACTAAGCGTGTTCTTCGTGGCTTTGTAGAAAAGACGGGATATGCTGAAGAGATCTGTTATTTGTCTTAAAAAGTCTTTTCTGAGAAAATAAGCATGCTTTCTATTAAGTTCTGTAAACTACAACTAGAAGTCACAGTGCCCAAGATTTAGCTGTGCTTTCCTCGTTGTTCCAGGTTATTTCTTCTTCCCCGACTTAGTCCCCGTACAAGAGGGAGGGAGTCGGGAAGACTGTCGGGGACTATTATTATTATTTTTAATCTGCTCATTAAATAAGGATTTTAACCTGCATCTGTTAATGTTTAATCTTGTTGTACACATAACTTTGGTGAAAATTACTAGGAGGTTGGCTACAGTATGCGGGATAAATCAGACTGTCAGCTTCTGCTAACTGTGAACCTCATACAGTAATAATTGCAGTCTGCAAGTAGCACTAACAGTACCTGAAAATTATTCCAGCTGACTGTTGCAGGCTGTGTAGGTGATGACAGTCCAGCAGTTTGCTTATTACACAGCCCAGTCATTGCCTCTTCTGGTTAGTTTTACTTACATTAGGAAATAAACCTAACGTGTTCAGTTAGGTAATTAAAATTATGTGCGTGCTTCAGCATATGCTGGTGTGTTAAAAAACAGAGATTTTGTGCAGTAGGGATTTCTTGTAAGTCAGAGAGGCAGGGTGTAACTGTCGTGCAAGCAGATCTGCAGGTCTGAAGCTGCAAAGTCAGACGCGTTTGCTAGGAAATACTGAGTATTTCAACTGTTTCTGTAAGTCAGTTTGATCCCTTTGAGGATGTACGTTTTGCTGTGATCTTTAATTACAAGGTAACGCAAGGCAGCTTAGTATTCCTTGTATCTTTAGAAAGCCTTTTGGCTACGGGTGCTGTGTAGTTACCGGCCCTCCTAAACAGAACACACACGCTGTTCGGTTTTACTTACCTGTGCTGGGGGCTGTTCTGAAAGCAAACCTGAAGTGTTTTAGTGGAAGGTCCTTCCCTTTGTGAGCTGGAGCAGTGATCAAGGTTTTGGAGGCCTCCAAAAGGCAGGAGAGCTGGGCAGTAGTGGTGCGCTCTGCTGGTGCCAGCCTGGCTTTCTGGGTAAAAGCAAAGAAACTGAGTTACTGCAGGTAGAAGAGTTTGACTGTGTAACTTAAGTGTTTCCCCCACCAATCCCATGTGTGTCCCATGTTCACTGCCTCCCTGCCCCCCCCTCAAAAAAATGTGCTTGCTCTGAAAGCCTGATTCTGTCCTTTGGCTTGAGATACAATGAGTGTGCATGTGTTGGATACTTTTGCAAGTAAAGCTGTTTTCTTTATTTCAGTTTAGTTAAGCAGCTGTTATTGTTCATGTAGTAAGGCCTCCACATTTGGAAGCTTGTTGCTACCAAAGCTGCAGCGGTGATGGGGACTTTCACCCACTCTTCCCCCAAAGCTCTCCTGCCAACCCGTGCAGAGTGACCTGCAGTATGAGATGGGAGCCACTCTCTGAAATGCACCCATATTTGCTACAAATATTCTTTCAGGAAGAACTTTCTGCAGCCTCTCTTGTGCTTGTTTTGTTTTCAGGGTGCGCGTTCAGCCCCTCTGAAGCACGATGTGAATGTCTCTGGCTGGGTACCTGCAGAGTTGGCCTGTCGCCTTCCCGCCCTGCTCCCTGGTTAGCGATCCTAGCTTGCCATCTTTTGTCTGGGTGTAGTAATGTTCCCTGGGGAATGGAAGTGTTAGGAGATTAGTCAGACGTATCACTAGCTGTGTCCAAAAAAATCCAAGACTTTTTATATATATATATATGTGTGTGTGTGTGTACTTACAGTTATAGCGCCTGAAACCTCCGCAGTTAGGGCTCCCGTTGACTCGAGTTGCTGTTGCCTGTGCTTGGCACTTCTGTTACAGGCCTCAGCTCTCCAGTTAGCGAGGGGGAAGAAGAACCGCAGTGTACGGTTAATTCTCTGAAAAGTTTTGCTTTAAGTGGCTTTGCTGATATCCTGTAGGCACTTGAGTGTGCCGGGGAGGCAGAAGCTGTGGCCCTGGCAGAGGTGGCTGCCTGATGAACCCATCTTCTGTGTTCCCAGCCACAAGGGAGAAGGCAGGGTTCTTCCATCGGCCTGTCCTGCACTGCACATTTCTGCTTAACTTCGGAGGTAGTCCATGCTGCACGCTTGTGAAGCACAGTTTGAGGGAGAGGAGTGACACGTGCTTGTGCATCCAGAGGTTGCTCAATTGTGCACAGAGAAAAGGGACTGTCCTGAATTTGCTAGTGCTAATTGTGGCATCTCAGTCAAGTGCTATTGGGCTAACGCTTTTCCTGGTCATCGGCAAGGCCAATTTCTGCTTTCCCTTTGAGACTTTTGCCACTTGAGGTAGTAGAAGAACTGACAGCGATGTAGATGTGGATTTATACAAAGAGGAAGACAGGCTCTGCTTGTGGATCTTACTGGTATTTACTTTGGGGGTGTGGGGGGGTCATGGGTGCAGATGCAGGCATTGGAGGAGCAGGGGTAGGCACACGGAGTACTGGTGTCCCTGACAATCTCTTGTAACCCTCTCCTTCCGCAGCTTGGACCTTTCTTAAACTCTTGTTCTCCAATCCATTTCAAAAAAGTTTCTGAACTTGGTCTTGGTCTCCCCCCTTCCTTCTTCCAGTTTGCTCTTTCTCTGTGCTAGTCTCTTCCTCCCAGATTTCTCATTTGTATCTATCCCTCCTGTCTCTTGTTGGCACTCTGTCCTAGTCTTGGTCTAACGAACATTAACGCCTTCCCCGTCTCTGTATCCGATCAGTGGTTACCTTCATCTGTCTGAGCTGGTGTGCTTTCGTGCTTCTCACTTTGAGCTTTTGGGGCTTCTGATCTCCTTTGAGCATTCGACAACTCAAAAGTAGCTCTCCCTCCTCTAGGGCCTTTCAGCGGACTCCTTTCCACAGTGCACACTTTTTTCCCAAATGAAGGATTTTATTCCTTTTAACTTCAAACAGGAGAGCTCCTCCTGGTTTATATTCCAGCACTGAGCTGGAAGCAGCATCCGAATGAGGCTTGGGTAAAGTTGTCGGTGGCTGTTGGAGCGGTCTCCTCGAAGGAAATGCTGGGTAACCTTCAGAGAGTGCTGTCAGTTTGACGTTACCCTTCTTGATAGCCGCTGGTTATGTTCTCGTTGTGCTGTAAAGTTAGTTGTGGCGTAGCAGATGTACCAGGGCGCAATTTCTGTGCAGACCTTGTATTTGGATGGGGATCCCCACAAGAAGCAGTATGGGGGCTGGCCTAAGCACGAGAGCATTTGACAGTGGGCTTGAAACTTAAATAGGGAGAGGAGAGCTGAGAAGTAGGTGGATTGGGAAATGAAATCTGTTACAAGGCAATAGGGAAAAATTGGTATGACTTAATGTGCAGCTGTCCTGCTTTGGTTTGGGTAAGTTTCAGTAGATGTCTCCTTGTCAATTGTGGATTCATTGCAGGCTTTCTGTGTGTTGTGCATAATTAGTCTGAAGAAGGAACATTTGCCTACCCACTGGTGAAACCCCTGTCCTGTTGCTTAAGAGACATCCTTAGTAAATGAAAAACTGACTCACACCTGTGCCAAACTTGCATGTAAACGTCTGATAGAAAATCCTATTAAAATAATAAAACTATTAGCTCCTTTCAAGTCTGCGCTGTTGAAACAAGTACGTAGGTGCTGTTGCATAAACTTGAACGGTAGTTTCTGGAACTTCTGTTGCAATATTCTTACAATTAAAATTGATTGTCTTGACATGATTGTCTTGACAGAATCAACTCATTTATAATGGAAATAATCTCCTGGAACAAATCTCGTTCTTGTGGGAGCTGATACATGTGAAATAGCCGCTGCAGTCTGTTGACAACCTGAGTTTTACTGTTCCTATTTCAGTGACACCAGGCAGCAGCCTAGAAGGCAGCATGTCTTCTGGAATTGGTATCATTCTTTACTTTTGGTTGTGGAGTCTTCTTCGTCACTGAGCTTCAAGCTGGTTTTGTTTCCTCCAGGGAGAGACACCGGGGAGGCATTGCTCCAGGATTTCAGGTGGTACATCTGAACTCAGTGACCGTGGACAACCGCCTAGACAATCTGCGCCTAGTTCCTTGGGGGTGGAAACCCAAAGCTGAAGATATCTCTAGTAAACAAAGGTATGTCAATATTTGGCAGGGGGACACCATCGAAAAAATACTAATAAAAAATAAATTATTTTGTCTCTTTCATGTAGCGGTGTTCATCTTGGCAGAGCCTCTTTGTTTGACCTTGGGCTGCCTATGCATCACTGTCTCAGCGTTCTTACTGGGGACCAGAGTTAATGCTGACCATGCTAGCCATGAAGAGATAATCTAACCCCATGGTGTTATGTGGAGGTCCTGCTCTGCCAGATGTCACCGCAGTAAAATAGTAAACCTGCATTCCCTTCTGCTTGAGTGGTGGCATTTGGGCATGCTGAATTCAGTCTGCAGTTTTTACTGGCTCGTATGTCTCATCCTCAGGCACTGACATACTAACGCAGCCTGTAAAAACCAGCAGCTGCAAAATGCTTATATTTGGAATAGTTTAGTTAGGTTAAAACTAAAATGAGTTCCTTGGAACAGCTTCTGTCATCGTTCGCTGTAGATCGTGGGAACTTCCTACGTGTTGCACTGCACTGATGTTACTCACAGTGCATCAAACTAATGGTAGGGTGGGTTTGTTTCACCTGTGGTGATATAACCCAGCTATGCTCTTTTTTGGTGAGAGGCCCAGACCATACTAGAAACTTCTGTGTTGTACTAGAAGCTTCTCTTGAAACACCTGCAGTGCCCGTAAGAGCTTGTTACAATGCTTTTAAGAATATGTAGTGAATGGTACTGAATAGCAGTGATGCTATCCTCACCTGGTTCTGGGGGTTCAAGAGCACAGAACAGACCTAGAGCCATTTACCCAGAAACAATGTTGCGTGATACAAATTTCTTGGTGTAAGTTTCATGAGATACTTTTAAATATTTTTTTTAGGTTAGAGTAACCCTCAAAGGATTTGTGTTAACCTTACCTACTCTGTTAACGAAATCGGAATTATTTTCCCTGTATGCTTATTATGAATGTATGGACTGAATGTGGACTTGTTTTTTTTTTAAAGGGAACAAAGTCTGTATTGGCTGGCAATCCAACAGCTTCCTACAGATCCTATAGAAGAGCAATTTCCTGTACTGAATGTAACACGATATTACAACGCTAATGGGGATGTTGTGGAGGAGGAAGAGAACTCATGCACATATTATGAATGTCACTACCCCCCATGCACAATGATTGAAAAACAGGTGTGTTCAAAAATGTTGGAAGTAAGCATGTAGTGGCTCAGGCTACCTCGTGCATCCAGGGGCTTATTCCTTAAAATATAACGCTTTGCGTAGTCCATTGAGTTGCTAAAGACAATAGTTCTCTTTAGGTCAGGTTTTCTTTGGCATGAATCTTGTATGATTAAGGTTCTTAGAAGTTCTTCATGAATATGCAATAAAGAAGTACTTTATCAAGGCTTTGTGGAGGAAAGATGAGACTTTAATTGTCAGTTTGAGAGAACGTTGTTTGGAACTGGAACAAGAAATGACCTAGCGGTTTACTGGGAGGAGTATAATTGCTGCAATGTGTATGAAGAGACAGGTGGAAGCATTCCAGGTGTCTAGTGACCTGGAACTTGAAGGAGCTGTATGAGGCTCCTTTCTCCTATGAGGAGAAAGCATTGTAAGGCTTTGGGCAGTAGTAGAATCAAAAAAAAAAAAAAAAACAAACCCACCACCCATGCTTGGCCCTTCATAAGAAGAGGATGAAGTTGAATGGCATTTATTCAGTGGGAGGAAAGCTGGTTCTGCTACTTTTCTGTAGGTAGATGAGATGAAGCATCATAAGGTCTTGTTCAAGGCTTGTACAGAATGAGGTGTCTGAGGGCTGTACCTCTGTCAGACACGCATCCTTATCTATGTATAAGAAGGGCTTTGCTTTTGTGATAATGATTTTGGCCTGCTCAGCATTTGTTGAGTGCTCAGTTAGGCTCACTAACACTGTGTTGTTTTTCCTAGTTACGTGAATTCAACATTTGTGGCCGATGCCAGGTAGCAAGGTACTGCGGGTCACAATGCCAGCAGAAGGACTGGCCTGCTCACAAGAAACACTGTCGGGAGAAGAAGCGGACCTTCCAGCAAGAGCTCGGACCGGAGCGATGACCGGGTGGCACAGGCCTCTTAGCAGCAGGATTCCTTCTCAAAGGCATTGGACTCTTGCTTTTGCACAGTAATGACAGACTGCTTATTGAAGCCAGAGGCACTGAAGAAGAAAATCCCTGTGATGCTTGAGCAGAACAGCTGACTGGACTAAGCCGGCTCTGACTGGTGCTGTGGAAAGGGATTGGGTCTACCCTTCCAGTATTATATTCTCAAGCAAAAAGACTACTGTGGAGGCTCCAGGCAGGAAGCTTCTCATTATTTATATGTTAATACGTTTGTAAACTCATGTACAGTTTTTGTTAGAAATTCTTGATAGGACTCATTAACTGTAATGTGCAGATGAGAACACATTGTTGGCCTAAAAGTTTTAAAAAAAAGTCATGTAGCAAAAGCTTTTCCTCCCATGTGGCTAGAAGTATCTGTGGCTGTGCCAAGGCCAGGAGGCAGGCTCCAACATCAGCACTTGCTCTGGAGAACTCTGCATGGAAGCTATATTTAAAAAAAAAAAAAAAAGGCAAACAAAGTAAAGGTTGGAATGAATCACTGTCTACTCTCTAGTTTTCTCCTGTTCCCTTCCAGTTGCTTTCAGAGCACAGTCACACTTGGATGTTGCAGATACCTACTCAGTAGGAACCAGCGCACCAGAAACTGGAACACGGTGTAGGGACCATCTGGGATCCCGGCGTGCAGGCGAGCTGTAGTGTGCCGCTCCCGTCGGAGAAGGGTGCTGCAGATCGTGCTGTAAGCGGCCGGTATTTTTAGAAAGCTGAATTGGCTTTCTTGTTACAAAACCTTTGTATATAGAGTAGCTGTAGGGGAGCTCAGGTTGTCAGCCGTGTGTGGATGTGGTTGCCTTCGTGGCTTCCCTGTAAGCATAGCAAATAGTGATGTGCAGATACGCTTAAATGATCTAATATTTGGTGATTTGAGTTATTTATTTGTTTTTAAAGAGATACCATCAAACCAAGAATCACTATGATTTTTTTTATGAAGTAATAAGTAAAATAATATGGGAGGAGGATTTGAGTTGCAGAGTACATGCCTGTTTTTCTTTCCAGATGTTTTGTCGTGTATAATCTGATTTCTTTTCTCATTTTTCCTTAAGGAGTGTCAAGTGATTTTCCTGCAGAACTAAGTGGATAAGTTAGTACCAGGTGTTAGTCTTGCTTTGCAGTTGGAAGAATGTGAGCTGCTGAGTTCTTAATGCAGAGCATTTCTCCAAATGCTTATTGAAATAGGTGTTCAAAAGTTTGTTTGTTTTTTTTTTTTGTGAAAGCTGATAAATTTGTTTTCCAATCAAGATTCACTTTGCCACTTTGTGTCGCAATGCTGGTCTTGCTTGTATGCCATCTGTTAGACAACCAGGCTGCTGTGGACTTGCATTATTCTGTTTCTAATATCTGCACAGGAAGCTCTTAATTATGAGTATTTGGGTGGGTTTTTGTACTTTGCCTTTAAGCATCTTAGTAAATAACCTCTGAAGTTCCTTGCTGGCAGTGCACTTGGTAGATACCTTGTAAGGTTGCAACTGTTGACTCCTGGTTATACCGTAACTTTTCTGTTTAGGCAGCCTAAAATGCCCCAAAGTATGAAGAAGTTGAGCAGGACCTAATCAAACTTTTCTATAGCAGATGATTTTTTTAAGGAAACGTTCAATTAGTTAAATGAACTGTACAGTTTTTAAATATAAAAAGGGACAAAAGGAATAGGTTGTTTTTATTCAGGGTAATCCTCTGAAAAGGGCATTGACTCTTGCCTTTCTAACAAGCTGGTATTTGACACGCCAGTTTTTCATTGTACTGGCAGTAATTATGATTAGCAAAATGAAGTGCGGTCTTGGAGCATTTAAACACTTCTGCAGCACTTCTGTAGCAGGGAAAATGGCCATGGTTAGTTGTAAGTGGAGAAACAAAAGGCAAACACTGGATGAAGTCTTGATGAGGCAAAGTGTAAATTTCTCTTGAGCAGCAGATGAAGGAAGGGTGGGACTCGTGCTAAGGAGTGCAAAAATAGGGTGGTGGGTGGGTGCTTGGGGCAATCCTGATCCTGGTGAATGGGGGAGGGAGTGTGGTCACTGGGTTAGGTCTGTCAGACCATCAACCAGGTAATGAGTTGCCTGGGTGAGACAGTACTGCCTGAGCACCCTGGAAGGCTGGATGAGATAACAGAGGTACTAAACTGAGTGCAGCCTAACAGAGGTACTAAACTGAGTGCAGCCATTGACTCCAAACCCGCCTTGTGTCAAAGGATGGAAGTGGCTACAGGGATTTTGACAGTCTTTAAGCTGTGATGCCTGGCAAGTTGTTTGAGGATCTGATGACTGGTGTGGTCTTCAGGAGGCAGAAGGCTGTGGTCCAGGTGCACACAGTCCTTCGCCACCAGCCGTGTTGCCCGCTATTCGCAGGCCCTTGCGAATGCATGTGGCATCTTGTGCAGCTCATCCATGGCTGGCAGGTCTCCTGCTGGTGGGTTGCCCTGGTCTGCCTCAAGTCCCAGGAAAGGGTGAGTGTCTCTGGCAGCCAGCTGCAGGACCCATGGGCTCTGGGGCCCTTTAAGAGAGTCCAAAGAAAGATTTTTGTCACAGTTGTAAAGTGGCAAATCCAGCGCGTGTCAGGAGCCTGCGGAGTTGCTGATAACAGCAACATAACGGTGTACACACGTGTAAGCACACCAAGAAATGTTGATACTTCCCACCCCAGGTATTCTTCGTATCTAGGTAGGGTGGTACTGCCTATCTGTCCCAAACACTCAAAAGTCACAATTCAGACTGATAGAAATGACACCTGGCTTAAGGAACACAGTCTGAAATAACATATTGCAGGCAGTGTTCACCTTCTGATATTTGACCCTTTAATACACCCATGGGGTTATACTTTTAAGTTTTCCTCTGTGGTGATGACGTATTTTTAAATGAAACTGGTGAAGGAAAAAGGGCAGTTCAAAGAATTAACTACTCGCAGGTGGCATGGAAATGGTATAAGATATTGCCTTGGGGCTGGGAACAAATGTTTACCACCTATCAAAACAGGCTTGAGAGAGGACAAGAGGAGGCTGGTGTGATTAAACAGCAGAGCGTGGGATGCTCTCAGAGCAAGAAGAAATCCTTTATAAACTGAACTTGTGTCCAAGTGCAGAAGATGGGAAGAATAACATTTGGCAGGTTGAATGTGGAGGAAAAAATAACACAAAGGAAAATGGAACTTGAAGAATGTTCAAATTATAAAACACAAGTAAGATTGAAACACCAAGAGCAGGGAGACTGCCCAAGTCAGACATGATGCACAGTAAAGGGAAGGTCTGGCCTGAAGATCCAGGAGGCAAAAACAAGTGAATTGTTTGCAGGTGTGTTCACTGTGTAAGAGCTGAGGGAATTCACACAGGAATGCTTCCATATGGGGAGCTCATCAGAGAATCTGCTTAAAACTGAAGTGCTTTTCAGAGAGATTGAAGTTCGGATGAAATGAGCAGTAGCGAGTTGCCAGGACCAGACAATGCCACCTACGAGCTCTAAGGGAACTCAAGGATGGATAAGCTGAGCTACCATCTGCGATGTGCAACCTTGTCCATGGTACCAGCCACAAGTGTGATAACAGCTTCTGAGATGACTTTTGGGGCAGGTGAGGCAAAATACAGCTGGAAAGTGCAGCACTTTCCCTTAGCAAATTCACGGATGCTACAAGGCAGCATCAATGGCTAAATACTGGGGAGGAATCAGCACAGCTTTGTACAGGCAAGTCCTGCTCCAAAAGCCTCTTTGGATTATTTTAAGGGCATCAACAAGCAGGGGATAAAGAGGATTTGGCTGCTGTGCTTGGGCTCCCCAACTGCGCTTGACCATCAACCTTGCTCAAGGCACTTAAAGGAAGAAAAGAAGGAAAGGGGGAGGGTCCTCACATGGGCAAACAGTGGGTTAAAAGACAGGAAAGAAAGAGTTAAAGGGACTTTTTTTCTTTCTGAAGCCAATAGTTGTATGCTCAATATATTAGAAAATAATTGTGAAAAAGTAATGAATCAGGAAGGTGATAACATCTGCTCACAAGGTTCTTCAGGGTAATAGCAATACTAGAGGCTGAGTGAAGAACTGGGAAAGACCGTATGAGGCTGACTGGTAGACAGACAAAACCTGGCATCAATAAAAGTATTACTTTTGGGGAAGCACCGCAGGATGAGCCGAGTGCTTTGGGAGCGAGCCGTTTGGCTGGTGGAACGGGCCCACAGGGACATCTGTTGGGCGAAGAACCCAGCGGGGTGGTGTGCGGCCGTGTGGGCCTCACGCGTGTCTCAGGACCGTAGGGACAGGGGAGAGGCTCAGAGGACAACGGGATCCAGCCGGGGCCTGCAGCAGCTGAGGAACGTCCGAGCACAGATGGGCAAAGGGGAGAAGAGGGAGGTTTTCAGGGGCGCTGGAGCGGCCGAGAGGACGAAGCGGGGTAGCGCCGGCTTCCCCTCGGCGTTAGGGACGAGAGCCCTGCCAAGGGCCGCGCCGTGCTGGGAGCCCCGCGGGCGCAGAAGGAGCCCGGGGCCGCTCTCGGCGCTCCTCGGAGGGCGGCGGGGCCCGGGGCTCCCCTCCCGGGGCCGGTCCCGCCCCGCTGACCGGGAAGCAGACGGGCGGCGGATCCGCCCCGCCCCGCCCCGGCGCCGGGGCCGGCCGGGCGCAGCATGCGGGCGGCCTGAGATGGCGGCGCCGTGCCGGACGAGGACGCTGCAGGTGGTGGACACGGAGTTCAGCGCCGACGCCGTGGAGTGGTGCCCGGTGGAGGGCTGGCACAGCATCCTGGCCTGCGGCACCTACCACCTCCGCCCGCCCGCCGCGGTGAGCCCGCCGGGGGGGGGGGGGGGCACCCGCCTCAGCCGGGCCCCGCTCGGGCTCGGGGGGCCGCGGGGAGCGGGCGCCGTGTGGGGAGCGGGGGCCCGGCGGCGCTGCGCGGTCCTCAGGAGGGGGCTTCAAAAGGGGAGCCCTGTGCCGTGCTCTTCCTACCAGCGGTCCCGGTCCTGGTGCGCGGAGGTGTGGAGGAGGTAGAGGTGCCGCTAAGCACGGTTCTTTCTTCCTAACTCTTGGCGTAGAGTGATTCCAGAGGAAGCAACGAGGCCTGCGACCGGACAGGGCGCCTCTACCTGTACCACTACAACGAGGAGCAGCCTTACATCCCGCTGACCGAAATCCAAAGGATAGACACCGCCGCCATCCTAGATATCAAGTGGTAAGGCTGGCCCGGCAAGGCTTTGGAGCTCGCAGCAGCTGGCGACCACAGTGGGGTCTGCTGCTGTGGGGTCCCTTTCTGGCCATTGGCATGGCAGCAAAGTTCACGTTTATTAGTTAAACTGTCCCTGGCTTCTCGGAGGGAAGCAGTTCACTTCAGTGAGCAAAGACTCTGCTCGTTTCTTTGTTAAATTATTTGGATTGCTTATGAGCAGCTTGTCAGAGACTTTGGACGTCGTTTGTCTATATAATGATATATCTTAGATTTCCCCCATATGTATAATATTTTCCCCCTGGTACAGGCTTGTGGGAACTTTGAGCCGCAGGTTTTCTTCATGAAATTTTTTGATCAAGTACCACTTTCTGCATCCTGGGATAAATATTATGACTCTGCTATCTTGCTTAAACTCAAGACAGATGTACACTCAAGACTTGTTGAACTATTGGATCTTTTAGGTGCCATGTTCCAGTTGCAGAACATCCCATGGTTGGCATTGCAAACTCAACAGGGGCCGTGGAGTTCTGCCACCTGACTGGAAGCGAGGTAGGTGGCTGTAACGCCTGCTGATGCTGAACCTGTTTTTAACTCAGATTTAATACGGCTCTAGATTTATTAGCAGTGCTCAGGGACTTTGCAGGGAAGGTATATGGCTTTCAGGGCTTTCTCAGTGGCCTTAGTTTTGTTGCTGTTGTTGTTTGTTTATTAATGTTTCTTTTGTCTTCTGCTAATGTTTCTCATAAATGCCACAAACTTGTTCATGGCACCAAGAAAGACTGGCCGGGCTCTACCACATGCAGGGTGTGGGAGGTGAAGGCATGGGGAGAGCAACAGCAGGACTTGGAAACTGTTACCAGTTAGTCCATCTTTACTCTCCAGCAGGGAAAGCAGAAGGTGCAACGTTGTTAAAAGCTGGGAAGAGTTTTGGAGAAGGGTTTTTCTGAGTTGCTGGGAAAAGGGACTAATTGAGAGAGCCATTTCCACAGGGTGAAGAAAGGGAAAACCAGTCTGTAAGGGAATTCAGCAGCCAGATAATCAGTTCTGAACTTGATCGCTCACCAAGAGGAAGGAAAATTTAAGGGGGATTTGGTGGGATGTGGAAAGCAAAGGGGTGGGCGTGCTGTGTATGCATAATGTTTGTCTTTTAGCTAGTGATGAGCAATTGTACATTGCTTCGGGACATTTCATCTCTTCCGTTGTGTGGGACCCTAATGTACTTCTCTGTCTCTGGCAGACACCCACCGTACGTGCAGGCAGCACACATGTTATGTACTTGCTGTCTTCTCAGTCTTAACCCCTTCCTTTTCTTTCCAGTAGAAGAACAGCTGCATGTTGGAGCCATGCTTCAGGGTCGATCTTGGTGCACAGCGTCTGGCCTTGTCTTTAGACTGGTCCACGGGACGAGAGCAATGGTGAGGATGGGAAATGGAGGCTGCTGTCAAGGTTTTTTTGTGCGTGACAGTTCACAGATATAAGCTGAGGCTTTAGTTGAATGAAACTGGTGTCTTTTTTTGGGGAAGGGGCTTAAGGCATTCTTGCAGCCAACTGCATTCCTTTACCTTCTCTAGAAGTTACTGTTTCCAGAGCAAGGGTAACAAAGGAACAAGAAAGTATACTGTGGCAACTGTAACAAGAGCAGAGCCTAATCAAACCACAAATCTGGGGTTGTGCAATGGTGAAAGGCTGCAGGTGAGCCAGAGACATCTCTTACGAAAGACCACAGTGGGATGCAACTCGATCCACTGGATTCAACTTGGTTTCTCCATCTAATAAACAGTTGACATTTCAGTGTGAAGTTCTGCTTAAAAAGGGAGATTAAGGAAATAGTCCACGTAAAAAATTTAGCTGCGGTTTCATGAAAAACAGAAGAGATTTGGTTTGGAAGTGGCTCCTTCCTCTCATAGATTTGATTTCAGAAATGGCATCACTGCATTAAATAACATGAATTAGCTGTCCCCTGGAAGGGGTAGGGTGTGTGTTTTCTGTAAGTTATGTGCAAAGCAAAGGGCAGTGCTTTCAGTGTAAGGCTGGAAAGCAGGGGGGCCCAGGCAGTACTGTGCTTAATGTTGAAGGGCTGGCATTCGGTTGCTTTTGCTAATTAAAGCTGTTTATGTGCATGTGTTTTGTGTGTTGTTTAATGAATAAGTAGAATTTCCAGTTCTACTTTCTTCTTTACATCTCACCTTCCTCTTGCTTCTGCCCTTCAAGATGAATGATGTTTGCCATGATGAAAATCCCCTTTGAAGCCTGTCACTGTTGTCTGTTGAGAGACAAGTAACCCCCTCTGCAAGCTGAATGTGCAGCCTTTGCCTCTCTGTAGAACTAGTGGGAAAGCAGGGCTAGGGGGTGACCCCGTAGCTCTTGTGTGGAAATTTGGGAAATTCAATATGATTCAGTAAGTAGTGTATGATGTAGAACTAGAAAGAAGCCCCGAGTCACCAAAATCAGTACTTGCAATTGCAGGTAACCAGTCAGAAGGTATCGAGTTCACATCAGGGAATGTCCTAAAATCTGTGCGCTGTGATCTGCAAAACTTTTGCTGGTGTTTTAAGTACGTTGTGTCCAGAAAATGCAGCAGTAGTGTCCCGTGGGAAAAGAGCAGGAATGGTCAGGATCTGCTAGCGCTTTGGATACCTCTGATAGCAGTGAAGTAAGCCACTTATTTGTACTCCAGAGGAGGGAAGAGACTCTCAGAGGTCCTTGTCAATCTGGTGTGGAGGGGAAAAATCCCTCTTCACATGGAATTAATTAATTTTAATATCAAGCACATGAGAAGTCAGGTTAAGCACGTAGGGGAAAGAAAGACCCAAGGTGTTTTTCTTGCACTCAAATGAACGTGAGTAGATTGCTCCCTCTGAGAGATCAGGGAATGGGCACCACCACCAACATAGATGATTTAAAGATGGAAAGCTGAAAATAACTGTGTAAATGCATGCATCCCTCCACTGCAGTACCAGTTTCTCCTAATGTTCAGTTGAATCAAACATGCTATCTGTCTGTACTCTGGCTGCTAATTTTTACTCTAGCAACCTCCTGGGACATCAGTTTCAGTAATTTCTAATGTTTGCTCTGTGTTCAACTGCAGTGGGTGTCCTCTGCGAGTGATCAGCAGTGATTCAGAGGGGAAGCTGAATCTGTTCTCCATAGATGAATCTGCACCTTCTGTGCATGTCCTGAACCAGTGGGAAGCTCACAAATTTGAGGCCTGGATTGCTGCTTTCAATTACTGGAACACTGATATTGTGTATTCAGGTTTGTAAGTACTGGGAATCTCAATTAAGGTGTGTTTTAAGGGCACGCCTTGTTTAGGGATGTGTGTTCCTTGGGATTTTACTGTCCAGGATTGGGTATGCTGCTTCCACCACACCTCCTTGAAAGAGCTGGGGCCTCTGCTAGGGTCAAAAATCTTCTTGCTTGTGGGAAGCAATTGGGGGTAATTAGGAGAAACCTTGCTTTTTAAAATGTGCTTTGGCTGGCTATTGGCAAAAAAGATGGTGATGTGTTGGGGTGTGCAAGAGAGCCAGAGAGATTCTAGAGTCCAGTCTTTTTTGCTTCTATTTTTTTTTTTTTTGCTTAGCAAAGTGAGGGTATTGTTACTGCATGTCTCTTCTCTTCTCTGGTGAGGGTACTGTGAGCCTCAAAGGATAGTTGGTGTGTCTGTTAAATGCTCTGACATCCTAGGGCCGAAAAGCATTAGCTCTGTGTTAACTGTTTTGCTTCTGTGCCTTGTTCTGGTTATTTGGGTGGTGTTTAGGGTACCTGTATTTCGTCTTTGTGCAGGAGGAGATGACAACCTGCTAAAAGGCTGGGACACCAGGTGCAGTCCAGAGGCTCCCGTCTTCACCAGCAGGAGGTAAACAAGCTATGCCTGCAGCTGGACCCCAAAGCTGTCGTGTCCCTTCCCAAGCCATGCATGCAGAGATGAACAAGGACCGTGGAGTCTTGTTTGTGCCTCCTATGGGACGTGGAGAGAGAAATCAGATTTTTCATCAGGATAGCTTCAGGTTGAAGCTTTCTTTCCATGTCCTTCAAAACAATCAATGAATCGCTTCCAAACAGGAAGATGGTGATGGCTTCTTTGTAAAAGAAGCGTCATGATTTATGCTCCTATTTTGGGGATTTTTGTGTGTGTCAAATTTGGATATATTATTGTGGAAGTTTTTCTTAAAAAAAAATTCTCCACTGTTCAATCATTTAAAGTATTTTTTTTTTCTGGTGATATATGTATTTTGTAGAATATGATTAAAACAGTATGTACAGCTTTCCAGTGAAATTTTATATGTAGCCTTAAAACACTCTGGATTATGGAAATATTAATGTTGAGAGTAAAGTCTTCTGGGAATTGAGTTGTTTTGCTGAATTTCTGAAGAATCTCAGCAAAACTGCTCTGAAGAGCAATTTATGTTACAAATATTACTAGAAAATATTCATGCCAAGAGACTGTATGGGTAGAAGTTTTGCTTTGGAAAAGCTGTTGGACTGTGTAGATGGAACTCTGCCTGGGCGCTTGTTGTGGTTTAACCCGGCTGGCAGCTAAACACCACACAGCCGTTCGCTCACCCTCCCCCCTCCTTCTCTGGGATGGGAGAGAGAAACGGGAAAGTGAAGCCGGTGAGTTGGGATAAAGACAGTTTATTAAGACAGAAATATAATAATAACAATAATAATAATAGTGATAATGATAATAGTATTAATAATAATAATGTGTAAGAAACAAGTGATGCACAATGCAATTGCTCACCACCCGCTGACCGATGCCCAGCCTATCCCCGAGCAGCCGGCCCCCCACCCCGGCCAGCCACCCCTATATATTGTTTAGCATGACGTCAGATGGTATGGAATACCCCTTTGGGCAGTTTGGGTCAGCTGTCCTGGGTCTGTCCCCTCCCAGCTCCTGCTGCACCCCCAGCCTGCTCGCTGGCAGGACAGAGCGAGAAGCCGAAAAGTCCTTGGCCTGGTGTAAACACTGCTCTGCAACAATTAAAACATCAGCATGTTATCAGCGCTTTTCTCATCCTAATCCAAAACATAGCACCCTACCAGCTACTAGGAGGAAAATTAACTCTGTCCTAACTGGAACCAGGACAGCGCTTCATTGGGCTGAAATTTGAGTCCACCTTACTCTCCTTTCTTGAGACACCTTGATGCAGTAAATTGCACTCCAAATCCTTTAAATTCAAGGAAGAACCCCTTCTCAAATCATGTATCATTGTCTGTTCCCTCTGCTGTATGTTGCTCTTTTGCAGACATTCAATGGGTGTGTGCAGCATTCAGTGCAGTCCCCACCGGGAGAATCTTCTGGCTACTGGCAGGTAAATCCCTCCTAGCTGCTCTTCACTAGTGTGATTATCCCCCTCGGTTACCTTGAATGCGCTACTGCTTTCCAAGCTGTGGCTTCTTTAGAAATTCAGTGAGGTGAAGAGCATGTGATATTTCCTAATTTTCTTCTGAACTTGTTGCACTGAATCAGCTATGCTGCTCGTCCACATGTTAATTTGTGATGCATCTGCAGCTACGACGAGCACGTGCTGTTGTGGGACACCAGGAACATGAAGCAGCCGCTGGCAGACACCCATGTAGAAGGTGGAGTTTGGAGGCTAAAGTGGCACCCAACTTGTGATTTTGTGCTGTTAGCAGCCTGCATGCAGAGCGGATTCAAAATCCTGGACTGCCGTGGAAGCATGGGTGAGTGTTCAGTGGAAGAGAGATGCTCTTGCACTGCTCTGCTGCTCTCCTCTCCTGCCTCCAAGTTAATGGGGAAGCTCCAGCTCTGAGCCTGCTAGAAAGATCCAGATGTTGTTAATAGCTTGAAACATTTATTCCAACTTAAAGTAACTCTTCCAGCTTTCCCAGACCTACGCTCACTGTTGGCATGATAGGCTGCGCCAAGGCACTGTCATTATTCATGCGTAAATCTCTCATAACTTCTCATGGGAGCAAGGCCTGTTTGCCTTGGCGTAAAAGCACTACCTGTTGACGTGACCATTCCGGTTTGTGTTCATCTTGGTGGTTCAAAGAGGTTCTTGTGAGTATCAGGTGATGCTTTACTGTCAGCAGAAGTTACTGACCTGCTGGTGAATTGGTTATTGCCTCAGAAAGGAAGTGCTGTGCAGTCTGGTTCATCTAGAATAGCATGAATAAGCTCTCCGCATGAATCAGAAGGTATTTATGTGATTAAAAAGCTGTTTGCATTTACATTACAAATACAATCCGCATAAAATGGTTGCATTGCTGGGCTTCTTCAGGCCTTGGGCAGATCCACAGCTTCTGAAATGAGGATGACATTTCTTCTGTATAGGGAAGGGAGGAACTTGATGTCCACTTAATATCAGAGTCAAATGCTGAAAGCACCTGGGAAGAACACATCTGCAATCTATTAATAACCAGAACCTGGTCTACCAATCTTATCTGTTATATTTGTGGCTAATTGGAGATCGCTGTATGATCTGTCTTGTCTTTCTTGAGCCTGTTTAGGTATTTTGAATAATGAAGCTCTTAAACGTCACGCACATTAAACCCTCTTCTGTCTGCTCACTGAACTGGGGAAAATCAAGGCTAGTGAGAGGTGGCTGAAGAACTGTCAGGAGAGCCAGTACCTTGTTCCTCCTAGGGTACTTAACTCTTGTCAAGAAGGCCTTAACCAGTTCTGTGGGGCAGGACAACAATTCTTGTATGACACTGGGACAGGCTCCCCAGGGCGGTCACAGCACCAAGCCTGTCGGAGCTCAACGCGCTCAGACATAAGGGTCGATTTTTGGGTGGTCCTGTGTGGGCCAGGAGTTGGCCTTGATGATCCTTGCGGGTCCCTTCCAACTCGGGATGTTCTGATTCTGTGCCAAAGTCAGTATTAGAATGGCTTGCAAGCAGTCTGCAACAAACTGTTTCACAACTTGACTTCTGCTCATTTCATTATTATTTTTTTTAAAGCGGAGAACATGGAGGAATGTATCATCCTGTCATCCTACGTCTTGCACAATTCCTTGGCCTATGGGGCTGACTGGTCAAGACTCTGCCCCAGGGATTCCTTGTCTGCAGCCCAGGACTCTGCTGCTACATGCCAGTCTTCGGGGGAGCTTGTGGCAAGACCAGAGGATGGAGACGAGAGACTGAATTTGCAGGTTCGAAACCTGAAGATAATTTACGAGTCTCCTACAGCTACTTTTGATGTAATATTGGATGAGGAGAGCGAGGGCCCTGCCTTGCCGCTCAAAGACGAGGCGCGTCCTAAGCCGTCTGGGGATCCCGACCTGGGTAGGGAGCCTGGTTTAAGGGAGAGTTCGGGCACTGACCGAGGGGGAGACCCTGAGTCAGTCGGCAGCTCTGACCCGGGAGTTAAGAGACCCAACGGGATGAGCCTGGACAGAAGCGATGATTCAGCCAGCTCTTCAGACAGTCCAAAAGAAATGAGCATTGTAGCAACCTGTTCTTTCTATGATAATATCCTACACGTCTGGAAGTGGGAAATGAGCCTGGCCACCCCTTCAGAGATGGCCAGTACTAGATCTCCACCTGAAAGAACGGTTGAAAGTTTGCATTGACAGTCCCAAGGGAAAAGGGTAGGAAAATTTCTGCACTGACAGTAACATCTAAGCTTATGCCCTAATTTCTTTTGGGTTTTCCAGTTCTTATGGTTGAGTTTGTGAGTCTTTAGAAGTCAATACTGATGGAGTTATTTCCTGATGGTTTTATTTTCAGCACTGAGGAAAATTTTTGTTTTGAGAAGTGTGGTCGAGCACAGACACGTTTATTCAGTTTTCCCTTAATGTACTAATTCAAAGTAGTACACTCACAGCCTTCCTCTCAGAGGCTACCCGTTTGTACGTTATGTTGGAATCCCTTCAAGGCTGGTTTGCATTTGTACGACTGGAGCCTGTTCTCCTCCTTCCAAAACAAACCGAACTCGTCTGTGCTCCTCCATGTAGCCAAACACACACATTGCGATCAGAGGTTTCCATGCATTTCTCAAAAAAGTCCATGAGTAGAGGCTTAGACGTGCACGTAGCTTGTCGTGTGATCCGTAAACTAGCATGTTCTTTGAGAAGACACTCAAAGGCAGTCCAGATACTGACAGCGCATTGTGCTTATGGTGATACTTAGTAAAAAGAAATTCCTTTTATGGAAGGAAATCCAAACTGACTAGTGTGACAGAGAGCAGCTCAGCAACAGGAAGCTTTGTTCCAATTAGGGCCTTTCTTGTAAGGATTCTGGTATATCTGCACACTCAAACTTTACATCAGACCCATCACCTGGATGCAATCTCACTCTATCACTCTCCAAGCTAAGCAGGAGCTGGCTTAGCAGAACCTGTGTAGGGAGCCCTGCTCGTGTTTTAGTGCCACACTTAACCAACCCCCTCCCCACCCTGTAGGCATCAAACTGTTGTGTTGTTTTTTTTTTCTCCCTACTGAGACATACATTTAGGTCCAAAGTCAAGATCTTACAGGTTTTTTTTAAAGGTGAACAGCTTTAAAATCAAAACCTCCAAAAAGTATAGGCAATGTTTCCTGACATTTTTTAAGTTCAAAGTACAGAAACCAAAATCTTAACAGCATTGGCCTAACTACCTCCAGGAATGGCTGCAGAATTTCTCATGGTTACTCCATTAGCTTTCTTTTTTCACTGTGAAATATCAGCAAAACACCGTTTCTGGAACACTTTCTCTGTTTTTAATTTCCTTCTAGAAACAAAAAAAGCTTAGACTAGGTAGGTAATTTCTAGCTTGCATGGTTTCTCTTTGAGAGTCCTAAAGAATTAGTTGCCTGGAGGGAAAGAAACACCAGCAACAACTTTCTGTAACAGTGCCGCATCTAAAACGAGGTACAGTAGATAAGAATTTTACTGCTTTGAAACTCTTTTTTCAAAGGTGAATGTGTATTTTAAAAAACTCTCGAGCGCTGTTACATTAAGATTCATATTAGTATTGTGAACAAGAGCTTTTGTTAAAAAACGCCCTATTTTTGGATGTTTCTAAAATAAAGTCAATACAAGTGATTTATCTTTCTTGGTTGTTTTGATTTTTTAAAAAAGCCTTTCACAGTTTGGTTGGATTGTTGCTACATTTATAATCACTAAACAACATAAAGCCAGTGTTGCTACAATCCATACTGATCTAAGACAAAAGAATTTGTTACTAAGAAGAGTGATTCACTGTCTTCAGTTGTGTGTCTTATTCCAGGACAAACTCCTGCAGAACACTACCGCTGGCATCATTCCACCACAAAAATCAGCTAGTTTCTCTTCCTGTTTCCCATCTTTAGCCAGTTAGCCCACCTGAGGACCTCCATTCCTGTCATGTAACAGCTCGGTTTCTTTAAGGGTGATTGGTGGTGTGCTTGTTCTTCAGGAGACCAAGTAGACAAGTATTTGGGGTTTTCAGCCCTGAATGCAGTCCTGCCAAGTGGAAGCAAACACAGAATCCCTCCCCGTCATCACAGCTCTATCCAGACTTGATGGTTTTGTTTTTACAAAACACTTTCAGGACTTATCTGTCAGTCTTCATTACAGACTGGATGCTCACAGAGAACATAGGTAACATGCATCTTTTCTCCAAACATGAAAAATTTCATTTTAATTAAATTAGCTGATACTCAAGCTTTGCAGTACTTTGTATTTGGAAAGCCTCATGAAAAAAAAAAAAAGTACCTTTGGGCAGTGCTACAGCCTCCACACAGATCTGTTGCATAGAACCATTTTATCAAAAACTCCAGTACTTAAGTGCCAGGGGAAAAACCATGTTATTTCCAGCAATTTACTTAGAATTTAGCTATTTTTACTTCATAAGCAGTTCCACACAACTCTTAAGTGCTGCTTGTATACGTTGCATTTTATGAGTTGGAGGGCATTGCTCTTTCAGGAATCTATGTCAAAGACAGTTCTTGAGATGTATTTCAAATTTAAGCATCTATCTTCAAAGGTCAAGCACCTGCACTGCTAAGGAACAGTCACTGTAACGATTAACTGTATCTTGATTTACTTCAAAAGTGTAGTTTTAAGGCTTGGGAAAGCCTGGAATAATTGTGCCATTCAATATAAGCTACGGCTCCTGCTCAGAGAGCTTAGGGTAAAGCTTTGTTGGAGGTCTTATCCCTGTTTTAGGGGAACATTTCCCTTTACCTAGGGAGAAATTTATTTGAGCATTCTGCTTTTGGCTGTGCTTGCAACTTGCAGCAGAGCTGTGGCAGTGCTGACCAGGGACACTTCAATTGGAAGTGGCTCATTCCACAGCTCCAGACACTCCCGGCGGCAGAGGAGCCCTCCCTCGTTCCTGGAGGTCAGGCACATTTGTTTCTGCAGCCTGGAGAGAAACTCCCTCCTGCTATTACCAGCGTGTGGTCAATCAGCTCTTGTCTGACAGCAGGACACCCACACGTGCCGCTACACATGCGGTGCAAGCCAGCTAACGCCTTCCCTGCTCGCTGATGGGGAACAAGCTGCCAGTTCCCCCACCGCGATTTAAATCACACATTGCAGAAAGACAAAGCGGAAGGATTGGCTTTTAATACCCACTGAAAGAAACAGTCCCGGATTTGCGGGTGCAGGCCAAGTCTCTCCCACCACTGCTCACGGCAGCAGCTCCCTAGCGCACGTAGTTCTTGGGGAAGAGCTGGAAGAGCTTGCCTTCCTGCGTGGGCTCGAAGCCGTACTTCTGCAGGTCGTTGGGGTCGAAGGCGCCTTCCTTCACGTCCTTCTCGATGCGGGGCGCCACCACCTCGCTGAAGAGCAGCTTGGCCGTCAGCGGCGGCTCGGAGCCCTCGGGGGCGCGGTACGAGACGTAGGGCTTGAGCTTGAAGCCCGCCAGGTCGGGGACGACGAACTGCGGCACCATCTCCTTGACGAGGAGGAACTTCTTGCTGGAGGTCAGCACGCCCAGCTTCTTGGCCCCGCGGCCCTTGTTGTGGCTCCGGGGGCCGCGCTTGCTGGTGAACGGCGACATGCGGTCGGCGCCCCGCACCAGCCCGCGGGCCAGCTGGGCCAGCAGCCCCATGCCGGGCTCCTGCGGCCCCTCAGGAAGCGGCGGGACGGGGGAAGGCGGCACCGGGCTGAGGGCTCTGTCTCCCGGCGCCGCCGCCGCCGTCTCCCGACAGTCCTCGGCTCCCCTCACACAACCCGCACCCCGCAGCACCGCCCGCTCCCACTGGTCGGAAGGCACCGGCCAATCCGCGACGCCTATCTTAGCCTGCTCTCGGCGCGGGGCTGGAGGGGGCCAACCAGCAGCGAGGAGGCCGGCAGGGTGGGCGGGGCTTGCCGCTCCCCTCAGCGGCGGGGGCGGGGGCGACTGGCGAGGGGGCGGGGCCGGGCGAGGGGGCGGGGCCGGGCCTGGCTTCGGCCCCGTTCGGCCCCGTTCGGCGCCGTTCGCAGCGCGGGGCCGCGCGGGGGCTCCGGGCGGTGCCGGTACCGGTGCCGAGCCCCCCGGCTGCTGCCGCCTGCCTGCAGCGAGGCTTTCCGTTTGGGAGCGTAGCGGAGAAGCGGAGCTTTCACAAAAAGCAGCCCGGGCCTGGGGGAGGTGGGCGCTGCGCGGCCCCCGCCCGCGGTCTCGGGGTTTTTTTTGCCCCAAAACGAGTGCGGGGGGCGGGGCGCGGTCCCTCCCGTCGCTGAGCTCGCCTTCGTCCCTCGGGGGCCCCGGCACCGGCAGGCATGGCCGAAGAGGAGGGCAACAGCAGCAGCCTGGAGGTACGGGGGGCTCCTGTGGGCTTTTGGCGTTTTTCTCTCTCGGCGTCGCCAGGACCCGGAGCGACGCCCGAGCACCGTCGCTCCGTGCGGTGCTGTTTGGGAAGAGCTTTCCCTCACGGGGGCTTTAACCCTCGGGACGTTTCGGGATCGGTCCCGCTCCCGGCGGATTGTACTTTACCGTTTTCCGATTTGTTTTGCCCACGAGCCGCTCGCTCTCGGCTCCGTCTTCCCAGCCGCCGGCAGCATGGCGCGGTTTCTACGTGCCCTGTGCCTGATCCTAAGCCGGCAGCTCGCGGCCCGGCGGGGCACTTGTCGCCCTTCCCGTAATGACACACAGGGCCCGCGGTAGGAAATATTCACTGTTGGAACTCAAAGCTACGTACGGCGTGCTCGTAGGCAGGTAAAAGGCGTTTTCTTGTAAAAATCCAGTATCTGTAGGCAAACCGTAGGCGTGCGGCCAGGTGTGCCCGTGAGCCACAAGGAAGTCTGGTGTTCGGAGGAATTCGGATTTAAGGTCCTGCTTTCTGCGCTGGTGGAGGCTTTGCACCCCTCCCTGTGCGGGGCACGGCTCCCTCCCTGCTTACCTTTGATTGCAATGCAAAGTTCCTAAGTTCTCGCTGGAGCTGCTTGCTCTGTGCTCGGTACTCTGGATGGGCGTGAGCGTTACTTACGTAGCTCTGTGTTTTTATCTACCGTGAAGTTTTCATTAAGAAAATGAGAATTAAACCTCGGGGAAAAAGCAGACAAATTATTTTCACGTCAACGCACACTCGTAGCCTATCGCCGCTTTATTTTCCCGTGAAGTGCCGGTCTTCTCAGGGATGTTCAAAACAAGTTTTGTGTCCGAGGGTTGTCTGAAGGTTTCTGAGGACTACGTGAGGTCCTTGAACGCAGGTGCTGGTAGCGGAGGCTGCGTCCTGCAGCCGTGGGATGTTGTGGCTGTGCAGGGCTGGGGATTTAACAATTTCACAGCTGTCCCAGGGGCTGTCTTCTTATGAAGAACTGCTTACATGGCTCGGGTGCCTGTGAGGTCACATCCTGCTTGTTGGCATTCCGTGCTGTTCCCAAAGGTTCACCAGTGCTTGAAAGTCTCCCCATGCTGTGGGGGGAATGTTGTTCACGCTGCTGTTGGTAATAAACCATATACGAACCTCTCAGTTTCTCCTGGAGGTCTGAATTTTTTCTTTCCCGTGCTGACTTTCTGTACTGTGATGGGAGGGCTCTGCGTGTGCGTGTTTTGGTTTGTCGTGACTTTGTTTCTTCTCACGTAGCAGCAATGTGACTGTCAGTTGGCAACTCCTGTTTTCCGTGTTATTTGAGCTCGTACAGGCCTGGATAGTAGCAGAACAGTGCGTAACCCTGACGCTGTCAAGGAGAAACAAACTAGGTGACCACAATGACTAATATTGCGAACTCACTGGGCTGTGCCACTCTGTATTGGTGGCTAACAGCTTTTCAACATTTTTTTTTTTATTGTGACCTTTCACTGCCATCCCACTAATAACAGTCCGGCACTGATAACAGCGGTAGTTCGAGGATGTTGGGAACGTTGTTGGTACGCTGCGTTAAAGCAGTCTCAGAAGATAAAATCTCATCTGCAAGCATCGGCTGGTCAGGCACTGCAAACCCGGAATGAACTTTGATGAGGGAGACTCTCGTGGTTTGGTGACTCTCAGCGTGCACTTGCAGTTTACTTTTGGTTGCAAAGCTAAATTAAGACATCATCCAAATCTGGAACTGAGGGCAAAAATTGGCACCAAAAAATAAGGTTCAAGTACTTGAAAGGTTTGAGTCAGACTTAAGACTTGCTGGCTGGTGTGTTCTTATACTCTTTTTAGTTTCCTACTTGTTCCTAATGTTTGGTTTGCTTTTTACCTCCGCTCAGGTAAGTTCTGAGCTGTAAAACTTACAGCTTTTATAACTTCCACATTTTTTCCCCAGAATAACAACAGTCAGGATAGGTTCCAGGACTGTATACCTGAGTTAGAGCTTTTACCCATGTGCATATCTTCCTGGTTTAAGCTGAATTTCATCTGCCACATGATTGCTTATTTTCTTAGTCTCATAAAAACGTAAAGTTCCACTCTTGTCCGTATTGCTCTGAGTAACATAGTCATCAAAAAAAAAAAAAAAAGCTATCACCTCACTGTTTGACCCTGTTTTAGCATGGTTAGAACTGACACCAATATAGAACTCCAGTACTGGCCCCTCCCCACTGAATGTGTTGTGTTTCAAAGTGGATGATGGTTGAAAGAAAGACATTAGAAAATATAATCAAGTTGTACTGTGTATGGCAGAGCAGACACTGAGATGTTTTTATGGAGGCTTTTTGCCTGTTGTGGGAAACTAATTTCACTTTCCTTTTGGTGCTAGGCTGTGTTACCAGCAGGTGGAACGCGAATTCTTCAATTCGTAGAAGACAGAATACAGACTACTATGGTAATGTACAGCTTTAATCAACTGGATGAAAGATTGTGTGTGCATAAATAGTGTGCACTTGCTTGTAAGCTCCAATAACTCTGCTTTGTCGAAGTTGCAGTCTGAGTAGACTGAGAGGAGTTTTTGTTTCCTTATTGTTGCTGTGTATGAGGCAGGAATTAATTCCTCTTATTTCATCCCATGTATATTTAGCTCATCAGCTCATAGATCTTTGGGGGAAGAATGCTGAATACTTTGCATATAAGCTTATGAAGCACTGATATAACTTAAATTTAAACTTCTTGCACATGTGATGTTTTAGTTAAAACTGAAATATTTATGAATGTGCTTGATATTCAGGCCACTTACTAGCTAAGTGTTCTCCAAAACATAAAATAACTTTCAACTACAAAAGTCATTAATTTGTTTCCCCTGTAACTTCTTCCCACAGCTGACTGGAATTGCAATCGGAGCTGCAGTTGCTTTGCTCCTGATAGGGATTGTTGTGATCGTCATCTACAGAAGAGTGAAACAGTCTAGTAAGTACTCAACAACAATGTTGAAAAACAGTTTTCGCAGTATTTTTTCCTCAGTAACCTTCAGTATTTTTGTAGCATTATGTGGTAAATTCTGGGTCAATTTGCAATAACTGCTTGCTGTGAAGGTAGTGGCTTCTGCAGAAAAAAAGCTTTAACAGGATAAAGAACTTGTGTTGATACACTTACCCAGCTCTGAATGTCAAATTCATAACTGTCTTGTGCAAGACACTGGAGACTTCTGTTTCTCTAGTGTATGGTAGTCTTAATGTCACTTAGCTTACAAAAAATTTCAAGCCTGCTGTGATTTCACTGTTAAAATAATGAGACAAGTGAACTAGAGGTTTCCTTTTGTGATATTAAAGTCCCCTGATCTCTCTACCTGTTTAGAGAGCCTTTTTACCTCCCCCAGTGATTAGGTGGAGCCTTAAGCTAGCTCATCCCTAGGCTGGCTTGGCTAACCGGAGCTGAATCGTGAGGTGTCTTGTGCTGGTTTGAATTCGAAGTGCTGGCCACAATAGTTTGCTTCTTAGCAGACAGGAACTGTGGCTATTATGGAAGTAACAAAGCTGACAACTCGTGCTTAGTCTTCTTTCTGCCTGTAACGTAAAGCTGCACATGGTTTCTGATGGGAAACTTCTCTGTTTTAGAACAACTTCAACCACACGTGCCTCAATACAGATTTCGCAAGCGAGACAAAGTGATGTTCTATGGGCGGAAGATCATGAGAAAGGTAAGAACGTTTGGCACGGTTGGAGGGACGTAAAGATTAAAATCCAGTTTAGGAGGTCTGGTAAATTTTGAAATATTTCACTTGCTTAGTCTGGCTCAGGATCTTTGACCTATTAAACTTCCCTGAAATTTTGGGGATGTGTCAGAATTCCTGGAATTTTGCCAGAACTGCGAACGGAACAGCACAGGCTTCTCTTTCTGATTAAACCTTACCTCCTTCAGGAATATTTTCAGACATCAAGGATAGTGGTGAATCAAAGAATACTCCTCTATGGAATTGATGGTTGATTATCTATAATAATCTACCTATCTTTTTCTATATTTAGAATTATATTCAAGATATTCAGTGTCTATATTCAGGATTGTCCTTTTCAGATAACAACTTCTAGTGCGGTCCTTATGTTCAAAGCTGACACTGTCTTTCCCATGTTAGGAGACGGCCAGTCTATTTGGGGAGCATGTACTTAGATTTATCTTTCTGCAGTCTACCTATGAAGAGCGCTAAGCACTTCAATGTATGAGCCCTTGTTTTCTTGAATTGCAAATAAGACTTTCAAACTATAATTACAGACTATTCCAGAGGGCTTTATCCAGTGATTGAACTTTGCCTTAGATTGCAGCAAGGAATGTTACGTGTGCCCTAGGTTTCCTGTCCTGATGTTCTTTGTGCCCTATTATTCTAAAATGTCTCCTTGAATTTTCTGTCACTCAGAAGTCAGTTCCCGCGTGGGATCTAGTTTGACTCTGGCTGATCAATTGGTTAAATCCTTAAAGTCTATGCCTGCCTTTCTGATACTTAGTTCTCTCTTTTTTTTTTTTTTGTCTTTACAGTTTCACTTTGTCTTTTTCACTTGTAACAAGAAGGTTTGAACAGACATTTCCTGTGCCTAACTAGGCTAGCCTTGGTAGGCATCCTAGGTTTTCACCACTGATGGTCTGGTTTTCAGTTAACTGAGGAGGTTAATGTTCCTGCCTTGCTTCCCTTGAAGCTGTTTAGTGTGTGCTGAACGTGAGATTCTTTTTTCCCCCGATCGACAGTACCACCATGGCCAAAAGAACTAATCTTTCCAGAGGAGGAATGAATGGCTATGTCAGTGCAGAGATGTGCAAGCTTGTAAGAAAACCAAACGCGATAGGACCTGGGTGTCGAGGTGACTTCCTTGCTCAATGCTATCTGTGCCAAAGTCTATGTAGCAACTTCTTGGAGTTTTAGTACATACAATGTTATTGAGAGAGCCCGACTTTGGAAAGCTGCATCTTACTCAGATGGTGTTGTGGTTTAACCCGGCTGGCAGCTAAACACCACACAGCCGTTCGCTCGCCCTCCCCCCTCCCTCTCTGGGATGGGGGAGAGAAATGGGAAAGTGAAGCCTGTGAGTTGAGATAAAGACAGTTTATTAAGACAGGAATATAATAATAATAGTGATAATGATAATAGTATTAATAATAATAATGTGTAAGAAACAAGTGATGCACAATGCAATTGCTCACCACCCGCTGACCGATGCCCAGCCTATCCCCGAGCAGCCGGCCCCCCACCCCGGCCAGCCACCCCTATATATTGTTTAGCATGACATCAGATGGTATGGAATACCCCTTTGGGCAGTTTGGGTCAGCTGTCCTGGGTCTGTCCCCTCCCAGCTCCTGCTGCACCCCCAGCCTGCTCGCTGGCAGGACAGAGCGAGAAGCCGAAAAGTCCTTGGCCTGGTGTAAACACTGCTCTGCAACAATTAAAACATCAGCATGTTATCAGCGCTCTTCTCATCCTAATCCAAAACATAGCACCCTACCAGCTACTAGGAGGAAAATTAACTCTGTCCTAACTGGAACCAGGACAGATGGGGACTCTGAACTCTTCTCAGAGTAGCAAACGGTTATTGTCTGCTTGTAGTCAGATACAAATGGCTGGTGGAAGAAAAAGGCAACTTAGTCCTGCCTGCGATGTGTGCTCCCTGCCCACCGTCCTGCAGAGTCAGATCCAGGGTGTGGGTCTGGGGGGGTCCCTGGCCCGTGGGACCTGCGAGGCAGGAGGGGGCTGGAGCGGCCCCATCAGGACCACCGGCAGAGTGGGGCTGCAGGCGTCCTTGCTGCCTGTGGGACAGCCTGCTCGAGTCCAGCTGTTTGCTCACACAGACACTGCTTAACAATGCGTAGAGAAATAAGGTAGGGATAAACAACCTTGCTTTGTCAGACACCGCTTGTGGGGGAACGCTTCCTCTTGTGGGCTGCCGCAGCCCTCCGCCTCATGCGCTTTGCTCAGATGAATTCAGATGTTTGGGCTTGATGACAGGCACTGCTGTTTTTAAAACTGAGCATTGTTCTTGGACTGTGCTTCTGAAATTTGTAACTTCGTAATTTTCATATTGTCTGACACGTTTATATAAAGCTGCCTAGAATTTCACATGGTAAAATCATTTTTGTTTCGTTGGGGGTTGGAGGGGTTTAGACCTCGCCTTTTGCTTTTGCTCCCGAATGAGATATATAGAATATTGCAGACTGCTGTTTGGAGTGAAATACTTCATGCATTTTTGGTAAAATGCCAAGCTTTTACTCATATAAAAAAAAAAAAAAAAAAGGAAAAAAGTCTCCAAACTAATTGAAGATTTTTTTATTACTTTTTTTTTTTTTGGTGAGGAAAGTAGTAATACTTTGGTTATTCATGAGGTTATTTTCTTGGTCTTGCAGTTGTTGCAATTCTCCAGAAGGTGGCACTTAGTTACTGTGAAAAGGAAGCAAAAGACCGGCTGCATGTCTGTGGTGCTGTTTGTCACCAGTTGAAAAATGAGTCAGGCCCTGGTGTGTTAACATCAGACTGCCAGAGGAATACTGGAACTTCAAATGTTACTTCTCAGCCTGACGTTGGGTGTTCCTAAGTGAGAATTGTGTAGCTAAGGGTTTCTTTTTCTTCACTGCCATCCATTACCACTGTAGTGGTTGCTTTTCAAGATCAAAATATACTCTGCTTTATGTCTAGAAAGAAAGTGATCCTGAAGTAAGTGTTATTCCAGTCCTCAAAGCCTTATATTATTGCCTCACTCTACCCATGTTCTAATGACCTGGTAGGTAAGTCGGATCTTTTGCAGGGTTGGAGCTAAGGTTATGTTTTTTAGTAAATGTTTCTGGTTTTGTTACTTCCTCCTAGGTTACAACCCTTCCAAACTCTCTGGTTGGGAACACTGTGCCTCGCCAAAGGATGCGGAAACGGGCAAAAGTTTTAAATTTGGCAAAAAGGTACTTGGGCTCTTGGGAAGGGGAGAATTCATGCGATGGGTGCTGTTGTGTGTTTGTTGTGTTGCGTGTGGTGGCAGTGTTTTGTTTTGTTTGTGTGTGGGGGGTGTGGAACCAATCCCTAGCACAGTGTTTTTCCATTGCTGTTGTTTTTCACAATCCTTTGGTCTCCCAGCTGGGCATTGGCCTTGCATTCTGCTGGGAAGTTTGTTGAAATGGAGTGGGTGTGCCTGCAGCATTGTCTGCAGCTTTGCTGAAGAAGGCAGGAAGGGAGCAGTCGGAGAGTGGAACACTGCTGTTTTATCTGTTTGATAATGTGTCACTTGGTATAGTGTGCTTTTGGTATTGCACTCAGCCTATGGTGCCCGTGTACAGCTGGCTGCTAAGACAGATGAGATGCCACCCTGACCTTCTGGTGTTTTGATTTGTAGGATTCTGCGTATCAAGAAAGAGTGTCCAACTCTGCAGCCCAAGGAACCACCTCCCTCTCTGCTAGAGGCAGATCTGACAGAATTTGATGTAAAGAATTCCCATTTGCCATCGGAAGTCCTATACATGCTTAAAAACGTTAGGTAACGTTAAATGGAAAGATTATTTTGCTTTTAACAGATATTCAAGTGATATAAATATTCTTGCTGCCTCATTTAAAGCCTTAAAATTTATCTCTGTGTGGTCAGAGTATTTAAACAGTTGAAAGAAACTTCACCTGAGCATGATGAAAAAGTTAAGTAGTTTCCAAATTTCTAGAAACTAAGAAAATATTGGAGTGCATTAAAAAGAAAACAGAGTGGGATGGGGGAGACAGTTTAGTGCCTAAATTTGGAGATAGTAAGATTTTTCTGATGTGAACAGATTTCTGTTTGCATTTTTAAAATTCCCTTTGGACCGTATCTGACCATTTTTTGTGCAAACTTTGTCATAATTAGTAAATACTAATTGGCTGCCATATTGACAACTTGCTAAACTGCGGGATTTTTTACTTGTCTAGCTAAAAAGGTTACAAATAAAATCAAAGCCAACTTAATCCCCCCAGCCCTCTGAAGGGGTGATAGGAAGGTCATTGTGCCAATTCAGTTAAGTGTTGATATTGCTGCCAAAGCAAAAAGGAAGAGTTTCAGATCTGGAACTTTGGTTTTGTTTGTATATGTTAATTTTTTCCCTATTACAATCTAATTTAGTCCCGAAGGTCATACATAATAGATGTTTTGGTACTCTAATAAAATTACTTTGGTACTGTAGTAAAAGTACTATTTAAGTCATCTAAGCTTTCTCCTGTGGAATTCTGACGTCCTATGACTAATTGATGTTGCAGAAGAATTAGATTGATCGTGTTAAGTGTGAGCTAATGGAGCTATATGGAAGGCCCTTCTGGTGCTGTGCACAGAATGCTTAGGTTTAAGGTGGAGATTTCCATCTGCCTGGTGGTGTCTAACTAGTTTCAGTGTCACAGGAGTCCAGTTGCACGTTGCCTGCAGGAGGTAGTACAAATTTACAAGGATACGATGATGGGATTTTTTTTTTCCTTCAGTATTTCTCATGTGTTCTGGTTACACTGGGGTAGCTGTACTACAAGGGAAAGTTACAAAGGGTAGCTTTTGTCATACAATGTGTAAATCTGTTGTGGGGTTTTATATTTCTTCCCCTTGAAAAGCCATGCTAGCATTTGCTTGACGAAGACTAGGTCTACTTCCTTTTGAGCCTGTTGGCATTGTTTGGTGTGATGTTCAAAAAGGAACTCCAGTATTTACATTTTTCAGCATTTTACAGCACTCCTGCATTTCTGTCTTGGTGACTTATGCACTAGGAAATGCCAGACCATTGTCCTGCTGTGCTACAACTTCCTCTAAGGTCTTTTGTGAGGGCTTTGGTGATTTAGGAAGGATTTTCCAAGGGTGGTGACAGCTTTAGGTTTCCCTTTGCATAGAAGGGGGGAAAAAGCTAATATTTCATTTTCTTTCCTGCAGGGTCCTTGGTCACTTTGAGAAGCCTCTTTTCCTGGAACTGTGCAAGCACATGTTTTTTGTGCAGTTGCACGAAGGTGAATACATCTTCCGTCCTGGGCAGCTTGATAACAGCATCTATGTTGTGCAAGATGGAAAGTTGGAAGTTTGCATTCAAGAAAACGTAAGAATAAACTAAGTCATGGTTCTTGAGATAAATCTCTTGGTATAGCATGTGTGTTGGCATGAATTATTAAGCATTGATTAAACTTACGTTTGAATCATACTGATTTTAGTAAAGACTGCTTCCAACCCATCAGGGCCATGATATTTCAAGGTGAAGGTTTTGAGCTGTGGTCCACCATGTGTTAGAAGAGCGAGCTAAATGCAGCAGTTATGGGGCATTCTGAAATAACATCACATACTCTGGTCACATAGTTACTGCGGGAGATTGGGGTGCAAGACTGGCTTTGCATACTGTTGGAAACATCCTCATTTTGGATGATGGTTATATAAATTAGGGGTACAGAATAGGACAGTGTCAGTAGAAGAGGCCAAGTGATGCTGTGCTCCAGAATATTTTAGGCTGCTAGCTAAGGGGCTTGCCTGGAAGATGGCGGATCCAGATTCACTTTTGGGTAGACAAGGAAAAGAAATGATAGCTTCTATTGTGGGTGAGTCTTAAAACATTAAGTGCGATCCATTGCAATCCATTCTGCCAATCTGGATTACTTTTTTGTTTATTATTATTCTTGACTGAACTTTTCAAGTTTAATTCAGTTTTGGTGGCTGAAAATGCATTTGCTAGGGTTTCTAATGACCTAAAATTTTCTGATTTCTATGTATACTTTTGTGGTGGTTTTACTCGGGTGGGCAGTCGAGCTCAACTCGCTTGACTGCTCTCTCTCCCCCTCCTCAAAGGGGAGGGGGAGAAAATACGATGCAAAGGGCTCGAAGGTTGAGATAAGGATGGGGAGATCCCTCAACAATTATCGTGATGGGCAAAACAGACTCAGAGTAGGGAGACAGTAAGATTTATTGCCTATTACTAACAAGCTAGAGAAGTGAGAAACAAAGGAAAGAAACCAAAAACGCCTTTTCCGCCTCCTGAGTGGCACAGGGGAGGGGGGAAAATGGTGTGTGGTCAGTCTATAGCGCTTCGTCTCTGCCGCTCCTTCTTGGTCACTCTCTGCCCCTGCTCCATGTGGGGTCCCTCCCACGGGATGCCGTCCTTGCTGACCTGATCCTGCGTGGGCTTCCCACAGGCAGCAGCTCTTCAAGAACTGCTCCCATATGGGTCCGTACCACGGGGTCCATCCATCCCCCAGGAGCAAACTGCTCCAACCTGGGTCCCCCACAGGCGGCAGCTCCCCCCAGACCCCTGCTCCTGCGTGGGCTCCTCTCCACGGGCTGCAGCTCCGTCCCGGGGCCTGCTCCTGCGGGGGCTCTCCATGGGCCGCAGCCTCCTCCAGGCCACATCCACCTGCTCCACCGGGGGCTCCTCCACGGGCTGCAGCGTGGAGATCTGCTCCGTGTGGGACCCGTGGGCTGCAGGGGGACAGCCTGCTCCACCAGGGGCCTCTCCCCAGGCCGCAGGGGAACTGCTGCTGTGAGCCTGGAGCCCCTCCTGCCCTCCTGCTGCACTGACCCTGGGGGCTGCAAGGCTGTTTCTCACTCCTCTCTCTCCCAGCTGCTGTTCCCCAGCAGTTTTTTTCCCCCTTTCTTAAATCTGCCTCACAGAGGCGCATACAACTCTGCTTGTTGGCCCGGCTCTGGCCAGCAGTGGGGCCCTTACCTAACATGGGGCAGCTTCCGGATGCTTCTGGATTCTTCTTGCAGAATCCAGCCCTATGCCCCCCCTCCCGCTACCAAAACCTTGCCACATAAACCCACTACAGCTTTTCCCTTTTTTTTTGTTTTACTGCTTATTGATATGTAATCCTTTAATAAAGGGAGCTAATTTGGTTCCAGAGTGAAGAAAGCTTTTTTGTTTTTCTTTGTTACATAGCAAAGACAAGTGGGTGACATCTACCCCTAGACAAAAGAGGCTTGTAGTTTCCTTTAATTTATCACTTCCTGAACTGCACTGGAGTGTCTTTGAATGTCTTGTGGTTTTCCTGCTGTCTATTAGAACGGTGGTTTACAATCTGGGTGATGTGAATTAGCACACTTCCATCAGAGCAGAGAGAAGACTAGCATCCAAGTTCTAATGGGGGACCATTTCTGTTAGGGCTGTTCAGACTATCTGGGAGAATGACAGCAAGTAAAGCTTTCTAAAACACTCTGTATATGCCATATATACACATCTGTGAGCCTATAGTAATCTTCTATCCTACACTTGCAGGATGGAACAGAAGTGGTTGTTAAGGAGGTGCTGGCAGGAGACAGTGTCCACAGCCTTCTCAGCATTCTAGATGTTATCACGGTAAGTTCTTGAATGTGCAGGTTTCCTGCAGTGCTGTCTTATGTCACTGAGCCTGGTGTGGGGAGAGAAGTAAGCTTTCAGCATTACTAGGAAAGAATTGCAGTGGCTAAGGTTTCTTTAACCAGTCCTTTTTCTCCTTTACAGCTGTAAACTGGTTGTGAAAAATGTATGCTTAACAGTGTAACACTGGCTATTTCTCAGCAACTTTTCTGCTAAACATCAGGGTTTGAATCTTTCATTTATGTCTGGAAAAACTGAGGTATAGTTTTTGATTTGCTCAAGGTCACAAAGAAGTCAGGAGAAGGACCAGGTTAGGGCCCAGAATTCCTGGATTTTATATGGTTTGACTTATTACTTAACAAATTTATTTTTATTTAGTCCAATGAAAATAATCTGACGGTTGTTATTATTGTAATTATACTGTGAAACCACTTGATGGATTTAATTTTTTCCTAATATGTTGGTGTTGCTAGTGGCCATCTGAAGGTTGTGCTCTGTAGCAAGCGATAGGATGAGCTAAGTGCTAGCTGGTTGCACAAATTAGCAGTGTGGATTTTGTTTCAGATGGAATTACAGAGATGGGTTTTCTGAAACTGTCCCAGCATATCTTATTTAGGAATGCCTAAACTGAAGGTGGTGGATTCATCATCTTCAATAACATGCAAGCACTTGAGTGCTTACTTGGAGGGTGTTGATAGCTGAGATTAAGATGAAAATCTAATCAATAAGTTGTTCATAGTTGACATCGATTCTCTTATATTTGTCTGTTTCCTTTCATTAAATAGTATCCTTATCATACATGTGAGTTTTAATGATTCTGTAGTGTTCTTTGCCACTTCTAGATGAAAGCAGATACTCCATATTTATGTGTGTGTGTATAAATAAAAATTTCCATTAAACCTATTGAAAGTAATAACAATTTTTAAGCTAGGACACGCTTTCTTCTGTAGGAAGCAATGGCAAGTAAATAATTTGGACTGTGCAAGTCTGCTTCTTGCTGTCAAATCCATACTAATAGCAGATTCAGAGGTATCTTTGCCATTGATGCTTCCAACAGTAAATTGTCTTAAGGACAGTATCCTAAAGAGCAGGACCACCATGGAGAACCTGAATACTAACCATACTCTTTTCCTGTATTCTTATACAAAAAGAATTTAATGTTCTCTTCAATGTTGATTTTCTGTTGCACTTTTTTATCAGGATGGTTGTCATTCATTTCTTTTTATTTTCATTCTATCATTTTTTCTTCATTCTTATTAGTTACACCAGTAGTGAATCAGAATAGAAGAATTATTGAAAGTCTGATTAAAAGGTGCTGTTAGTGTGCAGAAGAGTATAAAACCAAGAACCTTGCACACTTTCTTTCTAAAGTAACTTGTTCTAATTTATTTTGTGCTACTCCCTTTTTTCTTTCTTGTTTCCCTGCTTTGTGAACTGATTTATTTTTGTTTTTCCTTCTCGTTATGCTTCTTATTCACTTGGGTATAGGAGTAGCATGAAAATGGGCAAGGAGCGGGAAAGTAGTATTGATCAAAATAGAGGAGGTTTCTCTGTGGCGTTTGGAGGTATTGGATGAGTCTTAGAACTTCCTGCAGATACCATACCCTTAACGAAGTTTTACTATACCACCAAACATGTGGACCTGAATTGAAGAAAAAATGCTTTCAGAGAGACTTTGAATTGTTTGAGCTGGATTGGTGATTTCTTTGTCTGGTTTTGTGACATATGACATCAGGCTTGTCTCGTACTTGGTTGAGAGATGCGCAAAAAAGTTGAGGTGGTTGTTAGAAGTGCTGCCATTTGTTGTAGGACCCAAAGGCAGGGCACGTAAGGGGTAATTTTCCTATTTAATTGTCTAATTTTTAAAGTTTTCTTAGATCTACTAAATAGAAATACCATCTCTGAATTAAAAGACTTGTTCTACGTTTCAGTTATTCTGAGAACAGATACATGTTGCTTTCTCAAAACTCAGAGGTGGAACTGGAGAATTTGAATCCAGGTAGATGCCAGCCCTTTCATGAGATTTTGGAACAGTTCAGTGTTGTAGTTTAATCATCTGACTCTGAATTGATATGGCCTTAAATATAAAAGAAGTTTCTGAACTGGACATTGTTGACGTCCACGCAAGTGTTTTCGGAAGTTGTTGCTGAGTGCTCACCCTACACCTGTCCTTTTTTTTTCCCCATTTTCTATTTCCTGAACGATGAGTTTTTTCTGAGTTGAATGGGACAAAGGCTGTGTTTGAGGATGGCTGCTGGCACTACGGGTTTTGCTATTCTTTTGTCTTCCATGTGAAGATGGCATTTGGAAATCTGTGAGCAGGTGGCATAGCTGGAAAAAAAAGGAAATAGTCTCGATCAATTGCCAGTGACTGAGGGGCAAAAAATGAAAGGCTGAGGAGTAGAAGAAGCTGGGGAAAAAAGTCACCTGGATAAAAAGGGGAGCCTGTAGGGCTCAAGTTCCTTTAAGGGGCAGGAGATAAGATGGGCAAAAGTTGTGCCAGGGGAGGTTTAGGTTGGATATTAGGAAGAACTTCTTTACTGAAAGGGTCGTTAGGCATTGGAATGGGCTGCCCAGGGAGGTGGTGGAGTCACCATCCCTGGAGGTCTTTAAAAGACGTTTAGATGTAGAGCTTAGTGATATGGTTTAGTGGAGGACTGGTTAGTGTTAGGTCAGAGGTTGAACTGGGTGATCTTGGAGGTCTCTTCCAGCCTAGACGATTCTGTGCTTCTATGGGTCATAAGAAGCAATCGATTGTTGCAAGAACGTTGGGTAACATCTTCCTCTGGACTAAACTGGCTCTTCTGAAATCTAAGCAATGGGAATAGGGAGAACGTGCCATAGTTTTGGGTGCAAAAAGGAGCTATTGCTCCAAGTTGGAGAATGTAAGGCACCTGTGTCTCTACTAGGAGATTTATTTTGGCCCTTTGCTGTCATCTGGATTCAACTACTACTTTAGCTGTGACATTTGTCACCTACAATATTTAATTACTCTGCAGGTCTTAGAACAAGACAGACGTAAATAGTTATCTGCTTCGAGAACAAAAAGTTCTCTCAAAAAACCCCTAGTTTACTACTGATTATAACTTGTGTTCCTTGTGGCCTCAGTGTGTCATTGTAAAATTGCGTAACTTAAATGTGATATTCTCCGTGCAGCTGATTACATTACATTTGAAAGAACTGACAATTATAGGAACATTTCCTCTTTCCACTCCTCTGACAGCTTTTAGCATGTTCCAACCCTGTTAGACATGGTGGTTGACTCTTTCAAAGGCAGGCTGCTCTCACGCAGGGATTTCGAAAAGGAAAAATTATATGCTGAAAAACTGGAGGGGTGGGCTGTTCTTTGGAGAAAAAGGCTGCTGCATCATTATCCGTTATTATCCTTAAACTGGTTTTCTCAGAGACTGTCAGCACTGCTCTATCCTCCAACAAGCACTGTTCAGGGGGAAGCCTTTTCTAGGTAGAGTGTAGACTATATAAATGTGATATAACAGTGCTTATTTTGCCCTTTTGAGTAACTGTTACGGAACACTATTAAACTTAATGCTTATCCTTTGTCCAGCAACTAAAGACTTAATAGGCATCTTTAGTTTTTCTTTGTGTATTTCATGTAGAGCTTGGTAGAAAATGCAGTTGATGGAAAGCATAGTGATCTATATTTAAAAACAGAATATATATATATACATATATACATATATATATATCTTTTGTCTATAATGAGAATACCGAAGGATGACTTTGTTTAAAGCTGAGCTTTAAACTGACCTGTAAAAGAGGGATGTTACATTTATTTTGGGTACAGTGAAAGCACAGAATTGTCATTTGTTGATTTCTTTACTTAATTAAAAGAAACTCAGGAAAACTTCGAGAAGGCTTTACACCATAGCTCAAAGATGTTTAAAACTTCAAATCCCTTTGGAACTTGAAAATCAAATCTATTAATATCATCCCCAGATTTTATAAAAAGGTCAGCTGAAGTTAGTGTAATTAAGAAATTGGTTCCAATTAATTAAATTTTATTTTAGAATCTGCTTCATCGTGACTTCCAGACCAGCAAGGCAGACAGAGCTGTAGCTTTATTTTCCAGAGTGGTTACAGTTGTACAAAATGCATGTTATTTGGCATTGCTATATGTTTAAGGCAGAAATTCTTTTGCAATGATTGTGTTTAGCTGTTTAATGTCCTTGAAGACTTGCAGATCTTTTCGTTTGTAATCAGCATTTGTATCTGTGTGCCTAGCGTCTGAAAATTTTGCCTCCTGCTGCTTAGGAGGAATGAAAGCTTCAGAAGCTGTAAGGTGACTGTGAAGCAGAAACTGTATTTCTTCCTTAGTTAATGCTCTATCCCACAAAAGGACTCCTTTTATCTTAAAAATATTGGATAGATAAATGTTTCTAGTATTGGTAAATGAATTCATGGGTGACAGATATTCTTTTCTGCCTTTACTGAGGAGATGCAAGGGATGTTGTATGGAGTTTTTTTTATGCAAGTGTTTGGCAGTAGATTTTTGTGGATATCTGTTCTGATTCAAGGGGAAAGTCCTGAAACATAGGTTTGTCTTATGGTATAAAAATCTGTATTCTACCACTTAGTTTTATCTTTTTTTGGCTTGTTAATTCTTCATCTATTCTTCTAGCAAGCCAGAATGGTATAGACCTGATTTGTATGAAGTAAAGTGAAGCTGTTTGGCTTTGTCATTTGGAATATTGTATGTACATGGTGTTCTGTTTTTTTTTTTTTAGAAAACAAGGAGTCTGCCTGTTTTTTGTCATACTGCGTTCTCTGCATAAGAACCACTCTTTAGTTTTTTTTTCTGATTGTGCAAGTCTAGGATTGTTATTGTACTGACGACCAAGTGATTTGCTGCAGATAATAAAATCAGCAAAACCTCTTCTCTGTGATGTTTTGAATAGCTGGGAGTTAAAATACTTTTAAAGCCTGGCTTTGCCTGTAACAAAACTGTAACGGAGTTGACAGACTAGCCAGTTCCCCTTAACCTGATACACCTTCTCATAGCTCTTATTTCCTCTACCTCTGTCTCTGTTTAACGCTACTGAAATTGCCTGTGTGAATTCACCTGACCATGCTGCCCTCATTACACCAGCCTTAGGTCCCGGAGCATAAGTTCAAGGCTATTTGTGGCCAGATGATGTCTTTCAAGTGTATACAATATCAAAGTAGAAATTTGGGAAGCAATTGGGAAGAACCGTGGCAGGTTAACAGTGGAATAAACTTGTGTCTGATGCTTTCTATTAGGGTCACCCTGCTCCGTATAAAACAGTCTCAGCCCGAGCAGCCGTTCCATCCACTATATTGCGACTTCCAGCGAGTGCCTTTCAAGACGTCTTCCAGAAATATCCTGAAACTCTTGTTAGAGTGGTACAGGTAAGCTTCATTGTTAAGTAGAATTAAAAACCAACAGCGACAACACAAACAAACAAAACACAGACAAAATCAAAACAGAAAATCCACTCATTTCAAAGTTATAAAGAAGGCATTTTAAGGTTTGGCAAGCTCATCCTTTTGCCTATATGGAACTGTTCATTGTAGCTTTTTCTCAAGATTTGAGTTAGTTTTGTTATTCCTCCCACTCTTAGAGCCCTAGACTTACTGGTATCGGCATTAATCATGTATAGTAAGAAATAATTCTTGTATGCTTACATAGAATCACTTTCTGCATGCGATAGCTCCTCACATCAGCCTGACCTGCTCTGTAAGCTCCAGGTGGGGTGAAATGTCCTGGCTTGGTCTCTGCATCATGGTAATGCCCCGATGGATTTCAGAGCATCACAGTAATGCTGCAGCAGGGTTTCAGAACGACTTAGAGCATGGAAAAGACAGCTGAATATTCCTAAAAAGGACTGACATACCCTCAGAAGCTGTTTGTTGAAGGGTGATGCTTTGCCAAACTAACGACATTCAGTCTGATGTGAATTTCTACTTCAGAAGCATATGTCAACACCTGAGGAAGAGCTATGCTTTGTATTACAGTTGAAGTTCAGCTTCCCTTGCTTTGCAGGAACTTGGTCTTCAAGTGAGTACTGCAGATCCTGCAAGTGGAAGCTAGTGCAGGGACAAGATGCTCTGTACTAATGGTTTCAGTTTGGCGTTTGTTGAGTGGCTCACTGTCCTGCGGGTACAGTAGTCAAATGCATACACGTGACCTGATCCATCATTCTGATCTGTTCTTTTGATTTACTTTCAATGCTGATTTTTTTTTTGTAAACTCTTCTGGTATCCAGATGATTTATGAATGCATTATGATTTATGAATATACACATGAACCTCCTAATACTGGTGGTTGATGAGAACAGATCGTTATAGCAATTAAACTTGCTCCATGAGAGCTGATACAAACGAGAAGATGGCGTAAGAGTAGGAATAAGCTGCCAGAGCAGAGGAAGGTGAGGCAGCAGTGATGTCGTATGCCAGTTTAGACTGTTTGTAGGGCAGTAGCACAGACTTTATGGGGAATGCTGATTTTTATTTTTATTTTTTTTATGAGAGAAATACAGCAGTGAATGCTTTTATTTCAAGGCATGCTTGTTATTAATGTTTACAGGAAAAACAAAAATTATTTGGTTTTTGGATGTACAATTTTTTTTCCTCTTTCTGTTAAGTGACTGTAAAGTCTTTGGTAAACCACTTTAATCCATCTTTGCCTCAATTTGTCAACTGCTAAAAAGGAATTTCAGCTTGCATTGTTAAAAGGTGCAGTCTGTGTTCTTTAAAAAGTGCCTTCAAGTACTCTGGTTCATGGCTGTCTTTAAATGCAAGAATGAATGTGAGAGAATGCTGAATCCATTCCTATTGCCCCTTGATTTCTAGATCATCATGGTAAGGCTGCAGAGAGTGACATTCCTTGCTTTGCACAACTACCTTGGTCTGACTACTGAGCTCTTCAACTGTGTAAGTTTGGGGTACATTTTATTTGCTGTTATGCAGCCTGGCAGTGATCAGGCACTGAGAGGTTTTGCTCGTTTCAGAACATTGTAAAGTAAATGTTGCACTTTAGTTTAATCATGACAGTACTTGAGAGGTAAGGTACTTGTAACCAGCCCATAAAATTTCCCCTGTGCTTATGCCTGGGGAATTGAAGGGGTGAGGAGGATAAAATTTAAAGTTTGAAGTGTGTCACTTCTGGTTCTGCGCAGGCTTCATTATATTTCAGTAAGTTCTGGCCTGTGTTAATGGCACTGAGACACTTCAATCTGTAGTAGTTCCAAGGATGCTTCTTGGACTGTATCTTGAGAATGAAGTTGCCTTTGGGACTGATGATCTACTATCACCGCATGTCTAGTGCAGAAACTATGTAACTTGCGTTATTTTCAGTGTATCTTGTGACAGCTAATTGTCAAGCAGCAGCTCTAAAGTATGTGAGTGGGTATTTTTGGGAGATTGGAACAAGATTGATCATATATCTGTGAAAGAAAACAAACAAACAAAAACTCCCTCAAATGATGCTTGAGCTTTTGACAATGGAATACCGAAATGATTTGGTGTAGTTTTTATCTTGTTTGCACCTTCAGCATATGGACTCAGCCCATAATGTTCACTTTACCTGAAATGGTCAAGGCCGTATTCCTTGTACTTCTTGCCTCATTAACAGTGTTAATATTGCAATGACTGGGAATCTAATAAATTCCTCTGCTCATCTGGTTTAGAGCTATGTTCTTACTAATCTGCCTTCAGAAGCTCTGTCTAGTTAATGGGAATATTGCTTTTGTTGTAAGGTCATGGGATGGTGATTTAAGTAAGAGGGAGCTATTTTTTTCTGTGTTGTATGACTAACGAAACTGTGAATGCAGCTTTAAGGCTACTATGAAATAGGTATCTGAAGTAGGAAAGGGTAAAGTATATCCTTAGTATACCTGTAGAACCATAGTAAAGTGTTTTTTTCTCAGAAGATGTTGAAGCAAATGGCTGGGTGTTTGTTTCATGTTTGCATTTTCACCTTGCTTTTTGCAGCAAAGCCAAGCCATCCCACTGATCTCTGTGGCAAGTGTAACATCTGGAGGAAGTTCAAGCAAAGCAATAAAAAGACAAGTGTCTAATGCACCAGAGGAAGAGCGTGGAGAAAAGTTTGAAAAAGCTGGGGAAGCAATGGAAATAGGTATTGTTTCTGGAAATGGGTAGAAACTATCCTTCGTGTTGGTCTTCTGTTGTGCTATTCATCAAAGGACTTTTTATTTTATCAAAACAGTTAGGGATTGTCAACTACCAGTTTCAGGTTTGAAGTCTTTGGACAGTCCTCAGTTTTAATAGATTACTGCTGTGTTGTTAAAGATATCGGGAGTGGGAGGGAGAAATAAAAAGTGGGTCCTAATGTTGACCCCATAGGAGAAGCTGCAAAAATTTCTGCACTCTAGATAATAGCAGAGGAGTCTCTGGATGTGAGTAGGCTTTTGTGCTGAAGTGTCAGTGTGGAAGCTCAGCCTAGGAAAATAGTGTGAGCTGAATTTTTCCTCTGAATCTGGAGAGGGGAAAAAAATTAAAAGCAGGAGGCAAGTGTAAACATTGTTTAATATTGGTATTTTAGAATGCATTAAAGGCTGTATGTAAGGGTTTGAAAGTGGGTAGTGAGAGGTTCTTGCTCTCAGTGAAACTTTATTAGGGAAGTCCCTTGTGTTTGTGTAACTTTTTGTTTCTAAACTTCAGATACATTGAAGATTTCTGGTACAGAAAGCACTGAGCATGTTTTCAGAAGAAGCTTTTCTTCACCTCCCTATGCGGGGTCTGCAGAGACTCCTGGTAAGTAGTGCTTGGGAAAACTGTGGGACATATGTAACGTATCTAATCTTATGGGGTAAGATACCTAGTTATGTTAAATAATCATCATATAGTAGTACTGCTTCCTAACTCATTTGAAACATAAGTTTTAAAAAAATCTGTTTTCTGAAATAACAAATGAGCTTCTATCCAAGAGAGCATCTTCTTGATGTCTTTATTAGCAACTGGGAACATGCAGTCATTTGGCTACTGAGAGACCTGCAAATGAAGGACTTTTATTTGTTCTTGTAACTGAAACCAAGTAAGCTACATATGCTGTCATCTTTCATGCAAAAGATTACATACGGTTCTTGCTTGGCTGATTGTCCCAAAGAGCACATAACATGACTCTGTTGCTTTTAGGAGAGTGTTGTTGGAGTGGATAATAAAGGTGATTTATCACTGAATGCTCTGAGACATTTATGAGGCTGAGCTGTTTTGATGCTGCAGTGTTATTACAGTGAACTTCAGTCATCTGTGCTGTAGCCATCTTTCTCTGAGCCAGTGATTTGGATTGTCTTCATATTCAGGGTAGAGAAACTGGAACTTCTGGGATGAGTCCTAGAAGGAAGGCATCTGTCTTTAGTTAGCTGAATAATAGACTAACCATCTTGAGAGAGTTGTAAGGTCAGGCTCAGATACTGTAGTGATTATGGAGGTACTGTTAATGTAGAGGTAATAAAGCTTAATCATCAGAATAAAGGTATTTTGGATACATTACAGGGTATGTGTTGCTTATGTTGGCTATTAAATGGTTTTAGGAGATAAAAAAGCGCATGAGGGGTTAGAGAATAGGGAGGCGGGCTGAGGGGAGCCCTCGGTGTTGAGCCTTTCCCCATTGTAAGGTTTCTTATGCTTCTCGCTAGCTAGTTAATGGTATGTATAGTAGAGAAGAAAGGGTAGTAGGTTTTCTACCATCTTGCTTAATTTTTAGCAATAGTGAGTCAATTCACTTCCTCTTCATTTCTGCTATGCACATGTACAATGTCCCAGTTACTATTTTGGATAACTTCTGTGTTACCGTCCAGAGGGATGGAGAAGCAGGATATTGGCTAGTAGCTATTGGCTACTAGACCATCTCTGGACTAGGGAAACAAAGGGAAAATATTGAAGCGGTTTGTGCAAGATTGGCCTTTATTTTCATGTGTTAGGTTGCTTTGCACTATGCATTTGCAAATGTACCAGCAGACATGATTCGTTGGTAAATTAAGTAATGCTTACTTGAGCCTTGGAACGTAGCCATTTTTCCCCTAAGCAAATACAGTAAAGTGAAATCTGCCCATGCAGCCCAGTAACATTTTTAAGGTGGGGTCCTAGAAGCTTTCACGTGGAAGGATTCCTGCATACTTAACAGTAGTGCTGTCCATTTGTCCTTCCTCTCCCCTTTTGTGTGTCATAAGAGTTATGTCAGGGTACACAGAGCTTAGCAGGGAGACAAAATTAATTTTTACTGACTGAAGAGAATATCTAATTGGGTAATTATGATTCGCTTCAGTTAACGGAGCTGATTTCCGTTCCCTGCATTGAGGTTATGGTCACCGCTTAGTTTGCACTGAAAATATCTTGATGGCTGTAATAAAAAGATTGAGATTCTGTTTCAGATTTTATTCCACTGCCATGCTGTGTATTCAGGCTCCATGGGAATATTGATTATGTTGACTACTGATTCAGAAAAGAGAGAACTGTCTTTTATTAGTCATACAGGTGCTATTATCTCAGTATCTCTTTGATTTGCTTGGCTGATTAGAATTAACAAAAATGCTAAAAATGATTTTGGAGAAAAACATTTTTTGCATCATTTTGCTCCTGGGGCTGGGGTGTGATTTTTCTTTCAATCTTTGGATAGCTATCTAACTTGAAACGTAGCAGTTAATGTAGGTGAGGGTGGTAAGTGGTGAAATACAATCCTGCCAGCTTGTGCTAGTCTTTTTTTTTAAGTACACAGATGCTTTATGTGGACAAAGGTGCAATTAGGCCATGTGGAGTATCTAGGCTGGTGGACAGAACAATTAGACGAACTAAAAGCAGTGCGATGTTTTGTAACTGATAGCCTCATCAGTGTTATCGCTCCTGGAAATAAGTGTTCCTGACTTAGCTTTTTAAGGCTAAATAGCAGTTATCTTGTTTTTATTACGCTTTATTTTATCAAGAAGAGAAGTCGATTTTTCTTTCTTCAAAACTGAAACCCTGACCTACAGCATGAGTGCAGGAGCACAGGACCACCTGTGTTAGGAGAAGCAGGTAGTTGTGAGCTGTTTCCTCAGAAGGAAAGAGGCAGCTGAATTGCTGCCAAGGAACATGTCAGTTGCGATTGTTTTTGCAGTGACTTCCATACCAGCAGTGTGTGGGATACCAGTGAGCATGTGTTCATCAAACAGGATCGCATTCCACTCTTGAGTTTCCCACTGCCTTCTGCTCTTTTGAGTCAACAGTTCTAGTTAAAGCTTGTTCTGCTGTATCCTTTCTAACTCCCTTTTGAGCAACAAGACGGTTTAATTAATCACTGTGTGGGAAGCTTGTATCTGTGACTGAGATAAAGGCTTCTGCTTTGAATAGAAGTCTAGTAGACATCCTTTCACTCTTAAAATGCCTCCTCTTTCTCCTCTCTGACTTTTAATATACAGAGCTAAGCAGAGGATGCCCTTCATGCCTACGTGACCGTTATCTGCTTATTTAGGTTTAAAGTGGGAAGTGTGTGTTTAGATTTAAAATGCACTTGATGTATCGGGTCTTAGTAATTAAGCTGACGCTGTGCTTTGTTGGGCAGCGTAACTGACGGGCAGTCAAATTAGCCCATATAGACTTCCACGCTGCTATTTCTAATATCCCAGCACATTTTGTTTATAACTAAATTAGGGGCTTAAAAGTTGCACTACAGATCTCTGGTGTGTATGAAACTCAGTAGCATGAAGAGCATGTTTTCTCGTTGTATGATTTGTAAGTTTTGCTGTTGGTAATCTTTGGGCCAACTTACTGTTTTTTTTGTGTTTTTTTTTTTTGGAGGTTGACTGTTACTTAATGTTATAACCTCAGCGACCATGTGCATTTCCTACATGCAAAGAGTTGTTCATGTTTGTAGGCAACATGGAAAGGAGTATTCTCAGAGAGGTCTGAATCCCTGGTACTGTTGGAATCTCCTTGTCTGAGCTAGGGCAGAGAGAGGTTGCTTTTCTGAAAACAGTATATCTTTGAGATATTTTTGGACATTGAAATATGACAGAAACAGTTATAGGTTTATTTGTTAGAGGAAACTGCCTTCTCTGCATCTTTCTTAACTATTTCACTGAGCTGAACTTTTGTGTAAATCATGAGGCTGATATGTGGGTAATTAGTTTCCCAGTTACATTTGTTATTGATTATCTGAGATAAGTTCCCAAAAGGTATTTGAGACAGCCAAGAAGCTAATATAATATGTATTAAAAATTAGGAAGTAAGGAATAGAAGTTGTTAGTGACTTCAAATTTATGAATGAAGTAAGTGAAACCCACAAGAGAAGTCCTTATGCATCCCTGAGAATGCAAAGACCACTGAAAGTTTGGACAAGCTGAAGAAAAGATCTGAAGTAGCTTTTAGGCATGATGGGAAACAGGGGAAATGCTTTTCATTGAGAAACTATGGGGATGTTCATAATGTTCTCTCTATGAAAGCTCTTAGAACATTTTTGTACCCATTATCTTTTTTGGTTTAGAGAAGAGTTTGAAAGCATCGCTTCCTGGAAACCATGAGACAAATTTGTGAATTAAGTGGCGTTTCCTGACAGTCTTCAAATCTGAAATGACTCTCTTTTGTTTAGCCCAAATTAATTACCACACTGCACAAGAATGGATGTGGGAATGTTGGGACATATTGTACATGTGAGCTCAGATGGGAAGCTCTAAATTTCCTACCAGACCTTCCAGGTCAAACAGGAGTAGGAAATAAATTAGAGCATGAGGATGCCACTTCCTGCTTAGTCCTCAACTTCAGAAACAACAACAAAACGGTTGCTAGAGTTCGTATACTACTTGGCATTTCTAAGAATAATGGATGTACTTAAAAGAATTTTGTGCTGCTTGTAGGTACCTCCAGCAGTGCTAAGTCAGACATGGACATGGCGTACGAAAGAGCCAGAGTGCACTTTGGCTCGGAGGAGGCTGCTAGCAGTCCTGCTGTGGGCAAGGTAGGTTGTTTCTTTTGGAGATTCCAGCGTGTTTCATGCATTGTGCTTCCTTTGAGCAATTTCATTGTATTCATCTCTGTATGAATTGTGATGCTTGGCCATCTTGTATTGGTTTCTTTTAAGCTTGCAGTTATTTCAGCAGATTTTTGGTGACTGTTCAGTTTTTTTAGTGAAGATTTTTAGTTAATCTCCTTGACCCTGTGGAGATTCCCTTGGCAAGTAATGCGAAAACATTGCTGCAACATCTTGATTTTAGATTATTACCATCCTTTGACTCATGGAAAGGATTGTTTGGAAAGGTGAAGCCATCGGACCATGTTGTATTTGTGAGACCTACTTAATAGGAAGGAATTAAAAACTTGTATCAACCTGTGAACTTCCTGTCAGGCTTTCAATTGTGATTTATAAACCCATTTTCCTTTTTGTGGTTTACTTTTTTTTTTTTATGAAGGCTGACCTGGAAATTAAGAGCACAGAAATGCTCTTGTATTAAAGAACTCAAACCAAAATCAGAAAAGAAAAAGAACCTGTGACTCAGTTTTACCTCAGTGGATATTTTGTCTTCTCCGTCTTTGTATGCTGTGTTGATGGAGTTTTAAGTCTATCAATTTGGCAGCTGCCCAGGTTGTGTAAAGTCTTATCCTTCTTTCTCACAAGCTGTGTTGAGTAACTTTATTTCACTCGAGTGTCAAGCTTTGCAGGAAAAAATACAAAGACTATACAAAAAAAAAAAGTTATTCGCAAGCAGTTGCTTTTTTGGAAACCTTTTTTTAGGCCACCAGTTGTGGTGGATGGGGGAGCATAGGTGATGGTCAAAGTATTTGCCGGTTAGGTGCCAATTATAACATTTAAAATGCTACGACTTGTGTATCTGTTCTTTGCAGTCGATATTGAAGAAGACTGTGACAGTGACAGAAACTCCTTCAGCAGTTTTCCATTATACTGATCGTGAGCTTGCTGCGCAAGAATCCTGTAATAGCAAACCTATTGATGCCATCTTTGAAGCAGCAAAGAAAGACCTTTCAACCTTGATGAAACTTGATGTAAGTTATTGCATGAAAAAATGGCCTTGTTCTTGCTTTTCATCTCATTCTGCCAGGCACTGAAGAGTAAATTGCCTCCCAAATACACTTAGAGACTAGCTGAATGTTTTATTCTCCAGTCTGTTGAAGTTATTAGCAGGACTGAAATAAATCAAAATTATTCTGCCATTTGAAAAGCACATACTGAAATGCACTGCATGAATCTTTTCTCACTGTGTACACATTTATGCATGTGAGAAGTAAGCATGCAATTTCTGCTGCACTGTAATTTCATGCTCTTGTATACTGTGTGAAGAAGTTATGTAAAGGCATTCAGGCGATAGTTAAATCTGTTAATCCTGTTGGCATTGCATCTAAGTGCCTCATTTGATTTCAGAATTGAATCTCTGTATTTGGCTAGTGGCTGAGTGCATTTCACAACAGAGTGACTGTGCAATGCCCATTGCACGTTTTAGGTGTCTGATGCCCTCGCAGTTGTCATTACGGAGTTCAGACCTTGCTTTTTACCTCTGTGCTGTAAGAATGAACAAAACTGTCTGTTTTCATTGTTCCTGTGATTCCAGCTGCATTTCATTGCATCACTTCAGAGTTGTATCTGTTCATGCAGCTAATCATGCAGTTTGGGAAAATTGTACAGCTGTCTACATCACTCACAGATACCCTAGTTTTATTGCAGTGTATGTTTCAATAACTCAAGTCTATTGATGCTGCCAGAGGCTTTGGCACAGCTGCTGCAACCTCTGCTTCTGGTTTAAGAACTCTCACCAAACAACACCTGCTTTAGTGTTAGCTAGAACTTAAAAGACTTTACTTCTGGATCCTCACATTCCCTGCAGATTTCTAAACTATTTCTTTCACGAGTTCAAAGTCTTGATCGTGATCTTCCAGCTACAGGTAGTAAGGCTTGAAAAACATGCTCTATGTTGTTGCTGATTTAACTAAGGCATGGGGCACTGTCTGTTAGTCTGCAAGCAGATGTGACTGTCTTGTTATGTTCATGTTCAGCTTTTCAAGCATTTATGTCAGCATGAAAGGCTACAGCCTGTTCCAGAGGAAATTCTTGTTACAGATGGAGTGAAATAGGAATATATACTCTTTCATCTGTTCTGTTCATAAAATTATAGAATCCTTTAAGGGTTTGGGTTGGAAGGGACCTTAAAGCCTGTCTGGTTCCAACCCCTGCCATGGGCAGGGACCCCTCCCACCAGCCCAGGTTGCCCCCAGCCCCATCCAGCCTGGCCTTGGGCACTGCCAGGGATGGGGCACCCACAGCTCCTCTGGGCAGCCTGGGCCAGCGCCTCACCGCCCTCATGGTAAAGAATTTCTTCCTCGTGTCTAACCTAATCCTACCCTCTTTTAGTTTAAAGCCATTACCCCTTGTCCTGCCACTCTACTCCCTGACACAGAGTCCCTTCCCAGCTTTCTGCAGCCCCCTTTAGGCCCTGGCAGGCCACTGTAAGGTCTCCCCAGAGCCTTCTCTTCTCCAGGCTGAACCACCCCAACTCCCTCAGCCTGTCTCCATAGCAGAGGTGCTCCAGCCCCTTGATCGTCCTCATGGCCTCCTCTGGACTCACTCTAATAATTCCATGTCCTTCTTGTGCTGGGGGCCCCAGAGCTGAACGCAGGGCTCCAGGTGGGGTCCCAGAAGAGTGGAGCAGAGGGGGAGAATCCCCTCCCTCACCCTGCTGGCCACGCTGCTTTTGGTGCAGCCCGTGGTACGGGAGGTTTTCTGTTCTTGGTAAGGTTGACCTCAGACTCCGCTTATGAAAAAAGTTTGTGTCCTGTGTACAGCTGATGGCTTCCTGCTTAGCACTATCAGATCACAAGCAAAAATTCCAAAATCACCGAAGCTCCCAAGTGCAACAAATTTGTCTTTGAATCTATATTAAATTTCTCAATAACTGACAAGTAAACAGATTAGAGTTGAAGTTAATTGGAGTAGTATCCTTGAAATGCATCATCTAGCAGGCAATGTTTTAGCATGAAGATGTAAGCAATAATGAAATAAGGTAGGCTTTTCCAACCCTGATACTGTAGCAACTGTTTTTTACATAAGATGGTAAGAATCTGGTGGAATGTAGCTAAATGCTAGAAGCTTCATTTAAAGGTCAGTGTTGATTTTTTTCCTGTGCAGTATAGCAAAAGTTGGTTCTACAGGCAATGGAAGAAAAATCTTATTCTGTGTAAAATTTATATTTAATATACTTACGTCAGCGAAGACAACTAATTCTGTAAGCTTTTCTTAATTCTCTTAAATTAGCTCAGATCTCTTATTTCTTAGCTGACTAGAGGCATTTTAAGATGTCATTTTTGAGAGCAGCCAATCACAGTGAATAAAATCAAGATGCTTTGATGTCAGATGGTGCTGTTTTGGGGTGTGTGTGTGTGTGAGAGAGAGAGAGAGGGAGGGAGGGAGGGAGGAAGGGGAGGGGGTTATTTAATCTAGCAGAGTGGCAGTATTACTTCAAGTGACCCTTAGGTCATCATTCAAATGTTTTTCTTATGTTTCAGATAGCTTGAATTCCTTGGGACTCTCTCATGAGCTGTTTTCAATATGATATAACTCTCATATCAAAACTGTAGATAAAGCTGGAAACATGTGAGAGTTGAGCAATGTTGAAGGGCATATCTTCCGCATGACTTATATGGGAGTTGATCCATTTCCTTTGACAAAAAAAAAAAATCTGTCCCACTTAATTACTGCTTTTGTTTATAAGTGGTTTGTGCTTTCATTTCTGCATCATAAACCACATCATAAACCTCTGCTAATTTATTATCTACTATGGTAACAGAGAGATAGACCCTTGCTGTGAAATGGATTCTGTTGTGTTAGCAACTTTCTTTATTAAAAGCTCCTGGCTGGGGAGGGTGGTGGGGACCAGTGGAAGAAATGGTGTTTAGCTCAACCTCTGAAACCATGCGATGCTCAGCTTGGATTTGCTGGTCTCGCCTGCTTGAGAGGAAAAAATGGGTCTTGTCTGTGATCCTTGTTTGTCAACTCCTTTGTTGCTTAATTAATCAGAGTAGTAACGTCACAGAAAAGTAGGATTTCAAGGGCTGCTTGGAGTTCAGTTAGTCTCATCCCATGCCCCAGGCAGAACCAAATATTGCTAAGTCATTCCTGGTAGGTTGTGTCTAAGCTGTTGTTAACGGTCTCCAATGACGAGGACTTCACAGCTTTGGATGCGATCTATTTCAATACTTTGCTAGTCTTAGACATGAAGAAAATTTTTGTAACAATTTTTAGAGGTAATGCAGCCAAAAAAAGCCACTGGTGGTTTATAAGGAGAGCTGATTAGGGAGCTCGTGAGTCCTTTCAGTGGGATACTTTCATAATTAAAAACTTTAGGTAATACTACGCAGACATAAATGTGTAAATATAGGGGAAAAAAATCAGAAATTAGTTGAGTTGATGTTGCTGAACTGAAATATTTTGACAGGTGCTTGTCAGGTTCTTATATTGGATATGTTCCCATGAAACAGATTGGTTTCAATAAAACTATTTTTTGGTGAAAATCTGTTCTTTTTATCAGCTGTAGGTGTAACAGAAAATTCTGATCGTTTTATTTGCTCTATTTTTCCAACTGAAGATTAAAGAAAAACCTGGCATAGCAATTACAATGGTAAAATGCTTGCACCTCTGCTGCAATAAGGTTAACGACTGGGGGCAAATTCTGCTGTATGCACGCACCGAACTGCATCTTCCTGGGCTTGTAGCTCTGCTTCTGCAGTGAGGTGCTGCGAAATGTGACTCAAGGGTCGGGATTTGACGCTGTCTATTCTGTTGGTGATACCAAAATGTTGAACTTCTGAAGATTTGCTGGTTTGGGGAGGTTTGAGCACCTTGCTGAAGCAAAGACGGGCTGAAGCATTAAGATTTGGCACTGACTTGGGCGTGGGATACCAAACTGGATGGGCAGCTCCTTGAGGTGAAAGAGAACCCCGAGCCTGGCTGCTGTCTGTGTTGGGCATTTAGGATCCTGCTGGTGTCCGGCTTTGGAGCTCGGAAGGAAGTTTCTGCTCATCAGGCATGCTCCGCCCCTTGCCATTGCAAGGGTTTGGGGTTGAGGTCCAAACCAAGGGCAGGGTTTTGGTGACCCTCCTTCCCATGCACTCTTCAGAGTCAGAAGGAAAATTCCTGCTCTCCGGTCAGATTCACGTGAGAATTTTGTAGCTCACGGGAAGCCTTTGGTCCACAATGCACATGGAAATCTGTTGCATGTGCACAGCACAACTGAGCTGTGTGACAAGGGAAGGGCTGGGATGAAGGCAGTGTTGGATCATCATGACCAGCTCCTCCGTGAAGTAGACTGTCTCTTCTGGTTTCACCTTCCTTCAAAAATAACATCATATTTTACAATTTTCATGGCAGCTGGTGCAGGTCTCTTTTCATAAAATACTCTTCAAGAGTCTGGGGGGAGAAATGAAAAATATAAAGTCATTTAAGATACAAGTTAGGTCAATTGAAAAGAATTAAACATTTATTTTTCCTCAAAGAAATAATTGGTTAGAGAAATAAAGAAACTTTGTACCATATTTTGAAGAGATATATGTACTTTAAGACAACACCTTTCACTAATTGTTTTTTATTTGCTTTATTTGAATGCTTCCTCACCATGGATTATTACTGGTGCACCAACAATTAAATTGTATCCCTCCCCCCCTTTCTTCTCCAGGATCCTTCGCTGTTGAATGGCAAAGTGACGCTGCATCAGGTTACTGCTGGGACTGTGCTATCAAGGCAAGGAGATCAGGTGAGCAAGTATTCTCTGGGAGCAGAGAGGGGGACAAAAGAGTCTGGCTTGATCTCCAGCCCCGTCACACAAGGGGAAAGGACACACACGTTGATTAAAAACACTCCACTGCCCCGTCTGCTCCCAAGCCTTCTCTTTTTGTGCTGAACAATCCCAGCCTCTGCCTCTTCTCAGATGCGGAGTAGCAGCATAGCCAGAGCTGCAGAGGAAATCTGGTAGTTCATTTTCAACTTTTTAGGTACCTTCCTGAGAAGGTATGGAGACTAAGCAGCTTTTTTGTATTGTTTTTTTTTTTTTTTTCCCTTTTTTTCCAGGCCCTGCACTGCCAGCCTTCAAGATGTCATTCCACGTTATTTGTTTATAGCAAAGTGTATTCAGGATATAATAAGACTTATAATAATATTATGTAAATAGACAAGCTTATGCAAAGCAAGAGGCAGTTCCAAATACAATGCTTCTGTATTCTCCTTTGCTGAACTGTGATATCCCTCCTCATGCTGCAGTGATTACTCCATTATCTGTTTGCAATTTTGTTTTTATTTCTTGATCTTACAGACACAGCCTTTATTTTTCATAACCATGCAAAGAGAAACACATTTTTCAATATTGTGGCTACTTAGTTTTAAATATTCATAACCTTTTAATAATTCACTGTTGTGTCTTATTTTATCGCCTAATTGTTTAAAAGCTGTAGAGAGCTTTCTGGAAAACAGATTGGTCATGATAGTACTGTCATTGCGATAATTGCTTTTAAAATCTGTGGGGATTTTATTGGGCTCTGTCTCTGTTTTCACCAGGATGTTAATGTTTGCTTCGTGGTCTCGGGGATGCTTCATGTGTACCAACGGAAGATAGACTCCGAGGAGGACACCTGCCTGTTCATCACCCATCCAGGAGAACTTGTGGGACAGCTTGCTGTCCTGACTGGGGAGCCCCTGATTTTCACTATCAAGGCTAATCGGGACTGCAGCTTCCTATCTATTTCGAAGTCCCATTTCTATGAGTGAGTTCTGCCAAGGAAACGTTTATTTTTATTTTTTAAATCTATTTTATGGCCCTTTTGATTAAATGTGAGTGGTGGATATATGTGCGGTGCAGCACTGCTACCATACATCGTGTTGTAAACCAGATAATGTATGTGAGGATTTTAAGTACTGAGGTGAGCTCTGACCAATCTGTCAGATGGGTTTTTATCTTCAGTATGAGGTAATGCAGGGAACATACTAATATTAAATGGCGATTATATCTTCTTTGTTCCAGGTTTATAGAACACTTAACCCAATGGGGTGTGATTTATGACCTGAGATTCATAGATTTCATAATGCAAATAAGAGAATCTGGCCAGAGTCCGTCTTTTCTGGGTTAAGCATTTCTTTGTCAGGCCATTTCTCTCAAACGCAATATCCTTTTTTGCTGGAGAACCACATTAGTTCTGTTTCTGACCACAGTAATCAGCCCAGGCTGCTGGATATGTTGTGAGTGATAGGTCTTGGTGTAACTGGAGGTTACAATGCTCACTGATGGAGCAGGTCAAAGAATAATGCCCCAGTGCGAGATGGGTGGTACCTTTTTGGAAGTAATGCGTGAGTTGACTTACAGCTTACAGGGTGATATAGGCGTTTATTAATTAAGAAAACACCCAGACACGCTCACCACTGCTAAAATGACTGTGGCTAGTCTCATTGTCCAATATTAATGATTAATACTCTTGATTCTGAGCCTATTGTTAAGATTTAGTGCTAGTTCACACGTAATTTGTATCAAATACCTCTATTTCCTTTACTAAACTCCTTTTTCAACTCCTTCTTGAATGTGCTATCGCATAGTCTTGTGTTATACGTAGACTTGTTGACGTGTTTTCTAGGCAACTATTATGTGGTATATTTCTGTGTACTTTTTACTTTCTAAGTAATTTGAATTGTTTGTGTTCCTGATCAGTTCTTGCCCTGCAACTTTGTTTTTCCACCTCAGGCAAAAGGCTGTGTTCTGTAAAACTGAACTTGCTGTTCTCAGCAATGTGCTTGGTTGATTAGGTGTGTTTTTCCAAGCCTATGCAGTGGATGTCAACTCTTTGACCTAATTTCTGATAGATACTCCCCTCTTGTGCCATTCTGTGCAGCACCAGATAAATTTCATCTAAACTTTTCTTCTTTCTTTCTATTGTTTTCCCACTTGTTCCCAACTTTAAATTTCATTTTGAGTTCTCAGCCAGCCAGCCGGTTTCTACCTTTTTTCCTCCCTCACTCCTTCTGTTCTAATATCTAGTCCTGGACTGGCTCTGTCATGTTCTTGAGCTCGTTTTCATGAGATTTCTCTTTTTAGAGTTGTCTCTTGTTTATTCCAGCTTAAGCTTTTTGCTTCCATTAACTGGTCAGTGATCTCTAATGCAACTTGTCACCTTTTCTTCATTTGGGGGATGTTTCCTAGTCCATCTTTTTCTCATTTAAGCCGTCCTTTGCCTATTCAGTGCATTTGTCTGTCTCTGTGATCTTTCAGCATTAAATCATCAAAACTTTTCCAGAAACCAAAGTTTTATATCGTTTCCAGCTCCTGTTCCCATATTTTAAAATGTTGTTACAGAAAATCTTTCAAATGCATGACTTCTTCATCTGTATGTTCTCTTAGTTTTGCTTCAAACTCCGAGAAAGGAAAAGCTTATTGAAAAAATCAGAAGTTTTATTTTTCACTTATCATGCAGAATTCTTTGTGCATAGTCCTACAATCTTAGGCTTTCTCTTTTTTCTCAGAATCTCTCTCTCTGATTTGTTTTTTTTTTTTTTTTGATCTTAGTGACCAGAAGAAACTTGACCAGAACCTCCATTATTCTCATTATTTTCCAACAATTCTCTTTTCCTTTCTTGTCACATATATTACTTTTTTCTTTGAGGTGTCCCAGAACATTGTATGTGTTTTTTCTCATTAGTTAATGAGAAGGTGAAGCAGAAAGAATGTGGTCAACAGTTGCCATCAGGCGAAGAGCACAGAAATGGAAGTAGCCCAGGGTTTAGAATTGCAGGTTGGATGTTGGGCAACAGATTAAATCCTTTTAACTGAAATTTTGGGACAGGAGCCTTTATGTGGTGCTAATATGCCTAAATAACTCTCTGCAAATGTAGAGTTTAAGTATAGGGGTGACACAAGCTGATTATATAGTATATACCTTAAATGCTTTTCTATTTTGCTGAAGTGATGTACTAAGTGTGCAGTGCCTACGCTGCAACTGTTGGTGTCTCCTGACGAAAAATGTAATCAAGTTGTCACCAGGCTCTCTTGAGGGAATATGCTCAGGTTCTGCAGTACGAGGCAGTAGGACTCTGTCACATTTTCTGCTTAAGTAAATTTCACAGTTCAGAGTCTAATCATGTGTGCTTGCCAGAGAAGCAGAAATGCTTTGATTTTGATTTTGTATTGCCAGCCAAGCTGAGTATCAAATTGCATCCACATCCGCAAGAATATCTCTGTAGTTCTCAGTCTTTCACAGGCACCAGGTTAGCCCTTTCATAGCTGTTAGCTTGCTAGTGAGGAATCCTGAGGATCCCTTCAGAAACAGGTTTCTGTGGTAGGGAGCTTTGGCTTTTCATTTTTGTCATGCCAGTCATGTGCCAAATGGATGAGAAATGAAAATTCCCCAGTGAAAGGAAGGAAACCTAGCTGATAATGTAGGAAAAAAAAATCTTTTCTCTTCTTGTGCGTGAGGGTGGGCTTTTACCTTCCATGCTAATAGTCTTGAAGCTACATAGCAGTCAGTGAAATAATAGAGAGCTCCAGACTGAAATTAAAAGCAGCCTCTTACTAGTTTACATTTAGAGTGCATTAAGTATTAAGATACATATCTTGAGAGAGGAAAAGGTGTAAATGGCTTATTGATTTCAGCAGACAGCCTACGTGGGTGGAGACTTTGGGAGCTAAACAAGCAAGTAGAGTAAAAATAATGAGCTAAAGCATTCAGGAGATTTCAGGGGGCTTATTTCTCCGTTAGAGCAGCTTAGAAGGGGAATAGGACTGGGGGTTTTGTGTGTATGTTGAGGGATTAGGGTTTTTTGTTTCCCAGAGTTTATTTTGGGGTGTCGTTTCCAGCTCCTTTGTCCTTTGCCCTGAGTCACATTAGTGTGGTAAAGTTCCCATAAGATAACATGTTGCTTACAAGTGCAATAATAATAGTTCGTCAAAACCAAGGTAGTCTGAGACACCCTGTGTCGGAGATAGCAGGGGATGTGGAAACCTCAGGGTGAGATAAAAGGGGCAGGAGAGGAAAGCTGCCCTGCGGTTTTGTAATCCTGTTTTGATGGCTGGACTTGAACTGGTGCTGAATGTCAGAGCTGATGCTCAGTTTAACTTGACTAGTAGCACGTATGAATGTGAATGTGGTGAGCTCAGCATGGACTCAGCATGTAGGGATGTACTCCTGCAAATCTCTTCTGTTTCAAATTCAGGGATTTCAGTTGAAGAAATCACAAGCTTCATTACCGCAAAAAGAAGTTGAGGCATTGGGTGAGGAAGAATAGAATCGTCACGTGTGATGGACGTGAAAGCTCCCCACAGTACCCTGTGTGATGCACTTGACCCATTGCTGTCAGCTCAGGGTCTCTTGCTGCAGCTGTAGGACTGACTAACGGCAGAACCGACACTTTCAAAACTTTAGGGCAGTATTTCATCCAGGCTGTGAGGAGCTCCTGGAAAGTCTGCTTTTAATATCACATTCTGGGATGATGTATGACTTTCTCTGAATTCTGCCAAGTTACAGTGAGCCACAGCCTTATTGCCGGAGAGGATTGTCAGTGAAGACTGACAGTGCTCCTTCCACATGCTTTTCTCCCCACCTTTCTATTTTTTAGGCTAAGGAGGTTAGATGTGATGCTCGCGTGATTTGTGCTTAGCTGAGAATTCCTACACATGCAGGGGGTCTCATAAGCAGATTGCCTTATGGCAGTTCTTATCTTCATTGTGAAGGGAACACTGATGAAGGATAAGATGTGTATTTCAAATTCTTTTTTGTTTCTGCCCATGTGTGGCTTTAACATAGCTCTGTCATCTCCCTCAGTGTGTGCTTCACCTACTGGGTCTGCATGCACTTCTTGCTTCTTTCTGAATTGTGCTGCCTCTTGTGAAATGCCCGCCTTAAGGTGGTATACCATGGCCCAGCAAGAATTCAGTTGCTATCGATGCTTCACGGGAACAGAAGAGGTACTGTACCAGGTGTACCATCTAGGGAAATGTGCGATCAGCTCACTCCTGTGGAGTAGTACTTCAGTAAGAGTTGGAGTGCTTACTCACAAGATGCTGGGATGCAGTGATTCCTAGTCTAAAAAGAATGAGAAATAAGACATTCGCTGACAGTGATTGGGTGTCTGAGAGGGAGATTTCCCTCAGGCCTAGTGGTGCAGAGTTTGCAGTTATCACTGGCAGAATGTTCCTAAAGTTCTTTGGTTTGGGAAAAGTGCTAGATATCTGATTTCTTTAATACTAGAGACCTTTAAGCATCACTCAAAAGATATGGTATGAAGATCAGAAGCTTTGTTAGAAGACTTTTCTGTTCTTTGTGGTCTTTGCAACAGAAAAAAGGAATTATTTGAAATATTTGAACTTCTGAGCACATTTTTTTTTTAGGAGTATCAGGCGTTAGATACAATACGGTTCTGATCTGAAATAAAATCCGTGAGCATGTGTGAGAGCAAGAGGTGTAGAATGGCAGGGAGGGACAGTCTTTGGGGCAGTACAAATGTTTTTCTGAGTCATGGGAGACCTGGGTGAATGGTGATTTTGGAGAGTGGTTCATAAACAAGAGCTAGCATGGCTCTCATCCATCCCACTGCATGGGCTTGTTTACCAGTCTGTACCTGTTCCTGCCTTGGGGAACTACCTAAATAACGCTTCTTGTTTTCTAGGATAATGCGGGAGCAGCCGAGTGTTGTGCTTGGTGTGGCTCACACTGTTGTAAAGAGAATGTCCTCATTCGTGAGGCAAATTGACTTTGCCCTGGATTGGATGGAAGTTGAGGCCGGGCGCGCTGTTTACAGGTAAGATGTAGACAAAGTTCTGTGTTGTTGGTTCAATATTCAAGTTTTCAGTGTTAAGGAGCTGTGCTCCCTCGGTAACATATGGAATAAAAACTCTTTGGAATAAATTTATCAATTCCATCAGGTTTATGTTTGCCTATTTTGAGATTTTTTTTTTCTTCTGCAGTACTCTTCAACGCTGCTTTAGTGAGTTGTCTCCAGTGGTTATTAAAATCCTTTCATACTATTCTTCGTACTTTGTGTTGTCTTAGAAAGCTTTTAAAGTGACATAATAGATTAAGACGTAGACAGTTGTATGTTTGGTGGTAGTTTCTGCATTTTTAAGGGCACGAATATCTTTTGTTCATGAAGTATTTTGGCCTTTCTAAAACAAAGAATGGAACTGAAAAGTAATTTGGATAGGATTATTCAATAGTAGATTGAAAATAAGAATTACACTTTATGTTTAAGGGGTAGAAGTTATCCTTGGGAAAGCTTAATTGTATGGATTTTGTACTAGAATGTAATTGAGGCATTATATGGTTGCATTGGTGGAAGAATAAAAGTCTAATTTAGTCATATAAATTACAATCACGGTACACACACTATTTCTGCAGCACTAATGCTAATGGAAACTTTTGATTACTGTGTGTATCAAAACAAATGTAGTTGCCAACGTCTTGTTAAAAGCTTTTGGAAGTTTAGTTTTAACTCCACTACCAGAAGTATTGTACTTGGCCTGCGTGCTACGTTACGCTGGAAATCTGCTTACCAAATAGCATTCTTAATCATGCAAACATGATCTGGCAAAAACTTCCCAAGCAACTAGCATGAGTGCACTAAAATCAATCTAAACCCCGAGTCACTCAGGGCTTTTTTCCCCTCTTTGACCTGCAGAATCTCTCTATGCAGCCACATCAGCCTTGCAGTGACAGCAAGCCCCTGCTGTAAGCAGTAACGAGCCTGTCATCTCCTCTAGAGATCACTTGTGTCCTGGGCATCTGTGTCCAGACCCAACGCTTACCAGCTGTTCAAAGCCTGTACATTTAAACATTAAAACATATTTCCTAGTCACCTTTTAACAGGTGTTTGTTCAGTTTCTTGTTTTCTTATGTTTAACTGTTAATAAAACATTTTCCTATGGCCTCTAAGGCTGTTAAAGAAAATCGATCAACTTATTAAAAGACTTCAGATGCATCTGCTGAGCGAAGAAATTCATGAATGCTTGTCATTGGCTGTTCTTTCTGTAGGCAGGGTGACAAGTCAGACTGTACGTACATTGTGTTGAATGGTCGGCTCCGCTCTGTCATACGGATGGATGATGGAAAAAAGCACCTGACTGGTGAATACGGCCGAGGAGACTTAATTGGAGTGGTAAGGATCAGTTTCAAAAATGAATGGTTCAGATGAGAATTTGGTATTGGTATTGGCCCTACATAAAACAAACATTCTCACTCTGGTCAGGTGTTAGTCTTAGTTAAGACTTTTGACACATTGTAAAGACAGAAAATCACTTCTACCTGGAATCTCGTATGATAATACATGAATGGGATTATTAGACTTGATTTAAAGACAAAAAAAAAACAAACCAACCTCCCTCAGAGATGAGCCAAAAAGCCCATCACGCCACTGTTTTTTTAACGTGGGTTACATTTGTTTCTGTGTTGAGGTAAGTGCAACTGCTAAAATAGTTCAGGAAGAACTGAAGGAATGTGCACTGAATAGTCATATGAAATGCTGTATTGTAGAAAGACTGAGTCTGGGGCCCCTACTGGTGTCAAGTCTAACCTTCATGTTAGCAGAGCTAACTTCAGGTCTGCATCAGGCTGGTCAGAGACTGTGCAGTTATTTAAAAGGTGTTAGTGCAACTTTTGACTTCAAAACTGTACTATTTATCCATGTTTAACTTCTCTCCGATGTTTGGTTTATTGTTTGTTTCTCAGATCTGGTTGAACAATTGAAACAGGGATCCTGCATCATAAGTGCGCATGACTTGCTTGATTTTTGTGTTAGAAGGCTTCTGAAATGCTGAGATTTGTTCAGGCCCTCTTCTGCTTTCTGAGTTGAAAAGTAAACATTTACTGGTATCTGTTTATAGCCAGAATCAGTGTACCTCTGAAGAAAGAAAACGTGTGAGTTGGTAGTAGTAATAGAGGAAGAAATTGTTGTTTATAGAGACCAAGAGGGAGAGAATGGACTGCAGAGCTCTTTTTCCTCTAGAGAACCGATTCAAGATTACGTTGATTGCAAAAGGTGGTATTTCTGATCCAGAATTCGAGTGTGCCTAGCGTAGAAGTTCCTGTCTTCTGCTTCCTTACTTCTTCCCCTTGATCACTGTAACGTCTAATGGAGAACTCTGTCTTCTGTGGCTGCGGCAGGAGTACATCAGCATGTGAGACCTGGTAGTCCCTGATGGCAGGTGGGTTGCAGGCTTGGCCTGTACCTGCATTGTAAAATATTTGCAGCACAGGTCTCTGGTACTTGGAGACCAGCAGCTGACCTAATATCCCAGCTATTTTGTTTGGGAGAAGTAAGAAATTTTCATCTAACAAGGGCAAAGTCTTTGGGCCTTTTTAATATGTGCCCACAGCTGACTGTGACTTGCCTGGTAACTTTAAGTTGTACACAGTGCTGATGTGACTGCAACAGTTACAAGAGACGAGTCTGGTGATGCTCCCTGCAGAGCACAGAGGTGTTCTGAACTAGTGACTGTACCACGTCTGTTTTAGCTGCACGTGGACAGCAGTTCAGGATGTCTTCCCAAGGTCAGTGCTACTTCTGGTTTGGGACTGCGTTTGGAGAAACCAGTCTATTTTTGCTGCTAGGCATGCCTGCAAATTTTTTTTTTCTTTTGGGGGCATCTCTTTAGGATACCTCATTAGAGGTAAAAATGATATAGTTTGACAGGAATAAAGGATGTGTGACTTTTGTGACTAACTGTGCTGGTGTGAGGTCTCTTACTGTGTGAATAAGGCGCTGGCGGTTTTGACACGTACAGGTATTTTCCTGCTCTTGTTCACCAGTTGCAATCAGCAGCCACACTGTCAAGCTTCTGGAGTTTTGCAGAGCTCCCAGGTTAAGATAACCGAGCTGTTCTACTTTCTGAAAGCAGTTTTGGGTGACAGTGGAGCATGTGGTTGAAATTCTCCCTATCTGTATAAGCAGTGGTGCCTTCTTTGGCAGAACATTTCATGCTGGCTCAACTGTTTATCTGGTGAGGAGAGAGGTTGATGCGGTGGATGGACTGGTATGTGCTTGCTGTAACAGTGCCCTGCTCGTGGGTGAGTTCCTGGGCATGGATACAGAAATACGCGTTTAGTTTGTATCTGAACTAAAGTCACTTTTCTGGATCCATGCTATGACATGAATCATCTGAAGACTTTTGTGACTCTGTGGACGTCATCTACTCCTTCCTACCCACGGCTCCCAGGCCCACTGACTCATGCTGCCATTTGTTGAACGAATCTCGTTGCTCTGTCTGTCTTTTGAAAAACATGGGGGAGGATTTGTAAAGATTGCCAAGATTAATGTAGTCGTTCTTTGCAGAGGGCATTAGTAAAATGACATTTTTCCTTTTAAAAAGATTTGTTTATCCCGTTCTGCAAGATCTGTTGTAAACCTTTAAAAGCCTGCTATATGTTTATTTTTTTCTTTGTTCTTCCAGAAGATGAAGGGACTGGAGGGTTCTAGGTGCTTGCAGGAATTAAATTACTGGCTGGTATTAGTAATTGGTAGTGTGGTCAACCTGTGGTGTATTCTTCCCTGAAGTTTCTTCAATACCACTGTGTCATTCTGAACTGTGGACACTAACATGATACAAAAGTCTTGTAATTGATGTATTTTTGTTTATTCCCTTTATCTTAGAACTTTAAAAATGCTGTGTGTCATATGCGTAAGAGATGAGTATCTGTCATTTCTGCTTTCAGAGGAGAAGTCCTGAAAAATGAAGGATTTCAGACAAGATGTTAATTTTTCAAGCGTGTGCAGGCGCTCCCGAGGCTTAACTTGTGGCTCGAACTGTTTTGTTCCGTATACTGACTCAGTGGCATCTGTTCCTGAGGTCTGTCAGTTCAGGGGGAGAAGAACAGATAAGATATTGCAAAGTTTGCTTTCTTCGTGTTGTTACTTGGAGTTGACCAGAGTAGTTATGTGTGGGAAACGTTCGCTGTTCCTCGAGCGCCTTGTAAGAGGGACGATGCCAGCTGCTTGCTGCTGCTGATCCGTTCGATGGGCAGTTCCAGCTGTATCAGGTGATGTCAAAACTCGTTGGAAGGCCTTCCATGTAATTGTCAGAGGACAATGATGGATCTATGCAGTAATTCCCTCATGTATGAAATACAGTTGATGACAGTGCTGTTGTCTAGAGACTCTGGTTTGACCCATTTAGGGGAGAATCTTTTAATTTGTTGGTGCCATTTCCCACAGATTCACATGTGGAAAAACGTTGAAGCTTTATCACTCTGTTACGTAATTGTGACTTCATTAAATTGCTGTTTGAGCTAAAGGGTAAAATGAAAGGCACCTCCTCTAGCTTTTTTTTTTCCATCATGTCCAGGTGTTCTCCAGAAGAAATTAAGGGGGGAAAAAAAAAAGTAGAACTCTTGCAGAATAATCTCCTGCCAAAGAAAAGTTATTTGTATACTGCCTTCTCCCCTCAGATACCTGGATGGAGACAGAACCTTCAATGTAATTAGCTTTTTATGAGTTAACACTGTGGCTTCAGTGGAAAGGCTGCGGTGTTTCTAAGACAGAACACCAGACAGTTCTTAGGGAAGTTGATGACAGCTGTTGAGCTTATAATATTTTTAAAAGCTGGTCTGTTGCGTACGTCATAGCTAGACTTATCCGTGGCCACCTGCCTCAGAAAACTGCTGTCTTCAGTATCTTACTAGAAAACCAGCTGGCTTTCAAAAGATGTCCTGCTGGGGAAGTAGCAGCGATGTTTTGGTTACTTCAAGATTCTTTCTGCCTCTCTCTAACAACCAGGGCGCCCTTCCTTAGTAGTAGGATGGTACCCATTCATTTGTGGGTAGCAAAACCAGTGCAAGAGGATATTTGTGCCCTACCATTTTCAGTGCAAGGCAGCACAAGTGATAAATTGCAGAGTGCTCATCTGCCAGTGCAGCAGCATACCAGTTCTGCTCTGCAGGAAATCACACTTGGTTTCAGAAATAATGGCTATTTTAAGTTTTTTTTTTAGATGTTAAGCTCTTTGTCTCATTAATGTTAATATAGTTAAATGTGCATGGCTTTTTTCTGTAAAAAGTTGAAAACCAAGAATAATCTGTAAATGGCTTATGATTTCCTCAGGGGTTTGGAGCATTGTCCGTTTGAAATGTAACACTGCTAGAAATCTTTAATTGCATACTAATCCTCAAAGGAAACACCGGTATCAGGATTACACTTGTCGGGCTTTTGTTCTTTATCAGTATTAATGTTATCATACACTGCCTGCTTTTGACAGTGGCAAAGCTAGCTGAATATCCTTGTGCCCTCAACAGCAGCACTAACACTGGGCAAGTTCTGCTCTGTTTAGGCCATTTTGTTTTGTAATTTTGAAGAGCGTGGATTCTTTTTTATTTTGCCCATTAGTTGCATGTAACTTTTTTCAAGCCATGAGTTCATTTCTAAAGCTTTAAGTTAGTAGATAGTCTTAGGTAATCTTAGGTGAATTCAGGTTAGTGCACCTCAGGTGCTCTGCACAGGCTGTATCTATGGAAATTGGAGGCAGATGAGGTCCAAGAAGTCACCTTAGTATTGAGCTGGAACATGTGGTTCTGGAAGGAGGTGTTCTCCTTCCATCTCTTCTGCCGCCTGTCTTGGTAATATGTTACTAAAAATTATTACTTGCCTAGCATCTTAGGTGTGAAATTGTAAAGAAAAAAAATAATGGTATTTACCAGCAGAGAAGTGAGATACGGGAAGACTTGAGAAATGAGTTCATATTTGCACAGCTGAATTAGTGTCAGACTGAAATTAGAAGCTCAGTGTCCTTATTTCCAAACCTGTTTTGGGGGCGTTCTTGCTGGAATGAAGTCACTGCTTTGATTTTTCTGAACCTTGGCTTCCTAGGGGCTTCCTCACTTAGTGTGAGCTGTTGAGTAGTGTATGTGGTTCAGATTCTCTTATCTACCACAATTTGTTCTCTTATCTACAACAATTTATCTTATATCTTGATTTGTCTCAAGTTCTAACAGCTGATGAAGGTAGGAGACTGTTCATAACTGAAATAACATATAACTGGTGTTAATTTATCTGACATTAATATTATGTGGGTAGGTAATCTGGTTTAGTAGGTGCCACAGATAAAACTGCAGAGAGCTTTATCTCCTTAGCCAAATGCTCTTTAGAGAATATAAGGACCTTTGACAGACAGTGATAGATGTGGTGACCTGCTGGATTTCAAGCAGGTGACTTCATTCATCAGACTGTCACTCCATAAGCTGATTTGTGTCCCTTCTGCTTCCAGCTAAGCTTCCTTTTGATAACATCATTGCTATTGTCCATGTATCAGTTAACTTCTGGTACAGCTTCTGATCCCCACTTCAGGACCATCCCACATTTCACTTTTCTTCTGCTCTTTTCTCCTTCCCATTTTGAGAAATGTTGCATCAAGCTAGACTGGCTTGGGAATGGTGAGAGTTAATACCTTGTCCCCTTTAACCTTTGCAAAATGTACGAGTAAGTTTATTAGCAAAAATTGTTTTTTTCTTGATTATAAATTTTCTTTTTGGCAAGCAACATTAAGTAGAAGAGAATTGTGATCTCTTTTATCATGAAAATGCTTGGAGGCCTGTGAATAGTGAGATGCAGAGTCCAGCAGAGGTGAAAAAAAGTATTCGTGGAGGAAGAGTCAGCAGTGAAGAATGGGGAAGGATGTTGCTAAAGTTCCAGCCGGGGTTGGTATGCCTGTGATGTCAAGCTGAGTCAAAGGCAATCAGATTTCTCCCTTGTAGGAAAGCATTTGAGCAGGTCACCATGTTCTGTTATCTCTTCTTCCATCGTTGAAATTCAAGCACCATTTCATCATAACAGGAGTGTGCCCGTCAGTGGTATTGCTCTTCAAACAGCTTCAATAAATTTCATGGATTTTTCTTTTTTGGTGGGTGCTCCAGGTAGCATTTGGTATACTTGTGAGGTTTTCTGCTTGTTTGTTTTTCTTTTGTTTCCACTGTCATGTTATATTAGGGGAGTGAAATGTGCATGCAACTTCCCATCTTTTCTACAGTCACATGTAAATAGGAGTGAAATTTAAATACACTAGGGAAGTCTGTTAGCAATTTCCTTTCCCTTTTCTGTCCCTTCATTACATTCACTGCTGCTACAGGACTGTCATTGCACTGGTACAAAATGCAGGCTCAGTCCTCTCAGGAGAACCTGACTTCCACTGCCTTAATTACAAAAGGTAGGAAGCTCAGTCTTAATTTTTGCATATATTCCATGTACGTGTGTCTGTAAGTGTGTATATATGTCTTGTATATCTATGTGTATATATGTGCATGTGTATATAAATCTTATTTATATGCATATAAATAGGAGAGAGGGGTTTGGATTCTTTTTTCTGCACAGCAAAAGTGCTGGATGTCCTCAGTCATGGGGTTAACTTGGCACACAAAGGATTGCAGAAGGTGGTTGTTAGAACAACTTTCAAGAGTACATGGTGTACTGCATTCATCCGCTGGCACTGCTCCCACAAATAGCATCGATTTGCAGCTTGTCTGGTTGCTTTTCCCACTCATTCATTGCTTCCAGCAGTGTCTCCTCCTTTGTCCTTTTCAGATACAAGCGAGTTAACGTTTTAGATCCTTCCTAACTGATGGCTAGAGGAAACATGTTTGAGATGAACACCATGTGTTTGCTGCTTCACGTGCAAATCAGCTCAGGAAGGGCCTGAGAGCAGCTTGTTTAAACCAGAAAAAAAAACAATGATCCACGTAGCGTTTGGTTGCCCTTCATGTAACATTTATTATGTTGCATCACCGTCTTCAGTCGCAGCAGCCTCGTCTCCTGTCCTAGCCCGGCGAAAGTACCGCTGTGACAATCTACGTGTGCGTGGCTTTTGTCTGCCTGCACTGCTCCGCTGCGTTGGGCTGGCTTTGGAGATGGGAGCGTGCTGCTGGTACCTGTGCATCTGGTATGGTTTTTCCCCGTTCCTTGAGCATCCGAAACTATCAGCAGGTGTCAGTGTTGATATTTCTTCTTAGGCCTCCGCCAGTGCATCTACACTTCCTTGGGTAGTCTGTTAGTCCCTGTGCCTTGTCTCCTGGTGTCTTGCGGCAGCCCTCCCCTTTCTTCAGGTGCTGCTGTTCCTTTTGCCAGGCGCGGTCAGGGCACGGGGTGGGCGCTGTGTGAGCAGTGAGAGGTGCAGGTTTGGCACATGGGAGCTGTCTGCCTTTCCAGCCGGGAGTCCCTGGGGGCTGTGCCGGGAAGCATCTGGCTGCAGTGCTGCACCACTGCCCACAACAGCCCGTTTCCTCCGCTGGTGATGAGGTTACGTGCATCGTGAAGAGAAGAAAACGCCTCATAACTATTTTGGCTGTTACCAGAGTTCTTGCCCTTGTTTTGTTAGGTGCAGTCCTGCTTTCTTCAAAACACGGGTGGATTTGCCCTGTCCCTTCTCCCCAGCTTCTGTTCTGTAAGAGTGTGCTTGTTTGTGGGCTGCTAACCCTTGCCAAAGTGTCTTGAGCGGGCATGAAAACTGTAAAGCTTACAAATACCAGGCTCACGGGCAGGCAGTGACTGGGGAGTTCACGAATGGGGGTTTGGACGATGAAGATTTTAAGTTGCTTAACTTAATCTTTGGGCTCCTAACCTTGCCAGGGTCTTGTTAGACCTGAGCCTCACGTTTCTGCGGCTGCTGCTGGCTCCTGCTGTGTTGGGCCCGGAGGGTGGCAGTGCAGGGGTGGTGCTCCTCCTGTGCTGGGATGACTGCTGCTTTTTATGAGCTTGTAGCAAAGAAAAGATTGCTATGAGAGGAAGAAGTATGATATGTAAGAGAATAAAATATTCTTGGGGTAGGATAGTAGCTATGAAGGAGGAGAAGCTGCAACCAGTGTATTATAAACACGGAGGGGAGGGAATGCACAGAAGAGCCACAAGTGTGTAAATTTGCTGCTGGTGGAAGGTCTGGGAGAATGGGCTGGTGAATATAAACACTATCCTGTGGACTTGCGTCACTAATTCAGGCTGGACCCGTGTACTAACATGCTGGGCAGATTTAGAAACTCACGTGGAAAAATAATATAGGCAAGAAATTGTATTTTGAAACTATTTGCATTTTACTGTTTGATTATTGGAGAAGTTGCCCAATAACTTGTTAGAATGAGGCTGAATTTGTTTGGAGAAGTGATATCTTCTATTGGGCCAGCAGATGGATTAACATAAAACAGCCCCAGTGTTGGTGAAGTCCGTCTTGGCATCTCTGAGATGCTCAAGGCTAAGCGTGGGGAATAGCTGTGCGTCTTCTGTTGGCACTATTCACACACTTAGGCAAATATTCAAAGTGGTTTGTTGGATGTAGCACAAAAAGGAATTTGGAGTAATTAGACCAACCTGCAGAAGACGATGCTGCTTGCTGGTTTTTACTTTCCAACTGTAATTTGGAGAGCTGTAAGGAGAGCTGTCTTAGTTTACTTAGCTTACTTAGAGGAGTGAGTGTTGAAAATAAAGTCAAAAGAGGTCATAAGAATATAAATTGCTTTCTCCCCTTGTTTTAAAGAATTTTTAACGCTTTTTCTTTGTAAGGAACTTGTAAACTTGGGTTGTGAATCATGGGCATTGTACGTGATGTTTTTGTCGCTTTTTAATACTGAATTAGGAGAAGATGAGAAAAACCTGTCAGAATTAACTGAACGAAATGGTAAAAAGAGCATAGGTCTATTTATAGGTTTTGTTTTCTTTCCTTTTTTTTTTTTTAATGATAGAAACAACAGAACTGCATTAGTGAAGGGGGGACAACCACCTATGGTAAAACTTGTGATCAGTTACAAGAACCACAGAGTATATAACACTCAATTTACATCTGCTCCTTGATGCAAATTGTTAATAGCACTTGAAGCACTGCTTCAAGCAGCTCTTGAAGGAAATGGAAGTAAAGACAATGATGTACGGACAGATTTGTGAGGATGTGATGGAGGTAGAAGAGAGAAGAGATGTTGATATTTGCTGTAAACGAGGAGGCAAAGGGTAGACCTTGGAGACAGGTGAGCAATGAACAGAACATTTAACGTTTTTGCATAACTGCTAAAATCAGGCAAACTGGTTTCAAAGAGACTGATTTCAAAGCAGAAATAGCACTACCGTGGGTTTGCTGAGTTTACAACATTAAATAATAAGCAGAGGAAAGAATAGCTGGTCCTGATAGCGCAGAAGAGATGGCAGGCTGCAGCCTTCAGTGAACTCCAGGAAAACTAGAGGATTGTTTGAGGGAGAGAGGAAGTACGTGGGTGAATTAAAAATTAAAAGGCAAAGTAAACCCAACCCCAGTGAAGGGAAGAACTTGTTCAGAGTCTTGTCACTCAGGAGGAAGAATGCATGTTAGGAGAGAAGAACCAGAGGACTGACAGATGTACTATTTGTTTCAAGCAAAATATATCGTGTTGACTTGAATTTGAAAAGAGGTGGGAAAGAGATTTCTGATTCTTTCTTACAGTGGAACAAATGTAGCTGTGTTCATGTTGGAATGGGTAAATGATGATTTTGGTAGTTTAGGAAGAAGCTGAAAGGGAGCCTTGGGTGGTAGATATACCTACTCACAAGTATAAAAATTACAATATTTCCTCCTCCTCTTTAGGGTCAGACTGAAAAAGATTTGGAAAATAATTAATACTGCTATTTATTTATTTGAAATGTTCATCAGTGTTATGTTGGTGTTGGTTGATTCCTGCAGCTGTGTTGGGTGATCTTGGTATTAAACTTGTTTTTTCTAACTAAAGAAATACTCTTATGAGGTTGCTCTGCTGATCTCAGGTGATTTTATTCATATTAAAGTTTAAGCTAAATCTCTAATTCTTTTATTACTTACAAACCTGAAAAAATAAGTAAGCTTGTTTAAAATGTTCATTGAACAGACGAGCCAGAAGAGTTTGAATGTGCTCTGAGGTTGAAAGAATTTTAAGTAAGTACATGTTGCTCGGAGCTTGTTTTTCTAAAGAAAAAAAACCCACAAAACTACACCTCTTGAATAAATAACATCTCAAACAATTTCTTAATAAAGAAGAAAAGTATTATTGACTAGGGACAGCCTATGACTGTATGGTTAGAACGTGTCTGTCTCCAAAAAAGGGGGAATAGCCAAATGCTGATTTGATGAGGCATGTGCAGAGATTCCCATGTGCAGAGAACTTTGAACTGGTGCAACAAAGGCTTTTTAACCACAGGATGTGAAGAGAGGAGACAGAGAATGTAGTGAAGGTTCAGAATAATCCTACAGATGGTCTGAATGTTGAATGAGAGCTCTTTATCTTCCGGTGAAGAAGAGTTATTATATAAATAGTCTGGGAAAACTAATAAAAATAGATGCTGGTAATGCAGATGATGATATCCAAGGGGAAAGCAAAATTTGAATTTCTTGCTGTAGTGCCTAGGACCCAGATGTTTCCATGCTGCAATACCGGCATGTATTTGCATGAGAATATTAAAGCTGATGGCAAGATTTATATTGTATGTGTGGGCAAGAGTAGTACAAGATCCATTTTCTGTAGTCAGGTGGGAATTGCATTCAACAAATCTGCTGCATTTGCAGGGGTGCATAGCACTGGTGTTGCAAATACCACTTGCTCTGGAGATTTAAATGGCTCCTTGAAAAGGAGGCTTGAAAAATGTCTCCATCTCCCTTTTGTTCTGCCTGTGGACAAGTTACAATTGAAACAGACAAAGTCACGGTTTGGAGAAAAAAATCCCCGAGGCTTTGTTTTAAAATTTAATTCCCTTTCAGAAAAGATTAGATTTGTAAAAAGACTTGTGACCTGTTTGGAGCATGGTTAATTTTATGCACTTTTATATAACGAAAATAATGGAAAAGGATATTAGACAGTTCGAGTGTTTTTCTTTATATAAATTGAACTTGGGTGATGACTGCTCGAGAAGACAGGGTTTTATTTTAACAATTACAGTTCTTAATCTACTTTCAGGATAAGGAAGCTAAATGGCAGAGCCAAAAACTGTGATCAAAAGCTTGTAGTAGGGGGCAGAGATAAACAGAAGACATTACCCAACCATCTGGGGAAGCTGAAGGGGACCTGTAAATGTGTGTACAACAATGGCTTGACATTCCCTCCCACCTTGTGATCTGTGTAACTGGTTTAAAATGTCATTACATGATAAAGCATCCCTGGCGTCGGAACAAAAACCAAAGGCTAGGTCATGCAAAAATGGAGCTACTTCAAATTTACTTGTGCATTTTTTCATGCACGACACAACTTTTGTTGATATAAGCTCTTCTTTACGAGCTATTTTAGGGAGTTAATATTAGCAGGCTGTGATCTCAGCTTTCTAGACTAATTGCAAGTTTCTGAGATCTGAATGTTCTGGCTGTCTGAACTGTCCATTTTGTGCACATGTAGTCTTCCAAGACAGCACTCTCGTTGTAAGGGGGGTCATGGAGTCGTGTGTTTTAAATCAATCTTCTTGTAGTGCAGGCAGAAGTGCATGCCTGGCAGAGCTTAGCCAATGTGCAGTGTATTATATACATTATAGTAACTTTGTGTGTCTGAGCCCGTACTTCAGTAATGAAGGCATTATTTCTGTTGGAATTTGCTGTTAACATAAGCTTTCAAACGAAATCTGTAAAAAATAATTGCAAACTGATGCATTATTTGTTTCCTTTTCTGCTGGACAACTTAAAGTGACACTTAAAAAGTGCCCGTGAACTGCAGCCAGAGCGAGGATTTTTTTGTTGTTTGTGTATTAACCTCAGTAATTACGGCTGCTACAGCGGCCACCATTTTTCTCTGAATGCATGATGTATGGATATTAAACCCGGTAAACATTGCCTAGTGCTAAAACTTGCAAAACTGTGCACCAGGCTGTTACTAAGCAATTAAATGTTGGAGCTCACGCCTGAGCTCCGAGTGACGCCATCTCGCCTAGCAGGCTATCTCATTAAGCATGTGAAAATATTTCACCAGGGAATTTGATTTCTGCATTTCAAAACAAAATAGGAGCTGGTGATGGGCTCAGGGTTCTGCGGATGGTACAGCAGGGGATTCAGCACACAGCTGCATTTCGCGGAGCAGGGCTTTACAGCCCTTTTTTATTTATGTTGTGTCAGTTCTCCCTGTAAAGGAAAATATCTCTGTATTAATTTTCATCGCATGATCATTTTCTTCTTTAAACTTCTATTTTCAATAAATTAAATGTTTCTAAATTAAATAATTGGGCACTATATTCAGGCTGTTGCATACTCATTTTTGTTTACGTAGCACAGATACTCATGCCTGTGTATAAAAACTCGGGGAAAAATGAAGCTCCGGTCTGGCTAAAATGTGCTGATTTGCTCCTCCTTCCCTTTTAATGTTTAGAAAGCCTTGGTTTTTGCAATTTTTTTCTGGTATTCAGCTTCTGAGAGTAAAAACTAAAGTATTTCAGGGTTGCATGGGGTGGGGGGAGGAAGGAAAGGAAAAGCAATAGAGAAGTGAGTTTTCTTCTTTCTCTTAGATGGCTTTTTTTTTTTTTTCACTTAAAAATGAAGGATTAAAAGATACAGCAAAAGCATATAACTTCTGTTGTGATAATTGAGTTCGTTGTGTCCCCCTGGTTGCTCTTCTAGCAAGCCTTAAAAATAGTTCTGCTTGCTGCGGAGATTCACTGTGTGTAAGAACTTGCAGAAGCTCAAACAAAACTACTTTAATACTGTCTGTCTTTTGGTGCTATGGATTCCGGTCTGTGGAAAAACTGAAGCTGTCAGATAGCAGAACGTGCATCTGCGAGATTTGGATTGAATAGATACTGATACTTGCTGCAGACAAATGTGCCTTCAGTAAGCTGGCTCTAAGGGCTCTTGGGGGCAAAAATAATGTTCTGTTTTGAATGTATGTCAGCAAAAAGTATGATTGTCCAATCCTTGGGAATTGTTCAGTTTCTTCACCCTGACGTGCTATTTTTACGACATGTTAATTATCTTTAATGTTTTGGCTGTGTTATTTCAGGTAGAGGCATTAACCCATCAACCTAGAGCCACAACAGTTCATGCAGTCAGGGATTCAGAACTTGCCAAACTCCCAGAGGGAGCACTGACATCTATCAAACGCAAATTCCCCCAGGTAAGAAAATTAAAACTCTTTTCTATCCGCATTAAATGATATCTTAGAAGCTAAAACTCTCCATTAAGCACCAAGTCCTTTGGGTTTTTTTGTATGATTGATGCATACAGAGAAAACATTTTGTTCTCTGTGCCTATCTGATCTGATCTATACCAGGCTTTTAGCAGCTTCTCTTTATCTTCTAATCAATGTTGGCATGTTTTGTGTTAGGGCTGTTCTGTATATCTGGAAAAAGTTCACACTAAATGCAGGACATGCGTATTTAGTAAAGTGGAAATCTCTTAGTGGTATTGATAATAAATGGCAGTCTGATTTCTAAAATCACTTTAAAATGTTGTTATTCACTTGTCCTGCTCACTAGGACTCAAAGTCAAGGCTTGATTGTATGTACCTTTATTTCCAGACTTGGGAGTTGGTTTTCTTCTTCTTTGCATTCCGTGCTGTCCATCTTGATTCTGCAACTGCCATATTTTTATGTGTCCTGAAGATTATGATTGCTCCCTTGAATCCATCAAATCATCCATCTTCTTTAATTCACTTGACATTATACCTCTCTCCTGCAAATCTAAGAGTTATGGACTTGAAATTTAATTCTTTTTGTCCCTAAGTGCATCAGAGACATTATACTAAGCACTAAATCGTGTTGCTAGCATTAAAGATGATTCTTTAATGCTGTTGCTTCAAATTATTTCTGATTTTTTTTGCTCTGTTTAAAACATGTACTTATTTTACCAGATTTCTTAAAAAGCTGCTAAAGTGACAAACCTGATTAAAATATTCAATTTTTGCTTTTCGAAGACCATAATAACATTTTTGAGATTTTGGTAACTGTAAAATAGAAATGTGTTCATGATTTCTCACATTACAAAAACTGTGGCGGTTTTGTCTGTGTTACTGCAATGATGAAATTCTCCTAGCAGTAAGTGTGCAGAAGGGACGCACGTCAAGGGAAAATAATCTTCCTGGCTTCCCTGTAAGCATAATTTTTTGCTAAAATGTTTTTGAACTTCTGCTATGGGTTATTAAGGCATTTCTGTTCTCTGAATCTCTCCTGAATACTACTCTGATTCTATTCTTCTCTATTTAACATAAGAGATTTCTTGCCCAGGTTTATGTACTGTTAGCAATATAGAACTTCTTGTACAAAACTAGCCATAAACTGGGCGACGATGGCGTGCTGTCTTGAGTTGCCCTTCTCGTTATCGCTCCTTGCTGACTGAACGGGAAGCGAGGCAATGAGCCAGGTGGAATTCTCAAACCACCTTTCTCCTCACACTGGATGATTTTAAGTGTTACCAGTAGACATTTAAACCATAAATTACTAGTAAGCACTAAACATTTAACACTTAATAGTGTCTTGAATGCTAATCTGCATGAAGGCTGTGTTCCAATTCTGCATTTTTGTCTCCGGCAATAATTAATGTCTCTTTTTCACTCTTCCCTATTTTATCAATGGGCAGAATCGTTTTTCCCTGGAGGGCACTCTATGTAGAGGTGTGAATCTTTGTGATGGAAGTTGAACTTAAGTGCTACATCTATAGTATAATTTAAGCACTTATTTATAATAGAATTCAAATAATCTTCCCACATCTAAAGAACACGTTCGGTCAGCCGCGAGCTGCTGACCTTTCTGAGGATGGAGTTAGTTTTCTTTAGACTTGCATATAATTTGGCTAATCGTTCGTAATGAAATATAATGCTAAAGTAGGTCTTAATGAAAAGTTCTCTCAAAAAGGCCGTTAGAGAAACATATTCTTAATTGCTGCTATTTGAGATCTCCAAATTTGAAGATAAATATTTAACTAGTATCAAAACTGAGAATTTGTTTTCATTATAGGGTGATTTTAAGAACAAACATTAAAAGTAGAAAGGAGTGTAAGAGACTTTAAATAGGGGATTTGTGCAGTTAGTGCCTTTAGACTGTCTTAGGAATGTAAGATAAAATATTTATTTATATGAACTCAGAGTTCTTGTCGTCTTTTTTTGTCTGTTAAATCCACTAGACAAAAGAGAGGAAGGAGAGAAGTGAGAGAACTCAAGTGATAGAGGAAAACAATTGGGTAGAAAGTTTGAAATCAAATAAAGTACAAAGTCAAGTGTGAAGTTCAGGGCGTTAAAGTGGAGAGAAATCTTCAAGCTGTTGACTAATAAATTGCATGCAGAGAAGGGACTGGACAGCAGTTTCCTAGAAAAGGAATGATGGAGATCGAAAGCTGAACACGCCTTAACAATGTCATGCAGTTGTGGAAAATAAAAGTGTTATTAAAATGCTTTTGAGTGAAGAAATCTTTGCATTCCTGATGGTTGAAAAGCTTCAGTATCAGCCTGCAGCAGCATGCTTGAAGGAAGAGGCAGGTCACCTGAAGAGAAGCAAGAGGACAAAAAGATGGCTGACTGGTGTTTAGAAATATTAACCTATAAAAGCAAAACGATTGAATGGTTAAGGGAAGAAAAAATAGCTATTTTCAAGTGTATAAAGCTATCTTCTGAAAGAAAGGGCGTGAATTACTCACCATATTGAGACAGAGCAAATGGTAGTGTACTGAAATTGCAGGAGTTGACTATTAAGGAAAGGGTGATTGTGCTCCCTGGAAAGGCTAAAAGATTTGTATAATATCCTAACAAATCCTTTTGTTTGAGGTGGTGTTCAGTGCTGAGCAGAGGGACAGGCTAACAAACTCTGTCCTATTTTCTCTCCTGCCGTTCTAGTAGAGTTATTTATACACAGGATTTGTGATGTTTTCCCTATCCAACCAGAAGTAATAAAGTAATGACCAGATAGCAGGTGCAATAGTTTTGAAATAATTGACTAGGTAGCAAGAGCTAGCTTGTGATTGAGCAGTGGGATATGAAGGATTTCCCTCTTAGTCCTCTGCAAATCAGGAAACTGTACTGCAGAGGAGGAAAAAGCAAACAAACTGTCTCTGTCCAACATAGGCACAGCTGACTGACTGATGAGATTAAGTTCACCTGGGTCGTGCTTGGGGGGATAGAGATGAAACAGTGGTGCTTGTCCCCTGAGCCATGGGAAATGCTCCCTTAGTTCAGAGGAGAGCTGCTTTTGTTTTGGTGCTCTTGGCAGCCTCCAAAGAGCCTACATATCCTGCCTAACAGCAGAGAACTGAGCAGTTAGTGGGGTAGGATTACCACTTCAGTTAGTTACCCTTGAGCTTTGCTATTACGTGTGCAGGATGAAAACCCCTATAGTTCTGGAAGTTAGAAGAGAGACTTCATCCTGCGTACCTTTCACCAGCCCTGATGGTTGTCAGTGAGCCAGAAAGGGATCTGACTCTTGAATACGTTATTAGAAAATATTACGGATGGTTAAGAAAATTGTAAACATGGGTTGTGCTTGCAGATGAGAGTGGTGAGAAATGAGTGAAATAGCACTCTGTTCATCCTTACAGTAATTTGGGTTCCTTGAGCTGTGATGCTCACTGGAAAATTGCACAGCTGATGCTCGGGGAAGCACCATATGCTTGCCTTCTTTTTTGCGTTCTTTCCTGCACATCTGCTTTGGTCCTGTTACAGACAGGATGCTGCTTTGCTGGGATCTTTGATGTGACCTCCTATAGCTGCTGTTATTCTGGGGGATGAAACAGATGGGTGAGCCTGGGGGATCTCATCTGATTTATAAGTAATGGCCGAATTTTCAGAGCACATGCCCAGAAATCACAGATGTTGATTTCTGGATCCTCCTCAGTCAAATCTACATCTTCTAGATTCTCAGGGAAGCATCCCAGCCTTGAGTCATTCTGGATATGGCAGCCTGGATGTTCCCGTCTGAAAGTGGTAAAGTGGTCCACAGTGCCAAACTTCTCCTTTGGCTTCTCAGGGCTCACACCTGAGGACCACAGCTCTCCAGCATAGTCACTGGGGCACTCAGCCAGGGAGAGCATTTGCTCCTCTGACAGCCTCCGTGCTTGCTTCTGGTGCTACTTGAAGCTTTTCAGAGTTGCAGGAGTGAAATGGAATTGATTCTTTCTATTTTCATCACTGCTTTCAGTTCTGAAAAGTAGGACAGAGAATAAGCTCATGGTTTTTGGCATCATGAAGCAGTTTTGAAGCAGTAGCAAGAGCGCAGAATTTGTTAACAGATTACAGAGATATTCTAACATCAGTGTATAACTTGGATCGCATTTTGGTTTCTTTGCCTCTACTGAGCAAAACTTTTTTTTTTTTTTAACTTGAAATTCAGACCTGTTGTAGTTGATGGAAATTGCACTGAGAACGTGCTTTGGTGCTGTGGGGAAGTGAACTGTAAGGCAACCTTTTCCATGCTAGAAATGCACACTAGAAGTTACAGAGTTTTTCTGCATCTTTCTTTTAATTCTCTAAGTCTGCCCTTGGGTTTTAAATATATTCAGAACGCATCATCTTTACCAGCAAGTTCTGCTAGTTTTCTATGCCTATTTTAACCAGAGCTTTTCTGAGGTGGACTGAGCTTTCCCTAGGGTTATCTGCCTTACAAAGTGATTCCGTAATGCACGCTCCTCTCAAAGTGCTCCCTTCCAGCATTGTGTACGTTGTGCATCGCATTAGCTAAGCTTGATGTAGCACTATGGAAGAGGTCAGGAGAGGCCATTCTTGTGGATTTTTCTGTTTTGTTCTCATGGCCCATTTAAAATAAGTTTTCCTTGACAGTAGGAGAAGTGGATGTGAAAAGGAGAAAAGAGAAACGTTCAGCGGAAGCGTGGTCACCGACTGTAGCTACCCGTCATGAGGAGGGCAGGAGCGAGTGCTTAGTCATCGCGGTGATGCGAGACTGACATTTTTCTTCAAGACACAAATGATCACAGGCATCAGAAGCTCAAATGACCCCAGGATAAAGCTTCAGCTCTTCTGTATGCTTTAGTGGCATTTGTAAAGGTGCCAGGAATCGTTGCGAGTGAGCATTTAAGATTCGCTTTGTCACCACGGTTCTCAAACCATTGAGGTTTTAATCTGAGACCCCATGCTAAGCTCCCTGTTCCTGTGGTGAGTGGTGTGTTTTGTTGGTTAACTGATCTGGGATGATAGAAAGTTTCAATAATGCCATGGTTTTATCAAAGCTGATGAGCTGATTTACGTCTCCTCCTCTCTTGTCCCCTGCCACCCCCAAAAAACCTTCAGAAAGCTGGTAGAGAATGATCTCAAGTCCTGGAATGAACTCTACAGAAATGAAACTGCTATTATGTGAATTTGTATAGATAAAATGGCTATTATTACTATTTTACCCCTATTACGTTTACTGTATAGAATAGAAAGCCCTTGGCAGCCCTGTTTTCCACACTGGCTTATTCACATTGGGTCGCTGTGTGGTACAAAGCCCATTTGTTTGTCCTTTATCTCAGATATATGTGAAGGTCTATAGTACCCTGCTATGAAGGCACCAATAAATTGTCGTTTAACATATTTAAACTAAAGGTGGTCTATTAGTTCACTGTTTTGAAATTTTAAAGGCTTAACTGTTAAATATGCTATTTCTAAATTTCTTAGTTGGATGACAATGCTCAGCTCAGCTGCAGCCGTTTTATTCCCTGCAAAAACACCGTGCTTTTGGGTGCGGATGATGCTAGAGGATTCACTAGAGAAAATCAGAGTAAACTTGGAAGGAAAACCGTGTTCAGATTTGTAGGGCTCTATGTCAGTTGCTTGTACAGGATCCAAACTAGTGTGTCTGGCTTGCTCCCTGGTTACTTTAGCCAAGGCTCGTTTCCTAAACTAGGAACCTGCAAGAAGATGCCGTTGACAGGAGGTTATGCTGTCCTTCTGAAGCACTGTGCCTTTGCTTTCTAGCAAAGGTGCTGTGTACCTTAAGTGTAAAATAACATACAGTTAAACCTGATCCTTAATCCAGATTTTTTTTCTTTAAAAAAAAAAAGCCTTTTAACAATTGCAACAAAATATTAGGAAGCGATGGAAGAGTTTGATTCAATCTATGGTGTTATGGTTGGTTTTGCTTTGCTGCTACAAGGAGAAGCAAATTTCATGATGCTCTAACACACCCCACCTCCTTCCCCACCAAAATACCATCAGCTTCCGAAATTGCTGCTCTAGCAAAAAGCTCTGAAGGCAAGGATCAGCCCATATGGGGGTAGGAGAGGCAGGAGATGAGGATGTGACAGTGAAGGGATGCGTGTCTGATCATAGGAAGCCATAACTGGACTAATTCCACAAACGCCTTTTCTTCAATACCCAGGTTAATTATTATTTGCATGCCTTGAAAATGGTGGGTTTGTTGCTTCTTGAGGTGCTGAAACACCTGCTCTGTGGATGCAAAAATGCAGGCTGGAGCGACCCAACGGTCTTATGTCTGGCGTGTGACTTCTTGGCCTCCTTTGCAGCATGGAGCAGAGTTGATGAGTATCTTGTTTCATTTTGGTTTTTATTTTTATACATTTCTTCTCTTCTAACCAAGATAGATTTGTACTACACAGTGCCTTTTAAATCAATTAGTTGTTACTGGTTATAATAGCCTGTGAATTCAGAAACAGGATATTGGTGCAGATTTTATGCAGTCTTCCCATGATTTCTCTGGATTGGTATAGTATGAAGTAGGCTGAGACCAGACAAAGAACTTTATCTGGTCCCCTTGTTTCTGTTAACAGGTGGTTTGTCAAGCAATCTATACTATTCACAGGAAGAAAATACTATCCTGTGGACACTTATTTACAACTGAATTCTCGTTGAAGTCACTTTCAGAAGGGCCTATTGTAAAGCTCTAAGCTAGAGTTTCACAGTTGAATAGAAGGAAAAGCTTTAACTAAAATCTACGCTTGGAAAATTAGCTAGGTGTGGACAGCAGGCTGAAATGTTTCAGAGAATTATAGAAAATAGCTGTTACTCCGCAGCGAAGTGTTCAAGGGTGGGAATTACAGTAGCTGCGAACAGGTAGTGCTCAGGATAATGCCTATACTTGAGGTGGATGGAGTAATCAGCTGCGCGTGTGTACCGTTGCTAGCAGGTGATGCGGTGGTGTAATCCTGCCTGGCCCCATCGCCGAGGGAGGTTTGTTTTGAAACTGAAATTAGTCATCCCAAGGTCGGCAAATACGGTCCCCTCGGGAATGTGGAGTTAGTCCCTGCCCTGCAATGCAGAGGCTGCAGGTCTTCTGAGCAATTTAGCATTAGTTAAGCAGAGGGAAAATTAATGGCTTGCAAGAAGTTTGTAGCAGATGCAGAAGCAGACTTCTCTGCTCGGTGTGAGAGAGCCGGGGGGACTGGAGGCTGCTGTGACAACCTGAGTTGGTCTGACTCGGGATGGAGTTGTTTCAGAAACAGCCAGGAAGACAACATGTTTCTGCGTAGATGAGGTGGTAAGTGGCAAGATAAAAGCTAGGTTGGAGATGGTGAAATTGTACTGAAAAAAGTGCTCTCTAACGCCATTTGAGAAAGAGAAATACTCTTTATTCAATTTTGCCCTGCACAAAAGTGTTCTGATGAGTTAATCTGAAACGGTGAATAGGTGGGAGGAGGAAGAACACTGTCTCCTCTGCAAAATGTGCCTCAACTGAATGCCCTGCTCTGGGACAGGTTTTATGATTTTACAGTTGCAGAGGAGTAGAGGATTCAGGGCTTTTGTAGAATGATACAGATAAACCTTGTGTCCTGAGTGGCTATCAAGATAGAAAATGGAGTATTTCTCTAGCCCTGTAAAGTAAACTTTCCTCCTTCTGGCCTTTTGCATAAGCTCTGGAGAGTGAATCTGTTTGCTTCTGAGGCTTGTTTTGACAGCTGGCCTAGGCCTCTTTGTGCCCTGGCACCCAGACCCACACTGCGAGACCCTACAGGTCTATACCTGGGTTGCTGGCAAAGCCTTGCCAATGTGAACTTTCGGAATCATTTTGCAGCTTGACGTGGTTGCGTTGGGTAGGGTAATGCTCTCCTTGTCACAGGGATGAGTTCATCCTGCAGCATGGCAATTTCATCCGTGTACCTCTCTTCATACCTGGACTTTCAACAGAAGTGCATAATTGACATCTGCTCGTTATTGGTTGAAGTGGTTAACTGTGGTGATCTGAGCAGGAGCATGATGATGTGAGCAGGAGCAACTGAGCATGGTTTATAATCATAAGGAATGATAAATTCAACTTCCTCACAAACTAAAACACATTTGGTTCTCTCCATAGTACAAGGGGTCAAAAAGTAGTGTTTACTTCGCAGGCAGTTAATGATTCTGGCATAATTCAGAAGCCTCCCGATGTTCTCTGGTAAGTCTGTGCTCCAGCTAGCTGCCTTCTTTTTTTTTTTTTTTTTTGTTTGGCACAGATTTTGCTTCAAACTCAGTTCAAACCTTAAATCTAAACTGAGCACTTCTGTGCCAGTGGATGTGGAGTATAGGGCAAGTCTTTGAAGGTCTGGGTGGATTGGTGCTAGAAGAGACAAAAATCCCAGATTCACTACAGGGATGAGAACCTCACACAAACTGTGCTGGAAAGGCCGTCTGCCCCTGCGTGATGGGGCCACAGTGGAAATGAGACAATTTTGCATGCCCAGATGTCTGGGAAGTGCTCAGCGCTCTTCTGGCACTGTGTTTGTGAGAGACTGGCATTGAGATTTGCCTGGGAGTGGAGTGAGGGTAGGAGTCCTGTCTGCTTCTGAAAAGCAATACCTGAGCCTTTCCCTGGTTCTGCTCTGGGGGCACTGCTGGGGCTGTACGGCACGCTGCGCCGCATGAGTACTGCAAACACAGCGTTTCTTCCAGGTCAGTCCAGTCTTCCCAGCAGCACTGCCAGAGTTCCTGCCTTCCCTTCTACCTGCTCACACTGCCAATTTTTAGTTTTTCCTACAAAGTGCACCAAAACAGGCAGCACAGGAATAACTGCCTGCTGAGTGACTGCCCAGATGTCTGCACCAAGGTATCTACCGGCCAGTACCCATGTTATCTGGGTTTCTCCTGCCTGGGTCTCTCCCAGGAAGGTGTTCTCTGGCATGTTTGCAATAACTTGTTTCCCTGATATCTCCTCCTAACCTGGGGGCTAATTTCTGTTTTCTTCTCCCCCACTTCCCTCCCAAAGCCAAACCAGCCCCGCTCCATGCTGCCCAGGTCCTCCCTGGCCCCAGGGCTTCCTTGTCTCTTGGCCAGCGCTGCTTTTGTGTGTGCCTGCACCTTGTTACTGACTGGGGGGGTTAAATAAAGGTGGTTGGAAACCTGATGGGTGACATTTATTTATTTATTATTTTTCCTGTTCGTTTTGAATTCTCCCCACTTCTCCTGAACTTGGTGAGAGCTGCTCTGCAGAGTAATGGCTTCAGGTAAATCATTGAAGCTTGGGTCTGTTGTTGATGAAGAGATGCAATTTATATTGACTTCTCCCTCAGACTGATGGAGAAACCTCTTTTAAGGAAAAACATTTGCCTTTTTGTGAAATAAAATTCAGTGTATGTAATATAAAACTCCAAGGAAATTTGAGGGCAGTTCTCAGCTACGATCCCAAATTGATGTTCCTTCGACGTTGCCATGACTGCGGCAGAGTGACTCATCCTGTTATGGTTAGCAATTTGCTTGTCTTACAAAGTCACTGGGGAAATAATTTTTCCATATCTATATGTACCAAGGCTGTAAGGTTTGCTCTAGCAAACAAGACAAATAATATTTTGTGGTAATACGAGCAGCCAACTGGAAAACGAGACCAATAGGTTCTATTCTTAGTTCTGTCATTAACCTTGGACATTTTCCTCAATTTAACTCAAGCTCTCCTTAGCTGTCTGTAAAGCAGAAAAAGTTATAAATACAGGAGATGGTTTTAGAAAGTAATTAAAATTCTGATGTTTACAGTGGTCCGGAAGTGTAAAATGTTCATAAATAATAGTTCCAAAACTGCTGGAGTAGAGTCACACTACGTGGGTGTGGGTTATCAGGTGAATGCGTGAGGGACGGGTGTGGCAAATGCTCCTGAGGAGCAGGCTGCCTCCCTGAGGGAGGGAAATCGGTCTCACCCACGCTAGTAGGAATTCTGTCTTTCCCTCTTTGGGGCAATTTTCCCTGGCTAAGCCCAGCGCTGCTCATTAAATCCCAGAGCTGCCTGTACTTGTGACACACTCAAGGGTTTCGGGCCTGGTCTGAGGTTCCAGCGCAACGAGCGGCCAAGGCCGGCGGCTCGCCTCAGCACCAGGCTGCTGTGTGCTGGTGGCGGCAACTGCGTCTGTTGCCAGGGCAAATAGAGGAACCGCTCTGAACTTGAGCTTGATGTGGCATCTTTAGGAAGTTGCAGTTATGGCTATGGGAAAGAAATTACTGAAATAACTTTGTTTAGCTTGTCCTCCTTGCTCTGCCATGATTTCTGCGTCGGAAGGTACCTGTTTGATCTCCCTTCCTCCTACAGGCACTGCAGAAATCGGTGCTAATATATTAAAGCTGCGAGGTTTCGTAGTCTGTGGCAATTTTTTTTCTTTTTGCAGTAAGATACATAAAATAATTCTGCTGGGCAGATTGACCCGTCGTGATGGTCTTTTATTTGAAAGATGCATCCTGAAGCCCTTGTTCCTAGGGGAACGGTGTGTCTTTTTGTCCAAAGGCAAGGTAGCCGCTTGCTGCTGCTTGTTTAGCCTGGTACTTTGAAGATGCTTTGTCATTTCAGTTTTGTTTTTTGTTTTTGTCTTACGAAAGATTAGATCTATTATGACTTTGAATTGTCTGTCTGGGGGGAATATCTAATGATTACTGTGATAATTCTGAATGCATTTAAGTATCTCATTTTCTTATTTGGTAAAACATTTTTGCATAGCTGTTTAGAATAAATAATGCATTTTGCAACCTTGATATTCCTTGATATTACAATTATTAGTCTTCTGCTACACCACTTGTTGGGAAATATTGATTATTGATGTTGGAGGTAGGCTGATCAGTTTTCAGGCTTGCTTGGCTATGGGAGCATTGGTTTATATCAAAGTCCAGTTCAAAATGGCTGAGGGAAGAAAAAAAAATCTGTCCTGTCAAGGGTACCATGAAAGATGATTTGCGGGGGGAACATTTTAATAAGCATTCTGTTCTGATTCTGTGTATTTGTCCCGTTATTCGAGATATTTTAAATTGATTCCTGTGAGCTGACTGGTTCACAAGGGAGGGGGGTGGAAGCAGGACTGGTGGGGAATCTGAGCGCAGCCCTGAGCCTTTGTTACCTACAGAAGGTGGGGGGGGTGCAACAGCCTCTCAACAGCGACGGTGACTTTCTGTGCTAGAGGTGCAAGCGCACTGCAGAGAACAGAATGGAAAATGGGATTCGACGTGTTTCCCCAAATAATTGGATTTTTTTCTTCTGTTCCCAGAGCAAGTTAAATATTGTTTATTTCTAGTAAGACTAAAATAAGGTAAAATAAATCAAGACAAATGATCAGTCACCATACGTTACAGCCAGGAAAGAAGTTATGGTTACAAAACTGTATCTCCTTATTATTCAACTTGAGATAACATCTTACAGAAGTTTGAAAGTATCCATTTAGATGCATTATTTTTAGTGCACTCTGCCTGAATGTTTCCTTTCTTACCCTTTCTCTCTCATTGCTAGGTTGTGACTAGACTTATTCACTTGCTGGGCGAGAAGATTCTTGGCAGTCTTCAGCAGGGAGGTAAGACTCATTCCTGGACTATTCCCATCCATTCTGGTGCTTCCTTGGAACTAGATTTACATCATTAAATTCGGAAACAGAAAGTGCACACTTGACAAGAGATTTTGTCTCTAAATATTTTAGCTGTTGTCACAGCTAATTCATTATATATAAACACTTTTTTTTTGTGGGGAATGGCTGAAGAAGTATGGGAGTGGAATGATTTGCAAATGAGAGAAAAATACTGCATATATGCAGTGAAACTTTCTTGAAATTTCTTGCAAAAGAGGAGCTCAGAGGGAGCACTGGAAATAACTGCTATAACAGACTTGAATCAGATAGTCATGCTGAGTGGCATCTGCACATTGACTGACTTAGTATGTCTGTGTTTGCATTATTTCAATGAATTGTCTGAGAGCAAATGATTTGTTATGCATTGTTTTGTAGGCTTTGTGTATGTGGCAGAGGCAAAGCAAAGTGTATTTACTAATTGAAGGGAGTAGGAGGAAATTTTCCATGCAGGTTGTTGTTCTTGAGCAGCTTTTAAAAGAAAACAGATGTGTGTTAACTACCAATAGTTTTGTGGGGTTCTCTGCTGCTCTGTTTTTTGTTTGTTTTAATACAAAAATTCTATGCTATTACTTATATTGCTGTTTTTACAGTATTCCAGAGAGATTGAAATTAAGTAGTCAGCTCGCATGTTTTGGAGAGTGAATTGTGAAGTCCAGACTTTTATTGAAGTCTGCTCTTTACTGTTTGGGTACACAGTCAGTTTTGTAGGAATCTCTAGTGATAATTGTACTTAAACTTTTGTGCATGCTGAAATGCTTTTGTGGCCTAGGGCAGAATCTGCACTGCTTAGGAATTAGGACGACATGTGATAGGGAGAAGACAGGAGGAAAACTAGTCAATCAGAGCATAGCTATTGAAGTTCTGAGGAAAGAAGGACTGATGGAGATGAAAGAGTGGAACTGTGACATGTAACTTGTTTGAACCTGTAAATATCTTCTTGAAGATCACCTAAAAGAGAGGAAAAACTATTTAATGATCTGTGGAGAGCTATTTTAGAAGACTTGAAATGAATAACTCCACTGTTGAATATATCTGAAAAAGATTTATCTGGTGTTTCTTTCAGTCCAACAGTATACTATTGATCTTGCATATATACTTTGAATGAGTTCTTGCATCAATTACAGTATATCAAGTACTTCTATGTGTCCATATCAAGAATTTATCTTCATGGTACATGTTGCACCTTTGCTGGATGAAATAAGATGAGCAGGATGTTAAGCTTCATACCATCTAAGTTAATATTATACACTTGCAGCTGAGTTGCTAGGTGCTAACAGCAAAGTGAGGTTGTCTGAGAAGGCTTAAGGAGGAAAAGAAATAGTATAAAAATAAAAAGAACAGTTTGTAGAACACACTCAACATTATTCTTTTTTCTGAGCTAAATGATCTAGGAAGATCTCCATCTTACATGTTACATGCATCACATGCTTCTGTCAAAAATGCTTTTCTCTGCCCATAGTCTTTTTCTTTACTCAGTTTACTGTAATATATTGCAGATACTTCCACAGTTGCTTTGTAGCTATTTTAGAGGTTCCATATTTTATTTTAATACTCCTAGATACCTATCTGTAAAGATCCACATTTTCCCATATTGGAGAATAGTAAAAATAGGTGTAGATACATGTTTCCTGTAGGAACTTTGTTGAAAACAGGTATTTATTTCCTTGATCAGGAATACCATAAAAAGTGGAGGTTTATTTTGGGAATATTTCAATACTGACAACAGGTTTTGGGGTTTTGTTATTTCATCTAATTCCTCTTGAGAGGTAAATCAATGCCTATCTCAAAGTTGTGGCTGTTCACAGTCATTATGAGTGTCTTTTTGTCTTTTTCCTAATGGGTCAAGTAAATGCACATTGTATTTTTACCTGTTCTCATCATCTGGATATTTTTAGCTTTGCCTAACTTAACCCACATGCTATGTCTCCAGCAAAAAATGATGGAAATCAATCTTTCTCCTGTTGTATGTGAAATATGTGGGATCTTTCCTTCTTTGTGAAATGGAGAATTTTTATTTTTTTTTTTTTTCTTTCAAACAGGTCATCCTCTTGGGTTACACAGCTCGAGTAGCAAGTGGGATGCTGGAAATCCTGCCAGCAATCTCTCTACAGTAGCAATTATGCCAGTGTCTGAAGAGGTGCCACTTACTGCTTTTACTCTGGAGCTCAAGCATGCTCTCAGTGCTGTGGGTAAGAAGTGTTTACATGTTACTGCATCATGGAAAATAAATGCCTCTTAACTTTTTAGAGGTATAGCCAGGTACCTGTCAATTAGTTAAAGGGGGATTCGTGCTGCATTCAGAGGGGTAGCAGCATAGCCGTGCTCAAGATCAGACCTTTTGTAATCTCTTGCTGCGTTTGATTCACTCTTTTCCTGTCCCTAACATTTAATATTAGTGGATGACTTATGACTCAGAAATATTAGCTAATTTGTCTGGCCTGTTGACTTGGCTGTCATCAGCCCTCCTAAGACTGCAGGTGCTTTTGCGGACAAATCCACCACCCATATACTGTTCCTACAGTCCCTTTTGAGAGCCCAATTCTATCTCTCAAGTGTGAGACTCCTTCAGACTTTCTAAATTGTATGTCTTGATCCAGCAAAGGATTTCTGATGCAGTTTTCTTTTGCAGAGGTAGGTTGTGAGCAGCAAGTCTAACACTTGATAGAGGAGCCTTGTGTAGGAGACCCATCTAGGTTGGTACTGGAATTCCAAACAGTTCTGAATTATGCCTTCCCATACTGGCTTGTGTTACCTTGTTTGTTGCCAGCTTGTCTGTCTTGTACTCACAAAGCCATATATTCAATTCACAATTGATTCATTAATTGCTACATCCATTGGTGAAGTTGTATGTGCAAATTTCAGGTGCTTACAAAACCAAGTATTCAATTCACAAGTCAGTTCCGACTCTGTAGTAGTTTGACGTTTTTCTGAACATCCTCTTTTTATCCTTATACACTACACAGATCTTGAGTAAATCTCCTATAGTTCTTTAAATTGTTAATTTTCTGTCTCACAGCTTAGTATTGTGAAAAGTACAGGTTACGTGATGCTTGAGGTATAACCAGTTACATTTATTCGTTATTTACTTTCTTGACCTTAAATGTATCTAAAGCTGGCACTTAATATTCTGTTTAAAAATCTAGGTGAGCAGGCAAAGGATAATGTTGTTGATGCTTGAACTCTTTCACCTTTTGAGATATAAATTTGTATGTAGATGATGGTGTAAATGTGTTACTGTGAATACTAATTTGTGGGTGTTTAAAGATTCCTCTTATTTTGAGGTGGCAAAAAAAAAAAAAATTTGTAACAGAACACAGATTTCAGCCATAGCTATATTGCTAATGGGTACTTATAATGGATTGTTGCCAGCCTGTTTTGATGGGTGACAGCACTAGGAGCCTGTAAATAAAACAAACAAAACTTAAGTATGTAAGAGGACTATTCAGAATAAAAATAACCATTCTAGTTGAAAGCAACTAGAATGTAACAAACTAGGGGTTTTGTTTTGATCGCTTGGCCTTTTCTTGCGCACCCTTTTTCTTTTCTGCATCTAAACTGACGTCTGTGTAGTACTTGGCAGCTATAGATGGTACTATACAACCTTGGCATCTGAAGTTCTTGCCAAAATGGAGCAGACGGCTGCAGTGGGAAGAGGAAAGTGTTGTGTGAAAACACAGCTAGCCATATGGTTCCAAACACAGCTGGTAGACCAAGCTCTCTAGCCTTGATAGCCTCGGTTCAGCGGGTCAGCCTATTGTTTATTCAGCCCCACAACTCTTTGAAACAGTGGTTAACCTCCTGCCAATGGTTTACTGTGCGTGTTTGTATGCTGCATAGTTTTGAGGGGTTCCTTGTGCAGGCTGCATTGTTTTTTTTGTGTGTGTGTGTGTTCGTTTTTTTTTTTTTAGCAGAAGTAGCATTTTTTTAAGCTTTTCTGTTTTCTCCTTTATGATAAGACTATAAATCGTTTGGATTTATGACATGGCTCATGACAAAGTGGTCTGGGCGAGGTGCTAGGCTTTTGGAATGAGTTTTCTTCTGACTTCTTGCATTAAAGAAAAAATAAGGCTCTAAGAGTCAGTGTCGTGAAAAAAATTTGAGTTAACTTTTGGATTGTCTTGATGTGCACCTGACCAGTTAGAACTGTGTATATTTTACATGTAGGGAAATTGAAACACTGTGAAAGATTTGGATTAGGACCTTGGTGAACAGCTATTGTCTTGAAACCCCACGCCTCTGTCTGAGTGCTTACTGGTTTTAGTTGTGAGCTCTGATTAGGCCTTACACTTGATTATGGAAATGATTGGTGGTGTTTAATATGCTTGAGAAGGCTACCTAAATTGTTACAAGATGTCATTTAATACTTAAATTTGATCCGTGTTGCTTCATTGCTCTGGCCTTGAAATATATTCCAGAGCAGCATAGGGTAGCCTTAGTATGTGTGAACTTTTATGGGGCAAAAGCAGTTGGTTTTTAGCTTTCTACTGCAACTTTAGAGAATTCTTTACTCTTCCTGTTAATAGTATTTTAGATGAATGTTGCAGTGATGCTTAGAATCCCCTTGCTGCAGGGTGGAGACAAGGACAGAAGAAATTAGAACGGTAATACTGAGATCATTGCAAGAGCCCTAATGAGCTGTAATCACAGGAGATGGTCAGGTATTGGTAATTTTTGGGAGGAGTCTGCCATCGTTGCAGGCTGACCTTCATCCTGGAGAGAGTGGTCTGGATGCAGACTGGGTTGAACAAAACCTGCAAAATGAGATTAGCGGATGCTTCTCTTTGCCTGGGACTGGCACCAGAAGGCTATTACCAGTGCTATGAGTTGGAGCTGGTTTCAGCTAAATCTGTTTAACTGATTTGGGATTTTTGTTTGTTTGTTTAATTTTAACTGCTTCCATCTTATTGAAGGAGTTTACTAATAATATCAAATGGAGTATCCAAATCCAATAGCAGAGGCTTTGTGACAGCATTAATTAATATATATACCATCTTCAAGAAGGGAAAAATAATTCAGAAATAATAAGGCGGGGTCTAATAGTTTGGTTATTGATTCTGTTGTGTGGGTAGAATTTCTTAATTTTAAGCTTGCAGTGGGGACGGTCGCACCCAGACTGCACTCCAGCCTGGGCTGTCAGGGCCCCAGAGCCTGCTCCTCGCAGGCTGGCCAGGCTGGGCTCGCATCCTGTACGCAGGGAGCGCTGAGCACGCAGGACTGCCCACAACCCTTTTTCACACTGTTTTATCAACCATTTTGTGGTTTCTTTGAGATCTGGTGTTTCTGTGGCTTATGATAATTCAGATGTTGTTTCCAGACTGTGTCATTGTGTCCTAATTAAGTACTGAAAGATGTTCATGTTTCCATGGCGTTTGTTCTGTTAAAAGCTGGGCTGGGAAGCAGTTACTTGGTATCTGATGGCAGTAACTCAACGTGAATCTGTCTTCATCTCGAGAAAGGTCTGATTGTGAAATATGATCTGAGCACTGAGGAGAGAGCAGGGAAGTCCTGCGGAGCAAGGTGAACCAGCGGCTACTTCATTGCTTCCTCACTTGGTTTGTTTTAATGCTTCATTGTCAAAGCCCTTTCTTTGAACCTTGGTCTCTGGGTCTCCAGAGAAAGAGGATGTAGAATATAAAACCTCCAAAACAAGCAGGGACAGAATTTTCTACTTCAGAACTAGAGTGAAATGGAAGTGGGCAAGTGGTGTACGGCTTTTGGTTTGGTTTGATTTGGGTTTGGGTTTTGCTGTGCAGTTCCAGGTTAGGTTAACCATGTCGATGAATTCTGGTCAATGTTCTTTGGATTTATCATATTTATTTCCAGTAATCCTTGTAGAGCTGAGAGCAGCCCATGTCAAAAAGCTCTTCTGAAACGTTCAGGTTTGGAAAAACATATTTGCCTAACTGGTTTTTTATTCTTCTAGTGAGATCTTCTACTGAGAGCAGCTAAATAGTATCATGTGGCTGTGCAAATTCTGATTTTATGTGAGAGCCCTCTGATCATACGAAACTTTAGACCGAAGAAGAGAAGGATTCAAAACCAGCATATATTTCTCTCTTCTTGTTTCTGGCCCTTTTAAGAGCTATGCTCTCTTGTGGTTCCTAAAAAATGTATACTGTAGTGGAAATCTCACTGAAACATCTTAACTAAAATATATTGGAGGTTTAGTGTGCAACCTCACCTGAATTTCCCTTCTTTACACACAAATTAAATTTAAACATTAAGTATTTTCTGTGTTGAAATGAATGTGGTGCCTGGAACCCAGCAGAGGCTGGTACTTTCTGCTGGGCAAAATCTTCTAACGCTGAGACATCAAAACCCTTTATCGGTTCTGTGTCTTTGACAGATAACTTTGTAGACTTTTTGTTAGGTGCGATAAAAATGCTGATTTGATGAAGTCCAGGAAAGTAAGTTAGCTGTAATGAAACTTTTTCCAAAGTGCATTTTGTACTGGGCAGTACCTTTTGTGTCAGTATTTTACCCAGGTTGAAGTGGGTTTGCAACTGTGTCTAAGCATCAGTTACCATTCCTTCCTTCCTTCGTGTGTTTCCCAAGTCATATTTGACCCAACTTCATTTGATTCAAGTGAGGTGTATGATTTCTCTATTATTAGAGATAGAACTAGGACATCTAAATTGCCACTCCTTCACATCTTGTGAAAGTGCTGCTATATGGAAAAAAAAAAAAAGTCAGTACCATGCTTATCTTTAGAAAGAAGGGAAGAGGTTTATGTCTCTCATGTGATGCTTATGGCTTTTTACTGGGTCAGGATTTGAGACTGGAAGCCCCGCTGCAGTGCTGCCTCAACCCCAACCCTGTCCTTTTCTTAAAAGATGATATGAACTAGACCAGTGTTTTGTCAGTGTGTGTTTTTTTTTTCTTCTTCTCACTTGTCTTTCATGGGCTTGTAGTTTTGTCCAGAAAACAGATGACTTTGGAGCACCAATTTAGATGCTCCATGAGGTTTCTCAATGAATCATGATCATCTGTGCCTGGGGATTAGGCTGCTGCCAGGAGTCAGACTCCCAATGAGTTGCTGACAGAAAAGTCTCTCAGGGGCTTTTAAAAGTCACTACCCCTGGCTTGGAAATTCATGAACTGCAAATTGCCGGAGGCTTGGAGAATGTCATTAAGTTTTCCTCACTTGAATACTCATGCCCAGCAATCTGTTGCTGGTTGCAGTCAGAGGGACAACAGTGGGCTAGATAAATATTTAACGTTACCTCCTGTCACCTTTCCTAAGCTCTTAACTTTGAAGTGTTAACCCTATGTCTAATCCTATGGAAAGAACAGCCCCTGAAGGGTGCAGGCGGTGGTGGGAGGACGGAGGGATGCTGCCGCGAAGCCAGGGGCAGCTGTAAACCACCTGCGAGGCTGATGTCAGGTGTGGAGAGAGCATCGTGTTATCTCCTGATAACGTGTTGAAGATCCAGGAGCACATCATCTCACACGTTCCTCCCACCGGCGTGGCTGTGTGAAGGGGATATACCTGAGTGGTTTTTATTACTTCATCGTTCTCAGCAGTTTAGTCTAAATAACACTATTGGTCATTCAATTTTATGCACTTGAGAACACACATGTTGATGTTATGATCACATTAATGGAGGGTTATTTAATGGTTGATTAATTGGGAGCTTGCTAGAAATTGGACGTGCAGAGCAGATGGTTGGTTGTTGCTGCCGAAGCAAAGCAGTCGGTTCGGCTGGAGGCGTCCCCACGTCCTGTGCTGGCTGCGAGTGATGGGCCACGCGTCGGCGTCCCGCACCGCCGCTGCAGGGTGCTGGGCAGGCCCCCCGAGCTCACAGCTGTGTCTGTACGCACCGGGCGGGTAAGAGGCGGCCCCTTGCCAACCACACCAGCGAGGTGAGTGGATGTGATTTCTTGGCGCCTCTTCAGGGCTCCTTAGAGGCCCCATTCAAGAGTGGTGTCTGTGGACGAGGTAGCCATCACCCAGGCTGATGTCAAGGTGCATCCCAGCTCTACGGAGTCTGCTTTTGGCTGTGTAGGAGAGGCGTTTGGCTGGCTGGGTCACAGTGCTAAATGGTTTTCTCCTGGGGCAGGTGCCCCCAGAGCCTCAGACCAGTGTGGTGGAGTCTGAGCTCCTTTGACCTTCTTAGATTCGTGACCGGGTGCAGGGAGGTTAATGGCAAATGCGAAGGTGGAGCACTCTGTTCTCTCCTTATCGTTAGTCTCTCTTATTGGACACTTTTATGGCATTCCTCAGCTCATTTTACATTCCTGGCTGTTAGTCCTTGCCTGCTAAACTTCCACCACAGTCATAAAACTTAGTAAGCCGCATATCCTGGACGAATATTTGGTCCACATATCATTTCTGTTTTGCTGAGAACTTTGACATGTTAATGAACACAAATGACAACTCTGATGTTGAATACTTTTTCAAAATTTACCTGCCCTTTATCCCTTACTGTCTTCATAGCATGCAATGTCACAAGTATTTCTTCTGGGAAACCTCTCTTAATTCCATTACCCCATCCAGAGCTGTGCTAGCGCAACTAGCTGAACGGTGAGCCAGATCTAAGGATCAGCCAACGTCAAAATGCTGTGGTAAAAAAGCCCACGAGCAGTGGGGGCAGACCCCTGCAGACTGTTCAACCAGCACAAACAGAGGGGAGGCACGGGTGTAAGGACCGAAGCGCAGGTTAAACCACTTCTGCTGCTGAAATACTTATGATTTAATTCCCTCTATTGTAGACCTTTTACTTTCAGAGGAATCAGTTGCCATTTCCTCGTCCTACCCTGTTCGAGGATGAGGAAATGAATTTCAATTCTCAAGTCATCTTCCTTTCTGTGATTTCTTACCAGCTTTTACTTTTTATATTTTTTTAATCTCTACCTATGGAATATTTTTGTCTATTTTTATTTCCTCTTATCATTAGCATTAAAAAAAAAAAAAGGCAAACATTATTTGGATGTTTGAAAATACAAGATGAAAGGTTTGAGCTTTTTGCCATCTCTAAGACTAAACTGTGTTAAAACAGCACGAACCCTAGGCAGGAGGAATTGAGCATTATAGGGGAAATAGATTACCACTGAAGGTCGGGGTGGCTAGCTGTAGGTACTGTACTTACGGGGGGGTTTTGAGCATCTAAGTGTGGAATTACAATACTTTACCATGTTGTTTATTCATGGGCTCTTGATTTTTACTAAATACATAAAGCCATGCTGCTTTATTACTGCCTTGAGAAACTACACATGATTAAATGTTTTGATATTTCGTACTTGGATTTCAGTTTTTATTAATTGAAGAAATGAAAGATTACATTAGGAGAACACTAATACAAAGAGACTGCTATTTTATATTTGGTAAATGTGAATTTCTTAATACGAGACAGATAATCTCTTTAGGTTTGATGTTAAATCTTTACATTTTCTTTGGTTGGCTTTTTTGTATTTACCTGCAACTATTCTGCAACTTCCACCATGCATGGCATGTGTTACTGCTGAAAAATAGAATTTCTAATAAAAAAAAAAATGACTAAAGTGCCTGCAAGAAGCAACTTTTCTGGGTACTGAAATTAACTCAGACACTGCTATCGCCAGATGTGTGTGTCTTTATCTCTAGTGGAAGCAGTGTGAATCAGACTGCCCTATGGATTTTGGAGTCTTTCTCCACGGAGGTTGGCAGTGGTATAGATTCCTGTTGGTGTAGTAAATGAGAAGTACTGCTAGAGAGCTTTAGGGTTTAACTGGGGAGTTGTTTCACTGCAGCATAAACAAATTGTGTATTTCTATAGGTCAGTGAATTAATAGCTTTTTTTATTTGAAATCAGATTCCTGGGTTTTCTGAGATACGAATATTGTGTTCGTGGCATGAAAATGCAGCTGCAATAGAAACTGTTATTCTGTGTGACAGAGTGGAAAGCGATAAAAGAACTTTTAGGTTGGGACTAATGCATTCACAGCTCTGGGAATGTGGAGAATGGGAAGATGTTATTGTAGATAAGCGTGAAAATTTTTGTGAAGACTTTGTGCTAACTTTCTTCATTGACAACTCTAATCAGTGCACTCAGCCATCATGATCTTCAAAGAAAATACACAAATGCATTTATTATAGTGGTATAACTATACCACTGTACACTTAATACAGTTTGTCAGGAGGTGAATGGCAGATGTGCACATACAGAAAACTCTGTTCTTTTAGGTCCTGCTTTGCTGCTCACAAGTGATAACATCAAACAGCGACTTGGTTCTGCTGCCCTGGATAGGTACGTGCCTTCTTCATTGTTCGTGGAAGAAATGTATTAAGATGATCTTACACCTTAAAGATGGTCTGTGCTGGTCTTACAAATATATGGTGTTTAAGAATAAGATGCTGTGTTTTAACATATAATATGCTACATATATGTAATCAAGCATATTTGATGATCAAGGTGTTTGAGAAAATAATGTTTCAAGAGTAGTTGGTTCAAATGTGTGTGTTTTGCTTTTTTCCCCATAGTTACTTTCTCACTTGTGTAATTGGAAAAGCTGAATTAGTCCAAGTGGGTATCATGTACTCCCTAGGGAAGTCATGGAAGCCCTACTGAAGCTAGGCAGCACCACACCATCTTTTCTCTGTGCGCATATCTAATAATATAAATAATGGAGAAATAAAAATGCACGAGGCTGGAAATGAGGGTTGATGAGAGAAGTGTTTTGAACTTAGATTGGACAAGCAAGAGATGAAAGTTTCTGATGCCCTTCAAATTTTGTGCTTGACATATAAGGTTTCTCTCCACTCTGGCAGGAGCTATGCCATAAAACAATTTTTTTTTGTTTTGTTTTCTGTCCCCAGTATCCATGAATATCGACTAACTAGCTGGCTGGGACAACAGGAGGATATTCACCGTATTGTACTCTACCAGTCAGACAGCACTCTTACTCCATGGACTCAACGCTGCATCAGGCAGGCTGACTGCATCTTAATAGTAGGACTGGGAGATCAGGAGCCTACTGTTGGAGAGGTGTGGAAATAGCTTCTTCCCATATTAACAGTGTTAACAGGGCAGATCAAAGAAGGTTGTTTCACACAAGTGAATTTTGGGGGATTTGATACCCACTGAAGCATAGATAATGAAATGTTCATGAGAAATGTGTTAGAATTACAAGAAGAATTAAACGAGGATTCTCAGAGATGGCAAGCTTTATGTAAAAGTATTTCCAGCTAAGTTCCAAAGAATCATTTAGGTCAGTGGTAAATCAAAAGCTAAATCTCTTTAAAGCGATATGTCAGTCCTGTTTCTTTGCAGGATCTCCAGATAAGCAGATAAAATCTCTTCTTCTTGGTTGGATTTCATGGTGTGTGTATGTATGTAGAAAAAACTAGATATAAAATATGTTGTACAAATAATTTAATGTATTTTGTTACAGACTGTAAGCCTTTTTTTTCCCCTACTACCTATTTTTAGCTTTGGTATTTTACTACCAAAGTTTGTTGACCAGGCGTATAAATTCTACAATAATTGGAAAAGTGGGTTTATTAAGATTGTGAAGTGCTGAGTATGACCTCCAAAGAGCCAGGGACCGTTAACCATCTGCAGCATTCTTGTGCATCGTTTCGTGTTGGTTCTTTATGACTGCATGTGGGAGGCAGGAAGCACGGTAATGTCAAGTCACCATCAGTTGCCTAAAACAAGAAAATAAGGAAGGCAAGTAGGAAAAAGTGATCTGATTGGAGGGGGGGGGAGCAAAATATGCTGAACATTTGTAGGCTTAAGTATGGCATGAGAAGCAACCTCATTCAGCATGAACAGCATGCATCTGTGCTGTGCATTTAATGGTTTATGTTTTAGGTAAAAAGCGTTCATTTTTAAGCATTCAAATTTGAAACCTTGTCTAGTTTTAGAGTTCTCTTTGCTGTGTAAACCCACAGCTATCAGTATAATTGACTAAATCAATCTTGTTTGAGTTAGTGTGCATAGCGGTCTGCAGATTCAGTTATGGGGTCGGGAATATATTTGCATGTGTATTACCCAATACAATATTGTATTAAATCGATAATGGAGCAGTAACAACCTGACACCCCAATTCCTTTGATGTGTATAATTTGCTGTAGCTGGAGAGGATGCTGGAGAACACAGCGGTCCGAGCCCAGAAGCAACTCATCTTGCTCCATAAAGAAGATGGACCTCTGCCTTCCCGAACTGTGGAATGGCTCAATATGAGGAGCTGGTGTTCTGCTCACCTTCATCTCCACTGTCCCCGCAGGGTCTTTTCCAAAAGAAGCCTGCCAAAGCTGGTAAGAGATACAGCAATTTACTATAGGAAACAGAAATAAGGGGCTCATACCATCCTTACGGATTCATGCTTGACTATTTGATATACTAAATGTTGAGTCAAGGTCACATCAATCAGTAGAATTATCCTCATTGGCAGGATCCCTGTGCTTGAGAACATAATGCTAAAGCAGAAACGGTGTTTACTGGTAACTAAATCCTTGGTTAAGAAAGAGAAATATATCCACAGAAAATACTGTACTACTCTGAAATTCTCCCAGCTAATACAAAAGTATGAGAGATGTAGCTGATCGCTAGAACTGTTTAGATACTTCATTAACCCTATTTTTGTGTGAAGTACAGCTATCCACTTTTTAATAGTAGGTTGTTAATGTAGGCTCTAGCCTGCCTTTGGAATGATTGTCATCTTATTCTCTTCTACAGATAGAGATGTATGAACGTGTATTCCAGAAACCACCAGACCGCCACTCTGACTTCTCTCGCCTGGCTCGTGTTCTGACTGGAAATGCAATCGCTGTGGTCCTTGGGGGCGGAGGAGCCAGGTAGGTCCAAGGACCTTCTCTGGTGTCTACTGCCAGAGGTCCCAACCTACTGGTATGTACCCTGTGGCTTGTCCTGGACATGTGGATGAGTTACTGCAAGGTCCTAGAGCACCACTGTGACTGGGTTGTATCTGCACAGATTCTTCAGAATAGCAGGCATCCTGTAAAATCAACACTGTTCTGTAAATAACATTTTGGAGAGACACCGAAGAGATGCTTTTGTTATGCAAACATAACTGTTTGGATTTCTGCAGAAGGAACGCGAGTGTTTATAATGACTTGAGCCCTCTCGTAAGTTGGGCTTAATATCAGGAGATGACCAGGGCGATAAATGTGACTCTTCTTTCTTTTGTTTGCCTGCGCTATGGATTTTTCCCACTGGATTCTTACACTAGAAAATGTCTCTCAATATTTCAAAGGCCCTCAAAGTATAGACAGCAAGAGGAATTATGGCCTATATCATAGAATCATAGAATTGCTTGGGTTGAAAGGGACCTTAAAGATCATCTAACTCCAACCCCCCTGCCATAGACAGGGATGCCACCCATTAGATCAGGTTGGCCAAGGCCCCATCCAGCCTGGCCTTGAACACCTACAGGGATTGGGCATCCACAGCTTCTCTGGGCAACTTGTTCCAGTGCCTCACCACCCCTACAGTGAAGAATTTCTTCCTAATGTCTAATCTAAATTTATCCTCTTTTAGTTTAAGACCGTTCTCCCTTGTCCTATCATTATCTACCTGAGTAAAGAGTCCTTCTCCATCCTTTTTATATGACACCTCTAAGTATTGAAAGGCCGCAATGAGGTTTCCCTGGAGCCTTCTCTTCTCCAGGCTGAACATCCCCAGCTCTCTCCTCCTTTCTTCATAGAAGAGGTGCTCCTCTAATCATCTTTGTAGTCCTCCTCTGGACTCATTCTAACAGGTCCACATCTTTCTTGTGCTGGGGGCCCCAAACCTGGACACAGTGCCTGGACACAGGTGGGGCCTCATGAAGGCAGAGTAGGGGGAGGCAATCACCTCCCTTGACCTGCTGGTCACGCCTCTTTTGATGCAGCCCAGGACACACAGATAATGGGAGAATGTACTCTTCTTTGTGATCACCTGAAACCCCAAGTACCGTTATACTTCTGACAGCCTTACTTTTAAAAAAACTGTTTTTGCAGGTGCAACGGCAAGATGTGTGCTGAACACTCCTATTAGAATTCCAACTGAATTCTAAGTGAGCTTTGGAAATAGATTATTACCGATGGTTTTCTTTGTAGTTCCTTTTTTACTTTGAGAGTTTTCTGTTGAGACAAACACAGAATTCAGTAGCCCTTTTTCTCAAGAGAACACCATCTTCGTTATCTTCATCACCATGTTCTTGAAGCCCTTCTATGAAACAGTGCTTTGAAATACCTCTCATTTATATTTATCTATTTATATATATAAATAAGCATGTAGACCATCTATTTAAATCCATGGAAGTATTACATTTTTGTCTTTGGGCCAGTGCATCCTTTGAGGGGAGTATTCACTACAGCAAAGGTTAGAACTCATTTGTGACAGCTTGTTCTGATTAGTCACTTGATGCTGAGAGAGCCAGCGCTTTGGCTGTTTCTCTGAGTGTCTGTAAAGATGCCTTTATCGTGCTTGCTTTCTGGTTCCTCACCTAAGATGATTGCAGTGTTTCATTTCTGAGATAAGTATTATCCTGTGGAGACACAAAGTAAAGCAGAGGAAGGGAGCTTGTACTTAATCTGGGTATCTCAGGAGATTTCTGATCAACTGATGTAAAGCACTCGGTTCCTTGGTTTTGTGTTTTGTTTTGTTACAAGCTATCTGATATCTCTCTTTACTGAAGCCTGTGTCATGCTAAAATATGTACACTTCTGTATTTCTGGCAGCACATTTTGCTCATTCCCTTCCTTTCTTCCTTCTGTAAACACTGCTGTAATTTTCACCAAACTATTTATTTATTTTTGTTCTACTACTTAATTGCAAGCTACCACCTGCTGGTTTTCAAGAGCAGAGGTAAGAAAGGGCAGGCTTATTAGAGCCTGTTTGTTGGTCCTGTGCATCCTCCTCCACAAATCTGAACCACTGCACAGCTACTGTGTTGTGTATAGGTTTTCTGGGTGCTCACCACCCATTCGGCAATGTGACCGTGTCTCATTAGCCATTAATTTGCCCACCTCTGCATTTGTGCAATATGGAAGACTTTAAGAGGATTAAATGGCAGAACAGTGTGTAAATATGATACTTCCTTCTTTCTCTGAAACTCTGTTTATATCATGGTCCCAAATGCTTTTTCCAGAACATGGATGGTGGGAGCATTGTGTTTTCAACAGAAAGGTACTTGTGTGCTATTTCTGTAGCTGAATTGTTGTCCAAATTGTGGTTGGATGAAAGATGAGGATTTTTAAAAATTGTTTCCAAAGTGAGAGTATAGTTAATATCCCGGGGAAAGGACAAGGCTATTCTGAGCTCTGTAAAAATCTGTAGCTTTGCAGGTCGAAGTAGGTTCTTAGGTCCCCATCTCTAGTAACAAGGAGACTTTGAGAGACTGTATACTATGATCATCCTGCAATTAAAGCCTATTCTGGATTAAAAACGTCATGATGAGTGGTCACACAGGCTATTGATAGTCTAGCCTTTGGATAATACCCTATGTGAAGTAACCTCTTATCTTGTTCTAGAAGCATGAATCATACTGGTCTCAAAAAAGAGGGAACTGAGAGTTACAGGGTGCTGGCTGATGGTTATTTCTGTTAAAGGTATTGTGTTCTGTGACTAGTAATATCAATTATTTAGTTGTTATTTCTGGCATGTTTGTCTGGCTTCACTGTGATAGTTCAGGAGGTTTTACTGGAGCAGCTTCCTAGTAATTATCTTTGTGGTTTGTCATGACAGAAGGCGCATAGGAACTAAGGGTTTTCTTTCTCCTGTAAGTTTAAAAATACAACAAATCAAAGTGATACAGTTCTGAAATTATAGTATTTTTGCTTTAGTCAAGTGCTAACTTAATTTGAGTTAGAAACATCGAGGAGTTTGAAGGAAGGAATGGGGATTTGACTTTAGAAAAATAATACCTTTGAAACGTAGTTGCAAGAATAGTGACACATCAAACCCTGCAATAGAGGCACGAACCACCCATAAATCATTCTCATGAGCTTTAGCCATCCCACGTACAGCCCACCCTTTCTTGGGTTTTCTATAGTTGTCTCAGCAAAGCCCTTTCAAAACTAAAATTTACGGGGAGTAAATAATTAATAAAGAAGTATCTGGGAATCCCTAGGGCTTTGGAAAAAAAACTTGGTCGTGATGTTTCAGAAGACTGACTGAAACAAAATTGTGATGACAAGCTTTGTTGTTGATTATAATGGTATTATTCTAGGAGTGAATTTGCTCCAATTCCACATGGGCATATTAGGAAAATACAAGGCATTAGATGTATTTGTTTGGGGATTTTGATAAGAAGCTGTATTTCTAGTAACACACATGATATATCGTATGCACATCGTGTATTTATGTTTATTGAGAGGGAAAGAGCTAAAAGAAGTTAGCTGCCTTTTTTGGATGTGCTGTCTGAAGTAAGGCATAGTAATCAGCTGTGTGTTCGTGCCAGGCAGGCACATGGTGCTGGTGACCTTTACCAACCGTGACTCATGGAGTCTGCACGTCCTGCTGCTGGCTGCGGCTCTGCAGCACTCTGCGCCTCTCCGCTGTGCCTCTCCATTCTCTCCTCTGCCCTTTCAGGCAGAGCATTTCAGCCTCCCCTGAGGAACTGCTGCTGAAGCATATTTGTAGGTATTTCATCAGGACATCTTTTCTTTTGTCCTCTTCCCATTTAGTTTTCTTCTCAGATTTACCGTTTTGCTTCAGCTCTTGATATGTCAAGTATTTTTTTCCCCACTGCTTGTTCTTGCTGCCTCTAAGGCTTTGACTCATTCATGTCTTTTCATTTGAGGTACTTGGCCTGTTTAATCAACTTTTTCTTTCTTTCTGCCTCGTCTTCTTTATTTTCAGGGCTGGCCTTCTGGAAGGGTAGGATAAAAGTAGCAGTTTAGGAGAAGCACATTATGCCTTTCTTGTCATGGACTTGTTTGTGTCTGATGAACCTACTTGTTGCCTTGTCTGTCTGGGTCCCTGAAGTCTGCACTGGGAGCAGGGTGCTCAGACCCCAAGGTTTCAGAGAAGTCCAGATGTGCTGGTACATCTACCACCTGGTAATTTATTGGCTGCTGCTTTGAGTCTGGGAACCCTGAGCTGTGCTGAGCCTGACTTTAAGCCTGGCTTTGTCTTCTGATTCAGTGGCTTTACTCAGTGATAAAAGACTGGAAGGGCGCCTGAGAGGCAGATCCCATAATCATTCTGCTCTTGAGAGATCATGGTTGCCTTTCACTCCCTCGCTGCTTGACTCCAAGATCCCTGACTCTAAAAAGAATAAAATAAGGAGGCTTTGCTGTCTGTGCATTCACTACCTTTGGCAGCAACTCCAGTTCAGTCAGAACTGCAAGTTCTTTAGCAACTGAGATCTGTTCTGGACTGTCATATTTTGCTCCAATAACCCACAAAAGTAGACAGAAGCATTTCCATTCCCTGAAAATAAGGAAGGCCAAACAGAAAATGTCTAAGCTTAGTGGGTCTTGTTGGGCGTAATAAAAGTGAAGGCTCCCAGGTGAGGACCCAGGTTTGCACCCCGTGGGGCAGAGCGGGCTGGCCAGTAGTGCAGTGGTGGAGCTGCCAGGCTATCCCCCAGCCATCAGGGTGAGATGACGTGTCTGTGTATGTGGTGGAGCTGGAATTTGAGTCGGAAGTGATGTTCCAGGAGCAAAGTCCAGCCCTCAGGGTGGACAGTTTGCTCACAAGACACAGACAACCCCCTTTCCATCCAATAACTTCATTTCCTGTGGTGCAGGTGATGGCAGCATTGTGGTTATGAAACCCTGATGTTCAATTTCAGACAATAAGGGAGTCTTCAGGGGAGACCGCTTGAAATTTTATGGTGCAGGTGCTTTGGATTCAGTTCCAGCGGTTAAGGAAGATTAATAATTCTTATTCCTCAGCTAACACAGTTAACTAATGATAGGAGGCTCTTTACTCATATCAGTGGAAGGAGCGCGTGTGTGTGGAAATTGTCTTAAAACCACCACTGCAGAGGTGCAGTACTTGAAATGGAGATGTGAGCTCATGAGATAGATTACTGTGCCTCAAATACAAGATAGGAACTGGAAGCCTGAAGAGGGTTGCCTTTTTAAAACTGTTAAGCTTGACCACAAGCACCCAGATGATGTGCTGTTAAAAGAATGTGTGTCTGGGGAGTGATGGGGGGCAGAGGGAAGGAATTTGCTGCCTGAATTCAGTAGCTGCTGCCAGAGGCAGCACTGAAAATACAGTTTTAAAGAGCATAGAGCTGTGTTTTTTTTCCCCATGGGCTCCTAAACATAGTCAATATAATGGTTACAGAAGGGATGAAAGAAAGTCACATGAGCATTTCCTGGATTCTTGATGTTCGTCGTGTACATCAGAACACAGTAAATGCTTTTCAATTCATTTTCTGGGTTCAAAACTTTACACAGACTGAGCCTAATGTGGGGCACCCCTAGGTATAAGGGATGGTGATCTGAGAAACCCAAACGTGCTGGTATTCCTGCTTCCTTCTGCTGCAGAGTACAAGTCCTGTTCATCTTAATTTGCTTAAGAATGTCTTCTCTATGCTTCTATTCCTACCTAGGTCCACTCACCCTCTTTTTTTTTTTTTCCTGGCTGTGTCTCTGTTAGTCTGTAAGTCTCTGTTTTCCCTTTCTGACATGTCCAAGCCCTGAGATTAACCAGTTTCTTTGCGTCCTTTCATCCAATGTCATTTTGTGCTTGTTTGCTCTGCATCTGCCCTTTTTTCCTTTCCCGGTCTTTGATTTCAAATCCTGTCTCAGAAGAGCTATTGCACACAAAAAAAAGAAAAGAGGTTTGCCAACTGTTCCTGCCATGCTAGCACATATCCTTATTTTTCAACTTAACAGAAATGAGCTCAGCTTTGGAATAATTCTCCTTGGTTCATGCAGTGTGCTTCAGGACCGCACTGCATTTTGCAAATAGACTATAGGTAACACTGCTTAAAGTTGCTCTCAGTGGTTTGTAATGGGGCACAGATATCCCCTTCGTCTGTTATCTGTCTCCCAATGCTTAAAATTTACGGTAAGCAGAGGGCTGACAGCTTGAAAAATGTGTAAAAATTATATCACGATTCTTGAAAATATTCAAAAATATATCCTAATAAAAAACAATAGATTTGATGTAAATTCCTGATAAAATCATTTGTTCTTTATTTTGACCTTGTTGAGAATGGTTCCAAAAAGCACCGACAGCATCTCTGGTGCTCATGGCATCATGAATTACTGCAGCTACTGAGGGCTCAGTCACTGAAGCAAGGGAGGGGCAGTCAGGATTTCACTTTGTGCTTTGTTTCAGCTCCTTTAGCTCCATTGGGCAAATGGCTTAAACACTTGTGGTGTTCTGTAAAATGAGGCTGTTACCAGCTCAGCTTTGGCATCTGTGCAGGTCAACCTTTATAAAATGCTCTGAAGCACTTACATACTAAAGAAGCATAAGCCATTACCACTATGAAATTTGGGGGGTTTTAGGAGGGTTTTGTTCCCATTAAATGGACTTGGATTTATGCTCCTATCTCAGCGAGCTGAATGTGACTGGGGAATTTGCTTGGAACTTGATATCTAGCCCCATTACTGTGATTAAGTTAACTCTTTATTCCAGTGGGCAGTGGTTTAGGAGTAACCAGGCTGTTGGTAATCCTCTCTGTCTTGTCTGGCTACAACACCAAGATACACTCAACGTGTCTGCGAGGGCTGCTGAGATTTGGGAGCACCCTCACCTGTCTTGGGCAGTAAAGAGACCTGCAGTCCCGAGGTAATTCTGGGCAGAGCCCGCTCAGGTGCCCATCCCTGCAGGGTGCTTGCAGAGGTGCTGTAGCAGGGAGGCTCTGAAGTAAGGAGAGAGGTTCCTTGAACCACCGACTCTGAAACTGCGTTTGTAGGATGTGCCAGGTCCAAATCAGTTTGTGTGTGTTTGTTTTGGTTTCCTGGTGTCCTGGAAAGGTTAATTGCTGGGCATGGTGTGATGGTGCAGAGCTAGTGTGGATCCAGCACTGCCCTCAAGTCAGTCAGCCAGCCTGGTGGCACGACAGCCGTGCTGGGCTCTGGGCAAGTTTGACTGAGATCTGTCTCCAGCGTGGTCTCAGCAGTCCTGTACAGAGCCCCACTGGCACGGGCTGGGTGCTTCCACGCTCAATTCTCACAGCGTTTCCTAATTCCTGTGTAGGCAAGATAAAAGTGAGGAGCTTTTTTGCAATTAATGTTTTTACTTTTCCTTTCCCCTTGATGCAGTCAGGCAGTATCTGTGAAATCCATGTTTCATTTCAGATTGCTTGCTGGAGATACTGAGATAGCGTGTAGGGAATCAGCTTTTTTTTTTTTTTTTTTTATCGCAAGCCTTGAAGAATATACACCACTAGAAGGATCCCATTCCTCATCCTGGTGCTGCTGCTAAACGAAATTGCATTTTTCAAGTTTCTTTCATATTTCTTCTTTCCCTTTTTTTAAAGCAAAGAATAAAACTTATGGTCCAGCATTAGCAGTCTGTTAGTGGCCAGTGACTGTTTATGAAGCAAGATTTTTACAGTATAGAAGTGTCAAAATGTTATGAAAAAGGCTGACTCTGCTTCGTGTCATGAAAAGAGCTGAATGCCTGAAATATCCTTCCACCAGTTCCCTTTCTTCCAAGTAATCCCTTTGTATACCAAGCCAAATCTCAGCCTTCTGACATTTACAAGGGCAGGAAGTTAGCAGCTCCGAGGTTAATCCTTGTGCCCTTTGCATTTGTCAGCCTGCAGCTCTTGCCCTCCTTCAGACACACTTAGCTTACTGCTGTGGTGGATGTGTTTCTGTGGAAGGGAAGCTATCTGATGACCTGTAATATGCTTGCGTGTCTAGGTATATATCTGTATCTCAGCACGCAGTGGAGTTGTAATTTTTCTTTACCATATCCCTCTTTTTAAGCTCAGATAAATGTATGAGGGCTTCAGAGCTTGCGATTACTCATAAAGGTTTTTGGAGAAATGGCCTGGTGCCCTGTATGTTTGTGCATTTGTAACGTGTAGGGCATCCATTGCCATGGACAAATAAACTGGACCCCAAAAATGAAAACTGAATTCCAGTGTCAGCCATGCAATTAGGCTCCTGGAGTCCCAGCATCTTTCAAACAGCAGGTTTGATTTCAGGGGGATAGCCAGGAGCCAAAATAGCAGTGAAGAATCTAAACTCTTTATCCTTAAAGATAAAATTTTATCTTGGTCTAGGTTTTACTTCTGGTGCTATTTCATAAGTCTGAAGGAGAATGATATGGAGTAGAGGATCTTTCTCGGAAGCGAAGATGATAACTTACGTTTGGACACCTAATTTGAGTCTGACCCAGATCAGCCCATACTTTTTGAACAAACAAAACCCAAGTCCTAAAAATAAAGTGGTGGGATCTGAGTATTTGCCTTTGCTAAGGAAAACCTCTTGAGACGTGGTTGTGAACTTGTACTGAAGGCTTCAGACTTTGTGTGCAGATGGTCGGTAACACGCCGCAGCATAACTGCTCCTAAGAGGCTTTGCTTTGATTTCTTTGGGGATGTGGCACCTTGTGTATTGCCGAGTGCTCGGCCATGTGGTTTATGCATCAGTTACAAATTCTGTCTTAAAGTGCAGTTGGCTTACACATGGGCAGAGCCGCGTGGCTGTGATCAGACTTGAATGCTAATTGCTCGGTGAGTTGTGCAATGCTTGGGTCATCACGTGCACATAAAAGCTGTGTTCATGTGGCTTGGCACCCACGTAATGCTCTTCCCATCTGAAGCACCTATGTAATTGCTCGTCTGCTCCCACTTGCCATGAAGGTTAAAGATTGTAGTGGCTTCTATTAAATCCTCCAAGCGGCAGAAACTGGGGAGCCATCTACTTCAAGGTTATGACTGGGGGGAAAAAAAAAAAAGGGTAAATAATTGCCGGTGGTTTATTTGGACTGTCCTGTCCTGACCTCCAGTCTTCAACCCACCAAGCTCATTAATTCCTAGCAGTACTTTGATATACAGACGAAATTAAACAAGCAGACGGAGGTGTGGTTTTTTCTCTCGTTACTGGTTTTGTATCTGTGTCATCTGAAACAACCGTGTGCCGTGTCACAAAGCTGCAAGTGGAAGAAATCCCCTTTAAGAGAGCTCTTCCCATGTAGCAGCCTTAGCAGTCTGTTGCCAGTCAATGGGCTTTCAGGAGGATAAAGCCCTTGGATTGCTGTGATTTTAGGAATCTGTGTCTAACCTTATCTGGGCAACAAGCTTTTCCCATTAAGAAAGGACACTGGAGTTGTGAGTAAAACCACTCTTAAAAGCACAGCAGTTTAAAGAATTTGTCTGTGTCTGGTGCTGTGCTTCCAAATGCTCAGTACAAGGGGTCGGGCAGCTCTTGTGGCTGGTTTGTCCCGGCCTCGCCCCTCCCTCCCCTGCGGTGCTCTGCCGCTGCCTCTCGGGTCCGTGGATCTTTCCCTGCCGTGCTGCAGCACCCAGACACGTGCTCACAGAGGTTGCTTTGAAATATAAATAACTGTAAGTGGTGGGGGCCAGAGCAAGGAGATGTTTGTTTCCCAAAGGAATGATTTTTCTTTGTATGTAATTGTATTGTCTCTTGGCTCAGAATAAGAGATGGAATTTCATTTCCCGAAGCAGGGAGTCATTTGGGACGTGCGGTTTTTTCCACGCAGCATCGCCTCGCCTCTCCCTCTCCTCTCGCCTCCTGCACCCACCTACCAGAACGTGTGACCAGCAGGTGTGATCAGAAAATGCTAACACACTTATATGATTTAATTCTGTTCTGGCTTTCTTTTTTTCCCTCTTCTCCAGTCCTGTGGCTTAGTCACACTTTCACATCCCAGGGCTAAGTAACCTGACAGCCCCTCCGGAAGGTCTGAGCAACTTCTGCTCGTTTCCTTGTGTGTCAGACACAAACCTGTTTAAAGTTTGCTCTGAAGTTGTTATACAGAGTGCAAACAAGGTCGGGAGTAAAAGGAAACATTGTTTGAGTTTTCTCACGAGAAGGTCGTTTCACTGGGGTGCTGATAAACAGGAGGTGCTTTTCCTGACAACCATGCGTGCTTAGTGCTGAGTGTGCAGGAGCATTAAGATTAATTTGCAATCCTTATAATATGGCAAAGGGAAAATGGTTCCTTATCTCAGAATTAAGTAGACAGTGGGAATCTGAGAGCAAAGCTAAATGGGAGGATGAAACAAGGCTGTTGCTAATGGCAGGGAAGATGGGAGGAATTGAGGTCTCTGGATCAATACACATGTAACTGGGGATGGTTTTAAAATCATGAAAGCTTCCTTCAAGGCAGCTGCTGGGAAGGATCGTGGTGGTAGGCGGATGTTGGGATGAGAACCAGATAATGACGGATTATTCTCTCTCTTTAGCTTAGAAATGGGGCTTAATTCTTAAACATTGTCCTGAACAGAAACTTCCTCATAAGTGTGCAAGTAGTACTGCAGGAAGAGAAATGCAGCACTCTGGTTTCTGTCACATCTTTAAGCTGAAAACTCCATCACTGTAATTCTGGCAAATTTATGATGCTGGGAAGCCCTATGGTCAGGAAACCTAGGAAATAACATTATTGGAAAGGTACGAGTATGATTAGATTTCAAGGCCTTCTTCGTATGTGGTTTTGCAGCTGCAGAAGACTGGAGGTGCCAAATTAGGGATAATTCTGCTCCCGTGCAGCATGTGGAAGACATGCTTGATTTCTCAGTCTGCGACTGTGCCATTTAACACAGTGATCAACAAAAAACCATTTGTTTCATGCAAAGAGCAAACTTCTCTATCTTAAACATTCATCTGTGCTCTAACAACTGCTCATAAAACAGTTTGAGTCAAGGCTGTTACAGTAAGAACAAACTGTTCTTATATTTATATCTTTGCTTCTTCAGGAGTTTTAAGGTTATGAGAGAGACTTAATTCAGGTTTGTTAGGTTATAGCGCAGCTTAGTATAGTCCCTTTGGCAATTTCCCTGGTTTTCTACTTACTTTGCTACTTAATTACACCAGGAAGTTGATGCAGCAAGCTGTGTATCCCACGTCAGAGGATCTGTGGTTAGAGACACGGTACAGCTCTGCAGCAGCAGTGACCTTAATTCTGCTTTTTCACCAAAAGAAATAGCATCTCTTCAGCGCACTTAGAGATGTCTCCTTCATCCGAATGAGTCTATTAGGAGAAGAGAGAGGTGCTGTGGAGGCTGGGGACCTGAGCTGTGTTTTCCTCTTTCTTTAACTGCGGTGGGCAGCAGTAGGGGCAGCATGATCAGTCTGCAGCCTTGCAGCTCCAGTAGTCATGGTAAGAAAACAGCGTCCCCGCTGTGTGCTCACAGGATCGTGTTTATTCTTCCTGACACTGATGGGCAACAGCCTTTTGATACATTAAATGTTGTTTGTGGGGAAAATATTGGTGTACCGTCTCTGTTTTGTATTAATTGCATTTTCTTCAGCCCCCTGACCTGAGCATGGAGGACAGCATGTATTCCTACTGACAGCTTAATCTGAAATGTCCTGCTACATTTGCTCGCTTTTTCCAGTAGGTCGTATCTAATCTGAGCTCTGGCAGGCACGTGTGGAGCAGACAGATGCACTTCTCTCAGAAGAATTTTTCTTCTATCAGCTGAGCTCTGGCCTCCATGTATTAGAGTTGCATGCCAGTAACATTTCCCCAGGGGATGAAAGCATGGGCTTGTTTCAGGAGCAGGAATTTTCCTGCCAGACCTGCCAGAAAGACTCTGCTGTCTGACTGCTGGGCTATCTTGTTTGAGGAAGCACGTCTTCAACCCCACAACTCTTCTCCCTGCTTTGTGGTCGTTTATTTGTAATTATTGGTAGAAAAGAAGAAATGGTGCTTGGAATTTAGGAAGTATGTCACTATTTTTGAAGGCTTTGCAAGAACGAGTTTGGTAAGTAGTACAGTAAGCAGCACTGGAGGAGAGCTGCTGCAGAAAGTAGTCCATAACTTGCCCTGCTCAGATCAGGTTGTGAGGCAGTACCAGGGGGTGAAAGCAGAACGTAGGTCTTATTTCCAGGGTCTTATTTCCAGTTCCTCCTTGAACTGGTTGGTGCCATTGCCACTCTCTACAAAGGGCACTGATTAACCAGGCCTGTCCTAAGGGGTGATATATGATGGAAGAGTTTTTGTTAATATATAGACTCTGTACTTCTCCAGAGCACTGGGCAGATCTTTGGGTTCTGGTACAAATTATTTGAAAGTAATCGTCTATGTCGCTTGTCCTTGGTGCCAGGAGTCCTTGGCACCAAGGACTTGGGGACGGGCATTAATCCTGGCAGGGGAAATGCTCCATGGAGCTGCACTGGCAGGCAGCTTCAGGCAAAGAACAGCTGCGTGTGCAGCTCCAGCAGCGTAACGTGCATCCCCTACCTGGGATGGTCCTTTCCCCTTTCTAGATGGACTCCGCTGTTCCTCCTTACCTTTGGAGTAAGTGACGTTCAGCTCCGGTGGCAGAGATTTCCCAGTCCCTTCCTCCGTTCCACATGAGCGCTCTGGCATTGCTGCACACGTGCAGTACTGCCACAAGCAATCTTGCTTTGTCCTGTGCATGCCAAACACTTGTATTATCACGTTGCCCTAAACCGGGGCAGATCCCATGTGAAATTATTCCTGGTGTTTCAAGAAGCACGCGATCCCTGTTTTTCCTGCCCAAGTGCCCAGACTGTTAGCGGGGACCTACCCCCTGGCTTGAATTTATTTTTATTTTTTCTCCAGCTGTAGTATGAGGGCTGCCCACGCTGGCTGTGCGTGAGGCACCGGCGAGCTGTCAGCGGGATGCGCGCTGCCTGGCAAAGCGCCGGCCCCGGCACACAGCTTCCTTTGGCAGCGCGCCCGTGTTTGCGCATGCTGTGAGCCGAGAAGAAGTGGCCAAGAACGAACCAACGGCGACAAGTTGTTGAAAAGTTTCGTGTAGCATTGTTGCTGTGGGGTAGTGGTGGCCTAAAGGCGTTAAGAGGGGTAAAAACATTTAGGAAGTCGTCTTTCAGGAGGCCATTGGCACGTGGAGAAATGGAGGGGGTTTGGGCATCCTTACTTTTCCAGGGGATTTTGGTTTGCACAAATAGGTTTGGTCGTGAAGCTGTTGAGGATGCTGGAATTGGAGGAATTGACTTTGTAGTCTTGTATAAATGAAGCATGACTTAGTCTGGCAGTCGATAGGAGATCTCTTTCAGAGCAAGAGAAGTACTTTCATTCCCATCTTACAGGTCAGCACCTTGAAATCAGTGTGTCTTTTGGAGATACGGAACTGTTACGCGTTTAGCTGGGAGATGCACGTATTGCCAAGGCACAGAGGTGATGCTTTGCCGTTAGAAGCAGTAAGATTTTGTTATTCATTCAAGGACATCATACAGTGAAGTAAAACAAATCCAGAGTGATCACATCAAACCCCTCCTACTTTATGGATGCACGAACCTGTGAATGAAGAAATCCCATTGTGGAAAAGATTAAAGGGAGAGAATCCCGTCTGAAGCTAGTCCTGGCCAGTTTAGAGTTGTCCTCCAAGAAGGAAATACTTTATAGTAATTAACGTTAATTACTTGATGTTGTAATGATCCACATGATGTAGGCTTTCTCTGGAAAGCAGGTCCAATAGCGTAAGGTCTGTTCCTTAGCGAAGTATCAGCTAGTTATAACACAGGGACAAGGCAGTAGTAAGTACCAGGCACGAGAAGCAGATTGCAAAAATAGCAGCAATCTACAAACCTATTAACAATGGGCTTCTCTGGCACAGATGGGAAAAATACAGTTCTTTTAACTTAGGGCGTCTTATGGGAAGAAGCGGTAGGAAAGTGGCGGAAGGAGAATTCAGAGACAAAAACTAAATGAGCCACTTTCTGCTCTTGGATTACACCCGTGCAGATCTGTCACTGAAGTCATTTACACCAGGATAATTGAGAACCTGTCTCAAAGCTTTTCGGCAGCTGGAGGGGATTTATTTGGATGGAAAGAATGCGTTTGGCATAGCTTGGCCAAATGACACCTACAGTGGACTTGGCAGCTGTTAACAAGTATTTATAGGATGTAAACAGCAAGGGGAAAAAGGATGGAAATAGAGCAAACCACGGGGGAGCGGAAAAATGGGATGAAAATGGGGAAAGGAAGTTATTACAGCTGTATGGCTTAAACTGCAGAAACATCCATCTGGGTGGGATGAACTGATTTGACATGCCTGATATTAATCGAACAAGGCATTTGAAACTGGAGGCTATAACTCTGCACTGATAAGGTAGATCAGCCTCCACTGCTAATTTCTCTGCTTCTGTGCTGCCTTTACCGAGGGGACGGGGATTCCTCTCCCATTAGGGCGTCATCGCTTGTAAGGCCCACCGTGCCAGTTCAGATCAAATGTTCCACCTCTGCGCTCTTCTGTCTGATGGTCATAGCATGGGCTTGAGAAATGAGCGTAGGCAGCAATTAGCAGCTTCAGAGCTTCCTGAATGCGAGGTTGCACCTAGGTCCTTCGTGCTTAGTAGCCCCTGGCAGCCCGGGATCTCAGACTTGCCCAGCCACCCTTAAATCCATTTGTGATTTGACCTCTTTAGTATGCGCTTACAGGGGGTTCCCCAATTTGTCTTACGTACGTCTGCCTGCGCGTAGATTCTTTTTCTTTCATCAGACTTTCTGTGGAATGACCTGGGTGGCCCCGTGTCTCCTGGCAGTCGCAATCTTCCCCACTCAGAGATTCGAGCCTAGCTTCTTCTCGTGTGCAGTCCTTGCCATACCCTGGGCACTTCCTCGTTCTGCAGCGTTCTCTTAGCGAGATGTTGGAGCTTGTTTGCCTTTTTCAGAATGCCGACGTATTCTGGATTGATGTCCTTATGTTTTCTGTTTTACTCTGGTTTCTTCTGTTTGCTTTTTGACTTTCCCCTGAAAACTGAGTTAATATTTTTCAGTGACCATCAGAGCAGTTCCGAATGTGGTGTGAACTCAGCTAGTTAGGAGCTCGTTGCTGTATGGGCATTGCTACTTTTGTATTTTTTCCTTGTCCCATCAGCCCTGAGGTTCATGTGTTTTATCACTCAACTCCGTCATTGCTCTGAGATTCTTCTGCACCTCTTGAAGTTGAGGAAGTTTTTAGTTTTACTGTCCTGAAGGAATTTATATTATCCTCAAATGTTGCCTCCTCATCTGCCCCTTTCTGGGTCTGTGTGCTGAACAAAATTCCTTCTTTCTGATGACTGCTTGTCTTCTCTTGCTCTGTTTTCCATCTTCAAGTTAATAATTAATCTGTGCAGTGCCCCATCCCATGATCCCAGGCTGGCTGTTTCTTGAAGAATCACTGGAAAAGAATCTTACTGAAAGGTCTCTGAAATCCAGTCATCCTTGGCTGCTTGAGAGCAGCTCTGGTAGATTTTTGCATTGCTGTCTTAAAGCCACGTTGACCCTTGCACGTCCACTGGTTTCATTCGTGGCTGTTCTTGTATTGCTGAATTTCACACTGAAGTCAGACTGGGCGATCTGCGTTTCCTATGATCATCAGGGAGACTTTTTTGGGAAAATTTCTGCATTCATGACTCCGCTTTTTCTGGCATTGAATCTTGTTTAGCAGTAGATTGGCAGTTCAGCTGATGCACGTTCAGGTTCCTTTACAAGGCAGCATTCATGTGTTTATGCCTTTTCAATGTCTGTTTGTCTGATAATGTCATTTTTCTTCTCTTCTTGTCACAGGGGATGCTCCCAAGTGGGAGTTATCAGAGCGCTGATTGAAGCTGGCATCCCTGTAGATATGATCGGAGGAACATCTATCGGTGCTTTTATGAGTGCCTTGTACGCTGAAGAACGCAGCTACAATCAGATGAGGATCAAAGCTAGGCAGTGGGCAATGGTAAGAATTTGAAATCTTGTATTTCTCCTCTCAGATAGAGTGCAAGAGCTTAAACAGCAGCCTTACTAGGCAGCAGTGCACAAGCAGCCATCCAAGGAAAGTGCAGCCATCTGCACTTCTGTATCTGTATGAAAAAAGGGCCCCTGCCTGGCAGAGAAGGAGTGAATTTTGAAAGCTGCTTGCTATGGTGCTGGCAGGCTGCAGGGATGTGAGCTCCTGAGGAGTGCAAAATTTTGCTCTGTACAAACTCCTAGTCACAGTATGAATGCAGAATGATATTGTTTAAGTGTGTTAGCCTGTGTTTATCTCTGCTTTATCTTCTTTTTTATGTGCTGGAATCTGTTTCCTTTCCAACTCTCAACAAATGTGTTTCTCTTTTGTGTAACTTTCTCTCTTTCGTTCTCACATGCTGTCATTTTTCAGTGGAACTGATTGACAGAGGTAATCCTTCTCTAAACTAAATGCAAAATGTGTAACTCACGTTGTAGCCTGAGAGTTCCAAAGTGGTGGTACTCTGCTGCTGGATAAATTTTTAACTGTAATATTTAATAATTACAAAACCATATACTCGTAGTTAAATCAAGGTTTGGAAGGTTGTTTGAAACAGTGACGTCTGTGTATGAATGTAGGATGTTGGGGGAAAATCGTACTAGCAGCAGGTTCCACTGGTTAAATTGACTAATGGTTAACATCAGCATCATTTCTGAAGTTTGCTACTAATAAGTATGATTCCAATTCTGTATTGTTTCTGTGAAAATCACATTTTCATGTTGGTTTCCTTATTGGAAGGCAAGCAATGTGGGGATTTCTCTAAACTGGATTGAGCTTTGGGTCTGCTTAGATCTTGAGTTTTAGGGGGCAATAAGAAAGAGGCCGTAGTTGGTACGTACACACTGCTTATCTTTCCCAGGTGTCCTCTAACCTGCCATGGCATCAAGGTGAAATCTGCTCTGTGGTTGTAAGACACCCCTCACCCTGCAAGCTAGACAATCCATGGCATTAAAATGCATACTGAGGCCCATGCATGCTTGTGCTGTCGGGATGGGAAGACAGCTGTGGGAGCCAGGCTGTTTCACCTCTCTGTCACTAGGAAAATGGAGATTTCGTGCTTTTTATTTAAGAACTGCCTGTGCCTGGCTGGGTTGAGAAGCACCTGAAATATAAACTGTTTATGATACAGAGCAGTTCACTGAAATCAGAAAGGTGTAGGAGGCTTGAGATTAAGGATATAAAAATAACTTGACTGAATTGTATCTGAGATACATTTAACCTTTCACTCTTTATTTCTCTCGTTGGTCACTATCAAATGCTTACAGGAGAGCATCTGAGGAGGGCAAGCATGTGGCAAGACCTCCCTGCAATAATTTTCCTAGCCTCCAGCAGTTTGTGGCTCACTGCCTTCTATCAGTTGCACTTGTATTTAATGGTTAGATTGGAGCGATGGAATTTTCCTCTGTGCATTTGTCCAGAGGATTATCTCCTCTTGTTTAACGTGTGAGGTCTGTTCTGAAGATATGGTGATGTACAGGTTGAAAATGCTGTTTGGGCTTCTCAGGGATGGACTACTATTGAAGCCAGTTTCATTGTATTTCCATTATTGCAGCTCTTCAACTCACCAGCCTCCTCTGGAATCACAGTTGCTTTCACCAGAAATAGTTAAAGGTGAAAGTAAGAAATTTAATCTATTGATTAACTTCTGAACACAAATCGCAAAGCTTAAAGAAGGTTTCACAAAGGAAAGGGCAGGCTTTTGCCCAGCCTCATCTGCTCAGGCTGTTCAGGTATTTGTACCTTGAAATCTGCAAATAAGCAGCTGGAGGAGAGGTTAATTACCTCTGTTAGAGCAAACATTTCTTGTTGTTAATGAAGAATGGATTTACTTGATGTTTTTGTGATTGTTCTGACAAGCTTGCCAAGTCCACATTCAAACCAGAAATTGTTCAAGGGTTCGAGGACAAAAACAGAAAAGACTGCTCTGTTTGAAGCCCTTTTCCCTGTTAACAGCACACTCTGAAGCTCAGCCCAGCAAAGTGTTTGCATTTTGAACTGAACAAAGCAATGCAAACCCTCTCTCCAAGTTCAGATCACAGCCGATGTACAAAACAGTTCATACAAAATAGATTATAAATCTTTTTAACAGTGGCTATTCTGAGTTATTTTTTGTTGTGTTGCAGCAGCTGCAGGCTGAGCAAGGAGAGGGGCTCCTTTCACTAGGCACTAGCTCTGTCTGTAACAACAGGGCAGATTTGCTGGCGATTCGTAGAAAATCCACCCAAAGGGCCAGGTATGAGCAAGGCTGCTTCTCTAGCTGACGAGCTGAGCAAATCAACCCCAAATTCCCGGTGTCCTGAAGTTACAGGACTGCTCCTCCAGAGCAGCATCCCTGGCAGCGAGGGCTGCTGCAGGAGGCGGCTGCTGTGCAAGAGACACAGAGGAGCTTGGAGGATGCTTTTGTTAAGCCAACGTTATGCAAAAAGGCTCCAGCAGCGCTCCATGCTACAGAAGATGCTGATTGTGCTGCTCTAAAGCCTGCGAGCTTTTGCTGGTGAAGGTTATTGCTGAGTGCTCTTTGTGCAAAACCTTGTAGCCTAGCTTTTTTAGCCTACGGGGGTTTTTGAAATATCTCTGTTGTGATGGATTAGATAACACAGATTTTTCCTTTTTTTTTTTTTTTTCTTTGGAGCGGTCAAAGTAAATGCTGTTTTTTGTCCTGCAGTCATTTTTCTTCTTGGTATTTTTAGAAATTGGCATCTCTCTAGTAGTACTCTTGGGGCTGAGAGACGGGAAATTTCTAATGGGATGTGTTTTTTGGATCTAATGAAGCAGCAAAGAAATAAATGACTTTTCTTTTTGTTGCTCAAAATACAGAGGTGTATGAAAATCATCAGTCAGGTTAGTTGCTATATAGTGCCTCTTTATTTCTTCCATACCCGTGTTTAACCAGCAGAACAAAAATTAAACAATCAAAAAAAAACCCAAACTTTCATGTTTTCAGATTGTTGTTTTTAATTGGAGAATGAATATTTCAAAGTATAAATATTTGACAAAGAAATATTCCGTTGTTGGAGGGAATATGACTATAGGAATGCGTAATTTAAAGCTTCCAATAACAAGCACTGCGTTACAAATCGCTGGGTAGGGTGCTGCAGCCATTTGCTGTCTCTGATCTGAGTGTGGTTGCACGGCAGCTCGACTGGGTCTAAGCTGGGGTTTCTGAGCCTGCAGTCACAAGGTTCTGCCTCCCTAATGCTGCTCTGGCTCTTGAGCTCTGGGAGATGCTATGAACTGCCTTGGCCAAGAACTCATGGCTTTATTCTCCTTCTGCCATACTAGTTTTTGGCCAGAGCAGTGCTGGGAGCTGCCTGTTGCAAGGGTAAGCCCCGCTTTGGGTCGGATCAAGCTGCGTCAGTCTGGATCCTGATACTCCTCCTGAACTGTTGCATCTGTTGCTTCAAAGAAGAAAGCTGTTCTCTGCTATCCTGGGGTTATGTCCAAGTCCATAGCCCTTGTAGGACTCAGTGCATGCTGAGGATGCCTTGGGGATGCTGTAGGAGTGACAAATGGCTGCGGAGGAGCCCGGGTGATGGCGTGCAACCACCCTATGTGGCTAAGTGGGGGCGAGCGCAATGCCCATGCATTGGGGACCGCACGCAGGACTCTGTGAAAGTCAGAGGGAGAGCATAATTAGTAGGTGCAGTGTTTTCTAAGTTACACTGCATCCTACACTGTTTTATTTTGTTCATATGCCAAATCTTCCTGTATATAACAACAGCTACAAGGAAAGATCCGTGCAAACAAACTCAAAATCTGAGATGAGTGGGCAAACATTGCCATGCTCAATTGGCACGAGGAGCAGGAAAGATATTAGGGGAAAAATAACTCCTGACCAGAGGAGATCAGAAGAATAAACTGGTCCCAGTTCCCCAGGTGAACGGAGTTGTGGTTATTGTGGCTTAGCACAGGTTCAGGCACAACAAAATGTAATACAAGCTAAAGCAGCTTTAAAGAGCACAGTGCATCCTGAAGAAATAAGAAGTTAGTTACATATTTCACCCAAATGAAGGAGTGCACTTTGCCTTCCAAATGGGGTTGGTAAGCTACAGCAGAGAGCTTGCTTCGGGCATCTTCCAGGCTGCTGGTGCTGGCGTTCAGCATGGGCCTGCATGGTACTGCGCGGCGGTTCGCTGCTCTGAAACGGCCTCTTAAAAAACTTTATCAGCTGGTTTAGAAGGCTTTGTTCTGTAGGGTTCTGTGCTTGTAAAAACTAAATCAGATCACTTTTTCCTTTGTAAGCTAACCAAAGTGTTCCCAGTGACACCTAATGATAGGGTAAGGGGCAATGAGTACAAGCTGGAACACAGGAGGTGCCACTTCAATATGAGATGAAACTTTTTCACGGTGAGGGTGACAGAGCACTGGGACAGGCTGCCCGGGGGGGTTGTGGAGTCTCCTCTTCTGGAGACATTCAAAACCCTCTTGGATGTGATCCTGTGTGACCTGATCTAGGTGCTCCTCCTCCGGCAGGGGGATTGGACTAGATGATCTTTCAAGGTCCTTCCAATCCCTAACATTCGGTGGTTCCCTCTGGTTGCCTTTCAGATACAATTCTGAATTTGAGGCTATTGACAAAAAGACAAAAATGTAGGTTGCTCTTTTGTTAAATCTTTAAAAAAAGAAAAAAAAAAAAAGTTGTAGCAAGAGATACATAAAGAATCTATTTTCATGTAGTGCAATAGTCATGACAGTTTGTATCTACCATTTTGATCATAACATTTGAGGTGTTGAAGTTAACCCCAAATCAAACATTATTGTCTGTGAAGGTCAGATAAAAGGGTGCACACAAAATCCAGAAATGGCTATTGCTTGGAAACACACAGTTAAGGCACCAAACCGTCCTATTGCTGCCCTGTAAAAGCAGTGTCTGCTAACGCTTATGCAAATTGTGTGTTAGTGGTTACCGGACCAGAACATTTCAAAACATGTATTTTTTTCTTTCTCTCTCCTTTACTGGACTCTGAGCTGGCCATGGTTTCTTAAAGGTTCCAAGTAATATATATATTTTTTTCTTCATCTCTTAAGTTTCTTAAAAGGTCACCTTTAAATCTGAACTTCCGCTAGCTGTATTTTCTGTCTTTGGGATGAATCTCTGTTGGTGTGAGTTACGTATTTATTTCGTCTTTTAACTTATTTTTCTTTGTGTGTTCTTTTGCTTGTTTCACTGAAACTTTATAGATGAACACTGTAAAGGCAGTAAACAAAATTCTGGATTCCAGCTCTACTAGTTTAAAAAAAAAAAAATCATTTAATCATTTAATCTGTTCTGCTGCTTTTAGTTTTTGTCCTTGCAACAAATTCTCCCATACCCTTGCTGCTTTTTTATACTTGGGGACATTGAAAAGCCTTGGGATTATCCTGTTTTTTTGCAGTGATTTGCAACCGTTCTGCAACAAAGAACAAGATAGCCAGATAACAGAGATAATAGCTCAGTTTTCTTTTTGCCCATCATGTATGTTAGCTCTTGTTCTTCTGCTTGTAAGCTTTTACCTTGTCCCTCCCTTGCTGAAGTTGCCTTATTCCATGGGGTAACCTTAAAAAGTACTTTTACGGTTGAAACTCTTATTAGCTGGTTTGAAGCAGAGCTGTAGTAATGAACGTGCGTGAGAAGTTCCCCAAGAACTGCAGAATGCCTGCTCTGAAGAGAGGTGGTAGCGATGCCCCAAGGCTGCGCTTCCCATCGCTGTGCTGTAGGGAGCTGAAGCTGGGTCGGTGTCGGAGATGCCAGCGTTGGCCTTTTCCTGTTGGACAGGAGAGAAGTACAGAGTGGAGCAGAACTGTAGAGGCTCTGGCAGCCTTTCCAAAAGGCACTCTGTAAGTTCATTTCTCTTGGGAATGGTAGGTGGTAGCAGCTATTCTTGGAAGGCTGAGGGAGACGGTTAGCCATCAGCGTCTGCTATAAGGGCGTCTTTCGGTTATGAGAAAGGAGAATATTAGGAAATAACCATTAATTAGAAGGCTTTTGTTCATGTACAAGATGACTGCAAGCATTAATTGCAGGGAAAATGTAGAGGCTCAGCATTATAAAGATCATTTGCAGCAAGGATAGCCTGATGTTATGGCGGTGAGTTTCAAGAGACCTTTCTTCAGTATTAAATAATGGAATTTTGGCAGATTCGTCTTTCCCTGAATTATTTGCTCTAAGTACTGTCAGAGACTAAATCCCTGTTTTAAGTACACAATTAATTCTATTTAACTCTGAAGCTGTAGGTAGCATGTGCATAGTTAGGCTGGCACACTGTCCTCTGCCCATCAAAACCTAAAATGAGGATCTGAATGAAGGTAACAGATTCACAGCTGCCTTTGTGTTGAGGCTTTTAGCTTCTCCTGATTTTTATTTTTTTTTTGCTTATGTACTAGTTTTTAAGTCTGCTTTCTCTTTTGTTCTTGGCCATGTTTTCTCTGGGCAGATGCATAATGTATGTTTAAAAGCAGCTGGACATGACAATGTAGGCTAATCCTTCTTTAAATCATTGCTGGAGTAAAGCAAAGGCCAGCTGTTGATCACAGAGCCTTTAATAGATTGCAGTTTTAGAGGCTGTCTCATGCTGTTGGTCTCTAGCTGTGCACAATGCCATGTGGTCTGTTAAGCTGTTTGTTAAACTCTAGAGAAATGTGGAGGGATAAAATATTTCATATAAATGTTGCATCCAGTGAATCCTTATTCATTTGCAAAAGAGTTAATAGTCTTTTTTCTTTGTCTTCTATTGCATTTTAACTGAGTATGGTATAACATATTCAGGCACCTGATTTTATTAGGATTTATCAAGCTTTGAGACCAATAGCATAGGTACAGGACTAATAATACAGAGGCCGTAGTGCTGCTTGAATTGTCAACTTAGTTTAGGTATTTTCATCATTTTAGCTTGTAGGTTAGTGTACACATGTAACATTGGAAATGGAGAGGAAAAAAATCCATGAAAGCTTAATTACAGTATGTGTGTGTTTAGAAAGGAGACGCTTGACAGTGCCTGCCCACTGCTGTGTAATATAATAGTATCTGTGGTGCTTTAGGAAACCCAATGGGATCTGTTTTACCTGGCTGGCACAGAGTGCCTGGAGCGGTACCTCCGTGCTGGCTACCAAGCAGCAGGTGAAGAGCACAACAACTCACTTGGGGAATGAAAAATAATTGACACTAACACATAGAAAGCGTGTTTAAAGCTCTTTCAAACGTGACTTAATTAAACTTGCTGCAATCCCAGAAAGTCACTTACGTGTTTTATAAGTGCTTACGGAGGTAGATTAAAGACGGTAAGAAAAGCTGTGTGATCCATAAATGAAAAGAATTGTGCGAGTGTTTACATCAATTCCTGCATTACAGAGTTATGATTTCCTTTCCAGGCAGGTGAATTGCAGGTACATTATGGGAAACTTTAAACATGCTGTGGTTTCAAATCAAAAAGGTGATGAAGAGGGAGATAACTACTAATATACTTGTTTATTTAAAAGAAGTAATTAAGTTGTGCCGTCCATGTGCATTTGTTAAGACCTGGGCCTATGTACACTGCTTTGGAACAAAGTTTGGGTTTATGGCTAGAAGGAAAGGGAAATAAATGTGCAGTCCTACATAGCCTTACTTCAAACTGGCTATGCAATTTGATGCTTTTTATTTGATATTTATGACACCACACAGGGAGTCACTGCTTGTAGTTCTTGTAGCTGTATTCCTGTCCCATCGACAACAAATGTACTGGCAATAGCAATGCTTCCAACATTTGCTGTGGGATCTGGAACACAACCTCTCTCAGATACGCATGTGAATAACATTAATATGGGGTCTTAAATATATTTACCTTTGACTTTTTTTTTTTAGGTTATGAATTCAGTGTTTAAGACTATTCTGGACTTGACGTATCCAATAACCTCTATGTTTTCTGGAGCGGCTTTTAACAGTAGCATCAACAACATCTTCAAAGATAAGCAGATAGAGGTAGGTTGTTTACCCACTTTATGTACAGTGGATGACTTCACTGTGTTCTGTTGTAACAAATTTCTTTCTGCCTTTCTTCCACTCTAGTATTATGATAGGGCTGTGGGATGCTTGAAAATGTTTAAACTGAATATACTGTTACATGAATATGGGAGGGAGGATATTCTTTCATTTTGGTGGATATAGAAAAATACAGGTGGAATAGATTATCTTTAGCTACTTTTGCTCTGTTTGACAAAGGGATCCAGTTGTCTGAGAGCAGAAGTTAGAATTGTGTCACTGAAGTAAAATTGCCGAGATTGTTATATCATTTTTATGCAAGTTGGGTCTAAGAGACACAACCAAAAGAAGGTCTTTAAGAGGGTCCCAACATTATTTTTTTTTTAAGATTGAGTGTTTGTGAACAGCCTATTGAAAACTGAAATAACATCAAAGTTTTCTGTTTTGCATATGATGACTGTGATCGCTAGATGTTGTATGATATACCTGATCTGATAGCCACTATCCTCTGTTCCCCAGCAATAGCAATTTATGAAGTAAATTATCAGTGGTTGTCTTTCACCAAGCTTAGAGAAGGTTTGGGTAGTCTCGCAGCCTTACATCATTTGCAGTTTTAGCCACATTATTCCTGTGTTTGGAATCCTTGTGATAAAAGATTCATAAATATGTTTAAAATACAGTGATAACTTGCTGCATAATCCAAAACATTCCCTACTTAAATGCAAGGATGAAAGTAAGTGATTAATCATCACATGGGGCTTAAAATAGCATTTTCCTCTGTGGATGGTGCTGGGAACAAGCAGGTTTTAAAGTGATAAGGCCTTCTGAGACTGGAATTATTTTTGTTTTGTTAGCTGGACAGCACCAACCACACTTACTCCTTCAGTTGTGCGTATCCCTTCCTGAAGCATTCCAGCTTCTATATTTGGCTTCAGCAGTGCCTGATAAGAAAACACGACTGTTGAATGACTAACACAGCTCCTTTCTCCTTGATTTGGTGTAGCTGGGGAGCTGCCTTTGTGCAAAGCACTGAGACCCGGGCAGTCTGGGTAGATTACCCAAGCAGACCCTGGTACCCAGGTAGACCCTGGCTTCTCCCAGTTAACTTGGTGTGACTTGTGGAATGGTGTGACTCGTGGAATGTTGCAGTATGAGCTTGCAGGAAAATGCCAAGGAAAGCTTTGAGAAGTGACAGAAGGAGGAAGGTCTCCTCTGACCTTGGGTAGCCCTTTCTTCCCATGGCTTACTGGTTTATGATCTCTGCTGTTGATTTCAGCAGTGCCTTGTACTTGCCTTTAAGATGCAGCAGACTTCTTTCCTACACTACGATTTTTATGTAGCGCAGCTGTAATTGTATGATCTGTTCTGACCTTCTGGTCACAGGAAGGAAACTTTGTCCATGAGAAATCCTGTTCTGAGGCATACAACAGCAGCAGCTGTGGGAGTGCGGGGTATCACAGGCTAAAACCCTTCAGTCTGTGACTGAGGATGTCTTTGAGCTGGAAGACTTCCATCAGATAAATAAGGAGAAATGTTGTGTGGCCCTGGAAGGAAGGAGGCATTTACTCTTAATTGCAATTTGTACTGTCAGTATGGGTTAGCCAGGCATGTCAGCAGACAGACGGAAACTGAAAGCTGCCCAAGTGTAAAAAGTAACTTATAAAGTGACAAAAGCATTAAGCCATGAAGAAATCTTTTCTAAAAGCATTATTTCAGGACATCCCAACTTCAAATTTTTGATTTTTTTTCTCAGCAGTTGGGGTGTTTTTGGAGTAGGGTGGGTAGCAATGATTTCCAGCTGCGAATGCACATAGCAAGGGTTGGTTCCAGCCTTACAAACACAGGTGCTGTTTGGATGCCTGGCAGCTACCGCTCCATCCTGGCAGTATTCCTGTTAAACTTAGCAGAACCTGAGCACTTCTGCCCGTGAGGCTAGGCTGGGGACTGGCCAACTGTTATAAAAGCTTAAAATTAAGAGGAACTGGAACAGGTTATCCTTTTTACTTGCCCTGGCTGTGAGGTGTCACTGCTGCACTTCTCATGTGTGCCCTCGTCCCTCTTTTGCATCGCAGCTAGGGAGTGTAGCCGCTTACGTTGAACTGTTATTTCTGTCATCGAAAGGGAGGTTTCCATTTTCTCCAAAACTTGCTCTCGAGCAGCTCTTGTCACGTAGGTGTCTCCAGAATCCCAGCAGTGTTGTTTGTGGGGTAGCCCTGGTTACCAGCAACCCCCGTGATTGCTGCTACAGATTTCAGCCAAAGGCGCTCCAAGAGAAGAAATCAGCCTACGTGAGTCCTTTAAGGAAAGCACACAAAAAACCAGGGCAGGGCGCTTGGAAAATATTTCCTGAAAAATACAGTTACTGTTCCTCTGAAACTACCCATCCTACTGGATGAAGGACGCTCTACGTCTGATAAGAGCATTTCCTGACGTCTGCAGAGAAATGCCGTTTGCTCCTTGCCTGCCAGTTACAGAAGCATCATGTCCACCCAGACAACAAGAACCATCCTTCCGTATAGACACAGAAGCTTCAGTTTGTACTTGGAGAACCACAAGCTTTCTTGCCTCAGTTCAGAGCCTTAGCTTTTCAGCTCTTAGCAGATGACACTGCAGTGCTCCTCTGGAAGGAGCTGGGGGTGCCAGATCAGAGTACGTATCAGAACTGGCACAGGTTGCTCAGAGAGGTTGTGGAGTCTCCTCCTTGGAGATCTTCTAAAGCTACCTGAACGTGGTCCTGGGCACCCTGCTGGAGCAGGGGTTGGACCAGAGGGACGCAGAGGTGCCTTCCAACCTCAGCCATGCTGTGATCCTGTGATATCCCAGGAGAGCACCAGGAATTTTATCCCTCGTGCCAGAAACACAAAGTGCTCTTGCAGGTCATCTCAGCTGGAGTTTCTGGTGTGAGGAATCTGAAAAGAAAGCTTTCGTAAATCTTATTTTGGGCTTGAATAACATTCTCTCTTGAAAACAAATGAAACTATGTATGAAATGCCATCTTTATGAGTGTATAATAGGTTGTGGCTTGGTTTCCTTCATGCATGAATATGCAAGGAAGCGTAGCTTAGGCTTCTTTCCCTGTTCCTGTATTTTTGCTTAAAATGTGGTTGATGCACCGAGATCTGTGATCATCAGAATATCTTTAGTGCAGAGAGGCACCCCTAATACTCCTGTAGTCACACTTTATTCGTCCGCCCCTCCTGTGGCATTTATACCAGATGGATTGTAATACTTGTGCAGCATCTGTTAGTCCTCCTCAATTCCACCATCTTTGCAGAGCTGCTTAAGAGATTAAACTCACTAGGAGGAGGAGGAGAAGAAGAAAAAAAAAAAAAAAAGGAAAAAAAACACTTTGGCAGTTCACAATTTCCTGTTGAACAGCACAAAAAAACTTGCACCAGAAGTGCTAAAGGGGGAGTACTTCTCAGCTTGTGCTGACAGCTGTAGTCCAAAGCCTTGCTTGGCTCATCTGAGCTGTGCCAGGGAAGGTTCGGATGCCTTACCCTGTGAAAAGCATATGAGGCTGGATGGATGGGAAGGTAAGTTTACCTCTTCAGCCTAGATTCAGCTTTGTATGATTGACGGAGAACTATCAGCTGTTGTTCTCTCGGCATAAGTGATGTTTGTTCAAACAAGTCCTCCTCCTTTACCTTTGCAGGCTGCCCTTTTACTAGGCACCACAGAGACTTTCCAAAACTGTCCTCTCTCCAACAAGCTTCTGTGCAGTTGGGAAGCCGCCTCCCATTCCATTTTTCCAGCTAGTGGGGTGTGAGTACAGGCACTGAGACACAAGGGAGAACTCCCCCACCCAGGAACAGGGCTGCTTGGTTTTGTCTAGCTTCTGTTGAACAAGCTAGCCAAGTCCTTTAAAAGTCTGTTCTTTTTGTGTATTATCCTGCTTATTAGGTAGGTTATGTACCACATTCCTCACTGCTATTTTACCCTGCAGTATCTCAAGCAACTTTTGGGGTCTTCTTGAAAATCAGCCTTGCAGGATGTTCCTGTAAATAATCACAGAATCACAGAATCGTCTAGGTTGGAAGAGACCTCCAAGATCATCTAGTCCAACCTCTGTCCTAACACTAACAAGACCTCCACTAAGCCATATCACTAAGCTCTACATCTAAACATCTTTTAAAGACCTCCAGGGATGGTGACTCAACCACCTCCCTGGGCAGCCCATTCCAATGCCTAACAACCCTTTCAGTAAAGAAGTTCTTCCTAACATCCAACCTAAGCCTCCCCTGGCACAACTTTAGCCCATTCCCCCTCGTCCTGTCACCAGGCACGTGGGAGAACAGACCAACCCCCACCTCTCTACGCCTCCTTTAAGGTACCTATAGAGAGCGGTGAGGTCTCCCCTGAGCCTCCTCTTCTCCAGGCTGAACAACCCCAGCTCCCTCAGCCGCTCCTTGTAAGACTTGTTCTCCAGACCCCTCACCAGCTTCGTTGCCCTTCTCTGGACTCTCTCGAGCACCTCCATGTCCTTCTTGTAGCGAGGGGCCCAAAACTGAACACAGTACTCGAGGTGCGGCCTCACCAGAGCCGAGTACAGGGGGACAATCACCTCCCTAGACCTGCTGGCCACACTGCTTCTTATACAAGCCAGGATGCTGTTGGCCTTCTTGGCCACCTGAGCACACTGCTGGCTCATATTCAGCTGCCTATCAACCAGTACTCCCAGGTCCTTCTCCGCCAGGCAGCTTTCCAGCCACTCATCTCCCAGCCTGTAGCGCTGCTTGGGGTTGTTACGCCCCAGATGCAGGACCCGGCACTTGGCCTTGTTGAACTTCATACAGTTGGCCTCAGCCCATCGGTCCAGCCTGTCCAGATCCTCCTGCAGAGCCTTCCTTCCCTCGAGCAGATAATGCTGCAAAGCTTTGTGTTGTTGTCTTTGACTCTTGGCAGCTTTGGGTCCCAGCAGCATTGCTCTGTATCTCCTGCTGAAACGATTTCATCACCATACGGTACAATGTGGAAGTCATTTACCGTGGAAGAACATTGCTCAAAGAGGGTCAAAACTCATGTTCTTCCCTCGTTTTGTCTTGGGCTCTGGCATTTCAGGAAGTGAAGCAAGGGTGGAAGAAAAGAAAAAAAACAACAAACAAACCAAACCCAAAAAACTTCATCTTAAAGAACAGCAGATATCAGAAAAGATAAACTCCTAGTATGAGGTTTCTGTTATGTGCTGTATGATGTACAGTCTTCTGGAACAAGTGTTTTTTGCTATTAAAGTAATTATTTTTCTGCCTTGGTTCTGCCTGAGGTATTTGCATAAGAAACAAATTTATAAACTTAAACCCAAAGCTGATGGATTTTTCTCCACTTGTGTCTACAGCTCTGTCGAGATGCAGAGGTTGTCACTGGCTTCTGTATTAGGCACAGGTTTTAGTTTAAGTGCAAGGTTACAGATTTGGTAAAATGAGGCCCTCCTCTGTTGCAGGATCTGTGGATTCCTTACTTCACCATTACGACCGACATCACTGCCTCAACAATGAGGGTCCACACTGACGGTAAGTGTGCAGGCAGCCTCCTGCAGCACGTCTTAAACAGGGAGGTGAGACTGAAGTGCCACCCCTTGTTCCTGCGGTTTTCATCCTCTTTCAGTTTGTCTTTTCTTTTGTTTCCCCCTCCTCTGTTATTTGCTGAGCACCGAACTGTGGCTGTACACATAACAAGGAGCAGAGCTGTGGGGAAGAAATTAACTGAGACGCTGGATTCACTGTTTAGAGAGCAAATGGCTCCGTTGGCACCGTTCTGTTCCCTTAAAGCATTCTGTGAAGTGCAGGTGTCTTAACCATAAATCAGAACTAATGCAATAAACGCATTTTAAGTTTCAAATTCCCTATAAATGAAGATGTATTCCCAATAAAGAGACTCCTGTGGCTGAAGCAGAAGCTCGGTTAGGTTGTCATTTGTGTCCAGGCCTCTGTGTTTCTCTGGTGGAAAACTGTAATTCGCCTTACAGTGACTGAACAGAGGAGAAAGATCTGAGCTGTCTGCTCTGCTTTCTTGATGTGGTGGCAGCCCTGTGGGATACTTGCTTTAGCTTTTGTCTGGCTATTTGGGGTAATGGTGCAGTGACTCAGGCTTCAGTGAAAATGGCACAAGCCTTTGGGGTGCCGCAGATATTTCTGTGGGCAGGTGAAACCTTTGCTGCCATGCCTCTGTTACCTTCTGAGTTGGCTGTCCACCAGGTAGGACTATCCATTCCTGCAGCCAGGGTGGGGCTCGCAGAACCCTTAAACTGCTGCTGCTGACCCTGGGGTATTGTTGTCTTAGGACAATCAAGGGAGCTAAAACAAGCAGAAAAAGATTAACCTTTCTTAGAGGTTGTTTTCTAGTTCTACAGCAGGTTAAGCCAAGATGTAGATGAAGAAACTCACTCCACCCATTTGCTTGCCCCTGCTTCCTGCAAACACTGGCAGTAGCACCTGTGAGCAGGAATTGCTCTGATCAAAATGGGTTCAGGCAAAAAACCTCTCCTGAAATCTTAAGTTCCAGGAATGCAGCACGAATGTGAGGGAGTGGGCAGGTGATGCAAAGGGTGGCTGGAGTCAGAGAGGGACGAGAGCAGCCCTGACTTGGATCACAAGCTGCCCTAGAAGCCCCCTTAATGCAATTAAAATCCTAACCACTGCAGCTGCTAAACAGGTTGCTAACTCAGGTGTGTGCCAAAGTGCACAGGGTGCTGGGTAACAGTGTGAATAACGCAACAAGTCAGCATTTTTCTCCTGTAGAAGTTCCAACTCGACTAAAACTATTAATAATAAAAAACAAGCTTGCCAGTATTGACCTATGCTAAGCAGAAGGAGTGTTTAGGTTACAATTATAAAAAGAACCATTACATGTTTTTAAAAAGAACAGAAAAAAAGTCAATTCCCAGTTTGCTGGAAAGAGGGGCTTGTTTGAAACATCAAGTAGGTAACTAATGAGAACTGAGCCAACACTACAGTTCTTATGTATTTTGGATATTTTAAAGATTGACTTCTTAAACAAGATTGCTAACTTCTTAAACAAGATTACTAGCATCTTTGGAACTACGGTGTCATCCAAATTCAGCTGTTGCAAATGCTACAAGGAGAAAAATCAGTAAATAAGACCCTTGAAGCAGAATGGTTTCAAAGAAACAGATCCAATCAATTTCTACTTGATTAAACTTTGTTTCTAACAGCTTAAAAGATTTTAACTTCCTTCATTACAGTACCGTTAACAGAAATGTCCTCAGAAGAGATAAGATCGCCATCGTGTACTTGCACTAGTTCTATAAGTGAAAATGTTTGCTTATTGCAGAGCAGGGAAAGCAGAATTTCTGGGCTTCTGCAATCAGTATTTTTCATGTTCAGCTCCTGCTAAACTCCTGCTAAAAGTCTGTTTTCTGTGGATCTTTGTAGAGCATAATGGCTTTAGCTGCACTTCAATCTGCTTATTTCTTCTATTCCTTTGTCCCCAGGAGAAGCCTTTTCCTTGCCGTATCAGTGTAAGCTCAACAACACACTAAAGATGATCCCTGCAGTCAGGCATATGCTGAAATCTCCTTAAAGGCAATGAATATGAGGCATGTGCTTAAAACTGTTTCCTAAGGCCTTTGCCTGACTGTAGGTCTGAATGGCCTTTTTTTTTTTCCCCTAGCCAGGATTATGGTATAGAAAATAATAAACTGCTTTAATAACTTTCTAATAGTATTCTCAGGAGAACCTCTATCTCCCGGTTACTGTAACGAGTGTGAACGCCTACCCCATCGCTGTGGCAGTGCGTTAATGCTGTTGCCATTCGCCCCTCCTTGTTCCTGCAGGCTCTCTGTGGAGGTACATCCGTGCCAGCATGTCTCTCTCCGGGTACATGCCTCCGCTCTGTGACCCGAAGGATGGGCATCTCCTGATGGATGGAGGTTATATCAACAACCTTCCCGGTAGGTGTACGGATCGGGTGGGAAGAAGTTACTGAGAATACATCCTGTCATACAGTCTGCAGAACTTTGCCCTCATGATTATTTTCCAAAAAAAGAAACAAGGAGAAACATTGCAGACGCCTTTAATCTCATGATGGCTACCAGGAGTCATTGTTCTCAGTTTCCTAGGTGTTTGCTTTACCAAGGCTTTATTAAGACTGTTCTTTGTTATGAACTGTTTCCTAATATTCCTATTCCAAAAATATAATTCCAATTTAGTGCTCACTGAAAGGAGAACAGAAATTAAACTGCAGGTATATAGTCTATCTTTGTGCTTCTTTTCAAAAGTATCACTTGAATAGGAACTAATTCAGAGAAAGCAAGAGTATTAATTCTTCATTATTCAGCCTGGTGCCTGTGTTAGTAGAACATGCTGCATCAGAGCACTCGCTGGAGGACTGTTGAAAGTAAATGACTGTTGATATTGAAAACAGCGTAGTAGAATTCTCTTTACTTTATTGTCCAGTTGTGAGTTTTAACTGTAACGTAGGCGCAGAATTGAAGCAGTGAGTATTTTGAGTAGCTTTGTTAAATCAGATGTCTATTCTTGAGAGCAAGTCTGCCAGTGTGCTTCCCTGAAGAGCTGGCAGGATGCACAAACTGTGCTTGGGAGGAAAGAGTGGGCAGCCTCGTGCCAGTGGGGGCTCCTGTGACAGATGCCAGCTTTGTCCTCCTAGCCCGGAGGGGACAGGGCTAGGGGCTGAGCTCAGTGCCCAGAGCCTGAAGGGTGCAGCTGGGGTCTTGGTTAGCTGCGAGCATGTGGCAGGGGTGGAATCGTGTGGTGTATGAAGGCTGATGCAAGGGCTGATCTGAGGGCTGAACCCAAAAGGGATCAAGGTGCTTGAATTCATTTGTGCTTATCTGGGATGTGTTTCGTGTTAGGGCTGTCACTGCGGTCAGAAAGCATTGGAAGGTAGGTGGGTCAGGGGGATGGCCAAGATGGGAAAGAGTTGTATGGTGCCATTTCAGTTTGTGTACAAATAGAAAGAAATCCAAGTCAGAGACTACATCTGAGCATCCTAAAGCTTTTGCATGTTCAAGACAAACCCAGACTGTATTTTCTCCTCAGGGCTGTATTTGCCTGAAAAACAGAAATAGAAAGAACACAAAATAGACCCCCAAAATCTGCATTTGACATTTGCTGTGTGTGTCTGTAAGCAAAACCATGAATTGAAAACCAAGACACCGTTTTCACCTGTATATATTGGAAGAGTGCACAGAGCACATACAGGTGACACTGGGTGGATGAGATGAATAGGCTGAACCAGCCCAGTAATAGAAGTACAAGTTACAGAACAGATCTGATTTAAATAAGTGTCTAAATTAAGCATCTAAATTGGCTCTTCAGAGCTGTGGTTTTCCTACGCATAACTATTCTGGAAACTGCAACTATCTTGGACTCTGGGGGTGTGGAAGGAGTATAAATTCATTCTGTAAGGTGTGTGTCCTTCTTTTCCCTCCTTTGGCACTTCCCTAAATTCTCACCCATATCCAAAGGCTGTAGCTAGTTCTCTTTCTACTGACCTTGAAGTAGGAATTGTTGCCTCATTTCTCTCCAACTTCAAATGCAAATCTTTCTCTTGGATCCCAAGGCTTTTTGTAGACTGAAATCCTCCCAGCCTCTCCTTGCTGTTGGGTTCCTTTGCTGCTCCTTTTCTTTGTCTTCTCTCTGCAGGGTTGCACCTCTGCACTGCTGACTCTCCTCTTTAAGGCCATTGCCAATTGTTCTCTCTCCAGGTTCCCCAGGGCTTTGTTCATACGGGACTTGCCATGCTATAACTAGTCTGGTGTAACTGTGGACTTGTGCTGTGTGTGTGTCCTGGCTTCTCTCCTCTGTTCCCTGCCACACAGGTTCGCTGCTTCCTTCACGTTGGTTTTGGTGGCAGTGTGGTGTTGGTGAGTCAGGTCAGCCTGCCCATCTAGGGGAAAGCTTCCCCCATAAGTGATGTTTTCCAGCGGTTCAGCAACGTGAACTCACCCTGCTGCTATGTAGGGGCTTGCTTTGGTGCACAGTGGGATCTTGTAGTTCAAATAGAGCATGTGGGGTAGGAGCTTCCCCAGGGAAATAGTCCCTCAACAGAGCTGCTGCAAACATTTATATCTGAAGCTGTTCAAAGAGATGCTCGTGGTAGGTATGATGTCAAGTTACATACATACAGCTAGAGAGTATATATAAGTTTAGCTGTGCAGCACCAGAGTTGACGTCACTATTGGAAAGTGTACTGATACGACCTTCTTTCCCACTAGCTGATGTTGCAAAGTCCATGGGGGCAAAAGTGGTGATAGCGATCGATGTGGGGAGCCAAGATGAGACCGACCTCACCAACTACGGCGACTGCTTGTCTGGCTGGTGGCTGCTCTGGAAGAGGTGGAATCCCCTGGCTGAGAAAGTCAAGGTATTGCAGACTGCATTGCATCTTTGGTTATTCAGAGAACAAGCCTGGTAACAGGCCATGTTGTTTCGTGGATTTGAGCTCATACTGATGGGTGAAGAAAGCTGGGCAGTGCCCTGACACCAAAGGAAATAGAGCATCAGGGGAGAGGGTAGAGCCCCGCTCTGCAGTGTGGCCTGCAGAAGGTCATACAATTGTTAGAGCACAGAAACCTGTTCTTGTAGGTGCAGTTAGTTTTGATAAAGTCAGAATTTACAGATTTCACCAATAAAAGTAATAACTTACTCCAGTTCAGTGTTTCTATCCTAATGTCTCTGGATGGCTGACTAGGGAGGTTTTAGTGCTAGCCAGTAATTAACAATACAACTGCTACTCATAAACACTGGGCTGCAGAGTATGATTTTTTTTTCTTGTTGAATGCAGTCAGCCAACTCTATTAAGTATTCTTCTGCGTTTCCTAAGCTATCTGGCTCTGCAGCGCTCCCCAAAGTGAATGCTGTTTTTTCCTTTACCCACTGTGATTAATGTGTTCCTATTTTGCAATTGGAAATAAAAACCTTGCTTCCCAAAGTTAGGGGAAATATTACAACCTGTGGGTACTGCTCTGTAATCCCAAGTTATTCCTCTGTAATAAATCCCTTCCCTGAAAAGGTCTCGTCTCCCTGAGAAGTGGCCTGGCATCCTTTCTGGAGCTGGTGCAGCTGAGTGCCCTGCTCGGTCTTGGCAGAGTTGATGGTGCCGCTCCCAGCACGTAGTGGGAATGCCTGGCTGGGGAAATGAAAGACTCTGACTCTCCTCAGTAGTGCCCAGTGAAATACTGTGACTGCCCAGATGGCAGTAGTCACAACTGAAAACACATGGGATTCCATTTTTTTTCGAAATTTATTTTTAGATTTGTGAGGGTGGTGAAACACCAGAAAAGGTTGCCCAGAGAGGTTGTAGGGTCTCTGTGGAGGTGTTCTCACCCAGGTGGACATGGTCCTGGACAGCCTGCTGTAGCTGACCCTGCTTGAGTATAAGGGCCTTGGACCAGAGGGTATCAAAAGGTCCCTGCTAATCTCAATGATTCTGTGGTTCTGCGAAATCTCTGCCCTGGTACAGTAGTGATCATCACCGATTTCTGCCTTGAAGGATCTCTTAGACCTCTCAGCTAAGCACAGACCTCTTTCTGACGTTACCACTACATCCTGAAATGGAAGACTCAATTCAACCTTGCGCTGCAGCAATGTGTCTGACTTTGGAGACTTGTTGGCTGTCCACACTGCCTGGGAAACAGATGGAGGTGCTGATGTGTGAAGGCTTCAGCAGGCTTCTGTGTGCTTTTGGAATAAGCTTGATGGATAACTTGCTTTCTCTCCACTGTGAATACAGACCATATTCTGAAATGAAATTTCTGAATTAATCATGATCGTTACGTCTGTCCTGGTTGGCAGGTGCTGAATATGGCAGAGATCCAGACACGGCTTGCATACGTGTGCTGCGTGCGGCAGCTGGAGATGGTGAAGAACAGCGAGTACTGCGAGTATATACGGCCACCCATTGACCGATACGGCACCCTGGAATTTGGGAAATTTGATGAAATCTGTGTAAGTGCATCCTGAGGAAGGCAGTTCCCCCATACTGACATTCTGCAGAAGTCTACTGCTTTGTGGTGCTAATTAATACCTAAGCAGTGTAAGAGTAAGAGAAGTCAGTTGGCACAGAGTGAATAATTGACATTAAATAATACCACGGAATGATATCATGACTGTGAGATTGGATTAACAGTAGAAATTGAGTTAATAATTGTGATTATATAATAACCTCTGAACGGATCAGTTGCCTCGCTATCTTATGTCAGTCCTTACTCAGCTGCTTGGTAAAAACTCTTTGGTGTCTGAGCTGCTTTGGGCAGTTGTGGTTTGTCAAATGGTGTCATTTCTCTTCCTTGATTGTGTAGCTTGTTGTCACATGAAAGATTTGAAGAAATCTGTGGGGACGCTGTGAATCGTTGAAATGGAGGGTAACATGCTAAAATACCTGACTCGGCTGACATTTCAACACTTCTATTAATAAAACATATCGTCCACAATTCCTCCACACCTGATAGCATATCAGGAAAATGGCACCAATGTCAGTGGAAGGACGTAGTAAAAAGGGTAGTACCAGGTTACAAAAACTAAATCCCAAAGATGTGTATCCGAAATCAGCATGGGAAGAACTGACTCCAGATGTGCAGTTGAATTATCTTGGTGACATAATCCAGCATTCAAAACCAAAACATTTCTGCCTGATTTGAGGGAATGATAGCAATTTTGGCTCATTGTCTCTTGTCAAGGAAGTTATTTTACTGTCTTTTTCCGTTCTTTGCTTCAGCTGTGCAAATATCTTCTGTGTTCAGGTGTTTCTGCACGGGTTTGCTCTTCTCCTAGTCTAGGAAAGAGGAGGAGGGAGAAGTGCCAATTTTCCTTTAAGCAGTTCTCCTTTACAGATGTGTTGAGAACCAACAACACTCATTAGGCTGCAGATTGCTTTCTCAACATTGTTCCCTAATGCTGTCGTATAAATACTGAGCAAAAACAGTAATGCAATTAAGCCCTGCAGATTTACATTTGAGAGAGTACTTAGGAACAAAGAGCAGCTATTCAAAGCCACCAGCTGATTTCCCCAGTATAAATATTTTCCCAAGGATATTTGATGTCATAGCTCCTGGGTAAACAGCTCTGTCCCTTCAGCAGGGGACCTGAGGCTTCCCTGTTTAAATAGTGCTCTTCACTGGGAGCAGTGTCCTGGCCCTTTTTAAAACCTTGACAGACAGGTCTGATAGATCATCACAGTAACAGTAAGCTGTCAAATCATTGTTCTGTCTAATTTGCTGTCATTAAAGAGATTTGAAGACACCAGGCAATTTTTTCTCAGTGGAATTAAAAACTTGAGGAAAGTGCAATTTCTCAAAGATGTCACTTTCTTTGAGCAAGTTCTTGGCACAAGATGTTACAGGTACAGAGGGCAGCACCCTCCTGGGTTTTCATTTCCTACAGTGTAGCTAAATAAGCTTTGTCCCGAGGGGAGTTTTACACTGTGCTGACCTTAAAGGGCATTCTAGGCATTCCTTTATCATTACAGGCTATGGAATAGCGTGTGTTTGTTGTTGTTTTTTTAATTTCGGCTATGTACCTGGATGGAAGGGTGTATGCATACATGTACTGAGCTTCATATGGTATTATTCTGTGAACCTGCTTGAAGCTGCTGCTGTAAAAGTAGTTGTCAGGTGGCGCTTTTCTGTACATACTGTGGGGTCAAGGACCCAGTTAGCATTTAGACTTAGAATAGCGCCTTGTTTGCTTAACCATTCCCCCCTAATCATTAGGCTGAGTGGCTTTTCCAGGTAAGGATGGAAGGTACCAAAACATGCATCCTGCCTTTGGGATAGACATCTGGATTTCCTGGATAATGTTTTTTTGTTACTAATTTACTTTTTTGTTTTCTTTTCTCATGGTTCTCTTTTTCCAGGAAGTGGGATATCAGCACGGGAAAACTGTATTTGGTGTCTGGTGCAGGAGTGGAGTCCTTGACAAAATGCTAAAAGACAGACAAGAGATTTGCAAATCCAAAACTTCTGATGTAAGTGCTCAGTTTAAATGCACTCTTCTGCAAGAGCTACTTGATGCACAACAGGTTGTATATTGCCCAGAAACACTGGGGGTAAGAAGGAGAAAGTTGCCTCAAGTCCTTTCTTGTGAGCCTGCATCTATTAGTTAAAATCTTTTGAGGCCAGAAGAGGTATAATCAGTTTTTCAGCAACTCCTTTCTTTGAGCCTGGATGAATGAGGAGGTCCTGCACTTCTTGGATCATCAGGTACACGTGTGGCCAAGGTGTACTCTACCAGCGTCCCGGTGGTTTTGATAGCCACATTTAAAAAGAAACAACCTCCACCCCCAATGTGTAATGTATGTACCCCTGCAGAGATCCACCCATATCCTCACCAAGTAGGATGCTCTCTGAAACCTCAAGGAACAACGTAGCCCTGCAGGGCAGCTCTCCTTGTTGCTGTTTTGTTCTGCCAGATTGATACCACATTTGTAACCCAAAACCATGCACAGCACAAGTACTTGAGGGAAGGCAGGGTGCTCACCCATAACCAGCGCTTTCTGCGAGACATAGCTGATGTGGAGGTGTTTACGTGCCCACCGTTCTCTTCTTCCCTGTGTGGGTCAGCAGTTAGAGGGCACTGAGTGTTGCTGCCTGTTTTCTCCACCAAGCGTGAGGGTGGAAGGTGTGGCTGTGCCCCCGCAGGTCCCATGGGTGGATGATCTGCGAGAAGGTGATGAGAGAAGGATGATCTGTGGTTTCAGGCAATGGGCCACATTTGTACCCATTGCATGAATGCGTGCGTAGATTGCCTCTCAGAGTAGAGCTGGGTAGGCACAAGTAACTTTAAAACTGCTATTCATTTATTCTTGTGCCACAAAGTCCAGGTGGTGCCTGGGTATTGTTCTTGCTACCAGAAACTGTTCTACCAGGGCAATGGCTCTCTCCCACGCCATCTTTCTGATCTCTCCCAAGCTGCCCAGTGCTTGTCACCGAGGATGTGAGCCGGGATCTCTGGCACTGATCTCCACCATTGCTGGCTTTCCTGATATGACTCAAATAGTTCTCAGATGCTTCCAGAAAGCTTGAAATAAATCCTTGCCATGGATGCGTTTTTAGCTAAGAGTTAAAATCTTGCAAGGCCTCAGACTTCTTGTTTTGTTGTTTTTCTTCCTTGCTCCTCTACTAGGAAAGGCATTTTGTAAGGCTCTTATTACAGCTCCATGCAAGCTTGCAGGGTTGTTGAAGTACTTAGAAGTAGGATGAAAATCTCTTGGGTTTACAATTTCAGGATTTAAGTCAGCCTCTAGAGCTGGTCCAGTAACTCTGTGGGCTGCCTGAATTTCTGGGGAAGTTTTAGTTGTTTTTAAGAAACAGTTATCACCTTTTTGAGGACTCGGGTACTATATTATAATATATTGGCTTATTATCCTTAGTTCCTTCAAATTCCTCTGATTTAAAACCCAAGTGCTAAAAAGACTTCATGTTTTACTCGGTAATTCTTCTTTATTGTCTTTTAGAGATAGGGAAATTAGTAGCAATATTTTAAGTGATTGCCAAAATGTATCATAGCTGTAGTAAGCTTCAGTAAGGAAAGTCAGTGGAGGTGAAAAATGACATTGAGAGTTTGCAGCTCTTCCAGAGATCGGCTCTCCAGCACTTCTCTTAGGAGAGAAATGGTGTGAGCAAGGGGAGAGCAAAGGCAGTCCTTGAAGGGATGGATGCAGCAACAAGAGGTAGTTTTTTTTTTCCTTTTTTCAAACGCCCACATCTGAGCTCTTTGCCTTTAGACCCCCTTTTGTCACAGGAGAGAGATGAGCGCTTGTAGGGTGTGAGTCACTTGCAGAAATGGAAATGGCTCTACTGGGATAAGAGAGATGGCACCCTCAGCGCCCTCCCTGTGAAGGGAGACAAAGGGGAGCAGTGCTGATGCCTTTGTACCATCAGAAGATGAATCCCACCCAAGCTGACAGGCAGGGTGAGTGGCTGTGGGAGGAGCACAGAGGAACTGAGCTTTGTGGGGAAAAAAAGCTCAGAGTAGCTTGAGGAGCACCAAAACTCATCAGCTTATTATTTTTTACTGGCAAGATGACCTGCAGTAGGAGATGCATGAGCTGCAGAAGAGGGGGTCCCCCATTCTGCCTCTGACACATGATGTTCAGGCTGGTTACGTGCTGGTATGTGTTTGTGTGTGCGTGTTGATAGTCGTAAGGAGAAGTCAAGGGGGAGAAGAGTGAGTGTGTATGTGTGTGTCAAATGGTCGTGTGTCCAATTTTGTCCTCTAACTTTTATCACCCAGCGGTAACAAGCTTGAACATCTTCACTGCTGTAACAAATGTACCTTTCAAACCAGGCTTCTTTAAGAATTGCCCATTATATGGGATACAATAAGTCAGGCTAATTTCAGTCAGATCACAGTATTACAGCTGTGCATGATGCAGGATTTTGAACATTTATTGTAATCTACCCTGGTTTTTTATGTCACTTCAACTGCCATGGAGATCAAATAGGTCATGTAGTGGTTGTAGACAGAGCTTGTCATTGCGTTTCTGTGTAAGCTCTTCATAACAAGGCAGAAAGTGCTGACTGCTGAGACACCAAGATTATGAAAATAATGGGTGCATGAGAATGTTGTGATAAACCGCCTGGTCAGCTTTGTGTGGTCCCCAAGCCTGAAGCTAAGTTCCAGGCTACATTCCAAGGACCCAGAAAGTCACCTGCTTTTTCCTCCAGCTACTCTGGAGCCTAGTAAAAAGCAAGATATTTTTTCCATATGACTTGTTTTTGTAAGTTTATTTCTACAAAATAACAAGTATTGCAGGCTCTCTCTGAGGTGTTTAGCTTTTTTTCCTTAGTCCATTCAAGTCATTTAAGTCCTTTAGCTGTGCTATCTTCCAGGGATAACAGCTGATATTTTTAACTTGCCTTTCATTAGCAAAGGTTTTGATGATCTGTGTTTTAGTTCTTCAGCTATTTCTGGAGTGTTCAACATCTTGGAGTGTTGGGCTCGGTTTCTTTTCATCTTGTTTCCATGTCGTAAGCGTTGAATTTTTATTTAATCTCCAGATATTTAAGCATTTAGATGTTTCTTCTTTCCTTTCATCATTCAGTTGCTACTTATCTTTTCTTAAAATGCAAATACTGAAGCCATGAACAACAGCAACCTTACATAAAGTTCATTTGAACAACCCTTATTCTTCCCCAATGCAGAGTAATGCAGTACCGTAAATTGGATCTCCTCAGGGAAGTTTTGTCTATTGAAGTGTTATTCATAGTCAAAGCTAAATATAATCTAGCAGACTACAATAGTATCTGTCTTTCTCCTCTCATTTATTTAATAAAGATTATGCTAAAGAGAATACTTTCTTCCTTCTTGGAAAAAATATCAGCAGGAAGGTTTGAGAGTGGGTTTCAAATGAATCTTCTTTTCCTTGTGTTAACTGATGGGAGTGTGGTTTCGTCCTCAAAAGTAGTCAGAGCAAACGCTGAAACATATTAAATGCCTTTTCTGCAAAGCATCAAATGAGCGTGGGAAGACACCTGGTTTCCCACAAGTGGTGTTCCAGTCGGAGTGCTAAGACTTTGGGGTGCAGCTGCCTCTCCAAGCTTCCTCTCGCAGGCTTACCCATGGGATCATGTGTATGTCATATTCCCTAGCATGGGATCATGTGTATGGCAGTGACTGCAACAGATGCTCCCGTGGGCAGGGTCACACTTAGGATTGCCTTTATGCTCATCTGTCCTCCCAGCTTTTCTCTGGGGGCATGTGAGCTGATGCTAGTTTTCCAAGAGCATCTTTTGGCGATGTTCCCTGCAGGCTTTGTTCAGCACTTCATACAGTGCCCTGCTCTTTCCCCTCCAAAGCCAGTCCCTGCTCTGCTGCATCCTCCCCAGGACAGTCTGGCGCGTGTCTGTGCGAGCGCTGAATGCACCCAGTCTGTTTGCTTTATGACAGTCCTCGTTTGTACAGTGCAGGTGATTGCCTCAAACATTGCTGTGTCTGCTTTGTGGCCAGAGTTCGCACATGTCCCTTGCTTAGTCATGTGGCACAAAATGAAGATGTAGCTGCTCTTTTTTTTCCCCCTCCTGTCCTGGGAAATGGCCGCCTGCAGATGCTTCACTGGGACCATTCAGGTTGCGTGTTCACGATGAAGCAGGACTGACTCACTCTTCTGGCTGGTTCCTTAATGGTCAGACCTTATTCTGAGCTTCTCTGCTTCTTTTTATTTTAAAATGTGTGTCCTAAGCTACTGCTGTTTCCTTTCATACAGGTATTTTTTTAATTCCCTTTGGGTCTTTTCTGTCCACTGCTCCCCAGCAGCTGTTTGTCCTGAATCCTTACCCTGCTTAGGCTGTGCTAAATTACATCAAAAGTTAGTTATGGATTAAAGGTCAACTGAGAGCAATCTGCTGCAGCTGTAATGGGCTTCTGCTGTGACCCCTGCAGGGGCTGTATGATTCACAGTATCAGTGCTCCTGCCAGAAGAGCAAAGAATTGCTCGCAAAAACACTGTATGAGGAACCTGCCCTGCCTGGAGGTGTGTGGGCAGGTCTGTCCCAGCAATTCCTGACAGCCCAGTGCCAATAACATGGCCTCTGCAAGCTCTTCCCCTTCACTCTCCTCTGGGGCAGGTTGCTACTGTACTAATTAAAGTGACTGGTTTGAAAATAGGCAAAGAGTGTTGGAGTTGCTGTCCAGTGACCCTATGTCTGGCCCCAAGGAGGGAGGGAGGCCCACACACCTCACTCGTGGCCAAGCACACAGGAAGGCCAAACCAAATCTTAAATGCCAAAGTTGGGTTTTATTAAAAAGAAAAACTAAAGCAGGCAACTCTTCAAATCCCAGAATGATCAACCTGCTGCTTGGGTGAGACAGAATAAAAATAGAAAGGGTTTGAAAAGAGGAATTACAGTGGGAAATACTTCTCCTTGCAGGCAGACCTCTTGCCTTGGGTTCCTGCTCGCTGCAGCACCTCCAGCCCCTGACCTGCCGAGAGGGCTGGGGTCCCCTGGCAGGTCCTGGTCACCCCTGGCTGCTGCCCGCTTGGCTGCATGGCCTCCCAGGGCCTCTGCTGGCTCATGTACGGCACCACGGCCCCTTCTCCCTCCCACCAGGCTACCGAGGGAAGGAGAAATCTCCCTGGGGGCTGCACCTGGCCCAGCTGCTCCCTTTTATAAAGCAACACAGTGCAGTGATAGAGAGCAAGGAAGCAAAAGGAACGCTGTCTGTCAGAGAGTCCAGGCCTGCCAGTTCTTGTCTTTGTCGCCTTTTCTATAGTTTCCTAAATTTTTAATAAGGTCTCGTATTGCATGGATGGAGAAGGGCCTGTTAGAGATTGCCCGGTGTCTGCTTGCTCTTCGGAATCCCATCTTTGCAGCCAGGCCATGCATCAGGGTCATTGTTTTGTGAATTGCTCACCGATGAGTAATGAGGGTGAAATCTGTGTCTGGAGCTTTCTCTGTTCAGTATAATTTTTACACAGTCTTGAATTGGATGTTTTTTGTATATTTGGTAACATACCTAAACCTTATTGCTGTGTTTCAGAATGTGACCTGTGCCACCACCTCTTTTACGGACCTGGCAGAAATCGTGTCCAGGATCGAGCCAGTGAAAGCCCCCGTGGCAGACGGTGAGTCGAGGGACCCCGCCGGTGCTGCGATGCAGCAGGAAGGGCAGTGCAACGGGGTCGGCAGCTTCATTGCTTTCTTTTACTGGCCTGTGTTGTGAGCTGTGATGTGTTTGAGGGCTGGCTGCTGCTGGCTCCGGCGTCACTTGTGGGCTGCCTCCCCTCTGCTTGGGTGAGGGTGGGACTCGGTGCTCTTGCCGTGGTGAGATATCACTGCCAAGCGTTACTGGCATGGTCTGGTGTGCTTTCCTGGTGGGAGCAATCCTTTTTCCAGTTAGCCTAATTCTGAGTGAAATAGCGCACATGTGTCAGCTCTCACAAAGCTGAGCGCTCATTCCTCCTCGTGCTGTCCGTGTCCCTGTGCTGGCTTCGGTCTTTGGTCCGTGTCCTTTTGAAATGGGAGGAGGGCGATTTAAAGGTTTGACTGAAGGATCTTTTTGTGCTACTTTGAATCAAATCTGGAATGACTCACTGGCTTGATTGCTTTATGTACACTGCTATTACAGGGAGCACTAATGAACTAATGTGGAACAGGAACGGCTCCTGCACTTTTACGTGGCGGCACTTGAGAGCTTTGTGCCTCAGACATGTCCTACGGAGCAGCTCCCTGTAAATACCACAACCGAAGATTCACTTAACAGGATCAAACAGAGCTTTGGAGGCCTGAAATCTCCAAGCATTTTACCAGTGCCGGAGCTTTTTATAAACAGTCTCTCCCCCTCCTCCCGATTCTTGTTCTTGCAGAGGAAAATCTAAAGTTAGCAGTCCTTCCATCTGTGACTGTTTGTAGAGATGTCCCTGTGGTAATTTGAAATGCTAATTGCAATCATATGCCTTATGAAGAAAATATTAATCAAATGTCTGAAACAGCCATTGTGAATAAGATTGAAAAATTCATGTAACGTGGTTATTTAAGGCATCGGCGCCGAGTCCTGCTGAGACTCAACCCGTGTGGTGTGACAGGTCTTCCTCCGTTATAGCTTCTGATTACTCACCCTGTTAGGAAGATTTTCTTTTTGCTAGGTGAGGCCATTAAACATGAATAAGTAACTTTCAAGAAGTGGATATGGCAAATTTTGGCCTAAGGAGGGGCATATGCATGGGGTATTTGGGATGCAAGGGACAGGTGCCCCGTGGTCCCAGGAGACACTGAAATGTTTGTTGTAGGCTCCGGAGGAGGGGGAAGAATGGCAGGAGAGAGCTGTGCATACGGACAGCGGGTCTCGGAGGAGTCTGGTGTTCATGCTGGGTGTGACTTCATGTGGTACCTGCAGGATCTGTGCCTGGTTTTGATGGACAGTGGCCATAAAGGCGTTCCCTGAACGTGGCATTGTCCCCGTGCCTCTTGCTGAAGAGGTGACCGGAGCTCGGCAGGAGGGCGACTGCTGCCCTGGCAGCGGCCCAGTGGCTGTTGGGTGGCTCCTCACGCGTGCTGGTGAGCCTTGGGATTTGTCTGCTGGTGAAGATGGTCTGACTGCATTTGTCCTGTGCAAGTTATAACATGGGGTGCTTCTTTGTAGCATGTATATGAACTGGCAGTGTCAAAAAAGGTGAAACTTTTTTTTTTCTCTATGGAAATCCCTCCCTGAGTGAGATCTCAGACCTCAGGGACTGTAGAAGGGCTCTGCCTGTCCTGATTGTGTACTGCAGGTCTCAGGCTGGATGAAGAAATTCTGTCGATAATTTTGTTCTAAAAATGAAATGAAGAAAAAACTTCCCTGCCTTTTCTCCTAAAGAAGAGATGGCTTTAGATCAGGAGGCTCTGCCAGCCTGTGCCAGTCCAGGGCCTTTCACCCTTTGTACTGACATTTCCCCCCTTCTCCTGGGCTTTGTAGTCAACCAGAATGTAACAGACGTTCTTTCACTCTTGAACAAACTGAGGAAAATGATTAAAATAGTTTAAAAGGTGGGGGGAGAGGGACGGGGGGACTGTCCATCAGGAAGAGGTGAGGAGAAGGAAGTCACTTAATGCTCTGTGCTGGACCCAGGGTACCTGTGCCCTCTGAGTGAGCATGTGGGGAAACATATGTAGGAGAACAGAAGCTTGTTTTCACGGTTGAGATGCTGCAGTACTTGTGGCTGTGTTTCAGTTCTGCATCACAACACTTCTGCAAATCACTTACTCGACTGGGATTTTTGTCTTTGTTCAGCTGTAATTGCGTTTTGCACAGCTGCGGCCTCGGCCAGCACAGCGCGGATGCCGTCCTCCGAGGGAGGCTCAGCCGCAGCTCTGGTCGTGTCCCCAGCCAGGAGGGTTTGCTGAGGACTGAAGTCACGCACACTCGGGGCGATTTCCACAGCAGGTTTCACTTGCCATTTTCTGAAGCAGTAATCACAAAATCACTTAGGTTGGAAAAGACCTTGAAGATCAAGTCCAACCCTTAACCTAGCACCACCATGTCTGCCACCAAGCCGTGTCCCCAAGCACCACATCTACATGTCTTTTGAAGACTTCCAGTTATGGTGACACAACCACTTCCCTGGGCAGCCTGTTCCGATGCTGCACAACCCTTTCAGTGAAGAACTTCTTTCTAATATCCAACGTAAACCTCCCCTGGCACAACCTGAGGCCATAATGCTTCAGGCCGCCCTCGTGGCCCTGTTCCTTGGTGTGAGGTAGGGTAGCACACTCACTGCATGTGATGGCCAAAAGATACCAAGTGGTGTAACAGAGCAGTTTAACAACAGTCACTTGGAAAAAGTACTTGGGGAAAAAGGAATGTTAATCTTGGTTTGAAACACCTGGTTTTGCAATACAGATGAAGCAGGAGACATCCCAAAACCTCTCAGGGGAGACAGTTATTGGGCTCTAGGTTACCCTCTGTGTATTTACTGCTTAAAAAGTCCTATCGAAAAGCACTCATGCACATCAGATTGCGATGAGCTACCAGATTCCTTGAGTTACATCAAAGCCCATGTGCGTTAGTGAAACAGAAACCCTCCAGACATTCAGCACTGATTTTCTTCAAACGTGGTGCATTGCCTGCAGAAATCAGGCTAATAAGAAATGCCCAAAGCTACATAATCACAGAGCAATTCATTGGCATGAGAAGTGGTTGTGTGACCTTCCAACCGTAAGCACGCTGCCTCCACTACCCGTGGCTTGGGGTACCTCTCCATGGTGTCATCTCTTCGCTGGCTCTTTAAGGTCAGGATTGTCACCTTTTGGTGGTGGCAGCAGCTAGCATGCTACTGAGTGCTTTAAATATAAGGAATGTCAACAGGTGTTGGCTGTTGTGACAGCCTTGCCCATGCGTCTCTCTTTGTGTTTGGTTAGGCTAGCTCCTCTATGGGCTGAAGTGTTTGGGTGACGGCGTGCTGAAAGGGGCAATCAGGCCTCCGTCCTGCCTGATGCTCCTGGGGGGCTTGGCAGTAAATGGGCAAGGCTGCTTGGGGCTGGAGCTGTTGCCCCTTGAGCCCCAGTCTCAAGGGGGACAAAGGAAGATGATGCTCAGGGAGCGCAGGTGAGACCACCACCCGCTGTCCTCGAGTACCTGGAGTTACTGTGAGAGGGACATGAGAAGGGACAACCCTCTCCTGGTCTTAGTATCTGTGTAAAGACCGGTTAGATGCTGAACAGTGCTTGTAAAATCAAGGGATTTGGGTTTAATTGCAGTCAGTTTTATTGGAGCTGTAAACTGCAAACTGTTGTTTGTGCTATCTCTTGCTGTTCAGGTGAGCGTCTGGTTTCTCCAGTGTGTTTTTATCAAAGATTGTCAGCGATGCTTTTAGTATAAGCTAATGATGATTCTCTGAACCAAAGGAAAAAAATTGACCAAATGTCTTGAATCCTAATGTTCTAGCAGTTGGGTGTAGTTATCGTGTTTGAAGAAAATGCTGTGGAACAGACTGTGCTGTTGTCTTCAGCATGGAGCAGATGCTATTGACTGTTCCCAAAAGAAATACTTAATCAAGAAGCCAGTTTAAACAGAAACCACTTTTTTCACTACCGAGCCGAAAAACAGGTATTTCTTCAGCAACTGAAAGTGCATGTGAATTAACTCATGAAAATGTCAGAAAACAGTCTAAATGCAAAAAAATCTGCCATTTTTAATGCATTTAATTGCATTCTGAAGTTGCCAGAACCTGTGCAAATGACAGGTGGCCCTGTGCAGCTTGCTTCGCTTTGCTGTGTGCGCACACTGGCTTCACGCTTGTTTGGGAGGGGGCTCAGCAGCGGCTCCTGGTGCACTGAGAGGTCCATCGGGACTCGTGATGGGCAGCTGCCCCGGTGCCATTCGTTGCTGTCGAGTGTTGAATTGATGTGGGAGAGTCGATCCTGTCAGTGAGTGGCTCTCGGTGTCTGCTGTACAGCCCTGGAGTGATCTCCAGGCTCTGGAAGACGCGGTGACTTTGCGCTGATGTGTCGGGGCTTTGGTGCTCAGTCCTGGGCACTCGGTGTCGTGTCCTGCTGCTGGCTGCTCTGCCCGTCGGCATGGCGGTGTCCTGCCCGACAGCGGGGGCAAGGGGTGAGAGCTTTGCTGCGGCACGGACGCTGCTCAGGCAACTGCAGCAGAATCCAGGGAGGTGAACGTGTTGGGAGGGGGAAAGCAGGCAGCAAAAGTCAATGAGGACGTTGAAAGTGACAAAGTTCAAAAGTTTATTCCAAGTGAACAGGAATTTGTCTTAAAACTGATATCCTAGTGAGGCTGACAGGAAGGCAAGGAGAGGTGAAGACAGAAATCTGAAGATTCAGCCAGCCGGAGTGAGGGACATAGGTGGCAGGGGCGCTGGTAGCATCGCCGAGCACCTGGCTTTGCCAGAGGTCTCTGCAGGAGGTACGGTTGCATTTAATTTATAGCTGGCACTAGCAGTTCTTGGCGTGACGATGTCTGGCCTCTGAGAGACCAGAAAAGTGATTATCGTGTACTTGGTAAAATTGTGACTGAATGATCGAATCTGCTGCCACCTGTCACCTCACGTCTGAGATCTCCGTGCATCTCTGTGATGCATCATGGAAAAACGCCTGTTGCTGGGTTTCTCCTTTAACCTGACCTTATCCTACTGGCTGTGTGCAGCTCTTCAAACCACGGCAGCCAGGCTGGGAAAAGGATGAAGAGGACCCCACACGTTCAGTCTGCTAGAAACTGCTTGATGTCACTGCAGGCGGTTCGGCCCCCCCTCGCAGCACCCCTTGCTTTTAGGAGTGGTGATGCCATTGCCAAGGTGGTGTTTGGAAGAAAGGTGATGGCTTTTGTTTTTTAACTTGAGCACAGAAGCTGCTGATCAGAACTGAAGTAGAAGCAATGCTGCTCAGAGTTAGATGAAGGCACAGGTCAGGTTTTTGAGCTTCCCTTGATTATGATAATCCGCGAGATTGCCAGAGAAAGCAGGCGATTGTTCCCTGTGGGGAGGAGGGGAATGTAAATGTCACCGTTCCCTGTGGACCAGAGATTGTGAGACACGTAATTATCACTCTGCGGTGGCGAACGTTTGGCACCAGAAGAGCTTGTCGTATGTCTGCAAGTCCGTGTTTCCAGCGGGTCTGCCACAGCCGCGTCCAGGAGTTAGGGTGTGTAGCTCCTAGGCATGTCTTCTGAAGGTATTTCACAGGTCTGGGCTGGGCTGACCAGCAAGAGGCGGTGACTCTGTGAGCAGCATTCCCCAGGGAGCGGGAGCATCTCCCCCCGACAGCGCCCACCAGGCTCACGTGGGCAGTTTGGCTCTCGCTGCTTTTGCTGCAGGCTCTTTAGATCGCAGAGGGCTGCAGGACACAGCTCGCACGCAGACCATGGCTTGAAGCTTGTTCTGTGATCTGGCTGGAGATGTGATGGGTGCTTGGGCAGTCCCAGCTCACCGAGCTGCTCAGGGCTGGCCAGCCGTCACCCTGCCCTGCGGCGGTGCTCAGCAGACACAGGTCATTCCTCTTCCAGCTTGCTCTGCCTCTCCGAATGCCTATTAACCAGTGTTTTTTCTCTCTTCTGTCTTCAGATGAATCAGACTACCAGACTGAGTATGAGGAAGAAGTTCTGGACAGCCAGAAGGATGATTATGTGAATTTCATAAGCAGCCAGGTTGAAGAAGACTCTGACTCGGTACGCGCTGCCCCGGCAATAGGCTGTGCGGTGGGTACGAGGTCGAGGTGTCAGGAAGGATTGCTCAGAGGAGCACGTACAGGGGTGTGCCGAGGAAGACTGTGCAGAAGTTTTTCTGTGCAGTTCAGGCACTAAAGGACACGTGCTGTTCAGGTGGGCAGTCTGCAGCGGTGCCGTGTGGGGCAAACGTGGCCACGTCGTGTGAAGAGCCCAGGGCTTCGTGGGTTTGGTCTCAGGGTGGGTCAGGGCTGGGGTGCATTGGGCACGAGGAGGCTGAGGGAGCTGCTTCCTTCAGCTTGGAGGAGAAGAGGCCGAGAGGGGACCTGCCTGCCGTCTTCAGCTGTCTGGAACTGGGTGCTTATAGAGAAGATGGTGTCAGAGATGCACTGCAAAAAGACAAGAGGTGGCAGGTGCAGCTTGCAGTAAGGGAAGTCCTGACTGCATGCAAGGAAAGGTGTCACAAAAAGCACACCTGGGTGTTGCAGTGGGGTGTGCAGAGATGGTGGAAACTTCAGCCTTGTCGATACCCAAAAACCAAATAGAAAAGGCTCTGAATGACCTGATCTGGCATTCGTTAGCCCTGAGTAGAGCAGGAAATTGTATTATATTTCCCAAAAGTCCCTTACAACCAAAGTTATTTGATTGTGTGGGAGCTCAGGTCCACCCTGAGGAAAATCTGCACTGTGAGGCCAGGCAGTTGATGTTGCCTACAGCCTGAAGGGTCGTACTCCTGCCCTTCTTACTCCAGCTAGAGTAGCCAGCAGGTTTAAAACCTGAAGCTGCCTGTCCTGTTGGAGATGAACTGTTTTTTCAGGGGAAACATGTGAGTAGTTTGGGAAGGCTCCTAGCCTGGGCAGCTGCCAGTGTGAAGATGTGACGTGGCTTTGGTGTTTTGAGTGGGGAGCTGGAGCGATGGTGTACAGATTTTTGGTTGCTGGGCTGATCTCTAATGGGTAATGCCTGATGGACAAAAGAAGAGATGAGGCAAGAGGACAGGTTTTATCCAGCTCAGGAAGGACACTGAAGAATGAGTTTGTGCTTTTTTTTTTTTTTTCTCCTTCAGGATGAAGATATGCAGATAAGAAAGCGCAAGAATCTCCCAGACCTGGAGTGCCAGGCAAGAAGCACGGGAGAGCTGGGCTAGCGCTCAGAAGACTGACAGCTACATCCCGTCCATACTGCCACTTTTATTTATATGTATTTAAAAAAAGAAAGCAACTTCTAGTTGACATTAAGTAAGCTTTCGTCCTTCTCCAGGCAGGGTATGAGGCATTCAGCTGCCAGCACTAAGCACAAATATCCGCATCATGCCCAAGTCCCTGTGCCACTTGGACCCCCGTGAAGGGTGGCCGCCTTGTGCCGTGCTCCTTTGTACGGGTGCCAGAATGAGCGGCTGTTTGTTAATCACTCTGAGACTGACAAAGTAGAAACGTGGTGGGAACGTGCAGTCAAACGCTGCCTTGATTTTTGCTGCGGTATGTTCCAGTTACTGTTTTTACTGTGAAGGCCCAAAGAATAACTGGACGTCATCCAGCAATGTACTGAAGTCTGTTGCTGAGAAGGCTCCGTGCAGCAGCACTAGAGAGAGGAAGGGATTTTGTGGATCGCAGCATCATTGCTTTCTTTTCATATGAATCAGGTAACTGTGTAATCAACTCCTCAATGACTTTTGATCAGGTACTTGTGAGCAGTGCTCTGACAGGAGCCAGTCTGAATGTATTTAACTTGAAATCTGAAGCCAAGAAATCAATTGACAAGAACACTAGCTATCTAGCCTGTATCCTCAAACCATCAGCAGAGCATTTACTGACAAATCATAGTGCTGACATTTGCCAGTGAACTCTGGAGCCACTACTTGGCTGTATTTGCCCTGAAAAAATAAAGGTATTCTACTGGATTGAAATGTCTGCGTGGTGGTTGCCAAGTTTCTCTTTGTGGGACCCAATGCTGGTAAATTTATGCTGTTTATTTACAACTGGTTTTGAGCACAGAAACCTGCTTGAACTTGAAGGAACTGTAACCACCAACACTGAGACTTCCCCATCCTGTGCTCGGTGTGGGATGTTCTCTCAACTTGTGAGTGAATGCAGAAGTCCTGGGGAATGTAGCAACAGCCTAAAGAACCCAACTTGCCTCTGCTCATGTCTGACTTGCAAAGAAATGTGTGTTGTTTTTCTTAAATTTCTAACTCCAGTGGGAATCACTCGCTATATTAAGTACTGGGAAGAAATCTCCAGTGCTCTCCCCACACCCTCCCCCTGAGGCCTGCAGCAATCGGTGTGAGTTGGGCCGTGTTCAGATGTCCCCTGGTGCTTGCTCTTCTTGTCCCACATCTGTCGTTGCTGATAGCTCCACTTGGCTGGATAAATTAAGCTAATTCTTGCTTTATGTGAACTCTTCGGCTCAGTGCTAGCTGTAGGTGCTGTTGCCTCGAGGGGATTTGTCATCCAGCCAGAGCACTAAAGACAGTCCTGAAAGCTGCCTCCTGTGCTGAGCTGTCCCGGCCCTCTGATGTGCATCAGCAGCTGGTGATGCCTCCAGGCATGACCAGAGCTGGACAGCGCAAGCCTGGGGCCAGAAAAGTTTGGTGGCACCACCGAGGACAGCCGTGGTTGTGAGTGCTGTGAGTGTGACCTGTTCTCTGTGCACCCATTCTGCCTCCTGTTCTCCTCCATCACAGCCGTGAGCGTGCAGTGTTTGCCCAGGGAAGCTGTTCCTCTAACACAAACTGGTATTTTCGAGTGTCGGATCCCCAGGTCAGCATTTTGGGCAGAGGGACGTGTCCCCTCTCTTGAAGCCACCCAAAGTGAGCCTGGCTCCACCTCCAGAACCTCTCAGAAGTGGAAGTGAGAGAGACCTTCCCTGCAACGATCGTCCGGGCCTTTCATGCACATTTTGGTTAATGCAATTTTACAGAAAATGTTGCAGTTGACAGAGCTTCTTTCCTGCTATTGAAAGAAATTAATTATTTCAAATAAAACTCTAAAATGGCTTTTGAAGTAGAGGTAACGCTGCCGGCAGCCAGGTTGCCTGTTGAGCTGGAGATACTTAATTTTGGTTGAGATTAGTGGGATGTATCACAGGGAAGGCTCGTGGCAAGCCTTGGGAAGAATGGGAGTGAGTGCCCGTGAGAGCACTTGGAGCTCTTTTAGAAGATGGCGTGTGCTTTATAACCACAGAGCTGCTCGGAGCAGTGGAAGAGGAGCACGTCTTGCTCAGCAGCAGTAGCAGCACAACTGAGTTCTGTTTTTCTGACGAGGGGATGCAAAACAGATGTGAGAGGCCCTCCAACATCGGTATCTACGGGTGGTTACAGCAGAGGAACCTCTCCCTGGGGAAGAGTGACCAGGGCTGGAGTACAGACTAACCCTCGAGGTGACTAAGGTCCTCTGGTTGCCCCTAACTGAGCCCATCCTGGTCTGCAGCCTCCAAAGGACTCCTTTAAAAACCAAAGTGCCTTCAGCAGAGGTTAGGTCTCTGCGTGGGGCCTTCCCACCCCCTGACATGGGACGGGTGCACTTTGTCGGACACCCGCGTTGCGCTCCCCGTAGCAGCGATCGGTTCTGCTTGCCTGGCAGCTGGGGCAAGAGGACCGATCTGGGGCGGGATGCTGTTTTCCAGACAGGTGACTGCTCTGCCAGCCTGAGCGCATCGCTTCTTGCATTGCCCTGTGCTGTACCAGGAGAGCTGTTTCCCTTTGTTCGAACACGCAATTAATTTCCAAGTTCTGAATTCTAACTCCAAACTTCCTGGAAGCCGGTCCTGCTCCTGGAGCCTCGGTGTGAGCCGATGGGCTCGCGTTTGCATGGGCTGAAGGAGTTGTGGAAAACAGAAAAGCACCAGGCTTCCTGGGTATGCTAATTAGAGCCACTAGATTTGCTTTGTGACCTGTTCCATGGGGAGATGGCACTTAGTTCAGATGTACGAAGACAGAAAAAAAACCTTTGATGCGAGACTGAAAGTCTGTTCTAAATAATTTATCACAGCTTTCTTTCCTTGCTGCATTTTCTGTAGCTGAGTCCTGGACACTAAAACAATCTTTCCTTCTGTGCAGAAGAATGTAAAGCAATTATTGTACAATTTTAAAAGCAGATTTATTTTTTTTTTCGGCTTGCTTTCCTGCTGGCTGTGGTCTGCCCAGCTCCCCGGTTGGGCAGTGCAGGGTTCTGGCAGTGTTTCAGCTTCGTGTCTCTTTGTCCAATCCCGTTCTTTTTTCCCACAAATCTTTTTTCGCTGCAGAAGAGGGTCACACCCAGGGGCATCCTAATGCTCCTGTACTTGCATGTGCGTTTCCACAAGGGTTCATCTGGCTGTCTTAACCAGCCCCTGCCCCCTCCAACCCCCAGCCTTGTCCTAAGGAGTTAGCACTGATCAGCCCCTAATACCCCAGACTCTGTGCCTACAGTCCCACTGCTGTTTTGCTGGAAATGCAGCAGGAGAGGGGTGGCTTAGAAGAACCCAAGGTTTCACCAAGGTTTCACCTTGGGTGCTGAGAACACAGAGCTTGTTCCCTCAGCCCAGCACCAAGCGGGGAGGGGCAGGATCAGAGCAAGGTCCTGAGGAGTCGGGGCTGCGAGCTGCAGCTGCTGGGTGAACTCCAGGGGTGGTGCGAGAGGTTCCCCTGAAAGCCTTTGGCTTGGACGCCGGTGGTTGTGATTGCTGGGGTTTAGGCCCTTGAGTGAACATCCAGAAACACCTCCCAGTGACGAAGGAGCAGCGGGTCAAGCACCAAGCCTGCTTGGTGGCCCAGGCTGAGCCCTTGCAGGCTGCCAGGGTGACAAACAGGTGAGGACAGGTCACGGCTGCAGCCAGTGCTGCCGCGGGGCTCTGCCGGTGCCCCGGCTGCTGCGCTAAGGGGACAGATGTGTCCCGGCTCGGTCACTTGTGAACCAGGCGCACACTGAAGACAGGAAGCCATGGAGGAGGGAAGGTGTTCTGGGGACATGCGTTTGCAGGGCTCTGACTGCGGGCACGGTCCCTGCAGGGGAAGGGCCAGGGGCGCAGCCACCCCTGTGCCGGGTGAGGGGACGCTGCAGCGGGGCGCCCTTGAGCTGGGCAGTGGTGCCCTTGGGGCTGACCGACTGCACGGCTTGCTGCAAGCACAGAGCTCGTCCAGTTGCTCTGTTTCGCTGTTTGACTATCGGAGAAAGCTCCAGCAGGGTTTAGGGAAGAGGAGCGAGCCGCTGTTGCCCGGTGGCAGCTGGAAGCACCTTTTCAAATTTGCTGGGAGGCATCGCCCAGGCAGGAGCAGAGCGCTGATCTCGTGCTGTGCCGCGCTGGCTCGTGCGTGGCTGTTTGTGGTGGCTCCTGCTGCGGCTCCCTGGGTGCGAGCTGTAAGCCTGGAATGAGCTGGTCGTGCTTTGCTCTGTGGACTGGGGGCGGATGGGGGCTGCAGCAGCGCCCTGCGATGCTCCTTCCCTGGCAGACGTCATTTTCTCTGCGTGTTATTCCAAAATTAATCTAATCTTATTTATTCGTGCTCCCCTGACCTCCTCCAATGTGTGATTTTCCTTGCATGCCGCCCGAGTGCTGTGTTTAAGCTGTCAGGATGCGGGGGCTCTGCTGTGCCTCAGGGTTTAATTTACTGTTGCTGTGAGTAAGAGCCAGTAATAAAATCAGCAAACGAGAAATACAGCAAATATTTTCCTCTCCTGCAGGCGCTCCACGAGGCTGGACCAGCACCCGCTGTGCTGAACCTGGCCGAAGCACGGTGCCATGTGCGAGGTCTCACAATGGGACTGCGGCTTCCTGGAGGAGACTGAGCACGAGGCATTGGGGTTTTTAAGATGTTCAGTAAAAGTGACATTATGATGTGGCTTCTGATGGCACCAGGGCACAGACTTCCATTAGCGGTCCCTTCCTGACCCATGGCTGCTTCCTCTCCTGCTGGGTCTGGTGGGGTTTGTGCCTGTGCTCCTTGTCCCCAGCCTCTCCTTGGGTCACGGAGGGTCTGACCCTGTTTTGGCTTTTATTTGTGCTTTGTTATAAATAGTGCTGTGAGCCCTCAGGGCAGCTGTGCCCATGTCCCCTTCCCGTGCCTGGGAGCCACTTTGGGAAGTGAGGATGGGGCGCAGCTGCCTGCAGGCGCTGGCTGCAGAAGCTCAATGCAAGGAACCATTTCCTCCTGTACCCGGGGTGCTCCCTGAGAGCAGGGAAATGCTGGCACAGCCTGCCCGCCTCAGCCTGGGGCAAGGGGCGCTGCCGCACCCCCTTTCCTGACTCGAGTCGAGATATTTAGGGGAAAATGTGGGACTAGCAATTGCAATAAAATTATTTGCCTGTTGCTATTATATATAATATATATATATATTATATATATATATTATATATATATATGTGAAAACCAAAAGTGTTATTAGTGTGTATCCTGGTTTTAGAAGTAACTATATACTATAAATCTATTTAATTTTGTATCAGGATTTTTCCTGGAGACACTTTACACCCTGCAGGAGCAGCCCTGGGCAGTGTTTCAAGTGCCGGGAACGCACCTGAGGCCTGAGTGTTTCTGAGAGCAAGCGCGGCGTTTTCACAGGTAATTGGCAGAGCCACCGTCACCGTCCTCCACAACGGCTGGAGCCAGCAGGGACAGCTCTTAATTAAATCTCACGCCATCGGGGGGTGAAGGACAGGAATACACTCTCTGTCACGACGCAGACAGGGTTACCAGCGGGGAGTGATGGCTTTGTCCGATGTGGCCTCGATACAGAAGCGCCCGTGCTGAGCCTTGCTCCCCTGCACAGCGCTGAGCAAGAGTCAGCACCCGTGAGCTGCAAGCACTAACGATGCTCCTGGAAGTACATGGCTCTGGAAATCTCGTCTTTAGCTGTGGCGTCTGTCAGGGAGGGCAGGCGTAGCAGCACCAGCGGTTGACGCTGTCCTTTCAGGGATGAGCACAGCTCTGCATTAGAGCACTCGAGCGCTGTATAATTTGGGATCAAAAAGCACACAAAGTGGGCATTAATTATAAATGTACCATAAATGACACATTTTTTTTCCTCGAAGAAAACACACTAGCTGTGATGCATGGCCCCAGAGGAGCGTGTCAAATAAGGCTGGCGCGTGGTTCGAGCAGCCCTGACCTGCCTGCGTGTCCTCATGCTGCACGGGGCGAGCTCCGAGCAGTGCCCGTGCCCTGTGTATGAGCACAAAGCCACCACAGGGACTGCTGGGGGTGAGCGTGGGTGGCCCCAAAAGCTCTGCTTGCCCCTGGTGTCAGTGCCGGGGTGCCCTGCATCCTGCTGTGCCTGGGCAGGCAGAGCGGGGTGCTTTTTGTATCAGCTGGCGCGAGCGGGGTGCTGACTGTGCCCATGGCTGTATTTGCAACCTAAATAAACTTTTACTCTATCTTGGGCATGTGTGCACCCACCTCCATGCAGCTGGCATCTGGTGACCCACCTGGTGTGGGTCTGTTCCTCTGGTGTGATTGGGCTGGCCCAAATTAAGCACTGAATTAGTTGGAGGAGGCTGGACGGTGACTGCTCGTCATGCTGCGGAGCTGGGGGATACTCAGGCATCCCCCACACCACTGCCCCATGGCTTAGCCATGGCACCAAGTCTCCTGGTGGCTGTAAAACCCCTCCCTTCTGCTTATTTCCTTGCTGGAAATAGAAAGCTTTTAACAAAGCAAAGATCAGAAAAGCTTTTAGAGCAGCTCTGGTGAAGCGGTGCGCCTGTGGGATTTGGGGGTAATGAGGCGTGAGAGCCATTGCGGCGGCGGTGGTGCAGCCTCGCGGGTCGGTGCCCGGGCTGTGGCTGAGGGCGCTGGCGCGGGGCCACCCAGCCCGGGCAGCTGCAGCCGCTGGTTGAGGCTCCTGCTGCGGGACGTGCTGGGCGGTGAAGATTTTGGTTCCCAAAAGCAGAGGGGAGAGCTGAGCCTTGCAGGAGTGTTAGGGAAGCGTGCCCCTTTTTGGGGCTCTTTTTCCCAGGAGCAGTGCACCTTTCAGTACGCTCCATGGGTCAGAAAGCTTTTCTAGGTGCCTGAGAGCTGCCAAAATTAAATGGAGCTGGTGTCAGCTCTGCAGCCGTTCCCCAGTGCAAAACGGGTGGCAGGAGAGCGCCTCAGCTCCTCTCCCTCGCAGCAAAACAGGAACGGTGAGTGGGGTTCTTTGAGCTGGCAGGTAAAGGACGACTTAAAACATCACCTGGCTCGCGTGGCTGTCAGTGCCCTCAAGCACTGGGATCATGTGGATTTGGGGAGCCGAGCCTGCCACCGAGCTCTCAGCACAGTGCCTGCCGGGGCTCTGGAGAAGGCCGGAGTGTGGGCACGGGCAGGGCCTGGAGCAGCTCCGCTCCCCAGTGCCAGAGTCGGGCTGGATGGGGCGCTGCGGGGAACCAGATGGGCTGGCTGCAGGGTTTGGCCAGCTGTGAAGCTGAGCTGGGGGTTGAAGGCAACTCCTCTTGGGGCCCTGAGCCCGGGCTGTGGCCGTGCTGCTCTGGGAGCTGCTGATGTTGCACAGAAGGCAGGGGTAAAGGTGGGAACGCGGAGCCCCAGCAAGAAGCCTGCCAAATCCCCCCAGAGCAGCTCCCACCCGGGGACCCTGCACGTGTCCCTGCTGCAGGCAGCCCATGCTCCTGTGGGACCCTCTCCCTCCTCCCAAAATCTGGCCCTGGGCTGCGTGTGCTGATGCGCAGGGAGGGAGAGCACCGTGCGGGGGCTGCGGTGCCCCGGGGGAGCCCTTCTCGGGGCCACCCATGTTCTCCCCAACACGCGGCCGAGCCGGGACCCAGTGGGGTGGGCGCCGTGTGAGTGCTCTGCGTTGCCAAACTAGGTCATGCCGTGAACTCGAGCGATGTGGCAGGCAGAGCTAAAAATACAGGCAGAGCCGAGCGTTTCCCCAGCAGCTGTGAAGGGCTGTGGCCCCGCTGGGTCGGACCTTGGCCGCGATCCCGGCCCCATCCAGGAGGGTCACCGGGGCCCTTGGGCTGCTGTAGCAGGGGCTGATTTAGGAGCAGGTAATGGAAAAGTCCCTCTGGGGCTGCAGGTCCAGAATCTGTCCCCCAAAAATGCGTCTCTGCTGGTGGAGTCTTTGCCAGGCAACTCGCAGCCTGGCTGTTTGGAGAGACCCTCCTGTGAGCCCTGGGTGTCTCATCCCCAGCGCCTCATCTGCCCCAGAAAGCAGCCTCAGCTTCCCTCTGTTATAAATGTGTAAACCATTAGTTATTAGAAAATAATGTGGAGGAGCAGGAGGAACAACAATGTAACCCAAGCCTGACGCAAAATCTCAGCCAGCCAAATTTTGTTCCCTTAGGAGAGTGCCTTTGTTGTAGTGTCACACTTAGGGAGGGCACCAAGTGGACGGGGACAAGTGGCCTGCGGCGTGCTGCTGGGACGAGCCCGGCTGGGTCCTGCACTGCGCAAGGAAGAGCTGCTGGAAGGCGGCGGGCTCGAGCCCAGCCCCAGGGCTTGCAGTGAGCCCACGTGGCTGCTGCCTGCAGCTCAAGGGTTTTGTCTGTCCCCTCTTGGGGACTTCGGTTGTTCCCTTTGGGACTTCAGCTGTCCCCTCTCTGGCCACCTCTCGTGCTGCAGAAAAGCACGGGCAGCACAGTCCTCCACCTCTGGTTTCTGTACCTGGGGCCAGAGCCGTGTTGCTGGCGTACTGCAAAAGCAATTCCCTCCCCTAATGATGTCTAGATTTTTTTGTATCATAGCTTTTTTGGATGAAACGTCTCCCTCGTTGCTGTTTGAAAGCTGGCCTATTTTAATACTGCCAAGTGAAAATGGGTTCGTGCACAGAGAAGATCCCAGTTGCTCTATACAACTTCGCTGTTGTAATTATTCACTGCCAGTCCTTCTGCTTCCAGCAGCTGTATAATTCATCAGCTGTGTTTTGTGCTCATTTCTCAATCAATGATGAAAACATTGATTAGTGTCAGGCTGGGACCAAATCCTGCAGAATCCCTCTACATCGTCTCTGTTCACTGATGACTCCTTGTTTGGAGATGGGTTTGCAGCTCTCCATCCATTTAATGAGGGTTTTATCAAGATTGTATAGAGCTAAATTTGTAATTAGGATGTCATATGATATTAAGTCAAACACATTGCCAAAAGCTAAGCAAATAATGGCTACATGGTAACCTTTATCTACAAACTCACAATTTTCTCAAAGGATGAGACGAGGCTCATTTGACAAGACATTTTCCATTAGACCACACGGAGTGTATTTTTAATCCGTGAGTTCGATATTAATTGGATCCTGCATGTCCTCTCCATTTTTCAATCTGAACGTCACGCTGGACCAACCGATTGTTAACCAGGGCGCCCGTCTCACCCGCCGAGCACCACGTTGGTTCCTGCCAAACTCGGCGCGTCCCCAGGCTTTGGGCTTTTCAGAAGCGAGTGAACGGAGGGAGCTCGGCTCAGCACACTGCCCTCAGGTGCAAACCGTGTGGGTCTGCTGATTCAGAAACCCCACGGGTGCCATCTGCGATGCTCTCCGGTGTTGGTAGACCAGAGAGTAGTTCATCATCTTCGTGCCTCACGTTCCCATCCTTACTAAAGGCAGCAGAGAGGCAGTGTGTGCCTTGTCACTGGCAATGCACCTCTTCATCTAGAAATGCCACGGCTCCTCCGTGCTCGGGGGCTTTCAAAGTTCGACTGGGTGAGCCCTGAGTGAGGCGGTGTCATGCCAACACCTGCCCTGAGCAGGAAATCAGACTGGAGACACCCAGAGGCTGTTCCTGGCCAAAATCTTCTTATGCTTCTCTAGGTCTATGAAACAGACCTGCAACCTCATTAACGCTTCTCTTGTTTCTACAGAGAACAACTTGTTACTGCTCATGGCTTTGCCAGCCATGGGTTCTGCTCTGTCTACCTTCCTCTACCAATATCTCTGCTTCATAACTCACTCTGGTGACCACTATATATTGATCGGTATCTATTACTTTCTTCCTCTTCATATATATTGTCATTTTGCCTCCAGTCGCTGCTTTCAGGTTACCAACTTTGAGGATTGGCTTTCAGCCAAAGTTACATTTTCTCGACTGTGCAGTACCAGCTTTTTTGCCCTATTGTAAGTTCTTCTGAAACTGCTGATTTTCCACTCAGAAGCTGTTGGTTTTTCCCCTTCAATTTCCCTCATAACTTTCACCGTCATCGTGAAGTTTGCGAAGCTGCTGGTTTCATGGGTACCGACAAGCCGTACCAGTCCATGGCAGAGTTACGTGACTCCGGAGCACCCTGGAGTCAGCAAAGCAGGACGGAGCAGCCGTGCTGAGACATCCAGCCTGCCTGGAGCCCAGGAGAGGCTCTGCTCCCTCCATCGCACCCGACACGGTGCCTGAGCTGCCCTGTCCATGCTGGGATGTCTCTGCCCACCCTGGCAGCCTGGTCCGCTGCTTCACCATCCATAGTGTTAAGCGCTTTTTCTTTTTGTCTAACCTGAATTTCCCTGTGGCAGTTTAATCCCGTTGTTTCTTATCCTGTCCTGCCTTTTATCTAGCTGGAGCATGTTGCTGTGGCTCTCCCCAAGTCTTTACTTCTCTGGGGTGAGTCGTTCCCTCTTTCAGCCTTTGCTCATAGGCTGTGCTTCTGCACCATCTCATCCCTCCTTGTGCTCCCTCTGCGCCGTCTCCAACTGGCCCACGTCCCCTCCACTGCCAGAACTAGGCCAGATCCTCCACCTGGTGCCACACCAGCCCTGCGCAGGCTGCACACGATGGCACATTTCTGTGCCAGTTCTCATACTGCCACATTCACCTCTTCTGCACGGGCACACCGCTGTCGGCTCCAGTTCAGCTGAAATTTTGCAGTAGCATCCAGCTCCTTTCCTGCAGAACGGTGACAGATTCAGCTGCTGCCCATGACAAGCCCCTGGCCAATCTCTCAGCCCCTCTCTGGTTTCACTGTGAACCACTGGGGCTGCTCTTCTCCCTCCCTGCAAGGCAGCTTGGAAGTGGGGCACGGGCAGAGAGAGCAGAACACGTAACCCCCTCCTACTGCGCGCACACACTGCATCCATTCCTTTCCCATGCCCTGGGCTATTTTATTTGCAAATGTGGAATTTGTTATCCTTGCTACCAGGATCTAACCTACTGGCTCTTTGCTGCCTGCATCTTCGTGTGATGCCCCAGCTGAAGCAGATGGCTCCTATCTTGGTACATCCTTGCCGTGGTCAGGAGCTGCCGACAGCCCTGAATGTGTGCGCAGCTGCTGGGTGAATCTCCCCGTGCTGCCCAGAGCCACTTCTTGTCATCAGTAAAGATGCAGGTACACACTTTAGGCCAGTAGAGAGCTATGGAAAGCACTGCAAACAAAAACACACACCATAGCACAACACAGCAAAGCCCAGCTCTCCTCTTTTCCTCACCTCCCTTTCAGTTTCTCACTCCTTCTGCCATAACCGTCGCAAGTAGTTCCCTTCCGCCCACCCGGAGGGGAAGAAGGCTAAATGCATCCCTTATCATCCTCCAGCTGAGCTTTCTGAGTCATCTTCCCCGTACGTTTCTGCATGCTTCTCTCTGTGCTCTTTGGCCTCGCTCTGTGCAGGATCAGTCCCCACGTTCTCTGCTGCTCCCTTGCACGGCCTCGTGACAGGCAGAAGTGCCCGTGTCGGAGCAAGGTGGGCTCTGCCGTGCCCTGGGCTGTGCACAATATGGATGCTGCATTTCCAGCTCTGCCTGAATCCTTTTGCCAACAGCAATTGCAGATGTGCAAAACAGCTGGAAATGGTTTCATGTCTGTATGCAGCACCTTTAGATATAGCGAGGGTTGGACGCGGCGCAGGGTGGGATTGGAGCAGAGCTTCTGTATTTAGATGTTTACAGAGACACATGCACACAAACCCTCCTTTAACAGCAACATTTCTTCTTCCATCTTAAACATAACGCAGCCACCTCAGACTTCAGTGTTTCTTCTGCTGTGCTGCACCAAAGTCAGGACAAAGTCAGACTGTTATTTTGCCAAACAGTGAAGTATTGAGATGTGGATGGAGCAAAAACTGAGTAATCACTGAATCATTGAGCAATCAATTACCATCTGGTCTGTTCCTGGAGCTGTTTCGGGAATCCCGACCTTGAGGAACCTCCTTCGTTTGGGCCAAGTCCTGCACCTCCACGGCTGCTGAATGGCCCCTGCCGGTGCTGGAGGCCCCTGGGAGCAAGGCCTGTCTCTGGTAGGTGCAAAATTGGCTTCCTTTCACCAGGACGGGTGGCACAACAAGGGAACACATCACCTTGGGAGGGGGTTTCCCATCCAGGACAAGTGTCACAACTTGTCTAAGCAAAGCTGCTCTAGTGTAGGTGAGAGTCATGTCTCAAGGAGGCAGCAAGACCAAAGTCCTCCAGAGGGCCTTTGCTTCCACACTTGAGGGGCTGCATAGGAGAGAGGTTAAGGAATATTTTCCCTGCATGAAACATCCCCCTTGTTGTTTCCTTTGTTATGTTGATTGGCTTTATTTATCGCAGTTTATTCTGAGGGAGTGGTTTATGTCAATGTGAAGGCACTAACTTAACCAACAGGAATGAAATGATGTTACCATCCTGCTCGGATCTTCCCTCATGCTATAGCTGATGCTCTTCTGTTGGGTTTCTTTTATTTATCCCTACCTGCTGTATTACTGTAAGAAAAGAAGATGAAATTATTATTATGCTGCTCTTGAAATGCCCACTGTCTTGCTGGCAGCTCTCCTGGTTCAGAAGTAAGGGGTCTCATCCAAATTGTTTGTCTCCTGGGCAGTGACTTCCCTTGCAGAGCTGTAGGAGCACACCTTTGAAACGATCCCAACCAAGCGACTAATGCAGACTGTAACAATCTCCTGTGCTGCCACTGTAGCCTTTGTTCTGGGTCCTTGGCAGCTCCTCTTACCTGTATTGATTGCATGGCTGCCTGAAACTGTTCAATGCCAATGCTGGCATGAATTCCTCTGGTGGTAGCATTAGCATTAACTGTAGAAACTCACAGACAATGATGCAGTGGGGCACGACGGGGCTCTCATGTTCCTTTGGGCTCCTGACGGGTTAGGCAGTGCGGGGACCTACTGCGTGCTCCCAGCGTGACCCCTGCACAGGCCTAGGAGCTGCTGCGAGGTCAGGCTGCCTCTGAGCACCGCTGCCAGCCCAGCTCGCCCCTCGTGTCCTCGTGCTCTTGGGCTCAGTAAACAGCCAGAAAACTAACTTGGCAGAGAGGAACAAGGGTTTTCTGCTGGCACGAATGGAGAGTGGGAAGGTACGGCCAGGGAGGCAGGGGGTAGGACGGAGCAACGGGAAGCACTCTGACTATGTTCAAGGTGGAGTTTGGGAAAGGACAGAGGGAACTGAGAAAAGACGGAAGGGTTTATGTGATGGGATTGGATGTAGTTTTGTCCTCTCTTAAATGCCTGAAGTGCATTATTATTAACATTATTATTACTATTATTATTACTATTATTTTATGAATGGGTCTGCATGTATTTCAACAAGGCTACACATGGGACTGAGTCTGCCCGGCTCCAGCCTACCTGGCGCCAGGCATGGCTTGTATTTATAACATTATTTTAGCATTCCTGGGCCATGTTTTAAGGCAGGTTTGTTCAGTGCTTCACATTGCAAGCCCTTAGTCCAGACTGGGCGTCTCAGTCTATTGCAATAAAAATGGAGTAAATAAGAGGTATGGCTGAGTGACGAGACTTCTGTGTGGTTCGCATGTGAGCTTTTGTCACCTGGCTGTTGTAATGCCAGTGAGACCTGGATGGAGGCAGCTCAAGATTTCAGCCAGCAGAGTAATAGCTAATTGAGTGTATTTCAATCATGAGATCCACAGAAGGAAAGCAAACTCCACAGAGTAGAAGGAAATTGCATCTTAGAGTAATCTGAATGTGGATAGATAATTAGGCCTATATTTCATGGGAACATTTGCTGGGCAAGATAATGAAAAGGCGGGCAACATAATTTTCTTTAAGTAGTGTGATGCCTCCCGCTAGGGCCAGGGTGTGCCAGCGCTGGTGCTGCAGTGCAGTGGGAGCCTGGGAAGACATCACCTGGCCAGAGGAGCTGTTCCATGGCACTGCCAAGCTGAAGCCATCCTCCCCACCTCTAATGTCTGCTCAGAGAAAGCTGGTGAGGCTCCTGCACTGCTCTCGAATAAGAAGGCAAACTAAATCCCACAGCCTCGTCATCTTCCTCTCACTCAGAATGGCAGCCACAGCAAAATCTGCTCAGGTTGTGTTTGTCTAGACAGACGCAGGTCAATTCAGTGCTAACATGGGAGACCCCAGTGGGAGGCCAGGCTTGGAAGAACTCCTGCTCTGAGTCACTCTGATCCGGGCTGGAGGACCGGCAGGGGCTGACGAAGCGGCTCTGCAGCTGAGGTTCAAATGAGATGCAGCCTGGTTGTCCATGCTCAGGAAATCCCTCGTGTGAGAAGATGATGCTGGTGCTGAGCATTGCCCTGAGCGCTGGCTCCACATGCTGCTAGTGGGTTGCTGCACCCACCCCAAAACGGTGCACCAGCCCTCAAATCCCCACCTCCAGCTATGGCAAAAACTATGGAAGCAAAGCTCTAAGGCCTTTTTCAGTGTTGCTTTTTCCAAATTTGGGATAGGAAGGTTCTGCTTGTCCACATCCTCCACACCAAGATAAGCATGTATTCTCCCTTCCAAATCTCCACTTAGGAGTAGGGGGGCTCCTGTCTTGGCCTTGCTACAGACTTTGCTGCCTCATGCAGGAGCAGGGAGATAATGTAAAATAATATTTGGCTTCTTCCTAATGCTGTCAAAATGAGAAGGTTTGGGCAAGTGCAGTGACTTAGGAGGGTGGAGGAGAGGGTTTCCTCTCTGTAACATGTAATCAGGGTGAGTGATCAAGGTCTAAGAGGGTCTGACTTCCCCTCCTGCCAACACTGCACTCATTAGCGCATCAGGGCTGGTACATGTCACATAACAGAAAGAAAGGCTGAGAGGTTGTATCCAGCCCTGATAATTACTGGGTAGGTCTTTTACTATAAATAGCCAGGAGTAAGTTGGCCTTAAGATGGGTCTGAGTGTTCTGTATCTGAGCTGGTTCAGAGGAGCTGCTCATCCAAAGATCAGAGCTATCTTTGGGACTGTATTTGAACAAGCTCTTATTTTCTAACGCCAAGTGCTTTGCCGTTTAGGAACAGCTCTGTCCAAGTGAATCTGCACAAGGCAAACCCATTCTTGGGTAACTCCAACTTGCTAGCTATTGATACTGCTTCTGTGATGTATTGCCTAATTTTAATTATGCCAGTTTTGGGAAAGTTATTTTCTTATAGTGCCTCATTAGAGTGAGGTTTCTAATCAATGAATTCAAAAGGAACATCTTGAAGTGACTAAATTAGCCAAGTGGGAAGTTAGCTAGGTGATATTTCAGTGACCTCCTGGTACCTGGGAGACTTTGAGCTTCTCATTGCAGTTGGACACAATAAGCATTGTCCTCAAACTCTTTTCATGCACTGCTACACAGATAAACACAGACAGCTCCTCCGGCTCCCCCACCACCATGGATTTATTGCTGTCTCTCAGGACTGTTGTGACTTGTCAGAAGAGCTGAACTGGGACACTGTGTTTATGGACAGTTTGTCTCTTTTCAGGACAGCGCTTTGCCCCTCCATTAACACCATGCTTGGGACAGTTTTGCGCAAAAAAGCAAAAACAGGGGGCTAAAAATGTCCCTGCCTGAGCCAGTCCTCTCTGCACTTCTCTGATCTCAGCACTTCCCCTGCTTGGGAGGCGCCTCCACCTCAGGCTTGCACTGTGGCATTGTGCAACCCTGGGAAATGTCTCTGGGGGTGGGGGTCCCACACCTCCACGACACTGCTGCCATGTTACTGTGCCCTTTCTGTTAACTAAATAACTGTGTTATCTGCAGGGACCACCAATGTTCATGGTCTCACTTAGGACCAAAGAAATTACAGTCATCTCACATGAGAACAGCGTTAAATATCACGCTTTGTCCTGTTTTTATGCTTACCATACTGCTGAGTCGCTTCCCGTCAGCCTCCTGGGTTTGTACTGCATCCAAAGCAGCAAACAGACTGTGATGTACAAGTGCAGCTTGGGTGGGGACGGTATTCAGCTGAACCTGGGAGAAAAAGAGGCCGTTTCTCACGATAAGGCTTCAGAGCCCAGTGCAGTGCTCTGAAGTTCGGATTGTTTTTCTCCTGTGTGCATATCTTTGTAATTATCTGGACTGGATGTCCTGAGCCATTTTATTACCTAGTTTTTCACTATCATGAGGTCTTTGTATATTCTTCAGTATCTCATGTATTTATGACCCTGAATATCGTAGCATCATCAGCAAGTTTTGTCATTCCTTTTTTTTCAACTCCTTTTCAAGATTATTTACAAATACACCGAAGAGTGCAGACCCCAACACAGATCTTGTGGGGCTCCATTCAAGAGCTTCCTCTGTTCAGGAGCCTGACTATTGATAGCTATTTTCTGAGAAATCCTTTAACCAGTTATTTATCCATTTTAAGCCCTTTCTGTTAATCCCATGATAGCTGTGTTTCTGTAAGAAACTCCTGTGACAGACCTTTTGGGAATCTAGGCAGACTATATCTCATGATCATTGACTCCTTTAAGGAACTGTAATAGCTTTATGAGGCATTCCTGTATTCAAGAAAAACCACCTTTTTTTTTCTTTTTCCCCCCCCTCCAATTTCAGATGCATCCAAGTACACACTAATCATATTCTTTACTATAGTTTCTATCAGTTTGTCCAAGCGCAACCTCAGACTTCATGGTCTGTAATAACCCCAAACCCTTCCCATTTGTCACCTGAGAGCTCTCAGACATGGAGGCTGTTATGCACAGTGATTACATGTTACAGTTAAGTAATTAACACTGTTTCATCCCCGAGTTCCTCATCCTGAGCACTTAGGTGAATGCCACCTCAGCCTTGTGAATTTTGCACTCTTTGGTTTGGCTATTTACTCCTCAACTTCTGCCGACAACTTGAATGTGAGCTAAATCCTGCGCCACGTCCTTATAAAGATTGCGGGTACAGAAGTTTCTCTGAGCTTGTCCTCACTGGCTACAGCTGCAAAACATTCACTTTGTTCTTTTGTTCTGACCTTATCTCCTTCGAGTGCTCCTGTTGCACCATGGCCAACTTCTGACTCCCCAGCAAGCTTCTTGTGCTTCGTGAGTTTGAAGAATAGTTATTGTTATTTGCCTTTGCCTTTTGCAGCTTGTTCTTATAACTTTTTTTTTTTAATTATTATTTTTTGCTCACCTTAATTCTCTTTTTGAATTTAACTTGACAGGGTACACATTCTTTTGTTTGTTCAGACAAAAATGACTTTTCTAAACATGAAAAGATTGTATCCTTCCAAGTCCGAGAGTCATCAGACCATCTCAGACCACCTCATCTCAGCTTGATCAAAGGACCTAACAAGGTCCAGGACATCGGGGTTTCCTACTAGACAAGTGTGTGGTTTTGTTGTTGTTTTGTTTGAAAGGATTCTGTAACACCAGATTTTTGAAGTGTGACGCATTTATATAGATAAAAATCATCAGTGGCCAGGATGAATTTTGTCTGTCTTGGGCTTGGGGTATTTCACCTTTGCTGGTACAAAGAGGCGAGCATTTCTCTGACCAGCTACAATTATTTTTGAAGCTGTTTTGGGGTGTGCTCCCTTAGGGTGAAGTGAGCTCAGCAGGGAGCCCCACAAGTAGATGTCTGGGGTCTGGGCAGAGGGACCGTGATGCTCCCTGCCTCCTCGGCCTGCTTGCCTACGTGTGTGCGTCTGGAAGGCCTGTTGCCATGGAGAAGCGATGGGGAGCCGTCTGCCTGGCTCGCCTGACTTTTTTCCTAGCACGAAGCAAAGGCATTTCGCCAGCCTTAATGAGCCGAAGGCGTTTGGCACACTGGCTGCATCCTCATCTTTGTCACACTGGGGTACGCAGACCCCCAAATACTGGGAGAAACTCAAAGGCAGGGAGGAAAACTCAAATGTGGGTGAGGAAGGGAGCAGAGAGCAAGAGAGAAACCGCAGAGATGGGCCGGTGCTTGGGTGGGCTACGGAGTGATGGGGCTGGGCCCTTCTCAGGGGTGCACAGGCTGAGAGGCAGGGGGCGTGAATTGCAACAAGGGAAATTACAATTAGAGACATGGAAAAAAAATCTTTCCCTGTGAAAATGGTATATTTCTGAGACAGGGACAGGAGTGGTGGTGGCATCTCCATCATTGGAGATCTCTAAAATCCATCTGCCCAAGCCCTGAGCCACCAATGTGCCTTTGAAGTGAGCCCTGTGTTGGACTGGACCTTCAGAGAGATGGAAGAAGGAGAGTTTCAAAGAGCTCCAGGAGGCACAGATGTGGGAGACAGTGGTCTGAAAATGGGGTGAAGGTGGAGACATCCCTGCTTTTTAATTTGGGGAATTGACACTACTGAACGCTGCTTCCCTCACTGCAACTGATTGTATGGCTCACATTCTCTACAGTTTTGTTTTTATAAGGTGCTCCCTAAAAAACAGGTGTATTCTGTCTTACTTTCTGTTGTAGAAACACTTTGGTGGCATGACTATACAAGAAAGAAGGGGACTGGGGCTTGAGATTGTTAGGAGCAGAAATTTAATGGGAGTCCTCTTCTGCGGGAAGAAATTCAATATATTGATGCTGGGTTCTGTTTTGTACCTGAACAATGTCACCAATAGCAACTTTGGGGTATTTCCAGGTAGATTTGATGGGGATTATGTCAGGGGTAGGGTAGAAAATCTGATGATTTATTGTTTGTTTGCATTTAAAAAAAAAAAAGCCATTGCAAAAGCTGGCAAAATATTTAAACATATAAAAATATTATGAAATAAAGAACATTTTTCCTATATTTCTGAAAAAGAAAAGGGGCGGAAAGCACAGTTCAAAGGCTTAGGCTGAGTTTATTTATAAAGCATTCCCACGTATTTCTCTTTTCTCCCTTGCTGTGACAGCGTGTGCACCTCTAGATCTGTGTCTCTGTTTTCAGTGGTGTGAAGCAAGGCTGGTCATCAAATTAGATGAGCAGCTCTACCACACTTACTTCCGACACAAAGGACTGAGGCGTACCTGCCCTAAAACCTGTTCTCCAGTATTAGCACATTGGATTGAGACTGCAATGTTTAAAGCTGTCTCATCATTCAGTTCAATGCTGGGTAACAGCTGTGCCCTGTTCATCGTGCTCGGGTTGCAAACCCCCCAGGAGGAGCGTGACCCTCGTCTGCAAGGGCAGCTCTACTGAGCGAACAGGACACGGCGCCCAGCGCTTTTGGTGGCACTGACGGGGAGGCTGATGTCACTTAGTACCTCTCCTTCAGTCAGCTGGTCTAAGCTAAAAAGCATGGTGATGTCTTCATTCTGCACCCAGGGAACTTTTTCTGCTCACCGCTGGTATCTAAGCAAAGATACATTTCTGCAGATTTGTTATTCACATATCGTCTGTACAGGTCCTTGTGTCTGTACACGCCAGAGGAGCTGGGTTTTCTGCTCTCTGTATGAATTGCTTTTGTTTTTCAAGTGGTAGGTTAATAGAACCAAATAGTTGCATGAAGACTTGAACAAATTAAGTCTGCTTTCTTGCAGATTTTACTTTGGAGTCTATGGAGAGAGAGAGGGCTGAAGTTGTGTTTTTTTTTTTTTCCCAAACTTTCAGTCTCTTCCATACAAGGAAGGCTAGCAGAGTCAGTGGGACAGCCCAAGTGCTTTTTCTGCATATACTGTGAATAATAATTAAAAATGAACCATCCCCACTGACTCGGGTGCCCTGAAAGCAGATTTTTATCTACTCTCTGCAGGAAAAGCACTTTTCCAGACCCTCCTTGGGCTCAAGGCATACATACGTGAATTGACAATGTGTCGGGGCTTTGCTGGGGGAGCAGCAGGTCAGAAGGGAAGCTCCTCGCCCTGGGTTTGTTCTCTAGCAGCCGGTGACCCCGAGGAAGGCGTTTGCTGTGGCGGGCGGCAGTGGGGACGAGGAGGACTCCGCCGAGGCCCCTCGTGGCTCTGCTGCCTCTGGTCACCTCTTGTGCCCCCGCGGGCGCTGTTCTGGGCTGGTGGCAAACGTTCCCCGCGAGGCTGAAATTAACAGAGGAGAACGCCTGTTTGCATCGACCCTTCCGAGGTGCAGCCTGACGGCAGGACTCCCGTGGCCAGGCCTGACCCGCGGTCCCCATCTGCTCAGCCCGTGGGGGGCCCAACTCGGGGTCCCCTCACGGCCCCGGCTCGGGGTGCGAGGGCGGTCTGCGGAAACCAAACCCCGCATAAAACCTCCTGCTTTGGCCCAGCGTCCACCTGCGGCCGGGACGGCTCCGCTCCCCTCAGAGCAGGGCGGCGGCCCGAGGTCGAGCCGGCTGCAGGTGACGGAGCCGTTCCCTGCCGGGAGCGCGGGGAAGCGCCCCCCTGCCCCGGCCGCCCTCGGGGGCTGCAAATTCACCTCAGGTCCGAGCAGAAGCCGGCGGGGGCTCGGCTCAGGGCCCCTTCCCGGAGGGCTGCCCAGCCCGAGGCGTCCGCTGCCAGCCGCCGGGAGGAGGCGGGGGCGGAGGAGGGAGCCGGCGGCCAAATATAGCGGCGCTTCCTGGGCGGCGGGCAGCGCCCGGGCCCTCCCTCCTGCCGCAGTCAATGAGGAGGCAGCGGCCGCGGCGGAGCTCCGCACTCGCCGGGGGCAGCGCGGCGGGGCGGGGAGGGTCGGGGGGCGCCGCCGCCGCGCCATGGCGGGGCGCTGAGGGAGCGCCGCCCGGCAGCCGGCCCCGCCGCGGCATGGGCAGCCGCGGGGTCGTGCGATGAGCGCTGCCCCCCGCGCGAATATGGGCACAGCCGTGTCCAAAAGGAAGACGCTGAGGAACGAGGCCATGTCGTCGGTGGCGGCTAAAGTGAGGTGGGTGGCGGCGGGGCGGCGACGACCCCGGGCTCGGCGCGCCGACCCCCGGGCCCCGTCCTTCCCCCGGAGCCCTCGGGGGGCCCCTGCGGCCCCGCTGCGGCTGCCGGGCGCTCCCCGGCCGTGGGCGAGGTGAGCCGGAGCCGGGCTTCGGAGGGGCCGGGGGAGGATTCGGCAGGGCTGGGTGTCGGTGCTCTCAGGGAACCGGGAGCACGGTCAGGTTGCTCGGTGGGTTTCCTCGCCTCGCGTGCCACCCGCGTGTCCGAGGGCAGAGTCGGAGGCTTTCTTCAAGGGGGCTCCTGCCTCTGAGTGGGGACCCACCCGCGTGGAAACCCGGACCCACCGCGTCTGCCCCATCCCGCAGTGTCCTCAGCCGCCACCCCGGCCGGCCAGGAGACCTGGGCTCCTCACTGCGCCTGTCCTGGTTCCGTGCCGTTTGTCCTACAGCGCTGAATTCCGCTTATTGTCTGGTCCCGGTGCTCTAGCATCGAGCGTAGGAGATCCTGGAAGATGTATCTGGGGCTTGATCATGCTTAAGTTTACAAAGCTACCGCAGACGAGCTTTGTGTCCGTGCCCTTTGCCTGGAAGGACGGCAGCGACCCTTCTGCCACGCTGCGGCGAGCGTCACGGTACCTGGGGCACGGGCTCGGCGGCCAGCCGCCCCCCCAGCACGGCCCTGTAACCGGTAGGTCTGTCAGAGCCTGCTACACCCAGGCAGGCTGAGAAAAATGGGAAGAAATAAACTTTTCAGCTGCGTTACATAACGCCTCCTTTGTGTTAGACAAAATTGCGTTAGAATAACCCGGAGTCGTGTGTAGGACTTGGTGCGTGCTGCTGAGAGATCTCAGTCACCTCGCTGAGGCTTTAACTCAGCATTATGGCATCTCTGCTGTGCCAAAAGGAAGGATATCGTCTCATGGCATGAGGGGAGCACATCCAAAGATGTCTATATGTTGCTGTCTGTTTGCGTTGTAAAGAAATCCGTCGTTCAGAGTCTGGAGTGCATCTGGAGAAAGCTGTCCAGGCAGAACCTGGAACTTTTCCCCATGTAATGCCGCACCGTGTTCGTAACTGCAAACGTGAGTGCTTTCAATGGTGTTCAAAGACTTGGCAGTGAAATTCCCTTTGGCAGATGTCAGCCAAGTGGATGTAAAGAAATGACACAAAATGCACCATAAATGTTGTAATGGGGCTCTGGGAGTAGGATTAGACAGGCAGTCACACAAACAACGTATTCTGTAATAGGCGAGAAGATTTCAAATGGTAGTGTGGGTGTTCGAGAGCAGCGAACGCGTTTTGAATACAAATGCCCGCATCAGGATGGGCAGATACTACTCGTGTAGTGTCTGCTCTGCAGAGTCCAGGAGGTGTCTCGGGGGTTCTGGTCTGCCACGTACCTGCTGCGACTACCGGCATGCTGCTGCTACGTGGGAGCTCGGAGGTGCCTGGTGGTGGTTTGACCAGGAAGGTTGGGTGAGTGGGCTTGGGCTAGGGAATGTAAGGTGTCTGAGGGGTGTCTGGTCACGTAGATTATAGCACAGGACAGGTGCTCCTCTGTCTCCACATTCGTGACCTGCCTTAGAAATGCCTCATGGCAAAAGCCTTCGGGGAGGGCAGAAAACGGGTTGAGAGCTCCCTGGGTTGTAGCTTTGTGTGAAGAGGGTGTTGGTGGGGAGCAGGCGCTGCTCGCTTGCCTCCATCCTGCCACGCCAGGCATCTCAGCCCCTGGCTTGTGCAGTCCCAGCCACCCTCGGCATTTCTACAGCAGTGACGATCTGCCCGCTGAAGGGTTTCCTCTGGGCTTCCTGGCGCAGGCACATCCTCTCTGCCCTGCCCTGGGTCCTCCTCCATGCATCCTATGTGTCCTTCTTTATCTACGGAGAGGACTCTGCAGGACGGTAGGTAAGGCTACAGGGAGAGGCTACTCCGTCCCTCCCAGGAGGGCTGGGGACTTGGGTTACCTGCGCTGGTAACAGCGCTGCAATGATTGGGTCCCCTGCACTTTTGTGTAGGCAGCTGTGGGATCCTGCTTTTATGCTGCAGGACACGCTCAGGGATTGTTTCTCTGCACCTTCCGAGCTCTGCCCTGTTAATATTTCACCTGGGGCAGGTGACTTTTTGAAAGGAGAAATCAGATCCTGAAATTTACTCTAAGTCCGAGCGGCCACTGATATATTTTTATTATGCATGGCTGGAGTATGTGTGCGCATTTGCCCGTCCTACTGAGCAGGGAGCATCATTTGTTTGCTGTTGTGAGTAATGCGATTTAAGCAGAAGGTGCAAGCTCCCTAGATTCTTTAATTAAAATCTCTGCAGAGCATCTCAGGGGAGCCTCCTGTCCCAGGAGAATTAATTAAGCTCCATGCAGTTTGTTGTGTGTTAGGTCTTTTAAGTAGCTCTCAGAAATAACGGCGTAGTTGCTTGGTGTTAGCCCTGTTGAGGGCATCCGTGGTGTTGTCATCTTTGGTCTCTGTAGCCTTCTCCTCTCCTGAGAGAGCTGCAGCACAGTGCACTCATCCTGCGGCCGGCGGCGCTGGTCTGGCGGTGGGGCTTTGCTCGGGTTTGAAGTGCGGGGACGTGAGATCTCGCTGTTGCGCTGCTTCCTTCCTGTGGGCTTTCTGGCCTTGCAGCTTCTGGGGCACAACACGGGTGGCAGGGATGGCGTGGTTGTCCTCGAGTCCCGACCTTGGTGCTGCCCATCCACTGGCAGCTCCCCGGCTGCTGCGGTTCTTGTCAGGGTCCTGGCCGAGAAGCACCTGACACGCTCTCCTTGGCTTCCTCAGCACGCCTTCAAGGGCACAGATGAGCCAAAGCCTTTAGAAACAGGCTGCCTCCATCCTTGTAGCCTCAACCCCTACAGAACAGCACTGGCAGCCCAAATGAGGCAATAAACCAAGTCTTTCCCTTCAGGTCCGCTTTGTGTGGCTCTGGCCTGCAGCTTTCCTTGGGGAGGGTGTGATAATGTGGGCAAGTAAGACAGGAGACTTTTGCTGGGTGTTCCAGAAGCACCTCTCCTTGTTACAGTTGGCACGAGAAATACGTGAATTGTGTGTACTTCATCTTACCCAGGACCTTGGTGTCTGGTCCAAGGTACCCCTTGGAGAGAGGAGGATTTGATCACACTTCCCCTCTGCTGACTAGAGGCGTCCAGAGGATGCCTTTAAACAAGGCTGTGAAGATCTAGTTGCTGAGAAAGGGCATACCTTATACCGACAAATGCTGAATGTGTGCCTTGCCTCAGGTTTCTTACCGCGTGAGTAATTTCTTGGCTTAGATCAGGGTTCTCCATGCAGTCTAGATTCCTTTTTTTCTGACTGTGAATTTTCCTGTGAATGGTACGAACTCTTTCATGTTTCAGTTACCTTCTTCTTCATCTTCTTCCCGCTTTGTCCTCGTTCCTCCTGCCAGAGCTTTGTGAACATAAATTCCCCCAAGACTGTGGGGACTTTAAGTTCCATCAGTGACTTCCGATTTCCCTTTCTTGAATGAGAATTTAAAATTTTCCAGGTACGTGGATATGGCAGAAGACTAGTTTTTGTTGGGGTATTGTTACTATCAGGTTTAAACAACGTAGGCATCAACGGTCTGCAATGACTGAGCTGTTCGCAGTGGGCGTGCTGCCGGTGTTCCCCTCCCTGCCTGGTGGTGAGCAGGGCTGCTGCTGTAGGACGTGGGTCCTGCTGGGGCAGGAGGTCTCGCTCCCACGTTCCTGAGGTGCAGCACTGTCAGACACTGCCACAACAGATTCCTGCTCTGGGCAGTAAGTACTTCTGAGGATGCATAAGAGGGTGGTGGATGTTCTTTATTTTCCCATGTAATCCTCCCAAATACTCTAAGTTTTGCTTATCCTGCAGCAGTGCTTGAAATGGAGTTATCACGGGGCTTTCATGTATCGCCGAGTGTTTCAATACACATTTTTTCCTCTCAGTTCAGTGTCAGTTTAGCGGAGTGCATAAATTCGTGTGCATCAATTTCTCATAGCTGCCAGTAGGCATCAAGGCCCCCTCTATCCTGCTGATGTGATTATTTCAGAGACATAAAGGCTATTCCATGCTCATCACGTTGTAATTGATATCTCTGTTATTTGGCTGCTTTCCTCCTTCTAACAAATGTATGTCTAAATTTCTGTGCTTCGTTACAAGCTCTCAGTCTGTTTCTCTTCCAGACCTGAGTCCAGCTTTGGCACCTAGTGCACCGTGAGTACTGAGAAACGCCCACAGAGGGGCAGCTGCTTTTGCTGCCAGCATCGCACTACCCCATCCCACCCTCCGCAGCCTGGAAGTCATTCTGATGGAGAAGCAGCCCGAGAAGATGGTAGTGTTCCCTCTGAGGCAGTTGGCAGTCTTCTTTTTGCTGGTTATGGTCAATAGCGCAGCGTACGAAGGCAGCGGTCCCTGGTTGATGTCCTTCTGCTAAATGACACTGTACTGGCTGTGTTACGTGCAGGTCTGATCTGCCACCAAAATGAAAACCTCCCTCTAGATGAGTCAGGGCTGAACTTGTCATGCCATCAGCTGACTACATCTCAGTATTACCTGCTCATTTGGATGCTGCTTTCGCAGGGTTATAGCTCCTCTGCCGTGTATCTGTAAGGCACCTTGCGCTTCGTGTCACTTGGGTGAAGCAGGTTCCCTTCTTTTCTCTCTTACAAGTTAACTTGACCCAAGGTGTCTCGGCTCTGAGCCCAGCTGGATGGTTTCTGTCCAATCCCACGAGCAGGCTTGATGGGCTTTGGTGGTGGTGGCTGTGATAGCGGTGGCAGAATTGAGCTTAGGGAAAACCGCGATCATGCAGCCTGTGTTAGTACTGCATGTTGATAAAAGAATGGGGTGAATAGAGCAGTTACCGTCTGTCTGGATTTTGCTCTGACTTTATTTCGATCGTGTCAGCAGAGAGATGAGGAGATGGTGTAAGTGGCACACTGATAATACTGGCAAACTGGGGTGACCGAGTGCGGTGAGGCAGGGAAGGAGCACAAAAGGCTTGGCAAAGCAAGGCCAGGCATAAGGAGCAAGCGTGGCCATCAGAGTCCCCCTGGCAAAGGGCACATGCAGACATCTGCGGGAGATCTGCTGAGGCGCAGCCAAGGAGAAGCCGGTGGCACATGGGAGGCAGGAAAGTAGAAGGGAACCACTGAGATAATAGGCAAAAAATTAGTCTGAAGTTTGGAGTGTAATTGGCTGGAAAGCCCCCGATGCACACTGTTCTGTGCGGGCTTCTCTGGCTCATTGGCTGTCACTGGAGAACTGTGATCGAGTGTCCCTGGTCGTTTGCTCGTGGGTTGGCCAGCGACGTGCGAGAGCAGTGGAGCAGCAGGGCCACAGCTGCAGGCTCAGCCTGGCATCAGCAGCAGCGTTTTGAGTAGCTCTCTGCTCCTCGACTGGGCTTCTGCTCTGCGAGGAGAAGTCTGGGCAGTCGCCTGTTGTCAGGGGGGCTCTGGCATGCAGGATTCAACCCTCCTGCCTCTTCTGCCTGGGGAAATGGGAGGCTCCGGAGCACCTTTAAACTCGGGCTCTGGTTCTGAGCGATGCTGTTCTTGCTGTGGAACGAGTGGGAAGGAGGGCAGCAGCGCTTCCCTGGCTCCATGTTAGCCACCGGCAGGTCGGGACCCCACAGTCTGCAAGCTAAGGGTGAAGCCTTGGTTCAGATTTTAGGGCAGATGGGTTAGTAGAGATGAATGGAGGATAGCAATAGATGCTCTTGGAGCTTTTGAACTAGCTATAAACTAAGTTTTATCTTCATAGTTCAGAGTATATTTATGCATAAATCCCTGTACTCTCTCACTGATAATTTGCTCATTATTATTGTTCTCCATGGAGTGATTGCTGATGCACGAGAGAAACTTCAAAGTCTTTTCCAAGGATAGAAGTGTCCCGTTGTCCTCACTGGAGAGATGTTGGAAGTCCCTAGCCCAGCCTTCCGCTGGAAGCAGAGCTGTTCGCAGTGCTAAGTGAGACCAGCCATGGCTTTTGGCTGAGCCTTAGCCCCTTTTGAGCTGGGGTGTGGGAGCAGCTCAGGAGGAGAGCCTTGGCCTGGTGGTGCCACACTCCAGCTCCCAAATTTGCATTTGTCTGTTGTCCCAAGACCAAGTCCTGCGTTTTGCCCTGATGGAAAGGTAACGGGGACAAGGAACAGCCATGAGGTACTTGTCCTCCCAAATGGGTGAACCATGACAGTCATCCCTTCGTGCTTTGTAGACGGCTGCACTAATTGTACAGCTCCTCCGTGTGACACAGCCTGTGCGTGACCATCTTGGGGGGCGCGTAGGCACTGGGCAAGACAGTTTGGGCAACTGCCACCTCAGGCTGGTGTCTAAAGGTACAGCCTGGTACTAGACGGGCAGGAGTCTGGAAACAGAAGAGCCTCAGCTCCGTATGTTAGCCTATAATGACGCAGAGGTTAAACCTCGCTTCTTGCACAGCTCCAGCTGCACCGCTCCAAAGCGTTTTGCACTTGGCTGTGCTGAAATTCAGTCCCAGAGAGATTAAATTGCTCTCTTTCTTCATCGTTCATATCGATCCCCTTTGCTGGCTGTGGATGACAAATGGACTTCCCACTCCTTCCAGCCCTAGTCGCTATGGGAGATGCCTTTTAGCTTTTTTCATCTTTGCCCCTTTGGGAGGGGACGTATAAAAGCAGCAGGAGAAAATCCTGGCTATCCAGACTGGGGTATAGTGCGGCGTTGGGTAGCAGAGCAGAAGGTTGTTTTGGAGGTCAAAGCCCTTCTGCACTTAGGCATTGAGTGGCCTTTCTGAGCATGGCCTTTTGGTGCACCGTGAGCCGGAGGGGGGTTTTCTGTGGCTGAGCACCCCTGAAGGAGGAGGCTGGTGGACGTGATGCTGTGGCACGAAGAGTCTTCCCTATTGCCACGTCTTCATCGCCTCCCCCTGCAAGAGATGCCAGCGTGCTCACAGGCTGAGAGTACTCATCTTGGCTTCCCAAGGAGGGGGGTGCCTGTTTGATCCCGGTGTTATATTGGGGAATGCATGCCTTGACCTTCCCTTTCATGTGTGGGCTGAATGCAGAAAGCTTTTCCCAGGTTGAAATATTCATAGGTTTGCTGCCTTACGTAGGCCTTGATGTGTAATAAGGGTTAAGCTCACCCTGCCTGGTTGAGTATGAATATATTTCAGTAAAATCTGTCATCCGTGGGACCTAAATCCGTCGGAGAACAGGGAACTGCTTTTGTGGAGTCTCTCAAATAAGGTTGTCCAGTAATCCTGACGTAGTTAGTGCTTGAGAATTTAGGGTCAAGGCAGGTGAAATGGGTGTTAAGATGAATATCTGAGCTGTGATTGCTCACAGATGAGAGCATCCAGAACCAGAGTAGAAAGGCAGATGGGGGTGATGGTTGGGACGGAGATACCTTCTCCCCTGGGCTGCAGGGAGGAGTTTCACTCGGACAGGGTGGCTAGAGGCAGTGGTCCAGTTCCTAGCTGGGAGATAAAGGCACCACAGAAATCAGACGAAGTTTAGCACAGGTGCATTTCATCACTTTCAGTCTTAGCAGAGAAATTGAAGGCTAAACCAGTCCTGTCTTTGTAATCCAACTCTGTTTAAGGAAATGCTTTGGCCAGGGGAAAACTGAGGCGCGTTAATGGGGTAGCCTGCACCATTACTGCAGCTTGTTTAAGTTGGTGTCACCTGAAGCTGAGGGAAAGCAGCAGTGTGTATTGAACTGTTCCTTCTTTCTTTGGCATTTAACCATTACTCATCTCTTTTTTTCTCTTCTCATTGCCTTCTGTGGTGCTTGGATGTGCAGAGCGGCAAGGGCTTTTGGAGAATATCTTTCACAAAACCACCCCGAAGGCAGAAATGGCTCAGGTAAGAGTTTGCAGACATGCCTTGTTTGTATCTGTATGTGCATGCACCTATTTATTAATAGGCCTTAGAATTAAAGTACGTTGATTTATCATAAAGGGTTAGCGTGAGATCTCGGCTGCAGAGAGACAGGAGTCACCCTCTGGATCTGTGTGACGCCCTGGAGGAGGAAAGGCAGCTTGGTGACCCAAGTGTTGGGTGGGCTGTGGGGACAAGTTCAGTCTTAGTGGAGCTGTCCCTGTCCCCTGTCATAAACTCGCCCCTAGAGCTGACATCCTTGGAAGAAACTTAAGCTGAAGAACGAAAGACCACACTGCACAAGACTTCTGCACTGGTTTGTCACTCTTAGGTCTTAATTTCACTGGGGAATAAAAAAAAAAAAAAGTGATTTCTGGTGTGTTAGCTGACTTGCGTAGTATGTGTTCTGCAATCTGTCTTTGCTGGCAAAGGTAACCTTTGGATTTGTTCCCAGGGTTTGCTTCAGCAGGGGTTAAAAAGCGATTTGCCTTGTCTAGTTGAGGACACCAGCATATGCTAGCTAATGTGTTAATTTCTTAGATACAGAAATTGTCCCTGTCAGCCTATGATGAGTTCTGCTTGATGGACGGGGGTCATGAGGGAAACTCACTTGGCTTGTAACGGGGCTGTGCCTTCTCAGCGAGGAAAGAAAATGCTTTGCAGACATTCAATTCACTACAAAAAATCCATTAGAAAATCCTGTGGAATCCATGGAAAATCCTGTGTGAACAGATAATAGCTTGTTCTGTAACATTAACAACTTTATCCCCTGTAAGAGTTTCAGATAGAATGCAATGTACAGTGACGTTATCATTTTATGTAAACTGTAAATGTGTGTTTATTTAGACCTCTACAGGCAGGAAAAGCTTCTTACTCGGAGAGCAAGCGTAAGGTCACTCTAGTGTGTGACAGCCTGGTGAAGGAGTCCCTGCCTTTTTTCTTGGGTCTGTGCTGATGACCTTCAAGTTGTCCTTGGCTGAGTTGTGCTAGCTTTGTGAATGGAAGGGCTTTTAAACAATGTACTGCTGTTTTCTCTGATATTTTTTTCAGGCTTGGAAAACTCCAGCGACACATTACTTGTTAACAGCATTTGATCTAAGAACAACCTGTGGTGATGGGAGAGGAGAAAGGGTAGGAAAAGGTTGGGGTTTAATGTAGCTGAGATGTGGAGTCTGAGGCAGGGGGAAGGAGAGGGTTGGACAGACTGCAGAGACAGGCCAGGCAGATCTGAGGAGGCTTCCCAGAATGGCAAAGCAGACTTTATGGTGGCCATCTTTGCAGCTGCTTCTGTCAGCTGGAGCCTTTGCTGGTCCTTTCTTGCAGGCAAAACAAGAATTCCTTTTTGAGTGCAAGTGAATTTAGTTGCCATAGTTAAGAAATGAGCAGAGACAGGTACATGTGGATATCCCAAAATTCTTACGGGATCTGTCAGTGTTAAATTGGAAATAAATCAGTAAAATTCCCTAGAAGTGACTCTGAGTGTTTATAGAAGAAGAAAAAAAATTTTATCACTTCTAAAGGCATCTTTTGAAATTCTGCAGCATATAATTTAACACAGTCTGTAGCATTTCTTTATAAATAACTGTGGTAGGAAGGCTGCTATTCTATAAAAACGTTGAATGTAGAAAATCTGTCTCCCTTTTGTTCATCCCAGTTGTGCAATAAGAGAGAACTCAACTCTTTCCTTCCTGCAGAAATTCCATGCATCTCAGTGTTGCTTTGCAACTTTCTGAACACTTCACCTTTGGCTCAGCTGTACGATTAGCTTCGATCCGGTGACTCCCACGGAACAAGTGAAGGATGTCTTTGACACTAGTTGAAGATGTAGCACATATCTAGGAGTACCTGAATCTGCTCCAACTCTCCAGCTGGGCTGAAGGGAGCAGGGAAGAAGCACTGTCGTGGCTGCACACGCCCACTGGTATCCTGTAGTTAATCCCACTTGCATGTGTTGGTGGCTTAGGTCCAGGAAGCTCAGCACACTGAAGAACAGAGCCCTCAGTGCCTGCGTGTCTCTGCTGGTAGTGCTCTGGGCTTCTACCATGAGCGTCTTTACCTGGTGGCACAGGCCTGCGTTCTGCTGCAGTAACCCCAGCTGTGTGTGTGGCTGCTCCCTGCACTGTCAGCAGACTGCAGCAGGGATTAAGGCTCTAGCCTAAATGTGAATGGAAGGAGACAGGCTTTGACTTCAGTAGTTTATTGTCCGGAAAGGAAAAAAAAAAAAAAAAAAAAACTTTTAAGCAGCTACTGAGTGGCGTTTAAAGTCATTGTTGAATGCAGTGAGGGAGAGGGATGGTGGTTTTTGAGGAGGAGGAAGGGCGAGGTGACAGAGCCATCAGTGGGACAGCGGAGAAGGAGGGAAGGGCAGGATCCTCCTCTTCTGCAGATCCAGGAGGTAGAACCCTCTCCCCTCCCTGCAGAGGGGCTGGCAGAGGGACAAGTCCTCATGCGGAAAACGAGGTGGGTGTGAGTCCGGGATGCCACTTCTTTTGCTGCTTTACCTGTTGATTCAGCTCCTAGGCAGAAGGGAGGAGCTCTAACTCCCCGGGCAGATGCAGGAGACCCACCATCTGCGTGGAGATGCCAAGTGTGCAGAGGCTGCCGCAAACTACTCCATTTCTGCTGCACTTTGTTCTCCGAGGATCATCCGTTCTGGTTTGACTTTTGTATCTTTAGAGTCCCTTGAGGAAAAGGGGATAATATAACAGCTTTTGCAGTCCCACCTCTTACTTCGCATTGCCCCACAGATCAAAGAGCTTTTTTCTTTGGTGGTAAGTTTTATGCCCCAGAGTCTATCTCTAGTGGCTCCTTTGGAGTGCTTGTGTGTGTGCATGTGGCAGAACGGCTTTGAGAAGTTAGAAACAGAGAACTACAGAGGGATTGTATAGCAGCAGGATGGGCCAGCTGCCATGTCCGAGCATTTTAATGAGGGGTGATTTACTTGCAAGGCTGTTTGACTTCTGTTTTCAATAAAATTGCAGTCTGTCCGTGCTTTACTTCTGTCACTAGGGCAGTGGGTACAGAACTGAACGTCAGCACAAGACAAAGAGGACTGCGGGGTGTACCTGTAGCAAGAAAAGGGTGAGGGAGAGTATTGTTGGTTACGGCTTCTGATTCTTCCTGATGTGAGGCCTGAGAACTTCATGGTTCAGAAATACTGTGTAACTAGCCCTAGGAACTCATTGTCTTATTCTGGAGGAGGTTTTTCCAGGTGACTGGGAAGGAACACTTACCTCTTCTCCTCTGTTGCTTGGCTTGGGGTACTCTGACTGTGTTCCGTCTGGTTATAGCACGGGTGGCAATATACTGTTTTCTTCTCTTTGCTTCCCTTTTGCAGCAGGCCTGGCAGAGGGATATGTGTTGCTGTCAGAGGACTTGGCCCCTGGGGATTGCTCTGTTTTTTTCTTTTTTCCCATTGATCCTTAGGTTATTTTGTGGAACTGGGGCGGGGGGGGGAAAGGAAGGTTGGGCTCTGCTGCAGCTGAAAGGACACAGATCTGTTAAGGGGCTGGTGCAGAGGTGTTAATGCATCTCCTGCCTCTGTTCTTTGCTGCCTTATTCATGCAGACTGAAGGTCTGGAAGGGCTCCCAAGAAGAGTGCTCTCTCACGTTCAGCATTCATTCTGACTACAGGGCTGTTGTCAGAGTCCTCGCTGACTCTTGTAGCTTTCTGGCACCTTCCAAAGACTTTCCATCTTGTCTGTGGAATGACTTTAGTGTAGGAGTGGGTGTCCCTAGGGACAGACCTAGAAGACAGACAGGGAAAAGGATTAAAATGTTGTAAAAGGTGAATGTAAAAAGGCTGGAGATAGTAAAATGTGTAAGAAATAATCACTCAGAGGCTCACCAGTGCTCATGGGGTAAGAAGTTTTTGGAGATTCCCAGAATCTCCTTCTCCCATTGTAAGCATCAGAGACCCCCACACTGAGGTACCAGTTTAAATTCCTTTATACCCATGGACTGGAACTGTGAGGGGAAGCAGATGCCCAGGACGTGGAGCAGTAAAGTTAAAAACGATGGCAAGTGGAGCACTTGATATACCTCTTCCTGCCTGGGGGGAGCAGTGATACATCCCAGTGAGGTGGGATTCAGACACAAGGATCCTTTGCAGAGGGAAGGAAGGAGCTGTGCTGGTGCTTCTTAACCAGGCAGCTTCTGTTTTGCTGAGCTGGGTTGTTTGGAGGGCAGCTGCTGCTGCCGGAGCACTGGGGCTGTCTCTGGAGGATACAGCGCTGGGCTGCCCCACTGTAAGCTGCCTGCTATGGGCAAGCCGTATGTGAAAGGCTCTGGGAGCAAGGGAGAGAAAGATCCCAGCAAGTAAAAGGTGTTCTTAGTGCTGCAGAGGTGATGGGCCTTGGGCCAGAGCTGCCTAGCAGATCTTGACTCAAATTCACTGTGGTTATTAGCAAAACCAGTGTGACTACTCCACGTGCTTTGCATCAGCGCGGACCAAAATGGGTCGTTACCTGAAACTGGAAGAAGCTTCTTTTTAAGTTCAAAGAAGCCATCCTCGCTTCTTACCTTTATTTGTGCACTACGCTTCAGCCAGCAGTGAAAACACTGAAAACATAAGGAGAAATGGGCAGCTCACAGCCTTCCTCGAGCCAGGTAGCAATGGGTAATGATGGCAAGAGAAATCTATGTTTGCTGAGGCTACTGTGCCGCATGCATGCACTTCATCGAAGCAAACGTCTGTGTTCACACCTTGATCTTCAGAGGAACGGGTGTGAGCGTGTGCGGAGAGCAGCAGCCGTGTGGCAGAGAGGTTTCATGCTGTCAGGGAAGTGCAGTAGGTTTCTCACACTGCCAGGAATTTACGGTGAGCTTGAGAAGCTCTGGTGTGAGGCTTTGCAGGCGCTTCAGGTCCAGTGAGCACCCTGTGAGCTGTGCTTTCGATGAAGCTGGGGCTGTGGTCTAAGAGGGACCTCCAATGAGCCGATGTTCGGGCCCTGGGGCTGCCAGTAGGGCCTGATTCAGGGTAAGTCTGCCTTTTCCTCCATGGCTTCCCCTGTTCCCCGGATGGGTCCCAGCCGTGGGCCTGGCCCTGCAGCCTGACCTGCTGCAGGGGTGGAGTGGGGATGCGAAATCTCATCCCTGCAGGTTTCGGGCTGCTTCTGGCATCAGCCTGCACGGCTGTGGTGTGGATGTGTCCTAAACCTGGCGCAGAATGTGTTGGTGCCCGTAAGGTGACTGGGAACGAAGCTCGGGGAGTTTCCATGGAAATGCAGAGGCGCTGGCAGTAGCTGCCTCTTTCTCCCTGGGGTCATGCCTCGCAGGAACCACTTTTGTCTGCTTGTGCTGACGTTACAGGCCGGGCTAGGAAGCTACTGAGAGTGTAACCGTGAGGCAATGTCAGCAGCGTCGGTTTGTTTTCTAGACCCGTTTCAGCTCAGAAGTCTGATTGGAACCATCTTGTCATATTTAAGTGACCGCCAGTTGTCTCAGCTGTTCCCTCGCAGAAGCAGGCCTTGCCTTTTCCTGTGGTTTTGCTGAGAAGTGCGTACAGTCGGGGTCAGAGCGCCCGGTAACATCGTGGTGGGGCTGGCTTGGTCAGGCTCCATAACCCTGTGCTGGGCATTGCCCTTGTCACAGCCGTGCTGCTCTTGTCGTACCTAACCAGCAGCTCACCAGCTACCGAGCAGCTAAAATGTTTCTCTGACTTATTAATAATTGTTGTCTCCATGTTAACCTCCCTGCCTCATGTTTCAATATTTGGAATAAGTTTCCTGCTGTTTTTTCTCTTTCATTTACCACGACTGTTCAGGCCTGCAGTGGGGTGCAGTCGGCTGCCCGTCCGTCCCTGTGCTGGTTGGGCCGCGATGCGGTACGTTAGCAGTTTTGGGAAGGACAGAGCTGACACGGTGGGGAGCTTTGTGTTGCAGCTACAATGCCGCCTCTGTGCCCTGTGAGGAGAAGACCTGACAGTGTCAGAGCAGGCCTGAGGGCAGTGGCAGGCATATGGGATGCATCAGAACTGAAACTGCAGGACAACCTGCTCGGCCTTGCTGGTTGAAAAGCTGTTACCCTATTTGCAGTGCCGTAGGCTCTAGCCAGCTCACCCATCTGCCCTCTCTTTGAAGGTGTCACCTGGACTCCTTCTGGTGTAAAATAAAGATAATAAAAATAAGTGTGTTAATCTCATTTCTCCTGCTGGAAACAATACTGCAAGTCCAGATTGTGTACATGTGAAATCTTTCTATTCATCTTCAGTGGCTGCGTATCAGGTGTGGAGGGGTCTAGCTGAGGTGGAGCAGGGAAGAGGGAATTGGCTCTCTGAACTGTATTTTTCTGAGATGACAGATGTATTTTTAATGGAGTTTATCTAGATTCCCCTTTGCCACTCCGCTTCCAGTGCTGGAGCTGAGGTTTTAAATCTAAGGTGCTTTAATCATCAGATTGGCTGCTAAAAACAGTAATAAATTTGGGGCTATTTTTTTAAGCTTCTGTCTATGCCTTGTGGATATATTCTGCCTTGATTTATAAACTTCTCATCCCATGAGGTTACAAGGCAGCCTGCGTCAGATACGAGCTTGGCTCAGTGAGCATCTCCACTGTTGTGAATAGGCATCAGTAAGCTGAGGCTTACCCCAGTGTGTTACCTCTTCTCTAGAAATGCCCTGATAGGGAAAGAAAATGCAAAAGCCTTTTATTGGTTACCTGGGTCAGGGCACGTGCTCGAAATACTCACAATACATTCTTTAGCATTCAGTAACTATCTAATAGTAATTAAGTGCCTACTCATCAGGAACTGCATGCACCAAAAATATGGATTCTTTTTTTCCCCAAGGTATTGCTGACTGCTGTCAGCGGCCGTGTGTTTGGCCATGCATATTCTCTAATGACTGCGTTGGGCAGCGCTGTGTGCAAGACGGAGAAAGAAAGACTATAAAGGAGCAAGTGAAGCCTGTGAGAAATGTGTTCAAGTAAATTGCAAGAGGAATGAGAGGTGGGTTGGCTCCCAGGACTGGACTGTTGAGCCCCCAGCCCTGGACAGCCTGTTAGACTTAGCTCAGGTGGGCGTGGAAGCAATGAAAATATGATGTGGATGTTTGCTACCAATAGACATGTGATCAGTAGTGGAAAACGTGTTGGTCTGCTTACCTCCCTGCATCTTGCTGTTAAATATCTCAGGCACAATAAATCCTCGCAGAGCACAAATATGGATGAAAAGAAATCCGCTTAAGAGCCCTGATTTGTCTGCTCCAAGGTAGTGTTGCAGCTGTGCGAGACAAACGTGCTGTTGCTGAAAGCAGTCGGGAGAGCAGCGTTGTTCCTGGGGAGGGCACGGTGCCCTGGGCTGGCGTGGCAGCGTGGGGGAGCAGCTGGCAGTGGGAGAGGTGGCAAGAGCAACGTGCGAGTGAAGTGGAACGGAGCAGCAGTAAGCAGGCAGAGTGTGTTAACAGCAGTCTGCTTCAGCTGGCTCTTGGAAGGCAATTCCAGTTATTGCTGAAGTCCCCTGTTACAGTTTCTCAGTTCTCTTCACTAACCGTCTCTGTGCCTCTGATTTAATTCAGCATTGATTTCTGGACCAGCTGGGCTTCTTCTCTAGCAGAAGCAAACTATTAACCTTAAATGCCGTGGTGGAAGCAGTTGCAGTGCTCTGGCACCTGGATCCAGTTTGTTGCAAGGATAGATAAGGGAATCGGTCGCTTTTACCTGGTAACATCTCATGTGCTGGTGCACATGAACACGTGTGAACTCCCTGGAGCAAGCGCATGTTCATTGTGGGAGGCCAAGAGTTGGTTACGATGCATGCGTGAAGATCTTTGTTTTTTCCCTTTATACTTATTTTTGTAGATAAATTCTTTATTAATAAAGGTCTTGAATAAAGCTTCACGTTCCCTTTACACATGAAGTTGTTTCTCCAGCGTATAGGTATTGAAGGTGCTAAATTCACTGAAAAGAAATAAGTATCCAGTTGTTTGACCCAGAGAAAACATAGGAGTGGTAGTAGACCTTTGTGGTGTTTCACCACGAAAACTCCTAGATAAGAACAAGTGAAAACACCTTGAGAAGGGGACAGGTAGGGTAGGAAGAAAAGATTATCCTCACGTTCTGCAGACTAGATCAGACAGGCAGCTTCTCAAATATATCCAGCGAAGAACTGTAAAACTGCCATGATTTCAGTAAAAAGTTGTCTCTTACTTGAAACCTGTCACGTCCCATTTACATCTGTAAATTTTGTGGAACCCAAACAGCGCTTAGGAAGCTGAGATTGCAGTTGGTCTCTCTGCACTTGCAGTCATCAGCATTTTCAGACCTGCTGTACTCTGGGCACTTTGTTTTCCCCGTGATGACTGTGGTGTAAGAACCTGAACAAAAGGCCTCACGTTTCAGACTCTTTGCAGTACCATTTGCTGTCAGATACCAGAGCTCAGAAGTGGCTGGTTCTCAAACACCTGACATGTTTTTAGCACGGGAGGTGTGATGCTGTCAGTGCGTGCATAGAGTGCATAACCCCGTGTCTTTCCTCTCATGGTGCTGTGCGTCCTCCATAGAAATATTCATTTTAGGAGGAACGGGGCCAGCTGTCAGCCAGTGTTTTGTGGTGTCTTAAGAAATATGTAGCGTCATTATGCCTGCACAGATGGGTAAGTTCGACAAGATGAGATAAGTACCTAGAACTGGCCTTTGTTTTTAATTTAAAAAATGGTGTTCTTGGCACTATTAGTCAGCACAGATATTGGCAGACCCTGAAGAGTTGTATGCCGGTGTTTTCCCAAGACGTGCCCTCTCTAGAGCACAGTTAGATGTGGGACTGGAGAGGGTCTGAGTCACTGGAGGACAAATGTGGTGTCCTGCTGCCTCTTAAGGGGTGAAAAGTAATTGGAGCTACTTTGGAGCCCGTGGCTGCTTACTGCACTGGTTGGTCTGGGACACCATATCACGCAGCTGCCAGCACTCAGTGGCCAAGCTGTTGAGCAACAGCGGGTGGAGCAACTTCTTCCACTTGAATGGTAGGGCTTGAAAATGTTCTGGTGGTGGCCCTTGCAGTCCCTGCGGCTCTCCTCCTGGGGGAGGTACAGATGTCCGTGCTGCCTCTGGGCAGGGGACTAAGGGTGAAGTAGACCACTGCCCACCTTTCATATTTTACCTGGACAGTATCAGTGAGGTGCATGACTCCTTGCTACACTCAGGCATGTGTTTTGGACTTCATGTGAAGTCTGGAAAGACAGCATCAGCTGTAGGTTCAAGGGCACAGATCTCCCTGTAGGACTCCTACGGGCTCCTTCTCCTGGCCCGCTCAAGTAGAGTCACAGAGCTGCCAGTCGTGTCAGCCTAAACGGTCCTGACAGTCCCTTCTGGAGCAGAGAGGCCAGGGACATATTTATCTCCTCGTGGTGCTGGGGGAAGTTGTATCTCGAACAGAAAAACGAGAGAAGGGTGGCACGCTGTACCAGTACCAGCTACATTCAGTTTGGTCTCAGCTGCAGGTGGAACACCAGGAGAGGCTCTTGGCGATGTGAGCACCACCCAGGCTGGGCTTCAAATTCAAGAGCTGGTTGTGTACGTCCTCAGCTTGGGAGGGCTCTTTTCAGAGCAGCACGGGAGCGCTTTACAGGAAGCATAATGTGGCAGCAGTGCAAGCTCCATGTTGCACATGTGAGAGCAGGCTTGTTCCGAGGTAGCTTGTCTCTTCCTCCCTCATCTCTCCATGGCCAGCCAAAAGGTAGCCAAACCTCAGGTTGTTGTCACGTCCTTCCAGATCATGGCTCAGGAGCTAATGGAAGGATATTCGTTAAATAGCTGGTGAAGTAGAGGCTCGGGTTTGCTTTCTGCTTCTGTTTGCAATGCTGCTGTCTGTGCTGGACGCTAATGATTTTATTTTTTCTGGGGGTAGTAGTCACATGAATAATGCATTCCCTGCTGAGCCTTTTTAACAGTCCCCTAGCTGCTTCCCATCTGAAGGGAAGTGTAAGAGGTAATTAGCAGCCACTTGAAAAAAGGATTAGCAGGTGGGTGGGAGCTACTGTTGGGTTCATGCATGGAATTGCCATGGAAATGCTGAGATTTCCTGGCACTTCATCCACTGTGTGGGCTCCAAAGATAGTTGCACTCATGGGCCTCTCTCCTTTCGATCTCACTACCCTACAAAGGGAGCGGCTGCATTTTCCTTCCGGATAGCTTCTGCAGGCGGTGCTATCGCCATCTGCACGCACGATGAAGCCTGCTATAACCATGGGTGCTGTGGAGAGTGGGGCGCTGTGTTGCAGCTGTCAGCTGAAGTCTTTTTGCATTTCTTTCATGTCAAACCTATTGGCAGAAAAATAGGAAAAAAAAAACAAAAAACAGTGGTTTGCCCCTTTTAGTTTAAAAAATAATAATAAATTGGTGCACAAAGAACATTCAGCATGTGTGACTTCTTACAGAAAATGATGCTGGCCCTTGTCCTGCAACCCTTCCCCAGCTCAGCAGCCCATCTGTGGCTAAACCCATGAAGTAGACTGGACTGCACAGCTGAACAAGGGCTGTTTTGCACATAAGTCATTTCAGGCTGTGCACCAAGAGCTGCATTTGCTTCTAGCCCCATCTTGTATGGTGGCCACGTACAAGCTTGAAATATTGGGCATATCTGTGAGGAATATCTCTCATTTCAGTGAGAGTTCTGGAGTACGAGTTCTGGAGGTCTTCAAGGCTATGGGCACACATTTGTCATAAAAGGTTCCTCGGGGGGAGCCTACCATCTCTCTCTCCTTTCCCCTTTCTGTAACAGCCTCCTGAATGTGTCAGTGTCTGGGGTGCTTTGGTGTGAAGCAGTAAAGTGTGCAATTTGTTTCAGATCACCTGTTAGCAGACTCCTATATCGGCCAGGAGGACTCCCCCGAGATGCAGCAGGCAGCACAGAACAAGCGCAGGCTCTCCGTCATCTCCGATGGCAAGTTTGAGAGGAGCTTCTCTGAGGAGCAGACAGAGAAGATGCCAAGCGAGGGACCGAAGCCACGGGTCTACACGATCTCCGGCGAGAGGCCGATGCTGTCAGACCACGAGAACGAAAGCATGGAACTGGTGGTGATGAAGGGGGCTGCCCAAGAGGAATGCCACCACGGCCACCATGCGCACAGCGCTGGCGGCTCTCACGGCGTCAGCAGGCACTGCAAGGGCTGGCCGGGCAGCCGGCAGGGCTCCAAGGAGTGCCCAAACTGCTCGCGGCTTGCTGCCCCTTCCCATCATTCCTTTGACCTGGAGCAGCATCAATCCAGTGAGACTGGGTGGCACAGAAAAAGGCTGGAGAGAATGTACAGTGTCGATCGAGTGTCTGGTAAGTAAAGGCAAGTGCTGGATGCTGGAAGAACACAAAGGGACGTGTCAGCACGTGTGAAGGGTGACACCTGTCTCTTTCCAGCGTGGCGGTGTCATTGCCACATGCCTTGAGCTGGGCCCCGTAGTGTTTCCCCTTCAGCTCCTTGCTGGTACCTTGTACCAGCGTCCACTAAGAGGGATTGTCAGAGGGGGAGTCTACAATGAGCTGAGCTCCGTTTGAGGCCAGCTCGTCCAAGCCCCATCGTCTCTGCTCATCAGCAGCACACGAGCTGGGTGCTTTTCCCAGTGGCTTGGTGCACCTTAGTGAGGGCGATCTCTGTGGGCTCCCTTTCTGTTGAAGGAAGAGCAGGAGAGGAGGGGCTGTGTCAAAGCACCTGTGGTTTTTTTGCTCATCCAGGAGGCCGTTCAGGGCAGGACTCTACCCTTTGCCTCGTTTGGGGGTTGAGGCAAGTGAGACCCTTCTGAATGTGCCAGGGTGCTCAGAGGGAGCCTCAAGCTCAGGTAGATCATTCTGTACCATGTTGCATCCCCAAAATGCTCATCTGTGTGGCTGGAAGCAGTTTATCAAGGTCCCTCACGTAGTGCCACCTCAGTCTTTCCATAAATAATAGCAAATAATACTGGACTTTTTCCCACACTTACTATCCATTTGCTGAATGTTTTCAGGGACTTTGGATTGTAATTGTTTAATTACATTAAAAAATTCCTGATCATGTTTAAAAACTTAACCATTAATCAAATATTTGTCACAATCTATGCACTTTGAATTATAAGCTAGAACACAGTCCATCTTTGTCAGCTCTATATGTGGCTGGCCAAGTCTGACCAAATTTGTCTGATTTTTTTAATGCCTATATATATTTTTTAGGTAAACACACATCAAGGCTTTTAGAGATGAGCGTCCAGCCAGGAAATGTCATTGTTTTCCCCTTGAAAAGATTTAGGTAGAGTATAAGGACTGTGGAGATCCCACTGTACACCTTTCCTGGGTTCACAGTGATACTTACTGCAGGTAAAATTACAGCAGGCTTGGGTTCTGGACTGTAATTTCGCAGTTGGATGCTTAGAATTACATAACTAAATTCATATATGGGTTAATCCTAAAGAAATAAAATTTAAAAAAAAAAAAGAATTAAAAAATAACTGATAATCAAATGTACAGAACACCTCGAGTCCAACTAACTTCTGTGTGTAATTTCAACCACTGTTTCTCTACCCTATGATTTTGAGGCTTCACCTCAGACACTACATGTACAGTTTAGAATTTCTTATTTTTATTGCTGAACTACAGGAAAAATCTTTCTCCTTTTCTTGCATGTTTTACAATCGTATGTGTTTTACCAGTTGAAAGATGGCTCTGCAGATGACACAGCCAGAATCTTGTCTGAATGTAGAAGAAGAAAGCCCTATCAGTCATAGCCTTTCAGGAAAGAGATCACAATCCCAGGGGCTTGGTCTTGTGGAGGTGAGGGTGCTAAGTTGAATAATTTGCAGCCTAATAACACGTTCTGAATTAAGAACGTGAGTATTTCTGGTTCTGGTGGTGAAAGACTTCTGTTGAAAGCTTTCCTGAACAAATCAAAATTGTACTCTGTGCTGTGGGACCGAAGCAGGTCGCTTGATACAGAGCCAAAGGAAGGCTCCGGATTGCTAATGGAGAAGTTTAATTCCTTGTAGCTGAAGCCGAACTTTCTTTGCTGGAAAAAACATGATCTAGCAAATGCTACAGAGAGATGCCATGCTGCAGTTCTGAGACTTGGGGTCTGTAATATGCATTTTCAACTAGGCAGCAGTTTTCATTAGGGCTGCAGATTGTGTTCTGAAAATACAGCAGAGTAGTTGCTTAAATGGGAACAAAGTAGATAGTGCTGAACCTGCAGATGCCTCCATGAATATTTCACATTTTGTACGGGCAGGCAATGGCCACCCGCTGTGCTTGTCCCCAGCATCTGAGCGCTTGCACGTGTGGCTGCACTGGCAGCACTGTGCCTCTGAGACCAAATCCTGTCCTAGCACTGGCACCGCGGGCTGAAAGTTTTCTCGACTTGGTCTCATTTGCTCAGTCTGTCCAAGCAATGTTGCTCAGGGAGCAAAAAGATTGAGAGAATTGAGTTGCACATTTATAGCAGGTCGCGAGAAATGTTTCTTGGAATGTCCTTCATGCATGGCTAGCAAAGAAATCAGAGCAGAGATGAATGGAGCTGAGAGAGAGACTGATTTCCCCCGAGATTTGTTTTCCAATGCTGCTTTCTCCATTTGGATTGACATGACATGTTATTGCTGCAAACCAACACTCATGGCAGTTAGGCCAGATTGGCATCATTTAATATGGATTTTTATGCTGAGTTTATGACGCCTAACACCATTCAAGAAGCACAAGCTGTTGTCTCCTGTGCTGCACCCAGCCTCTGATACAAACACATCCACTCACGGACAGAGGTGCTGAGATTTCCATGCAGCCTGGCAGGTGCTAGAAATGCTGATATGGTGTCATCATTCCTTCAGTCTTACCCGTGGTTCCTTGGCTATTTCATCCCAATTGATGATAACAAGAAAGGAGAATGAGATGTTCTACTTAGCCAAAAAGGAGCCTCCTACCTGCACCTGGAAGCAGAACAGGTATAATCTTGCAGATGAGCTCTGGAGTTGTGCTCTGCGCCCTAGTCCCCAGCTGGGTGCTTCTCTGCTCCTGCTCCACCTCTGGCTGGTAGAGAGGCACCTCCGAAGGGTCACAAATCCTTTTACTCTCCATTAAATACTGTGGGTAGGGGAGAGACATTTTTATTAGGTTGACTTCCCTCTGTCAGAAGAGGAGAGGAGGCTTCCAGCCATAGTCCAGAGAGCACCTCACGAAGATATTAGCTGCTGCTCATAAGCTCTGCTTTGAATCCAAACTAGTGACTTAAAAGATGTAAAACGTATTAAGAGGTTGTAGTCTTTTGAGATGTGTAGTCCCTGAGAATTCTGTACAGAACTGTTGGCTAAACGAGAATTTGTACTATTTCTCCTCCTTTGCTGCTTTTGTGGGTTTGAGGCTTTAAACAAATAATTCATTTGCATTCTGAGCTGTTTTGCATTTCTTCTCTAGCTGGTTTTTGGAGGAGAGCAAGCAGAGGAATTTCATAATAAGTATTTAACATACTAGAATTCAGACTTCATTTAGAATATTTATTTCCTTAGGGTGCCTTTATACAAGGCTTGACATAAACTGTTAGCTGAGAAGGAGTGTCTGTTACAGCTTCCTGTGTAATTTCTAAGAAGCTCCACTTCAAAGGCAGTCTCCCCACTTACATCTAGGCTTTTTGTGTGTGTGTGTCTGTAATTGCAGCTATTTTGTGGGATTGATTGGGTTTTGGCCATCAAAAGTTAGTTTAAAAACAAAATACTCTAGATAATGCCAGAATATCAGTGACTAAGATACTGTAGTTGCAACTGATCTTAAAACTTGAGTGAGTGAATCTAGACACATGATCAGCGATATGAGGCAAGGCATTAAGCAAGGAAACCACAAATTGGGAGTGAAGCAAGATGAAGAATCAGCTAGCTCCAAATCCTGGGGATCCAGCGCAGCAAGATCTCACACAGCTGGTGTCAGTGGATTTTAATGTTACCTCTGGTTCTCTGACTGACCGACCCCAGCCTGAGATTTCTCAACAGGAGCTGCTTCTTGATCAAGTTCCTCCTCCTGTGTCACCACCATTCCACAAGCATAATTAGCGACTTATTTTGCTGCCTGTGTTTTGTCTTAGTGGTCATTGTGTGAAGATGATGTGGTGTCCTAACGTAATTAGGAAATAATCCTCAGTTGGTTCAGGCAGGTCAGGGTGTAAACATAGAGGACAAATCAGCGCAGTTATCTCCAGATTACACAGCTGATGTTCTGTTTGACTTCTACAACCAGAAAAAATCCCAAAGTCCAGGTCATCAGAAACGACTGTATGAGGTGTATATTGGAAAACCTCAGTGGGAGAAATAGAAAGTATATTTCTGGCTTACACTTCTGAATAGAAGAAGCTGAATGCTTTTCATCTTCCACAGGAGGCTGTATCAGAAAGAACTGGATGAATGGGAGGTTTCAAACTAATGGTACTAAGGAAAAAGCAGAGGCAGGAAAATGCTTTTAATGAAAAATGTTCCCCCCCCCCCGCCTTTTTTTTTTCCTCTTGTTCAAATGTCTCTTCTGTAGTTCCTAGATTATCCTAGTCTTCTGTGCTTAGGAGAGAGCTTTCATTCTTCATTAGTAGTGTGATAGACAGGCTTAGCATAAATTTACAAAACATTTGGTGGTAGCGTACATACCAAATGAGGGGATGAGACTCTCTTGTTTAACACAGGGCAGGATGCTGAAGAAATGTACTAAGAGAAAGAGCCTGGGAAGTCTTGCTGCCTGAACCGTGGCTCTGCCTGCTGGATTCTCAAGTTTTGCTCTCTCTCTTCCAGATGATGTCCCCATACGAACCTGGTTCCCAAAAGAGAACCTCTTCAGTTTTCAAACTGCTACTACAACTATGCAAGCGTAAGTGAAACTACTTCCTTAACTTTGATCCTGTATCTCAGAGTTTGTGGCCCACTCAAAACAGTATCTGAGAGCATGGAGCAAACTAAGTTGTATGTTTGGCACTGCAGTCAGGGGACTCATTTGTGTCTCATTTCTTCTTTTCTGCACTCATAATTTCTCTTTCCTATTATTCCCACTTGTTTGTTATTCCCTTCTCTAAGTCCTTGGGCTACCCAGTTCTCTGCTTCCTTTATTTTCTCTGTGACACTGTACCCTGTCCCTGACTGCCTCTGCAGAGCAAGGGTCTGGTGGGAACACCAGCTGAGACCCTCCACCAGGTACTTCTGCTGCAGCCGCTGCTCTGAGGGAATGTTAATCCAGGCGCCATCCATCGCTCCAGACAAAAATGTCTCTGTATTATGAGATGTAACCCTGCGGCTTAATGTGGTTTTCTGGTCATTTGAAGAAGGTGTCAGTAAATAGCTGAGAAGTGTGAGTGGATCTGAGTTAGGAGTAGCCACTCCCTTCACAATCCATGCAGGATTTGGTGCCACTGTGCACTGGGGGAATGCTGTTCTCAAAGTACAGGAGGGTGTAAAGGAAGCCTCATTTCAAGGTTGTACGCAGTTACCAGGAAATTACATCTTTCTGGTTTCAAGTATTTCATACCTGGATAAAAACTGAAGGCAGGTGATGAGGGAAATGAGATAATGTCGTGTCTTCTAAGACTTTTCTCCAGCCTTGTCACCTTCTTCCTGTGTCCTTCTTCCTTCCTACATCCATGTCACCCACAGCTCTACTATACCCTTATTTCTCTTTGTCTAATCTGCTCTCTCCATTTTGTAGTCTGTTTCTCCGCCACTTTTTTCCCTCATATGGTGCCCTCCCCAGATCCACCAAAGAAACTCATGGTTGATCTTGGGATAACCCGGGCTGAATCAACCTGAAAAACCTGTAAGCACTAAGGCCAGGGGGGCTGTATTCAGTGCTGGGGAGAGCGGGCTGCCGAGATATGGAAGGGATCTCTGTCCCCAGAAGAAAACTCTGTTTTCATGCCCTTTCACTCCTCACCATACCACCTCAGCTGGAGGTGCAGCCCACTTCCCAGCCTGGGGAACATTACTGGGGGGCATTTGCTTGGTGCCGGCCTGCAGGCCCTTGTGCTGCTTCTGTTACTTAGCCCCTGTGTCCTCCTGCCTCCTCTTCAAGGACTGTAGGTCTGGTGGCACCCCTGGCTGGTTAATGCTCGTTGGCACCAGACTGACAGGGCCTGTGAGCAGTCTGAGGACAACGTGACGGATTCTTGCTTTGCCCTACAAATATTGGTTGGTAACAGTGACTGGTATTTTACAAGTCTGATCTGGCAAACCAGACCATGTGCAAAACCAGCACTTTTCCTTTGCCTATGGGCACATCCTTTGCTCTCTGAAGTCATCTTTGCTGCATATGGGGTTTGTTGCAGGATGGCGACCCCTATCAGGGCTTGGAGTTCTTGGAGGCCAAAGTCAGGTTGGTTTGGAGAACAGTGCCCTAAGGAAACCCATGAGGAGCAGAGCTCTTGGTTAACGTAGCTCCTCAGTTAACATTTCTGCAGAGTGTGCTGCCTCTGGAAGTCATACAGAAACATCTCCAAAAGTTCAGGGTACCTCCCTGAGCTGGTTGGGAGGTTCCCCCAGGTGCCCTTGTCCTCCTGGCCTCTGCTCTAGTGTTTTCAGCCCAGGGCTTGCTTCCTTCATAGACTGGACAGTGTGAGCTGATTTCACGAGTCTTGGTTGCGCCAGGGAGAAGGCCTCCTTGCTCCAGAACCCCTTGGTACTGAGCTGCTCTTGTATCCTGAAGGTCCATGTTCAACTCCCTGCTCCAGAAGCCCGTGGTGCTGAGCTGCTGTTGTATCCTGATGGGCCACATTCAGCTCTCAGTTGTACATCTGCATGCTCTTTGGGTCTACGTGAATCTTAATTTGTGTCCAAGCCACATGCCAACACTGCCCCAGAGAGGTTTTAGCTTGGTCAAGCATGAGTTTCATCACCTACTAACTTAAAAAGCAATTTCCTTCCACCTAACAAGAAACGTTTCTCCCTTCTGGAGTGAGGATTCCCTCAGGATGCTGGCCAGGGCTGAGCACTAATGAATTCCTCTTCTTTCTCTTTTTCCCTGCGTCTCCTGGAATCTCTAGCATCTCGTAAGTATAATCCTCATTTTTTATTTCCTTGTCTGTTGGTGTCTGGGATAAACTGTCCTCTCCTCTCCTGTCTATCATATTCATTCGTGCTTTCCCTATCCTAAGGCTATTTGTCAGCTGGCAAAAGGTTGGTTAGATGGCTACACCTGATAAGCCTACATCACACCACACCCATCCTCATCTTCAAAATGGAGATTATAGAGGCTAGCAAGCTTTTGTCCCTTTTGAAGCTGGTGTTCAGAGGTTTAATGTCTGCAGTCTGGTAGGTCCATTCGTCTGTAGCAGGGATGATGGCTCTTCGCCCCTATTCTTTGGGCTGTATTCTGGCCACTCTTACGCTTTCTTTAGGAGCTTGTCCAGCCACCTAGTCTAGAAAGTTGAGGGCCTTTGGTTTGGTGACTATTGCCCAGCCCCTGACTCGCACCCAGTCCTGCAAGGCCTGGCTGTCTTCTTCAGTCAGCCTAAACTCTTTTTGTTGTCTGGTGAGAGCTTTGCTGTCTGTTTCATGTCCTTTCCAGTTCAAAGCTGCGTAGTTGGTTAATGGCTTAAAATGGTTTCCCAGGGCGTTCAGGGGCTACGCAGAAAGGAAGAGACGGAAACGAGAGAATGATTCTGCAGCTGTTATACAGAGGTAGGGCCCGCTTTCTCCCATAGCCGTAACCTTGCCTGGTGTTGCATGGGCCCTTTGGGTGTCATTAGTGACGCTTGATGACGTTGAGTATGGTTGTCCCTGTCTGTGTTGCTGTTCATAGGGACCCTAGCAGTGGCTGCATTGGAAATGTGGAGGTGAATGATGTACTCGAGATAGCTTATCTCTGTCTTCTTAAAGGAACACTGTCAAGTCTCTTTTAAGCTTCCGAATATACAGAATCTATGTCTCAGGCTGAAGAACATATATATATTAATATATGCAGTTCCCCCAGCCCATTCACAGACAATTTGATTGATGTTATCCGAATACCTAAACAGTGACTTCTATGTGCTGTTGTTGCACCTACATATGTACCTCAAGAAAACGCAAAGGAAGGAAAAGGGGAATTGGATTGATTTCTTGTCCAGTTATTTCAAAAGGGCCCTGGTTACCCTCTGCTGGTTTCACAAGGCACATCACTTGATCACTGTGGTAATCAGAACTGTTCTGTTTTTTTCAGATGTGCCAAGGCTTGTGTATTTTGGCAGCCTACTAGGAAGGATAACATAGCATTTGTGTCATTGGCTAAAAACTGCCATGATCACTTCAGCACTGTTCAAAACAAAGTGGGAGAAAAACATCGTTTTTTTTCAATGGGGGAATTGCCAGGAAGATTTTTTTTTTAGTAACTTAGGGGCTGTGTGTTTTTTTTCCATTGATAATGAAGACAAATAAGAATCAAAACTGAAGACGTGGTAAATAAATAGACAGTGTATCTTTAAAAAGAAAGAGATTTCTCAGAATTTGCTAGACAGAGATGAGACTGTTAGAAAATGACTTGTTCCTGCAGCTTGCAAGTCAGGAATAGGAGTTGCATACATCGGTGATACTGCATAATCGGGACTAAGGTTGTCGTGCCATCCTCGTGTTATGTGGACAGCTCAGCCTCCTGTGGACACTTAATGTCTAGACAGGATTGTACCGTGGGAGCCAGTCTGCATTTATTGGTGGTAAAGAGGAGGTAGGATTGCAATAATGCTGAAGTCAGTGTGGGTTTTTGGCCGTGCCATGCAAGCAGACCCTGTCGAGCTGTAAGGATTGCCTGGCAGTCAGCACTGAGGCGTGAGATCCCAGCCCCATCTCAGTTCGGATGCTGGTTGTGTAGCCCTTCATGGCCTCAGATATTTTGGAAGTTCGGTGGTTATCACACAACCCTGTCCGTGCACGGTCCTGTGCCTGGTGCACAGGGAGGCTGGTTTGTGTGGCATGGCACGTGTACCGATGTGATAGATGTTGTCTGGAGAGAGCGACGCCCAGTGATTCGCTGAACTAGTGACCACTGCAGGTAGAATTTGGGGAGGAGAAAGTGAGAGGTGTTGTCGGGAGCTCTACAGAGCACTGATGTACTTCAGCCATTCCATCGCTGTCTCTGACCTCTGTTCAGATAACGAAGGTGCTTCTCTTCAGAGTGGAGATGAGTCACTGCAGCTGGCACTGCAGGACAGGGAGTAATAACGGGATTTTATTACTGTAACTTCAGGGGTGCTTGTTGGATTTCGGTGGGTGAAGAGATCTTGCTAGTGATCAAAAAACACTGGGCTTTTGGGGTGCAAGTGCAGGAGCCAGGCGGGATGGCTGGGCAGGTTTCTGTAGCCTGACTGCTCACGGAGCAGATTGCTGCTCCCCACGTGCTGCTGACTGGGCAGTGTTGTGCCAGTCCTGCCATGCTGACATGCAGGCACAGAGGGGCCTGAGGACCAAAACAGCTGCAAAAAGCTCTCAGAAGGCTGCACGATAGCTGTAAGATGCCCACATTGAAGTAGTCTCAGGCTTGGATCTCTTTTCCTAAGTGCTTTTTTCTAGAAGAGCTGAGCAGACAAAAAGCACTTTTGTCCCATTCTCCAGGTTTTTAGTGCGTTGGTTAGCCCCGAATTCTGCCTGGAGCTGCTTGCAGCAGTTTTTAGAAGATGTGTCTAGAGAGGTGCTCTCAGCCCTCGCTAATGGGAGAGACAAAGCTGTCTAGGTAGCTGGGAGCAGCACTACTTTATGGCAAAGTCTGCTCCCCCCACCTCCAGGGCCTGAAGAAGCTCCTCTGTGGAGAGGACGACTGAGCATATAACGGAGAAATTAATTCTATTCTGAAATGCCAAAAGCCCTGAAGGATGTAATTAATAGTAGCCTTGGCATTTAACATTGGTGCTCAGTGTCTGATGTGAGCTTAGTTTCACAATGGACCACAAAGACTTTCACTCCAGTGGCTTACAACATATTTAAGACCTATCTGATAAAGAACATGCCTGGTTCCCTTAGAACATCGTATTTATTTGATTTGAATCTAACATGCTATAAAATAACCCAGGTTATCAGTCATCATGCACCCCAGAAGGTTTTGCATATAGTTCTGGTCCAGCATATGGCTGAGAAACATCTTGTTTTGGTTGCTTGTTCGGAGAGGCCTGTTGTCTGATCCACAGCAGTGAATCTTCATGTATTCAAGTAGAGCTGAAATAAACCTTTGAAAAATGTCATAAATAGCCAAAGCGCAGGTGGAAATTCGTCACGGAATAGTGCTGCCCCTGGCTTCTCTGTGCACTGCTGGTTTTCCTTCCTGAGTAGCTGAATTTGGATTCTGTTGACTTGATGGGGTCCAAGGCCAAAGAGGGCACAGTGCAGACCACGGTGTGGGCTAAGTGCTCTTCCTCTCGCGAGGGCTGTGTTGGTCTCTCTGAATCGGAGTAGGTGCCTCTGACTTGCTCTGAATGCCTCAGTGTCGGTGCTGGAAGTGTCTTCCAGTCCAGTCAGTTTGTTGAAGTGTCTGCATGGTTGTAACACGTCATTACTCATCCCACTAACTCACGTGTGAGCCAGATGACTTGTCATTTCACCTCTTTCACCAGCAGTAGGCTCTGTTGCTTGATGTCTGTGGTGTGTGTTGGTGGGACAGGAGGGAATCTAGGAACGCTCCCCTGCTCCATGCAGGCCACTGGTACGTGGGCTCACTGACATCCCCCGGGGGCCACGGGGGCTGCGGTGCAGGGTGAAGTCACCCTGGCTGAGCAGAGCTCATGGAGGAGTGAGCCTTTCCTTGCTAGTCCACCTGCTGCTCATTCCCAGTGTCTCTTCTGCTGTCCTGTGTGGTTCCTGTCTCAGTGAGCGATGAGAAACCAAGGGAGAAGAGTCCCTGACTCTCGGAGGGGCTGGACAAAGAGTCCCTCTGCCTCACGCTCTTAGCAGTGGCCAGGATGGTCTGTTTTCCGCAGACCTGAGCACAGGCACGGCTGCATACCGGAGGCTTACCCTCTGGTGGGCTTTCCCCTGGAGCTGTGCACTCTGCAGCCCCCCTGAAATCTGCTTGCAGTCCTGGGCAGGAAAGCACATGGTTAGACAGGCAGCAACAGCAGCCAGCTGGCCCACGAGGACAGTCAGCCCTGCTGAGCAGTGCTTCCAAGAAGGAAGAAGCCACTTTGGTATTTCCCAGCATTTTGCCCCAGAGAGCAATATGGGCTGTGTGGTTGCTAACAGCACTGGTGAGATTTTAGCAGCTGCTACGAACGTGTTTGGGAATGAGCACAGCCCTGAGCTGTGTGAGCACGCTGCCGAGCAGGGCAGAGCCCGGGGCACCCCACTTTCCTGCTGGAGCATGTGTGGAAGAGAGAGGAGAGGGGAGCAGCTCCTGCTGCTTGCCAGGAGAAGAGGGAGTGTTGCCAGCAAGGGCAGCAGCAGTCCCTTCAGCAAAGTTGCAGCACAGGTACCTTAGTCCTAGGAGAGTGGGTGAAGAGCCCAGAGCAGGCCGTGGGAATGGGACTGCCAGGTAGAGCCTCCTTGCCCTGTACCACTGGCCCAGAGAGTTCAGGAACAACAACTGCACGCTTGACAGATGTAATGCTCCCCAGCTCCCCAGCTCTGGATAGATGCAGGTTGGGTACCTGGTCTCCAGTGTTCAAATGCCCAGAGGGAAATACGCTGTCTTCCTTTTTTTTTTTTTTTCCTCCCCAGCTTTTTCAGTTCCGCTGGGCCCAGCTTTATAGCACTTTTCTCAGAGATTTTGTTTGGCCTTTCTTTCAGGAATTTTCGGAAGCACCTCCGCATGGTGGGGAGCCGAAGGGTTAAAGCACAAAGTAAGTGACAACCTGTAAGATGTGGCTGTGAGGAGTTGAGCTTTGTGCTGGTGGGACACAGGGAGCCCTATGTTGTGCACACGTGTGGGTAGAAAGGACCTAGCATTGGTTGGAGAAAGGATTTGACTTGCTGATGCTGTTTTACCTTACGAGGAGGAGGCCAGATTGTTGCAAGTCTCCAAAACACACGGATATCTGCAAGCAGCCTTTAAGCTATTCCCACGGACCCTCTGCCTTGGCTGCAGGAGATCTGTGTCCTCAGCACGAGGTGTGGAAGGAGAGCTGCAGCGTCCTTGTCCCGTGTTTGCCTGGTATTCAGCAATCACCGATGTAGACACCTGAGAGGAGAATCAGAGCTGAGCAGAGCAAGCGAGGGCTGCCTGGCCTCTTACCGAAGCTGTGTGCCTGCTGTGGCTCCTTGGGGACAGTCAGTGCTTCATGTGCCACGTGGACCGGTGGCTTTCCCTTTTCTCCTCCCCTGTCCCACCACAGTGTCTTCTCTGCAGCAGGACCTGGGGAAAAGCTGCCCAGTGCGGGCTGAGAGGAAGGTGGAGGAGAGAAAGAAGAACATCAAAGAGATTGGAGCAAGGGGTAAATGAGGGGAGCATTATTCCTCGCTGGGGAAGAAATCACCTCTTAGGCTGGGGAAACAGCAGTTCCTTTCCTGAAAAAGGCAATGCTTCGCCAGAACTTGGCTGGGATGGCTCCCTTATTGCTGTGGAATGGGCTGAGAGTGGTGTAACCAGCTCCTGAGAGCTGAGGATTGATCCAGAAGAGGAAACAGCTTGTTCTTCCCACCCCCTGGCCAGGCATCGTGTACAGACTGCCCACAGCAGTGTTGCTGGGTTGAATTTGCATTCTTTCGTCTCCATTCTCTTACACTGTGGGAAGTAGACAGCAAACAGCTTTGCCCTTTAAAGTGTCTTTATTGGCATCTGAGTTAGCACTGCCTGAAATGAACAGGGCTCACCTTCCCCTAGAGCTGTCTGGAAGTTCAGGCATGCCTCTCTGCCTTGGTAACTCTCGGGTCATGTTTTCAAAGCTTTCTTCACGTGCACCATAGCTACGTGTGTGGTTTTAAATGAAAGCTGAGGATGGAGATCACCTGAACAACTTACTGTGTGACTTGTCTCCCTGGACACCCACACTTGGACACACTGCAGCGGAGAACAGGTTGCTTCTCAGCTCTTGTAACGCAAATCTGCAGTGAATTCCTGTGCCCCTGACCCAAGATGCTGTTACTAGATATAAACTGCAGCAAGCTTGATCTGTCCGCTACCAGAAATAGGTATTAGTGGCTATAAGTGGCCGTTAATCTAGGTGTAATGACTCTCACAGGGACTTGCCAAATCAGACATTGTGGTTAGCAATTCCCAGGGATTTTCCTGTGGGGCAGCCAGCCTGGGCCAAGCTGTGTGGATTCTGCTTGGGAAATGCCAGTACAAATGCCCCTGGGGGGAGAGAGGGAGAAACAAAAAAAAAAAAAGAAGGTTGTGGGGGAGAAAAATGCTTATGATACTGTAGACAAGCAAAAACTGAAGGATTTCTTCTTTGGCAACAAAACTCAGAAAGCATGAGCTTTCCAGAGACTCCTTCTGTTTGGTCCAGCTCTGATGGAAACAGAGCAAGAACATGCCCTAAAACAGGGAGAAATGACTGGACAATTGCCTTCTTCTGGTCACAAGTGTTGTTGGCTGTTGAGTGCACCTTCCTGTGAACGCCTTTGAGTCAGAGCATTTACTCTGGGACATTGGAATAGCCCTGATTAATGTGAGGTGTGAGCAGTGTGCATTTAAGGAGAGACCATGAAGTGTCCTCCTTTTTCTGTGTTACGTATCCTGCAGTGGCTATGGTCAGGAAGTGGGCACTTTGCTGCTGTCAGAAGACCCTTGTTTGCTGTGTGGAAAGGACACCCATTTGGCAGGTGGAAGAACAAGCACAGGGGAGATCATGATGTGTAGCTTTGGTGGAATCTACTGGATGTTTTGTTTTGCTGGCAGCAACAGAGGTGGCTGTGGAGTCTGTTAATGTCGTGCTTTGGTTTTATCCTAGCATTTGCCGAACGGCGTGAGAGGAGCTTCAGCAGGTCCTGGAGTGACCCGACTCCCATCAAAGCTGATTCCTTCCATGACTCTCGAGAAAGTGAGTTCTGAGTCCTTTGAGCTTCCTCCTGTGGCCAAACCCTCCAGCTGAGGTGTTGACTGGAGTCCCACTGGAGTAATTTCTCTGTGCCCTTTTGTCCCATCTGTGATCCTTTTAGTTTTGTGAGATCTGAGCAAATAACACTGCAGGTATATGCACATGTTTATCTGTGTGTATCTATATGTAGAGTGCAAGCACATCTAACCTCATGCTATTGTGCAGCGGCCAAAGGATGCCCAGTGGTACAGCTCTCTTATGGTCCTTTATTCCCATCATCCCTTATTTGCTTGGGACCAAACACCCTACCTGGAAGCACACCCGTCCAAGGCTACATTCACCATAGTGGGGCTAACCTGCCCAGCTGCCTGTGCAAGAGCCTCTTCTGAGCTCTTTCCTAGGCTGGAATGACTCAGAGCACAGCTGTAGTGCTCTGAGAGGTGTAATTTTGATTTCCTGGCTGTGCTGGCTGCACAGGTGATAGCTTGGGGCAATCTGATCTTCATTTGGGCTGCCAGGAATTCCTCTGGGAATCCCCAGTAATGCTGCAGTGTTTTGCTTGTGGGGACAGAGATGCTGTTGTGCTAATTTGCAGGAGGAAATGCCAGCATCTTCCCACTGTCTTTTTTTTTTCTAAAAGGAATGGCTGTTTTACACAGTTTTCATTTGAAATCCAGGCAAGGGACTTTGTGGTAATGAGTTTGTCCATGCTGAAATGGGTTGTATTCATTACATAAATTTCACTAATGAAATCAACTAACGAATTCAATTTCAGGTAAGCATGAGGTCCAGCCCTCCTAGCTATAGAAGGCACCGTACCAGGTTGCAGGGGGAGATATATGAAAGGCCAGGTTCAAAACATGACCCGATTGTTCCTGTGCAGTCTGATTCCTCCCCGCTCCCTCAGCTAACTCAGAGGCGAATGGAAAAGACATGGTTCAGACAGAAATGTTCGGTGCTCCAGGCACTGCCACTGGTACTTGGACATCCCAAAAGGCACAAGTAGAAGCATCGTGGTTCTCTCTCCTCAGGCTTCAGGGACCACCTCTATTATTAACCTTTAATGGTCAATTATATTCCTTCCAGATGTTTTTTTCCCCAGGAGGCATTGAAGGCCAACAGGTAAGGTGAATTTGGAGAGCGAATTCAAGTATATTGTTGAAATACTACTGTGTTTGCTACGGCTGTCCTCACACTCCGGGATTCTCTGCCAGGATCCATTTGACTAAAAAGGCGGAGTTTCTGTATAAGCACTCAGCAGATGTAGTCCAGTAATTAATACAAGAGACCAGCTTTGAAGTCTCTGGACTTTTGCTCATCAGCTTGGCAATGTTAAAGTGTAGAGAGTCTGTCTGCATTCCATCTCTTCCTCCATTTCTGAAATGACAGGGAATGTTGTGAATTAGCGTTTGAAAGCTAAACTTGGTGACTGTGAGAGTGGTGAAATGTTACGTGGTATGTGGTATCAGGCTTTGTGTGTGCACTCTTCGTTTCTTAAGAGTGTTTGTCTGTTTAGAGACGCCAGCCCCAAAGTGTGGTGTCTGTCGCTCTGTTGGAGGAAAGGAGGGCACAAGTCTCATGGCTTGTGCTACTTCTTGCAAGGTAGCTGCTACATAGGATCGAGTGGGGAAGGCAAGCTGATCTGCCCTCGTAATGCACCTGTGTTCTGACAGGCCATGACCTTCAGGATTCCTGCGGCACTTTGGATGGCGACTTCGACTTGAACTGGGAAGCAGAAAAGGAGCTTGAAGCCATGGCATGCGATGGAGAAGACTTTATTCCACCAAAAATAATGGTGAGGGTTTCCAAGCCAGTTATCTTTATCTGCTCATGCCCTGTCTGTCTTGTAACAGCTGCTAAATTCAGTATCTTCATGTGAATGTGAGGAGTGTCCATCCCTGGACTCTGCACATTGTGCCTCTTCAGGAGTTTTACATTATCTCCCATGTGGCTGAAGCAGCAGTGTGCTGCCTGCCAGGAGGGAGAGCTTTGAAGGCAGCCAAAGCTGGAGCCCAGGCTGTGCTTCCAGGCCCACCAGTGCCTGCTTCACTCTCCCAGTGGTGAACAGAGGTACCTGAAATCACAGCACAGCCGGAACAGCTGTGTTTCAATAGCCCTCTGGCTTGTGCTGAGACAGGCCTATCTGCTTAGACTCTTACAGAGCTGGCTGAATGCTTCAGCCAGAGTTGCCAGGCAACTTGCATCTGCCTGACATCCTACGGCTGTGCACATACCTGTGTCTGATGCCATTTTATCCCTTGGCAACTGCTGAGCTCAGCCCTGGCTCATGTCAGCTCAGGCATGCAGTCGTCCCACCACTGGCCAGCTGTGTGTGCAAATTCAAAGTCACAGACCCTCACACAGGGTGATCTTTACTGGGATACAGCCATCTGTGGTGATGCACCAGCTGCTGCATCCTCTGTGCACACCTGTCTCCTCTTTACAAACTGTTACCTCAGACTCAGTCCTGCTCATTGGGCAGAGCTGTGTGCTCAGTTGCTGGCCGCTGGGGAGACTGTGATGCCTTAGGTGCTCCGTAGGGGACCACAGGCTGGGAGGACCTTCCCCAGCAATGCAGGTGGGCTGGATGAGCTGCTGGTTTGGGTAACACCTGGGAGCAACTGAGCAGGACACTGTTAGCAAGGCCTTTGTGCTTCTGAACGGACTTTATTGGCTTCTCCTTATCCTCTTGCTCTTCTTTTTTCCCCTTACAGCTCATTTCTTCCAAGGTGCCCAAAGCTGAGTATGTCCCAACAATTATCCGCAGGGACGATCCCTCTATCATCCCCATTCTCTACGTAAGTATATCACTTCTGCTGTGTCCAGCAGTGCAGAAGCTGGCTCCACACAGATTTTTTTTTCTTTTGTTATTGTTTTTGTCCTTATCCGTAATTCCTGTTACAGTGATTTGGAAACACTGCTGGACCCAGATTTGGGGTCTTGCACAGTTCTTTGAGGGCTGAGGTCTAGGTGGAAGAGCAAAGTGGAGTGAAAATTGCACGTGTGGGTTGTCAGACTATGTAGGCACAGCCAGGCAGTGTGGGAAGGCGAACAAGGGAAGGCAAGGCAGGCCTGAGCGTATCAGCAAAGCTGTGTATTGCAAGGTTCGGGGCTCCTCCTTATGCTCATACTTAGGCAGTGCAGGACCTCAGAGCTCTGCAGTGGACCATCCCACTATGTGCCTTGGTTAATCCCCAGCAGTCATTAATTTAACCTTGACTTTCACTAGGAGTCTTTCCTGAGCAGGTGTCTGAAACACCACCAGGGAATCATGGGTCTCTTTTTCCTAATCACTTCGTATTCACTTAAACTGAAAGGGAAGAGTTGGACTGACAGCCCAGAGAATTCAGTTTCCACGTGCAGCAGACAGTGCTGCTAGAGCTTTGTTACTTCTCTCTCTGAGAGCTGTACAGTTGTCCTGCTGTCCCTGCCAGAGGCAGGTGTGTTCGGAGTGTGGCTATTTGTTAGCCAGCTTGGACATGTGTAAAGCCATCATTTGGCTACAAAACATGGGCCAAGAGGAAAATACACAATAACATTGACTGCATCTGATGGCACGTGCTTTGCACTTGTCTGTGGGTTTCATCTCCCAGTCTTTAGATGGACTTGGTCTTCATGGACCACTCAGAATTCAGTTTCTTTGAGATGTGTTTTAGGGTGGTAATTCCTGTGATGTTGACTAGAAGCCATCAGCTGTTTTGATCATGCTTTACAGTATGTTTGTCTGGGCATATGACTGTATGCAATATTAGAGATATGTTAGGGGAGCTGGTGTAGTGACCTTGATATGTCTTCTCTCTCTTGGTTTCCAGGACCATGAACACGCCACCTTTGATGACATCTTAGGTATGTTGAGTGTTATTTCTTTTTCTTTACTCCTGCCTGCTGCAAATATAATTATCAGTGTGTTAAAGTCACTGCCCCGTGCCTTACCTGCCACATGCCATGGTGTTTTTATCACTACAGTGATACCTGACGCTCAGTCAACTACTATTGGATGTGCTGCAGCAATAAAACTTCACTTCTGTAGGTGATTTTTTATGCCACGGTCACAGATTATGAAAGGGAAGTTTGAAGCACAGGTCAGCAAAGATACTGGTTTGTGGTATTTAGGTGAGTGGAAGTATTGATGGGGTCAGGACAGTTAGGTCTGGTACAGTGCTGTGGTCACAGCAGAGCAGCGTCTGGTGCTGCACAATACCTTGCCTGTCCTGTGATGTGCCACGTTCTCCTGCTTTCCATGGCATGAAAGCAAAGGGTTTGCTTTGACGTCAGTGTGAATGTAGGTGCTGAGCACCTCTCACAGCTTGGCCTCCTGCCTGCAAGATTAAACTCTGGTGAGAAGAAAAAAGATTCTGAGAGATTAATTTTTAACTTCCTCCATGGTTTATCTTTTCCAACATGTTTGTTTGTTTGTTTGTTTTTGTTTTGTTTTCAGAGGAAATAGAGAAGAAGCTTAACATCTATCGGAAAGGCTGCAAGATCTGGAAGATGCTGATATTTTGCCAGGTACATGAAAGTTCTTAAATGCTTGGGTAGTTTGTTACAAATTCCTCTTTTTCTTTGGGGGAAATTACATGGAGGAACCAATATTCCAAAGTCAGGTTCTGTTAGAGTAAGCGCATGTATACATGTATACAGCTTTCACATCTCATTTCCCCAGACAGTGAGCAGTCACAAGATGCTGCGACAGCAGCAAATAAAATCTGACTTAGTGTAGCCAGCTCCAGAGCTGGGCAGCTTCTCAGCTACTTTCAAGGAAACCCAGGCAAACCTGTATTAGCACAGACCTCAAAAGAAGGCCTTTGGAGAAAGAAAGAAAGAAGCATTTCTGATGTGATGGTTCTAAGTTTTCATACAACTTCAGTGCGACACTGACAATGGAGGGTGTTGTTGATCTGACCAGCAGATGGCACAGCTTGGAGCCTCAGTGGAGGGAGAGGAGTCAGGGTACAGACATACCGAGCTGTGGCTGGGACAGATTTAGGCCCTGCTCTGTCTGGGCCTCGCTGGGGATTTCCTTCCCAAAGCTCTTGTTCCTGGGGTGGTCATCTCTGGACTCCCCCGGCAGCTGTGCAGGGAACCTTGAAATGGGAAGTGAGGAGACAAACCGACTTGAACTTCCTCGTGCATGCCTAACGCTGCAGAGCAGTAATGTTTCCACCCCACTGAACTGGAGATTGCAGTTCTTAATTTTCCTGGTGTTGTGCTCAAACTTTTTATGTCTGCTACTGCCAAATAGCAGTTCTTCTACAGTGGTATCTTGTCTGCTTATCCCTTCTTGTCTGCCCACCATGGCAAGTCCCCTAACGTCCCCAAATGAAAGGGACTTTCTTGTCTTCCCTATTGCTCTCCAGTCACCCACAGTGAAGTTTTTTTTTTTTTTCTTTTACTGCCTCTTTCTAGAGTGAGGTGGGCACGTAACATTAAAAAAAAACAGAGAATCCAACCCCCACCATACTCCCTGTATGTGAATATTTTCTGAGTTAGTGCCTACGGTTTCTCCTCTGGAGGTTGTAGCCGCTGTGCCAGCCTGGCGTGTCCGCTCTGCTCCCTTGTGGCACTTCTGGGTATGGCTGTACGGAATAAGAAACGTGTCCAGCGTCTGCTTCTTTAGGTGGTTGGCATCTCTCTGTCTCTCTCTTGCAGGGAGGTCCCGGCCACTTATACTTATTAAAGAACAAAGTTGCCACCTTCGCCAAAGTGGAGAAGGAGGAAGATATGATCCTGTGAGTGATTCTGTTATGTTCTAGACTCGCATAGCGTTTTTCTGATCTCTGCTCTGTTTGTAGTACGTGGCTTAGAAGTAGAGGCACAGGGAGCTAGGATGGTTTAGCCTGGGGAAGAGGAGGACGAGGGGGAATTTAATAGCAGCTTACCCTAACAGTTCTCCCCTTGAGGGAGAGCTGCAAAGATGACAGAGCCAAGCTAGACCCTGGGCTGGTGTTAGCCCTGGGATGAGTCAACAGAAGATTTATGCTCTTATCTGCTGTTTAGTGTGTCTCTGGACTAGTGATTAGCAAAAGAGAAAAAAAGAAGTTCCCTGTCTTAACAAAGGCTTTGCTGACCAGAAAGCAGAACATGCACCTCGTGCCTCTGGTGCTTGGAAGTGGCTGAGGTAGCTTTTCTAAGCAGGCAAGTAGTGGCAGAAATCCAAGTCATTCCCCCACAGCTGTCTCTGATAACTGCCCTTCTAATTGCAGGGGGAAATGGAATTTGTCTCTGCAAAGCCTGCTCAAAGTCCAGCACGTTGCTGAGGCAATTCTACTTCTCCTTGCAGAGAGTTAAGCTTTGCCTGTTTTGCTGCCTGCTTCCTTGTGCTGGCTCAAACTTACTTGGCTAACAGCGCTTCATTGTGGGGGAGAGCATGTATACCAACCTGTTCCTACACAGCATACTGTTGGCATGAGAGTTGAATATTAAAATCCACATCTGTTCAGCACTCTCATGCTCTGGCACAAACACTGTCAATAAAATTCTTAGGCACGTGTGCACATACATGCTTCTGAATGCACTAGAAGAATAGCTGGTCTGAAGTTGCTAATTCAGGCACCTTCAGAAAGCTGTGAATGTGCAGCTGAAAACTTGGATGCTTGGAAGCGAACGTCTCCATCCAACCTGTACATGCCTGGGAGGCAGTCCTGAGAAGAGCTTATACCACAGACAAACATCTGCTCACAGGCCCAAAGAGTAACTGCTGGGCTTCAGAGCCCACCAAACAGCTGTAACCATTGCCCAAGGAAGGTGGTTGTATTTCATGGCCCTGAGACACAGCACGTCAGTACTGTCACTACTGACATACGGTGTCTGTGACACTACTGACACAGTATGTCAGCAGTGACAAAATGTAAAGCAGGTCTGATTCTGCTGAGCAGCAGCAAGCACTCGCTAACATTGAACAGCCAGAAAAATAATCTCTCTGGCTGCTTTCTGTTGATTTCATGTGCTGGGAATGAACACTGATAACACTTATGCTTAGAAAGGGCAATTCTTGATAGAAACGGGAGAGGGGAGATGGGAAATGGGAGGGAACTGCCACAGAAAGAATGCCTAGTAAAACTGCCAGTTTAAAAACACTCCTGGTGGACTTTGCTCCCTTGTCTTTACCTTGGAGCTCTTTTGACTCAACGGGCAGCTCTTCCTTCTCTACTGTGTGACTTGAACCTGTTCTGCCTGTGCTCTTTGTTTTCTAAGAGCCAATGGCTCTTCCTGGGCAGCTTGCCTCAGGCCCTTGTTTGTGCTCACACATCCATGTGATTATTCATGCATATGAGGAGATACATTTCTAAATGATTTATTTTGTTTCTTCCAGCTTCTGGAAGAGGTTGAGCCGTCTGATGAGTAAAGTCAATCCTGAACCAAATATCATTCACATCATGGGCTGCTATGTTCTCGGAAACCCCAATGGGGAGAAGGTAAGAGCTTCCTGGGTCACCTCTCTGGGAATGTCTGCTGAGTAGCACCAAGCCCAGGGAGGGAGCAGTCACACTATGCAGTCGAAACCTTCCTTCCTCTTCTGCTATGTGGAACATGCTGCGTCCTATCGCATGAGTGGCTGTTAATGGATGAACCGCCTGTGGATTGTGCCGTCCCCAGAGGGCACGGGAGGACTGGTTGGTGACATGCAGGAAGGGACGGGAGCCAAAGCCTCAAGGGGGAACAGTCAGTCAAAGCATTTAGTTTATTTACTGCTGAACTAGATGTTTTAAAAGACATGTAATGGAACGTTTTCTAGAGGTAGGGAAGAAGGATGAGCAATTCTGGATGCCCTAGAGTTCATCCTTGTTTTCAGCTTCTAACTCTTGATACGTTTTCCTTTCAGCTATTTCAGAATCTGAAAAACTTAATGAATCCTTATAGGGTTGCCTTTGAGTCTCCACTTGAACTATCAGCTCAAGGTAATTTCTTTTCTGTACAGAGAAATGCATCTTCCTGATCAGCCTACCTCTTTTAGTGGGCATCTTCATGAAAAAGCAATTTTGAGCTCTGTTAAGCCCTGTTGTGATCTTCCTTTTGCTTGCAGTTTCCTTTAGTGTAGTTCATTTGCTGAGCCTGGTTTTCCCCTTGCAGTTCTGCCACCAGTTTGTTCCTTGCAGTTCTGTTCACAGTTTAGTTGTCCTGTTGTGCTTGAAGCTGCAGAGCCTCTGCCCAGGCTACTGGAAGTGGCAAAGTATCCTGAATTGTAGGCTGCTTTCCAGTCTGAATTTAGAAGATTCATCATTTCACTAGGGCTTGTGAAGTCCTTGGGAGAGATGCACATACGAGCAGAACCTTTTCTGTGACCAAGCATGTGCAGGGGTTTCTTCTCCAGAGGACTCACACCACTGGTACCAAGCAGGTTGTCTCGTCAACAGGTGTCTTGGATGGAGCCCATTATAGCCATTCCACCTCTCAGTCCACTTCGTTGTTTCTTTGTGTTTTTTTTTTTTCTTTCCTGTAGTTTAAGATATTTCAAAGGCTATAGAGGTTTTTCCTGTTTTGGTTAATGCAAGTATGGGTGCAGTTTCACAAGTGACGTGTAGTTGACGTATTCTGAAGTTGCCCGTGTTAATTTATCTTTGCCATAGTCCTTGGTACTTTCTTCTCTCGGATGAAAACATGCAGCACTAGGCTGCTGCACGTGGATCCTTCCCGTGCTGCTCACAGCTGGCATCAGCACTGACAGGTTATTCATAACTCCCACTTACCACCCCTAGGAATGTACAGTAGCTGAGCACGTTAGTACTGTGCAGTGTTCTCTGCGTGTCCTGCTGAGGTTTGGTTGCACAGATCCCACAGCAAACACGATTGTACATGTATACCAAGAAGCAACTTGCAGGGAAATTCCTGGTTTTATATACAACCCAGCAGGCAAGGCCGTGGAGTCTGTGCGCATGCATTTAAGCAGTTGATCTTCCAGGAGGTTGGGCTGAAGACTACGTCTGAATTTATCCTGTTGATCAATCTGGGACGCGCTAATAGTGTAACCTCTCTAATCCTTCTCAAAGTCATCTGAAACTAATCCTAATCAGGCCTCAAAAGCGAAAATCTCTTCCTTGAGCCCTGAGTCCAGGGTTGTCTGTCCCTTGTGTTTTCAAAGGTAGTTGTTGCCTCTAGTGCCAGCCCTGTGCATGCTGTTCAGCCTGCAAGTGCCTTGTGAGACCCCTTCAGTCAGTGGTGCCAGTGGTGCAGAAGTTGCATTAGTGTGCTATTGAGCTTATTGCTGTGAGAAGAAACAAATCTGCAGGACAGAGATAGCTTGTTAATGCTAATTCTCGCCTTCCCCATCTCCCTGCAAAAAAAAAAAACCACAAATTTTTGAATTTTCAATGTGAATTGTTTTAGTGTTTCCCACACGTTTGTACAATGAGTTTACTCATGGTTTGTAATATTCTAAATTCTCTGTGCAATGTTGCCTCGTGCAGGCTGTTGGAGCTGTTGTCTGATACTCTACAGGTCCCCCCTTCTGCAGTCACTGCAGAGGTCAAAGTCTGGAGCCAGACTCTATGTTCAGCTCCCACCTCCATGGACAGACCTTGCCAGGGGATTATGAGGAGCCTTTCAGGGTTTGAGGATTTCTAAAAAGACATTTGCTTCTCGTGGGCACCTTCACATGCCCTGGGTACATGCTGCATGTCAGTATTCTCCAAATGAGGCATGTAGACAGGTTCTCTTGTGCCCCTACCTGTAGGTGTTTTGGTTTATGGTGCTGTGGCCTGTCTTGTCTCTCCTGTGCTGCAGGGTGTAACTCCTCTGCTTCATCTCTTTTCTCCTAGGTAAGCAAATGATTGAGACTTACTTTGACTTCCGCCTTTACCGCCTCTGGAAGACCCGCCAGCACTCTAAACTTTTGGATTATGATGACATTTTATGAGCTGGAGAAGACTTTGCAAGAAGTTGTTGATCACCAGTGTCCAAGAAGTCATGCTTATTGCAGAGAGACTTTTTTATTGGCACAGGGAGCCCTTCAAAGCCCTACAGGAGGCAGCAGAGCTAAAGGGAGGGAAGAAGGAGCCCTCAGAAGTGTATCGGGAGGAAAGTCTCCTGGGTCAAGAGAGACTGGAGGGAAAGGGTTTGACACCTCACTCGCCTCAGGTCAGAGCCGTGGTGTCTCAGGAGGAGCTGTGTGAAATGAGGACAGGATGGAGTTCCTTGCAGAACTGAGCTGTTTTGGGTCAGAATGGGCCAGATTTGATTCCAGGTCCTTTTAAAGACTTTTAAAGCTCAGGTTTTCTTACAAAAAAAAATAAATAAATTACCCATGCACTACAATGAGGAAGTGACCAGAGCACAGAGGAGGGAGGGTTTGGTACTGATGGGACCTTCTGTGCTTGGGGGATCTCGGAGAGCAAGGACTGCTACACCTACTCCTGCAAGCTTAGATCAAGATGATCCAGTTTCAATGTGAATATATACTGGAATATAGAATTGAAGTCTAACTCTTTTTGTTTTGTTTAATAGAAAATAAGTGCAATTTTTATAGAGAGGGGGGTAAAATCTCTCCCAATATTTAATTAGTTAAAAATAACACACCAGTAACCAATAGATGAGGTATTTTTGGTCTGCTTGAAAATATATTCAAAATGGTAATATATCTTCTGTAGACATATTTAATCACCAGCAAACATGGTTTTAACATAACTTAGCAGACCCTGCATGTCTGCTGCATTGATTAATCTGGTTTGGTTCGTTACTTTCAGAGTAGCTGTGTTGCACTAATTGTATGTGCTCTCACGAATGTATATTTCTCCTCCAGTTAGCCACAACTTTGTTACTTTCTATTTTGCTGCTTGCAAAACTATGTGACTTTAGTTTTGCTGAAATATTTTAGGTTAGGAATACAGTGTCTGACTGGCAAACCTCGGTCAGGTTCTCTATGGTATAAAAATGAATTAGAAATTAATAGCCATGGTAATTACTTGTTCATGCCGGTGTTTTGCTACGTGTTGAGAGATGAGTTCTCTTTCTAGTCTGCTGTGTTGAACAGCGAGGTTACATGACCACCGGAAATCCTCCAAGGAGACTGAGGCATTTGGAAGAAATGCTTCTTGAAGAATACAGCCCGGGTTTGTAGCATGAGTTTGAATCTTCCCTATGTTCACTTGATTGCAAGTTGTTTGTGCATAGATCACCTCTTTTTCCAATGCTATAAAGACCTGTTTGTTGGTCTGAGCTGCTCACATCCCTTCCTGTGTAGGACAAAGTAAACACAGAGCTTTGTCAAAGCAGGTGTGGTTTGAGAACCCAGATTTGTACTTGATATTTGAGGATATATTTTGGAATATATTTACTTCTTGTTTGTTTAGGGTGGGGGTTGATTTCTGTTTTGGGATGGGTTTTGTTTCGTTTTGTTTTTTTCATCTGCAACTCTCCTGTTCAGAGGATAAATACTACTTAGTCTGTGTTGGTCACTAGCTGTTCTGGGAGGTTATACAATTTATTTCTTATATAAGTGAAATGTACTGGGGAATAACAGGGAAGGATTACCTTGTTTTCCTCATTTCCTGCTATCTAAATTATTTCATTGTGAAGTGATGGCAAATACATGTACAAATCTTGTTTTAAATACTTAGAAAAAGAACTAGCTGTTCTGACCTGTAGAGTACTCCTTCCCTCTGTGACATGTCTGTGGTTGTAATTTTGGGGAGCAGGTCCCTGGCTAGAACTGCTGAACCCTGTACATTTATAGCAGTTTTATAGCAAAGCTTTTGAAGAAACATTGTACATATGGTAAGTAAGGAGAGGAATAGGTGGAGAGAGAGGCTGGAGCCATTGGAAGTAACACATTGAACCAAATAGCTGTGAGCTGTTTCCTCCCCCTCTGGTTAGGAGCTGTTAGGAGGCTGCCCCGCGCCTGCTGAGCTGGCGTGACGATGGGGAGGGCTGGTACCTGCACCCCGTCCCTGGCCAGACTCATGTTTTCCAGATCTGTAGTGAAGGGAATAGTCAGCAGAGACCGATGATTTGGGGAAAAAAATGACAGATATTAAAAAAAAAAAATAAAAAATTCTGTTATTTAGCATGGTAGCTTCCACCAGCTGTGCTTGTGAGAGGTGGGAGCCGTAGGTACCAGAAAGAAAAGTCATGTGTTGTTTAGAGGAGATGGTAGTGGCAGGATGAAAATGCTGAAGCAAAACTCTCTCCCTTTCTAAAACTCTCTCCCTTTCTGACCCTTTTACCTCCTATGGTTATGCTCCTAACTGGAGACAAACAAATTGTTCTTCCTCTTTCTTTTCTAAAGTAAAATCCCAATTCAGTGAACTTGGTAGCATGAATGTAGCATTGTGGAACTATTGAAAATCTTCTATAACTCTGAAAGGGCCCGTTTATATATCCACTTCAGTGATTTATCTGTAGAACTAGTGTATATCTATTATCACTGACCACTTGTAGAACTTGGGTTGCAAAGTAGAAGGGTAGATTGTACAGTTGCATAACTTCTGTAGGAAGATGTATGTTTGAATGAACACTACGACTGTTTTACTGGTGCAGTTGACTGTAGTACAAGTATAATGACAATTAATGCATTTCTCTCTTTTCCAAAGATCTATATTCCACATAGTTTGTGATGTTTATGACATGAGCGTATTATTTCCTTTGTAGCATTCATTTAACTAAAGAGATGAAATACTCTAAAAGCTGTGATGGGAAAGACAATAGAATTTTGGTGTTTAAAGTCTTCTGTGCAAATAGTGTCATTGAAGTGTTAACCGTTTTTGAAAGAGGAAAAGAAGACTTCTTCCTCTTTAACTTGTTGAATTTTTCAAGTGTCTGTTGGGGAAGGAAGGGATCAGCAGCGGATAGGCTGAAAAAAAAAATTGTAAGTATTTAAACCGTAGTATTATAAATAGAGCCTGTGACTTCCTCAGTTGGACCAGCCTGTAAAAGATGACCTCTGTGCCATCAGTGCACGGCACGGCACAGCCAGCACGTCCCCTCCGCAGAGGTCAGGCACCCGTTCTTGCACGCCGCGCGCCTGTGCAGCGGCTTCTGTTCAGGGCAGCCCCCGGCAGAGCCTGGAAGGCACAGCTTGCCTGCAGGGCGCTCTGCCTGGGGGAACTGTGGCTGCTGAGCACACAGGACAATTTGTCCTTCCACCTCTTCATGCTTTTCCAGCTTTGAGCTATCTGCTGTTCAGATGTGACTGTCGGAAGCCCTAAAACAGGTTTGCTCACACACAGTAATTGCTGTCTAAATTGGAGCTTACCTCTAATAAGGATAATTCTAGTGAGCAGTTTGCGGTTGAGCAGGTGAGCTCATGCTAACCATCCCTGTTAGAGGATCAGCAGCCCTTTTGCTTTGGGCTCTGCACCGTTATGTGCTGCCCCACCACGGCGGGCTGCCTGGTGTTACTGCAGCTCCTGGGCAGTCTGGATTTGCTCTTAGCAAGGGCAGGAGAAACAGGGACACCAGTTTAACCCCGAGAGAAGTAGATTAAATTGGGATGGCTAAATCGTTTCACCCCAACCATGTGTGAGAGCTTCTGCTCTTCTTTCTGTGAGGCAGTGCAGGATGTCACCTCTAACCCTTCTCCTGGCCCGATGAACATCAGCAGAGGGCTCTTCTAGTTGCAGTGCCCTGGGCTGGGATCATCGCTTCCAGGAAAGGAGAAAGGGAAGCCCCAGGTGCGTCAGCTGCCCAGTCTGGTGCTCCTCGGCCAGGCTCAGGCACTGGAAGCAGCTGCTGACGGTGTGGTGCCTGCAGAGAACATTCACTCTGCTGTAGAGGCCTGGGGGGGAGGCATCTTTTTGGATGTGGCACTTGTTTTACACAAGGTTTCCTCTTGGAAAAGGCTTTTCTCTTTTCACCTCCATTGGCTGGGAAGGAAAGGAAAGAAGAAAATTCAGTTACCTGGGGGACAGAGGAAAACTAATACAGCTTTTGGCACCCCTCCTCGTGCTGCAGCCACCAGCTTCCCTTTGCAGCTGACCTCCAGGCCTGGGATGGGAAACAGGAACTGGCAGATCAGCCCTTTACTGCGTTAAGTAAACAGAAAAATCCTCGTAGCTCTAGTGAAACATCTGACTGCAAAAGGCAGCCAGCCAACTCTCCCTGTCCCTGTGTGAGGACTCTGCTGTCCATAACTGTGGGACCTACCCACTTCTGCCTCTGAGTGCCTCAGGAGCAGCTTGAGCCGCGTCTCATGGCCTTGGGGAGCTCTGCTCTGCCTCCAAGGAGCACTGCTTTGCTGAGGGGACTCTGGAAACGAATTTGTTCCTTATTCCCCAGCCTGGACTTGTCTGAAGCTCGGCACCGGTTTCCTGCTCCAGTGGCTTCTGGACAGCATGCATGTACGTGCTTTCACACCATCTCTTCACACGCAGTCACGTTCCTCATGCTCTGGGGGAGACTTTCCTCCTCAATTGCCCTCGCTTGTTCTGCCACATGCAGTAAAGCATAAGGCAATGTCACCGTTGTCGTCCATGCGGTGTTAGCGTCTCTCCAGCTCTTGGCATGCATCCATTTTGCAAATAGCTGCTGTTGTTTCAGGACCCGACTGTGTTAGTGACCTGCGGCTGGGAGTTCCTGTCTCCAGGGCTCTGCTGGCAAAGTGACTGCAAATGCTGCTTTGTCACCTTCAGGCAACACAATCGGGGCTAGCTGAAAGAGGGAAGAGCTGATTAAATAGCCTGGTGGGACCTGGAAGGGGGAGTCTGTCCTTAACCCCAGCCCCGCCAGGAGGTGGAACAACAGGCTCGTTCTGCTTTCTTTGTGTCCATGTAAACATTCAACCCATCAAAACCCAGTTTAAGAGTGACACATACATTACTAATGGTCCAGGATGTGGTATGTTACTATGATTTAAAAAAATCCTTCCGAGGCTGTTGGCAATTGGCATGAGCTGCCAGAACATCAGAGGATGTGCTGGACTGTGTCATCCTTCCCCGAGCAACCCAACCCCACTGCCAGGAGCAGGAAGCAGATTTGCAGGTACACGTTCAGCTGAATCACTCCATACTCGTGGTTTTGCCATAACGTTCCCTGGAACTGGTGATACAGACAGACCTTCCTCAAGGATGCCAAACAGATATCCTCCCCGGGGATTTCCAAGCCATCTGTAAAAAAATAAAAAATAATAAAGTTGTGATCCTGTATCTTGTCCCACCGGTCACAGAATATCCGTGTCTTTCGTAAAACTGTTTTTTTTTATTTCTCCATTGTGGAAATACAAGCCAAAGTCAACTGGAAACTGTTATAGCCTTGATGAGAAGTCAGCTTGTAAAAATAATTGTTTACTGGAGCTGTGAGTAAATGGGTGGTTTAATGACTATGAACCTGGCTGTAATTGTCATTACTCCCAGGTAATCAGTAAGATATCAGAGTTTGCTGTCTATCTACAATCCCAGTGATAGCTGCTTTGATTCAAAAACAAATTCTGCCCAACATACTGCCAATCAGTGTGGAAAACATGGAAGACTGGAAGTAACAAAATTATGCACATTAAATGTAAATAATCCACCTGAAGGGAATCTAAATTGCATTTTTCCATAAATGTTTAGTAAACTTTAAAGAACATGACCTAGTAAATTTTCACATTACTGTATTGCTTTTAGAGTATCCTTAAAATTAGTCACTCTGGTCTTTCTTATCAGCATCCAGATGAGCTGATGGTTGATCACAGCAGTAGTGGCCCTAGACGTTTTCCCAGGGACCCTCAGGCAGCCAACAAAGCCCAGCTTTTATCCTTCCTAGCGGTGTAGCCCTTCGTTTGAGTCACCGAGTACGTACAGCAATAACCTGCTAGCACCGCACCTCCCCTGCTCCCCGGGTGTCAGTGGGGTTTTTGTGTGTCTGAATGTCCTCTTCCTCTCGTGGCTGTGCGTGGATGTGGCGCCTTGTACACGTGGAGTGTTTCTTACCCGGGGAAGCGGAATTGCAGCAGTGCTAAGAAGGCTGCAGCAACTGGCCAGGGACCGCTCGCCGCTGCGGTCACGCTGGCCCTGGCTCAGGACCAGCACACCTGCGTGCAGGTGGCATTCAAAAAGCTTCAACAGAAAGTGGGAGGTTATTTTATTGGAGTTCCTTTTCTTTTTTTTTTTTTTTTTTAAAGTGCTAAAACTCAGTTGTACTGGTATAGTCTCCACTAGAAGGTCCTGCTGGTGCAGAGCTGGGAATTCAAGGGAAGTGGCAGGTATCTTTGCCCTGACATTCGAAATGCCCTAAAAACATCTCAGATATGTACAGCAAAGCAAGGTGCTTTGAGTATGGATCCTGCTCCCCTTGCACCACTTGCTGAATGAGACGTTACTTTATTAGGTGTTGAGGTGGGGGTACTGAAGAAACTGAGTGAGCTTTGTGTGCCACATCCCAGGGCAACGGGTTGGAGTTGTACCCAAATAAGCAAGAAGGGGCTGTAGTTTTTCCGCTGTGTGTTTCCTGTTGTTTCTGACCAACACTATTCCTGGAACTGGGTGACTTCAGTTGTGATGTCAGGCGACAGCCGCAGCAAAAACTGCGCTCGCAGGGCTGGGAGGTCAGCATGCTTTTAATATCTTCACTGTTTCCACTGAGTTCAGACACCAGTTTTCATTTCCAGTTCTTCCCCCCAGCTGCGAGCCCTCACTTTGCTATTGCAGAGCTGCTAGTGAAGGCCGCTCGTCGGTTTTCTGAAAAGAAACCCAAATATGTGAGCAATGAGTGGGAAAGGTAAGCGTGCAGGCTTTGAAAACGTGGAGAAGGATACTTTATTCCTGCAGTGCTTTTAAACTCTGAGATACTTGAGCAAATTATGTTCGTCCAAATGAGAAAGTGAAAGAAATAAGTGTGGTTGTCAAAATAAGGGGGGAAAAAACAACCCCGAGTGTGAATAGTAATTGACCATTTGACAAATCCTGTGCAGATGAAACATTCTGTGGGCTAGCTGCCTTTGCTCTCACCCGTGTTCAGAGGGAGCTGACAGCACCCTACTGCTTTCAAAACCAAGGTGTGTAGGAGCAGTGAAACACCGATGCGTTCATCTGTGCTCCTCTGCACCGCCCCAGGCGAAGCTCCGCGAGAAACCGGCCCCCGGCGTGTCCGAGCAGCCCGCGTGTCCCAGCTCAGCTGGGAGCCAAACAGGACAGGTGCACGAGGGGCTGGAAACGTCGGCCCCTAGAGAGCCTTGAGGCTGGAGAGCTGAGTTTCAGATGTGCTGGTTTGAGGCAAAAACTGTCTGAATGGAGAGGTTTGTACACGAGGATTGTAACCATTGAGCTCTCAGTGGGCCCTGCACCAGCACTCTGGCTCCTTGGGGAGGGCAGAAGAAAGTTACTCCGAGGCACTGCCCCGTTCTAGATGCAGTTTCTGGCTGGCTCTGTGGTGTCTGGGCACGAGGCAGCCCTGGCTGCGATGCAGGAGACCTCTGCCATCTCTGCTGCCACTGTTAACATGTTTCTCTATCTGCTGCTTTGTGTATGATAACCAGGTTTCAAATACATGAATGTTTCTAGGTTTTAAGATGTGATTTAATAAAAAGAGACATGTCTGGGAAAGCAGGTCTTATCTCTCTCTCTTTTTTTTTTTTTTATTTTTGTTGTTGTTCTCTGGCTGAGTTCATAAAACCAGGAAATGCTATTTGGCAAGTGCATTTGCTGTGCCAGCAAATGAGGGAGAAACAGGCGCCAGGCATTTCTGAGTGGCAGCAGCGAGGGAAATGCTGAAAACTAAAGAGCAGAGCTCCGGAGGTGCAAGAGGCCAGGATGAGTGCTGTGCCCTAGGGATCAGCACGGCATAGGGCAGGTATAAGGGGAGAACAGTAAAATCTCCCAGTGCTTTAACAAGGGACCACCTGAGGGAGGCAAATCCCGTGATGGAGATAGGATGGAGAGATTCAGAGCTCCAGCTTCTGAGCTCTGAGGCTTCCAGCTCTGAGGCTTCGTGAGTACAGACTGGAGCTCTGAGTAACTTCCCAAGCATTCAGCACTGCACCTTCTCCTGCAGGAAGGCCAATCTCTGAGCACCATCCCATAAACAGAGGCTTGGAGAAATTCAAGGGAGGCTAAAAACCTGATAGTCCTTCTGGGCAAATCAGCTCAGCTCCAGGAGCTAGTGACTGGCCCTTCTCCGCCGGGACATTTTGTGCCCGCAGCACGCCGTCGGGCCGTGCCCTCACAAGGGGAGGCCCTGGGCAGCCGGCATGGCGGGGTAGGAGGGTGCGGGTCCAGGACAGCGGGGCAGCAGCTCTGCAGATTGCTGCAGCCATGGGGTTCGCCTGTGTGACAAGGGAGCAGCACGTGCAGGTGTGCAGCGAGGACGGGTCCCTGCTGCCAGAGGTGCTTCTCCCACGGGGCTGAGGTGGGAAGGACCCACTTGGGCATCGGATCCCAGGCAAACCCTACTGCTCGCTGCGTGTCTCTGAATGAAGTACATCTCCCAGGAGGGCAGAAGACCTTGAATTCACTTAAGTCACTTTCTTTGTCCCTGGTCTGCTCAACTTCCAGAGTAAGTAGATCTGGCTTGAACTTCCAGCTACAAGCTTTCCCTTTTTCTCCAATGCTGAAAGTCACCTGCACATTCCCCTTTCGGTAAGCGCTGTAACTGTAGTCCCTCTTAGCACAGAGACAGAATTAAACAGATTGGACCACTCCCATCCTTCACTGCCGTCATTTAAGGCACTTTTCTTCAGCTCTGGGATCTTTCAGTATTCATTTCTGCACCCTCCCCATTTAGAAATGTTGTTCTCCACGTGCTGCCACAACAACGGGTGTGACGTGTGCTTATCTGTCTCATCAGTGTGGCAGATGATAGAAACCACTTCTAACTCCTCACCACCGCCTGCACAGACAGCTTCTGGCCAGAGACCTGGCCACTATTCTCCTTAACGCCTTCACTGAGTTACTGGTGCCCTGAGTAACCTGGTGGCCAGAAATACAGCCTTTGTTCCTTATTCTGGAAGCATTTCATGTCCATACCATGCTGTTCTGAAATCAGTATCGTGGGGTACAAAGTCAAATTTGTTGCAGAAGCCCAGACACAATGGATTATTATCTATCACCTTCTTCCCTCTCTCCTTGTGCTTTGTCACAAATGGTGATGTGTTGGGGACAAACCCAGAGCAGGAGCTGTGCAGGTGGAGTTCTCACTGCAGTTAAGGTGAAATAATGCACGTCTGAGTCCTGCTGGGTCCGCCTTTTTCCCTGTTCCCTCACCACCCGGCTGTACGTGGGGTTGCCCCAGCAGATCCTAATGTGGGGTTGCCCCAGCAGATCCTAATGTGGGGTTGCCCCAGCAGATCCTAACGTGGGGTTGCCCCAGCAGATCCTATCAGTACCAGCCCTGCCCCTGTCGCAGGCAGTGTTGGCCATGCCTGGTAGTGACGTGTCGTACATGCCACATCAGTTGTGCCCTGGTGCCACACCGCTGGGACACCGCAAACTCACGCCTGTGCTGCACGGTGGCAGCCTGCCATCACACGCTCTTGGTCCTGTCCCCTGCTGTTGTCACACCTGGGTTTTGTAATCGAGCGCTTGTTTTTGTGCCAAAATATGAGAGGTGAATGGGATTCCCAGGAGCCTCTTAGAGCACTCAGCTGCTACTCCAGGGTTATCCACGGGTGTAAATACAGTGACACGGGGGATTAGCTCCAGAGCATTCAATAGCCAGCCAAGTTTCACTTTCCAGTCCTTCATGCTGTCTCACTGACTCAGCCTAGAAAAAAAAACAGTTGACAGGAACTATGATAGAAGGCTCTACAACCTTGACTGGCAGGGGAGGACATGAATAATGGCTGGATTTTTTTTTTTTTTATAAAGGCAAGAGGGCATGCAGCAAAACCAGCAGATGTCAGGTTCAATCCCCACATAGGGAGGCGTTTTCTTTGTACCAGGTGCAAGACAAATTGCGTGATTCATTATTTCAGGATTTGTGGGCTTTACATGGGCTCAAAAGCCAACTAGACAAGACCATTAAAGAGAAATCCATTGAGATCTACGAGTACAAAGACACATTGTTGGCTCTGTAAGTGCCTGAGCCATGAGTCACCAGAGGCGGGGAAATGTCACTACCCGTTTGCCCTGTCCTTATTTTCAACCCTGGGCACCCGCTGAGGGCCACTGTGAGGGCCATGATGCAGGACGACGTGCCATGGTCTTGTGCTGTGGTTGAGCACAGTGGGTTGTGTGTAAACTTTAAACTGCCCTTGTGTTATTAAAGCTTAACTGCAAAGAGCTGCCTCCTTCCATTTCGCTCAGGTTTGCCTGCACGCAGACAGGGCAGGCAGCACATGTGGACACTGTACCATTTGTTCCCAGCACACTGGCAACTTTGGCAACAAAATACCACCACCAGCCCACTTCAGGTCTCATTGAAGGAGCACGATTGCTCTGCTTTGGCTCAGGAGTGCAAAGGTAAGAGCCTTACCAGCAAGAGACAGTGCTCCTTCCAGTAAACAGACCTGTATTTTCAGCGAGACGGTGGAGTGAGGCCTTCACGCTGGGGTGCGGCTCGGGGCAGGCCGGGACCTCAGCAAGTTCTGGCCAAAGGTTATTTACGTCACTGTGTGCCAGCAAGCGTGCCATTTTGCCCCGCACCTCATGGGCTGAGGATTTCGGCACACAGTGTTATCTGAGGCATGGAAAGTCCTGAGCTCTCAATTGTTTCCTGATTGCACAGACTTCCCAAAGAAACGTGGTGGCAGTTGATAACAGGCACTGCCTGGAAACAACGTGGTGGCGATACTTTTCTCCGCGCTTTTGTGTGTAATGAGCAGCCATCACAGAATGGCGAAAGCAGTATGAAAAATGTTTTCCTGTGATCCTGTTTGCACGGAGCCAACCTCCCGCAGTGCTCTGCAGGCTCGCCCTCCTCCTGCCTGTGGTCCTGCTCCCCATCGCCCTCCCCCAGCCGTGCCTGCGGCCCTGCAATGCAGAAACCCCGCTGTCTCCTCCAGAGCTTCCCTTAAAGCGCTTCTCTGATGTGCTGCCCACAAGGGGCCTGGTATGACGCTGCTCTGGTGCCTGTTGCTTATTCCTTTATCTTGCTGCCCACTCACATCCAGACATCTGCACTTTCTCAGACCATGGCTGAGCTGACAGTGAGGTGATCCTGACCAGTGTCTCTCATTCCCTTCCTCTGCTGCTGCTGCTTCTTGTTCTGACACTTAATGGGCCTGTCCAGGCTGCTAAACGAGGGGTAAAAAATAACAGATTTTCTTTTTTTTTTTTTTTTTTTTTTGGTAGGGTTAGTCACTGTAGTTCCTGTCAGACAGCCAGTGCCTGGGGGCAAGACAGCTATGGCACTTGCTGAGGGGAAGACCATGCTGGCACCCCTGTGGCCCCACTGGCCGTCCCCTCGTGAGCTGGTGCGAGGCTTTGGTGGGCAGGGACCTCGGCTGGGTGCCGGCCCCAGGGGAGCTGAGCCAGCCGAGCCCCCTTCCCCTCTGAGCAGGGCACAGTGCCCTTCCTGAAAACAAAGCTTGGGGCCAACAGAGACCCACTTGGTGGGGCCACAGTCTTGTTGGATGGCTTGGGGGTCGCACAGCCCCGACTCTTGGGCTCTCCATCTCCATGATGCCACGGCCACACCACAGCTCGTGCGGGCCCCGTCGGTTCCCTCCCGCGGGGCTCCTGCGGCCCCCTCTCCGCGTGGGGGCCCGCACGGCTGTGATACCCCCGCCGGGTTTAGTACGAAACCGGATCTGCGTGAACCCGGCCCTGACACTCGCGGGTGCCGCAGGGCCCTCAGGGCGCGGCCGTGCCCGCTCCCCGTCATGGCGCCCTCCCCGCCCTCGGGGCCGCCCGCCCCGCTCCGCCCCGCCGAGGGCGGCCCCGGGGGCGGCTCCGCGGCCGGCGGCGGGGCCTGCCCAGGTGCGGCGGGCGGAGGCGGCGGCCGCGGCGCGGCAGTGCCCCCTGTGCCGCCGCCATGAGCAGCGCCGAGCCGCCGCCGCCGCTCGGGGCCGGGCCGCGGGCTCAGCCCGCCTGGAAACGGGAGATCCTGGAGCGCAAGCGGGCCAAGCTGGCCGGGGCGGCCGGCGGCGAGACGGAGCCCCCGGCCGGGCCGGCGGCGCGGGGCTCGACGGCGGCGGCGGCGGCGATGGGCGAGCGGCTGGTGGTGGCCGAGAGCCTGGGCCCGCTCCGGGAGAACCCCTTCATGCGGCTGGAGAGCGAGCGGCGGCGGCTGCGGCAGGGGCTGCCCGGGCACGGCCCCGAGGCGGCGCGGCCGCTGCAGCAGCTGCTGGAGCTGTACAGCGCCGTGCCGGGCATCCGCACCATCCGCGCCGACAACATCCTCATCATCGAGTCGCAGCCCGACGCCGCCGCCGCCTCCTGCTTCGCCGACGGGGACTCGCTGCCGGGACGCCGCCGGGAGCCGGCCGCCGCCTCCCCGCCTCCCCGCCCGGACCCGCTGCGGGAGCTGCTGGCCCGCCAGGGCGCCGCGCTCGCCGAGATCCGCGCCGAGCAGGTCTTCATCTACGAGGCGGCCGAGCCGCCCGAGGCGGCCGAGCCGGGCACCGTCAGCCGCCTCCTGGAGAAGTTCGGGCAGCGACCGCGGGGCCGCCGCCGCCGGGGCGGGGAGGCGCTGCCCGGGCCCGCCGCCGCCGCCGCCACCCCCCGGGCCGGGCCGGTTTCCCCGCCGCCGGTGCCGGGCTCCCCCCGGGCCGCGGCTCCCCCGAAGGCGGGGCCGGGCTCCCCCCGCGCCTCGGCCCCGAAGACGGGACCGGGACCCCTGCCGGCGGCACCGGGCTCCCCCCTGCCCTTGCCGACCTCCCCCCGGGCCGCCGCCCCCCAGCCGCTGCCGGCGCCCCCCCAGCCCCCGGCGTCCCCCCGGGCTGCTGCCCCCCAGCCCCCGGCTCCCCTGGCAGCCCCGGTCTCCCCCAGGGCTGTGGCCCCCCAGGCGGTCCCGGTCTCCCCCAGGGCTGTGGCCCCCCAGGCGGTCCCACTCCCTCCCCAGGCACCGCTGGGTGTCCCCAAGGCCGCGGCTCCCCAGGCCAACTGCTTCCTCCACAAGATTGGCTCCAACTCCTTCACCGTGACCCCGCGGGGTCTGCCCCCCGCCGGCCGTGTCCCCGAGCCTGCTGGCCATGTCCCTGAGCCCCCTGGCTGTGTCCCCAAGCCCATCGACCATGTCCCTGAGCCCATCAGCCGTGTCCCCAAGCCCATCGACCGTGTCCCTGAGCCCATCAGCCGTGTCCCTGAGCCTCCCGGCCGTGTCCCCAAGCCCATCGACCATGTTCCTGAGCCCATCGGCCGTGTCCCCAAGCCCATCGACCGTGTTCCTGAGCCCTCCGGCCGGAGCGTGCCGCCCAAGGGGCCGACAGTGCCATCCACCAGCGCTGCCAACGCCAGGAGGCCAAAGCCGGAGGAGGCCGAAGCGGCTGTGTCGCCCCCACCCAGTGCCAGTCTGGCCCCCAGTGCCACCCAGCCGCTCTCTGCGTCTGCCCCCCGGGCTGGGGGCTCCTTTGAGATCCTCCCGGCCCCCAAGCCTGACTTGGCTGCCATCCCTGCCCATGACCTGCAAGCGCAGGCCCTGGCCAAACTGCGCCTGAATTCGCGCAACTCCTTCGTCTTCGTGCCCCGACGGGAGGGCGGCCCGGCTCTGCCTGCGGCACAGAGCACGGGAGCGAGGCCGCCGCTGTCCTCGCAGCAGAAGGTACAGAAAGAGCCCCCGAGGGTTTCCGCTCCGGAGCAGGAAGAGCCTGTCGCTTCCCTGCCGGCGCCTCTGGATCCGTTGGTACCTGTGACTTACATCGATGACATTGTGGAGCCAGACAGCGGGGAGGTCTCCCCCAGGGTCAACTTGGCCACGAGGACGGGGAACTTGGCGGATCAGCCTGGGGGAGCTGGCCCTGACCTGGAGATGGAGTTTTCCTCTGTGCCCCTCTACAGACCTCACTCTGCCTCCCCTGGCCTCCATCAGAGGGGAGGCAACACCTTCACTGTCGTGCCCAAAAGGAAGCCCGTTGCCTCGGGGCCACAGACTCTTACTGATGCTGGTGGAAGGCCTCAGCGGGAGGAAGAGGAGGAGGAGGAGGAAAGCAAAGGAAAGGGCAAAGCTGTGGAGAACGCTGATGGGCCCCAGGCGGGGTTGTCCCATAAAAAGCGCTACCCCACCGCCAACGAGATCGAAGTGATCGGTGGGTACCTGTCCCTGGAGAGGTCCTGCATGAGCAAGACAGGCTCTCGCCGCAAGAAGGTAACTGCCTTGGGTGCCTCTGCTCTGAACAGGGAGGCCAAAAGTAGCTTCCTACTGCTTTTGGCTTGGCTTTTGGCAAGTGCTTTGTTTGTATCTCAAGCAGTCCTGTGAGCTGCTGGGTGGGGAGATGAGCAGCAAGCTTTGTGCTCTGCTCCTTTTGAGAGCCAAAGGCGTGCCTGTGGGGAGCGGGGTTGGTGCTGTCCCACTGAGTAGGTCGGAGTGGGATATCACCTGTGATAACCACAGGGCTGCCTACCATTGCTTCTTGGAGGTATGATAACGGAAAGGGAGGTATTTGTGGTATTTAGAAAATTGAGATGAGCTGCATGGTTTGAATGGCTGCAGACTGTCCCTCACTCTGTTTTTGCTCATGCGTTGAGGTCCCTCTGATCACTGCCTGGTTACAGAGTGCAACGGGCAGTGTGACGTTGGTGTCTTCCCCAGATTAGTGATCTATTGATAGAGGCTCAAGAACTAGGTCTCTATTAGGCAGAAAGAGATCAGCAACAACTTAGCTCCTCTTGATATGATTATACCACCTGTCTGCTCATGTGCAGTTGCTGCTCATCTCTGAAGAGCCAGGAGACTTCAAGTGCTCCAAGTTTCTTTGGAGCGAATGCCAGGTTTTCTCAGTGCTTGGGATCTAGTTTAGATCCTTGGGAGCCTTAAATTGGGAATTAATCTTTGTGTGGCACGATGAAATGTGTCTGGATGTGACACAGGCATGTAGAAAGAGCGGGTTATTTTGCTGAACTGAAGAAGTAGGCGTGAATCGTTCTGCTCAGAAAGCAGCACACCGTGGTGACAGGCAGCATAGGCATCGTGTCATTACAAATCCCGATTTCTAGGCTTGCGGCGTGACATGTTTCTCCATAGCGGGAAGTGTTGTTTGACATTCCGTTACCTAAATTCAACTAAATATTTGATGGACTGAATCCACATGGGTGCCTGAGGCACTGAGCATTATAATTCAAGGAAACCCTTTGAATAGGATGCATCTCATTTGGAAACGAGGCAGCAAGTGCTGTTTCTCTTGGCTTAATGTTTTTAAGTTCCTTCATAGGAGCACACTGTGTATATTAATCTGATCATGACTAAGGCAGGTGGCAAATCTGAAGCACGAGAGCCAGGTATCAGAATAGGCAAATCTGCACAGGTGTGGATTTTCGCTAAGTGCTGCTGCAGTTTTTCATTGTCTCCTGCAGGCAAGTTCTTAATCAGGCTGGAGCTGTTCTGCTTCCTAAACACCTCCACGCTGCCACTGGTTCCAGCTGTTTTCTTGGCTCTGCTCTGTTCAGTTTGGGGCATCAGTAGGATTTACACCAAATCCTGTGTGACATGCATGGTATAAACTGTGAAAATATCAAGATGTGTTACAGTTACGGGTACTCTGAGGATGGAGCAGAAAATACAGAGGAAACCCTGCAAGGCAAACTCTGAGATATGCCCAACTCGTGATGCTGCCAGAGGGGCTGATTGCTTTGTGCAGGATGCTGCTGCTGGCGCAGCAAGTAGTCTTGCTTGTAAGAAAATTAAGCCTCAAGTAAACAAAACCCGTTAAATATTGTGCAGTGGAAGCCATCCTTAAATATTACAGGAAGGAGGGAGAGAGATAAGGACAAGGCTGGTGCAGCGATGGAATTGTTTAAGGGCAGACAAACGCTGCAACAGAACCCAGAGAAGCAGTGGCATCTCCGTCCTCGGGGCTACCTGAGTCGTGGCTGGGCAGAGCCCTGAGCAGCCTGGTCTGGCTGGGCCTGCCTGGAGCACGGCTTTGGGACAGAGACCTCGAGGGGTCCTTCCCCAGCCTGAAATGCCGCGTGATCCTTTGCAGTGGGTTGACAGCTGTGTTGTCTGCCGTGTGTTGGATTTGTGTGGTGTCGGGCGGGTCACGGAGCTTCTCTGCCTCTGTTCTTATCGGCATAATAGCATTAACTGTGCCCCGCCGCAGGCGTTTTGAAGATGAAGCGCGGTGAGTACTGACTTGTGTGCAGGGGCTGTCCTGCGGGAGAGCTCGCGTAAAGAGCTGCCTTCTGGTAAAAGAGAGATTAAAGGCAAGGAGCGAACTGCCTGTTACGCTGCAGAGTTCGAGGCTGAAATAAATGGGTAAGCCCTTTAGTAAATAAGGTCCGGCCTAAAGGAGAAGCTGTAAAGAGACTTAAGTTTCTGGGTAAAACGTGGCGATGCAGTGGGAGAAGCACCGGGTTTTCTCTCTGTTCATTTCCCCTCGCTAGAGGTGGCAAGCGTGGGATGTTGTTTGACTTTGTAGCCAGGACTTAGAAGATGCTGTAGCAAATGGAAAGATTTCTGTTTACTCGTAGCCTAGAGGATGTTTGTGGCTTTTACTCTGGATAATCAGGCTGCGTGTTGATGCCTGAAAAGGAAGGAGCTTGTATTAGACCGCATTCCTTGGTTTCTTCCCAAGAGATTGCTGTGTCGTCAAGGCAACCAGCCAAAACCAAGGGTTCTGTTTAAAGATACGCCGGGGTTTGCAGAAACTTGGTTTCGGCCTGGATTGGGCAGAAGCAAACCCTTCTGCGAGCTGGAAGCCGTAGTTTGGTAAAACCGACGTCTCTCCTGCTGCTGGATGTGGCACGCGGTGCCCGGGGCCTTCCGGGGCCGCTCTCCCCGGGCGCAGCCGCCTCCTGCCACAGCAGCTTCGCGTCTGAACCCGGCCGGGGGTTTGCTGGCGGGTCTGTGTGTGCCAGCAAAGCAGCGTTCAGTGAGACTTCGGTTACTTGAAAATCTTCATCCACTTGCTGGTGCGTGGGAGGAATCGGGGCAAAGCAAACATTGGCCTGGGAGTGCCGCGCTCCTGGGGGTGGGCAGGCGTCGGGGCCGGTGGTGTGTGACCAGGGACGCTGATGCTTCTGGGGAACTCAAGCTCTGTTTTTCTTCAAATGCTGAAATTCAGCCTCCCGGTGTGCCATCCCGTCCCGTTGTGTGGCCACCAAGGTGCCAGCAACGTGGGGCTGGCTCTGTCCATGTCCCTGGGGGTGTTTTGGTGTGTCGGGGCCGGGCAGGAGCGGGTTGAGCGCTGCGGGGGGCTGCGTGCCAGCAGCTCCAGCCCCGGCTCTCGGGGGCACGGTGGCTGTTGCAGGGCCAAGTCCTGCTCCTGGCTTGGCTGCGGCCTGAAGGACGCTGCCTTCTTGCAGCTGGTGCTCAAGGTCTTTTGGAAAACAGCGTTATTGCTCCTTCCAGGCGCTTCAAGCATGTGAAGCAGCTGTTTGCTTTGGGGCTGGAGCTGTCATCCCCAGCTAGATACGGAGCTGATGAAGGGGAGAGAGAAATGCTGTGGCGGTGTTAGGGGGCAAAATAGTTTTCCCAGCTCTTCTGTTCAGGCAACTTGAGTTGCCGTGGTGGGACAGGCATTCCCTGAGGGCTGTGGTGGTGAACATGGGGTTGTGTGAGATGGGCCATGGCCGAGCCGTGCAGGAGGAGGGCAGAGCCCTGGCGGTGCTCGTAGTGGGGAGCGGGCTGCCCGTACAGGCAGGGGGTTTGAGCTCTTGTCCTGCAGCCACGGCAAGGCCCTTCAGCTCCATGGCCATTCGAAGAGACCTCGCAATGTGGTTCAGGTACAGCGAGAGGTGTGGCTTCAGTTGGAAAGCCAAGCGAACGTTTGCTGCCCTGAACGGATATGTTTGGTTTCAAGGGGAGCGCTGGGCGGTCGCTGGAAGAGGCTGGCTGAGCTCTGACGGTGAGGACAGGATACGTGCACGGGGTGGAAGGAGACCTGCTGACCCTTGTTCTAAACAGGGGATGGGAGAGAGGATGCAGAGCGCGGCTGGTGACCTCTGTTCAGCGCTTGTCTTCATCCTCTGTTATCACAGAAGAAATAAAGAAATCTCAGCCTGGCAGCAGTCCCCGGGGAGCACGGCAGCCCCGGGAGGAAGGGAAGGCTTTGCTGCAGGATGTGGATCTGCTGGATCTCAGCGGATAAAATCTGGCTTGGATGAGCTAACGAGAACCAATCTTCCTTTGGTTACCTGTCAAAATAATGTACGTAGGGTTGTCGGCATGATAGAAATCTGAGTTTCTGTAGAACATGTGACTGGCATGTCGGAGCGAGCGATCGGGAAGGACTACCAGCTGCCGAGCCAGTGGGGTGCTGAGGAGTGGTTGTCAGTCCTCAGGCTTCACGCTCTCAGCCCGACGGAGCTTGGACTCTGCCGTGAAGGTCCCGTGTGTACAGAAGTTGCCCAGACTCTGCTCCTTCCTTAGGTCTTGTCACTCCTCCAGTGCATCCCCTGTCACAGTTTGCCCTCTCCAGGACTTTGGTACCTGTCGAGGACCCTGCAGGAAAGGTGACTTCTAAGCCAGGCAACCCAAATGCTGTAAGTAACAGGGCTTGAGAGCCAACAGGCATCAGATTGGTGATGGTGTTAATGTTTTTTGCTTGTCGGCTGGCAGTTTGCTGACTGCTGGAAGGTGAGCTGTAGCTTTGTATCGATAGGGCTTACAAGAACAGGGTTAGTGGGATCCAAACAGCTGGAACCTAACGCGTCCCTGCTTCTCTGCAAATTGTCTTTGAAGATGGAGTTTCCCAGTTTATGTGCACTGTAGCACAGTCAATTTTCTAACATTTTGAGCAGCTTAAAGCTTGAACGTGGCTTGCAAATGCCCACTTTAATGTCTGTTGAAAAACTACTGTAAACACCCCTCAGCTTTTCAGCATGGGCAGGATTGGGCAGCAGTTTTGTTGGTCTAACCTGCTGAACTTCTTGCTCTGTAGCTTTCCATCTGCTCACTTCTGCTGGAGATGGGCTCCTGTGAGAACCAGATGTAGGCTCAAGATGCTGGCAGGGATGAACACTTCAAGCTGTTGCCCAAACCTGTTTGGAGCAGGTCTGTGCAGTGTGGAATCTCAATACCGGTGACTGCCTGCAGTATTTTTTGCAAGGTATAGCACAAGTAAATTAGCCCGGTGGTGGAAGCAGAAATCTGTCTGCAAAAACCTGGCAGATTCCCTCTCTGTGTTCTGGAGGGCTCAGGTTGAAGATTTGTTTTATTGAACTACTTGGAGAGCCTGTACCTTGCCATTTTCTGTCTTGTGACTGTACTTTGTCATGGAAATACATCTGCTGCCTTTAAGGAGGGACTGCAGTATGTATCTGACATGAATGTATTGAATTTTTGGCAAATGAGGTCAGCAGTCACAAGTGCTGCTCAGAAAATACATGTCTCGGGTGATCAGACTTGGTCCCTCCCCTGTGGAGATGGTTTCCAGCAGCGGTGAGATCTGAGCAGGACACCAGGACAGTGCTACTTCCCTGCCCTTTTCTAATTCTGCTGATTTTAGACTATGATGGTGATGGCTGAAGACTGTAGAAACCAGGATCTCGCTGTGGTTGTAGTCTAAACCACCTCACAAGCTGGACCTGAGGACATCGGTGGGGAGGTATGTTGTTTTTTCTGTTTCCTTGCTGCCTGCCAGCTCCTTCAAGTGCTGGTACCGTGTTGTACCAAAGCACTGGCAGAGCAGTTGAGTCATGTTTATCTCCTCTCAGTAGTGGGAAAGTTTCTGCAACTTGAGGTTCTCTGTGGCCTTGCCACTCCCAGGCTTCGCCCCGTGCAGCAGCAACAGCCTGAGCTGCTCCCAAATTCCCGCAGTGCTCTTCCTCCCATCTTCTGCCACTGCCCGCAGCCTGATGAATGGGACCGAAGAGCTAAAATAGAAACTCTTACGCAAATAAGAGAGGAGCCTGCCTTTGAAGCTGGGTAGGACGTGCCCAGGGCTTAGCCTGGCCCCAGAGCTCAAGAGGAGATTTGGAGTGCTTTGCGCTCTGAGTTCTGATCATGCGGATTACGGCTAACGTTATCTTAATCAGTTTCCTCAATCTATGGACCAGATGGGAGATAGTTTGTAATTTCCCTCTATCTCAAGTATTCAGCTTGTCTTGGGTTTGGGTTCCCCCCACGCACTCTGTTTTTTCCAGCATGTGGTCATGGTGTTCCTGAGAAAGGGTAGGGAGCACATGCTCACACCGACTAGGGGAGAAGTCCTGCTTGTCGGCTGCTGTGTGGGAAGCGGCTGCAGAAAAGAAAACACCAAGTTTCCAGGCTCTGTGGCAGTAAAGCAAATCCCAGTAGGAGCTGCAGCAGCATCTCCTCCACCTCTGGGCACCCCAAGGTTGTGCAACTGCCCAGCTTCAGCACTCATCTGCTGAGGAAAACCTGTGCCATCGTAAAGCCAGTTCCAAAGCCAGGCTCTTCCAGCGACCGCAGTGGGTCTGGGTATGCCGTGAGGCTGTCGCGTTATCTCCGTCTGGATGGTTTGTGTAGGAAGTCATGTGAAGTGTCTGTATCATATTGAGATATTTCTGTAAACATCCTGGGAAGATCTGGACTGAAGGAACTCTGCGCTGAAGTTTTCTGAGAAGTGTCCTTCAGCTGATCCTGGGAATTTGGCAGGGATCTGCTGTTTCACCAGCATCTGATGGACTATGAGTAAGCTGAAGGAAAACATCTCAAAGACAGTATGAGAGCAAAACGCTTGTGTGCTTAGGGAAATTGCATAGCTTGCAGCTAGTGAAAACACAGGTGTGAGGACACATCTGTAAGCCCCACGGTGAACTTGCTGCACTTAGTCATTTCTCTTCCAGGAAGTGTCTTTTGCATGTTGTAGTACAGACAGAGGGCAAGAGAGGTGTGAACTCTGACATGCAGCATATACGTGAAGCCTTTGGGCCCTGAAGTCTGGAATAAGCTCCTTGCAAGGGTGGGAATTACTTCTGTTCCCGACTTCCCTGTATTCCTGGAAAATGATGCTCCCTCTGACCCATTCCAGCTGGAGAAGGTTCACTTCCCCCGAAACAGAAGCATTTGTTCGGACCGCGCTGGTCAGGCTGGGCTGCACAGAAATGTTTGTGGGCGGCCTCTCCCAACACTGCCCCGCTTTGTAGCCACAGGGCTGTCTGCATCGCCTCGGAGCTGCCTCTGGAGCAGGATCCTCTGCTGTGTGCCTCTCGCACGGCGCTCGTGAAGACACCAAGTCTTGGCACCAATTGTATCGTGTTAGTGCCTGCTCTCTTTGTGCATTCAGACGAGACCTGTGCCGTATATGTAGAGAGAGTTGCCCGATTCTTATGGGCTAAGTAATAGCTGAATTGCTTGTTAAGCTGTCGAGGGTTCTGGCTCCTCTGTCTGCAGATGTGCGAAGGAATGAAGGGGTCCTTTGGTGAATGGCTGCTTTGTGCCACGTCAGGCTTGGACGCGGCTGCCCGGCGGGTGGTTGGGCGCTGGGAGCTCTTCTTGGCTGACCCGAGGGAAGAGTTAACCAAGAGCTGTCTGCCCTGCGATGCTCTCCGGGACTGTCCCTACCCTGTCCCTTCTCATCAGGAATTTGAAACTTCCCCGTGTCTTGTACAAGGAGTTTAATATTTCGAATCTCCATGCATTGCTCCTATCTACCATGTGCTTCAGCATATTGATTACACAGAGCTGGCTTTGTGGGTTGCCTTGTAAATGGAGACTTTCCTGTTTTGCCCTGTGGTTTGGGAGCTGGGATGCAGTCCTGGAGGCAATCTCTCCTTTGCCAGCAACACAGCACTGCCTTGATGTGCTACTGCTGTAAATCTTTAGTGTTTCTATCTCTATTCAGTAACTAGCTCTGTTATGCAGTTAATCGTCGAGGAGAACTCAGTGTTGCTCTTAGAAAACACTTCTCAGAAAAGCATGATCAAGTGAACCTCAGGTGGAGCAGCCAACAGAGCTCTTTGGTTTTGTACAGAGTGGCAGAACAGAACCATCTACAATTTTTGAGTGTGTTTAGGGTGCGTCAGCCATAGCAGTATGGGGTTAATCGGATAGAGGAACCAAATCTTGCATCTCCTCCATTCTTAGGCATATCCGTCTTGTCTTCTTGTGTCAAGGAAAGGTTTTAGATGTACAAAAGCTCCTTATCTTCTCCTAAATGACAGCCAATGCCTTTTTAATACGCTGATGCTACTGCAAAGCTGGCCTGTACGTTGCAGCCCCCGGGGTACTGTTCCAGGCTGCCATGCGTAGATTTTGTGCCTGGAGTTATTCAACAACTTGAGCTGACACGTAACCCGGTTTCAGGTCGCGTACAGGCACGTCGATAAGCTCATCACTAACTCATCTGAAATGGCTAGTCTTCCCAAAGATCCTTTATCTAAAAGTTGTAGAGAGAAAAGTGCATCAGGTGGGAGATCACCGAGTGCAGGTCACGATGAAAGCCCCTGCAGAGGGTGCGGCTTTGGGACACCGCCACCTCCTGCTAAATTTGCTGATCTGTGCGAATGCTGAGGCTGGATCAGATGGAAAGTCCAGGGAAAACCCTTTGGGGATCTCTGTCCACTGTCTGCTTCTACCCTCTGTACTCACAGGCAGTTATTTGTACTTGCCCAGCGCCCCCCACGGCAGCACGGAGCTTGGAGGATGTTCCGCGTTACGGCCCTGCCGCCCAAGCCAGCCTGCTGAATGGGTCTTGGTGTGTCAGGAGCTTTGCTGCCCTGCTGGTGACAGCTCTTGTGGATCTCTGTGGGGTGCAGCATATTGGCAGGCCTCCTGATGCACGCCCAGCTGTCTGCTGTTGCAGCCTCAGGTCTCTGGAGCGACGTCCTGTGCTCGTATCATCAGCCAAATCTCTGACTACCAGTGTAGTCAAACAAAGGTTTGAAGGTGCAGTCAAACAAAACTCAATGTAAGGCTATACAGAAGTGCACGGTGATTTTTTTCTTCAAAACACTGATTTTATTCATGCCTGTTTGAGGTTTCAGTCACTCACTCTTTTGTAATCACGCTGAATTGTCCATGCTCCCAGCAGGTATCAACCGAAACCCTCCTGCTGGTGTTGCTGAGAAAGGAGGAGGCATTTGGTTGACCAGGCGTGAAAAGCTGCTAAACCAGCTGCCATAAATCACGCCCAGCAGCTTGTTGGCAGCCCGTGCACGTCCTAGGGCTGTAGGAGACAGTGCAGTTCCTAATCCTGTCATTTCAGGATCATGTTGCTCAGAGAGAGAATGGTTAGGGGGAAGTTAGTACCTGAAAAGCTCTTGATCCCTGATGCTGTGCAAGTGTTGGTGTCTCATGAATACTCGGGTAGCATCTCCGCATCACTGAAAAATTGCCATGTCCCTCCTGTCACCATGCAGCAGCCACTGCCCTATCATGGTCCCTGCGTCAGATGAGTCCACACTGGAATGTGCTTAAAGAAAAGGGTGATTTTTTTTTTTCCTTTTAATGCCTAGAACAAATTTCTTCTGTTTTAAGACAAGGATATCAATTTCTGAAGACTTCACAAGGTGTAAAACACCCTGCACTGACATTGCTTTGGCTCTGCCACACCTGCCAAGAAGTGAGTGTGCTAATGGGTGGAGAAAAGCCACAAGAAAGAATTTGCTTCTGGAGCTAATGATGCAGATTAGCCCCGTGGTTTGCTGCGGAGATTTACTCTGATATCCGTGGGTTGTGAGAAGCCATTGGGTGCGTGTGCCCTTTCATCAGCTGCAGAGTCGCGCACGCTTTCCCACCTTGGTGTCTGCCAACCTTTGTTGTTCGTGTAGCACGTTTCTGTAAATTGGCTATTTTTATTTCTAATCTGTTTCTGCACTTGGGGGCTCTTTTGCTGTTGGTCTGGGTGCAGACTGGGTCGTGACAGCATCCCCTGAAGCAAGTCTGCCTTTTTTTCCTTCTTGTTTTCCTAAGCCACGTATAACTACCCAGATTTAGGCTTGTTGGGCAATGTTTACCCTGGCTTCCCTTTCCTGGGTACTCTATTACTCATTACTGCTCAAATCCTAGCAAATAAATAAATGATTTTTGCTATGGCAACAAGAACCTAGTGGCTGAGCCGCACGATATTCCCTGAAAAACCTGCTTCGTTCTTCCCAGCGTGGCCCTGATGGCTGGCCGGACTGTTCCTGTATAGATACACGGCGTGGGGTTGAACTCTGGTTATGCGACACGGTTCTGCGCAAAGCATTCAGTTGAACAAATACTGATTAATCCCTGCAAACATCCACAGCTGAAGGGTGCAGAGTTTGTCCTTTCCGCAGCTGGCAGCTGCTGCCGCAGCAGAGGCGGGGGAGCCGCGCCGAGACGCTGCGAGCGGGCTCCTCCGACGGGGCTCCAGCGTGCTTGGCTCTTCTGGGACGCATTTTTCTTCTAAAGAAAATGACCCCGTCACCTTTTGTGTTTCTGTAAAAGTCTGCACGGTCTCGCAAGGGGCTGCCTGGCTGCTGACTGTACCATTACTGGGTTTCTGGTTTATTTATTTCTAGGTGCTCCTGGGGCCAACCCAGCCCGCGCTCCTTACATGCAGTTTCTGACAGTGCCCAGCTCTGTTCCTTGCTGCTTAGAGGCATTTTGAGGCAGCCATATAACCGCGTTTCGTTTCCTCCTGTTTTCTCTTAATAAGTCTTTCTCCATCTTTTCCTGGCTACGTTGAGCAGCTCTGCGCTGCCCCGGCCGGCTCTCTGCGGGGCCGTGTCTGGTTCTGGGGCCCTTTCCCCTCGGTTCTCCCTCTGCGTGGCCAGGGGTGGACGCGTGTCCCCGGGGCGGCGCGCAGGAGCGGGGAAGGCGGTGGTGCTGGAGTCCGACCCCGTGCCAGCGGGCGGTTGTTCCCCCACTGTTTGCTTTGCCTGGGCGCGTCCTCGAGAGCGTTACTGCAGCCTTGGGGCGGCCGCCGGGCCCTTCCTGCTCCTTGGTGCCGCGCCTTTGGGTGCAGGGGTTGGGATGCCAGCACGGGGCAGGCCAGCGAGGTGCTGGGGGGGCTGCACCGTGGTGAATTTGTGCTTGGAGTCAGCCTTCTTGCAGGCTGCGCCGCCTCAGTGGGAGGGCTTGCTGAAGCAGCAAACCCTCCGGGTACGAGCCCTCCCTCGGGCCCTGATGCGTCCGGCTGGCACTGCTGCAGGCAGCGATTGCTTTTCATTTTGAATAACTTCAGCGTTGCCTCCTACAGCGTCGTGGCCCCTCAGCAGCAGGGACCCGGCAAGCGCGGAGCCTCCTGCGTGGTCGCGGGCGAACCAAGCAGGGCTGCTGTGATTTGGGCTGGGCTGTGGCACGCGGCCTCGGGCGCTGCCAGGGATCTCCTGGTGACTGCTGCTGCTTCCTGCTCCTGCCCTGGCCTCGCTCCCTGGGTGGGGCTGCTTTCTCCCCTTGCTCTACGCACAGCTTTGGTCTAAATTGGTCTCAAAGTCATTTTTCTTAGAGATTTCCTTTTGTTAGCAGAAAACCAGGAAAAACCTACTTGTGTCTCCCAAGCTTGAATTAGAGAAACCAGGTTGATCTGTCCTGTCCCCTGTGCTTGCCATGCTTAGCCATGCGTTGCCCTGCAGCATGTGCTGGCAGTGCCGTGCCTGGTCCTGGGGTGGCCCCGCAGCTTCCAGGAGCACAGGGCAGGGCTGTCCTCACAGCCCCCGGAGCACAGAGGCCACATTGTGAGCACTCGCTGCCTGGCTCGGGTCAGGGAGCATCTAGGGCAGCGGCAGGGGTGAGAAACTCAGCAACCAGGGTGCTCTGATCTTCAGGGCTGTTTTACTGCAGTCCTTTTTCTCTGAACTGTAATCGCGCCCCGTGTCATCCGGGGACAACTAAAGCGGCCGGGGCAGGGAGCGGGGCGAGGCGGCTGGCTGCCCCCTCTGTTTCCATCCCCTTCTCCTGGGGTGTGGGGAAAGGAGCCAGCCTGTGCCCGGGGCGCATCCTGGGCTCGGGCAGAGCAGCACAACGTGGCAGCCGGCTCCACTGTGTCCGCAGGCTCCCACCCCTGCAATCGTGGGCTCGGCCTGAGCAGGGCACAAGGCAGCAGCAGGGTTGTACCAGGCGAAGGAGTTGCTGCTGTTGCAAGAAGTATGTGTGTCTGAGCGGCACGCTTGGTGTGAGGTTGCCTGAAAGCTGCTTAGGGCCGCGTGCTGTTTCTCGGCCTGTTGTGTATTTTGCACGTGAGGGAAACTGCAAACACGGCACGTGGGGCAGATGTGCTGTACTTTCTTCCTACCGGTCATTACACAGGATCAGAAGAGATCTTCTGAATCGTCCGGCTCCTACTGCCTGTCACAAGCAACCGTGTCTGTTTAATTCTGTTCATAACCCTATTAGCTCAATTTTAAATGCAGTTATAAGTAAAGGGATCTCAGCACCCTTTTAGGCAGCTGGTCCTGAACCTTGATCCAAGTTGGCTAGATACTTCCTTATTTTTGGCTTAAAGTTATTCCTGGCAAGCTTATCCTCCTTGTTTGTCTGTGTTGTATGCTGGCATCAGCAGTTCTTCTCTGCGCCTTGGTGTTTATTTTCTTGGTGCACTTACAAAGAGCCATTATGCTTTTTCTCGACCTTTATTTCTGCTAGCGTGAACGGGCTGAATTTCATCTCCACCTGTTCAAGAATGATGAATTGTAACCAGATCTTCTAAGCAGGACTCTAGGTAATGATTAGGACAGGTAAAGCAGCAGGTGAACAACCCCTGCCCTCAGCTTTTGCTTTGGACTTGGAAGACCACATCTGGAGTTACTGCATCTGGGTTTGGCCTTCCCACTGCAGGGAAGATGTTGAGAAACTGGAGCAAGTCCTTCAGAGGCCACCAAGGGGTTCCCTGGGCTTGGCCAGGAAGCTGAGGAAGCCGTTTTGCTGGCCTGGAGGAGAGAAGGAGGCTCTGATCCCTGCCTCCCACTTCCTGATGGCTGTTAGAGGGAGGTTGGAGCCAGGCAGTCCTAGTTCCCAGTGGAAATTCCTTGCTTCATTCCAGGGTTATTTAAGCAGCATCCTAATGATGATTACAGTCCTGTAACCAATTCAGAATGTGCTTTCTCAGTTGTTCACGTGATGAATTTAAAATCCTAAGCAGGTTCTTAGAGCGAGGGCTGGCCTTAAACATCATCCCATGTGTCGCTTTTGAAACAGAATCTTAAGGACCTCCCCTTTGTCCAATATTTTCACTCTCTAATACCTCCTGTTACCATTTTTCCTTTAGCTGCTTCCATCTTCTTACTTCTGGTGTTTAATTTTTTTTTTATAGAGCATGAATAGCTTTTTGCCATGATACCCTCCCAAAAACGTGGTCCTAGTCACTGATATTTCTATTGCCTAGAGCATGGGTACACAAACGAGTCGGCAGGCGTTAGAGACGCCACCTTTTCAACATAAGGATGCTCTCCTCTCCTTGTCAGTGTCCTCCTGAGGGACATGCCGGCAGCTCCCTGGCCGCTGGCATCACGGCGTTAGATGGTGGCAAGGCGTGTGCTGGGGCAAAACACCGGAGCACCTCTGAGCCTCCTGACTCTGTCCCATCTGTTTGGCCATCTGCCTTTGTGGTTTCTGTCAGTGCGCTATGAGGTTCAGCAAGGCATACGGGGAGAGGCGTGGGAAGACGTGATGGCTTCCTTACTGGAGGGCAAAGCCCTGGGATGGGAGGTGGTCTTTGTCAGAAGAAACCTGGGGATCAGTGGTTTCTGATGCTGCTTTGTAACAGTTCTTCTTTGCTGTTGTCTAGATGAAGATCTCCTTCAATGAGACAAGTTTGCAGACCATGTTTGAGTATCCATCAGAGAGCTCGCTGGCAGAAGAAGAGGACGAAGAGGAAGGACACGCTTCTGAAACGGAGGAGGAGAAGTCTCGCACCTTTCACATTCCACGCCCAAATAGCACTTTGCATCCCAGTACACCTAACTCAGGTGAGCGAGGTGCTCTGTTTGCATCGCGGGGTTATTGGTGGTGTCTGACACTGTCCATGTTTCCTACAGCCCATTTTGGCGCTCTGCGCAGCTGGAAATGTTAATGGAAGTGATCTTCTGCCAGCTGACAGCAGAATTGGGGCTTAGCAGGGACAGGGCTTGAACCAGATCAGGGAACTCCCAGACCTTTCTTGCCTAAGATGCTATGCGTTGCCCAAAACTTAAAAATATGCTTCATGCTCCTTGCCAGGTTAACTGAGAGGGGTAGGTGGTGTGCCATGATGTCTGCTAGGGAGCTGATAGCCCCTAGAGAGAACAGGACATGGGCTTTCACCTGCAAAAGGAACAAGTTCCTTGCCCATCCTGCAGAGGGACAGCTTCCGTCCTGTCCCTGGCCAGGATCCTGACCCTTCTTCCTTTTGGGGTGGTGAGAAATGCTCACGTCAGCTTTGTCCTTCCAGCAGATCTATCCAGCTACACCCCAAAGCACTCTGTGAAGTTCAGCGAGTGGCAGGAGCAGAAGTACGAGGAGATGCCTGCCTCCGAGAGACCCCCCCTGAAGGAAGCTGACTCCCATGGGAACCAAGTCATGGTGAGACCTCAAAGCAGCTTGCGGCTTTGTCCTGTCCCGCTCTTATCCGGCTCTCGGATTAGTCTGGACAGCGGGTGGGACAGGACGTGCCTTCCCCTGAACACCTGCGTGGCACGTCTCCCTGGGCAGGGGAAGCAGAGATCAACACAAGCTTCCACTGCCCCCAGCAGCCCTGCCTCTCCCTGTGTGTGAGGAAGTCTTAAGGCAGTTGGCACGCTTTGTACTGCAGGGCACTTCTGGAGGAGAATTAAATGCGCGCGTTAGCCCCGGGCAAGGTGCCAGTGCAGCCTTCACCACCCAGAGGTGTGGATACTGGCTTGCTCTAGATTTGATGAGGCCTCCATTTCGACTCTGCTTTCTCCACAGCTCACTCCAGCGGAGAAGGGCGGACTCTCCGACTTCAGCAGTGAGCCTGCCCTGTACTTCTGATCGCTTCGTCCTGTAGCCTGCAGCAGCAGCTGCTGGACAGAACCCGTCAGTGCACCTCCTGAGACTCCACGCAAGCACCACAGAAATAACCTTCTGCGTCCCTCCCTCATCACAGTTTTCATAGGATCCTGATGCCAAGGGTGGACTAGATGCCATTGGGTGTCTATGGAGGATATTTGCACTGGATTCTGGGACCTAACTACTACTTTTAGGGCATATGATTTATTCTACCTGTGGCCTTGCATATATTCCTTGTTCAAGATCAGCTGTCGATTAGACAAGCCTCTTAAGAACCCATCTGTAATACAGGATGGATGTAGATTCTCCTAGTGCTTACCCGAGTCCGCTCATCCAAGCACTGTATGGGGTCTGGACAGCTTTTGTAACACTTCCTCGCTGGGGTCCCTAACGAGAGAACAGTTCTGAAGGTTGAGCCCTGGAAATATCTGGGCAGGTAGCTCTTGTGGTTGTGATATGACAGTGGGATGACAGCGGGTGTCAGCTCGGAGAACTGTTGAAGGTTCACGGTTTGTTCCCAACATGTTTCTGGGTCTAGTTTCCCTGAGCTGTCAGGGAATTTATGTGCCAGTTACATTCTTGTGAAGGAAGCTGAATGTGAGGGGTAGGAAGGGGAATAAATGCTTTTAGTTTTAGGTGTCACTTTTGCACTGATCTGTAAAGAAGCGTCCAGGCTAGCTTGGCTTGAGCCTCTTGAAGATTCCCAAACATTGGCCATAGCTTTGATCTCTCCGTAACTGCCTCTGCTGTCCAGTCTCTAATAATTGCTAATTGTGCTTGTTTGCCAGTTCCTCTTGTTTTGTTCCAGAATCTAATGAGGCCAGGTCCAAGATGTATTTGTCTTGGCGGGGAGACTTGCTTCTTGCCATGCTCACTCTGCTTCTCTATGCAAAGCACAGAAGGGCTGTTTCACTCCTTTCTTCTGCAGAACTTGAACAAGGAATATGATTTTTTTCTAGTGTTTTTATAGTTCCATTGTAAATGTTTAATGCAGCCAATATGCAAAGGAATCTGCTAGACTCTTCCATTTAAATTCTTTACTACTGTAAACTCAGGGTCAAAATTGCACTCTGGAAAAGACTGAACACTGCTGCTAATGTGATTTGTACTTCTGAGATTAAAAGAGATGCGGTTGGAATAGATATGGCCTCTTTGGGCTTGATGAAATGAGTGGTACCCCAGCATATGGCTCTATCTAAAGGACCCGGCTGGCATCTTTTACATTTGATGCTTTTATTGGTTTGTCTATTACATATAGACAATGAATGTCTAGTCAAGCTGACACCGATCTAAGAACTGAAAATGTTCTGTGTGCCTTGCACTCGTTTTGGTGTATATTGTAGCAGCAGGAGGAAGTTCTGCTGAAAAATACAGTTGAGGATAAATGTTAGGCCATACCTACTTCTACCTGTTCTCCTCTTCATCTGCCCTGGGTGCCTGTGTATTTCAGGAAAGATAATCCGTAAGAATGAGATACCACTTTGTTAAATGTTGGCTAGAGGTACAAGGAACACTTTTCTTCTCCTTGCACTTCTAAGACTCGTCCTTTCAAAATTATCTAGAAATGGCAGAAATACAGTGGAAAGAGCAGTGAATCCTATGTGCTGAAGTCTTTTCCCAGTAATGAAACACTTAAAAAGCAAGATGCTAAGACTGCTGGTGATTTAAGGGAAAACTAAGCTATCAGATACGTGAACACTGAGCAGTGCCCACAGCCAGTAGCTGCACACAGGGCCAAAGGTGAGCAGGGAGGAAAACATTCTGCACTTTTTTTCTAGTAGAAAAGGTCCCAGTGAGCATCTTTTACTGCAGAAAGCTCAGGCCACGGCCTTATAGCGGCCCCGTCTCTAGAGTTGCAGCCTAACAAAACTGCAAGTGGTGAAGCAAAAGCTGCTTGCAGTTTAAGTTAGGGACAAGCTGTTTGAACTAGTCCTGGCTTCATTCTGCTGTGGATCAAAGTGAACAATATCCTCCAGGTTGCTTCACTGACTTCAGCTGACTGAAATGCTGCTCTGGTACTCTGCGTGCTGATCTCAGTGAATGAGCTCTGTGCCTGCACCTTCTCTAGTTAGGACGGGCTCGGTGGAGGCCCGAGAGCGCAGCGTGCATCTCAAGAGGGGCCCATGGTGTTCTGGTGTACTGCTGACCTCTCTATTCCCTCTCCCAGTTTGCCCGCTCTGCCTTGTGGCTGTGACTCGCACCTCGCTGAGTGCTGCCTTTGCACTTCCCGGCTTTGCGTGCTAATCCCTGTCTGTACCAGACGAATGCTTAGCTTGTTCTTGGCAAAGCAAGCTGAAGGCTGGCTGAGGGCAGGAGCATTAGCTCGTGTGTCACCTCCTCTGATATGCTTTGGTATCACTGTGCCCGAAAGAAAGGGTATTTTTGTAGGATACCTACCCTGATCCCTAGCATGAGGGGATTACATTTAGCAGTCCTCTAACTAATACCAAAGTGCATTTGAAAGGCAAACGTACTCCTGCAAACAAAGACTTTTATTAAATGTGGCATCCTTGTACCAGAACAGCAGCTGTCCCAGACCAACAGGCTTTGCCAGGCTGAAGAACGAGTTTAGGAATGCTTTTGTCCACTTGTTAGTTTTTCTTTTTGTTTTGAAGTGCTTTTCGGCTCACTGGCTTTACTAGCACTCCCAATTTCTCCCTTCAGGACATCTAGCAATGTCTGAGAACTCTCCAGAATCTGGGAAAGAAGGAAATAAAAACAGCTTATTTTTTTACATCAACTAAACAGTTCTCTCTGAATTCACCTGATCTACCTTGGAGCAAGAGGGACTCTCCATCCCTTAGGATGATACACCGCTGAGAATTAGGTATTCTATCTCACTGCAGGAATATCCGTGGAGGAATTTCTCTGGTTTATGCCCATTTTTTGAATGAGAAATAACTTAAGCAATTTATCTGTCTTCGAACACAAGACAGAGAACTTCCTGCTGCAGCAGGCTGTGGACTAAACTTTAGTTTTTAAGAGATGCTGATACTTGGGCTTTTTAAATCAGTATTAGAATTGTACTCAGACACCGTTTCAACTGTCTTCTACTATTAAAACTGCACACTTTAGGTTTCTTGCTTCAAGATGTTACTCAACTCCACAATGACCTTAAGTCAGACTAAATCTTTCTACTTTTATTCATTTTCTTCTGTTTTTAGCTTATGTTTTATATAATTTAGCACTCGCACTTGTGGTGCGTTAGGATACAAGGCTATGCTAGGCTTAGAAAATCTTGTTGCCTGTCCATCTCCCCGTTGTAAAGTTGTAACACGGTGGACAACTGTAACAAAATGTTGTAGCAGGGCTGTAGTCCCAAAGATCATTTTTACACTCCTGTGAACTTGTGGAAATCATTAAGTGGTCAGAGAAGAGATGAAGGCAAGTGCCCCGAAGGCCGACACGCCACTAGAAGTTGGGATCTTGTTGTCTGTGTCCATGGAAGAATGAGGTGGATGGGGACGGAGTCCTGCGACTCATGGGCTGGGGGAAAGGCAAAGAGTATGATTACAGACAAGAGATGGAAATCCACAGGAAAGGAACTTTGTTACTTGTTTCTATTTGCAGGATGTCTGCATTTCCTCTCCTAACCACCTTGGCTTTTTACCTACTGTGACTTTGTCTTCTAATTTCAATAAACATGAATTTGTTTGTAGGATAGGGGGTTGTGACTTGTATCTCAGGGGAGGTTTCTTTTAGAACCTTTGCTGTTGTTTGTGTAGCTTTACAACAAAATTTCTAAGCTGTTACATTTTCTATGTGAGTTCTCCCCTTCACCCTAAACCATCAGGTCGTGAAGCAGGCAGAGAAATCAGCTCCAGCTTCATCTGAAAAACAGCTGCTGCCAGGAAGGCTGGCCAGAAGGTACTGGCCTGAGGAGATAAGAGGATTCAACACTTATAGCAGTTGTTGCATTCAAAAAAAGGGGGGAAAAGGAAAATTTAGGCAACTACCTGGAAAGATTCTTTTACTTTTTTCAAAAGCTGATTGGAGTTTTATTTTAAAAGCGAACTCAGCTGTTATCCTGTCAGCGGAATGAAGCAGTCCCTGCCCAACAGAGGTTACAAATCCAGGAAAGCTGAAGGGACTGAGCCATCCCACAACAGAAATGACAGCGATGGTCAGCCCTTGTGCTGTTCGCTTGCCTCCTGCCCCCTTACTGCTCTGACATTCCTGCTCTTTCAGTGACGATATGGCAGATGCTGCCTAATAGAAAGACGGAAGATGAGTTTACATGAAAGTGAAGCAAAAAGAGCGTAGGCCAGCAAGAGCGGGGCCAACAGTTCTGGCATCGGTTTGTTGTTACCTGCTTGGATTCCTGGTCTTCTGGCCGTGTCTGCTTTCCTCCTTTTCCTTTCCCCTCTCCCCGGATGACAGTGTTGGTGAGGGGGCCTTTTGTCAGGGTTCGGGGGCCCAGGGACCATTTCCCTCTATTTTCACAGCGTTCTGTGGCTTCCCCCGCCCCTGCTCAGCCGGGGGCAGCCCAGCAGAGCCCCCAGACCGCCCCAAATCCCCTTTCCTCCCTCAGGCAGGGTGTCGGGCCCGGTACCTTGCCGTAAGCCGCCTCCGTTTCGGCGATGCTCCTGTCCAGGTCGCTCCGTGCGGCCAGGTGCCCGGCCAGGCTCTCGTTGGTGCGGGCCAGCCGCTGGCTCAGCGCCCCGAGCCGGGCCTGCAGCCGGCCGCGCTCCGCCTCCTCCTCCCGGATCCGCCCGTTCAGCTCCTCCCGCCGGGCTCGCAGCTCCGCCAGCCCTGCCCGGCACGGCCCGGCCCGGCCCGGCCCGTCAGCACCCGGCCCGGCCCGGCCCGGCCCCGCTCACCCGCCCGGCCCCGCTCACCCTCCAGCAGCGCCGCGTTGTAGCCCTGCAGCGCCGCGCCCGGCTCGCCCATCGCGGCTCCCGGCCCGGCCCGGCCCTGCCAACGGCCCCGCCGCGCTCCGCCTCTTCCTGCGGCGCTGCCCGCATGGAGCCGCCGGCGGGCGAGGAGCTCTCGGCGGCCTGGCACCAGCTCAGCACCGCCCTGGTGCCGCCCGCGGCCCTGGGGCTGGTGAGCGGGGGGCGGCCGGGGGCGGCCGGGGGGTGCCGGGGGCTCGGGGCGCCGCGGGGGGGGGCGCCGCAGCCGCCCTCGTCTTGGGGCCGGGGGGAACCGGGGGGGACCCGGGGGAGCCGTGGTGCCTGAGGGGGTCCCGGGGTCCGGCCCCGGCCCCTCTACTTTCGGGTCTGGTTTTCTGTTCGCTCTCTCGACGTGGCCCCAAAGCCCTCCGTGATGAGGTGCCATGGCCCCAACGCCCTCCGTGACGAGCTGTGTGGTGGAAAAGCGGCCAGAAAGACCGCTGCTTCCTCCCTCGGTGCTGCAGCTGTCTGCCTGATTGCTCCCTGCAGAAGACAATTTTGGGGTTTTGTTCCAGGGCCTTGTGTTTTGGGGTGGCACGTGGCACCAGCCTGTGCCTCCTGCAGCAGCCGCCGACGGGGACCGCGGTGGGTGGTGGCGTTTGGGAATTGGGCCTCTGAGGTGGATGGTTGGCTTCCAGCAGTGGAAGAGACCCTGGCCTGGTGCTGTTCAGCAGAGCCTGCGTGCATTTGGTCTCCACTCCTCAGGGCCAAGCGGTCTCTTCTGCCACAGATCTACCTACAGAAGTGTGCTTGACTTGCTGTCCCTTCTGCTTTCCAGGCAGCACCAAGGTCTGATCCTGTGGGGCCGCTGAAGGATGCCGACCTACGGGCTGCCCTGGAGGTGCTGCGCTGTTACGACCTGCACTCGATCGTGGAAGAGTGGTTCATCGAGGTGTTGCAGACGGACCTTCAGGCGAATATAGCTCCTGAGTTCTGGAACTGCATTGGCCAGTATGAAAACACCGCGGAGGAGCCTCAGTGCTCCTCGCTCCTTCTGGACGCGTTTTGTCTTCTCAAGTGCCGCCTGGACCCCTACCTAAACAGCCTGGAGCTCCTGGAGAGATGGACCAAGGCGGGCTTGCTGCTGGGGACAGGCGCTCAGATGCTGCAAGAGAAGGTCTACACCATGTTCAAAGCTATCCTTTTTTTCTCCACCACAAAGTCCTTCCAAGAAATGATCCAGCAGTTCTATAGCCGCACTTTCCGGATATACATGCGGCAGTGGAAGAAAGGAGAAGAAGGAATGAACGAGTGTGAGAGCAGCATGAGTGAGAACGAGCAAGAGAGTGATACGGAGGAGGGCGGAGGGGAGAGCCAGGTGTGCGCAGGCTGCGGCAGTAAGAGGGAGCAGTGCTGGTGTCCCAAAGCCATGGAGCAGTTTCAGCAGCTCAATGACATTCTGTACGTACGTTATGGGCTGGTGGTGTCTCACAGAACGAGCAGATAGTCCAGGGAGGGTGGCAGCAGCAGGTCTTGTTGTGTCTGAAAACTGGAGGAGTTGTGCATGGGGTTACGCAGGCAGTGACATAGTACCGCCTAGGAAACTTCACACAGAGTTTCTGTGGCTGCTGGCTAGCTGGTGGCTGAACTGGAGCAGATTTTTAGACTGAAGCTCTTTTTACTGGCTGTGGGAATATCACCGTCTTTTTTAAGGCCTTCTGTCCCAAAGAAGCAAACTTCTCTAAATGAAAAAGCTTTTGATAGCTAGAAAATAATGCTTCTGAATAAGATGGGATAGCAGTAGTTTCATCTATCATATATGTAGTGCATCTGTGCAGGCTCTCAGAGCATTTAAATTAAGAGCTGTTCGTACATCCATGGACCATGCGGGGAGGTCGGTGCCTTCAGTTAGTTAGATTTTCTTTATTTGCTTGTACTTTCGCTTTTGGTCACTCTGAAACAGGTCTCTGTCTGTGTCTGCAGCCGCCGGTTGAATTTGCTGGAGAGAGTGAGCGCCGATGCTGTCACAACCATCTTGCACAGGATGATCGAGGAGAGGATGGAGCAGAGATGCAGGGGCGAATATGAGCACTCTTTCCTGAATGAGTTCCAGGAGGTGAGGAAGGCGTGGGGGCAGTCAGGGCCCTTGCTCTGGAGATGTGGAGCTGCTCCTGTTACTGGTGTAGCTGCTCAGGTGAAATTCCTGATTCTCCCTGAAAATGTCTGTTCCTGGGCTGTGACTTCCACTATCCCAGGCAGAAGAGGAGTGGTTAAAACTTTCCATTTTGATTTAATGTTACAGGAGAATGTTTGCTCTGACCTATGCATAGCACACCGCTACATTTCACCTGGTGATGTCCCTATTAACGAGGGAATTTCTGTGGTTCTGTTCTACAATCTATGTGAACGTGAAGTGCCACCTAACCTGTAGAAGGCCCTCCCTGTGTATAGGTGGGCCCATAACTTCAATTTGTGCAGCTGTTTTCTCTTCACTTTCTAATTTTTCAGCATCCCTTTAAATCAGGAAGCAAGGATGGGAGATAGTGTTCTGGTATTCATTTCTCCAGTGGGCTGCATACAGAATTAAAATCCTTCCTTGCATCTATCCAGTTCTTTTGCTGCTACCTTAAACCGAGTTTGTGTTATTTGCTCTGTATGACCTTAAAATTCTTCTCAGAGTTATGGCTCTTCTGGGATACGGGCTCTGTTCTGCAGGCTTGCTCTGCACTTTTTGTTCCTTGGTGCATGCCCTTGCGTTTGCCTGCGTTGAAGAACAATGCGTGAGGTCAGGTTGCCATGCGAACCAGGCTGCTCTGCGTGGTTGTCCCAGTTTCCTTGCTGTTTGTCATGCTGGCCTTTTTTGTTGTCTGCAAACAGCGGCAGTGATTTGGAATTTTCTTCCCAGTAGTTGCTGCGCAACACTTTCTTTTTTGGCCCTAGTGTAAAATGCTTTCAGGTGACCTGGAGACTGTTTAAGGACACCAGGGAAAATGCAGCTGCGCTCCACTTGTCACACATTGCAGAAGGTCCCCGTGCTCCCACGTCTTCAGAAAAGGCCAGTGTGTTTGGCTGCAGGACATTAGAAGATGTTAGCATTAGGAAGAGACATTAAAGAAAAAAAGGCACAAACCTGGCTAGCTAAAGGTTAAATAGGAGAAAACTGAGAAAGAGCTTGCTAAATGTACAAGTGCTAAGAGCAAACCTCCTTCTCAGACATGTCAGAGGCAGTCCGGAATGTCAGTTGATAATCCAGCTATAACAGGAACACTCAGAGAAGACAAACGCCCAGGATAAAAAATGGGTTTGTTTGATAATAAGGTTATTCCTTAAAACTGAGTTGCTCTGCATCAGTTACAGTCCTTTCGTTTTGTTCTTTAGCAGAATGCTTTATCAGCTTTTCTACAGTTTTGCCCAGAATTGCTGCCCAGGTGTTCAGTACTTCTCAGGTTTGTACTGCCTTGTAATTATTAGCAGAACTTGTGCATTCCTCACGTCTTCAGTGTTCCCTCAGTCAAACAGATAACTAAAAATTAACATCAGCAAAACAGATCTGGACTTAGCATTTTTGTTTCAGGCTGTCCAAATCTGGTTATCAAAAGATAATATCTAGTAACTATTAATACTCAAATACTACCTCAGATAGTGTTATGCTTTTGTTACCCTAAAGAGAAAATAAAACAATTTGTTTTGAATATTTGGATATTGTAGCTGAGTACATTTGAAATAACGACAAATGCACATTTATCTGTAGAAAACTAAATCTCCAATATACAAAGTTAACCACCTGATGCTCTTTGGCCAGGTTGTAGGATTTAATTATTAAGTGACAAGGTTGGTATTTGTGGTCTTGTCTCAAGTGCCTGAGTTTGGCTGGTATGACTATATCTGCGAGTCTTTGAGGTGGCTTGCTTGTTCTTTATTGATTTCAGGAAGCACAGAAATTCTGGGCCAAAGATGGTGAGATGGGAAATTTACTCAAATTCTCATAAAGAGAATAGTTCTGCAAGTGTGGAATAGAAAAGAACAGAATTTTGCAAGAATTGAATAGTCTGCAAGTTTTTGAATATACCTTGTCCTTTTTTTTTGGAGCCCAGCACCTGTGCACGGTCCTCAGTCACCCCTGATCTTCTCAGAGAAATCTGCAGAGTCTACCTCCTGTAGGTCATGGGGTTCAGCTCTTCTTCCAGCTAGGCTTTCCCCAGCTATAACCCCAGCCAGGGTGTGTTTGGAGAGCAGCTAGAGGTGATGCTGTGCTCACCAGCTCTCTGCTCTCCCTCTTCCGTTGCAGTGGATTGAGAAAGTGATTGGCTGGCTCAGCAGAGTTTTCCTGCAGGATGGTCCCTTGGCTCGCTCCACTCCAGAAGCTAGCAGCACCTTGAAACGCTGGCGGTGCCACGTCCAGAGGTTCTTCTACCGCATCTACGCCAGCATGCGCATTGAAGAGCTCTTCAGCATTATTCGAGGTAGGCGTGACCCATTCAGTGTTCATTGACTCCTGGGCTTGGCTTCATGATAGATCTGTCACCTCCTGATGTGCCATGCCATCTCCTCTTGCCTCCCCATGGAGCGTGGCACAGTTTCTAATCACTGCCTGGTCTGTAGATTTCCCAGAGTCAAAGCCTGCTGTGGAGGACCTCAAGTTCTGCCTGGAAAGGACTAATCAGAGGCAGCAGCTGCTCAGCTCCCTAAAAAGTGCTCTGGAAATGCGACTTCTGCATCCTGGTGGGTTTTACATCCCTGTGTATGTCACAACACTGTAAGAAGCCTGGTCATGAGTGGGGATCTGCTGGGAGCTGTCATCCCATTTTGTGTTTGTTGAGCGAGAGGCAGCCAGGCTCTGCACATCGTGTGCTCCCCGTGTTGGGCACTAGTAGCTGATTACATCCCAGCCCCTTCTTGCCTCATTTTTGGGGTACAGTGAGAAGCCGACCTAGAACTCTACCTTTTATCCAAGCGGTTAAAGGCTTCTCTGTTAACACACAGCCTGGGCTGAGCTGGTTTATTGTAGTCTCTGAGCCTGTGTTTGTGGTTGGGACTGGTTTCTCAGTCATATGGGTCTGATCTATCCCTGTGGACAGGGCAGAAGGGCAGCAAGCCCTTTGCCTTCAGCTCCATAGATCTAACAGAGGGCTTGGAGCAGCCTGTCTTGCATCCAGACTGTTAGTCTGTGCTCTGGGACTCTGAACTGCCCCCCTGCCCCTCTCTTGTAGGTGTCAACACATCAGACATCATCACTTTGTACATCTCAGCCATCAAAGCCTTGCGGGAGCTTGACCCCTCCATGGTTATTCTGGAGGTTGCCTGCGAGCCCATCAGGAAGTACCTCAGGTAAGAGGCTTGCAGGGCAGTCTTGTGCATTCCTCTTCTCTACCCTCCCCTTCATTTGCTGTTTCTCTTGCCTTTCGGCAGGACTCGGGAAGACACAGTGCGGCAGATTGTGGCCGGCCTTACAGGGGATGCCGAGGGCTCTGGTGATCTTGCAAATGAGCTCTCGAAAGCTGATCCTGTGACGCTGGAGAATGGCCAGGAGAGTGATGATGACATCTCAGAACCAGGGGACTGGGTTCCTGACCCGGTTGATGCAGATCCAGGTTAGATGCCAAGGACAGAAGTCGAGGCACCCCACTCTCTTCCCGTGGCTGTCTGTAGTCCTGAGTCACTCGTTAGTCCTCTAGAGCTGACCTGTGCTGGGGCAGGTCTTTGATAATCTCCCACTGTTGTCTGCTGGATTTCCCTAGGGAAATCAAGTTCCAAGCGTCGGTCCTCAGACATCATCAGCCTGCTGGTGAGCATCTATGGCAGCAAGGACCTGTTTATCAACGAATACCGCACGCTTCTGGCAGACCGGCTGCTCCATCAGTTCAACTACAGTGCTGAGAGGTGAGGTCCCAATGCCCAGCCCCAGGGCTTTCCAGGTAAAATCACCTGACAAAACTGTGCTTCAGACTTGGTCCTACAAAATGGCATTTCTGGAGTCAGGATTATCTTTCTGTCTTCCCTGCAGCTTCGGGTTTGCACCTAGAATTTCATGTGCTCACCTATTCACTGGCTGCTTCCTGCTCAGTGTTGCCCTTGGCTTGCACTAATGTAGGAAACTGGAAGCACAGACACCCTCGTAGCTCCATCCCGTATGTTCTGGTAGCTCTGACAACCTGCAGGGGCTGCTTTGGGTCAGCAGAAAGTGTAAAGGTACAAAAAGGGGATGAAGCATCAGGAAACCTCAGCCGCAACCCGGTTTGTCTATTGAATCATCAGCTGCAGTGGTTTTCCTTTCTGTGACGTGCAGCCAGTGCGGGCCATGTCTGCGACGAGCAGTCTCCTGCGCGTAGCTCGCCAAATGCTGGGGCTGTACTGTGGAGTCAGGGAGGCTGGCCTGCTGCTGTGCTTGTCCGAACGAAAGGGGTTGGAGGGTCTTCAAAAAGCTGCTGGCCTACAGAGGAAGTGACTGTTCCTCACTGAGATGCTGGGAGGCATCCTCTGCAGACAAGAAGCCTTACGAGGCTTCCTAGGAAGAGCACCATTATGTCAGGGACTCCTTTTTTTTGGCTGTGTCACAAGGGATAGGGGCCAGGCCAGGCTAGCCTGTCAGAGGAACATGTGTCTGATCCTTTGTTTCTCTTGCCAGGGAAATCCGCAACGTGGAGCTGCTCAAGCTGCGGTTTGGTGAAGCTCAGATGCACTATTGCGAAGTCATGTTAAAGGTAATTTTGTTGTTGTTAATTCAAGTCCTGGGTGTTTGAGCTCACTGGTGAAGGTGAGGGATTTAGTGACCCCAAAAGGGTCTTTTAGGGAAATGGGGTTATGGGAATCCCAGTGAGGGGGCTGAATTGGCAGAATTGCGTTCACTAATGTCTGTTCTTCAAGTCCTGTGGGTAGGATTATTGACTCGGGGGTGGTTGCTCCGGTGCTGTTGTTTCTCTTGCCCTTCTTGCAGTGCAGGGTTCTGGCTGTTGAGGAGCTGGACTATTCCAGCTCCTCCAGGGTTGGGGCTATGGAGTTTCATTCACTGGGGGCACAGTGGGAAGAAGACAAGTCTGGAGGGGCTCCGCTGTAGGGCAGTGTTGAGTTGTCAGTCCTTCCCCAGCCTCCCCACACGTTTCTGAGTATCTAGTAGCCTGGCTTAGTGGCTAGTAGGCACAAATGTTGATGACTTTTCCCATCATCTCCTGGACACAATGTTAGGTGCCCTGTTTAAGCTTCTCCTTTCCTAAGGTTTAGCACTGACTTGGAAGAGAAGGAGCTGCCTTAGCTTCCTTTGCCTTTTCCAGGATATGGCTGACTCGAGACGCATTAATGCCAACATTCGTGATGAGGAAGAGAAGCTCCCAGAGGAGGAGAGGCCGCCGTTCAGCCTCGTTGCTGTTATCCTGTCAAGTGAGTTCTGGCCACCGCTGAAAGAGGAGAAGCTAGAGCTTCCAGAGCAGGTCAAGGAAGCCATGGAAGCCTATTCCAAGAAGTATGAGAAATTAAAGGTGAGCCATCCTTAACCCTCCTTAAAAGAGGTTTATGCTGTTACCTCCACTTTATAGCATGGTTTTGCGCAGCTTTTCCGAAGTTCCCTTTAACATTAAGGTGTAGCTGCTACAACACCTGCACTGTTATGGTGGAATCCCAAAGCTCTTCAGCTTTGAAACTGGATTAGAAGCTGCAGTAGCTTAGCTATTTCGAAAAGAATGGTTTCTCTCTTTATGGGGTGCCTGACTAGTAGCCTTTATGGGGTTTTCTAAAAGTTCAGAGAGTTTTCTAAGACAAATCAGTGTTAGTTAAATGGACAGTGAGGTGGAAGGACTTAGGCATCTGAGTCTGGTCTAAGCTTGTTGGCATAACTGCTATAGTAACAAGAGTGACATCCTGTCCATGCTGGACCTCTCATCTTCAGTACCCTGTCACTTTTCTGTTTGTCCTCTTGAAAAGAAGCTCTTTTCGCATGGTCTCCTTTCCAGCCTGTTGCAGGAGATTCAGTGTCAGACCAGAGCGAGGTGAACATTGTGTCTTCTCTCTGTGTTTTTTCCTGGGATGTTTCATTCATTTCAGGATGGTCCCTCAGCTCCGTGACAGGTGATTTAGGTGCAAGTGCGTTTGGTCACTTTGCAGCTCAGCACTTGGTCCTGGCAGTTAGCCAACGTGTTGGAAGCAGGAGCATCTGTCTGGAAGTTATGGAGAGATATAGGTCACTTCCAGAGCTGTGGTCTTACCTTTATTCCTTGCTTCTCACCTGGTGGAGCGCAGAGCACGCCTCTGGATCATGGATCACTCAAAGCTGCTTGTCATGCCAGTGTAGAGTCTGTGTGCATGCACAGATGGTTCTTTGCAGCTAACTCAAACACAATTTGGTGTCTCACACTGATGTTTCCATTTGCCTATCCCATTGTTCTCTGACTCCACTTGAGGCTTGGTTTTCCGTATCCTTTCTTGAACTTGTTACATACCAGGTGGTACATGCCATGAGGCTGGGAGGCTCCTAGCTCTAGATCCTGTATTTTCTCTCCTCCTGCTGCTGCAGCTGTGTGCCAGATGTGGATGCCAACTGATGTTTGTGCCTGCAAAAAGTAGTTAGGGGTGGTACAATAGTGGCCTTTTATTTTGTTTCTATTTTTTATTTTTTATTTTTTCGACTCTGGTACTTGAGAGCATCTTCAGCCGTCAAAACAAGCAATGCTCTTTTCACATTGGTATCAGAAGAGATTGCCTCTCTTCTGAGGAAATCCCGCCCCACATGAGTATTTATATTCTGGTCAGAGTTTGTCCTGAGTGGAGCAGTTGGAATTTCAGCATTTCCTCAACTTGTGCTGACCCTACCAGAGGTTTTCAGGCAGGAGAGGGGCTTTGGTCTTGGGCAAGGGTGGGACAACAACTTATGCCAAGGATGTTTCCTTTGAGGGTGTGGGGAATGGATGGATGGTGGGATGGAGACTCCTGGGGAGGGGAGCAGCTTTTGTATTTCTTGGAGGTGAATAGAGATCAGCTCACCATGGCAACAGAGGGGCTGGAGGATCTGCTGCTTCCCCCTTTTCCAGGCCATGAGGACCCTGAACTGGAAGTACCACCTGGGCTTGGTGAACTTGGACGTGGAGCTGGCCGATCGCACCCTCTCCCTGTCAGTGTCTCCTGTGCATGCTGCCATCATCCTGCACTTCCAGACCAAGAGTGAGTGACACAGCAGGCACTCCTCGTATCACCCACGGGTGGGTGGGAAGGCCACGTTGCTCTGGTGGCTGTGGGGCATGAGAGGTCTCGCAGAAGGAGGAAGACCTGCTTTGGGCTTGGATCTACTGTAGCTAGGGCTGGGTTTCCAGCTCTGCTGGGAGACAGCACCCAGAAGCGTCACAGCTCAGCACCCAGTCTGCTTTCAGGCAGTCACTGCACATAGCTGCTTGCTCCTGGCCGTGTCTCACCAGCCTTCCCCATCCTCTGATTAAATCCTGGCATGCTGCAGGGTGGGCAGGTGCCCTGCGCTCCTCTCTGACGGCGGTGGTCTCCGCAGGTACGTGGACGCTGACGGAGCTGAGTGAAGTGCTCAAGGTGCCCGTGACATCGCTGAAGCGTAAGATGACGCTGTGGCTGCAGCAGGGTGTGCTGCGCGAAGAGCCCCCAGGCACCTTCACCGTGATCGAGGAGGAGCAGAAGGACCAGGTGGAGAAGGTTGTTCTGATCGACAGCGACGAGGAGGGGGACTCTGCCATGGCGTCGCAGGCTGACCAGAAGGAGGAAGAGCTGCAGGTACCTGTCCGTGTGTCTTGGGTGCCTGTGCAGACATCCAGTGCTTTTGGCTTTGGGGATCCGATTCGGATGATGGATTTGACTTGCACTTCGGGTTTGCGTTTTCCACTACAGTGACCAAGTCCAGCTTGAGGGGTTTTTGAAGTGATAAATAATTAACATAATTAACAATGACGATGCAGGTATTGTACAGCAGCCTTCACTCCAGAAAAATGCCTGAGCCAGGCAACCATTTGGATGTTTGTAAATGTGTTAATTCGGTTAAAAAAAAAAAAAAGTAGTAGCCTGAGATTTGATTTCATATTTGAAAATTGACATTACTTGGATTTACCCAAGCAGTATTTATTTGCTCTTAGACTGCTAAGAAGGTTTACCCAGCACTATTGGCTGGACCTTTGTCTGTGTGGGGGCCCTGGACACTTCCAGCACTTTTTGTACCTGTGTGTAATGTTGCACGTGTGCTGTGCCACCTTGCAGCATGAAGGTGTCCTACCTGTGTTTATCCACTAAGGGTCATGCATGTGCTGCAGGCCAGATCCTGCCTTCTAGCTGCGCGTCCTGACACCTGGTGCTCTTCTTGGATATTTCCTGTTTAAAGGCCAGGCCTTCATGGCTGAGAGCAGAACTTACTGCCAGCTACAGCCCTGCCGTGCTTCTGGGGTATGGGATACTAAAGCACTCCTTTTCTTCATGGCACCAATGCGATTGTGATTTACTGTTGTTTGCCTGTCCCCTTGTAGCTGTTTTGGACGTACATCCAGGCAATGCTGACCAACCTCGAGAGCCTCTCCTTGGAGAGGATTCACAGCATGCTGAAGATGTTCGTGATGACAGGCCCAGTGGTCACAGAAATTGATACACAAGAGCTGCAGGGGTTCCTCCAGAAAAAGGTGCGGGACCAGCAACTCATCTACTCCGGAGGTGTCTATCGCCTGCCCAAGAACTGCAACTAGACTGCAAGTGTTCCTCCTTTCCTGTGTGTCACTTCTCTGGGCCTGTGCTCAGCTCCTCAGTGCCACCCAGCTCCCTGTGTCCTGCTGGGTAACTTTTCTTGCTGGAGGGGGTGTTGCTGTGCCCCCTTCCCAGAAGGGTGTCCTTCTCCACGTGGAGACAGCTCAGCAGAGGCCTGGGCTGTGCACCCCACAGAACTTCTGGCCTGGAGCCGCTGCTCGCATTACTTTCCGCTCATAAATGAGTGTCTGGGTCTACTTCAGTGGTTAATAAAAACCAGCAATCCTCTTTTTCAGATGGTACCAACTCTTTTCTTTCCTTTTGGCAGAGTGCTTTTTGCATCAGTTTTCCCACGCTGAAAGGGCCAGCAGGAAAGTCCCCAGCCTGCTGGGCACCATCGTCCTTTCCTTGGGTCTCCAGCTGCAGCCCCGGGAGGTTTTGGGAGGGGGCTGTTGGCTGCAGCTGTGTCTGGGTCTCCTTGTGTGGCTCCAGCAGCTTCTTGAGGCTGGTTGTGGTGAGTGAGGCCCTACGTAAAAACAAGTGTGGTGTTTATCCTCTCTCCTTTGGCTCCGAGGAGACTCCAAGGTCCCCTTAGCCTTGTTCAGGACTTTTAAGATGGGTGGAATAATTTTATTGTGGAATGAAGAGTGCTTTAGATGATGACATGCAGCAGTTTTTCAAGGCAAGCTCTTTAGTCCTAGAGGATATAAGCGGACTACCCAGGCACTGGCAGGGCAGCCCCACCACGGCATGAACGCACATCCCCTTTGAAAACCACCGCTGTTACAATCAAGTGTGCATTGTTGGCGTGCTTCAGGGTTACTGCCATTGCTGAGATCAGTGAGGCAGTTGGATGGGATAATCCCTGAGCTATGCTTAGACACTGTGTCCCCAGCCTGGATACAAGATGAAGCAATGGATGTGAGCAATGGATGTGTTTTGGGATTGCGTTCGGTCTCTGCTGAATAGCATTCAGGGTTCCAGTCCTGCTTTCCAGGTGGGTTTTGCTTATTGGGAGGAATATGCTGGGGAAATCCGGCTCTTCCTAAAAAATGTGCTTTCTGTGAGGCAAAGAATGAGTTTCCACACCCCAAGAAGTCTTTCCATCCCCTGCTGAATGTTTTAGCCCAGGCAGCTGAAACTGCTACCAGCGGCCACACACAGCGTACAGGGGCGGGCGGTCTGTAACCCTGGCTGCTCTGCTGTGGGTCCGGGTGCATGAGAGACTCTTAGAGCAGATAAAACAACCTGTATTTAACATCCAGCCTTGTCTTTCTTACTTAAATTAAAGGCCTGTAAGTCCCCCAGTGTGGGCACCCTTAGCGCTGCTGTGGGCTCTCGGCTTATCTCCCTCTCGTGCACATTTGCAGCTCTTCCTCTGTGGGTGAGAGCACGTCTTGTGGCACTTTGCTCCAGGCTCGTGGTCTTGTGGCACTAGGAACTGGTTAACGTGTTTTATTACTAAGCTTCAAATGTTCCCTGTGCTCTAGGGGCTGTTAATAACTAAATAAAACCCTCAAAACCCCTGTGATCAGGCTGCAGCAGGGGTTTCTGTCCCTCTTACAGAGGGGAACAAAAGCCCCGTGTCCTCCTCTCAGGCAGCTGGAGCTGGTGTGGGGGTGCAAGTTTTGGCGATTTGAAGCAGTGCCTGGAGATGCCCTGGGGGCTGTCCTCCAAGCCCCCTGCTCTTCCCCAAGTGGGCAAATCCCAGCTGGGAAAGCCCTAGGACCACCCCGTGCCCTGGTCAGAGCCTGTCCCGTGGTGATCCTCTGTGTCCCAGCCAGCAGATGAGGACGTTCCTTGATGACTTGGACTTGGGCTATCCCCGGTCCAACGCTTCTTGCCGCTCAGAGAAGGACAGCAGGATGTCCTGGGTCTCTCGCTCCGGGTGACAGCCGTTGCTGGCGGACAGGGCTTTGCCCCCTGCCACCCCAGTAGCTGTGCTCGGGTTCGTTGGAAAACCAAGAAGGGTTTGGCTCGGCTGCTGGTGGTGGTGGTGCTGCACTTGGGGTAGTTGAGGCTGTTTTGGTTCCTGAAGCTGAACAAGTGCTGCCCACAAATCCTGTTTTTACTCTCAGCTGTGTTGTCCGGGTTAGAGAAGCTGAGAAGCCCTCAACCCCAGAGCACCTTCGGGGGGTTGTGCCTGTCCGTGGCCTGGGGGCCGTGGTGACAGCTGATGGGCAGGACGGGTGGCAGGAGGGTGGGCGCCTTGTGCAGGGCTGTCTGCGACCAGATGAAGGGGACGGGGACGTTTGGGACATGGGGCACTGCAGGCAGTGGGGTAGGTGCTGGGTGCATGGAGCTGAGGGTTGGTGGCCCAAAGGCGGACATGGGGAGGGACAGCGTGACCGTGGGGTGTATGCAGGTGGGCTTCGGGCGCACACGTGGTGCTGCAAGGAGCAGGAGCCCTGAGCAGGGCAGGAAAATTTGTTTTTAACAGCAAATGCACGGGGCGTTGCTCTAGGTAAAGCCAAGAAGGATAGATGGTGGCTAAGTCCCAAAGGGCAGCAGACAGGGAAGGAAATCCGTGCCCAAATGTGCCAGGAGCAAGTGCGGAGCCCAGCAGGCCCTGGTAGGACACCCTGCTGGACTTGTCTGGGGCCAAGGAAGGGGAGTGGGGTGGCCAGGGCGTGGCGTGGGATGTCCCTGGGAGCCACAGGACAAGGACACGAGACAAAATCTTCCCGCGTCCCAGGCTTTGGTCTCTGCTCCTGGAGCAGGTCCTGGTTTTGGTTACAGGGGACACTTTCTCCCCTGCAGAAAATGCTTCCCAGGGACTTTTCCACCTTCTCTTGAACACCGCTCGCCTCCTCGTGCCTTTGTTCACCTCTGGCTTAGCCCCTGCCCCCCCTGGATAAATGAAAGCAGCCCCCAGGCACCTGGGCTCCATCCCAACCCCACATGCCCTGCGAAGGCAAGAGGGAGCACAGCACGGGCATCCCAAGGGGGTACCTATTTTCTATATGGGCTGTAGGAGCAGAGACCGTGTTTCACACCTTCTCATCTTTCTTCTGATTTTATTTCGTTTGTTTGATTGGTTTTGGGAAATAAAGCCATCTGAGCAAATGGAACAGCAGCAGCCAGACAGCGGCTGCATCGGGTGCATTTGCCATAGTCCCGCTCTGAATGCCAAACATCTGGATGCTCCATGGCTGGGACGGGGAGGGCAGACATATTTCGGTCACACGAGATCAAAGACGCCACCAGCTTTGCAGCGGGGCTGTCCCCAGCCACCACCAGTGATGGAGCAAGAGCTGGCAGCCGGGGCTCGAACGCAGCTGCAAGCGCTGCCGGGGCTGGTTGTGTTTTGCTGATAGCCACAAAAAAAAAAGTTTCTCGATTGGCGTGCGTATGACACGGGGCACACGGGGCTCTTCCCAGCCTGCACGGAGCTGCAGCGGAGCTCAGCACGGGACAAGCAGCCTGCACCAACCTGACCCCGATGAGTTTGCTGGGGCTGAGCGGCGCGGGCAGGAGCTGCGCCCGTCCCCGCCACGTCCCTGACTCAGAGCCACGGGGCGAGTTTTGCTGCGGTAGGTTCAAAGTGCTACAGTAGGAAAAACTCCGGTTTAATGAGTGCTTCAGCTGCGATGGAACGTCAAGGGCTTCGAGTTAATTGAAACAAGCCAGGGAGGGAATTTTTCAGCCTGAGCTGAGGAAGCTAGAAAAAAAAAGAAAAACAAATCAGGGCTATTGGCTCATCCCCGCACCGTGCAATGGGAGCGCTCCGGCCAGCGGAGGAGACGCCGCATCCTGACCGGATCCCGGCTCAGGCCACGCCGGGAGCCCCAGGTACGTGCCCGTTGCAAATCTCTTCCACTGGCAGAGGAAAGAAAGAAAAACGTAAAGCCTGAAAACGTGTATTGATCCTTCTTTCCTCCTTAGGTGCTTAGAAATGGCTTCAGTCCCTCTGTGGCACTTTATAAATGCCCCCGCTATAGAACATAAACTATTTTGGCGAATGCTCGTTTACACAGGGAAGTGCTAAGAGCGCTTTATTTGTCACCGCTTGCGAAACAAGACGTTATTTATGTTATCGGGGGGATGCGAGCGATGTGATGGTGCTTGGGTAACGTGGGAGGGATTGCTGGGGCTGCTCACCTCTCCCTGTACTTTCCAAATCTTTTTCCTCTTTTTTTTTTTCCACCCCTGAATTTCCACATTTTTACTCATGCGAAAAGCTCCCGGTGCCTCCCCCGCTTGCTGTCCCTGCACGGCTGGGACCTCCCTGACCTGGCCGCAGCGTTCCTGCGACGCCACCGAGCCTGGCACGTGAGGGGCTGAAGCCGCCAAAGCCGCTTTGCTTTGTTTTTTCCTTCTCTTATTGTTTTAGCGAGGTAGGGATACAGCTCTGCTCGGGGAGAAACAATGGCTTCAAACTGGCACTTAAGGGTTTTAATCTGGAGTGCTCTGCTCTGAGTTTCTTTAAAAAGAAACTGGGTGGAAATCTTTGCTCTGCTGCGAGAAGAGCGGCGGCAATCATTCACCTTGCTCTATTTATAAACTGTTTAGAAAGCCCACCATAAACCGAGCAGGATGCCTCTTCCCTACAAGGGACATTCCGCAGCCCACACGTAAACTGTTTGGGTTACTCAGGACACGTTAAACCAGGGCTGCTTACGAAAGTTGGAAATTTTTGCTAACAGTGAAACAGGGAACAGCGCGGAGCTGGGGCCAGCTCAGTGGCCCCGGGGCCACATCCTGCCCGGGCAGCCTCTAATCAGCATTTCTGCTGCGTGGTTTTGCATTGAGCTTGCTGCAATTTGTGCTTTTGGCCAAAACGCTGAGTTTTGAGATGCTCCCAGCCTGCTGTGCCCACCGTGGGAAGGATTACAAATTCCTTCTCTTTTTTTTTTTTTTAATTCTTTTATTCTTCCCTTTTTGGGGTCACAGCACCGGCTGCCTCCCATGGCCCAGATATTTCCCAGGAGCATGGGAGCTGCATCCTGGGGTGCTCCTGAGCTCCTGGCAGCATCCTCAGCCCCAGCTGCGCCTGGGGATTCACTGCCCTCACGCTGGGGCAGGATTTGCATGCGCCTGGCTTACAGATGCCACAACGCGGAGGAAAACAACAAAGTTGGTGTGAAAGCAAAGGCAGCAACGGGAACGCGTGGGTGCCCCAAACCAGTGCGCTGGGTACCAACAGGAGGGACGGGGTACCCCACTGGTTCGCTTACCTGCAGTCGATGGGTACCCCATCATTTCCCCTGGGATTTTTCATCCCTTTAATCCCCGGGGAGGCCCTGGCTGGGGCCGAGCCGTGGGAGAGGCCGTGTTTGGGCAGGATTTGCATTCCTGGCCCTGCAGGAAGGGCCGCAGCAGCGCCCGCAGCCGTTGCTCTCGGTTCCCCGTGCGGGCCCCGCGAGCGGCCGCTTCCTTCCCGGGGGGGGGCCCAGGCTGGGGCAGGCAGGGAGCGAGGGCAGGGGGCTCGCAGGTGTCCCGAGGTGAGTGGGGGGCTTGGGAGGGGAGGGGGCTGCCCCCAACACCCAGCCCCTGCTCTGCCAACCTGCATGACCCCCATGCCTACAGCCCCCCCTCTGCGCTGCCCCAATACGTGGACTCACCCCCAAATCGCATTTGCCCCCTTCCCCGCTGCACTGCCCCAAGCACGTGCGTGCTCCCCCCACTGCTCCATCCTTCCCCCCCCGCATACGCCCCCACCTTGTTGCACTGCTCCAACACACGTGCATGGCCCCCCCCAGCCACACTGCCCCCCCCCAAGTGCTCCCAAATGCTCGGCCTCCCCCCGCACTGCCTGATGCCCCTACTTGTTCCCCCACTGCGTGCCCCCCATGTACACAGCCCCCCCATTGCATTGCCTGCATGTGGGTCCCCCAAAGCACGGCCCCCCCCCAGCACGTCCGTCTGTCCCCCCAGCTTCGGTGGGATGTAGGCGCCCCACAACACCACCAGGCGAGCATCCCTCGGTGCTTTCACCCTCCTCTCACTCTCCTGCGGCGTTTTGGGGGCTTCCTGCTCCCCTGAGCCACGTGCTGGGGACGCTTCACTCCCCTCCCAAATTATCGCAGCCCATTTTTCCTGGGCTGTTAACATTCCCCAACAGCCTTCAGGCGGTGGCTGGAAGCCTCTTGCCCTCCTAATTGCTGCTTTTAATGAAGTGGGGAATATTGCCTTTTTCTTTTTGATGGTGTTCAGCCACGCTGAGCTCTGCTGGGGAGAAGCTCCCCCATTGCAAACCCCTGAATTAACCAGAAAATGCCTCTTTTTCCACCTGTGAGGGTGGCAGCTCCCAAAATGCCCACCCCAGCTCCTCCGGAGGGGACCTTGCTGCGGCTGCCACCCCAGGTGCCGAGCCCCTGTGCCTTCGTGACTCTGAAATCCCCACGCTTGCAAGGATTTGTTAGGCAAATCCCCCTGGCTGCAGCAGATTCAGCAGCCCCATGCAGGCTTGGAAAAGTTTTAGGATTATTTTTTCCCACCTATTTTTGGTCCTGGGCAGCTGCTCTTGTGGGGACCAGGTTTCATCTCCCTCTGTCCGCTTTCCCCTGGGGTTTCACCCAGGAAAAAAAAAAAAAAAAGAGCTTGAAAGAGTGCCCAGGGATGGCTTTGGGGCTGGGCAGGCATTGCCAATTGGCGCTGGTTTTTGGGAAAAGCCCAGCAGGGCCATGCAAGCACAGGTGAGAACGTGGGGCTGGCAGGGCACATGCTTGGGGGGACGAGCTGCAGGTGCAGCAGCCTCTGCACCACCAGGGCTGCAAAACCCCACTGCTTTTTGTCTCTCCCTTAATCTTGTGAGTGGAAGAAGCCGTCTGGGGTGAGTTTTTGCATGGGGCTGAGCTCAGTCAGGTCCCCTCTGCAGCGGGCATGGGTGCTGTAGGGGGATAAAGGCATCAGTGGAGCCTGGGGGGGGCAAAGCTCCTGCACTGCAAGACCAGGAAGACACAAACCAATGCCTCCCAGCTCACTGTTTTTGGCAGACTCACGACTTTTTTATGGACTCACTCCTTTTTCCTGGTTTCACCCCCTGGCTTTGCCCCAAGCTGCACCGATAACCCCCGAGCACACCGCAACCGCTGTAACCTCTCCGGTGCTGGGCTGGGGTTAATCACACCCCACGGGGTGGGGATGTTTTGCCCAAACTCGGGGCTCTCGAGGCTGATGAGCTCACCTTGGAGCCCCATCCACGCCCGGCAGCCTTCGCACGAAGCGGCTGCACCGGGCTCTGAGCAAGAGAAGGGCGAAAACAGAGCGGCCGGCGGAGCAGAAGGAAGTGCCGCCGGGGCCACTCCTCCGCGCCATTTCCTCCCTGCGCCTGGGTTTTTATACAGATGCAAGGGGCAGCGCGGCGGCCGGCCCGTCCGAGGCCTCAGCCTGGGCTGGGGCGACCGAAGGGGAGCGCCGGCGGCCAGCCCCGAGGAGAAGCTGCGGGTCCCTGCGCTCCGTCCGGCCCCGTCCCCTGCACGCCCTGCGGCCTCGCACGCACCGAGCTCTGGTTGGTGAAAACCTGGGGTTGGGTGGACAGCTGGCTTTTGGGGCGTCGCGGGTGGGTTTTGCTTTGCTACCATTTTCATGCGGTGTTTTGGGAGACGGTGAGCATGTGCGTGCCCTGAGACACAAAGAGGTTTTGGGGTACGCTCCCAGGCTGGCCCCATGGTGCAGTGATGTGGGTGGCACGTCGACTTGGGTGGCACAGTGAATTGGGTGGCACAGCGATTTGGGCAGCATGGAGCTTTGGGCATCTCGGACTTCCCCAACAGCCAGGGTCTCCCCTCCTGGCCCCTTGGTCCTTGACCCTCTGCACGGGGCCCTTTTGCTCACGTTTCCCCCGGAAATGTTTGGTTGCAGATGGAGGTGGTTGATTTCAGTGCGGTGGGGGTGGGCAATCATCCTTTGGGGTTTTCCAGCTGTTCTCTATTTCCCAGCAGCTTCACCAGCCCCACTTTTCCTCTTCTGCTTCCCAAATTGCCAGGCTCGGGGTGCTGCTCCCTTCTCCCTGGGTGCTCAGAGCCGTGGGGACGTGGCCCCGCAGGCTGGGTCAGGCTGGGCTGGAGCAGGGCGAGAGATGAGCAAGGACTGAGGGACAAGCTGGCGGAGGAGATCCCGAGCTTCCTCCAGAGCGTTTCCAAGCTCAGTCCCTTCTGTAGGGCTGAAGCAGTTGGGGGGAAGTGGCTAACTGTGTTTGCACGAGCACTGGGGATGCCGCAGATCTCATTGCTGGTGATTTTGCTTATTATTTTCACCAGACGTCCTAGTAGGGTGCTGAAGGCACGTCTCCGCATGCTGCCGCGGCTGCCTCCCCCATCCCTATTGAGCAAGCAGGGGCCGCTCTTACAAAATTCAAGTCCTCAGTAACAGCAGGTATTAGGCCCTGACTCACGGTATTAGCAGGATTATTTTATGCATGACTGGACGTAGTCATTGCTGGAGACGGGGCTTGGTGCCTCCACCCAGCCTCCTTCAGCTCAGCATGGAGGCCTTGCCATCCCGTGCTGGGGGACGGATGGGCTGCTCGGGCTCTCAGCTGCTGGGGAAGGGGCCTGGGGACCCCCGGGCTCCAGTTGCAGGCACCATGGTGGCAGAGTCGTGGAGCCACACAGCACTTCGCCAGGGCTGCAGGCAGCAGTGGGGCAGCGCATTGCGACCCTGCAGCATCCATTGGGGTGTATTCGGGATGCGGCACTGCTCCTCACGTTATTGCTCCACTCCCTGAACCCTCGCATTTCCACACCCCTCTATACCTACGGGGATAAGAAAACTTTGTGTGTGTGTGGCAGCACAGAGGGGGGCGGTCCCCAGGCAAAGCTCCATAGCGCAGGGCTGCTCCCAGCAGCTTTTGGGATGGCCACGCCAAGGGGCTGCAGGCAGCGCGTGGGCAAAGACCAAACGAGTTGGGGAGAAGCAAGCGTGTGGCCCTGGGGTGGTGTGGGGACAGCTCAGGGACCCCAGCAGTGGCCCCCAGCTCTGCTGCCCGCACCGCCACTGCACGTCCTCGCAGGAATCTTGCCTGGCTGGTTTTATTGCAGGGCACGGCCAAATCCTGCGCAGGGTCAGCAATTAGCGCTCAGGGCTAATTGCTGCACGGCAGCAGCTCGCACAGCCATTAGCGCGCGGCGAGCCGCCTGCCCTGGCCCGGTTCCCACAAGGAGCTGAGTGCCGGGTTTGGGCACAGCTTCCCTGAAGTAAAACCCTTGCCTGAGCACGACGTTTTGCAGGTTGGCACCTTCCTGCTGCGCCGTGGCGAGCGAGCACCGAGCCCTATGGGGCCACCTCCTCCCCGCAGGCGTGAGGCTTTTGCCAGGGGCTGGGGCTGATTTTCCAGGTGGCCGATGGAAGCGGCTCTGCTCGCCTTGCCCGTCCCCGCTTCCTGCTCGCGGGCTTGGCGATGTCACCGCAGCCAACTGTCCCCTTGCGTCAGTGCTGGCGCGGTCTGGAGGCGGCGGGGAAATGCCCTCCCACCGTGACACAGCTCCGCCGGCAGCATCTTCGTGCAGGGCAGGGACGGAGCCGGCACTGGCGCTGCCGCACGTGGAGGTGGCCGCATCCAGACCCGAAGCCCTGCTTCCGCCTGGGGGTTTCCCCGGCAGGTCTGTGCTCCCATCGTCGTGTCCCGCTGCCGGAGCGCATCCTCTTCCTCCCTGCTCACCGACCGAGGTTTGTCCGTGCATTACCCATGCAGCTATAATTTTGGGGAGATGCTTGTGGCCCTGTGCTCCCCTGTGCGGTTCTGGGGTTTCATGTGGGAATTGGGGCAGTGAAGGATGGGGGACAGGAGGGTGATGGGGCTGTGGGGCAGCTCCACTCTGCTCCCTGTGTCTGTCTGCAAAGCCTCAGCACAGCTGGGAATGATCACCCCCAGGGCAGTCGCCGTGCCACAACAACCCGTGCCTGAGCTTTTTGGCAGCGAGTTATCCCGTGCACACTTCCACACCCCAAAAGGTCTCCGTGGAGGACAGGCGAATGTTTCCTTATGGGGGTGTGCGTACGTGCATGTGTGCATACGCTGGGGCAGAGGTGTGGTTTTTGTGTGCTGCTCCTGCCTGGCAGATGTTAGGGAAATCAGAGGGGGCAGTTCTGGTCCAGGGCAGGGTCTGCCTGCCCACGGTCCTGCTGCTTCCTCAGCTGGGCAGAGCAGAGGCGGGTGCCCGCCTGTCCCCAGCCCCAGGTTCCATCCACCAGCACCCATCTGCCCTCCAGGAGTCGATATCTGGGCACACCAGGGGGTTGTACGGTGGCATAATGATATTTCCATTTAATTTTCTGTTCCTTTTCCAATCATGCTTAATGTCGCTTTGGGTTTTTTTTGATCCCTGTCGAGGACTGAGCTGATGCACTCCTGGCAGCACACATCATGACTTCTGATCCAGCCAGCTCCGAGTTTTCCTTCTGTGTGTGAGGCCAGGGTTATCTTCTGGGAGAGGCATCGATTTGCATTTATTCACACTGAAGTTCACCTGTAGCCTTGTGTGTCTGGAAGGTCTTCCAGAAAGTTAGCTGAAGTCTGAAAGTCTCCCTCTGCCACCCTCCTGTGGCTGATGGCTACACATAATTGCTCTGCTTGTAAGACAGTGGGATAGCTTCCTCGTTTGGCTGCTATTAGCCACTTTCTGGTCTTACATAGGTTGATTTTATATTGTCCTTTTTTTTTCTTTCAGAAAAAAATATGATGTGAATGTGCTGTAAGAACCAAGTGAGATGAACGGAGAGTTGTCCTGTGAGAAGGCGGATGGAGAAATGCCGGCTGCCATGGGGGATGTGGGAGGAGAAATGCCCAGTACTGAGGGTGATGCAAGAGGAGACATGCCTGGTGCTGAGAGTGATATAAAAGGAGAGATGCCCAGTGCTGAGAGTGATACAAAAGGAGAGATGCCCAGTGCTGAGAGCAATGCGAAAGGAGAGATGTCCTGTGCTGAGAATGATGCGAAAGGAGAGATGCCCGGTGCTGAGAGTGATATAAAAGGAGAGATGTCCAGTGCTGAGAGCAATGCAAAAGGAGATATGCCGAGTGCTGAGAGCGATGCGAAAGTAGAGATGCTGAGTGCCGAGAGTGATGCAAAAGGAGACATGTCCAGTGCTGAGAGTGATGCAGAAGAAGAGGCCCCTTGTGCTGAGGGCAGTGTGGAAGGAGAGATGCCCTGCACAGACAGTGACGGGGAGGGAGAGATGCCCCGTGCTGAGACTGATGCAAGAGGAGAGGCATTGTACTATGAGAGCGATGGGGAAGAAGGGCCTGATACTGAAAACCCTGCCTCTTCAAAGAAAATCTCTTTTATTTCTTCTCCCTTGAGGGCAATTGTCCGCCTTCGACGGCGATACCGGGTGCAAAAGAAAAGCCGTCTGCATTTAGAGCTCCCTCGAGAAAAATCGTCGGAGCATGTCCATACGCGGCTGCTCCAGAGGCAGTTTTCCCTGAACCGACCCAGCCTGTACGGCTCTTCCATGTCCTTCTTTAATCAGAGTGGCTTTGAAACGTCACAGTACTTCACCTTTGACACATCTGTGGAGCAGCGTGCAATGAACAAATCCAGGCGGAAAAAGAAACGAAGGAAATCGCGGATAGTCCTGTATCCAGATAAAACAAAAAGATACCTTCCAACAGAGGAGAAGAGCAATGCGAAACGCTGCCTCCTCTTGCTCATTGTCATTATCTTCTTCCAGATTCTCAATGCTATAGAGAACCTGGATGACAACCTCCAAAAATACGACCTCGATGGTTTAGAGAAAACAATGCACCGGGAAGTATTTGGGCAGAAGGTTGCTGTGGAAAGTATTATGGAACTGCTGAAAGACTATCTGGCTACCCACATACACAACAAGCCTCTAGTAATTTCTTTAAATGGCCCAACAGGGGTTGGGAAGAGTCACGTTGGCTGGCTGCTGGCCAAACATTTTCGTTCTGTCATGGACAATGACTTCGTGCTTCAGTACTTTGTTATGCATCACTGCCCAAACGGTGCGGCTCCTCTTACTTGCGAAATAGATTTGTCTAAGAAAATTTCTGACATGGTTACAAGAGCTGAAATAGAAGAGAAGATACCGTTGTTTATTCTGGATGAGGTTGAGCTCATGTCTCCAGTCCTGCTGGATACTCTCAGCCGATTCTTTGAACCCAATCAAACCAACGAGTTCCTGAATGCCATCTACATCTTAATAAGCAACATAGGAGGTGGTGAAATCACTCAGTTTGTTATCCAGAACACATCTGCTGAGCTTCTGCGTCAGAAGAGGGGAGCTGAAGAGCTGCTGAGAGTTGTCCAGCCTGTGCTGATCCATGCCCACCCTCTCTGGAAGTCTGCAGATGTCATCCCCTTCGTTCTCCTGGAGAAGAGTCACGTCATCAACTGCTTCCTAGAGGAGATGAGGAGGGAAGGGCTGTATCCTGACCAGGACCATGTTGAGAATTTAGCCAGCCAGCTCAGTTACTACACTACAGGCGACAAGCAGTACTCCAGGATGGGCTGCAAGCAGGTCGTGGCCAAAGTCAACCTGCTGTAGTGACTTGCTGCAGAGACCAAATCCTGTGCTCAGGATTTACAAAATTCTGGGCTTACAGAGGAGAGTTACGGCGGACTGTGGTCCAGGTGGCCTTCTGCCACCTGCTCGGAGGCTGCCCTGGTCGAGGCAGTGGGACGGCAGCCCAGGCTCCTCTGCAGCACGATCGCTCTTCTCCAGATGCCTCACTCGTTCCTGCTGTGCTGTGAACAAGGCACGGTCAACAAAGCCCAAGCAGCCTCCCAGTAATTTGGAGATGCTTTGTTTGTTTCTTACGTGCTCGTTCAGGATACTGGTCATTAAGGAGTTGTGAGATGAGAACAGATGTTGTGGAGAACAGACCAAAGGGAACGAACCATGACCCATTTGGGTTTGCTGTCTCGGCAGCAAAGGGAGCTGCATCTCACTCCTTCTCCAGGCTCAGTCTTCACCCCTTCCCTCTTCTTGGTCCTGGCTGGTGTTGTGCAAGGCGGGTGGCTCTGCAGAGCAGAGGCAATGCTGCCAGCATTGGGGATGCCTTGAGAATGGAGAATTTGTGGCTCCTCACCCCTAAATGCCTGGGCAGTCAGAGCTCTGCCTTCTCCATTTCCTACGTGACCGCACGCTCCTGAGGTTGCTTTGTGTTCTTGGACTGGTTCCTGAGCTGTTGCTCAGCTGAGCTCATACCTGAGCTCACCTTTGGCACCTCCAGCGAGGTTTCTGCCCTGTGAGTCTGTCTGGGCTCGCCTCGAAGGCTGCTCAGCCGTGCCAGCCAGGGCAGAAAGCACTGCCGGAGTGGTTAGGGTCTGGTGCAGGCAACTTGTCCCGAGAGCTCTTCTGCTTTTTGCTCCTGGGTACACTTCACCATGCTCATTATCTAGAAAGCCCAAAATAGCAACTGACAGATATTAAGCAACACACACTGGAAAAGACAATTTGGGCTGTCTGGGCCAAGGATGGTGAGATCTTGAGCCTGTTCCCAGTGCTGCAAGGCCAAAAAGAGGTTCTGTGCCACTGAGACCCCATGGAGAGCATGTGGCCTGGAAGCACTTCAGGAAAAGCACAGATCCCTGTTTTGAGCAGGCAAACGGAGCAGGTATTTATGGCATTGCTTTTTCAGGTTTTGGTTTTGTGCCCAGATCCCCTTCTACAGTTTGCTGTGAATTATCATATACATAATCCTGTGGATGTTTGCACTGGTTGTTTGATTTGCCTCTTTCTAACTGTCGACTCCAAAGACTTCTGTCACAAATTCCTGCTTCCAGAGCTATTGTCAGGAATAAATCCAACCTATCCTGAATAAAATCACTCAAAGTACTTTTCCTCTATTTCACTGAAATGTGGTTTTCCTCTGAAATTTCTCTTCTGCATCAATGCAGCTGACTCAGACTGGGAGCAAAGGCTGCAGCTTTGCTGAGTGCTTTTTGCAGACCACCTCGACGCAGCGTGTGCAGCTCCTGGGGTTTGCCTGTGGTAAGCCAAATGCCCCAAAACACACAATGCAGCGGCAATGAAAGCTGGGTGCCGCATGGCTCCTCCACCCTATGGAGCTGCCTGGGGGAGGATGAGGTCAGAGACCATGGAAATGGGCCCTTGGATGAGACAATGCGGGGCTGGGAAGCCTGTGCGTGGCTTCTCCTCTTGCAGCTACTCCGTGGAGAAGCCTTTTTCTCCTGCAGAATTGCCTGTGAGAGCAGCTGGGCAGAGAGTCCACAGGGCTGGTTGCATGGCTTAGGGGAAGGGTTCTGAACGAAGCTGAGCCACCCTCTAGATACAAGCGCAAGACGGCCAATCTCCACAAAAAGCGACGTGTGTGAGCTGGTTTCCATAGCTTAGTAAGATTTTACCACCAGCACAGTTAATGTATTTTTATCCTGGATAAGAAACAGAAACAACACAAGGACCAGATTCCCTCCCCATCCAGCTGGGAGAGGGACAGAGGTTATTTCCGTTTTCTTCTGCCACGGTCTCCCTCTTCTGGGAGGAACTCAAAGCTCAAGCGTATGACGGGAGGGGTAAGCATCACCCACGCTGCCCGCACTTGGGAGAGGCAAATGTGACCAGCGGCTATCGTGTTGTGCTCTGGGGTCCTGCTGAAGCAGGCACCCATGGGCATTGGATTGCAGATGGCTTCTGTGGTGGTGTCAGGACAAGCAGCAGTGCTGCCTTCGCAGGGAGCAAAGCAGTCCTGGCTCTGCTGAGCACAAGGCATGAGGTGCGCTCGTGCATTTAACGAACTGCCAAGGCTTTTGCTTCTTGTGAAGCTCCTCTGAGAAGGAGGCGCAGCTTTCTGCTGCATGAAGGGCACCTTGGGGACCACCTCGGTGCTGAAGGGCCAGTGCTGGCCCTCCCCGTGCTCCCAGCACTCCTGGCAGCTTGTACCTCTGGAGGCCTTTGTTGGAAAGCATGGGCACTTCCAGGCTAGAGAGATGACTTTCCCTGCTGGATGACTCTCCAGGCTGTTTCCAGGACTGGGATCCCAACTCAGACAACTTCTCCAGGTTGTCCCAAGTCCCACCCTCCCCCAGCATCCCTGCTCTGATGTCTGTCTGTGCTGCCCTGATCCCCAAGCTGATCCAAGGTCCTCTGCAAAGCCACCAGCCATGCCAGGTGCTCCAAAGGGCAGTGGAGATGGCACACAGGCAATCCACAGCTCTGAGGCCCGGGAGATCTGTGGATCATACCTCGAATGCTGTGTGTAAGGGAAGCTGGTCTAAGGGAAAGGAACTGCTAAAGAGAGTTGAAGCTCATGGTTTTCACTAGTGGTCATGCAGGGTGTCTGTGGCTCTTGGCCTCTGCACAACACAGGAGAGCTCTCGTGACCACGGAGAGCTTCTCTGGAGCTGCTCCTCTGAATCACCAGAGCTGCTCCTACACCCACCTGGCACCGAAATGCTGGGTGAGAGGTCTGGATCTAGCAGTAAAGGTCTCCTCTGGTGAGACTTGAATGTGATGACCAAAGAACAGTGGCTTGTCCTTAGTCCTCTTCTGTCTCGAATACTCCTGACACAGGACCCAGGGTGCTCCCAGAGAGATTTCTCTCCATGGCTATGGCTGAGGTGCAACGGTTTCATGTAGATGAACCTCTCTGCATTCCCAGGGACCTGTTGTCCACTTTCCCCCCCCGGCCCTGTTTCTCCACCTAAATGAGCCTCACTGCTCAGTGCAGCTACGTCATGCTGGCCCCTGTTCCTCTTGATATCTTTGTTATAGTCAAAAGTTGTGGAAATATGGCTTAGTAGGAGATCCCACTAGGGATAAAGACACTGATGACAGCTGCATCTCTGTCCTGTGCTTTCATCAGTTCCACAGGTGAAAGGTAGCTGCTCTAAATGTGGGAGCCACCGTATATATTTGGTGTAGGTGTGGCTGGGATGGCATCCTGGGTTGGCAGAAGGAGGTGAGAGCTATTGTTCAGCCAGAAACACCTCCTTGTTGAATTTGGAGCCGTGCTTTGCTGTGGGCACAGCACTACGTTTGGCCCCGAAGCAAGGCATAGGTGGCTCGGTAATTGAAGCAGTGCTGTGAGAACTGTTCCCCATCACGGGCTGGTGGGTGCTTGTGGGGACTCTGCACCCCGAAGCCAGAGCTGTGTTTGGGCTGAATTCTCTTTTAGCATTTACCCTGGGGAGAGCACAGAGCGATACCAGGTATGTGCTGGTGAGGACGTGGAAACTGCTGACGTTGCTGCCTGTGGAAGAGGCAAAGGATAAAGGAGGGTGAAAGTAAACACGAAATGGTGCTGTCTTGCCCAGCACTGAAGGTATGACCACGTTGGCCTGGTCAGTTCTGGGCTCAGGTCAGGGATGGGGATCCCCATGGCTCCTGGGTACAGGCTGCGTCACCACCACGTGTGGCACTGTCAGACCCCGGCAGTGGCAGCTCCAGGAGCATCTTCCAATATCAGAGACACACCTAATTAATGGCAGCTATTAGATCACCAGCAGGGCCTGCCCTGACCAGCCACACCCTGTGCCAAGTCACCCCCAAATCCTATAAAAGCACGGCTGAGACACCAGTCCCTGCGGGAGCTGTGTCAGAGGAGCGCTGGGGCCCACCTCAGCCCCGTGCCTGGCTCAGCCTGCAGCCCGACATCCTCACCTCATCGCCGTGGACCAGCCCAGCACAACCCTGATCCCTGGGCTGACTTCCCAGCCTCAGCCCGGCCCCACCTCGGCACCATGGCGCTGCTGGATCTGGGCTCGTGGTTCACTCTGGGCTCTCAGCTGGACCTGGCCACCACCTTGGGCCTGCCCTGGTGGCCCATGCAGGTACTGTGGGGGCCAGGGAAGGCCGGCAGGCCATCAGGCCGAGCACGCAGCTGGTGGGGAAGATGCAAGGGAAGGAAGTGGTCAAGGCACCAACCGCCTTCTCCCCGTGGGTGCCTAAATCTAAAGTGGACAGAGACATCCCTCCTTTTGGGGTCAGCGGGGTCTGGGGTGTGACCCGCGTTGGCAGAACCCCTCCCATTTCCCCAGAGGAACCCCCCGAGGTGGGGGACGCCTGGCCTCAGATACCTTCACCCCCTTCCCTGACAAAGCAGCCTGGCTTTGGGTTGTGGGACAAATCCCTGGGGCAAATCCCAATGCAGGCTGTGGGCAGCCCGGCTGGGCTCCGTGCCCCATCCCAAAGTCATCTCATTTCCCTCCAGGTGCAGGAGATGTCCTTGCCAAGCTGTGCAGGGCACCCCTGTCCCAGGGGTGTCCCCAGCCCCCTCCATGCAGTCTGGGCTCTTGGTAGGTGGTTGGGGTTTTCCCTGCATTTCTCCATGAACATGGCCCAGCTCCAGCCCGAGGAAGCGGGGGCACGCACGCATTCTGCGTGGGCTCTGAATAACTTCAGCTGCTTCCAGGAGAAGGGGTTTGTGTTCAAGTGTTCTTAAAAAGGAGCTAATCCGAGCTGGCTCCATCCATCAGAGCCTGCCTAAAGCTGTCTCCGGAGGTGGGTGCTGGCTGATGAGGCTGAGCCCCCCCCCCCCCGTTGTTTTTTTTTCACCATGGGACAATGATCCAGTGGTGGTGCTGCACCGCAGAAATGTGCCAGCCGTACCAGTCCCCAAATGCCACCAGTGCCACCAGAGCTGCTCCTCCCGCAGCGTGCACGCCCTCGGTGCCACCCAGAGGGACCTTGTCCTCGCTGGCTGGTGCCTGTGGCCGTGATGGCTCTACAAAGAACTGCAGATGAGGTGTGACATCGGTCTGGAGCACTTGAGCAGTACTTGCAGACGGATGCAAACTGGGGCACCACTTGTAGGGGGTGCAAGGGCAAGAGTAAGGCAGTCCCCACATATGCTTGTCCTGCACAGAGGAACGTAAAACTGATGATGAACCCTAGAAGGTTCAGTGCTTCAAGGTGTTTCTCCCCGTAGTCTTCACGAAACACTGTAGTTGCAGCTGGGAAAGCAAACTTTGCTCATGTGCTGGGCTGCAGTAGGGGAAAAGAAATTGAGAACAGCTCAGCTGGGGTTTCCCAGCAGCTGTGGGTGATGAAATTCATTGGAGGAAATTAATGCAGAGGAAACTGCAACAGCTTGTGAGACTGCACGGAGGTGGGGTGGGATGCCAAGAGGCTGAGGGGAAAGGAGCACCCCCTTGGGAAGGGTGGGAAGGCCCAGGGAAATACAGGAGCAAATATATTAGCAGCAAGCACATAGCAAACAAGGGAGAAGTAACACCCAACATCTTCCAAGTTATGACCCCAGAGTTTAATTTTCTCATTTATTGGGGTATTTGGAGAATATCTGTTAGTAGCTGTTATTGGGATGGACTGGAAGGAGCTTTCCAGAGCTGGGTCCCTGTGGGACGCTGTTTGGATGGGCAACCCGGAGTGAGGTCTGGCAGAAGGAGCAGCAGGGGAGGGCAGGAGCGAGCGAGTGCACGTCGCGGGATGGGAGAGCGAAGGGCTGGAAGGAGAACAGCCCTGGGGCATCGCCACGCCAGCAATAACACCATGGGGCTGCAGGAAAGGCAAGCATCCCATTAAAATGTATAAATAGGTGTGTTGCATATACAAGGGATGAAGTAATGCGGGGCTGCGGCTGGTGTGCGGGGGCCTTATTTGGGCACCCTGGCAGGAGGGAGCCTGGGGCTGCATCGCGCGAGCCATCGTGCCCACAGACATGAACTGTGGCAGGGGGAAAGTTTCAGGTGAAACACGATAAGAGCTTTCAAATATGCAAAAGATGGGAAGGAGACAACGGGGCTCGGTTTGCCAGGCTCTCCTCATACAGGGCGTGGAGTCAGCTCCGGAGAACATGGGTTAGGTTAAAGTGCAGGAAAACTGCTGCGGCAGCAGAGCACCAAAATGGGTTGATGACTGCAGCTGCAGAATTGGTGCCATTGAGCTGGGGGATGGAAGAGGATGCTTGAGCAGGGCTTGGCCTTGGTGGGCTCACAAGCTCCTGTTTTGCTTGTCTTCTATCACCCCTTGGTGCCTGCCAATGGCTCAGCTGTAGCTTTGTCCTGCCCAGCAGACAGCTGGTCTCTTCACAGAGATTGCACCAGCTTATTGTTACACCTCTCTAGTGGGTGCATTTGGGTTTGTAAAATACCTGGGTTTAGGTGCAAAGTTTCAGGCACCTGTATCTGAAAAGAGCCAGGCTGGGGAAGTGTGGTGAGATCAGCAACCTTCCCAAAGGGACTGATTTCCCAAGTGGGGTGAATTAGAGGATGAGGGAATCAACCGGCACTAAGAGCAGAGTATGCAGAGTTAATCGTTTAACTAAACCAGGCTAGAACTCCATTTACTTCCCTTCCACTTTTCCTTAACCTTTCAGTTTATTAATAGTTTTTGGATTTGATTTTACAGGGTACATGTGGAGCCACCTCAGAGGACTGGCAGCAATGTTGCAGAAGGGGCAGCTTTCTGCTGCGCAGTTCCAGACCCTCTTGCTCCCTGGGTCACTGGGCAGATGCAGAGCTCTGCCATGGGGCTTAGCATCAGCTCCTGCTCCTCCTCCTCCTCTGTGGGGATCGCTGAAAAGAGCTGCTCCTGGCCATGTGCTGGATGTGCGTGGTCTGGGGTTTTCAGTGGATGCTGTTCTGAGTTTATTGACATTGAGCTTCCTGGGTAGTTTTTTTATCAACTGATCCCCGAGGCTGGGATTCAGCTCTCCTAATTATGCATCCTGAGAAAGCAGTGAGTCGGGGCTGGGATTTCCCAAGCCCAGCACTCTCGGAAGAGCCTGTCCCAGAGCCCAGACCTGGGAAGTGCCACCTTCCCTGAGCCATGGCTCCTGCCCTGTGCTCCCCGGGCAGGGTCAGGTCCCTGGGGCCATGCGATGCCCTTGCAGCCCCCAGGTTATGCCAGCCCAGTGCAGCTCTGCAATCCTTGATGCAGCAATCTCAGTGTGCTGCTGATGGAAGCCACCAGCACCACATCCAACCCCCAGGTGCCCTGCCATGGTACCCAGCCATCCTCACCCAATATCATCTGCCTAGGACAGCGTGAGTTCCACCAAACCATCTTGCCCTGCATTCAGCTTTTATTGTTAATCGTGCATCGCCCTACAGGGACTCAACCCTGGGGACAAGCCTGCAGGGACCGTAGTCTTCTTCCCACCCATGTGCTCCAGAGTGCGGCATCTCACCAGTTCTCCACAGTTTTTGTTTTCTTCTAACTTTTGGCGTTAGCCCCAGCTTCACCAGAAGGAAGAGTCCTCAGAAACCCATCCTGCGCTGGATCCCAGCACCTGACCCCTGAGAGACGTGTGTGCAGTGGGCATTTTTGTGGTCAGCAGCTGATATGTAAAGGGAGAGGTAAATCATTAACCGCAGCTGAAAACCTGTTTTGCCCCTCTCCTGCTCCTGTAACTTGCCATGCTAGCCAAATGCTCTCACTCAAATCAACCCCATGTGGTGGTGTCTTACCTGGTCTTCTAAGAAAAAACAAAACAAAACAAAAAAAAAAACAAACCAACAAAAACAAATACCACAAACCTGGAGAAAGATACTCTTGGATCTGAATGGTTTCCCTCTTAAACTTCTTAAATAGCAACAGCTGTGTGCAACTACAAAAAGAGTTGCTGACACGACTGTCTGAAATCAGGGGATGCTTGGTGCCATGTTCCCCCAGCTTCCATGTTTTCCCAACTCTTAATTTCCCGGTAACTTTTCTGAGGCTGCAACCAAAGGCATGGCATGTACCCTGTGTACCCCTGTTGTCATGGGCTTGCTTTGCCTTCATCAGGGTCCTGCCATTTCTCCGGGTGCTGCTGGGGCCTTGGAAAGTCAGCGCTGAGCTTTTTCTTTGAGTGTGAGCTGGTCCTTGGCTTCAAGGTTGTTGCTTATCTCTCCGATGCAAAAAAGGGCTCATGTGCCTCAGACCTTGGGTTTATCCCAACTATTTCAGATGATGTAATGAGAGTTTCTGCCCCTCCCTGCAAACTTGCCTAGCACAAACAGCACCGTGATTCTCGGATGTCTTGAGGTCAGAACACAGAACTGAACACTGCGGAACGCCTTGGCCTGACGCGACCCAGTGTCCTCAGCTCGTTCAGTGCTATGGGCTCCATCCTCAGCTGCAAAAGCTGCTCCACACCCGTTCTGTCAGTCCCATTACCCATGCTGGGGCCTTTAGGGTTGCATGCTTATGCCAAGGATCTATCACCTCCACCTCTGAATGCTGCTCCTGATGCATCCAAGGCTCATTTTTTGGCCTTGGTGATCCATTGGTGAAATGCACTGAAGTCTCTGGATTAGACGGGATGGATAACGTTCAATTCTTTGGATCCAGTTCAACAAAAATTGTTTTTTCATCTCCTTGCACCTGGTGGGCAGAAGATCTGCTTTGTGCAGTGCTGATTCATCTTAGTTCTTCTCATTTGAGGAGGATCCAGTGACCTGCTTGGACAAGCTCACCTGGGAGTTATAAATACATCCTTGTGTAATCATACTCACATGATAAGCTAATGGGTAATGATGATTGCCAATAAGGAGAGGATTTGTCCCTACAGGTAGGGACCCCTATTTCTGGGGCTCGTTTTGAGGTTGGGTTATTACTCACGTTCCTACAGCTGGGTGCTGGGCAGTGCTGGTGAGATGGGCTAGGTGCACGAGAGGTGCAGGATGTGGAACCTCACTGAGAAACCTCTGGGTGATTAACACAAAGTGATGCCGCTGGTGACAGAACCGGGGACAGCTTCTGGACAGGCTACATTCCTGGCCACTGGGAGCTGCCCATTACCTGCACCGAGATAAACACAGCTCATGGTGGGACAGGGCTGGAAGAAACTACATTGATCTGCCTCTCTGCGTGGGGATGACCCTGGCTCAAACAAATGGGATTGACTGTACCACCAAATGTTTGATTTGGGCTTTTGACATCCACCATCCAGCCAACGCCCGGGTGCATTTGGTGCCTGGTTTGGGCAGTTGCCTGCACCACTTTGCCCTCCGAGCTGAGTCGAGCAGGCCTGAAGCCCACGTCCCGGCAGCGGGAGGATTCCTTACTAATCCCCAGCCTGACTCATTCGCGTGCGGGGACCAGGGCGGGTCCAAGGGCTCAGGCACCACAGGGCAAAGCAGCAACAACCCCACATGAAAAATGCTTTTATCGCGTGCTTCTTCTAAACCACCTGCATGACTTAGGTGCTTCCTGATGATTTTGCAGGGATTTTGCACCAGCCGTGGGAGGCAGATGCCCGGCAGGGCTAGGATGCTGCTGTGGGGCCCGTGTTTAGCCATCAGGGGAAGGAAGACCCATTTCACCCCGCTCTGACCAGTGTCCATGAGAGGTAATGGCTAAAGAGGCTGCTTGAAAGGATTCCTTACATCTTAGGAGTTGTCCTCCTGTGAACTGACAATGATTAGGTGATTGTGGAGGCAGCGATTTCTGTTTCCCAACCCTCTGTTCTTTGTCTTATAGGGGAAAAATGACCACCAAAGGCCACCAAAATCTGTCTTCACACCCCAGTTGTGTCTCAGGTTTAAACACATGCCTGGGCAGTGTGACTGCCCTCAGGAAGGCATTTTGCAGGTGCAAGTGTCTTGAGGCAAGTCACTGGCTCCGGCATTTGGTTTAAATGGGGTTAGGGTTGATGGCAAAAGCCACAGGCGGTGTTGCCTCATGGAGCTCCTGCATCTAGGTGGCACAGAGACCTGGAAATGGGACTCCACAGGTTGGAGTCTCTGCCTTGGTAGCTAAATTTTGTTTCTGCCCAAGACCTGGTTTCCAGTGGGATCACCCCCATGGGAGTGTTCACATCACCACAGCAGCGACATGATGGTGCTTTATAAGGTAGGAGTTGGATGCCCTGCAACTTAAAGCCAACCACCGTTTTGTTCCTCCAAGAAGGGTCAAGCAGGCTATGCTACAGAGCCCAAAACAGTTTTAAAGTGAATTTGTGCCCTTTGGATGTGCTTTTTTGTGGTGACTACAGGCTGCCTGAGAAGACCTTGCAGAGATCAAGTTATATTGGGTTTTACATTGGCTATCCCACAGCTGATTGCCAAAGACATTTTGCAGGAGCCCACTTTTCATTCCCACCTGCGCTGGCAGATGTGAGCGCGTGAGGTACCCCATGCCAACAAACATACATGAAGTTAGCAGCTAAATCTTCTAACTTCATCACAAAGATCCCATGGAGAGCTGTGGAGACCTCTCCAGAAGGTTTGTGGGCACCCAGCCCTTTCAGGCTCTGTTTAGTCATCATAAGGCACAAAGAATTTGAACACAAGTGTTATTTTTTCCTTTTCTGGGCATATCTGGGATTGAGCTTGCCAGAGCAAGTGCTGAGGTGCTCATCTTCTGGGGCATAGTGCTGAGATTGCACAGGGTCATAACAGAAACTGGGGTCAAATGCACCCCTCCAGCCATGCTGGCGGATGGATTGGGAAGGCAGCTGAGAGTTTACCTGTCCTCAGACTCCGTTTCTGTTCTTTATAGCAGATTTGTGGAGTTTAATGAAGGCTACGCACTCAAAAGCACCGAAATGTCTTGAGGCAAAGCCTTGATAGACAGCTGTAACACAGGGAAGCAGAACTGGGAAGGAGAAAATTTGGAGCATGCTCTCAGCCTTCTGTTAGCAGCGTGTGCCCGTGGGCAGGTATGGGGTGCTGGGGGCAGAGACATTCCTGGGCGGTTTGTGAGTCAGCCGAGCTCCTCCCATGACAACTTCACTCATCAAAGTTGGTATTTATAGCACGGGTAGGAGTAGGGAGAGAAATCAAAGAACAGCTCCCCATAAAGAAGCATAAATCACTCCAAGAGTTCAGCTCTGGGGTTCTACATTATTTGCGTTAACGAGAACGAATAAAAGCGCTGTTGTTATTAATAATATTTCTTAATATTATTTCATCAGTCTGCTTTTTCAATTAAAACTATCTTTAAGCAGAGAGAGATTTCCATACAATTCTCCCAACTTTCTGAGCTACCCCGACAGGCTGCTAAGGACATGCTGTCTTACACGGGAGAAAATATTTTCTCCAGCACAGATCTGCTGAAAAACAGTTCAGAAAGTCTGTCTGGGCCGATGCTTGCTGTCCGAGCTGTCGGGAGACCTCCAGGCCTTCCAACAAAGCGAAGCAGGAAAGCCAGGAAGGTGCTGTACCCAGCCCGGGTGAGAAAATATTTGCCACGCCCGGAGAAAGACCTAGTCAAGCGTTGGCTGCTCTTCTGTGTTGGCATCATCCTCGTGCAGGTCCTAACCGAGGAGCCTGAGCAAGAGAGACTGGCTGGGGGAAAAGGTCCTAGGCAGCAGCCGCTCTGCGCACCAGCAGTACCGCCGGCTTCACAGCTCGGGGCAGCAGCAAACAGCTCCAGAGAAGACAGAGCCATTTCAGAGGCCCTGGCGATCACTTTCTCATCGGCTTACGAGCACCAGCCTCTCATGCAGACCACAGCAGATGTGCCACAACAAGCCAGGAGACAGCCACACACCTTCTGCAGGCAATGCTTGACTGGTTTCTCCCGTGCAGAGCACTGAGCTGCGTGCGAGAAGCTGTCCTGCTCCTGCTCTTGGACACCAGCTGCTGGGGCACCGTCAGCAGCACAGGTGCCCTTGTGAACTCCTGCACCCCTCAAGGGGACACGAGGACTCTGGATGGTGACACGGGGCCAGCGGTAACCAGAGGAGGCATCGAAGCAAGCCCGGGGCTGCAGCAAGAGCCATGCAGTTTTTAATGCTGATCCATTTGTGACTGCAATTAGAGATGGGACTTCCACAAGCTGTAACAAAAGGCTGCAGGCATTACATTTGTATGCCTGCATCGGGTTTGTACTGTGCTAACCTTTCTGTGACTGTTGTATAACTTCCTTCAGTGCCTCTGTTTGCATGTTGTAATTTGGTGTCAGCTCTCACATATTAGAAGAAAGCTAGGAGAGTGCAAAAATCCTGTGTGATTTTCTCCCTCTGTAATGCTGTAGGAATAAAACTGTTAAGATCAGACTTTCACAACATGTGTCAACTGAAACTTTAAAATTAAGAGTTGTCTCCCTGCTGCACCCTCAAATCTGCTGACCATCCTGGGGAAATAAAACTGCCAAAACAGCAGGAATAGTGGGGTCAGCACCACAGCAGGGCTTGGGAACAGACTTGCTGGTGCCCAGAACCAGGAGAGGGTTCAGAGACCCAGGTGACAACGAGAACCAGAGCACTGGGGTGAGATTTCATCTTGGGAAAAAGCTGGGAGATCCCTGAAGGAAACCATAGAAGCTGCTGGGAAAGAGGGCTGCTCAAGGGGGAGGATGATCCAGAGATCATCAGAGGTCTCTTCTAGCCAACACTTCCACCATGTGTTTATCAAAGTGTTTCTGGGAATATAGCAGTGCAGTGTAGTTCTGTGTGAAGGATGGGATTAGTGACTGGTCCAGGGCAGCATGACCCCAGATTTTTCTGAACAGAGCAAATGTGATTGCATCTGGGGTCCACATAGTGAGGTGCAGCTCAGAGAGGGGCTGCTGCTTCCCAGACACGGACAGGCTCCTTGAGTTAGGAATAAAGAAATTCCAGGCTCAGGACCTGCTTCTTCTCCTTGTCTGGCCATAGGGCTTGTAGCAAAGAGACACTCATATCTCCTTGCTGGAAACGAAGAGCCCAGGACTTTCAGTGGAAGCTGCTCTGAGTATCCTAGTTTGTTTTATCACTCATTCCCTGAGGCTGGGATTCAGCTCCTCTAATTATGCATCTCAAAGAAGTCTGCATAAGTCACGGCTGGGATTTCCCCAGCCCAGCACCCTGAGAAGAGTCTGCCCCTGAGCCCGGACCTGGGAAATGCCACCTGGAAACCCTTCCCCAAGCCATGGCCCATGCTCCAGCCATGTGTATCTTGCGTGGCAGGGCTTGGCCCATGAGGGTCGGTCCCATAAGACCACGCTCTGGTTTTGCAGCCCCAGCCTTGCCCTTCAGACCTCCACCCCAACCTCTCACTCTGCAGGACAACTTCCAAGTTTTGCTGATCTACTCAAAGCTGTGTCTAGACAGACTTTCAAAATCTCCAGGCATGGAGATCCCACCACCTCCTTGGCCAGCCTCACCCCATCACCTGGAGCTTAATTCAGATCATTTCCATGACAGCCAGCTGGTGTGACTCACTTGTCTCAGAAAGCAGGTCTTTTCACGGAAATAGCAATTAGTTCCTCAGGCCCTGATAAGAGCAAAACTCAAATGTTTTGTAATGACCTAGAGCAGCTGCACGTGACCCGTGAGTGGAAGGAAGCTGGATTGCACGTGCAGTGATTGCAGAAGAGGTGTGGAAAAGCCAAGAACAGCACTGCGGGCCAAAACACAGTACTGTAGGGTGCTGCAGCTCATGGCAGTTACAAAGAGACCTGCTTACCTCAAAAAAAAAAAATTTAACTGAAAAAGCTGAATCACCAACAGAACTTGGCTACTTAATTTCAAATGAAAAAAAAAAAAAAGAAAAAAAAGAGCAATCGGTCAGTGTGCAGCCAGGGAACTGTCTGGAGAAAGCTGCTGGGACATGATGTCTGTGAGTGGTGGTCCAGGGTCAGTCCTGCAGTGGGGCTCCACATCCCCTGTGAGGTGCTGGGGAAGACGTGCATCACGGGGAATGACAAAATGTGGAGTTTTGTAAGCTCATGAAATAGTAAAGGCTGTTGAAAATGTAAAGGTCGTTCAGCAATGGCGGGCGGGTTGAAATCTTTCCGAGCTGACTGCGAATTTGGTGAGCAAGGACTTTCCTGCAGCGCATCCCAAAGGCATCACGAGAGGGCAGCAGAGACAGAACCTGAGCAGGACCCACAAGAGTGGCCTGTGGTGTTTTAGACACCCGAATATGAACCTGCAATGCCGCATCTGCAAGAAATGCTGAAGATGCTTTCGCTACCTTGCTGAGAGCTGATTTGGTGGGAAAGCAGAATCTGTCAAAACAAATGAGTGTGCTGGAATGTAAACCAGCAGATACAGAGACCCCTTAAATATATATTAAAAAAAAATCACTGAGTCTTACAGGCGGGGTAGTTCATCGTTCCTTATGTCACGGGACGGTGAGCTGAGATACAGGCAATGCAGATGTAACAGAGGCCATTTTCAACCAACTTCCAGGCCAGCCATCAGCAGCCTAAGCCTATGCAACCAAGGAAAATTCATTTCAGACCTGGCGACTTGAATGAGCTAAATGCAAAAAGGAACATCACAGCCGGTCTGTTGCATGCAGTCCAGCATTTCATGTTGTGGTCAGCCCCTACACCCACCTGGTAAGTTCCTGTTTGCTCCAACACTTGTTTTGGCAGGCTGTAACGTGGACAGGTTCTGCTCAGGCCGAGGGCCGGAGTGAAGGACGCTGCCAGGAGCCCATGTCCCTGCTCTGTGGCATGGTGGTGCGAGTGCTGCTGCGCAGCCGACCCTAACCCAGTCCTCTCGTGGCTGCCCCCAGGCATGCACGTCACCACGTCAGTTCACAGTTACACTCATTAGCTCCAGCCGAGCTGGTGGGGGACAGGGCAGCCCAGAAGGACGGATCTGGGAGCCCTGTGGTGCCCTGGAGGTACAACGTGTCTGCTCCAGTCTCAGAGCAGCATATCCAGACAGGCTCTGCAGCCAGGACATGCCGGGATCCAGTCCTGCACTTTTAGCAGACGCCAGCTGTGTCACCCTGGAGGTCTCCACCTCCCCTTGAAGTCTGTCAGCCTGTGTCACTTTCCATCCCTTCCCACAGCTCCCAGTTCCTTGCTCTGCCCGCTCCAGAGCCTTCCCAATCCACACAACATCCCCAGCCCCTCTATCCTCGAACCTCCCCTTCCTCCAACCTCTCTCTTTATCCAAGGCTCTTTGGACCACCTCAGCCCCCTTCCTGCTGCCCTGGAGCCTCCCAGTCCCGCTGGCACAGGGACCTTTTCTCCAGCACGTGTCCCTGCTGGTAAAATCTCTCGGCCTTTAAAGCAAACAGCAGCCAGATGTCTACTGAGGGCAGTCTCTGGGCATTCCTGCCCTGTGCCTTGCCTGGGAATGTCCCCGGGGAGAGCGATGGATGCGCTATCCCAGCTCAGTTTGACATTACACATAATAACTCTCCTGTGCCCAGCAGTGTCCCCAGGAGCTGTTTCATTAGTGCTATGGATACATCCTTCAGGACCAGGCATGCTGCAAGATGCAGCACACCAAAGCCACTCCAAAAGGGCTTCGCCTGCCCTGTGTCCCCGATCCTACAACACCCTTGTGACTCCCAGTCCACAAGGCCATCCCAGAGTGGGCACAGTGGCTCATCCTACAGTGACTCAATATTTTTTTTTCTGATGGACACACAAACAGATTGTTCTCAACCTTGCTAGTGGGGACCCAGTCTCCGGCACCATAACAGAGAGATCTGCGTCAGGCTTTCGCCTCTGCCCAAGGCAGGAGCTCCTCTCCTCGCTGGGCGCGAGGGGCAGCAATGCGTGCGGAGGCGTGCCATGGGAACTGTAAACACAGCTGCTTTCATTAGACACATTATTCACCCTCTGGCTCCCTCTAATCCCGCCTGTCACACTGATGGTGTCTCAGGAGTGTAATGGATGAAATATTAAAAAGAGTTTTCGTAGCTGGGTTGCATGGCCTCACCGCAATCCTACGCACTGTGTTGCACAGCTGGATGTCGAGAAAAGGGGAGCCTGAAAAGATTACTGCAAGTACAACTGGAGAAGACAAAAGTGGAGGAAAATGATGTGGAATCAATAAACAAATGAAGGACCTAGTGAAACCACACCCGAGCCCGTGCCTCTCCTTGCCTCAGTGTTAAAGAGACATTCTACAGCTAAGATCCATGAAATCGAAAATGGGTTGAAGTTGGGTTTGCTGTTCACTCAGCAAAAAAAACCAACCAACCAACCAAAAAAAAACCAAGAGTGAAAATCATTTACAGGAAACCAAGCACTAGGTGATGAAGACCACAGGGTTACCCTAGTGCAGTGTCTCCTCTTCCAGCCTGCCTAAGGAGTGTGCTGGGGGTGGTGGGGGACATGCTGGCACCAGGGCAGTGATGGGAGCCCTTGGGGACACAGCAGTGACCAGGGGTAGCGCGGGGTATGAAGCCATAGCCCAGGGACATGGCAGGGCCCTGAGATACACGGGTGACCCAGCAGTGCCATGGGATACACGAGGTAACTTAGGCCATGGCAGGCATGTGAGGTGCACCAGGGAAACACAGCTAGACCCTGAGGCGCAAGGGGTCACCAGGAAACATGGCAGCACCCTGAGGCATGTGAGGACACAGGAACATGGCGCACCCTGAGGCACATGAGGACACAACAGGGCTGCAAGGCACACAGGGGACACGGGGCTCAGCCCTGAGGTGCGCTGAGGCACATGGGGACACGGTGGTGCACTGAGGCACACAAGGACACAACAAGGCAGTGAAGCACTTGAGGGACACAGGGCTCAGCTCTGAGGTGCCCTGAGGCACACGGGAGACATGGGGCTCAGCCCTGAGGAGTGCTGAGGGCCATGGGGACACGGTGCTCAGCCCTGGGGTGCACTGAGGGTCATGGGTCCAGCCCTGAGGTGTACTGAGTGACACAGGGCTCAGCACTGAGGTGTGATGAGGGACATGGGGACACAGGGCTCAGCCCTGAGGTGCACTGAGGGACACGGTGCTCAGCCCTGCGGAGCACAGAGGGATACGGTGCTCAGCCCTGTGGAGCACGGAGGGACACAGAGCTCAGCCCTGAGGTGTGATGAGGGACATGGGGACACAGAGCTCAGCCCTGCAGAGCACAGAGGGACACAGGGCTCAGCACTGAGGTGTGATGAGGGACATGGGGACACAGAGCTCAGCCCTGCGGAGCACAGAGGGACACGAGGCTCAGCCCTGAGGAGCACAGAGGCACGCAGCGCCCCGAGGCACGCAGCAGGCACAGGCACAGGGCACAGCCCGGCCTTATCGAGGCACCGAGAGACGACGCTCCCGGGGGCCCCGAGCCGGCCCCGCTCCGTGCCCCAGCAGCGGCCGCTCCCCCCGTTCCCTCCCTCAGCGCCGCGGCCCCGGCAGCCCCCGCCGCCCGCGGGCTGTCGCTTTAAGAGCGGCGAAGCCGCGGCCGCCCCCGCCCTCGCCCTCCCGGCGGCCGAAAGGGGCCGGGACGCAGCGCGGCCGCCCGCAGCCGCCGGCCGGGCCCTCAGGTAAGCGGCAGCGCCCGGCCCCGCGCCGCCACCACCGGGGGAGGCGCTGCCCGGGGCGGCTCCGCTCCGCCCCCCCCCGCCGGCAGCCCGCGGCGCTCGGTGCGGGGCCCGGGGCGGGGAGCGGCGGCCGAGCCGGGGGCTCGGTGCCCGCCGTAGGCCCCGCTGCGCCCTCCCGGGGCCGGCGGCGGCTCCTGGCGGCCGGTTCCGGGCTCTGGGGCACGGCCGGGGCCCCTCGGAGCGGCCGCGGGGCCTCGGTTGCCTCCCGCCCCCGGAGCCGCGTTCCCCTCGGGGCTGGGGGTGGCACGCACAGGGCTGGCTGCCTTGGCTCCTCGGCTGCCTTGTGGTTTTTTTTCCCCTTTCTGAAAGCATTCCTTTTTTTTTTTTTCTTTATTTCTTTTTCTTTTCCCCTCCTTAAGTAGGGTTCTGTGGGAAAACATCGCTTTTAAACTTTTGTTCGGGCTTTTTTTTTCTCTGGTTGCCGCTCGGTGTTTGGGTTTCTGGTGGTGTTAATGCGTTCCCCTCTGCCTTTCTGCACCGGGTCCCTGGCGTGGTTTTGTTTCTCCGGCTGGTCAGGATTCTCGGGGGGGTTAATTTGGGGCAGAGGGAGGTAGAAGCAAAGATAAAATACGAGAGTGTGACCCTGTTTTTTTTGTCTGTTCCTCTGGTGGAATTTTTAAGCGCAAAAGGGAAGAGGAAAGAAAAGAAAGAGTGATAAAGTGGAACTCTGTGTGCTTGGCTTTGTTGGGGTAGAAAGGGGAAAAATGTTACAAGGGAACAACACCGAGACTCCTATTTCACTGCTTTTTGTGCTCAGAGATTGAAAGATAAATCAGCGCTTTGAAACGCTTCGGTCTCAAATGCTGAGCTCTTCTGTCTCTAATGGACTTCTTTGGAAAAAGAAAAAAAATATATATTGTAAAAAGCGTAGCGGCGGTTCCCTGCTGGAGCCAGAAGCAGCGGTGTGCGGGCAGGGCCCCGCTCCCCTCCAGCAGCCCCCGGCCCCGTTAGCAGGGCGCCGCTGCCCGGCTGGCCGAGCGCCCCCAGCCGCGTGGGGCAACGAGGAGCTCCCTGGGAACTAGCTGTGGTGCCTCTCGTGGCTTGTCCTGGCCTCTGGTGTCTAATCGAGGAAAGCAATTGCATTTTGATGAGACCTAATTCTATTACCCCGGTGCGTGCTTGTCCCCCGGGAGACGTCAGGGTGTGCTGGCTTTCTGCTGGTAGCGAGTGCTCCGTGGCCTTCCGATGGCTGCAGGCTGCGGTCAGATCGCTGCCCTGTCTTCAACTTTCAGGAGCCGTCCACGAGAGACCCTGAGGCTCGGTTTCCTTCTCCTGCCCTGGGAATTGCCCAGGTGACCTCCTCCTCCCCTGGCGTGGGCTCCGTGCCTTTCCCAGGAGCTTTCTTCTTTCTCATTCGCCTCGCTGCCCAAGAAGACTTTTTATTTTTTATATTTTTTTGGCACATCTTCACTGAATTTGGTTTGTACACAGTGACAGCCCCGGCCTTGGAGAGGCCGTGAGATGAGGGAGATGGAGAGGTCTGTGGTGAGGGAGGGAGAGCCAAGAACAACACCTGGGTGTCACTGAAAGCTCTCAGCTTGTGACGGAGGAGGGTGTTCAAAGCACGCGGCTGTCAGCTGGGGCTTGAGGCAGTTCCATGGGTGGAACCGGGTGGAGATTGGATCCTCCAGCCCTGAGCGGCCACTACGGAGATGGTGGCAAAAAGTTGCCTTTTTCTCCAAATACCCTGGAGCTGTCTCAGCTGGAGCAGAGGTGCTACGGGACCTGGACGGGGTGATTTTTCTGTAGCAGTGCTGCTTGCTGCTGCAGCTCTGTGCCACCCGATGTGGTCGCTGGCTGCCGTTGCTGCAGGTGTCCTCGAGTAACTTCAAAGTGGTTGAAATGCCCAAGAACCGGGGTCTTGGAGCACTCTGCTTGTTCCGTGTTCCTTGCGAGATGGCTCTTTCCTGGGGAGTTTGCCTGCAGTGGGGGCCCTGGCGGGATCAAGGATGTCCTGTGTGAGTGCTTTTGGACTATGGAGTAACAGCCTGGAGCCCCTTTGAGTGAGCGACCGGGGCAGGGAGCGGCATGTCCAGGTGCTGTGCTCTCCCTGTGGATGCTCTCAGCTGGCCTGAGACCATCCAGGGAAGTCAGAGGCATGGAAGAGGCTTGGGCATCCAGAAAGGGGGAGGCATTGAGAGGAGAGGCAGATCTCACGTGGAGCCAGCGCCCACAGCACGGGGTGGCTGCCTCTGCCAGGCACGCCCTGGCTGGATGGGCTCGAGGCAGGTTCTCTGTGGGCCCGGGGTGGGGCTTGCTGCTTGGTTCCCTTATTCCCTAAATGTTCTGCCATCCCCTTGGGCCATTTGTCTCTGCTCCTGTTTGCCAAACACCGCCTGCACTGCTCTTACGCTGCAGCTGTTTTTGCAGGTTCCCGGTTACTGCACAGTTGTTCTTACTGTGTTTGTTTTAGTGGTTATAAACTGATTTTTAAAAAGGAGTTCGAACTTGAGCCGGAAAGTCTCCTTCTTTTCCTCCATGATTTGGTTGAGAAGTTGCACTGTGGGGTGCAGCAGCTGAGCCCGGTGGTGTTGCCCCCGCTCTCCCTCCTTACCGCGAGGTGCGTGCCCAGGGACATGGGGGCAGCGGTCCTCTGCTGGGCAGGGCGCTTTGCGTTTAGTAGCTGGCGTACGTTTGGGGGTGTCTGCTCTTAATCTTACAAAATTAGGAACTTGGAGACTTCTTTTTTTTTTTTCTCACAACACTTTGTGTAGCCTGAATGTTTGCAGTCAAGCAGAGCTAAAGGTCTATTTCTTCCTTAAAGAACCAGTTTCTTTAGGGCAGCGTTTCAAATTCGCGTGAGGCTGAGTCGCGTTTGGAGCTAGAAGGTGCCGCTGTTGACCAGGACGGTCACACTGTGACTCCGTCACCCCGTCCTGTACAGAACAAAGCCCCTCGCAGGGATTCTCATGGTCATTTCTGGAGTGGTTGAATCACCATCCCTGGAGGTGTTTTAGGAGTCGTGTAGACGCGGTGCCTGGGGACATGGCTTAGCGGTGGACAGCAGGGCTGGGTTCATGGCTGAACTTGATGATCTCAGAGGTCTTTTCCAGCCTAAATGACTCCATGACTTCAAGAACTAGTGATTGTGCCAGAGCTGATCTTTTTAGTACTTAGCAAGTGGCTTTAGTGAAGAGACAAATTGAGGGAGATCCCAGCCCCAGCATGGTTAACTTGATCCTCTGCTCTCGTGGTGATTAATGCATTTTACCTTTCCCCTCTGATTTTTGCTTCCTTCTGCTTGTTTCATAACAGTTACTTTTGCGAATTGAATTGAAAATAGGCGCTGGAAGTGGTGAATAATCACTTCCCTTGGAATAATCCCGGGCTGGGAAGAGCCAAGGATTCAGTCCTCATGATCTCTTGTTAGAAACAGGCAAACTTTTTTTTTTTTCCTTCCTGTATGCTGTGTAGAACATTGAACAGCGATTTCTATCCAAGAACTTCAAGGAAGAAATTTCCAAGTACTTGAATGACCAGCTGGGGGCAGGTAGGAAAGGGCTGCCTGGGTGTCGGGGCCGAGAGCTGAGGCAGGGTGTGAGCGCTTTCATGGAAAGACGTGAAAAGCAAGGAGGTCTGATCCTCCTGCCTCCCCTTTGGGGTTCCAGAGCAGCAGTCCCTGTTCTCCTGAAAGCTCAGGGGCTGCAGTTCTGCATGTGCAGGCACGAGAGCGGTGCTGCCTGTTCTGCTACCACCATGGTGCTCCTCCTCAGGGAACAAGGCGCAGCTGGCCCCACAAAGACGGGCAGATAGCGGAGTCTGGGAAGCTGCTGCTGCGCTTCTTCCTTGCTCTTTGCTCTGCTCGCGCTTCCCCAAGGCTTTCACCAGGAAGGAAAGCGTGCGTCCCTGTGGGGACGTAGCACAGGGCGGAGCGTAGGGCTTGGGGATGCTCCTGGAGCTTCACCGCAAGCTTGGGGAAAGTTCTTCTGCATCACTTGAATCAGCTTCAGAGTGAAGGTGGCTCTCCAGGAGCTCGTTCCCTTACTTCTCTTCAGAGCTCCCGCTCTGCCGGTGGCTCCTCTCCGTGGGAGCGCCTGGGATCTGCGAGCTGGCTGTGGGGAAGTGCTGATACACGTCCAGAATCCAGAAGTGGAGAAAATACTGTCTTACGTCCAGGTTACTGCTCTCACCTCTTTAATGGATTCCTTTTCCGGATGGTGCTCAACTTGCAGCTCAGAGCTTTTTCTTACACTCTTAAGAGCCTGCTTAAAGTGAAAGAGTTTGCACAGAAACGTGAGTGCTCGCAGGCTGCGGAGATTCAAAACGTGATGCTGCAGTGAGGCGCCGGCAAACCGTCCTGGTGTCTGGAGCTGTGTGGGAGGAGAGATGGCTTCTGGGCTGTGTGACCCCAATGGGGAGAAGAGCAGCTGGGGTTTAACAAACTGGTTAAAACCGTGTAGGCCCCCAAATTCTCAGGAGACATCTCTGCTTTCCTAGAAGCTTCCTTTAACAAGCTGATTTCTCAGGCTGATTGCTTGCAGATGAGCTCATGCAGTGTATTTTGTAGGGAAAGAATCTGAGCTTGGGCTGGGGAGCCAGGGAGCTTTAACACACCAGTCACATGCCCAGTGGCCTCATGGCACACGCAAAACACTAGAGGCTGTGAAAGCAGCCGTCTTCAGGACGGCTTTGTGCTCCAAAAAGAGCTCGCTGAATACGAAGCGTGCCAAGGGATGCTCCTGAGCGCTGGGTCCTGTTGCTTGGACAGCAGCAGGAGAGCGAGGAAGTATTTCATCTTTCCTCAGCTCTGTTTCTCTCTTTAGCGTGTGTGGCGCTGGGCTAAGCCCAAGCGAGGGAAAGCTCTCATCTGCCTTAATTCCCCGGCCCTTTTTCTGCTGGCGTCAGCAGAGGAATTTGTGTAGGATTGATGATATTTTTGCTCTTAATGCATCAGAACCTAGTGAGCAGCGAAGCCTTAATGCTAGCGTTGTGCTGCGGGGGATCCCGCAGACCTCCGGGCCCTCTCCAGAGGGATGTTTTCCACCTCTCTCGACAGCAGCGGGGCTGAAGGTGTCCTTATTGGGAAGGCCTGCTCTTCCAGAACCATCCCGGGCACGGTTTGAGGATGTTGAGAGTTACATAAAGCTTTTGTGGGGTGGTGGTGGGTTGGCGCTCCCAGCGAGCGGAACGAGCTGAGCTTTGTTGCCAGTAGCTTTAAGCACAGCCTGTTCTCACAGGCCAGGTGGGAAGGTAACCCTTCTGATGGGTCTCCTTGTGCCCGGAATGATTCCCTCTTCTGAGTCAAGGACATATTACTTCCACAAAGCTGTTTGATCTGGGGGGAGTTTCACTGATACTGGTTACGGAAATGGGAGCTGAGGAGCTCCCTGTTTCCAGTCTCTTAAAAATGAAATAAAGTTAGACTAGGCAGGGATAACTTCAAATCAAAACCTGAAATCTGACGGTGGTTTATGTAACGTGAAGGCAGGCGTGTAGAAGGCAAGACGCATTAAACCAGCTGCCTCTGCACCGCGCTGCTCTGCCTGCAGTGCAGTCTGTTCTGTTCTCGCCTCTGGGAGCTTTTGCTGAAACAAGTGGGAGCAAGTCGGCCCTCCGGGTGGGCACAGACGTGGTGGCGCTGCTCTTGTGTCACTTTCTGCACGTCTGCTCCTCCGGAGCTCCGTAGACGTTCTCCCCAGGGCATGCCTGCACATGGGTATTTCGTAGAGCTGCTTAGGGTTCTCGTGAGCGTGTAGTCCAATGCAAGTTAAAATATCCACTTTGTGTCATTGTGATTTATTTTCTAGGTAAAATCATTGTGAACGTGACTTGATTTGGTTCCATTTCCTTATGTACTGCCTAATAATCCCAGGATCATATATTATATTTTTTTCCTAACGAAGATGACTGGTAAAGCACTTGTTGCTCCGGCTGATTGCACTGAGGTTGTTTATTTTTCAGAGCAGCTCGACCGTGTCTTCTTTCACGCTGCTCCTGGACGGGATCCTGCTGGCCTGGTGGCGGGCCGGCTGCCCACCTGGAGACCGTGCACACGCATGGGAGGTGTGGGTCTGTACCCGAGAAGCGCTGCCCAAACCTCGGTTTGCCCGTGGAGCATTAAAACGCCCGCCTGCTCAGAGCTGGTGCTCGCAGAACGCGTGAGCGAGGAATTAACTGGGTGGGGTTGTCCCAAAATCTGGGTTTGGGGCCTGTCTGCTCTGAAGGCAGCAGCTCTCTGGGTGTTTGCTTGGACAGGCTCCCGGCGTGGATGATGCTCTCCTGACCTGGTTTGACTTCCCTTCGTGATGCCTGGGTACCGAGCCCAAATCTGCCTGCAGAGCCGCAGGGTCGGGAGAGCCTGACACGAGGTGGCAGGGAGGTGGCGGTTTTGGATGTGCCATGGGGATGGAGGAGAGGGCGAGGGGAGGGAGGGACAAAGCAAACAGTCATGCTTCTTCCCGAGGATTGTCGTACGTCCCGAGCCTGCCAGCTGCGAGTTGGGAGCCAGGAGAAGAGGGCGGGGTATTCTCTTCCAACCAAATGAATTTATGCAGCGCAAATGAAAAGCGAGTTTCTCTGGGAATAGCATTTAAGGTGTAAAAATGTCCCACCCATCAGCAACGGAGAACTGCTGAGGGGCGAGCAGAGGCAGAGCTGCAGAGCACGCTGTCTTTTCAGCCTTTATTTTTCCTTGAAGGATGAGAAGCTGGGCATGTTCTGCTGCGTGTTTCGTTTGGTGCTGGTCTCGGTCACTCGTGCTGTGTTCTTACTGAGAGCTAACGCTAGCCAAGCTTCAGGTTTCATCACCCACCCATATTACTGTTGTGTTATTTCACTTGCGCTCGTTTGTTTCTGCCTGTCAAAGCGCACTCACAGGCAGAAATAGCTGGGGCACTGGTATGAAAACGTCAGCCTGTGGTGGGTGCCTTTCCCTGCGCTCAGGGCTGCCCCGCAGCGAGAAGCCGTCACACCTTCGTGCTGGGGAAGGCGATGGGCCAGGAAGATTTCCTTCGTTCCTGTGTTTGCAGAGGAGCTGAGCTGGGGATGCCTGTGAGCACGGGCGTGTTGTGAGCTGTGATATTGTTGGGGCTGAGGCGCGGGCCACACGCTGCGACCCAGCAGGTGAGAACAGATCTCAGGCTCGCAGCGCCAGGCTCGCGGCCAGCTTCCTCGCTGCCCCCCCACGGGGGTCCCAACGCTCTGGGTTCGTCCCGCGCGCGTTGCTTTGCAGTGGTGAGTTTCGCGTTGGTCCGGATTGTGATGGGCACTATTCAAGTAACCCCACTCCACAAAGTGTCTTTCCTCCCGTCAGCTTGATGCCATCCATCCGCACGGCTGGCAGCGATCTTGCAGCTTCCCCTGCGTGTCAGCAACCTGGGCCCGGCTTCATCCCAAGAACAGGAGTGGGCAGCCCCTCGTGCAGGCGTGCTGCCCTCTTCCCGAGGGCTCAGCCCCCCGCCTTTAGCAGTGGCTCGGGCTCCAGGGTGGCATTTTTGGCCTCCTCCCAGCACTGGAAGGACACGGAATAGCAGCAGTGCCTCTGAGACCTCCCTGGAGCACAGACTTAGCGGGAAATCACTTTGCTAAGTTGCTGCAAACTTCTTGCGAGCTCATGGCCGCCTCGCTTTTAACTTGTGTTTGTGAAGTCTTGCGAGCTTTTGCACTTGAATACACAGCTGAAGTTAAATGCCAGGAAGAAATCTCTTATGGCGGGTGCTAATTTGTGCTGGGACAGTCTGACGCAGTGTGCTGACCCCGTCTGAGACCTGTGCGGCGCGTCGAGGCACAGGCACTGGTACTCCAGTATCCCTGCCAGGACGTGGTCAGCCCAGATTGTGTCAGTGCCGACATCTTCGTTAACCGGGCCTTTTAATTTAATCTAGAGAGATCTCTCCGGAGAAACCCGATGCGAGTCTTTCATAAAGCTGCTGGCAGTAATTCCTCTGCCTCTTCGCCGCCGCTATCACAGAGCCGTGGAAATGCTGGTTGGAGAGGACATCTGGAGGCCTTCAGCCTGACCTCCCGCTCGAGGTGGGACCGTCTCCAGCGTGTGATTGACTCAGCCGTGGTTTTGTCTGGCCAAGTCTTGGAGACGTACGGGGATGGAGCTGGGTACTGCGCCGGATCAGCTTTTATTTGCTTTAGCTTGAGAGCCGTACCTACTGAACCGCCCTGCCGCGTGGGTTATGCGTTTAGCTTTGAATTACCTCATCCTGCAGGTTTCAGTGCCTTTAAGTGAGCTGTTCGGAAATGTCCCAGTAGGGCTCGCAGCACAACGAGTAACGAATCTGAATCCTCCTGCCTTTTCCGTGCTAGTACGGGAAACGTGAGCCCATCCTAGCGCTGCTTCCACAGAGAAGAAGCCAGGGCCCCGCGTGCGGTGGTTTTCTCATGTTTGCACGGGCTCCAGCAAGTGAGGCAGCACGTGCAGGATGTGTCCCATTGCTCACAGGAGCACAAGGCTGCTTGCCCCTCGGCACCAGGGGGGCGCTGGGCTCGTAGGAGGTGTGGGCTGAGCGCGGGGCACATCCCCGGCCCCGAGCCGTGCATGGGACCGGGTGCGGGCCAGCTGTGAGCCCGGGCCGAGGCCACACATACACAAGGCGTGTGGTTGCCTTTCATCTGCCCTCCTCAGCCCCTCGAGCTGGGAGGGGAGCGTTTTCCCCCGGGTTCGCATTTATTTCAGAAAAACACCAGGTCATGGGTTGAGCGTGCCTGCTGGAGCGCACATCTGAGTCGCCCGTCGCGCTCCCGAGAGCAGAACGGCTCTCAACATCTGAGGAGTAAACTTGCCTCCAGAAATGCCACAAGCTTCTGGAAGCCGATGAATGGCATGTAGCGAGGCCAACCCAGCGGCCTCCTGTGTCATCTGGGCTGGGCTGGTTTCTTCAGACAGAGCCTGGGGATTGCAACATCCCCGCGCTGGCTGGGGCCGGCGGGCCTCGCTTGGGAGGGGGGTGGCAGAAACACCGGAGCTGCTGGGGGGGTGAAAGAGTCCCTAGCCGGGGCTGTGCTGCTGGGCCGAAATGTGGCCGTGTCCCTGGGCTCTGCTGTCCCCGCGTGGAGCGGGGCGGTTGTGGAACGGTGCGCGTGCTCACGGCGTGCAGGTGGGGGACCCGTGAGCCGATCGATCTCGGTGGCTGCGATCATCGTGCTGTCCTCTGCTCTGTGCTCACCTGGGGCTCGATGTGGTGCTCCTGCACACGTGAGGAGCACTGCAGCACTGTGCAGCAAGCAGCGGTGAGCTTGGGTGGGTTCGAAGCTCTGTCCCTGCCAGCAGAGAGGCCAAGGGGTGTCCTGCTCGCCGAGAGCCTGCCCGGGCCTCGTCTTGCATACCAGGGGCTGTGGAAAGGGCCGGGAGCGCTGGCGTCTGCTGTCTTCTGGTTGTTTGAAGGTGATGGTCCTTGCTGAGGAATCGCAGAAATGTGGCAGGCGACTGCTGCTGACAGCTGCTCCGTACGGAGCCTTGGGCCAGAAGTGCAGAGGTCAGGCTTTGGCCGCAGGGTCGGGAGCAGCAGCTCTGCAGGCCGTCAGCAAGAGGCTGGCTTCGGCTGACAGCTCGTGTGTGCTGAGCGGCTCAGCCGTACACCGGTAACTCTGGCAGGGGTCTGTCCCTGTGCCTCCTCGCTGGAGCTTAGAGCTGGTGCTTACGGTTTGTGGTGACCTCTGCTTGTCTTCTCCGTGTCTCTGGGAGAAAATCTCCAGTGACGGTGGCTGATCTGGAGCCAGACGTGATAACATGTTCAAACGTCGGCCTTCCTGGTGAAACCTGCCCAGCGCAGGAAACGTAGAAAACTTCTGGGCGAGAGCAATGGAGGTGGAGCAGCATCGCTGCAGGTGTTAGCGGGGCTTCTCCCCAGCGGTCCTGCGAGCTGTGCGGCCCCCTCTGCTGCCGGCGCTCCCTGCACCTTCCCTGCTCCAACCTCACTGCGGAGCTGGAGGGCAGAAGGAGCTGGCACGCCGTGCGGGGGAAGAACGCGTGAGGACAATGCTCGGAACATCGGATACTATCTAGTGCTTAAAGCAGAAAGGTCAGCTTTGAAAGAGGCCTGCTGCCTGCTGAATATATCCGCTGGTTCCAGGGATTAGGTGTCAGAAGCCTGGAGCAGAAGGTTACTGCTCGTACGAGCGAGCTGAGCCCTTCCCTGCAGCAGCAGCGGTTCTCTGCAGCTCTCGCAGGACGCTGGAAGGTACTTGGCTCGTCCCGCAGACGAGAGCGAAGAGGCTGGAGCCTGCTTGGGCAGGTCCCGGTGTCCAGGGATAGGGAGGGGGGTCTGTTTGCAGACAGTGTTTTTTCTCTGCCCCTTTCTGACGGCTCAGTTGGCAAAGAGGGACAGGGAGAGTGTTTACAAGCGTGTCTGTGCTGAGTGCTGCTCTACGCCGGGAGTTTACTCTTCGTCTGGATGACGTCTTCGCTGGGGCTCTGTCCCTACAACTGCAGCAAACTGATCTCGCTCTGCATGTTCTGACCTGCAGGTGTAAGTACGCACAACTTTCCACATCTGCTCTCACCCCTGTCTTTGAGGCAGCCCAAAACGTGGCAGCTGGGGCGTGTGCTTAAAGACAGGGCACACGGGAGGCTGCTGGGTGCTGCTGTTTGGATCTTTTGTGGTAGTGTTAAAGCTCCGAGTGTGCCTGGGGAGGGTCTGTCCCGCATCAGGTGTCCACATGTCACCACATGCGCTGCCTTGTCCTGTCTGAGCCACCTTCCGTTGTCCTGCAGCGCAGCTCTCAGCGGCATGTTGTATGCTGCAGTGGCTTGGTTTTTTTTGAGGTATTTTTTTTTTTTGGAGGTTGCCTCCCATGCTTCTCTGTGCCAGGTTCTGCTCCTCCTCCCTCTCTTCCCAGGTGGGCGGCAGGTGGTGGCTCTCCTCGCAGCAGAAGGCTGATGCTGGCAGAGCTGGGCTGAGCTGAGCGGCCTTTTCCCCTGGGGTCTGACATGCTCTCGCGATGGAGAGGATATCTGGAGATGTTCGAAGCCCGCCTGGTGCCATCCTGTGCCGTGTGCTCTAGGTGATCCTGCACGGCCGGGGGTTGGACCTGATGGTCTCCAGAGGTCCCTTCCAACCTTGGCCGTTCTGGGATGCTGTGACAGGCGGGGACGGGGCTGGCTTCCACCACCCCTCGCTGAAAGAATAAGCAGCGCAGCTGCGTGCAGGCCTGACCCCTCGGTGGGGCTGTCCCTCGCTCAATTCCCTTGTCCCTGCTCAGCCTGCAATGGCTCAGGTGAGGCCCTGGTCCCGTCTGACAGGAGGTGCTGGTGCTTGCCGTGGCCTTCTCGGGAAGGGCAGGCAGTGGTCCTGCCAGAGCTGGGCTGGGGGTGGCTCAGAGGCAAGGGACACGAGGGGCCTGAGGCAGAGCCGCTGCAGGAGGGTGGTGCTTTGTGCCCGGCACACAAAGATTTCAGGCTCTACTCCAGTTGGTTTTTTCCTTATTCTCACTTGGACACGTGTTCCTGTCCCACAGCTGGTAACTGTGGCTGCCTTCTGGCCACAGCCATTAAGGTCTGGGGCATCTCTCCTGGCTTCATTTCTGCAGCGTGATTGTGCAGCTCCTCTTCCCGGGGAGCTCTGGGCTCAGTACAGAGTCAGATATTCAACACCATCAGTCTGTCTTTAGCTGTTTAAGTTGCCTTCACTTAGCACCAAAGCGCTCATCAGTGTTTGTCCATTTACTTCCAGCACTACCTGATCAGGCAGTGGCCCTGGGATAAAAACTTTCCGATTTTGGTGCAAACTGCTCGCTTGTTCGTCAGCCACAAATTTCAGATTCCTTGCTTTGTTGCTCAGGCTCACCTGAGTATAGCTGTTGTTTTTAAGCACTGGAAGAAAAAGCTGGTTTTAAGCCTGCCGAAACATGTCTGGCTTGTAAATAATTAACGGCACTTTCAAGGCATTTTTTTTTCCATGCTGTGAGACCACCTTTTATCTCTTCTGACAACGCTCTTGAAATATTTCTGGGTTGCAGGATACCACATGGGCACCATGAAAGTAGCTGAATTGTCCCGTATCAGGATAAACAAGCTCTTGTGTCTAAATCTGTGTATGGAATTGAAGTATCTGCTGATCGGTCTTCCTCTGTTAATTGCTCTGATCTTTGCCGAAGCCAAGCACGATCTGCTGGGAGCTGAAAATGCCAGCCCTGGCCTGAGCTGGCTCCGCTTCCTCGCAGCCTGGAAACCTGCTCATGCTGCAGAAAGCTGTTCTGTGCGAAACCAAAACAGGGTCTGTTGATGTTATTTCTAGTCCTTTGAGAAGATGACTTACTGGTCACATGTGCTGCTATGAGGTCATTAGGAAGTCTCTCAAACACACAATTTGAGAGGCGGTGATGCTATTGCAGAAGTATGCTCCCTCTGCGATGCGAGATGCGAAACGCGCTGCAGTGCTCCAGTTTGTAATAGCTTTGAGTGGGATCTGTTATCGTGCATATTTGGGTCCGTTCCAGTGAAGAAGGAAAAAAAAAAGGGGCTGTTTTCTGCTTTGCTTTATGCCTAGGATTGATTAGGGAGCGCACACGGTGGGATAAAGTTACATTTCAGAGGGCATCCAGCAGGGAGCCTGTTGCTGCGTCGAGGCGCTGAAGGCAGGCGAGGCCAACTGCAAGATCAGCGGATTTCTTTGTGCCTCCGCGGCGCCGTCCTGCCCCTGGGAAAGGAGCTCCTCAAACCCACGGGCAAGCCGGGCCCCTGCTCTTCCCGGGGCTGTGGGGGCATGGGAAGCTTTTGCCAGCCCCTCGATGCTGGTTCTGGGGTGGGCATCGGCTCCCGTGCTGTTACTGGTGTCCCCCTTGGGTTCCTTGTGCTGGATGCCCCGAGGTGCCCTCTGCCACTGACTGCTCATGGTCCTGGTGGTCCCGGCGTACCCCGAGGGCCTGTGCCCAGCTCGGGCCACGTGCAGTCATGCCGACAGGGCAGGCATCCGGATTTTGGCAAAACTCATCCGAAGTGTTTTATCTGAATCGGTACCACCCTCTTGGGGTGGGACTTCCCAGGCCCGGAGAGACCTCGTGTCTGTTCGTCTCCAGCCTACCGCTCATCATGTGCTCCCGTCCCAAGCTGCAGAAGAGCCCTAGGGATTGTCCCCTCATCCGAGCTGATTAGCGCGCTAAAACACGAGAAGAAGAGTAAATAGTTTTCTGTTCTCAGTACAGAGGTGGATTGTGTGGCTGAGCGGGGGCAAGGAGGCAGGGAGGAAGATGGAGCCAGGAGGCATCTGACTTGCCCATATGACCACGTCTTTCATCTCGCAGCTGCATTTTCCAGCTCAGATTTGGCGTGGGCACAGTCTGGCTCATGGCTGCTGCTTCTCTTCTCTTTGAATACTCCAAATACCTGCTACTTTTGTTCATGCTTCACTGTGATTCCTCATTGAAGCCTAATGCAGCGTATAAATCTTGGAAGAATGGGCTGAATCGCTCTGCTGCCATCTGTGCTTCTCAGCCTCCTGCTGTGGAATCCCCGTGAGTGTCACCGCACACAACAGCAGCATCTGCTTCCAGCATCCTGCCCAGCTGCCACTCGCCCAGAAGGACACCTCCCTCTGCTGGGTGTCTGAGCGGGACGTGGTGGCCCTGTCCCTGTCCCTGCCTTGTGGCTTCCTCGCTGGAGGGAGGCCAGCACCCACATTTCCCAACTGACGAGCCAGCCAAGCACTTCTGCTCTTCCACCTCCCTCTGCGGTTGTATCCCTGCTGCTGGCCCCCTGACAGCGGGGTCATACCGGTGACCCCAGGTGACGTTCCTCTCAAATCCCAGCAGCCTCCGTCACCCAGGTGAGCTTGGGCCCAGCCTGCTGGGGGCTGCCACACTGCGGGGCTGGCCGGTGGCTGCAGCAGTGGCTTTGCAGCTTCGCACCTTGCCCCCCCAGCTCCCAGAATCGATTGCATCTGGAATGGGTTTCTGACCACACGAGTGGCGATGTTACCTCGCCGTGGGACCCTTGTGCTGTTTCTCCAGCCCCCCAGGCCAGCCTCCCGCTGCGGAGGCACCAGCTCCTCGACTTTTTGCTCCAGCTCCTGAATCAAGCCCACGCACCCGCTCGCTCCCACGGTCACCGCGCTGATGCCCTCGTCCCAAAGGACTTGGTACTGCAGACATGCCGTGGCAGGGTGCCACCTGCCTGTTCAGCCTCTGTGCAGTTCCCTCGTTTTGTCCCTGCTTCGAGTCCCAGCAATGCCAGTTCTCCTTGGTGTCTCTGCCCGGGGCCCTCTTTAGTGCAGTCCCTTCTGTCCCTCCTGCTTTCCAGCCCCTGCATTTAGAGGTGTCTGATCATATAGCAACAGCAGCACGCTTGGTGCCCCAAAACACGAAATCATAGCAGTGGCCTTGTGTTCTGTCACCCACCTCCGTGTGCCCCTTACCCTGGGGCTGTGCTGCTGCTGCTGCAGGCCCCGGTCCCGTTGCCTCTCGTGGCAGAGCGCAGGAGTGGTGATGCCCTGGCGCTGTTGGCACCAAACAGGCCGCGAGGGCACCAAACACAGCAGCTACCTTACAGCCTTTGAGCAGGCGGGGAGCTGTGAATTCCAGGAGACCAGGCTGTGCTGGCGATGTTGTCCTCCCCTGGGAAGGAGAGGAGGGGTCTGGGCGGCCCCAAGTCACTTGCGGGGTTTAAGCCTCCTGCTGGCCGTGCCAGGGGGCAGGACCGGGAGATGAGCGCAGCTCCCTGTGCCTCCTCGCACCTCCCCAAAGCCTTGGAGCTGTGGGGCAGAGCCCGGCTGTGGACAGGGGCAGCGGCGCGAGGTGGAGGAGCGATGCTGGGCAGCGTCGGTGATGCCCCCCTCACCAAGTGCCACCTTCTGGTAACTTTATATTTTCTAGCGAGCCCGGTTCTGCGGGATCCCAGCGCTCGCAGGGCCATAGGGGTGAGCAGCTGTGGCAAAGCTGCCCTGACCCCAGTGTTGGTGCTGGGCTCTCCCTCCTTTGGGGCAGGCTCCAGCAGCAGCAGGCCAGGTGACGGAGAAGCCCCCTGCTCTGCTCTTTGCCTGCAATAAGCCTGTCGGCCGGGCTTAATGAGTGACTGGCTATGCCTTTGCTTTTTACCTTTCCCCCTTTCTCCCCAGCGGAGGGTTTTGAGCGCGGGCAGCAGGCTGCGGTGACGTCTGCGCCGGGTTTTTCCAGCGAGCGCAAGCAGCCATGTTAAACAAGAAGGTGCAAGCTGGCTCTGCGGTGCCGTGCCGGGGCCTGGCTTGCCCCTGGGACTACATGGGCCCTGCTTCCTGAGCAGGAGAGCTGCTTTATGTTGTGGTTTTACTAAATGAATTCAAAGCTTGGCCTCTATCCAGGCAAAGCCTGGGCCAAGTGCCAGCAGAGCAGCCCCTGGGGAGAGCGCTGGAGCGAGGAGGGGCCAGCGGAGCGGGGAAGAGCGGAGGAATCCAAGGAGGCCGGTTTGCCGAGCAAACAGCTCTGTTTCCATCTGCTCGGCCGGGAGTTGCTATAGGAACTGCGATGATAGAGGCAGGGCCATCTCTTGGGCCTGTCTGCGTCTCGCGGAGGGAGGGAGGAGGGAGGAGTTGCTCAAGTTTGAACATATCATGTGTGCTGGTGGAAAGTTGCAAGGAATGTCGAAACTACAGCCTGGCTGGGTCTGTGGAGCCCAGCAGCCCCGCTGCAGTCGTTCCCCGCGCTCAGCAGCCCCCGAGCGAGGCAGGTAGGGTCCTTCCAGCGTGGCTCGGCTCTGAACTCCCTCCTGCCAGCTCTCCCCCGGCGCCTTTCTGTCCCAAACTGGCGAAACAGCCAGCTTGCTGGGGGCTGTAGGGGTGGCAGAGCTGGGAGCTGAAGGCTTTTGGCTCTGCTGGGAGGGAGGCGGTGGCTCTCCGTGCCCTGTTTCGCTTCCCATGGCTGCGGGGGGATTCGCGGCCCTGCGGGTATTGCCGCAGCGCTGCGTGCCCAGGGCCCTCTGGCATCTGGGCTCTCTTGTGTTTGATTGAAACGGGGAGCTGGCTGGTGCCCTTCCCCGGGACAAACGCCCTTTCTGGGGCTGGGGCTCTCCAGGCGAGCCCGTGGTGTTTGAGCTTTGTCAGTCGTGCCTGTGTGAAGCGCTGCGGGGCGGGCGGCGAGGGGGATGCACGAAAGCCGGGGCTGGCAGCAGCTCGCCCGAGCCCCGCGGCTCCAGCCCCGTGCTCTGCTCCCGGGGAGGTGCAGACCTCCCTGTCCCCTCCTGATGCACCCACTGCATTTTTTTTCTCACTGTAAAACTTTTCAGGCTCACATTTAGCCTGAGACACAGAAGTGGAAGCATGCAGGAAGCAGCTCCTGCGAATCCTTGTTAGGGTTAAGCACGGGGCTTTCCAGTAGCAGCCGCCCCTGGTAAGTCTGATTATTTCCCCAGTAAACCCCCTTTTTTCAGGTGCTGAGCACTTTACAAAATAGCCCCGTTCACACTGGGCCATTCCAGGGTCGCTCTCAGCTCCGTGGGTGTTTGTTTAAGAGCTTTAGCTGAAATTTCATCCACCTCTTTCTGGGTCGTAGAGGATAATCTGTTTAAAAAAAAAAAAAAGCGGACAGCGTTGTTGTCTTTTGAGAGGCCACGCAACCAGCTGCCCAAGACCTCGGAGTGATCTCCGTGCACAGACACAAAGCTTTCTGAGCTGGGGCAGATCGCAGCCCACCTCCTTGCGCCCAGCCTCGTCTCGGGCAGTGCCTGCCTTATGCCACGAGAGCTCGGCTGCGGCCACGGGGAATAACCTGCCCCTGGAGGAGAGCTTCCTGGTCGCGTTAATTACGGGCCTGCTTCTGCCTGCCTGGATGGAAACTTGCACCCAGCGCACCTTTCCTTTTACTCTGCTAACGTAGCTGCAGATGTTCTTATTACAGGGATCCACTTCCAATATTTTAAGGAGTTACTGCCACAAAGCGGTGCGGGAGCGTGTCCCGGAGGCTTAATGTGCATGGTCTGCCATGGAATTTCATTTCCTCAACTTTAATTTGTTGTTTTTTAATTTCAGTTCATTTTCAATATGGAAAAGAGGTAAATGGGATCCTTTCTTTGGTCTAGACATCATTATTCTGCATGTTTTATTTTCCTCGTGTGCTCTCGTATTTCTCTCCTCATTGCCTTAAACAATCCCAGGATTTTCAGGTTTCCCTACAGCTACCTGCCTTCTCTGGGTAACTGTGAAACCTTATTACTTCTCCGTGAGCTCCTGTTTCTGGTCCATCTTGAGAAAATTTGATCAGACTCTGCCTCTGTGCCTTTCCATGGCTGTTGAACGCTAGGAGAGCTTTTCCAGTGTTCTTGTATTTTCCTTTGTTTATAAACAAAACATTTGGTTTGATTGCTTGCAATACACTGTGGTGAGCAGAGATCTTCCCTGAGCTGTCTCTGGTCGTGCTAGGTATTTTGTTGGAACACTGAGCTCATTAAAATTCCACGAGAAGTTAAACTTTATCTTTTAGGGTTGCGCTAGTAAATAGTAAACCCAGCAGGACACGGTTAGACCTGCCTGAAAATCCTCCCGGGGCTCCGCGGGCTTGTGGCCGGGGTTCGGCTGATCGGTAAGGGCTGCCACTCGCTGCTCCCCCCTTTGCCAGGCACTTTGTAAATGACACTTTAAAAGCACTTTGCGTAGTAAACAGAGCTCGAAGAGCACGGAACAGCCACGTGCACCCAGGCTTCTCGTCCTCGGGAGCGCCGTCAGCCCGGCCCCTGGAGCGTGGGGTGGCAGGAGCCAGACCCTGACCGCTGCTGCCTGCACCTCGGAGTTGTTCTGCTCTGTGCCATCAGTGGTGGTAACGCTCGCTTCTTTCTGACACTGGAAGAGCTTCCTCCGGTTTGGCCTCTTGTTGTAAACGCACGGCTTTGCACGCTTATAAATGTTGTGTGGTAGGGTTACAGCAGAGCTGGTGGTGCTCCTGGAGCTCGGGATGAGGGCAGTGACAGGTGCGTGGGATTTCCTCCTCCTGAATGAAGGGACACTCCACAAAGCTCATAAAACGTAGCTCTTGGTAGTATTAGCATTTCTGCGGCGGTTTGATGGGAAGTAGATTGCCAGCTAAACTCGTCGATGCTCCAACGCAGAGTTTCTGTTTTCATTTTCACTGAACCATCCCTTATGTGTTTGGCTTCCACCCCTGTAAAACCCAGCAGATTCTCAGCGTGGTGTTGGATATTGTGCACTGCTATATACGCTAGTTCACTTCCCTTCTGGTTTTGCAAAGAGCCCGGCCCGGTGCTCATTTCATCTTTTAATGCAAAGTGCTCTGTCTAGATTCTTGTAAAAAAGTGCAGGTAGGCAGCCGTTGCTGTAAGCTGGGTATTCGGGAAGGCAGCAGTTAGTGAAAGCTGAAGATAACCGAAAAAGTACAAATGTAGCTCAGGGCAGTGAGAAATACTTTGATATCTGTGTGACAACAAATTTCATCGGTGGTGTTTATATAGAACTGTTGGCAAAGATTTAAAAAACAAAGACGACAAATACCCACTGATTACTTCTGTGTTGTTACTAGCAAAGCGTCCCCTCCGTTTGGGGAGAAGCTGGATGCTGTGCTCTCCTTCATAAGGCTGTTGAAATACCTTCTGTTGCACTGGCAACGGGGGAGGCTGTTAAACACCAGATAATGCTTCACAATCTTCGAAACTCGGGCACGACTGGAGCCTGCTTGAAGCAAATTGGCAAAACAACTTTCTGAATCCCTGCTGCTGGGGAACAAGGCTGGGAAGACTGCAGCGCTTCCAGAGTTTGGGAAAACGTTAATGTTGGAGCAGTGCTTTAAAAGAGAGGGGGAGCAGGTGACCGGCAGGCAGCCGGGACTGACTCCAGGCCAGAGCGAGGTCCGGGGGAGCTGATGGGTTAGTAAATGGTTGTCAAATTAAAGAAGGAACCCACTCGGTGATCCACGTGCTCCGATGGAAAGCAGATCCTGTCCGAAAGTGCTCAGATTGTGGTTTTTAATGAGATTCCTGCCCCGGTTGCCACAAGTAGCCGGGCTGACATGACGTACCTGGACCCAACGAAGCTCTGCGGTGCCGCTCCCGGGAGGCAGCAGAGGCCCCGCGTCGGGACGGCGGTGGCAGCGGGTCCGCTCGCCCGGCGAGCTCGGGGCTGTGGTGCTCACACAGCTGGTGGGCGCTGGGTTGAGAGCCCCTCCTGGGGGGGGCGGTGGTGGTGTCTGCTCCGTGTCTGCTGTTAAGGTGCGCGAAGGTGGCAGCATCCCAGTTCCCGTGTCGCCGGTCGGTACTGCGTTGAGTAGGCTGATTTATGGTGCCGCACGGTAGCTCTCAGAAATAGCTGGGAGTAGATCCATGCTGGCCATAGCTGGGGCTCCTCCCTGGCTCCGTGTGAGGCGAGCTCTGCTGGTCCCTGCTTTGCTCATGAGGAAACCACTGGGAGATGGAGGGAAATCAAACCAGGGCTGACTTCTCCTGTGGTCACTGGGGAGAAAATATTAATGAGCTTTGCCCTGATAGTGACCTCACTCGGGAGGCTGAGGGAGTGAGGGTGGCTTAGCCGGGGCAAGAGAAGGCTTTGGGGTACCAAGAGGAGGTCATAAAGAGCCTGATCCTCTTCTTGGTAGAGGCATGTGGCAGGAGGGCTGGTAGTGATCACAGGTGGAAATAACAGGAAGGTCTGGATTGGCATAAGGAGCAGAAAGCTTTCCCCCTGGGGACAGCTGAGCAGTGGAGGAGGCTGCCCAGCGAGGCGGGGGAGCCTCCATCCTTGGAGGATTTTAAGACCCAGCCGGCCAAAGCCCCGCGCAGGCTGCTCTGAAATTGGTGCTAACCCTGCTCTGAGCAGGAGGGGGATTAGATGCTCTCCCGAGGATCTCTTCCAGCCCGAATAATTCTGTGCCTCGGTAACCTGATCTCCTTCGGAGTGCGAGTTTGAGCGCAGTTAAATAAAAGGTTATGGTGGAGCCCCTTGAGAACGGGGAGGGAGGAAGGTGGTTTAGATTGAGTGCTCTTAATACTCCATCTGTCATCTGTGTGGTTAACGTGTCATATAAAGGGCTGCTACGTGAGACTCGGAGTGGGAGATGGTGGGTCTGGGGAGGAATACTGCGAGCTTGTAGTTGCTATGTTTTAAGGATTGTTTTAAAAAAAAAAGTAAACAACCTCAAAAAAAAGAAAGGAGGAGGAAAAGAACTGGAGAGAGATGCCAGTGTAAAGCACAGAGTAGAAATGTGCATGCCACGTGCTCTCCCGTGCCTGTTCTGCGTGGGAAGGAAGCTCTGATGGGGACCAAGTGATCATTTTGCTTGGCCAAGGGGGAAGGAGATGATCAGAGCTTCGTGTTTGTGCCCATCCTCCGTTATCCTGCCGCTTCTCCCCTCCCAGCACCACCCGACATGCAGAGACCAGAGCCTAGAGGTGGCTCCAGCATCTTGGGCACCTGCACGTGGACAGGCTCGCTGGGGACACGGGGTGTGCTTGTGTCCCTGGGGCAGGCACGGCTGCGAAGGGGACAGCCAACGGCTGGGGTGTTAGCACAGCGAGTTGCGGGTCCTTATCTTTGGCTCTGCCTCTCTGGTTGTAATTTAGGCCCGGGTACCTCGGCGGATTAAATTGCATTTATTCTGTTATCCTTAAATCTGGTTTGTGACAAAGCAGTTGCACAAACCGAGGGCACCTCCTGCCCCTGGAACCAGCCCATGGGCAATGGGAGGACTGGTGGGGATCCAACGTGTGCCAGAACGCCTCTCTCCTGGCTCTAGCTGTGGCACTCGTGGGCTTGGGTCTGCGGGCTGAGCCTTCTCCTAGTGCTAAGTAACCATCACGCATGGGTGACTGAAGTGTGTTTTTTCTCCTAAAATCTTGCAAGAGTGAGGTGTCGCTTTCCTTTTCTGTAATGGCCTCATCAGATACTTGGCTACAGCGTGGAAGTGAGGTTCAGAGCCTCCTCAGCCTCGGAGCAGCCCCGTCTCACCCACCTGGAGGTGCGCGAAGACCTCCACGTCCTGCTCTGCCCCTGCCACGCACCCGGCTCTGGGGTTCCTTCTGGGGACAGGCCTCCTAACGCTACCTCCGGGGTCACGCTGAGGCTAGTTACTCCTCCCTTTTTCTGTTACTTCCTCTTATTTCTCTCACGCACCTCGTTAACCCAACCCTTTCACCTGAAGTCTGGCTGTTGTCGTCTGTCCGGCAGTGCCCCTGCTCCGGACACCACTTTGTGGGGTCGCTGCTCCTGCCCCGCGTTCCCCGCTGCACTCCCAACCCTGCTGCGGGGTTTTCACCTTCCCGACCGTCTCTGGTACCTGCATCCAAGACCTCCCCTTGGAGCCTCACGTGAGGATCGTGCTGGGCCTGCCTGGCTCCCCCGTTAGTGTCCCCATGTTGATTTTGGTCCCCGTTGTGCTCAGCCAGGCCTGGTCCCACCCCACTGTCACAGACCTCTCCTCGTGCTGCCTGCCTGACCCCAGCCAGGGCCGGCTGCCGGGGCCGCGCTGCGACTTTGCTTAAGGGGAAGCTTGGTGCTTGCTTGCCGGGCAGCCATCTTCTCAGGCCAGGGGTCCCGAGAGCAGCTCTGCCTTCCCCAGCCTCGTGGCAGTTGTTTTAATCAGAAGACGCTGCTTTTCCTTGCGACTGCCGTCCCTGCATGCTCCTGGCTGCAGCCAGCTGGGTGGCAAAGGCACGGTCTTTGTTAGGGGTGAGTGGGGGGGTGTAGGGAGGAGGTGACTGGAGCTTTAAGTCCTCTTAAAAAATCAATACGAGGAGCAAGGAAAAGTATTGGAATTGTAAATCAAGTGAAATGTTCCAGGAGGTGATCAGAATGCTTTCTGCTGAGCATTTTCCTCAGCGTGTTTTGTTTGGTCACACCGGAGCTGTATGGGCTTCAGGTGTGCGCTCCGGAGGCAGACTGCTGGGTTTTGGGTGGCTCAGATTAGTTCTGAGGCAAAGAGGAATAATTCCACTGTTGTTCTGGAGCCACAAAACTGGAAACCACACCTGTTGGCCTTCAGGCTTCAGATATTGCCCCAATTAGTAGCTTTGCTGTTTCCTCCTTAAAGGCCTTTAGGACTTGTGGCTGTAATGTCCAGGTACGTTGGATGGTCCTTGCCATTCCTGAACCTCCTTTGGGGATATTTCGATTTTTGGATAGATCCTCGTGCTGTACAGCACGCATTTCATGCACACCTGTGGGTCTTGGTCGTGACCACAGTGTGTCTTGGCACGGTGCTGGGCATCTCTAATGGGATTCCTACAACAAACCCAAAGGTCCCGCTCCGAGGTAATGATCTGCGAAGGAACCAGTTAATACAAATGCCTGCTTCAGTTGGGATCTAGAGAGGCTTGCAAACATGCCAGAGCTCCGTAATGGATCTCTGGAGGGAGAACAGTACCTGGAGGAGCTCCAAGTCCCACCTTCTTCATGCGGATCACTAAAGAACAGCTCCCTCCTGCGCCCGCTGTGCCGAGGTTTTGCCTGTAAGCCCCACGCCGCGCTGGGGACAGCGCGGGGTCACAGCGAGCTGCTCCTCTGGGGAGGATGGATCGGGTTTTAGACGTGGTATCTGCTGGGTACGCTGGGAATAAACTGCCCTCCCTAGCGTTTCTTAGGGAGTTTTTCGGCAAGAAGATTTTTTTTTTTTCCACTCTCACAATGATTGTAACAGGATTTTATTCTCCTGCAGCCAGCTGTTAGCAATTAGCAACTTGATCCATTCAGTCCGGGAACGGAGTTTAACACTTTCTTGCCTCTGTGAGGATGTTGCTAATCCTGTTTGTGCTGGTTTCAGGCTTGTGCTGTAGTGTTGGCACTTCCCGTGTACGTGGGCAGGTCATAAAGCAAAGCAGGGGACTCCAGTGCAGCTGAAGGAGCTAGGAAGAAAAGCGAGCTGTCTAGGCAGAAAAAGTCATTAGGAAGACGATTTCCGAGCAGCTTGTACAGAGGCTGGTAGTTGGTGTACTCCTGTCTGTTCTGGCACGTGGAAGTGTGCAGTTGGGAAACCAAGTCTACTACCAGCTGAGATGTGGACTTAGCAAAAACTCAACGTCAGCAGTTGTTCAAACAGTTTCCAACAGGAAGGGCTCCAGAGCGGGGCTGAGGCTCCTCTAAGTACGGGACAGGATCGAAAAGCGTTCTCGGTGCCCTTGCTCGAGGCAGTGACAGCTGCAGGGCACGAACAGATGAGAAGTGACGCGGTTTGCTCCCTGCGTGCGGCTCCTCTCCCGGGACTCCCCCACGGCCTCGGTGGTGGGCCAGGACCAGCCACCGAGGCCCAGCTGCTGGGTCCCCGCGTAGGGCTGACCTGCTGGGAGCATTTCTTCACGGCCACGTACAAAGGGGAGGATTCGTCTCACGTAGCTGTGGCTCCCTGGGGATTTGAGGCTGGTCCGAGCCAGCCCTTTGGGTTCCCTCTGCCATCGCTGCAGAAAGCCGCCTCCTGAGAGGGTTCATCTTGCTTGTCGTGGACACCCTTGGGCACGGGGCTGGAAGCAGAGGTCTCAGGGCCAAATCCAAAGCCAGCATTCGTGGGCACAGAACTGCACAGGTGAGCTCCGGAGCCAGCTCTGAAGCTTTCCTCGTCTCTCCTGGAGAGCAGCCTGGCTTCTGGCCACATCTTCCAGTTTCAGCTGGCAGCTCCCCCCGGCCACACCACTTGTGTGTGACCTGCTGAGCTCCCCGTGCCTGTCATGTCCTGGGGAAGCCCCAGGCCCACGGGGTGCTGGCCGCAGCCAGCAGGGCAGGATGGGGCCGGCACCGCTGCTGCTCCCGCTGGCTGCTGGCGCGGTGCTTGGGCACTTCTGTGACCTACCTTGCTCCCCCCAGTTCCCTCTTCCCTCATGTTAATTTTTACATTCTGATTGCTGTATTCAGGTGGCTAAATGACAACGTGATGGCAATACAATGGGTGTGATTTAGAACATGATCTTTGCAGAGATGGGCATTAAATTACGGTGTTTGTTCTGTACCTGGTCGAATGAGATAATGTTGCTGCTTGTCTTGCACGTCGTATCTGTTACATTGCAGGAATATTGGTGGCTGTTCTCATAACCTGGTAAGAGTTGTGCTAAGTTTGTCATCCTCTTAAAAGGCCAAACCCTTACGCGAAGACCTAGCGCCTCTCCTGCAGCCACTGGAGCCCTGCGGTGGTGGTAGCCTGTCCCAGTGGGGCTGCGGGTGCTGAGCCACAGGATGGGTGCTTCTTCATCCCCACGCTGTACGGCTCCCCCTGGGCGGCTGCCTCCCTGCTACCGAGCCCTTTGCTGGGCTTTTGGATCAGACAGGAGGCCACGGCATTCGAGCACTTAAATCACATCTGGGGTTGCTCTGATTCCTTTTCTGCATCAGCAGCCGTCTCTTGTCCTCACCTGGCAATGTACGATGACTTTTGCTGCTCTTTGGCCACACTTTCTCTTAACCCTGGCTGACCTACAAGGCACGTTCCCAGAGGGTTTTGCTGGGAGCTGCCTGTGTCTGTACATGCGCCTGCTGCCCTCCTGCTGGCCAGGCCCTTCCTAGGCTCTGAGGGCACGGGGCAGCGGGGTGCTCGTCCTCTGCCGCCTGAGGGCTGCCCCGTATGGCTGCCAGCTGCAAAGCCTCCGTCTGGGAAGTCACTGGGGAGATGTCTCCAGGGCACTTTCCTCCTGCAGGGACCCCCTCAGGAGCTCACAGCTCTGTTCCATGGCTGCTCCAGCCCAGGGCCCCAGGGCAAGACCGTCTCCAGCCCAGGCTGTGCCCACAGAGCCCAGGGCCATGGTCAGGGCACCCCATGCTCTCTGCTGGGTTTCCCACCACCTATGTCGGGAAGATGAATAAAGTGAAAGCCTTAAGACCCATGATCTTCTCCTTCCTAAGGCCCTGTGTGAGCACGGTGTCCTCTTGCACACAGCTCTCACCAGTTCCCACTGGGAGCCCTGCGTTGTCAGCTGGGGCACCCTAGCAAACCGCCCGCACAGACGAACATCCAGCTCTGTCTTCAAACTCTGCTGCAAAAACGTCTTCACAAAATCGCCCTCCAGGGAGTTACAGCAAGTCTCTGCTCTATGGCACCTGCAGCTGCACCGTCTGTCGCGGGGTCCCCTCCATGTTGGGGGGAGACCATCACGGATGCACACGCAGCTCGCGAGGGCTCGCCCAGAACCTCTCTCCTGATGGCTGGACCCCGCTGCTGAGACATGGGCTACCTCTCCTCGCCTCTGATTTGCTTTTACACAGCCACCACCTCAGGTTGCATGAGGTCTCAGGATCACAGACCCTTGTTATGGCCGTGGCCAAGGTGCTCCCAGGGGTCCCAAGAGGTGGCTGAAGCAGGAGGTGCCCTGGCAATCATAAGGCCTTCTGCCCGTTGTTCGTAGTGTCAGGGTGCTGGGCACAGCACCTCGGGGCAGCACCCGCCTCGTTGGTTCCCCTCCTCCCCGTTTGGTTTTTCCCAAGAAGGCCCTTAGGTCGGCTGTCGGGCTCGGAGGCGTTTTCTCTGACGGAATCCAGCAGGGACAATGGCCAGTAACAAATCCTTAGGAAAGAGCATAAAACCAGGGCAAGCCGCAGTGATTCTAGCCCTGATTTAGCTCCTGGGGGTCCAGCTGGGGGATTTCTGGAGCCAAAGCTTTTACCTTCGGCTTTAAGAACCCATAGTGCATCTTTGTAGTGAATAAAGCCAATTGTTGTGGTATCCACAGCAACTGAAGGCTGAGACTTGTACAGTTTAATTATGTTGGGTGGAAAAAATACAGCCTTTTGTCACAACTCTGAGCTAATGGCATCTGATGCTCTGTCATTCTTAGATGTGCATTCGCACTGGCATGGTGATGGTCCCTTTCTCTACTGACAAATCCTAACATCCACTTTTGCCTTTTTAATGCCCCTCTGAGGATTTCTAAGCAAATACCTTCTGGCTCTGGCAATTTTTTGTTTATCGTTTTGTTCTGTTTTCTTCTACCATTTCAGTACGAGACAGACCCTCTAGCCTGCCTTCCGTAAAGCAATCTTCCAGGATGGGAACCTCCCGAGGCAGTTTGTAGTGAATGTGGATGCAAAGAATTCGCGTAGCTTCACTGATAACACCTCCAGGAACAGGGGTTGTATCATGGCTTTCCACTGGAATTGCCAGAGTTTAAGCCCTTTGCAGTTTTCCTCATTTCCAAACAGGAAATTAAGTGTACTTGCATGTGTGAGTGCACATGCTTTTTTGGCAGCCACGTAGATGTGAAGGGAGAGATTGTTTTCACCCTGTTTTAGACGTTTATCTTGAGATCGAGTGACAAGTTTCAGAGTGCCTGCTTGGAGCAGGCAGTTGGCGCAGGTGGAAGGGTGCATTTGGATGGATCAGTGCCACTCGGGGAGCCCGGCTGGGCCACGCAGGTTTGCTGTAGAAGCAGCTGCCGGACTCGTGAATATAACGAGGAAAGCAATCAATAAATGGGGGAGAGATGACTTTTCATTGGACTTGTTTAAGAGCAGTCATTGAGTGTGTCCGCACGGTAGATGTGGCAGCCGAGCTGGGTTATGTTAACAGCACCAGAGGTGATGTGGGTAATCAGGCAGCTGTTCGTTCATCAGCGAGCCTCTGATCAGAAGATGGATCAGAGCAGGGTCAGGACGCTTCTGAAGGCATGAAAAATTGCCCAGCCCATCACGAGGCAATGACAATATAGCAAGTCCTGCCTTGGGAGGACTCTCATCTCTCTCTGCTTTGTCTTTCAGAAATGTAGACGGCAGCTGCCACCTGTGAAGGACTCGCGCCCATCCGACCCTGTGCAGCGCCTCCGACTGCTACCATGATCTTCTGCATGCTGCTGTTGGCCTCACTGCCCGAGCCCTCTGGCACCGAAGTCAACCCTGGTAGGGAGCTGCCAGGCTGGGAGGGGACCGTGCCCTCTCACCTTTCATGTCTTCATTCGCAGCCTTTTTTTTTTGCCTCTCATGGTGGATGCACGTAACTGTAATGAACGCACACAGTCACTAATGTAGTCCCTGGGTGCCCGAGATGGGTGGTCTTCCCTGATGGCTGTGCTGGAGAGGAGCACCTGACAGTCCCTGGAGGGCTCAGGCACATGGATATATATTCCTTTCTGCACCCACCTGAGGGTCTGTGCCCTCAGCAAGCCTGCTTGGAGCTCTGGGCCTCTCTTCATCTCTTTGGCCATGTGGCCTGCAGAAGAAACCTGGCTCTAGAGTGGCTCAGAGAGCCTTTGCTTGCTGTGGAAAACAAATTACCAGTTAGCAAACCATAAACCACAGCTCTCCAGCCAGCAAGCAGAGTTCTGGGGAGAGAGATGTGGAAGGAAAGGTTTAAAAACCTTACCTGGCTCAAAGCAAGGCTAGAGACAGGGTTACAAGCCTACGAGCCCTTGGGGAGGGAATGCCTTGTTGTCCTACAGCATGGAGCAAGCTGGAAGTCTGACAGAGATGAGTAAGATAACGGTCTGCAATATATTGCGAAAATCACAATAATGAGGTGGTTTCAGCCAGAGACAGTCTGAAATAATGATTGTAGGCCTTTTTCAGCTTGTCCCAAGGTGTGGCGAGACAGCAGTGCTACCCTGAGGGGCTTGGTTTGCCCTGCTGCGTCTGGCTCTGCTTGAAGTCCTGTGACTGTGTCTGGCTCTGGCTGCTCTGGCCTGTGGATGTTCCCGGCAGCTTGAGGTCACTGCCACTGAACAGAAGTGACGCGAAGCCCGTGAGGAAGCTCGGCAGGCATTGCTGTGCCTCCCTCTAATGCCCAGCTTTGAGCAGTGGTTGCCAGCTGGTTCCGATGGTTAAAACTAGTGGAAGAACAGGACAGGGAAGACAGCAGCCAGAGGGTCAATCACGTGCAGATCCCTTTTGGCGGTAGCAAGTGCAGAAGTCAGCGCACCCAAAGGTGCAGGAATAGCTCTCCCACCGCAGGACCTGGCTGGTCGAGTGGGCTCTGAGCACCAGGCTGTGGTACCACCCTCTCGCAGTAATTTCTTTCACTGAGAAATGAGCACGTGGCTTTGCTGGTTCTCAGTTCTGGCTGTGGCTTCCTCCAGCAGCTTTGCTTTCTCAGCTCCCCCAGCTGTTCAGCTGCCTCTGTCCCAAGGGCTGTGCCCTGTTGTTCCCACCCAGACGCACAGCCCAAATGATGCCTCTTCCTTGTGATGCCCTGATCTGTTCCAGGAGCTCTCTGAAGCCTCTCCAGACTGGCTGCAGGCCTGTAAGCGATGCAGGTGCCTTCTGAACCAAAGGGGCTGCTTTGTGGATGATGCCAGACCTGTTTGGGAAGGATCCTGTGTAGTCCTTTTGCCATCAGATGTTTGACCTCACTATAAGAGATGTGAGCTGTGACGTTTTTCTCACCCTCTGGGTGTCTATCTGCGTGGCAGGCAGGTGTGTCCCCGGGTGCATAGTAAGGAGTCGGAGAAGTCTGAGCAGGAGTCTGATAGGATGCGCATTTTGGTGAGAGCTTTCTGCTGCTGTGAATCGCAGCCGCCTGTAGAGCACATCCCTCAATGCCAGGGCCGCTCTGGCTTCCATCTGCCAGCCCAGGATGTGTGAGCGAGTGAGTTTTGTTCAGGACTGCGATAACTCCCAGTCTCCAAGAGTCCCTGCCTGGCTCTCCGTGTGGCATTGGTGTAGGGGCTGCTCTCCTTAACAAAGGTGAGACCAGAGAGGACTCCCACTGCAGAATCACAAAAGCCCTTTCTGCTTTCAGGTGACAATTCTGCCCTTTTGGGAACTCTCTAGGTACTCACCAGTCAGCAGCCTACTAGCTTTCCAGCAATGGATTGGATTGTACTGGTCTATGGTGGGACAGGTCAGAGTTAAGCCAGGTGAGGCCAGGCTGGTTTACTGAACTTACTGTTTAGCATCAGAGCAGGGTCAGCGCCTTGGGTTGGTTTTAGCAGCCACAGTCATCGTGCCTGAGTGTCGGGACTGACCGCAGCCAGAGACCAAAACCTTCAAAACCTTCTAGTGATTTCTTCTGTAAACGGGCCTTCTACGAAACCTCAGACAGGTTCAATCATTGATCCTCAGATGGATCGATGTTCAGGGTAGACCAGAGGCCTACCCAGCTCGGTGTCCTGATTCCAGCAGGATCCCATCCTGGCTGGTTCTGGATGAGTGCACAGGGTGCTTCCCCCAGCTACCCTCTCAGCTGACTGCAGCGAGCTGCTTCGGAGCTTTCTGAGCTAGCACCGTGTGTGTTTCCGTTTGGTAGCTGTTAGTGCATGTTGACTCTGTGAGTTTAGCCGATTTTTGAAGCCATGTGAAACTTTGGCATTCGTAGTGTTTAGCAGATTAAGGGTGCATATGTTGGTTTTGAACTCAGCTACCTGATCTTTTGATGCCTCCTAGTTCTGAGATTTTGAGAGGCGGCAAGGGATTGTTCAGGATGTAAATGATCTTTGTCATACGTTAGTAATTTATTCTGTCATGAGTCTGTTGATCCTTCCTTGTGCATCATCTATGTTGCTTTCTTTACCTTTTGATGGGAAAAGGAAGCTATATTCCATAGCTGACCAGCATCTGACCATGCATGCAGACAGCTGGGTAATGGTGTGCTCTGGTTTTTGCATTCTCTGTTTGATTTTATGTGCATTCAGCTGCTCATAGAATGGTCTCCTTCCTCTGCATGGTAACCCACGTATCCTGAAGGAGCTGTTTTGGAGTCTTAGTTGTGTCTGTACATTTAAGTTGTTCTTCACCTAGTTCTTGCACTGTTTTACTGCAGTCAGACAGTACCCTGGGAGCTTTCTTCTGTCAGTTGGAATCTTCTTATATTAAATAATCTGAGGTCATCAGCAAACATTGTCATCTCACCATCCATCTCCTCTACAAAATTATTTAATAACATATCAAGATTATTGAATAACCGCACACGTGCATTGATGCTGTGCCTGACAGCAGCTGCAGCCCAACCCTATCGCGGTAACCTCTGTGCACAGGCATTTCTGCATTAAATCTGGCAGGTAAATTCAGCCTGCATTTCTTCTGCATGGTGGTAATGGAAAGGTGGGTTTCAGGCTTGTGTCTTGTCTCGTAGCTTCAGAACCCAGTGAACAGCCCTACCCAGGCTTGGTGTAAGGGCAGCGGTCATGAGAAACGGAAACGAGGACACCCGAGGCAGTGCCCTCCCCGAGGGAAGGGCAGGCAGAGCTGCTGACGTGGCAGCAGGCAGCGTGGCCGTGGGGATGTGCTGAGGATGCAGCCGGCACGCGTCCTGCTCTGGAGAGGCTGCAGCATGTGCTGTCACTTGCCTGTGTCACGCCAGGCAAGGGGAAGAGCTGGGGCTGCTGCGAGCTCAGGGCACAAAGACCGATGCTGTATAAGAGGGCGCGTTTCCTTCTCTTCTGGGACTTGTCAGTGACTGTGTTTTTGCCTTTAATTGTTTCATGATTTAATCCCATATAACTTCTTTAATCTACTGTTGATGTCAGTCTGACAAAAATATCTTGCTTGCCTGTTTTGAATACTGAGCCTTAATGAATACATTAAGACTGAGTTTTCCGAAGCATCTCTAATATTCCAAAACATATTTAAAACATGACATCAGAGGGGAGGGCTTGGCCCGCATAGATTTGTGAGCTACGTCTGCACTGTCCTTGGTGGATTGAGCTGTGTTGAGCATGCAGAACCCTGTGGCTTGAGGCAGTTGTCTGTACACCTTGGAGGCACCAAGCTGGAGTGAGAAGCATGCCTGGAGAGAAATGCTTGCTCCGCTCATGGCTAGAGGCAGGGGCAGACCAGGGTGGAGCAGTGTGGATGATCAGGGGCTTCACTCAAATGTAAGCTCTAACCCACAGTGACACAACGGTGCGGATGTTTCCATAAGCTGGAGTTGTTTGGTCACCTGTGATAGGTGCTCTTTAACTTCTCACTTATGGTGAGAATAATAACAGTTGTTCTTATTGATTGCAAGTCAAGCATCTGGGTTACTCCAGAGGAAGCAGCAAAAACTTTAACAATTACTTCCTTTTTATGTTGCACCGTTATTCCTATATAATGTTTCATTGTAGAATAGCTCCATGCAACCAGTAAGACTAGTATGGGTTTGGATTTCTTGTTCTTAAAATGCTTCTTTGTAAAGTTTTTGCTGTGCCAGAACTCTGCTGAATGACACTAACTCTGAGTGTATTTCATTACACATAATTTTAGTTTATAGCAATTATGAAGTATTTCATCCTTTTTATTTGCATTCTAACTTTATCGTTACCACGTTTATTCCCTAGGCATGATAGTCTTTTAATTAAACTTGTCTGGTGATTTAAAAAGAGTTGGTACTGATTCTTACTTGCTTTTGTTCCCATTTTCAGCTATATGCCGTTACCCTTTGGGAATGCATGAAGGGACGATAAGGGATGAAGACATCACTGCTTCCAGCCAGTGGTATGATTCCACAGGACCCCAGTATGCACGGTAGGTTAATCCCTGACAAAACGTGTAACTTAAAAAAAAATGAAATGTTTTTAGATATCCGATATGATTGAGAAATAAGCTTTTGCTTACCTTCACCCTTGAAGTACTGCATTGCTGCAACGCATAAAATTCTGACTCAATATTAAGAGTTGTCCCCATGAGAGTGAAGTGGTAGAGCTGTCAGAAAGGTGGTGATGTCTTGGTGTTTGGAGAATTGCGGGATTTGGCTGTACAAGGCTTTGAGCAGCACAAGGGAGTTAACCCTGCTGTGAGCAGGAGATTGGACTAGATTTCCAAAGGTTGCTTCCAACCCTGGTCTTCCTGTAGTTCTATGAATAAATCTCTAATGGATCTGTGAAGTAAAGGTCAGCTAGGAAGAGTGCTCCTGGGACTCTTCCTGAGCGTTTGAAGCTAAATCATTGGAAATCATTAATGAGGATGGACTTTTCAACTGAATCCTATTGAAGAAATGGGCTGTGTCCACTTTGACCCAAAAACCTGGAAATCATAGAGTTGGAGAACTGTTAAAAAAGCAGCTTCAGAATTTTCTTTCAAGGTCAAGCAATACTACGGTCTTTTTCATGAAGTCAGCTTTTCGTTTTTGTTGTTTCGTTTCTCTTGAAGCTACTAACTGATGATTTTCAAAATATTTACAAACCGAAGTTTCCTTAGACTTGGTTTTTTTTTTGATGATATCAAACATTCCTTTAGTTTCTAAGCGAGTCAGATAGGAATTTCAGGTAAACTACAATGCGTGCATTTTTACAAAGAATTTGGGCCATCAAAAATCATAAAACTCTCCTAATGCTTGATTTTGTTGTTAGTCTGTGGTAGATCAAAGATTTACATGTCACGTGTGTTAATGGAGTTCTAACAAGCCCCTGGGCCTGAAACCCAGGAGATACATTTAGTTCTCTGAAGTATGGCTTATCCCTAGCTCTGCAAATACCTGAGGCAGCACTTACCATCTGCTACCATCATCTGTTTGTTAGGGCAGCTGGGCGTCCACAGAGTGCAGACATGAAGACATCCCGTAGCTGACTTAATTTTGTTAGAGATCATAGCCGTCCTACGCAGATGTCTGCCCCTGTCATTTCACAATCACCTTCATGCCTTTCGTGTAACTTGTTTTACTTGCCACATCTTGGAAGAAAGTCTTGCACAAGCAGCACATTGTTGACCAACCTGAGACAAAAGTCTTTGCTCTAGCCTGTACCTTGACCTCCAGTGTCTCCTGCTGGGCACTTCTTTCCTTGATGCATGAGGGCTGACAGCACTCAGCGATCCCGTCAAGTAGAGCTGGGATGGCTGTCAGAAAGACAAGGACCTTTCAAGGGCTTCCCATTTGCTAGAAAATCTGTTGTGGAAGATACCACAGCCATCTTGTTTCCAGATAAGTTTTCCACATTTAAATCTTTCACCATCGTCTGGCTTGCACAGCTCAGCCTAGAGAAGCCTAGGTAAGGCAGAGTTTTCTTTAGTGGCTCCACCTACTGATTGCTAGAGCACCCTTCTTGGCATGCAGTCTCCAAGGACAAAAACCTGAAGCTCTGCATCTGGTGCCACAATGTTCAACTCCTAACCAGACGGTTCCGCATCATGTCACTGGCAGTGTCCTCTGCTAGCAAGTCTGATGAATGAAAGAAATGTGAAAGACGTTTTGAGATGACCCAGAAAAGTTTGTAAATGGGCAGAGCTTTTCTTTCTAAAATGTTTAAGATAGCTCCTCTTCGTGCTTGTTAGAGCTGTAGCAGGAGGTCGAACAGAGGTTGAGGCTATACTGTGTAAGATGTAGAAGCAAGGATGCACTTTCCAGGCATGATGCTAAAAAGCAAGCAATATGCAGTTTCCTACTGAGTAACGTAGTTGTTTCTGATCAGCATTAAAGCATTGCTTTTGGGAAAGAAATGACTTTATAGTTAAGGAGACGTAACTAAATCCAAGGGAGTTGATCTGAACAGTGCAAAACTGGCTACAGCATTCTGATAAGTCTCAATAGACAATCAGCCCAACAGGGAGAGGTGTTTGGTAGCCAACTATCATCTCACTTGCTAATAGGCCTCTTTCACCCAGTTCTCACAGTTTCAAGGTGTCTCCGAAGCTACTGGGAAGGATGGGTCCTTGGAAGTCAAGTTTTTTTAATGTGCGTGTTTTCCCCCAGGTTACAAAGGGAAGAGGGGGATGGAGCCTGGTGCCCAGCTGGCTTGCTGCAACCAGAAGACGTACAGTTCCTCCAGATTGACCTGCATAAGCTCTTTTTCATCACCTTGATTGGGACTCAGGGACGGCATGCCCGTGCCACGGGCAAAGAATTCGCCCGTGCTTACCGAATTGACTATAGCCGCAATGGAGAGCGCTGGATCTCCTGGAAGGATCGTCAGGGCAGGAAGGTGGGTGTAGTAGGAACTGAATCGTGGAGCATGCAGAATTCAAGTCAAGTCTCTATGAATTAGACTGCAGAAGGCATGTCCTCTGTTTCTTGCCTGGTGCATCCTACTTTCTTCTGACTCTTCCCTGTTTATCATCAGGCATTCAGTGTCCTCTGTCTTACTCCTGTGTTTGCTATGATGTTGGACTGTTATTCCCCTGACCTGCTTCCCTAAATCACAGCCGTTGCCTTGACTAAAAACTGTGGCTTTTTGCTACCTTTCTGTCCATAGTCAAAACGTTATGTGAATGTCCCTCTGCCAGCTGGACACTCACCTTTAAATTGGAAGCTGCAAAGCAGATTTCTGTTTTGTGATTAAAAAAGAAAGGGAGGTGGCAGAGAAAGGAGATAAGGATCTGGATGTCTGGTAGCAGTGTTTAATGTAGGGAGCTATGGGGAGGAAGAATTATAGAGGGTAGGAAACGTACTCAGCACGCATACCCAAAGGGGCTTCTCTGCAGCAGTCTCCTGCTATCTGCAGACTCAAGCACACGGTGCAGCACTAGCAGCACTCTGGTCATGTTCATAAGCCTTCCTTAAACTTCCTGGGAAGGAATAAGCTTGTCTGAGTTGGATCACCCTGCTTCAAGCTGGCTTGAAAAACCCTGCCTCAGGAGGCTGAAGACCTAAGCCAGATTAGAAAGGTAGCGGGTACAGTGATATTTCTAGCACTGGGGTTGCTTTGGAAGTCACAGCGGGGTCTGTATTTAATGCCAGAGATCGTATTAGGTACTAATACCTAGTAGTATTAGTAAAGACCTTTGGCTTTTAATATTACTTGCCCGTCCCTCAGACTTCGTGTGCTATAAATGCTCTGTTTGTAGGCTGGAAAGAGAAGTTCAAGCGCTGTGGGGGTCACTGTTCTTCACTGGTATGTTGTTAGGTGAAGTCTGCGTCTCGAGTAGCACCAGAGTTCAGTTGGTCACAATGTCCACAAGCAGCTAAATGCCCCTTTCTCCCCATCCCAGTCCTGTGAAGGGCAGTGTTCTCAGGCACTCACGTCTGTGTTAGTGTGGTCAGTTATTTGCAAGATCTCCCTCTTAACTCATAATAAGGTAATGAGCATGTATGAGCTGTGTGTGATACTATAATCTAAACTATCCCCTATTCCATTCTGTGTATGTGTAAGTCCACGTATATTCTGTCACTGTGTGCACGTGTTCTCCATCGTGAGACCTAGAAGTTGTCCCTCCTGGTGTCCTTAGAGAAGATGCTTCTGTTCCTCTGCTCCTGTTGTTCTGGGCATGATGTGCACAATGGTGTTTTACTCCTGCCATTTCAGCTCCTCTGAAAAATGACTTTCTGTAAAACATGTACTTTTCAAAATGTGTCAACAGTAAGGGGCATAGTCCATTAGTGAAACCCTTTTTCAAAAGCAGTGTGGTCTGGTCAAATCATTTGGTAAAAATGTCCTGTAAAATCATTCAAGCCTTGCAGTGACATGTAGATGTAGGTGCAAGATCCTGGTATACTTGTTTGTGTGCATTAAAAAGGCCTCTTCCAGTTCTGCAGTTGATAGATGCCCAGTCACTGGGATTTTGGACTGCGATTATGTGAGCCTGTCTTGGCATGTTTCTGTCCAAGGAGGTCAAATGAATGGTTTTGATCTCTAAATAAATAAAAATAAAAATACACGCACACAGAAATACCAGCCTTCTCTGGGCTGCTGAGTTTCGGACTTCGCAGGATGTTGGGTCATCAGACATGTAGCATGTGCTGCTCCTCACCAGGAGTCGCTTCCAGCTCTGGTTTGCTCAGTAAAGGCAAACGTTCAAGCTGCTGTCCCCTTGTCTCTGGCACCAGCTAAGGATGGTGCTCTCCAGTGGCACTGATGCTGCAACACTGTGGGATCCTGGTCCCTCACTGACTTGTGGCATCAGCCACGTGTGGAGGTTTGCCTGCAGCACCGCTCCTTCCCGATACTGTTGGGAGCATTGGTCGGCACCAGCAGCAGCTGGGGCTGGAGACAGGTGTTGAGTTTGTCCACAGGCAGCTTGTCACCGTGTGCTCAGCAACCTAATGGCAGCTTGTGGAGGTGCTGTGCAAAATGCATCTTGTCTTCTGCTTCTCTCAGAAGATGTCCATACAGGGCAGGCAAAAATGTCATTTTTTCCCTGCTATGCAGTTGGTTCCTGAAGACAAGGATTATTTATGTCCCTGGTTCATTGGAAGAAGTCATGGGTGTTTCTCCTAGGAAGAGGGATGGTAAGAGGCTGCAGATTCAGAGCCTGTTGAGGAGTCTCAAGAAACAAACTTTTTGACTGTCCTTTACCGAAGAAGAGTTAGTATAGCTCAGTTGGAAGGGACCTACAAAAATCACCAGGTCCCACTGCCTCACCACTTCAGGACTGACCAAAAGTACAAGCGTGTTACTGCGGGCGTTACCCAGCTGCCTCTTGAGCCCTGACAGGTTTGGAGGCCCTGATTGCCTCTCTGGGAAGCCTGTCCGGTGTTTGACCACCCTCACAGTAAATAAACTTGTCCGAGCGTCCAGTCTGACCCTCTCCTGGCACAGCTTTGTGCTGTTCCCACGTGTCCCATCATCGGTGACGGGAGAGCAGGGACCAGCACCTGCCTCTGTGCTTCCCTCAGAGCAGTGAGGCCTCCTCTCGGCCTCCTTTTCTCCGGACTAGATGGCCCAAGTGTCTCAGCCTCTCCTCTTGGCCATGCTTTCCGTCCCTTTTCCCAACTCTGTTGTCCTTTTCTGGATGCATTCAAGTTTCTTAACATCCATTCCGCGTTGTGGAGAACATGTCACGTTGTGCAGACCTGCACTCAGTGTTCAGGCTGAGGCCGCAGCAGTGCTAGGCCTGGTGGGAGTCACCTTGTTTGACCGGCTGGCTAAGCTGTGGTGAATGCACCCCAAAATGCGGTTTGCCTGCTGGCACACTGCCTGCTGGGCACGCTGCGGGCTCACGTTGAGCCTGCTGGCACCAGCACCCCCGCTCCCTTTCTGCAGGGCTGCTCTCCAGCCACTCGTCTCCCAGCCCGTCCCTTTGCCTGGCATTGCTCAGTCCCAAGTGCAGAACCCAGCATTTACCCTTGCCTAATTCTGTGTTGCTGATGATTGCACGATGCTTCAGTCTATCTAGGTGTCTCCTGTCCCTTAAGAGAGTCAGCTTCTGGTTTTGTTTGGTCAGCTGCTGGGACGGTGCAGCTTTGCAGGCCTGTACAACGAGGTGCAGGAAACTTTCCCAGCTCTCCTGGTGCAGTTCAGAGGACCCCCAGAGGTGACCTCCTCTCCATTTCAGCAGCCTTTCTGTGCTGTAATCCTGGCTCATCTTCAGAGAGATGCAGCCTTCTGAGCGGCTTCCTTTTGTGGTACCATAAGTTCTCCTGCTTCTCAGTGTGCTCATGAGTCACCCTTATTCTCTGGAGATCTTCCCTGTGAAGGGGAAGCCACTTTTCTGCTCCCTTATTGGCCTCCCTCGTCTTTTAAGTTGCCCGTACACCGGCAGTTGCAATCCATGTAGTCTTCTGAGCAACCTCAGCCTCTGCTTCATCCTTCCCACGAGTAGTATCTTTGGACAGGAGCCCCCACGCTTGTTGCTCACTCTTGATGTCAAAAGTGTTTTTATCCTGTCTCTGTAGGTCCAGACCCTTCCAAAATCCCTTAGGCACTTTGTGCCCACCACCAGCAGGGAGGATGGCTGCTTCAGCTGTTTCCACTCGCTGACTGCCAGAACGAGCAGGGGACCCTTCCCAGAACTGCAGTGAGGCTGAGGGGAAGGGGAGGTAAAAGTTCCTGACGTATCAGGCCACAGTTCAGCAGGATGGGGTGATTATGGCAGTGCTGTGGGAACTTTCGTCCACCAGCTGCTGCGGCACCTCTGAAATTTTGTTGGCTTGTACAGTGTTTCATAGAGGGTCCTGATGTCCTTTTTCTGCCAGGTAACTAGCGATGAGGGAAAGAGAGGCTATGAACTAGTAACTCTGAAGGTCTCTGCAGCATATGGTCCACATGTGCATTCATCTCCCACCTGCCTTTCTCCTCTCCCCAGAGTACTGCCTGGGTAGGAGAGGGGAGCAGCAGCAGCCGCCCCTCTGCAGGTACTGTGTGGGAAATCTCTCCGGTCTGAAGTGATGGGGTGCAGTTACACCCCTGTACACATGAATCGCACAACAGGGAGAAGTTACTGATAAGGACTTCTCTTCTCCAGGTGATCCAAGGCAACATTGATACGTATGACGTGGTCCTGAAAGATCTTCGGCCTCCCATCATTGCTCGCTTTATCCGGGTGATCCCTGTGACAGAGCTGCCGATGACTGTCTGTATGAGGGTGGAGCTGTACGGCTGTGTCTGGTACGGTAAGTAGCAATTCCCATGCCTGCCACAGGACAGTAGTCCTTGCACAACGCTGTCTGGGGCTCACCTGTGTCCCCAAGTATGCAGAGGGAATTCCAGGCCCACCGAACTGCTTCTGTTGGTCCACATCATAAATGAAAGGATCATGTGGACAGAGATGATGGAAGGCTGCTGCTGCTGTGTTTCTGAGGTATATGGCCTTCTCTTTTAGATGGTTTGGCATCCTATAGCATTCCTGAAGGAGGGACAATAGCGGCTCCTGGCTTCCCCATCGTTTATCTGAATGACTCGACCTATGATGGCTACCAGGAGCGCAGGTGGGAGAAGTCGTCCTGTTCTCTCTCGGTCACTGTGCAAATTCTCTATTCTTACGTACCTTTTCATTAGTGTCTTGTATCCCCAACTCTTCTTTGGTGAGACCTCTCTGGCTGCAAGCTAGCCTCTTAATTCTCCAAAGCATTTGCTGTTTCAGTGGCTTTGTTGTTCCAGGTCCTTTGACGTGTTGTTAGTTGCTATTTTAAAGGAGGGCATGGGCTCATGATGTGACAGATTCATTCCCCCCAGCTGGCAAGGGCTGGCAGGAAACAAACTTTTGTTTTTGGAAATTGTTGGTGCTTCTCTTCAAAAGGAAGTCTGTCATTATACAGCTTGGTGCTGTCTTTGTTCATGGCTTCTATTTTTGTGCGGTGTGATGTGATGAGACAGTCCTGATGTATGGGATTGCCTTAAAGCCCTCATCACTCTTGGTCTCTAATTGTGACTATATTCAGTGCACTGATTTCTTTATTGGGTCAGGTGTAGCTTTAAGCTGTCTTTGATACTGCAGATCATAAGGTGCTGCTACTGTTCTGTTGCCCCAGATTGGAGTGGAAGAGCTGGCTGGACCTTCAGCCCATGTAGTCCCAGTGTCCCTGGAGCAGATGAAGGTCCTTCCCCTCTCCATTGCTTTTGTTGCTTCTGGAGTTTGGTATCTGAAGTGCATTCTCCAGCCGACTGCATCTTAAACTGTTGCAGGAGGTCTTCAGGGTAAACTGGGCATCTGAGAAAATGCTCAGCACTTGAACTCTAGGCTTGCACTTGATAACTCTGAGCTTCTGGACAGATTTCAGACACTGTTTTTGAAAAGAAAGCTCTGATGGACTTGAAACAACTTGGAAAGCTGCATCACTCCCTGCAAGAAGCTTCAAGTCAGCAGAGATACCGCTGCCAAAGTGGTCTGAGAGGAAGGTGCCCGATTAATCACTGTAGAGATTTCTTGGGTATGATGCTTTTCCAAATTGGAGTCAAAAAGACTAAAATAACTGGATTTCGACAGCTCATTACAAGGACCATTAATTTTTCATATCATTGAGATTAATTAGATAGGGTGGTGTGTAACTAATGTTTTGAGGTGACTATGGTTTAACCAACAGTTAACTTCTGTGGAAAGAGTTCATTAACAGTCGGAATATGAAATATTAAATAACTTTCAGACATTGTGCAACCACTTTATTTGTTGTAAATGGATTTGAATGTGTTTAGATGGCTTGAAACCTCAGATAGACTTGGGCATGGGTCTCCTCTTGAGGCAGCATATCCCTGCTTGTGCAAGAGTGTGCCTAATAGGTGACTTCAGTGACCTGTTGTCATCCATTGATTTTTAAGGTGCTTATATTCCAAGTCCTATTTCATATTTCATTAACTTCCATGAAAGTTTTTACTAATGCCTAAAATTCCTTATGCTTAGAGGTAATTTCTAAGTTATTTGTGTTCTATTATGCTTGGGATTAAAATATGGGTTTAAAAAGTACATTCTTCATGAGTGAAGGATGTTGCAAGATACCAAGTAACTACGTTTGAAAGTATCAGATACTAACCCGCACTGAGATAGCGGGAGGTTAGATATAAAAGAAAAGGTGGGTTTACAGGTGCAGAAAGAAGTAGGTGTTGCACTTAGCTGTCCTGCTCTAACTTAGGAAAATGAGTTTGTTGGGGAATGTCAGGAAGCTCTAAAAGCAGGCACAAAACCCAACGTGCTAAGCGAGGAGTCGTTAGGGCTAGTTGAACTCTAGGTTGCGTGCCTGCCTAGTCTGGAAGCAGGAGTCCACCTTTTCCAACTGTTAGTCCTGCTTTGGAGTTCACAAGGTATGCATGCCTATGCAAATCCCTCTGATTTGAGGGCACACCTGGAATGGGCTTGGGGACCTTCAGCTTATTCAGCTTCAGCATATGCAGCAGCAGCCCAGGTTACGAAGACTGCCCAGAGGAGCTGAATGAAACAAGCCCAGGGAGCAAGCTCGGGCACTAGTACTGCTGAACTCTTTGTGCTTAAGACAAGGGATGTACCAGGAATAACTGCCGAAAGGCAGATGGATCAGGAGTGTTCCACATCTGGCATCTTTTACTCTGTACAGCTTCTCAGCACTGTCCCAGTGGGCTTCGCAATCTCAGATAGGAAGTGAAATGAGGTAGGGTCCTGGGAGAAGAATCTTAATAGCTTTGCAAGTGGGGCCAATAACGCTCTCCTCTTGTACAAGCAGCAATGCCAGAAATAATCCCAGTTACAATTGGCTGTGGCTGGGTGAGCTACCCATGGTCTCATTGCTGTTTTCTGCTTTTCTGTGCCTGTCTGCAAAACTTTCCCCCATGATTTCCCCACGGTAGGGAACTGGTTTCTTCCCATGCAGCTCCATGGTAAAATGCTGCAAGTAAAAGTTGCTGCTTGGAGAACATACGCCATCGCTGTCTGTGGTCTCTGTTCTCCTTCTTGAGAAACTCTGTTTGTAGCTGGGCTTTTCTGTCAGTGCTTGGTATCAGTGCACAGACTCCTGCCTCTTCCAGAGCAGAGGAGGCTTTTAAAAGCCCAGTCTGAACAGAATAAATGTGATGTTGCCTGATAATAGGGAACCAGTTCTTGTCCAGGATGTGTGAAGAGTAAACGAACAAATGTTCTGGTGCCAGCTGAAGGACCCAAGTGCTTTCCCTCTGAGCTCTCCCAGCTGGGGTCTATGTAACTGTTGGCTCTTTCCTGCTAGGCACTTGTACGGCGGCCTGGGCCAGCTGACGGACGGTGTGCTGGGACTGGATGACTTCACGCAGAGCCACCAGTACCGTGTGTGGCCAGGCTATGACTATGTTGGCTGGAAGAACGAGAGCTTCAGCACGGGCTCTGTTGAAATGGAGTTTCAGTTTGACCGACCACGGAACTTCACCTCCATGAAGGTATTCAGCGTTGTCCCTCTGCAGCAGCCTGGGGTGGGCTTTGGGTCTGGGCACTTCCAGGTTACCCCTCTGGGCTCTGTCCCCAAATCCAGAGGATATAAGGTGCCCAACAGACAGCAGAAACTACCAGAGTCAAAATTTGTGCAGGAGATATCCCAGTTTTGCTGGTATAGGTAGGTGAAGCAGTGGAATGCTTGCCTCTCCGGAGCTTGGGCACTCTCCTTTCAGTATTTGGCTTGAATAACTAAGGAATAAAAAGCAGACACCTGAAGCAGTGTTTAGGCAGCCCCTGTTGGCAATTAAGATGAATTTAGGATGCAAGCTGCTTACTGTCTAAGGCCTGCCTGACCCTTGAGGTAAAGGAAGATGGTTGTGTTTCCATTTTCACCAAAAACTTCTCTGGACACCTCGGTCTGCACCTGTGCTGCGAGAACTTACTTAAAACACACAGAGGAGAAGGGTGAGCTGAACTTTTAAAGTCTGTAGTAAACAGCAGAATCTCTTTAAAAGGATCAGTGGCTTTTCTTGTAAAGATTTCAAATGAAGGAGAACCCACCACATCCTTAAGTAAATTGTTTTGGTGGTTACTTACCCTGGTTTTATTTTGTCTATTTTTAACTTGCAACCCCTGGCTCTTAGCCTGCTTTTGCTGGCAAAAAGTAGGAATCCTGCCTTCTCAGAAACTTTTTTGCTTCTATACTGTGACTAAATCACTTTCTTAATATTTGCTTCAGTAAACTAAATTGGCTGAACTTCTCAATGTCCTGTGAGATCCAAGATCACTTTGGTAGCTATCTTCCAATCTTTTGTTTGCCAGTACTCCTTTGGAGGTATAGAAACTGGAACTGGATGCAAGTTTTTCATCAAACTACATAAAAGAATGGTACCAATTTCCTGGCCTTGGACAATTCTTCTTTGTTTATGAATCTTGTGATCATATTAGTCCTCTTAGCCAAAGGGTAAGGAGCCAATGTTCATTAAGACTTTGGTATCGTGCTTAAAGTCAGTTCAAAGTTACTGGCTTCCAGTGCAGAAAGCATTACTTACATTTTGTTCTGGAGTTCACTGCCTTGAAATGAACCAGTCCAGCAAACCCAGACCATTGTTCAATTTAGTTTGAGGAAGCTGTTTGACTTTTGCAATTCTTTTTCTCATTTCACTTAATTTATTGTTGGTGATTGTGCTCCTTCTTTCAGGTCATTCAAAAAAGTAGTGAATAACCTCGAGTGAGGAATACCTTCCTACTAGCAAAACACCTAGAAAAGAGTCATTTGTGCCTTTTACATTATAAGACTTACTAGTTGACAAATTTTGGTCAAATTAATATAATTCATGAGTTCATATTATGCTAATCGGAGTCGGGTGTTCTGTTGAGTAAATCAGATGCCTTATAAAGATCTTTCATGTAAATGCAGTGATCCTGATCAACCAAACACATAAGCTCATAAAAATAGTTACTTCATTTAGTATTTCATTATAAAACTATTGATTAGCATAAATTATTCTTCCTTCATTATTGAATGTGAGCTGTTCAGCTGTGCATTTATTTTGCACAGACTAGATGGTCTGTAAATGCTTTTTTTTGTGTTATATCTTGATATCTGTTAGCTTCATTCCAGTCTTCTGAACTTCCCCAATATCCAAGAAAGTACTAAAAATAAATGTTAGCAAATATTGCAACTGCATTGCAAACTACTTAGGCTTGCATATTATAAAATTGGACTTCAGTAGGTGGTGTTTGGAATAGAAAGTGTCTCTGTATCAGTCCAAGACATGAATGTATCCAACTCCCATCCAAATATGGCACAGACGGTATATTGCAGACGTCAGGCTTTCCTGCCTCGTTATGGATGACTATATCTCCATATTGAATAATGTTGTCTAAGCTTCATCTGTTCTTAATTATGCTCAAATACCCTTCTTTTGTCTTCTCCCTGCTCACTAGGCCTGTTGTCCTCATTACTGCTTCACTGTTATTCACTGCAAGATTTCAGAGGCCAAGCAATTAATAGGGTTCAGAGCTGCATTCAGTTTGGAAACTGTTGTTGTCGCAGTTGCAAATACTCCACAGTCATTAGGAAATAATTTCTGGAGTCGCTAGGGAGGTTCAGACCACCGTGGCTACGAAAACAGAGGAGCAGGCTGAGGGGCACTGACGGCTTCAAGGATCATCTTATACCTTTGGTTCCTGGTCACTGGCTGCAGTGCCAAATACAGTGGTCCAGGGCTTCAGGATTGCATGGCAGAACTTAAACTGTTGTATTTATGTATTTGAAAAGGGGCAGGGCAATATTTGCATAACTGTTAGGCAGTGTAACAGCGTAAAGGATCCTTACAAGCCTCGTCTCTTTGCAAAGCCCACTTCCTTGGAAGTGCCAGAGACCTGGGAGGGTGCCACGTGTTTGCTGAGTGGTCTGCAGTGCTGCAGCCCGGGGAGGTGGAGATGTCACTTGTGCTGGAGCCTCTTGGTTTGGGTGCAGCCCAGGAGCAGGACAGGGAGAAAGTGCTGCCAGCTCCAGGGAGGGTAAGGCAAACCTCCCAAATACAGATCTGTGAAGTCAGCTCAAAAGCAGTTTGCAAGCTGCTTAGTCTGAAAGCTGAGAGTGTGGAGCCGTAACTCAGAGACAGGAGAGGACGTCTATGTTTCACTGCATTGTTAGCTTGGCAGCACAGTGATGGTGGTTTAAATTCCAGCATCGTTGACTAAACTAGTGGAGTCAGTGCGGCAAGGACAACCTGACGGTGTACTGAGTCACCAGGAGAGGTTGATGGATGCAGGCTTACGTGACGGTATAAAGAAAACGCAGATCCTCAGTTGTCTTCAAGGTGCAACCACAGCAGAAGCCCTGTATGTCAGGGGAACCTTCTTCTCAAGGTTGCACGTATTGCTTGTTTATTTTTTGGAAGAGATTTCTTAGACTGCGGAAGCTGGAGGCTTTCTGAAAGAGGCTCGAGTCCAGGTACATTTTTCTCTTCCCTTGTAGGATCAAGGAGAATTGATCTGATGCTTTAGATGAGTACAGGGTTTGTTTGATCGATTTTTATATGGGCCATTTGAAGAGCATGCCAAAATGTTACCGTTGTTGTTTTTGTGTGTACAGCTAACAGCTATTTCAGAATCACTTTTTTTGCACAAATGCTCTCATTGCACACTGGGTGGATGGAGCTATGCTGGAACAAGTCACTTACTTTGGGTTAAGAGTATTCATACAGGGGGATGTTAGAAACAGAACGTCTTTGTTAACAGAATCCCTGGGGATTGAATTTGATTTCAATAGATCTTCCTCCTATCTGACCTGTTTTTTTGTTGTTTTGTTTTGTTTTGTTTTGCTAGGTGCATTGCAACAACATGTTTTCCAAGGGGGTGAAGATCTTCCAGAAAGTGGAGTGTCTGTTCAAACCACGCCTGATTGCAGACTGGGAGCCCGAACCTGTTGGAGTGGCAACTGTCTTAGATGACAAAAATCCCAGTGCTAGGTTTGTGACTGTCCCCCTCAATCAGCATGTGGGTAAAGCCATACTTTGCCGCTTCTACTTTGCTGACACCTGGATGATGATGAGCGAGATTTCCTTTCAGTCAGGTGAGTGTTCCTCCAGTCGATTAGATCTTGGGGAGGGTGGAGAGCAGAAATGACAGTGGGGAGGTGCAGGACCTGTGGGCTTAGTGTAAGACAGTAAGGCACTGTGGGGCTACACAGTGGGGAGAAGGTAGCAGAAACACTGAGAGAGTTGCAAAGGCAGAAAGAAAGGTCCAGTCTACAGAGGATGCTTTTCAAGCTGATACTGATACACATAAGCGAAAATGCAACCAGGGCAACCAAAAATTGGACTGTAGGACATTTCTATTTGAGGCAGTTGCCTGCTGCTCAAGGGGTCGATTTTCACCTGTTTTTACTAAGCATTTTGTTATGAATAATTGAACTACATCTATAGGTAGCTATAAAGTTAGCAGATTGCAGATTTATATATTTAGAAAAACAAACAAAACCACCGCCAACAACAACAAAAATCCACAAACACAAGAGGCTGAAACTTTTGTTGCTTATGTCTTAACTATAAAACAGAAGTAAGTACCATGAGGTACTTTGAAAAGTTCTGCAAAGGATTCAACAGAGTCTAGGAGAAAACAGTTGTCACTGATGCATTAATGTTGTTGCTCTAGCTTTCTGCTCAAAGGTCCATCAGCAGCTATAGTGAGAAGACATTGCTGGAAAGGAGAGCTCTGACTGCAGCTTGTTGCTTATCTTGCTGATAGCAGCCCCTGCTGGCTGCCCTCCCTGTTACATGTGAGATTTAGGCAGGCTCTCAGTCCAGCCCAGGGTGACAATTTTTATAATCGTATTCAAATGAGAAGGAAGGTGGGAGGAAAAAAAAAGCTCTTGATTCAGTCCCCGCTGTCTGGCTGAGCTCAGGGAAGGATGCTGCATGCGCTGGCAGTTTGCTGTGGTCCGGAGGTGTGGGCTGCTCAGTGGAGAGGCTGTGCAGCCTCCTGCAGGCACACTGGGAAGTTCGGAGGGAGCAGATAACTGCTCATGTTGCTCATGATCTGCTATGTGGGTCTCAGCCCAGTCCCACTTGGGAAGGCAGGGGTTATGGTCAGGATTGCACAGACTGCTGGCAGAAGCAGAGAGATTTTGTTGGACTGACACCTTCCCTTCCCTCCCACAGACATGGAGAGCGTAAATCCTATTTTGGTTACGGTAGCCACAAGCACAACAGATCTCCTGGAAACAGCACACAACGTTACCGAGGGCACCTGGGGTAAGGACTTCTGTCACTAAGGTGTCAAGTGTTGGGGGATTTCATAGTAACATCCTAGCTCATGCAGTGTCTCCTCCTCTGGAGACCTGGGTATGGCCTGGTTATTGCCCTTGCACACAGGGCTGAGTCTTGCAGTCCTCCAAGCCTCACCTGTGTCTTCTGGCCTAGGCTGCCTCAGAGCAAGTGGGCCGAATGCGCACGTGCAGCCAGTGAAACTCTGAGAGCTGTCTGCCTTAACATGGATCCATCCAAGGAATCTGTTCCAATGCTAAGAACAGTGTGTGGTTGCAGAAGCCCTCTGCACAGTTCTTAGCTGTGAGCCTCCACAGTGAGAATTTGTGATTAGAGCAAAATGGGAGCAGAGCTAATGTTAATACTCTTCTGTACCAGCTTATAGAAAAGGACATGGCTCATGGAAGTCAGCCAGCACGTATAACAACCTGTGCTTTGTTGATGGCAGATTGTTCTTAATTCCTCTGTGATTGCAGAAACCACATCTTCTGTAACCAGCACCTGGATAGGAGAGAAGGCAGATGATTCCAATACCTCCATCCTCGTGGGCTGCCTTGTGGCTATTATTCTTCTGCTCCTGATGATTATAGTCATTATTCTTTGGAAGCAGTATGTTCAGAAAAGGTTGGAAAAGGTAATACAATGGGGCTACTTTGCAGGCACAAGTTTAGTTCTAAGTATTAACCCAAAAGAGCTCTGAATTATGCGGGAAAGTACAGGGTTTTCCCTGCTCCATCTAGTAGCTAAATCTCTGTTCCCACAGCAGGGGAAGATGCAGGTCCTATCCAAGACATTACTGGAAATTGCTGCAGTTGCAGCCAGTACATTACTCAACAACTGAGCATCACCTCAGCAGTTTTTTCTCTTTTTTGGAAGGCCCCACGCCGAATCCTGGAGGAAGATGCCACAGTTCGCCTCTCCTTCTATAGCTACACCATCGCCAACAACCAGACACAGATCCACCAGTCAAATCCCACCTATGAACGTGCTTTTCCACTGGATTTGGAATACCACCAGCCAGCTACACTGCTCCATAAGCTTCCAGAGCTCTCCCAAAGTGCAGAGGATTCAGGTAATATAATCATCAGTCACCAGAAGTTAGGTATTTATTCTTTTATTATTTCCCTCACCTGTGAGTATGTGCCAGTTTTCAGTGTCTGACTAATCTTCTCTGACTACAATGCAGTACTAACCCAGGGACATAAGACAGTATTCTGAAGTTCTGAAACTTTTTAGTATGTAACCTCGGTAGATGAAGCACCAGCCCCACTAGAGGGTGGTGGCCTTTTATTATTCTCTTTAAAGATTGTTTATACGTTAGCCAGGTCATCTTCTAGGAGCTGGTTTTGGCAAGTACAGCAGCAAGTCATCGTTTGTCTCAGCCCCTTGGCAGTGGAATCACTGCCTGCAGCACTCCCAGGCTGCCCAGACTGGCTGGTGGAAGAGGCGAAGGCCTTTAGCACCTCTCCCTGCAGCAAAGGCTCTTTGAAATTCCCATAGAAAAAGCAGAGGCAAATGCAGCAGGGGGTTGTCAGTGGTGCACTGGCTTCCAGCCCCTGGGGAGCTTTTGGATGCACACAGAAGGGAACACGTCCAAGAGGCTTTTGTACTCAGTGATGGCACTGCTGATTAACGAGTGTAAGGGCAGTGCTGCATTCCTCAAGCACCAACAATGTGCTAAGGTCCAGCATTATGCTACAGAAGGAGATTGATTTGGACTGAGTCAGGATGTGAATTTAAAGCAGAACGATAGTTCTGGGTATTACTGACCATACAGGGAGTTAATTATAAAGAGTTATCCCATGGTGGTTATGTGAATAAGCTGTAAGAGGTATAGGGTAGCATGATAACAGAGTACGTAGAAAATGGAGACTTCAATCTCCAGAGAGGAATCTAGAGCAAGTTTGATGTTGCAAGCAACATTCCGTACGTCAGGTAAAAGGAACAGATCAAATTTAGGATGAATCAGAAACAAGTAACTACTTCAGACTCATGCCTCCATGTCTGGACAAGAATTTTAGCTCTCTGGATAGATCAGGGAGCTGATTAACACAAATTCACTCAACTCACAGGCATTTGTTCTGGAGTTGGAAGAAGTGCAGCTCGTCCTGGTTTAAGCCCTAGTTAAAACAAAGTGCAGTCTTCCATCTCGATGTACGCTGCTGTAAGGTTAACAGGCGTGCAGCTGGGCTTGGTTCCCAGAGGTCTGCAGGGTTCAGAGGAGTGGAAGCCAGGCTATGCTGGTTTTAAGGGAGCGAGAGTGTCTGACTCCCCATCTTTGTTTTTTCCTCAGTGTGCAGCGGGGACTATGCTGAGCCTGACCTGACCAAGTCTACGCCTCACCAAGGCTTTCAGAACAATGTTCCTCACTACGCTGAAACGGATATTGTCCACCTCCAAGGTGTGACAGGCAACAACATGTATGCAGTCCCAGCCCTCACTGTGGATTCACTTACCAAGAAGGACATCTCAGTAGGCGAATTCCCACGGCAGCAGCTACGACTCAAGGAGAAGCTGGGAGAAGGACAGTTTGGAGAGGTACAGCCATTCTCTTCTGTGCTTTCTCTAACAGGAAGGAATTGAGTGGCACAGTGAATCCTCTCAGCTGCCTTTCTGGCACAGCTGCACACATGGATGGGGACCGGGGGGCCTGCATCCCAGTATTGTATTTAGTACATGTCCTTGCTCTAGAGTCGTAGAACGGTTTGCGTAGGAAGGGACCTCTAAAGATCATCGAGTTCTAACCCCCCCGCCATGGGCTGGGACACCTTCCCCTAGACCAGGTCGCTCAATTACACTGATGTCCTTTAAGGGCAGGCTTCATAGAGCCCAGTTCTGCACCTCTGAGGCTACTGCCCGGTGCCGTGTGTGAGTCTTTCATAGCAGATGAGCTTTACAAACACGAGCTGTTTGCTGCCTCTATCCCTATTTATGGCCCTATAGAAAAGGCCTGGGAGTGTGAGTTCAGACTGTTTCATGCTCTACCACGGACACCTCAAACGTGTGATTAATGTCAGCTCTAGCAGTGATTCCAACCAAGGCAGACTCATCCTGGGTGTAAAAAGAGCTTTCACATTAACAGGTGGAGGTTCTGATGGGGCTCTGCACGTTGGCCCTGGCCAAGACAGACACTGCCCAGGCATTGTGGTGCCCTTGCATATTTTCTGGCATCACTGCTTGCTCAAGCCCCAGTCTGTGTCAGAAGCCTCAGGCAGCATGATACACGCATCTGTCTCCTGCCAAGCTCTCTCTTTACTCCTTGGGCCTCTTTTGAGCTGTGAATGTTTTCCCCTCTCTTTTTCTTTACTCCCTGCTTTGTGTCCACACATTACTGAGCCAGATTTTCCCCTCGTTTGCTCCCTCTTCCTCTCTCTTTTATCCTCCCCAGCTTTTCCTCAAACACAACCTTAAAAATTCTGTTTGCTACATTTTGGCAAAGCACAGCTCTTTACTGACTGCTTTCTCATCTGTGGATGTCCATACTTTTCATTCAATACTTTTAGTTTCTTCCTACTGACACCACACTTTCCCTGTCCCCCTCACTTCTTTCTGGATCAATCAGAGTACTGGAGAGGTGCTAACATCCTCAGTCTCTTCACCTGGCTGTCAGTGCAGCCCCTTTTGTGGTGTGAATCTTGCTGTCTTGGTTTGTACTCCAAAAATGAGTTGTTTTTTTTTCTCACTGTTTTGCTTCTGTTTTTTCTTTCCTACTCATTCCTTTCCTTCTAATAACTGTCAAAGCTTTCTCCTCCTCCTCCTTTGTGTTGTTAAACAGCAGCAGACAGGCTCTCCATTCCCGTTTTCCTTGGAGTTTGATTCATGGCCTGCATCTTTCCTTGCGTCACAGGCTCTTTTCCTCATTTTTGCAAATCTGCTGTGTCACTGTGCTTCCTTCTCTGCTTCTCACCTTTGTAGTCTCACCAAACTGGTCATCATCCTACGCTCTGCTCCTCTGCTCTGGCTTAGCGTGCAATTTTGCTTCTAGCAACATGGCTCATCCATGCTTTTTTCACCTCTCACCCAGGGCTTCCATAACTTTCAAGGCATTTTTTCTGCTCCTAACTTTCTGCTTTCTGGACTCAGTGATACACTGTGAGCACTTACAATACAAGCTCTAAGCACCATGGCTCTCTTTCTTATTCCTGGCTTGTACAGCTGGTCTCTACTTGATGTTGTTGCTAGACTTCCAGAATTTAAGGAGAGTGAGTCTCGTGACTGTACTTTCACCCCAGCAGATTTCATTCTCCATGTAACTGCAGCAGCCTTTTTGTACTTCTGTTTCTGAATTGTAGCTTTATCCATTTTCTATGCTGTCTCCTCTTTCTCTTCACCATGTTTCTTGCATAAGTTCTTGGTGCATTGTAAAATATATAAACAATATAACATATATAAGCGATATGAAATTAAGCTCCCGTTATGTTCACCTTTCTGCTAGCACATCTGGTCTGCTCCCCTCCTTCAGTCCTTTTTCCTATCCTGCACACTCAGTTTGTCTGTTTTACCTACTCCAGCATTTCTTGCCCAGTTCTCCTCTTAAACGTGCATTCTGATAACTTCTTAAGCAAATGTTTTATTGCATCCCTTCCCCCACCTTCTCTTTTATACAACCCTGGCAGTAATTTCATGTCTTTACTGTTTGTTTTTTTTTTTGATCTGAAGAAACTTTGGATTCTGTGCTTTCCTAAGAGCATTCACCTCTTCACCTTTGAGTACATTCGCAGGTGAGGTGTTCACACCACACACACACATGCACTGCTCCCCTTTTTTTCTGGAATTTGGAAAGCTGTCTGTAATTCCTGGACGCTCCTCAGTTAAGTCTGAGCAGTGACTCAAGCCAGGCTAGGCTGCAGGACAGTTCTGTACGTGTACAGCTGTTGTGATGTGCTATATATGCCAAATGTGCTGCAGCCACGTTGTCTGCATGCACATGCATCGTAACGCAGACAGCTCCAGGCACAGTGGCCTTCCTGAATATCTCCAGTGCTTGCTGGGCAAGTTGGACCCCCCAGTCATGTACTGAGCCGTTGATACGCATGTGGAGTAAATTCAATGCCGTGGGGAAACATTAGGCTGCAATCCATGTCTGTTTCTACATTGTGGGCTAAATAGTGTACACACACAGTCTTGTCCAGGATTTTTGGCCGATCTGTGGGCTATTTGTCATCAGAACGATGTCACTTCCATTAGATCATTCACTTGGCCATTCTGCCAGTGCTGACCAAATTGATGACCTCAGTGTGTCGTCGTTTTGCTCTGGCTTTCTGCGTGTGCACGCTCTCATAGCTGCCATTGCTTTCTGCAGGTGCACCTCTGTGAAGCTGATGGCCTGCTGGAGTTCCTGGGGGTCTCTTCTTCAGAATTCACTCACCAGCCGGTTCTAGTAGCAGTGAAGATGCTAAGATCAGATGTCAACAAAACAGCCAGGTAAGTACATCCCCAATGCCAACCACCTGAGAAGGAAAGCAAATACTCCCCAGGCAACAGTTTCACATGGTTTAACACCATTGACTCTGTAAGAGAGAAGCCTCGGAGGGTGCTGAGTGTTTGTGTAAGGAACAGGATGTAAGCAGAGAGCTGACGGTAGGAACAGACGACATCAAACTGAAATGCTGTATTAATCCTGTTTTCTGGGGAAGGGGTAGATGCTGCACACAAGCCCAGAACCATCTCTCAAACTCACTGTATGCAGATGTGTAAAAGTCTCTGTGGTCAGGGACTTTCCTACATGCTGCTTCTGCTTTCTTTAAACCAAGGAATAGTTTAGGACTCAAACCTCCGTTTTCTATTTTACAAGAAATGATTTCCTGAAAGAGATCAAAATCATGTCACGGCTGAAGAACCCAAATATCATCCGGCTTCTGGGGGTGTGCGTGCGTGATGACCCACTGTGCATGATAACAGAGTACATGGAGAATGGAGACCTCAATCAGTTCCTGTCGCAGAGGGAGATCTACAGTAAATTTGCAATTTCAAACAACATTCCCTGTGTCAGGTAAGAGGAGCTGCCCATGTTTAGGATGAATTGGTGATACAGAGCTGCCGGTTTCTTGTGCTGTGCTTTCCAGGCAGTGACCTTCCAGCCTGGCCACTGCCACGGCACATACTGTGGGTACTAGTCCCACTTTGCGTGGGACATTGTTCTTGAGGCCTCCAGAGATGCATGTTCCTGTGAAGTGTCCCTGACTGGGGGCTGTTCTGGTCACAGTGACCATCTGACATACATTGTTTACTGATGTACCCATCCGTTTACATTAGTGGGCTTGCATCAAATACTTCATTAAGTGGCAAACCAGATGCATTACAGCTAGAGTTTTGGGATGAAAATCAAGAATTTCTCTTAGGCTTTTGAGATGTTTTGTACATTCTCTGGATGCCTAAAAAATATTACATAAGGGAAGCTGAGTGTGGAGCTTCATTGAAGGAAAGATTTCATCAGCTGACAGAAGGAGAGTATTTCACTGGCAAACACAAATGTTTTCTGTCTGCAGTGGCGCTTATCTCCCTCCTCCGTGGAAGGATTAAATCTAACATGAAAACATCTCTACTGTTGCAGAAATTCGTTCCTCACAGATGAGAGTTGCACATACAGCTATCATGTACTCAGCTTGATTAAAGAAAACTGACCAGAAATCACTGCATTGCTTAGCCTTTGGCATGTACGCCCACAAAGAAATTAATTTATTTTTAGTTAAAGAGCTAGGCAGTTAGGCAGAGCAAGTTCTGTTGATGGACTGGACAAGAGATGTCTTACCATGTCTAGACAACACCCCTGCTTCTGCCAGTAGCTGGCAGTGGTTAGTGGTCCTGTCTGGGAACGTCAGGCAACAGAGTCATGACACACCAGGAGCTGCTGTAGGATGGGAGAGGATTTACATCTGAGTTGATGCGTGTTCCAGCTCTCTCCAGTCTCATGTCTCTTCCACACAATAGAAAGAGCTTTCACATCTAGACTCGGTTTCTCTTTTTTTTTCCTGGCCATAGCTTCGGACTATCTTTTTTCTTCTCCTCCTCACCCCTCATCTGACTTCAGCACTGGCATTCACGGGGTTCTTCCCTGCTTTCCATTACTTGGCCCTACCCATAAGTTTTCCTTTCTCTTCCAGCTGCTCTTTCAGTCTCTCCTTTTGTCCCTCCCAACCAGATAGAGTTTCACGTTAAAGGAAGCCTGTGTGGCTGGCTCAGATATCTGTCTGTGTAGGAGTTAGTTACTGATATTGAAATGAATGCCCCTGCCAAAAAGTGCAGCTTGTCTCTCTGCCAGTTCCTATGGGTGTCTGATTGATGTGGCAAGGTCCAGCTGTCCGTACAGCTCTTCGGTGTTTGAAATGCATCTCCCACTGCCTCTCTGGCTATGTAGCAAGTCATGAAGATGAGTCTGCTGAGAAGTGTCTGCTCCTCCATACGCAGAGCTGCATGTTCTGGGCACTGGGAGCCAGAAGAGAGCTGCTGGCAAGGCCTGCCAGAATGCAGAGGGGATGGGGTGGACTGGGCATCTTGGGTTGGAAGAGGAGCATCGCCAAGCAGGGAGACAAGGCGGCAGCTGATCAGGGGGAAGGGAGAAGGTAGGACCTGGAGGCTAAGCCCCCTCTGAAGCAGAAAGCCAACAGCCAGGTTAACAAGGTAAAAGTGGGTGCCGGAGTTCCTTCTCTGGGGACACGATGGCTCCATGCAGATCAGGAGAAGCATTGAGCTAACAATGGGACAGGGCTGAGTGTCACCTGCCTGAGCCGTGGGGGTCACAGCTGGGAGGGAAGTGGTGCCCAGACCCCCCGGCTGGTGCTGTGTCAGGGGAAAGGGGCTGCCTCTGAAGCTCTGTAGCAGCAGCTTAGCTGTTGATTAGAACAGGTAGATTGGATATGTTATCATTAGATAAATCATTTAATTTAGATAAAATGATAAAGCTTCTGTCATTGCCACCAGAACACTGAGTAAGGCTTTTTTTTCTTGAGCTTTACAGAGAAATACTGTGAACAGTTCGTTAGATTTGTTTTGACAAGTGCTTGTTTATATGAAGTGTTTGAGCATGCACAGTGGGAAAGAAGCTGGGCATCACAAAATAATGGTGTGTGAAGAATGCTGAAAGTCAGGTGGTCCAAATTCTGTCTGTGTATTGTGCAACTTTTTTATTAAAACTATCTTCATTTTGGTAATGGGAAAATTGAAATTTTAACAAATGGAAAATACATCAGTTTACATATTTAGTTATATTAAACATAAAAAGTAAGCTCTCTTTAATGTTATGTCACGTTTACTAATACAAGTATGTGATAATGACGGTTTGAAATACTAAACTAAGCAATTTTTAAGACTTGAAATTCTGAGATTGTACAGCTTCATTTTTCCTGGCTTTCTATGAAAAGTTGGTGCTTTGTTGCATGATCTCTTTGAAAATCTTGATACTAATGCTTAATATTAAATACCTAAGGGATGTCAAATCCTAAGGGCCCTGAATTTCAGGGACAGGTTGTCTGTTCTTGCTTCTGCAGCTCAAGAACTTGGCCTAGCCTGGCAGGTTGGGATGTTAGTGCCCTAGACAGTTTAGTTTCACTGTTAGGGCAAAAAAAATAAAATGTCAGGTCACTGTAGTACATCAAATGCAAGATAAAGCAGTAAGAAATGCCAAGGAAGAGTTGAGTGCCAAGAAATGTACTGACTTTGTTTTGTCATCTTTCAATGCAGCTACTCTAACCTGCTGTACATGGCCACCCAGATTGCCTCTGGAATGAAGTATTTAGCATCTCTGAACTTCGTGCACAGAGACCTGGCAACTCGCAACTGCCTGGTGGGGAACAACTACACCATCAAGATCGCAGACTTTGGCATGAGCAGGAATCTTTACAGTGGGGATTACTACCGTATCCAGGGCAGAGCGGTGCTGCCGATACGTTGGATGGCCTGGGAAAGCATCCTCCTGGTAGGCACTGCACAAAACCATTCTGTCTCCCTTCCTCTGGTTCTCACTATACCCCCGAACTTGTAACGTGTATGTGTAACGGTCTTTACAGCTACAGATGGCCTCTGGTGAGTTGTCTGTTGGGTTGTGTTGGACGTATCTAAATCTAATAGCCTGGAAAAGGAGGGTGCCCTTGCAAATACAGCACAGATTATCTGGAGCCTAATTTGTGTTCTGTTTCTGACATTCAGGATTCCTGCTGGAATCATAAGCAACTCGCCTTTCTGAGCTTGCTTCCCCAGCTGTGAAGCCTAGAGGGGCAGGAACAAAACTTGATGAGCATCAAGTGCCAAGTCTGGGCTTGAGGTTGGGGTTTTGTTTTGTGTTTAAGGGTCCTGCTGGCTCCTCTCAGGAGATTGTTCAACAACCCAAACACACCCAATCCAGAGGCGATTCCTAGTATTCATCCCAATATTTCTTTCTCAAACAAGTTGTTAGGTCATGTAGTTATACTTCCTTACAATTCTTCTATGTACTTGGAGGGGGTATTGTAATTATGGCTGCCATAAAGGCTGATGGGCCTAAACTTTTCTAAGTTCACCCTCTTTTCATGGCTAGAGCTTCATCTAGACTATAAATCACTCCTCTCCTTTCTTGTGTGAATATCTTCCAAACCTTTGCAGGCTACCAGGGTTGCCAGATAAGCCTGGACAATCCGTGTCTGGGCTGTTTTCTGACAAAACAAGCCCTCCAGCCCCCGATTGTTGTGTGCTATTTTGTGAGCAATCTTTAGCTTCTTTTTCCTTCAGAAACATATTGTTCCAAACACATCCAGTTTGGGCGCATTTTTTTAAAGACAGAAAGCAGGGCAGAGAGCTGACTGTCACCAACTTTGTCATGTGCAAAGATCTAAATTATTCTGGCCTTCCTCTAAGAGTCTGCTTCAGCTCTGCTTTCACCCCTAGGGCTTTGCTCCTTGTTCAAAGGTTTTTCTGTGCTGCACTGCTGTGCTTTGGGTGGAGGTATGCAGCAGCTCTCCACCCCGCTGCCACAGCCCACAGCATTGTGCTACTGCTGGAGGCAAATGCAGACTTCCTCAGGAGGGATGGTAGTCTCTAGCTTTCTCTGACACTTTCCCCCTGTTTCAAGAGGTTTGCCCCAGTGAAAGCTGCACCTTATCAGGGACCGTGGGTCCACAAAGACATGGTGCTCCTGCCCTGCAAAGCAGCAATGTCGTGCTTTGGTCCCTTTGTGCATTGCTCAGAGCAGGTCACCTGCTCTACTGTCTTTACGGAGGGCGTTTTCCCAGGTGTGAATCCTTGTGTTTAGAGAGAGCAGACTGAAATAGCCTTTGCCAAATATGCACTGTGAGCAAACCAGGCTTACAACATCCTTTCTGTTCACAGGGCAAGTTCACCACTGCCAGTGATGTCTGGGCATTTGGGGTCACCCTCTGGGAGATGTTCATACTGTGTAAGGAGCAACCTTACAGCCTCCTCTCAGATGAGCAAGTCATCGAGAACACGGGAGAGTTCTTCCGGAGCCAGGGAAGGCAGGTAAGAAAGCAAATGTGACTTCTTCCTTCACTTGACCTTGATTGCATCCAAACTGATCTCCTTGGGACCCTTCTGCTGGCCTTACATCATCTGCAAAAGTCCCTGCTTCTATTACTCGTCTTTTCAAATGTGTCCCACCTCTCTTGCCCTTCGTCCAGGCTCGTTGGCCTGGCTTTCCTCTCTTGGAGTCCCACTGGAAGAGCCTCCTGGCTTGTCCAGTGCTTCTTCCATGTTATAAGCTATTCTGTTTCAATCTGCCTTTGCACTGTCCTCCTTAGCTTTTCTGGGCTGTCCTACGCAAACCTTTTGCTCTTTTGCTTTGTCAGTTTTCTCTGCCCTTAGTGTCTCCTCTAAAAGACAAGGAGGCACTCACTGAGGTGGGGAAGGAGGAATTGCTAGTACCCAGGGGTTAGATACTCCCTGTGATATCTCTGTCTATGCTGAGGAGCTTTTGGCCATCCCTAGTTGCTGAAAGGCTTTTCTGTCTCATTATCCTCTGTTGCTCCAGGCAGGAGTGTACAGTTCACTGTTGTTGCCTTCGTATCCTTTAACAGAAATATCAGTGACGATGGTAAATAGAGCATGACAATCCAGCACCACTGAGGATCGATGTGCCCCAAGAGTGGATGTCCAGTTGTTACTCTTCTCCCCGCATTGACATTTAGTACCAAATAAGTTAAAGGATTAAGGGAAATAAAATAATGCAAGGTTTTATTCATTGTCTCCCAGATATTAATGATCTAGTGAAGAGTCTAAAAGATCAGTGTATTGAAATGAGAGAAAAGAAAAAAAAATTGCCAACCTGTGCTGTAGATAAGCTCTAAAAGGTGTTTTTTCTGTCTCTGCTAACAAGCTGTCACGATGCTTAGAAAGCCTCATGGGTTGTCTACGGTGAGTGAAAGTATTTGGATTTTATTGTGGTAAATTTGGTTTTGGTTTGTGTTTTTCTGTCACTTGGAACACAAATCTCTCTGAAGCATTCATGTTTCCTGCGGGACAAAGGACTGTTTTATGACCGGCTCATCAAACAAGTTGGCAAAGTGTCTGCAGTGCCATCTGAGGTGGTGTCGCAGCTCCATGCAGGCTTCGCTGCCAGATTCATGCTTAATGGATTTCAAACATTGCATGACTGCTGCGTCTTGTAACGCCTAGACTGAAGCTGTCCTGTGGTTTTCATTTAGTCGAGGTTTGATTCTTTTAAAGAGCAAACACTGAACTTGCTGTATTCTTCTTTGCAGATCTATCTCTCCCAGACTCCTCTGTGCCCTAACCCTGTGTTTGACCTGATGCTGAAATGCTGGAGCAGGGATATAAAAGATCGTCCCACTTTTGACATGATTCACCACTTCCTGCTAGAACAAATGGAATCAAACATTTGACTCCAGAAAAAGAGACAAACTGTTGAGAACAGAGTGACTCTGGTGTCTCTTTGCCTGTACCTCACAGGAAGATGGTCAGGCCACCTTGCTCTCCTCCCTTGACTGTACCGTATTTAATTGAGACGTCCATGGCAGCTGCTCGTTCTATTGGCCATGGTCTGACGCGCAGGACCAGAGGATCTCATTTGGTTGAAAAATCATCTCCTCTTCTGAATCATTTCCTGGGAATACTGTGAGAGGGGTTTTGTTAGATACCCACACACCTTTGGGAAAGACGAATGAGTAAAACTTTACAAGGGACTTGGAGCTCTCTCCTGGTTGGAACAGAAAGGTGCCAGCCTGAGTGAGAGCCACAATTCAAGAACAGATTTGTAGAAGTAAAGACTTCAGTCTTCTAAAACTATTCCATTAAATCAAATGGAAGTCTTGTGCACATTAGCAAGTGTTTCTGTAGGCTCTTGCTAGAGATGATATGTATAGTAAGAAACTAGAACTGACTAGAGCTAGGAAATGGTTTAACAGACTTGAGAACTGACGGAGCTGGATTTAGCAACCCTTTGGAATTAATGCTACCAGGGTCTACGGAGGATGCTGATAGAGTCCAAGATCATGTTCTTTTTTCCTGTGGTTGTTAAGCACTGCTTTTGTTATATATGTGCATTTTCCCCACACTGGATTTTTTTTTCTAGAAAAAAGAAAATTAAAAAAATGAATGTTAAAGGTCATAGGAAGATCACTACAGAAGATCTTCTCTTGACCTGCAAATTAAGGCTAGGGTAGGGAGTTTGTATTGAAAAGTAGCTGATACTGTACTACTGTCACTACGTAGATTTATTAGCCTAATGAACTTGTAGCCACAATGGACTGATGTGCAATTAATCCTGTATAAGTACCCATTAATATGAGATCTCTAAGTCGATGCTGTTAAGTGTGCAGGGGGAACTTAGATTTGGTGAAAGCGAATGGCTGAGAGCAGCACCCGCTATGTCACTTGTCATAGCTCACGTGAGAGGAGAAGGAACAGGGCACGTGCCATCGCCGGCACGCACCTGCGCACACACTCGGATTTATTTCTAGCATCTGCAGTCCCTCTTCAGGTCTGCAGCAGGTTTAGCGCTGTCAGCCAGGCAGATGCACTTCGGCCCAGGCTCTGTTACTGCTGTGATCAAATCTGGCATCAGGGTGGGACTGCCACATCCCGCCAGTTCTGATCAGGGTGGCTTTGCGTCTGATTTTGGATGCTTCCTGTACAACACGAGACAACTTATTCCTTGAACCGGGGTTGTCTTTTTGTTTGTTGTGTCACAAATGGCTCGTTCTCTGGAATATTTTATAGGGCTCTGAAATACCCTTGGAGTGGGTCAGAGAATTCAGCTTGTTTCTACAGTACATCCATTGTGGATTTATCAGGTGCCTGGGGAATACTCTGCTGTTCCCTTTGTAACTGTTTAGCAAGATATTACGGACCAAACTGAGTATTTCATAAGCTGGGAGGTTAAAGTTCAGCACTTTTTGTTTTGTTTTGTTTTTATTTTTCCAAACAGCATCCAGTATAACATGTATTTCCAGTAAAGGTTATAAAGATAATTCCTATCTTGGCCAGAAGCATAGTGTTCACTGTGCTACGAGCTACATAGTGTCTGTGCTACGAGCTCTGTAAGCGGACACCGCTGACGGAGGGAATGCCAAAACAGCTCTAATAAGAGGGTAATTATGGCTGTTACGTTGAAAGAGAAAACCTGCCCCTGCGTTGGCAGACGCCAGGACTGAGTGTGCTGTGTCTGCTCCCCAGGCAGAACAAAGCTGGTCCTGAAGCTTCCCAGCTGCCGCCGGTTGTCCTGCTGCAGGTCGGTGTGGGAGTCCCCGGACTGCATGTAGGCATCGTGGGCTGGGCTGGTCCTCTGAGCAGCCTTCACGTGATGGAGCACGAGGCATCTCACGCCCTGCGAGGGCTGCACGGGCTCGGGTGGCTCTCACCGCAAAGCAGGTGTTTGTCCCCTTCAACCTGAAGGGGCCCTGGGTGGGCTGCTGCTGCCACACGTGTGTGCCATAAGTGCCTGGCGTGGGTGACAGGAGTCAAAGCTGTTGTGGTCATGTATGCAGCCATGCACTGGTGGCTGGTGAGCCACGCGTTGGTGTTATTGCTGGAGAGTTTCCATCCTGTCCTGGAAAACAGACCCGAGTAATACACAGCCATGTGCGTGATCTCCTGTGTTTTGGAGCTCAGAGGTACCAGAACGCTGTAATGTCACCTGGGTGGGCTTTGTCCTTCTGTTATGTCAGGACGTGCTGTTCCTCCACTGACATACTGACATACGAAGTTTCTCTCATATCAATAAATTCTAATGATAACCTTGACAAAAGTGAATTTCTGCTTATTTTTTTTACTTAGGTCTAGGTGTCTGCACTGAGGACAGATATTTTGGTGTGACTGTTCAATAACTTTGGTAAGTCTGTGACCCCAGGTTTGGAAGGAGCAGCCAGTGCAATGCAGCTGCTGTTCCGACAGGAGCGGACTTTGGAGGAACTTTTTGAAAGCGTTGGCAGGGCGGCCTGAGCCCCAGGGAGCCGAGAGGGCTAGTGGGACCCAGAGTGGCCTGGGGTCACTGTTCAGTGCTGTGAATATGGTGCTGTGTTTCCTTAAGCATTTTTTTCATATTCTTATTAAATTCTAAAGATGATCTGGGTTGGGAGAGACCTTTGTAGGTCTCTAACCCAATCAACCTCTAAAAACAGCTAACTTCAAAGCTGCGTTGGGCTGCTCAGCGCCGTGCACAGCTGGGCTTTGAAGGTCCCCAAGGATGGAGATGTGGGCACCTGCTCTGACCCTGCCCCAGGGCTGCACTGCTCCTGTGGGGAAGAATTTTCTCCTTATGTCCAGTCGGCCTTCCCCTCGGGGCAACTTGAGCCTCTTGCCCCTCATCTTCCACTGAGAAGAGTCATCGTACCCCTCGCGGCCCCATCCACCCTGCGGAGCTGGGGATGCTGTGCAGTTCTGTCCCCACAGAGTTCAGGTACTGGGGCAAACTCATAAGGTCTGGAAACTCCAGATCTCCCAAAATGTTGAGGTGCCAAGAGCAGGAGTCAAAGCAGCACATCTGTCTTCTCAGGTGTAATTTTGGGTAGAGTACTGGCACCTAAACAGGTGAGAACAATGCTGGAATAATCCAATTTCTGGTTAGTATCTCTGAGGTCTTGAAATGATGGTGCTGGCCATGTGGCCGGAGTTCTTCGAGACCACAGAGGGACACTGGCAATGAGCCAGGCTCACTCCTGGTGTTGCAGTTTGTGGAAGTGGTGCTGGTGCCAACAGGTGGGATGACCTTGAAGGTAAGGACATAGCGCTCCCAACAGCAGCTCAGCACTCAGAAGAGCTGGGCAGAGAGGGGCTGAACCACCCCACAGCAGGCACCGTGACTATGCCGTGTTGAGGACGGGAGCTCCTTTGCCCTGTTTGTAGCGAGGCAGTGAAGGTTTGCGTCCTCCTGCAGCCGGGGCAAGGAGCAGGCAGAGCAGGGCGGATGCGTCCAGTGGCAGCGCTGCCCTCGCCGTGCGTGTGCTGTGCAGTGACCTGGGCGTGCACAGCACAGTGCTCCCCGTCTGCACGTGTGGGACGTGGACAGCAGTGTGAACACGGACACGTGCCGGGGCTGCTTACGGGGAACATCTGCTGCTGTCCCAAGGGTGCTGAGCCTGCAGGAAATCTGACAAACTTTATGAAGTTTCCATGCTCATCCAAGATTTCCAGATCTTTCCTTTCTGGGAAAAGAAAGACTCGTCCAGAAAAACCTGAAGAGCCGCGTGGTGTGGCTGGAAGCACCACGGTACCCGGCAGCATCACAGAGGTTTCCCGGGTGACTGCTGCATCTCCTCCCTGCCGCCGGAGCTGCCACTGTGCCATGACGGCCTCCAGGGAGAGCAGCCTCTTCCCTCCCGATCCTCACCATGTCCCCGGGTAAGTTCTGAAGTTCATCCAAAAAGTCTGGTCATTTCCAACGCAAATACCTCTGGTTGGGATAGGACACCACTTGTGGTTCATGATTGTTTTAAAGACACTGATAAAAGTGCCATCTAACAGTGCAGCAAAGGAGACGTGGCTCCAGGGGGAAAACAGCACCTTATGGCAGGTGTAGTTAAAGACCATGACACAGGGCATTGAGGGGAACTTCAAAACTATTTTTTTCCCTTTTTTCCATTTATTCTAAGCTGCCAAATGTTTCCAGAGCTTCTGGGTTTTGGCTCCAAACTGAAATAATTTTTGCACCAAGGATGTCTGAAGATCTCCTTTGAATAAATATTTGCATGAACATGATTACGTCGTCGATGAATTGGGTAGAGCACAGTCCTCTGAAGTCTGTGACTGTGGGTAATTGTGATCTGGCTGATACGTAGCTGAGTTTTTCTTCAAAAAAAGCTTTCTGCAAAGTCCTCTGAAGGCCTTTGAAAGGAACAAAGCCATGGTTGGTGAGAGGTGGGTTCCCCATGAATGAGCTACTGGTTGAAACACAAACACTGAAGGCAGAAATATGAGGACAAGCTTTGTGGTGAAGCAGAGGTGGTGCGTGGGGTCCCCTGGTGATCTGCCCTGGTGTGTGTGGTCCCCCGCACACGTGGGTGACCTGGAAAGGGCTGGACGGCCACCGAAACAGAGCAGGCAGCTGTTGGTACAAAGTCACTTGGGTCAGCGAAGTCTGAGGGCACCTTGGGAGCCCTCCCTGGGCAGGAGCTGGTGGCAGAAGAGGCAGTGAAACAGCACAGAGGGAACCAGCCCGAGTCGTCCCGCATGGCCATGGGCAAGAGGGGAGGCTGAACCTGAGCTGCAGATGAAGGCTGGAGCGTGTGTTTCCTTCCTCAGCAGTTGTCTGGTAGCGAAGATGAAATTGGTCCTTCCCATTACAGCAAGGTGCAGGATTTTCCCGTTCCTGACCTCTGTGCCTTCAGAGCTTACCTAAGTGCTGGGGTTGGGTTTTTCCCTTACTCTTGCACTGCTGCAGTTGTCCAAACGGTGTGCGTGCTGCTGTGAGCTGTCACCCTGCGTGCTGACAGCAGCAAGGAGGGAGCTGTGCTGGGCTTGCACCTCCCTTTTGGAGCCAAAAGCCTCAAAATCCTCACTAGCTCCCTCCTGCCTAAGAACAACCCTTGCAAGAGGCAGATTTGAGCCCTAATACCAACACTGCAGCTGCACTGCTCCTCTCGGGCTGCTGCTTCAGCTGCAGAAGGCAGGAGGAGGCACCAGCTCCTGCTGCTTGAGGCTTCCTTCCTCCCGTGCCCAGGGTCCTGCCGGGCTGGGTGCCTGCATGCAAGGAGGAGCTGCCTGCTGGGCATCGCTGCAGCCCGGCTCTGCTGCCGACGTCGCAGCCTGCAGATGTTGGGAGGTGCCGGCAGGAGGAAGAGAAGGAGGAGGAAGCTGACGCGTTGCAGCACCTCTCCAGCTGTCCCACGTGTGGGGCCTGCCCATGCTGGTGAATCCCCAGCACGACGCAGGCATCCAAACCACTCCGGCACCAGGCAGCAGTCACCCCCGCAGTGCTCGGAGGCGTTGGGAAGTGAAACGCAATGTTAGAACGGTTTGGCAAGGACTTGGCACGGGGAGAAGGTGAAGCTCCACGTTGTGGGCCTGTCCTGGGAATGGCCCTGCCTGTCCCGGCGGAGCTGGGAGCGGTGCGGAGCGGTGCAGGGCCGGGCACAGGGCCAGGGCTGCTCCCTGTTCTGTGACGCAGCCCTGGGAGCAGGCACTGAAGGTAGGATTGAGCAAGAGAAAGGGAAATTGGGCACAGCCTCCAGAAAGCCACTGACTTGCTGCTTGCGAAGGGGTTTTAAGATCAATGGCTGCAACGGTGAACTACAGAAACGAGGGATTTCTCTGGTTTCTTAATGAGAATACCACGAAGAGAAAGTCAAACAGCCTGCAGGAGTCCTGATCTCTTCACAAAGCACCACAGCTTCTATCAGCAGCTCTTGTGATTCACTTACGTGGCAGATCCATTCCCCGTAAACCCAGACTGACTCGCCTGAGCTCCTCGGATTACCTCGCTTTTAATTGCTTATGAATTGAATCCTTTCTCAGCCCTACCATTATTTTGTTCATGATCAAAATCCCTTCAGCTGGCCTGTAATTATTTAGGTTGTGTCATTTTTTTCTCCCGCTCAGCTTTATCGTCCCTGCGTAGTTCCTCTGTGTTGCAAGACCCATTGAAAATCAATGGGAAGGGGCCACCAAGCTCCTCCAGCAGCTGCCGGTAAAAGAACCTGCATGCAAAATAGGACAACTTGCCAAGTGCAAATGCATTGCTCTGCTGGCTGTTGTTTAAAGTATTTGGAAGGGAAAGTACTTACTCAGCGTCTTATGATCCTCATGCATCATCTGCCTTTATCCCCAAATACACAGCGGGATCATTGATCGAGTATTTCTGTCTATACGTTGTGACTGGCAGCTCTACCTTCTGCGCTGATGGAATAACGTCGCTGTTGGGAAACTTGGTGCTGGGAAGAGCTGGAGTTTGTGGCCTGTGTGGTGGCCTTGGGGACGGAGCCAGAGTTGGGCCAGGCCCCTTGTCCCCAGAACCACTGCAAAGTCACCTGAGGAAAGGAAGGGAAAGGAAGGGAAGGAGCAGTGCAGGTTGCTTTGGGTCGTGAGCCCATCCTGCTCCTCGCTATGAGGGCTCAGAGGTTACAAGTCACAATTCTCAGTTCTGCAGTTTGTGCTGAACAAGGGGCACTGGGAAATGCCCAGGCACAAACGTGCGGGTCAGGTGTCCCTGTGCCCACTGATGCGGTGCTGCGTGCCTGGCCCTGCTCTGCCCGGTGCACGGCGGCTCTCACGCCAATCCTCCGGCACAGGCCGCGGCAGTGACTGCTCTGTTTCGGTTTCCTCCCCAGCTATGAGGGCTTTGTCCCTCAGTACAACTATCAGTTTGGAGAAACCTACGGCAAAACCACTTACCGTCTGCTGACGGACCCCCACGTCCGGAAGAGCCCTCGCTCCGTGCTGGCGCCGCTGTGCAAGCAAAGATTCATCGAGGACTTCAGCGGGACGCAGGGCGGCCTCCAGCCCTACCTCCCCGGGCACCCAGGTGAGCGGCCTCTCGTCTGCACCAGAATGAGCACAGGTTTGGTCACGGTGAAGCTGGTGCCTGTCCACCATGGGATCTGGGGGAAGGGGAAGTTTTCCACAGAGCCCCCGTAGGCCTGGTGTAGGGGCAGCTGGAGAGCAACACCAGCGTGAAGCTGAAGCATGGCCTCAGCAGAGGGGCAACACTGGGCTTCTGGCGTTGGCATCTGGTGGAGCAGGGAGAATCGTAGACCCCTGATTATCTTCAGTTAGATGAAGAGAAATGATTTTATGGTATTTATGAACTTGCCACCCAACTCCTTATTCCAAAGGCTGTAGGCCCCTCTCTTTCTGGCTCTTTGGGGAAGATTGGCTCGTAGCACTCCTGCCTCAGCTCTGCAAGAGGGCTCGTGTCTGCCCCCTCCTTTCCGTGTCCCCTTCTGTTAACCAGCCCCATCGCTTCCATCGGCTGCTTTGAGATGTGCTCACGGAGATTCCCAACACCGGGAATTTGCAGGAACCTCCTACCCAGCCCCTCTGAGCAGGGTGCTTGATGCCAGCTGAACAGGCCCCAAGTGACAGCCATGCTCTGGTCCATATCGGCCCCTCTCAGGGCCTTGCCCGTTCGTCATGTATCGTGCTGTGAGCCTCGGCCGTAGCTGTTGTGGGGCCCTGTTCAGCAAGAGCAGCTCCGTGCAGGGTCTACGTGTGCCTGGGCAGGATCTGGGCCCTGCTTCCCCGGAGGCAGCCCCACTGAAGCGACGTTTCCTGCTTCACGCTGGGAATCGCGCCACGTAGCTTCTTGCAAGCTTTTGGCATTTCTGCTCTTCCCAGCCGTGTTTTGCAGGATCCAGGTCTGCACCACGCAGGTGTCGCTCACAGGCTTTGTTCCTGGATGTTTCCATTTGCATTTCCTTGGACTAAAATGTAGTTTGAATGGACCCAACTAACCAGTTGGCCTGGTTGCTCTCCATCATTACCCTGTCTTTGTTATTGTCCTCCCCTCGCCAGCCTTTACGTCACCCACAAACGTTTGCAGCCGGGAGCTTGCCTCTGCTTCTCGCTGGTGAAATGCTGAAGAACCTGGCCCCAAGAAGCACCTTGTGCTGATAACTCTTCCTCCTGCTGTAGGGCTGTCCAACCCTCAAATCCTTCATTGCAAACTTCCACGAGTACTGTGTGGCATTCTTTAAGCACAACATTTCACCCAACCAAGGTCAAAGAGCTCCCAGCAGCACTGCATCTGTGGGTTTGCCCTTAGTGAACTCAAGAGCCTGAAGGCTGTTTCTCAAGGTCTATTTTTGATAAAATCCTGTTGATGGGCACAAAGTACGTTGCTGGTTCCTCTCAGCTGAGTCCTGTGTTGGATATTTCCTGGAAGTGAGGCTGCACTCGGGTGACGGGGATGTGAACCACGGAGCTGCAGGGTGGCTGTGGCCATGGTGAGGGGTTATGGCACAGGCTGATAACAAAGAGCTAGTAAGGATTTCTCAAGTACAAAATGACTTAATTTTTTTCCTTTGATGGAATAACTGGTTTGTTGGATGAAAAAAGTGTAGGTACAATATTTTCATTAATAATGTAAGAAATATAAAGACAAACCTGCTTTAAAATTTGCACAATAGATCGAAAAATCAATTCCATCAAGGATTTATTTTTAGTCTGTTGCTAGCCTGGGCAGCACTTGATAGTACTGTTATATAGAGAGCGTGCATATGTATATAAAATTTTATGAAGTTATATACCATATATATGCTTTATAACAAGATTAGAAGCAGATTGCAAACCCAAGCACCAGTCAAAAGCCTTACACCTGTGCAGAAAGGGGCAAAATCTGCTCCTTGCTAAGAGCTGGGACCGGTGGCTTCCCACGGGGGCCTCTGCAGCCGCAGCCAGCGCTGGCCGAGCGTCTCTGCGGGCTTTGCAGATGTCCCCGCAACAGGGCAGTGGTGGTCAGAGGGCTGAGAGGAATGACCTATAGGAACAAAAATGGAAAGAATTTGGTTTGTTTAAAAACAAACAAACAAAAGTCAGGCATAGTAGCAGTTTTCCAATTAGGAAGAGGTTGTTGTGGGGTGTAAGAGCAATCATCACGAAGGAGGGAGAAAGAGGCATGGCGCTGAGCAAAGCGTGCTAGGCAGCGCTGGGGCTGGAGGTGTCTGACAGGCCGGGGGAGCCACGTCACAGGATATTTTTAAGGGAAAGCCAGACAAAAGCTGCCAACTCGGCCATCCCTGGTTCATCGCGCAGACGCTCAGCACACGCTGGCCGTGGGATTTTTTCCAGCCGGCGTCAGCAGCCCCGTCCTGGCTGAGCAGCCCCGATGCCGGTGCAGGAATTCCTTGTCGGGCACGGGGGCTGTTAGGGGTGCACGGGCACAGTGAAGGATGTGGGCTTTTTTCCTTGCTATTTATAGCTTGGCTGGTGATATTTTGCAGCTTGGGCATGGTCTAGATCAAACATTAAACAACTGAACCGATCCTTGCGTAGTCTGTGCGCAGCAGTTTGTCGGCTGGGGCTGATGGGTTTGTGCGTTGGAGCCTGGGATGCTTTGGGTCCCCGTTCCCCTCCCCTGCTCCAGAGGAGCTGGTTGGGGCCAAGGGCAGGCGCTATGGCGATGCCCTGGCCTCTCCTTCCCCACGCTCTGGCTCTGCCCTACAGGCTACTTTCCCCATGAGAGAGCTGGGGCCATGACAAACTTTCCTGAACCGGTGTTTGGACCAAAGCCTCCCCCGCCAGGGCCGGCAGAGGAGCAGCTGCTGCTGACGCACGTGGATCCCATGCCCTCTCACGGCCCCAGCGAGCGTGCCCTAAGTGTGCAGCCGGAATACGGGTACCCACCGAGGGTGGCACGCTGTCCTGCTGTGCCGTGGAGGCCGTCGGAGGGGCAGGAGTGGCGATTACCTGAGCTGACCACATCTCGTGGGCTCGGCAGCACGCCGGCAGGACTCAGGCAGGTGAGCGGCTCTGGGGGGGTGGGAGGCATGGGGAGGGCTGGGGGGCTCGGGCTTGCTGTGCTGGGAGGACAGGGAGCCGACAGGGAGCACACATAGCAGGGATGGTGACGACCAAACGTTGAAATTGTTGGGAAATATCAAACTTGCAAGAGCATTTCTAGCAGTAGCAAATCTACATCATCGTGAAATTGTTGTAATGGATAATTACTCCTAATCACAAAGGCTTAATTTCTCACTCACGTGCATTTTAGCTTCAAATCCCAGTTGTCAGATCTTGTGCCACGCAAACCAGCCCTCCTGCGCTGGGCTCGTGGACCTCCTCCCGCAGAGCAGTGCGCGCTCAGGGCACCTTTGGCCAGTGCCATCTTCCTGATCCCCTGCCTTCCCCAGCTCACCCAAATTTCCTACCTTCATTCCTCTCTTTGAAACACGGGCATTAGGATTTGACTTAATTACTCTGGGACAACGGGTTTGGTCCCCTTCCTGCTGCTGGAGCAGGAGATGCTATTTGTCATGGGGCAGTCAGCCAGGGCTGCGCAAATCCCCTGAGGGCAGAGATTAGAGATTTGACGTATCAAAGTCAAAAGCTGCCTCGGATATAAAGCCCGAGAAGGTTCCTCCCAGTGCCTTGCTCTGAGAGGCAGCCTGAGGAACAGGTTTCCAAAGGAGCTCAGCCCCGAAAGCCCCCCTTGGTCTCCCATGGGTATTTTGCAAACCCTGCGCACGCGGAGCGCGCCTGGTAATTTGGCAGCAGCAGAAATTCTTGCAGTAGCTCTTAGTGGAAAGCCAGGGAGCAATGGAAATGGCAGCTGTGATTACTGGGTTCTGGCAGCGATTTAAGTACTAGAGTCAAAGGAGGAAGCAGGTTTTACTGGTGTTTATTTTATTTCTGCTTTTATTTTGAGCCTGTAAAAATCGAAGGTGTGACTCTGCCAGGAGTGACTGAAGCTGCGGATGTAGAGAGAAATGATCGGCTACCAAAGCTGGATGTACCGAATGTGATCCAGCAGAAAGTCATTTCAGGTAAAAGAGAGGGCGGCTGTGTGCAGCACGAGTCCCCAGCAGGAGGAATCGCATCGCCTTTAGCCCCTGTGGGAAACAGGAGCTGCATTGGCCACTTGTCCCCATGTGTCTGAACGCTTCAGGGTGGAAAATGCCCCCACTCCCCTGCTCCTCTCAGCACAAAGGCGTTTCTTTGGGATGTGCAGGATGTGGGCTCTGCGCTCTCTGCAGCAGCCTGACCGGTGTCTGCTACCCCCGAGGTAGTGATTTCTCTCCTAGAAGCGTAAGAGGCTTTCCTGAATAACCAAAGCAACGAATAGTGTTGCACTGCACCTCACAAAGGTACAGCGCTCTTTCTGACAAGGCGTTGTGCTCCCTAACTTCTCACGGACCACAGCGACTACCATGAACGCATGGCGAAATATTTCAGACGGGGCGAAAGAGGGAAGGCCAAGCACTGCTAGTCTAGGATGCGGTAGGCAAAAATTTCTCTCTCCAAAGCACTCCCCTGAAAAGAGGGAATTCTGGCTTCTTTTAGGTTGCACTTCTCTCTCCACTTCACCTCATTTTAACATTTTATGTAGTTTCTCTTTTATAACTGGTGAAAAATTGTTGGATAGGAAGGGTAAATGAGGAAGAGAGGTTGGAGACCTGGTTGTTAGCCCTTGCATATGTATGAAACTGGGTGAGAACATGGCAGCGCTGCTGTTTTAAAGAAAAGACTGCAAGAAAATGAAATGTTTTCATTTCATGAAGATCCCTGAATGGTTTAGCCCATTGAGTTTTCCCAGGGGATCATAACAATGACTGTCTCAGAATAAATCTTACGTCCAATTTAAATGGATGAATTTAAGTGAAATTCTTCCTTCCTATACTCTGCCAAGATTTTATATTTGTCCTAGCTTCTTCCACTTCCAGCGTGATGGATACTTAAACGATTATGTATGTTCTCTCGTCTTCATCCAAAGGGTACACCGGATACATACCCCGCTTCACCTGGTTTACTGGTGTTAACTACTTGCAGGGCGTGAAGGAAGCCATGGCTGAATTTGACAGACATCAGGTAGATTGCATGCACAAACCTTATTTCAATGATATAATGTTGGTCTTGAGTCATCTGCAGCACCACAAGCAGTTGCATTTGCTGTAGCAGTATTTGAGCTGGGGTTATAAGTACAAGCAAAATAAAACGCTATTAGGTAACACGTTGAAAAAATCATGAGCAATTAAATTCTGTAACTTAATGTCCCAAGGAAACAAGGGAGGATAAATGAGTTCATAAAAGGATTAAGCAAATCTATTGAGGGTTGGTTTAAGGGTGGCTATTAAAAATGCTGCTCTGGGTGCACAAATGCAGGATCCAGCTATCTGCACTCCCCTTATGCAATATATCCTCTGGTACCTGGCTGGCAGTGCTGGACGGCTTCCTGGGCTTCTTGGATGGATATTCCTCCCTTTCAAGTGTTGTAGAGATTTTTCCTTTACTAACGGAACTTGTCTTAAAAGGATTTAGATCTTGTCATTTTCTGTGTCCATCCCAAAAAGCGGAGAAATATCCCTATTGAAAAAAAATCTCCTATTTTGCCCCCTCGCTGTAAGATCCCCCCCTGCAAAGCCATATGACCCTCCTACATGGGAAAATGAGATCCCTCCCACCCCAATTAGCAGATTGCATCCAAAGCCACACATTTCTTCCTGCTACCAGAAGTAGCAAGAACCCTGGTGCAAGAGCCCCGGGATGCTGCAGCACCGATGGGCGAGTGCCGGTGAGCACTGATGGGCTCGGTGACAGCTCCTTTTAAAAGCAGGCTGCAAAATTTTTCACCCTTTCTGGTGACCAGGATTCACTGTGGTGCCTTTGTCCCAGAGTGCGGGGGTCGGATGTAGGAAAAAGTCCAAGCCCGAAGGATCCCCTGGCTGGGAAGAAATGGCTCTGTGGGGACAGCAGTGGGGCTGTCAGGATCAGGATGCTCGGTAGCATCCTGATGCTTTGGCTATAATGTGTTTCCTTATCCTTTCCTTCTGCAGTTAATAGAAATAGAAATAAAGCAGAGAACAAAAAGCAGACGTTATCAAAACTGAAAGTGCTGCTTGCAAATCCCTTCTGCCCTGATTTTTTTAAGAAACGTGTGCCAGTGAAGGAGGTGGATGGTGTTTCTCCATTGCAGGAGCCAGAAAAATTCAGGCTTGCAGAGGTTTTTTGCAGTGCAGGAGGCACTGAAGGAATGAATGTAAGCACACCAAAAAAAAAAATCACACCACATTTCTATCTAAGATGGCTTCTGCCTTCAAGCCACTAATCTTCTGCCCTAAATCTCTGTTGCCCTAGGTTACATGCTAGGATGCGCCACGGATCGTTTCTTACTGGCTGCATCGGGCAAAATAATGCAATCCTCTCGCTTCAGCGCTGCTCTGGGGAGGCAGGAGGATTGCACCGCTGCAATCCGTACGGTCACAGAAGGGTTCGATGGCCCCAGCCGCTCGCGTGGCTCCGTGAACCCTCCCTTTACCACCGAGCAGGGTCCACGCTAACGAGGGCAGCGGGGCTTTAGCGAGAGCTTTTGGGGCTTTGCCACCCCAGGGATGTGAGACCCGCGCTGTCCTTCGGCGCAGCGTTAGCGCGGTCTGACCTCTGGGGCAGGTGACGGAGCCGGAGGAAGATTTCACTCTCCCTTCAGTTAACGCGCCCTAAGCCTTCCTCTTCCTCCTAGGCTGGGAATTACGGGCTAATCGCCGTCAGTGGGACGCACGGAAAAACAAAACCAGTTCGGGGGGGTCACACCAAAACACCGATGTGCAGTGGTAGCAGAGGAGCGGACGAGGCACATCCCACTGCAGCAGGCACTGCTGGCTCTCGGTGCATCAGCTCTATGAGCAGAATGCATTCGGGACTTGTGGCCCAAGCCCAAATGTGATGGCCGCAGCGATCCTCAGCACCAGGAGCTGCTCTGGGTGGGTGGTGGGGGTGTACTGGCAGGACCGGGGCAGTAGAGGGGCTCCTGCCAGCACCAGTGGAAAGAGAACTTGATAGAGGGAAGCTGCAATGTAGCTTTAAAGTAGAAGAAAAGGGAACTGGTAAGAGAATTGCTTCTCATTATCTCAAGTATTTCCTTTAATAAGGAGTCAAAGCACACGACTTGGGTAGCAGTGGTTTACAACTCATGGTGCCGGGTTTTGTTTTCCAGTTCCTGCAGAGACACCCGATTCACAGCTTTGGCAAGAGATTTCCCCAAACTTACTGGCCTAACAACAGAATTTACACGGGTGCTGGACTGATACCTTCCTACACGGGCTTCGTACCACGTAAGTTCATCAGCTGAATGAAAATGAAAGTCACTAATTACCATCGTTAAGTAGTGCTGTTGATAGCTGCAGTGTCATAGTAGAGACCTGGAATGTTCCACAGGGGAAGTAAAGGTGCCGGGCTGGTGGAGCCGTGCCCTCACCTGTCCCCCCGCAGCAGCACCCGCAGGGGGCTCCCACGGCTGCGTGGCAGCTTCTTCATCAAGGAAGTGATTCTGTTCCCAAAAAGCTTACAGGGTGCTTAAAAAAAGCAAAAGGTAGATGATGCAAAGGGGTGGAGACTGCACCAAAAGAAGCTGTGAATTGGCAGGAGCCATCGCAGGTGGTGGCGGCCCCGTTCTGGCTGCCAGGCTTTGGGGGTACCAAAAAGGAGAGGTGTGAAGGGCGGTGTGGGGTCTGGGGTCTGCCCCCGAACCACGACGAGCGGCGTTTCAGTTGCTCAGCTAGCAACCAGAGAGCCAAAGGGACAAATATGAGGAGTTGTATTCTAACGGGAGGTTCCAGCGGGACTAAATGCTTAAGCACTGCTGATCCAGTTATCAGTGTGAGGGCTGCCCAAGCACCCGATGGCCTGGAACTGAATCCCACAGCTGCCTCCTGGCCCCTCCAACTGGGCCCTGGGGACAAGCGGATGCCGCCTGCAGGGCTGTGCGCACGCCCTCACCGCGCATTACACGCTGTACACGGGAAAAGAGGAAAAAATATTTACTGCTCCTCTTGGCTTCTGCCTCCACCCCCTGCTCTGGGAAAGGGGAGGTCGAGCACAGCAGCTGCTGTCCCCAGCGCAGGGCACCTACCTGTCCCTGTCCCAGCATGGGGCTCTCAAGGCACTGCGCTGGTGTTTCCAGATGATCTCTTCCTCCGCACAGGGCTAGCAGGTAGGGCTGTGCTCACACTGGAGGCCCTCAGGTTAGAGCCCCCCGGAGCAAGGTTTCTACAAGCCCCCAAGCAAACCAGACTCCGTGTTGGTACTGCCTGGGCGGTTTGTCCTCTGCCAACATCAGAAACGAGGGGAACAGCCACAGCCCTGCAGGAGCAGGGCCACCACTGCCTGGAGGGCTTTGGGGGAAAACCCCGAGGCCAGGGAATGCGTAAGCACCAACTGCTGTAAGCGTTACCTCATGCTTTAAAAATCTTTTGTCATCTTTTCACCTACAACAGCAGTCTCCTGCGTAGGTCTGAAGCCGGCCACCTGGTTCTCGACAGGCTGATTTCCACCCCTGCTCGGGGCCATTTCAAATACTACTCCAGAAGGAGAAACTTAGTTTTTAATCCTTAGATTTGCTTTGCTAATAGCATTTTTCTTGACAGACAGTAGTGCTATTTAGTAGCAGGTAGGTTATTCATGGTCACCTCCGAAGTGGGAAAAGGGGCTACACTAACTTCTGAATATTTTCATAACTTATTGATTTAAAAAAAAAGCCCATCAAGCTCTTTAGCTGCATAAACTGGAGCTCTTCAGCATAATTTGTCTGCAGCAGTAGACGCAGCATGGCTTGCTGCAGCTATCTGAAGCCATGACTCGCCTGCTGCAGCTACCTGAAGCCATGACTCGCCCTGAGCTCCAGCTCCCTGCTGGGTTGGTGCTGCTGCCTAGGTGCAGCCTGGGTGAGGGCAGCTCCCTTCCTTCAGAACCACCCACCTGCATCTGAAAGGCAAATTGCAGGCACCATTTTATTAGCCAGGCAGCCCAAGCAAGCTGTAGCTTCCAGCCACCTCCCTCCGAGCCTGCGCTTTCCTTCTGGCCAGAAGAGCTGCCCAGCTCCTGCTGAGACTGCAGCCCGGCCAGCTGACCCCGCACCTGTAATAGGAATCCATGGGCAGGTACCTAAATTTAGACGCAGGCTGGAGCCGGATTTCAGCTTCCATGTTAAGGGTATTCCCCCTCTGCAAGTACACTTCGTTACAAAGCAGCATCAGAGCATTTCTTCAATAGAGGAGCAAGTAGGACTGTCGCCATATCCAGTGACACAAGCAACTGGTGTCCAGGCCAGCAGACAGCAGGGAGAAGCGTGGCCGCCATCAGCGGGAGGGCCAGTGCTCATGCCCCATCCTGCTTTTTTTTTTCCAGACCTCCGTCACACCTATGCACTTACTTTTGGAAACAGCACCCGAAAAGCTTACCGAAAGGAACAAAGGAGACGAGCCTGTGCACTGTGAAAAATGCTTTAATGGTGCCTGTACAGCATCTGAAGTGACTTTAAGACAGGAAGAGGAACACAACACAGACAGGGAAGTATTGAATGAAAGAGTTCATACAGCTTTAAACAAAATTTACAGGTGTTCATATGCATAGCTTTTACTCTGCCTCTTCCTCAGCCTCCTCCTCAAACTCCCCCTCCTCCTCAGCTGTAGCGTCCTGGTACTGCTGGTACTCAGACACCAGGTCATTCATGTTGCTCTCAGCCTCTGTGAATTCCATCTCATCCATGCCCTCGCCTGTGTACCAGTGCAGGAAAGCCTTTCGGCGGAACATAGCAGTGAACTGTTCAGAGATGCGTTTGAACAGCTCCTGGATAGCTGTGCTGTTACCAATGAACGTGGCAGACATTTTCAGGCCACGAGGTGGAATGTCACAGACCGCTGTTTTAACGTTATTAGGAATCCATTCAACAAAGTAGCTGCTATTTTTGTTCTGAACGTTCAGCATTTGCTCATCGACCTCTTTCATTGACATACGGCCCCTAAACACAGCAGCTACAGTCAGATAGCGGCCGTGACGTGGGTCGCACGCAGCCATCATGTTCTTTGCATCAAACATCTGCTGCGTTAGCTCTGGTACGGTCAGAGCACGGTATTGCTGGCTCCCACGGCTTGTGAGCGGGGCAAAACCAGGCATGAAAAAGTGCAAACGGGGGAAGGGAACCATGTTGACTGCCAGCTTCCGCAGGTCAGCATTAAGCTGGCCTGGGAAACGCAGGCAGGTGGTAACACCGCTCATGGTCGCTGACACTAAATGGTTCAGATCACCGTATGTTGGCGTAGTTAACTTCAGTGTTCTGAAGCATATGTCATAGAGTGCTTCGTTATCAATACAGTATGTTTCATCTGTGTTCTCCACAAGCTGGTGCACCGACAGCGTGGCATTGTAGGGCTCTACTACAGTATCTGAGACTTTAGGGGAAGGTACAACACTGAACGTATTCATAATTCGGTCTGGGTACTCTTCACGAATTTTGCTGATTAGGAGGGTACCCATACCAGAGCCAGTACCACCACCAAGAGAGTGAGTCAGCTGAAAGCCCTGGAGGCAATCACAGCTTTCTGCCTCCTTTCTTACAACATCTAATACGGAATCAACTAATTCAGCACCTTCCGTATAATGGCCCTTTGCCCAGTTGTTTCCTGCTCCGCTCTGACCTGGAAGAGAGCCATTTTCATATTAGATTACGGTCACTGCTTCCTGCTTGCAAGCAAAGCTTAAGAGCATCAGGCTACAGCAACCTCCCACAAAAGCTTTCATTTTATCATGCCTTGAGCTGCGGTTTCACAGAAGCACCTCTAAAATGACTCGGTACACCTACACAGAAAGCATTCAGTGCCTGGCAATGCGTCAACCCTTTCATTTCCCGATATTCCCGAGGAATAATAGGACTCGGAAGACCAACGACCTCTTGTGCCTTCTCGGACCTGCCCTCCCGGCAGCTGCCACCGTGCACCATCCGCAGCCCGCCGGTGACTCCACGCCCGTCACCAAGCGCCAGGATTAACCCCCCTCCCGGGGCCGCGCTCGCCTTGGGAGCATGTGCAGCGGGGAAGCCCGCAGTGCAGCGTCCCTGCCCGCCCCACCCCACCCCGAGCCGGTTACACGGCAGGGCCCTCCCCCGCTCCCGGCGCACTCACCGAACACGAAGTTGTCCGGCCTGAAGATCTGCCCGAAGGGCCCGGAGCGCACCGAGTCCATGGTGCCGGGCTCCAGGTCCACCAGGACGGCGCGGGGCACGTACTTGCCACCTGCAAGACAGGGACGAGCCGTGACTGCGGCGCCGGGGGGGGATGGGGGGGACGTTGGGCGGCGGCCGGGCCCTACCTGTGGCCTCGTTGTAGTACACGTTGATGCGCTCCAGCTGCAGGTCGCTGTCGCCGTGGTAGGTGCCGGTGGGGTCGATGCCATGCTCGTCGCTGATCACCTCCCAGAACTGCCGGGGAGAATCGCGTCAGGGCCGGCCCCGCCCGCCCGCCGCAGCCCTGCCGCCCGCCGCCGCCTCCCCCCCGGCCCCAGCCGCGGTTCCGGCCCCTGCCCGCACCTTGGCCCCGATCTGGTTGCCGCACTGCCCGGCCTGCAGGTGCACGATCTCCCTCATGATGGCGGCGGCACAGCGCACCCTCGACCAACGCCACTCGTCCCCCAACTGACTGGCTGCGTGAGGCAACCGCCAACCCTTATATAGCAGCGGAGTGCGCGCGCAGCATTCTATTCCCCGCCCGAGCGGCCGTCCGTGGCGGCCATTGGCTGATGATAGTGAGGCTCTGCAAATAGGGAGCCCTGATTGGTCGAGGCACCGTCACTCAAACCCGCGTTCTTCTTCGTTCCGCCCGTTTGTCTGTTGATTTTACTGTTAGGCAACGGGCTGCCACGAGCTCCCGCCCTGCTCGCCCAGCGCATGCCCCCATTGGCTGAATTGAATGATTGATGTCGGCCGTGATTGGCCGCCGGCCTCAGCGATGAGCTCACGCCATCTGATTGGACGACGACCAAGTGCCCTAGTAACCGTCGCAATGACTCCGCAGCGGGCCCTGGGCGGTGGCTGGCGCAGCCGCCTATTCCCGAAGCCCCCTGCGCACTTTGCGCAGCGTGGGCGGCCGCTCCCCCTCTCCACCGGGGGGGGGGGCGGTTGCCGCGGCAACCTCCGCGGGCCGTTCCCGCCGCGGGCCCCGCGCACTCCCCCCCGCCGCCCCCCCCCCCTCGCGGCCGGGCCTCCCTCGCCCCCCGCCCTCCTCAGGCCCCGGGGCGCCGCAGCGGCGCTGTGGGGGCAGGGAGGCGGAGTGCGCAGGCGCGGGCTGCGGCGCCTTTCTAGCACTTTCTGGCGCGCAGCCGCCTGAGGCGGCGGGGGCCGGGCGGGCGTTGTCATGGCAACGGCGCCTCACGCCCGGCGGCGGGAAGGAGCCGGGGGGGGCTCGCTCCGTGAGGGGGCGCCATGGCCGCGGCCCCGCTCCGAGCCCCGCGAGCAGCCGCAGGAAGGGCCGGGCGGCGTGTGGCACGGCCCTGCTGTGTTTCGCGTTCGGTGCGCAGGGTGCCGGCGCACCGGTGGACGTGATAAATGATGCAGAACCGTGTGGGTTTCCCCACGGCACAGCTGAAATGGCGTCTGAGGAGAGCTGCGTTAGGCGACACCTTTATCCTGAGCTGGCTGTTTGTGGCCCAGCCCTGTCATTAGGCAGCCAAACGTCCCGAGCCGAATAAATGTCTCCCTCACTTACCCTTTCTCTGTCTCATTCTGCGGCGCTGTCGCCTTCCACCGCCCGACTTAGTTAGCACATTCTTGCATGGGCGGTTCATCTGTTGGTCAGGGCTTCTACAGAGCATACTTTGACTGTTGTTTTAGCAGAGCCTTTTTATGATTATACACATTCATTAAGGGTGCCAGCAAGGTCTACAAGTCCTAGCATCTCTTCTTGTTTCATAATGGAGCTAGAACTTGAAAGAGGCTCCTAATTGGGTGCTCCAAACCTAGCTAGTCGCAAACTGGTGCCTTGATGTGGGGGTGGATTGAGGCAAAAGCAGCAGTTGACCTCGATTCTTTCTACACAAACAGCACTCTGCGTGTCGTTCAGGTGTTCATATAAGACAGAGCTACGTTATGACTTGTATACATATCACGATCTACGCTTGGATAACAATAACCCAACTGTTTCTGTGACAGGGTCAGGTGAGGAGGTGAGCAGGAGAAGAAGAGTATCATGAAGACTTTTGCAGGAGATAAAATAGCCTCTGGTAGTTGGCTTAATGCAAGGGTGTGTGTGAATGATATTTCTGGCATGTAAACAACATACACCCGCAGAGATGCTGGAAGGAGCCCAGGAGCACTCGGAGCAGCCCCAGAAGCACCTGGACAGCCCCCGGAGACCCTGGAGCATCTGGGGTAAGCTGAGAGCAGCTCCGGCAGCCCCGAGAAGCCCTGTGAGAGCCCTCTAGATAGCCCCAGAGGTGCCCAGGCAGGACTAGGAAGACACAGATACTGCTCATCCTCCACATTCAAAGCCAGAAGGTAGGAGGTTTATGTAGTTTACTTAAAGATAGCTGAGTAATGCAAAGGTATTAGGGCCCAGATCCATCCCACATAATTACAGACATTGAATTGAATTGCTCTCTCTGGGCTGCGTTCACACCAGAGCCCGTGGAAGGGGATGGCTCAGCCCGCTCCAGCTCTGAAAAGTCCTCTGACAACACCTCTCTGTGGTCCATAAGGGTGTTTGTAGTAGCCAAATCCAAAATGTCTGTATCTCATTTTAAGTACCAAAGGCAGCAAGGATCAGTCTGGACCAGGTTTGCTCAAGATTTCATACGCGTGTGCAATACTCAGTAAAGACTGCTTTTCATCCAGGATGTCATGCCATATCTTCAGAGTAACAAAGAACAAATGCCATCTTCTTTCTGATTAAAAAGATAGAAGGGAGTTTTATCGTGCCTGTGTTTTGCTGCTTGCAGTGTTCTGCTGTCTAGGAAAGTACATTCAGCACAAATTAAATTATTATCAAGGCCTGCTCAGAGCAGCGTTAGCAAGCATCTGTGGTCATGAAGCCCTAGAAAACTCTCCCTAAAAGCAGAGCAGAGGGAGACACTGCAGGGCCAGCAGGAGGTTTGCTGGTACAAGTGCTGCTGTATTTCGTGAAGATACAGGGCTTTTTTTTTTTTTTTTTAATTCCAGCCAGAAAGCAGAGGACTGCGTATCAGTGCCAAAGATGTATTTCCTCACTTCATTTGAAATGATGAGACTTTGTAGCCTATGCTTCTGCCAGCTTGTGCTTGTGGTTCAGCCCTTGCTGCCTTTAGTGTTGGGGAAGCTGTTCTGTAATGTGTAGAGTGAGAAATGGTTGCCACCCCCAACATCCCCAGTGGTAGCAAAAAATGGAAATACTCTGCTCAGTTATGATGTCCGATATCTGGCTCCTAAATGGTAGCAGGATCATGCCCAGCAGAGTAGTGATAATACCCTGTGGGGTAGCTAAAACTTTGCTCCTGTGATTGAGACTTCAGAGGTTTCCCTGGGAGATTCAGCTACCTAAAGATCTATGGACCGGGAAGCATTTCAAATTATACATGCAAAATTTATTTTTGCTATTTCTATTCCAGTCAGTCAGTACTTCTGTTCCTAGCTACATGCAGATCCACAGGAAATGACAATGCCATTTTAAATACTTTTGCATTTTTTAAATTAAAGTAAAATACCATTATTTCTAAGCTCTCTGTGAGGAGGAACACAGCCAAGCTGCCAGGAGTCTCTATGGAGAGCTGCTGGAGCTGCAGACCATCTTAGCCCTGTGACTTCGAGTGCTGTGGCAGCCCAGCCCAGCAGCCTAATTTGTGTTACCAGAAGGTGAGCTGGCAAGTAGCGAGGCACATTTCTGCCAGAACCTTGTCTCACATAAAGCATTCCTTCAAAGGCAAACCATCTGCACAAAACTGACAATTCAGCAAGGTCTGGGAGAAAAAAAAATTGCAAATTCTATGGCCCTGCATGAACAAAACGATAAAGCATGTTTCTAAATGTCGTCCGTTTAGTGGACAGTCTGCAGAGAGGAGCTGCTGTGGATTCCCAGGGCAGGGGAGCAGGGGCAGTTGGAAAGCAATCGTCACAGAAGGGAACAGCTAGAGCAAGCTAGGGAGAAACATGTCTCCTACATCGTTTCTTCTATTGAAAACATCTGCTTTAAATGGTATTTGATTTCTTTGGAAGCTCTCCTCAAACCTTGCTGCAAGTGACAAGAAAGGAGGCCTTACCTCATTTAGATGCTTCTGAATTTCCCATCTGTAAGTTTGCTGTATGAATTAATGGCTGTAACAGGGACACTAGAAAACATTAGGGGCTGCTATTACCAGGCCAACGTCCCTGGGTTTAATCCAGAAGAAGACATGTTAGTGAAGTTAAAAGTAAGCTGGAATTTGTGTTTCTATTTAATTATATATTAGTTATTTTCTAACTTTTAATTGTTCTTATGAACTTTTTGTGCTGCTTTCAGCATGGAAACATATTTTGCTGTGAATACAGTTGGTTTGAGTAGAGTGGAGAGATACCTTTGTTAACCTTTGAGTAGTGCCTCCCCCTTTTACGGAACCACTGTTGTTTGTGTGTCATGGGGTACTTAGAGATGATCCCTCCACTCAGCCAACCAGCAGGCAATGGCTGTAATTCTTGTTTTTACACTTAACCAGCGAGACAGCAGTCTGTCTCTGAAATAGTGTTCTTGTCTAAACTGAGCCTAGTATCTGGGGTGGGGTTGGGGATGGGGCTGGCAGGAGCCCAAACAGAAATCACAGAACTAATTCTGTCCATGTAGGTAAAAATCTGAAGCTCAGAGTTCAAGAGAGGGGCACTGCAGAATAAATGTGAGTGGAAGCCCTCTTCCCAAACTGAAAAGCTTTCAGTGGTGGTGTTCCAGGTTTATAGTAAAACTGACGTATGGCATGGGTATGGGCGCACATTTGTCATTCTGGTCCTTCTGATTGTTATTTCTAAAGATAAACAATACTTTGTTGTCTAGAAATTACTGCTCTCGAGAGATTCTACCTCAGATGGATCTTCCAAGGAAGCAGCTATTAAAGGTGAGGGGCTACTTCCAGAGACTGGTGAGTGAGAGGTGCAGCTGCAGGATTCCTGGCTGAGAGGACTAGGAACAGTTGGCTGGGATCAAACCGCTAGTCCATTCAGGCCAGTATCTTGTCTCTAGTGATCAGCAGCCAAAGAAGAACAGGGCAGACATATTCGGATGTTGGGGTGGTTCCAGCAATTCTTTAGCCATAAGCAAGCATCTTGTTGTTTTATAGCCCCAGTGGATTGTTTTCTTATGAATTTATCTAATCACCTTTTGGAGCCAAATAAACTTGGCATAAGCAACCTCCCGTCATGATGAGCCCCATGGTTTAACCACAAGCTGTGTGGAAGAAGAGCTCCTTCAGTTTGGCTTCGTGATTTCTACGGAGCTCCTCGGTTCAGAATAATCCTGTGGGCTTATTACTTCAAAGCTTGCACTTGAGAGTCAAACATTGTCAGTGATTACCATAAAATCAAATGTAATCCTAAAGCATCTTTTACTTGACATAAATATCAGTATTAACTGGCAGTTTATATCTCCTGCACGTTTAAAACCAGTGAACTTTGAACATTGCTCCCGTGTTTTCCTCATTTGGTTACACAGTTTCACTGTTGTACATTGTCCAGAGATAAGCACTGTAAGTATCACCTCCTTTCACTCAGGAGATCTGTTCCTCCAGAGAATTTCCACTGAGAAGTGGTGACTAATTCGATCATGAGGTAGGCATATGGTAACACCCCCTGCTGTGAACAAAAATAAACTTTCCTTCACACAAAAGTTGATTTTATCATTCCTCTTTGTCTCTCCCATCTCCTCTACTTCATTCCCAGTGCAGTCCTCTTCCTATTAGGGCTTATTCATTCTCCTCCTCATTTCCAAGAGACCCTTCATCCGTACTCCATGCTAGTGCCCATCTCCCTGCACAGAAACCTTCTCCCACTGATGCCGCAGTTTCTTAATTCACTGATTAGAACTGCTTTCGCCTCCCACATACAGAGAACCTCCATACTGCGACGAGTCTTTCATCTGTGTCCACATCAGGAGTCTCCTCGTCATGTTTCCAGACAAGCCTGCTTGCTAATTTATTTGATTTGTGGTGGGACCAGCGACTGGCTGCATTGGAGATTTCCTGAGGCTTAAGGCGCTGTCCTGCCAGCCTCCCTCTTGTGACTAATCCCCGTCATTACAACCGAGGGGAACAAGAGCTTACGCTATCAGTGTTTATCTTTCTAAGATCATCCTATTGCAAGGAGACTCTTTAATATCTCATATAGAGGGCGTAGTGGAAGCCAAGTCAAAGACTCCTCATCTGCCTAGTCTCCATGCGTACTGGTACACACTGGAGAAATTGGCTATGCTACGCTTTAAAAACCTCAGAACACTTGAATTCAAGCATCCACTAGCCTGGGTTTGATAGCATTGTAAAAGGACTTTTATTTTAAGATAGCTGTGGCAAAAATTGGTGTTTTGCTTATCCCAATCTTAATTTGGGCTTGTTCTACTAATAGCGTTTTCATCTACTTCAGTGTGTTCTGAATTAGCTCTTGAAGTAGGAGTGATAGTCCATGAGGTAGGATATAAACATCATATGGCTTTCTACTTCTCTGGAAGATAGTCAGATACATGATCATAGGCATGGCATAAGAAAAAAATGTACAAAGTACTGACCCGTCTCCAAATTCAGCCATCATGAAAGTCATTGTTCAGCTGGATTCACTCCACCAGTGGTCTTGGTTTTCAAGTGATTTCACTACTGGCTGTTAAAAAAGCCACAAACAACTGAAATGAGTGCAAGCACTGCAGTACTTGGTGCTGTACATCGTTTCTAGACCTTCTCCTAACCACTGATCTGGAAATCTTCACAGGCAGGACAGTATCTGAAAGAGAGGAAGAGTCACGATCGCTGCTTTAATAATGGGAAGCTGGAGCTCAGCCAGTAGGACAAGTTTTGCAAAGCTCATGCAGCATGCCGTTCTCCCTGACCTTCTCATGACTTGCCAAGATCACCTATGGGTAGGGAGTCCGTCTCTGTGAAATCCTGATGCGTTGGTTCATCCATAGGCACCATACAAGACACATATATCTCAAAAAGCAGAACTTGGCTACGGCCTTGGATACAGTCAGGTACCGAGAGAGAGGTTAGGACTCCGTTTAGGTTTCTCTCCTACAACCCCAGGGAACGTGGGTGCATCAAAACAGGAAAAAGAGAGCAACTCTGGTCCTGTGGTGGTGGACTTGGTACTGCACAACTGCACTGCAGGCAATAAACCATTACTCATCTCAATCTGTGGGGTAATTCATTGGTACCAAGTGGATGGAATCTGCTGGCGGGGAATCCACGATACTTTGGAAATGATTCAAACTGGAAGAAAGACAAGGAGCTACTATACTCCTACAAGCATGCTGAAGTGAAATTTACACTAATAGTCATCAGGAGGTCAGCTAAGTTACTGTGTTTCTGGAGCTAAAGTAGACAAACCTCTTCCTGGTGTCTAATACTTTTGATTTCTTTCTTATTGATACCTGCTGACAGCAGCAGAACTACAATTGCATGTGAGCAGACATCACCTGCCGGAAGAGCTCTCCCATCGCTCAGCCCAGAGTGAGAAGGGAGGGAGCTATGCATAAACATACAGAATTTATGAACAGTTAGAAAATCCTCATTAATCATTTCCGCAGTTAAATATCACACTGTAACTAAAGGCTGCAAATGTCTTTGTTTCAAAGTGAGTGAGTAGATCTGGAATCTCCTTTTAAGTAGATTTCTGCTGTCCAGGTAATCTGGGGATTAGTTCTGCAAATTTACGTAGTGCTGAGTTGGTGGAGCTGCTTCTGTAGGAAGCTGGGAGAAAGGAGTAGGTTACTTTTATTAGTTTCCATTGTCCCTGTAGGTTCCCAATTTTGCTTTTTTTTTTTTTAATTATTCTTTTTATGACTAAACCCCCACATTAGGGCTTTTAAAATACCAGTCTAGCTCAGTATCTAACGAATAGATCTGTAAATGTTTTTATTTTTTATTTATTTTTTTATTGCCAGGTAGAAAGAGAATGTTATGCACTTGCAATACTGCCCATCTGAAGCCCGGTTCACCTGCTAACCCTGGCTGCTGGGGGCTGCCTGCTGGAATGGGCATAATCATTACAGGAAAACAAATTTGCCTGCCCACGACTGGTACCACAACGGGCAGCAGTAGGCCTGCAGCTGGACACAGCAGTGGCTGTGTTTGGAAGAGGAGCGGTGGCAAAGGAGGGAGCGGAGCTGCCACATGTGGTGTGGGGACCACTGAGGGAAAGAACTTGAGCCATCAAAATATTCTTCTTGTGCCTTTGTTAAGAACAGCAGCTTTTAGCTCAAGCGTTTCAGAATCTGCTCCAAATCAAGCAGTTGTGGTTGTCTTCATGTTGCAAAGTCGTAGTTCGATGTCAGCTGGTGGCTGAGGTGTCATGGATTTAATGTGGAAAGTCAGGTCCTCTGTGTGGGCCCTCACTCAGTGCAGGTCCATGGCATCTGTGAGGCAAGAGCGAAATGTCAGGAGGACACGCCGAGCTTCTTGCCTTATTATTCACTTGTTATCTGCATGGAAGTACCAAAGCGTCTGAACAAGAGCTTGGGGAAGTTCCCTGCAGAGTTCTTTCTCTTGGAACCTGTCATCTAGCATTCAAAATCAAGAATGAGCATAATGACTGAGCAGGCCAGAACACCTGTGTTGCTGGTGTTCCTGGCATCTCACCTCCTTATTTCCATTTCTGACAGTGCTACCATGGGATTCTTTCTGGGCAGCTTGCAAATCTCAGCCTGGAATCCCACGGTTGTCCTATGTGCTGACAGGTCACAGAGCTGGAGAGCAGTTTTAAAATTGCATTTCCAGAAACAGGAGGAATGAAGTCGCAGGAATTTCCCCCCGTCACTGTCTACCTCATAACGTCAGTTTTTTTTTTCAATGCAGGCCTTTCTGAATCCCTCCTGCCTTATTCAGGCAGTTTGAGCAAAGAACACATCAAAGATGTTGACACATCTCTCATCAGCTAAATACCAGAAGCCAGGTTATCTAAAGTCATTTTCTGCCTGCCTGCCACTGGGAAGAAAGTGCCTTCAGGGGTTCTCGTTGTGTACCCCGAAAGTACACAGCACAACAGCTCTTGAGTAAACAGTGGCAAAATCAGCATCCCCCATCCTGCTCTCTGAAACACTTTGTATTCACAATAAAAACCCTGCTTTGATCTCTTGCCAAGAATAACACAGACAGTGTATTAAAACATCTTTAATAACATGATATAATTAAAAATATCTAACGTGCAACTCAAAGAAATGAATATGAAGCTTGTTTCGATCTGTTTCCACACCCCTCCAAACTTGACTGACAGGTTACAACCCTTCATTAGTTGACCTGAAAATTTATGAATACACCAATATTAAGAATCAGGAGGGTGATATATATGAGTTAGGAGCACAAAGGATTAATAACTGGGTTCGAAAGGATTTGGGTGCCGTGGTAGCTTTAAATATCCTGCAAGGCACATCATTGCATCTGTGAGCATTTAAATTTCTGTTTAAAGTGGTCTGAAATGAGTTGGAGGCACTTGTGCCTCGGGCTTTTAACAGCTTGTGTGTTTAAGTCTCTGAAGCAATATGAGAGGTGAACTCTAAATGCTGTAGTCAAAGGACATTTGTCTAAATCCATCCCCTTTTTCACGATAACATGGGGAATTTGTATAGTGCCTCATGTTAGAAGAGCAGAGCAGACCAGAGGAGCTGGAATGACTGCCAAGTCCCAGAGGAATCCTAAGTATTGGATTATAAAGTAATTTTGGTCACAGTGTAACATGAAAGTCATTGGACTGACAGTTGGGAAAGCTTCTGTTCCTGGGTCTGCTCTCGTCTGAAGGACAGTATTACACATCACATTCTAGAGGCAGTGAGACAAGCAGTTCAGTGCAAATGAATGAGCTGGGGAACCTCAGGCCAGCATGCACCCGATTTTAACACATGAGATTAGATGTGTTAATTTAAATCCTGATTAAAGTGTTTAAATTGACAATTTTAACCCTGAGATGCCAAGACTTAGCTGAAAGACAGGAACTCAGCTGCATGTCTGTGCCCTCTGTTTCTCCTTTGATGTTGTGTATGTTTTGTGCGGACCAAGACCAAAACCCATTGCTTTTGAAGGATTCTCAGTCAGCTGGAGCATTCGCTGGAAGGGACGCGTGGGTACTGTCACTAACATGGAAGGACAGGTCAGTAGTAGCAGGAAGAAAATAGAAGCTTTCTTCTCTGGAACATGCAAGCAAGTTGGCTGCTGTATTCTGATTGTATTTTAAGTCTGTTCCAGTCTTCGTTAGTGGAGACATTGCAGATATCTTCTCTCTTGTGGCCAGAGAAGACAGCGCATCTATTCCAGTTATCACCTCTTCTAATTAGGTAGGATTATTCAATATTAACTTTGCGACAGTGCTCAGGGCCTGCCTCCTCAAGGGCATGTTTTCATTAGGTTGACACTAGTAATCTCAGTTGCAGCCCAAGCAAGATCTGCACAAACTGGTCTCATCTGGAGAACATATAGCTTGCCTTCCACTGGGAATCTCGGACTTCCTGCAGAGCAGGATCTATTTTCTCAATGTACAGTAGTGCAAATGGTAGCAGGCTGAAGTAAGGCACTGAGGCTCTTGAGTCCTGAAGGAAAATGGCTTGCATCCTCCAGTGAATTACACCGAGGTGATTTCTGTATGTACCCTGCTAACTGCCCTCTGGCAAGAGTCCTGGAATAAGAGTCAGTTGTCGTCAAAAACACTGCTGTTCCTGTTACTGAAGCTGTTTTCCTTGACCATCACTCGGTATGAGATGCGCATGAAAGAGCCGGTGAGCAGCACAACGAAGAGGATAAGGAGCAAAGACCAGACACCTGGTTCGATCCCCTTGAGGAAGCTTGGGCTGTCCTGGGGGAGGGTGTTGGTGAGACTCAGCAGGTACCCAAGAGTCCAGCCAGATGATGTATCGCCAATCTATTGAAGTAAAAAGGAGGAGAGATCGGAAGAGAAGCAGACAGTGTGGAGCCCAGCTGTGTTTCTGTAAACAGGCCCATGGCCTTACATACTTTATTTGAGACTGACACAAGGATTAGGCTGGAAGTGAGCAGCTCTTCCTCTCTTAGAGCACACTGACAGGCCTTAACTGCCCTGCCCAGCCTCACCTGGGGCTTCCTCCCACCCCCTGCCTGCTGGCCTTGGAGCTCTATTTAAACTCTGGCCTGGGCAGCCAGCTCTCCCCTGAGTGATGCTGTAGGTGCATCTGTGTGCTGTTCTTTCTCCTGCTTGCTGACTGGTTTTCCCAGATAGGCCTCTGCTGTAAGCACCTTTGCTTGTGGTCCTATTGCCTGGCTGAATTTTAGGGTGGTGGTGTCAGTAGCTTGTCTTTGGCTTTCCAGTCTGAGCTTGCTGGATGGATCCTGGACCTAACTCGTTACCTTGCCTTTGGCTGACACCTTCCATGTGGCTGATTGAGCTGCTGTCGCTGATGCTCCCCTGCTCAGGTACTAGGGAACGTGCCTTCGTCAATGAGCTGAGGTCTTTTGGCTCAGGAAATATTATCAGCAGTTTGTCCTAAGCATTAAGTGGTGATGGAGCATCTCCCTTCCCCTGTTTATTAGATGTGGATTCTTAAAGATGATACTGCTTCAAATAAGGTGTTGGCCCTTCTGTTTTTCAGTGGGGGCAAGTGGAATCTTTAGCTCTCTGACATTCTTTCCTGCTTCTAAAAACTGTGAACTTATTTTGCAAAACTATGTTGCTGGAGAAATCTTGTTGGTTAGGGCTTGTGGGACTGGGAGCAGACTGGCTTTACTGAAAGCATCCCTCCCTTGTAATTGGACATACCACACTTAGGTAACTGACCTCTCGGAACGCAGTCTGAACAGACTTATCGAAGTCCAGCGTGTATCCCTTTGTACTGAGATGAAAGATGAAGGCGGATACAAGGCAGTAATCAGCAACTGCATCCAGGCTTGTCTGGGACTCCTGGACTAGCTGGTGTCATTTCCAGAAGAAGAATGGAGGAAAAAAAGTAAATATTCAGTAGCTGAATTTCAGGCTTGCTAAACCCCCCCCTGCTTCCTGCTCTGGGACTGACTGCAGGACTGGAGGAAGGGGTTGTGTCCTGCGCAGTCTGAAGCCATGCTTCCTGCACCCACTGGGCTGCGGTCTGGGGATCAGTGCTACCTCTTGGAGCCTCTGTTCCCGTCTTGTTAAAAGATCTGGCAGTTCAAAGAGCATCAGTACTGGCAGTCAGGTCTCAGGTCAACTGCTCGGTGTGATTTTCTGCTCTCTAATTAGGCCAAGCTAATGCTGCAGCCTTTCAGCAGGAGTATTAACAAGGCCTTTCCCTTCTATCCAGAAGAGAGAACTTCAGGGAACTGCTAATGGGACTTGCAAAACCCGTAGGAACTGGCCAGTTTAGATGTTGCTGTGGAAGGGACACTTGGTTGGTGTATGCTCAAATGAGGGTGGTGTCATAAGACACCAACTGAGGAAGAGAACTTCCAAATACCCCATGGCTTGGGCTGTGTGAGCCCAGGTGAAATGGGATATTCCCCGGAGTGTAAGCAGATGTGTCCCCTGCACTGAATGAGTGGAGGATAACAGGAAGACCAAGGTGATGTGCAGGAGTGAGTAGATGGGCTTCCTGTTTACTCCTTAATATGCAGTAGAAGGTATTTGTGACTTCTCATGGAATTAAGTACAGGTGTTGCCAGGAGTAGCAGCTGAGATATGAGAGGAAGGAAAATAATGGAGCCTGTTTCCTCAAAGTGTAAAAAAAATATTTTCCCTGAGGAAGCCAATGACTTATGGCTCTGTTAGTCTGACCCATGTGGGCTTTTATAACATTGTCCCTTGCTTCCCACTATCCCTGTATGCTAAATTATTCTACAGTTACCTCTTTGACAGACATCCCACAAAGCTTGTTGACTGCCTGACCCAAGTCAGGAGAGGGTACAGATTTTCTCAGGAAGTCCATGGCCTCAGAAATCACCTGCAAAGGCAGCAAAAATAATCATCAGGTTGGACTGTGCATCCTTGCCTGCAGCGTCTGTAGGAAGTAAGTGGCAGTAGGCATGGGGCACGTTGCCCAGGTGCCCTCCCTATGCACTTGTGTTTGGTGGTTACAGTGCCTCTATGGGTGTGAGGGAAACAAGAAAGATCTGTTGCTGTCTGGAGAAGGAAACAGGGCTGAGTTTAGCTTGCACACGGCAGCCTTCCTGGCCCTTTGGATAAGTAGGCTAGTCCTTGTGCTCCTTGGCACTCTGTCTATTGGAGATGCAGCAGCAGGGAACTGGGGAGACTTCTCTGATTCCTCCCTCTGGGTGCCTTCTCTGAAATGCAGTCAGTGTGTCTTAGGATCTTGCACTGGTCCTTGCTTAACAACTTAGTGACTCTGGACACTAGATCCAAGATCTCAGGTATAAGCACGCTTGTGATGGAACATGGCTGGATGTTTGCTCAAAGTGAGAGAGGAACTTTAGTTTCACCAGGGACTTGATGTGGGAAGACCCGAGCATGCAGCCCTAGCCCTGCGGGAACATGCGAGCTCCCTTATGGTTCTGTGGAGCCCCCCACGTTTGTCTCACAAGCAGACATTGCCGAGACATGGGATGGAAAAGCCTTACCAGAGTTGTTGGTGGGAAGCCTGTGGTCCATTTTTGAACACCTTTGCCCCAACAGGAGTGCATGTGTGGCACTGGCCCTCTTGGCTAGCAGAGGACGCACCGTGGCTGTTCCCACTGTACTTGTTAATGACCAAACTGGTCCCATTTCACGGGTTCCCAGTTCTAATTGCTTACCCCACTGTCAATGAGAACCCACCAGAAACCTGGTCCGCAAGGGCTTGACAGCACTGCTGAGGGAACGCGTGAGGAAGCTGCAGGAGGAGGAGGAGTTGAGCAGGCTGTGCACGAGGGTCACGCAGGCAGACGGGTTGCTGGAGCCGGTGATGTTGAAGACCTCGTCAGGGCCAGGGACGTCCGATGCGTCGTCACTGACAGCACAAGGCCCTGCATGCACTGAATGCCACCGCACTTCCTGGGAGTAGGTGAGGGGCCAGCAGGGATTAGACACAGTTTTGGCACTTCTCTGATCCTAGGGAGAGAATAAAACAAGAGTAGAGGCAGCAAGAGAGGAGGTTGGCATCCCAAGGCTTTATAGGCGAAGACAGTACAATACAATAAGGAACAGCTGAGTTTTTTTTCCAACACCACAGTGTTGTAATGGAGCAGGCAGGCTGGAAAAGGTTTGCCAAACTTTGTCTCAGTTATTCTACTGCGAGACCCAGATGCCACAGGGTCCCAGCTCCTGCTGAGTTCAGGGCAAGCTGCAATGACTGGGTCTGCTGTGGGAGGCTGAGGAGCCACAGCCACGGCCCTACCTGCTCTCAGGCCAGAAATACCATTTCAATGAATAAGGTATTCTTTCCACTTAAAAGAAAGGCTGTTCTGGTCTGCCTTCCAAACACGTTCAATTCCTCTTTTGTCCACGCTCACGAGTCTGGTCGCTGAAACCCTGGGTAATCCTGCTCGCATCAGGCAGTCAGCCAGGCCTGGGCAATTCACTGTTTCATGATGCTTTGGCCCTTGTGCTCCCCATTAGCAAAGGTGACCTGGATGGCATGTGAATTCCCAATGCCAGTTAGCTGCTTGCCCATGCGGGGCTGTGGAAACCCCTTGAGGATCAGTGTTTTTCATCTCTAGGAGTTCCCCAGTACGTTTGTGGTAAATGGGGCCCTCTGTGGGGCATCCAGGTCTCATATCAGGGTCTGCTCCCCAGAGGGAGGTGTGGCAGGGCACTGAGTAGCTTGTTTATGAAAAATTCAGTTTTGCTGGGGACAAGAATGATTCCTGAATTTGCATCAGATTGTGCCACCAGTCCCTGCAAGTGGGGAAAAATGTTTGGAAGAATCAAAACAGCTGCATGTTTTTAAAATGAAATATTGCTCCTTTAAAAAGTGCTGCAGAGTTGGTCAGCAGGACAGCAATATCCCAAACAGAAGGTCCCTGGTGGTTCCCAGGGGCTCCCCTTCTAGGATGGGGATCCAAGGGAAGTCTTTGCCTCTCCCCACCCTGAATGTGACCTTAGCACCTCTGGAGAGCAGCTTTGTGCTCGTGTATTAAGTAGGGAGCCAAGGAGTCTGCAGGTAGGAAACCCTGAACTGTGTGTCTGCTTGGAGGGCATCGGTTCAGGCATGGAGACAAATGCACTGGGCTTTTTTTTTTTTTTTTTCCCCGATGATTGTGAACACACTCTGCAAAAGACTGGCTGACGTTTTGCCCATTAGCAGCTACAACCTATGCAACTGTCACCCAGTGCAAAGGGTTGATATTATATCCGGGAGCCTCGCAACAGCCCTTCTGGCAGGTACCCACCTGTATGAGCATAGAGAGCAGCCTCCTGCGGAGCTGGTCTGTGCCATGGCAGGGGCAGTGATGGGTGTACACGCTGTGTGTCCGCCCGTACAGCTGCAGCCTCACTCCCTCCTTTGGCGCCTGGTTCCCTTCTTCTATCTTGGAGGTGAGCTGTGTTGAGGTTCCTCCCATGGACAGGACTCCCGCCATCCCCTTTCCGGAAGGGACCAAGTGTCCTCGCCAGTCATACTGACCCCAAAAGAACCGGAGAGGTTGGTTATTAGGACTTCTACATCTGGGTCATGGTCAGATATAAGCACTAGTGCACAGAGAAAGCAGCTTCCTGGTGCAGTAGAGCTGCCCCCCTCCACCCCCAGGACGTAAGGATGCTGAACTGCAGGCTTTGGAGGGAACAGAGGTGCCATTGCAGAACCACAGCCGTCTGCACAGAGCTTTCCACAGCCACCGAGAGCAAACGGCTCACAGCCTTGGATGGCTGCTCAAGGCAGTGGTCTCAGAAGGTAGAAGCAGGGGAGAGGATGGTGGTGGGGAATGAGAGGGAGGTTTCCAGGTGGGCAGTTACGGGCTTCAAGTGCTGCCTAGATGCTGAAGTGTTCCTCCTGTCAGAAGAACGCTGTGGTTTCATCTCCTGCGGTCTTGCAGGACTCATTTTGGCAATGCTGAAGTTAGCAGTGCAGGCAGGAAAGCTCACACTGCAGGCAGTGCTCTGTCCCTGGCCTGGGGAGGCTGTGTTGCTGCCAGCAGGGCTAGCAATTCCCAAGCTAGTGCACGCTTGCTGCTGGTTTTCAGAACTCTGTTTCACTTCCCTGCTGTGGAGTTACTCAGCTGCTGTCTGGCCTGCCTTTGTTTTGCACTTTGAGTCTTTCTTGGGAGCCACTGGATTGAGAAGCCATGGAGGGAGCAAGGAAAACTAAATGCACTTTTGTGTTCAGTGTGTGCCTTCTGAATACAGACCAGGCGCCTATGCTGGGGACACCCAGCTGTACTCGTGCTGGCTTCTCAATGAGAGGGACATTTATGGGCTCTTCCCTTGCTTCTCTGTCCCCAGGCTGTCCCCTGAGACAGATGGATCCTGGTGACAATGGCACAGCACCCTGCAGACATAGCAGCAATGCCTGTTCAGCAGTGGCTCTGAGCTAGGACTGAAGGTCCCTGAACAGGGCAGTGGAGTTCTTGTTCACACGCAGGACCAGGCTGTGTAAGGTTGTCTTTGTGAATGTCCTGGATGCGTTGTCCAAAAGCCTCACATCAGGGCAAGAACGTGAGCACATCCAGGCAAGGCTATGATAGAGGCTTGGTCCCTCAGCCTGGTTTTAACCATCTCACATCACGTCCCCCCAGCCAGCTGGTGTTAGATATAACCTGCCTTCTCTAAAAGACAGTGCAAGCTGTGCTCAAGCATTGTTTCAAGTGCAGGGATTTTTAACGGTCCCTCCTCTTGTCTCTGTTGCTGTTTGTTAATGGGAATTGCTTGGCTCAGTTCTGTACTTCCCAGGCAGGATCATCCTTTACCTTGAAGAAGTTCTCCAGGACGTAGTTAACAGCAATCCAATTGAATGCTTCCTTGTCTAGACTGGACAGGATTTGTGCCCCCTGAAAGTCAAAGGGCGTTGACTTCAGGGCCACGGTCAGGGCTGCGAGGAGATCGTCAGAGAGGGTGGGATGGCTGAGGCTAGACAGAAAAGAAAAAAAGCAGGTGCAATTGTTGTTACGGGGCTTTGCAGGGGCAGCCCACAGAGTGCACAGCTGCAGGACATCTGCTGCGCTCCCTACTTTGGGTAGCAGCACCGTGAGGCACAACAATAATCCTCCTCCTGCTGCTACTTCCCTCTGCCCTCGCACAGTGCTGGTGGCAGCAACAGCCTGCACAACGAAAATGCAGAGGGAAGGTTTGAGCAGCTGTGCCACCCGTCAAGAATCTGGGAGCTGCTACTGAGGGATCCTGTGGCCTTGCCACCAGACTCCAGACTTTACTTTTCCCCGATGTCTAAAAGGAGACAGAGGTCCCAGTAAGGTGACTGAGAACAGGTGCAGTATGTATTATAGTGAGGTGGACCTTCCCACCACTGCTCCCAACCTGCTGCCAAGAAGCACCACTACAGGCTCATGTGGATTGCCATTTAAACTAAAAAAACCTTCAGCTTCCAGACTGACAGACGTTTCCCCCAGCCCTGATTGTGAAGGTGACCAGTGGCAGTAGCAAGACTGTCGTCTTCATGGCTGCGTGGGGGAACAGGCTATGGACACAGCCATGGCATGCTCCCCTCGAGTACATGGGGAGCTGAAGAAGGTTTACCTGACCAGCAGATTAGGGATGAAACACTGCAGAGCAGACAGGGTGAGATTCATTTACAGACTGATCCACATGACGTGTGCTGATCTCTGGGTGTGGGTTTGCAACATGCACTCACTTCAGCTGCCTCGTGCTGGTGGTTGCTCCCAGGTAGAGGGGAGTTTGGCTGTGCTGCTCTGCCGGGATCATTTTCTGGGCCCAGTTCAAACATGTATCCAAGCTCTTCCCTACTTTCTGAGGAGAATCTGAGTAGTTGGAGATTCCTGGACCTGAGGATCAGGGGAAAGAATGGAGTTTTCTGTGGGAAGATGTGGGAGAAGTGAGAGCTGTTACTAGAGAGCGTGCTGTCCTTCAGGACATGCACAAAGCCGGGACCTGTCACAGGTGGAACAAAGGAGCTCTCCCACTTCTTCCATCTCATTCTTCTGGGAGCAAAATGGTGAATATGTAAATAGCAAATTACATTAATCTAACCCCAGCTGTGCTGCTAAGGTACCCTGTAAATGACCGTGCGCCAGCCACATGACTGCTGCAACAGCTGAGGCTGTCTCAGCTCAGAGGGAAAAATTTAACTGCTATAAAAGATAAGCAAAGGGCACGCTGCCACGCAGGCAGCATCGAAACTGATGTCATCTCCTTCCTCCATCCACTTCCTTCTGTGTTGGCGGCGGTGGCTTCTGAACCAGATATCTACAAACAGGACACCTCTGCTCTAGAGGAAGCTGCTGCAGCGCAGACAGAAGCTCTGTGCAAGCCTTGACTCATCTTTCCAGCGAGATTCAATGTGGTCTGAAAAGTTGGTTTTGAACAACCACCCAGAAAAAGCCTTGCTTCCCCATCCTCTGGCCCTCTTGCCATGCTGGCTGTGTGACTCCCTCCCCAGGGGCTTTGCTCTCCTGGGCCCCGTATGGAGCTGAGCTGCAGCCTGCCTGTGGCCACTCAGACGGCGACCGTGCTGCCACGCAGACCAAGGGCTGCCTCTCACCTGTGGAAAGAGACCTGCAGACAAGGAATTCTTGCTGCTGCTGACACCCTGCTGCAGCAGCTTCAAGTAAGTGTTCAAGCATGGAGCTACGGTTGGTTTTTTAACCCAGCCTGTGACCGTGGCAGCAGTCAAGACAAACACAAGGTTTCAGGGAGCCCTTAGTGCATCGTCTGTATGCGGTTTGTTTTGCTAGCAGTCTGCAAGAGCATCCCTTCCCTGCTTGTTGCGAGGTTGCCCTGCTACACAGAGTTCAGGGCTTCCCAGCATCTTGCTGTAATCGTGCTTCAACATCAAAGCAAGATTTAGAGATAGGGAAGAAAAAACCCAAGCGCATTAAGGCAAAAAACTCTTTTAGCTGGCACCTGTGGGGTTTAAGCGACCAAAACTACTGAGGAATACCCCAGTATTCTCCAAAATCACAGTATCACAGTATCACAGTATCACAGATTTCTAGGTTGGAAGAGACCTCAAGATCATCGAGTCCAACCTCCGACCTAACACTAAGTACTCCACTAAACCATATCGCTAAGCTGTACATCTAAACGTCTTTTAAAGACCTCCAGGGATGGTGACTCCACCACCTCCCTGGACAGCCCGTTCCAATGCTTAATAACCCTTTCGGTAAAGAAGTACTTCCTAACATCCAACCTAAAACTCCCCTGTCGCAACTTTCGCCCATTCCCCCTCGTCCTGTCACCAGGCACGTAGGAGAACAGACCAACCCCCACCTCTCTACAGCCTCCTTTAAGGTAACTGTAGAGAGCGATAAGGTCGCCCCTGAGCCTAAAAATGTGCCTAATGTGACATCTAAAGCCAAGCTGAACTCATACTTTTGGTATCAAAGGGGTTGGAGCCGTCATGCCTCTTGTTGTGGGGCTACACCACTCACTGCCCAGAGTACAGCTGGGAGGAGGAAGAAGTTACCACGAGTCACCCTGCAGCCAGACTTGTCTCCATTGCTGCTCACCATCTCCCCCAGGTGAGGACCTCAGCAACCTTGGCTCGTCCACTGACCCACGTGGATGTCGGAACCACCCCTCGGTGTGCTCCCCCAGCTGCAGCAGGCCACCAAAGCTGTCACCTGCTACTGCAGAGTGCTCTGACACCCACCTCTGTATGGATAAATCTGCCCACGCTGAAGAAGACCCATGCTGAAAATAAGCAGCCTGCGCTTCACTGTTGCCAACATCTCAGTGTTCAGCTAGATGATACAGGAGCTGAGGAAATTGCAGCAGTGGACCACGTGCAGACCTCTCTGTTTTGTTCCATCCTGTGCTAATCCCAGAGCCCAGCATTCATGGATCGGGCATCTTACCTTGCACGACACAAGAACTGCATTCTGTGATCACCCCGGTCTTGTTTGCCATGGTAGTGGTCCACTGGTAGATGAACAGGATGGTGCGGGATGGGCCAGCATCCAGAACAACGCCATACTGGAAAACCCCAAAAGCATTCTAGATAAACACTGAATACACACTTCTTTGTTATTGTAGGGCCGCTCATTGTTTTGTAGGTACTCTGGGTCACCCATGGGCCTACACTGCAGTATTTGATTTAGCTTTTTACATTCAAAGAAAGAGTGAAGGCAGAAGATGATGTTCATTTAGAGTCAAGCATCTGCATTTCTGAATGTATACACAAGGAGCAGCAGAAGTGGAGAAACACCCAGAAATACATGATTTCTATAGTGGCATGCTCTGTAGTTGTTCCTGAAACCAGGCAGAGGGCTTCCATGGCAAGCTGAGCCATCTGGAGCTCGGGAGAAACAGGTCCTAGTGCAGTGGGAGACAGAACTACACAGTGTCTCAGCTGAATCTGAGACTCAGGCTGCTGCTGGGTTACTATGTTAGAGGGAGAAGGTTTTCATGCAGAACTCAGAGGGCTGTGGCTTTCTGCTGCTTCTAAGGAACACGAGACTCACTTCCCTACTGGAGATAGAGCAGCATGGGTTGGGTTTGCCCTGATGTGTGCCAGATCTGTTGGAGCTGCAGCGTACTCGGACTAACTATCTCATGCACTGTCCGACGCAGCCGTCCCATGGAGGCTGAGATGATGTCTTGGCAAAAACAGCAGCAGCCAGCATGAGATTTTCAATTGTCATATTTCTCCTATTGCCTAGTAGTGTGGCTGAGGGTTTTCTTAGTCTCTTTGCAGCCCAGGGTCTGGTCTGTTTGCCACGAATTGAACTTTACTGAGCTGCACCTTGTACGTGCGGGTTAGGAAAGGAGAGACCACAGGGGTACCCTGCAGTGCAGCTCTCAAAATGCCCTTAAAATAGCGCTCGTGCTAGCCTAGGGTATCGCTTCCCCATTCCAGTCTGGGACATCTACACAGGAAAGCAGTGTAGGAGATCTGGGAGGTATGCTGTAGTGCGTGGTCTAAGCTGCATCTTCTGCAGAAATATTCATAGCTGTGACTGAGTGGGAGGAGAAAGCTCTGGAGAGGCCTCTAGAGAGGCTGGTGCTTGCACCGTCGGAAGGGTTTCAGCAGAAGATGGAGCCTGGCTCAGCCCTGCGTGCTGCCAGCCGCCTGCGCCCTTCCTGGGAGCTCCCGGGCTCGGCGCCGGGGCTGGAGCTGGTGCGGCTGGAGCCCGAGCAGAATGCGGAAGGGGGACGCAGCTCCCTGCCCGAGCCTGCTGGCATCCTCCCACACGAGTGACAGCTCGTATTTCTGGCAGGGACATGTCAGCTGCCGCAGGAGAGGAGGAAACAAATGGTCTCGGTGGAGAAGCCGGGATTTTTCCTCCCTCACAAAATGAGAGAGCGCTGCTGGGAGCGCAAGGCCGGGGAGAGGATTGCTGCATTAGTGCCACAGCTCAACATCAGGGAAGGAAAGAGCTGCTGGCAAAGCACGGAGTAACAGGGTTTTTTAAATCCAGTTTTGTTTGAGAAGCCTGGGGGAGGATAGTGTCTCTAAACTTGTAGGTTAGGCTAGTTCTGAATAAACCACAGTGTGTGACTAAGCACACCTCAGCAGCTTTGCATCAAGAAGCACAGGCAGATCTGTCTGCTATGTATGTCAGGCTGGATCTTCAGTTGAAATCAAGAGGGGAAGGGACAGAAGAGAAGTAGGAGAGAAAACCCTTCCGACTTCCAAGAGGGACCCAGCTCTTTCCCTCCACTGAAACCACGGCCCCTTGCTGCTGTGGGGTGGCTCCTGCTGGGGGCTGCCTCTGCCCAGCCCGCATGGGGCATTCTGCTGGCGATGCTCAGCCGGCACCTCCCCTCACCAGCTGGGCACCTGGACCCAAGGGCTCGGTTTGGTTTTGGTTGCAAAAGCTACACTATGCTGAAGGATGCTCTGCCATCCTCACAGCCTTGTTCTGGTCCATGCTTTGTTGTTCCATGCTAGGAATTTAGTAGCACAATGAATGTAAAAAGCAACAAAACACCAGTTTGTAGTTTAAATGCCTGGCTTGCACCAGGGAGAGACACAAGGAAACAGGCAGGTTCTCCTTAAGCAGCAGCCCCGTAGCCAAGGATAGCATCCTCTGCTTATTGCCCCGCTTGACCCCTGGTTTCGTCAACCCTGTCGGAGCCGTTCGCCCTTACCTTGGTCCTGAGCGGGGTGACGGGCACGTCTTTGGTGGAGACGCAGAGCAGCACGATGCCCGTCAGTCCTGCTACGATCACCAGCCAGGGGGGAAGGAGCTCACGCCAAGACATGAAGCACTTTTCGTCGGAGAGTCAAAGAGGAAGCAGAGGAGCCGCGAACACGAGCCCACATCTGACAGCGGCTGCTTTCTACGGGCTTTAAAAAGAGGAGAAAGGCGGGGCCAGGGCCAGGCTCTGGCTTCAGCCCAGCCCCAAGCCACAGGGACCACGAGGAGCGCGTGGGCCAGGCTGCGACGGGCCGGGCAGCGTGCCCTTCCGCCGGCCACGCACGCAGTAAGTGCAACCACAGCTTCATGCGATTCCGGTGCTCGCTTGGCAGAGGCATCGCCACAATCTCGAAACCGCCCCGGGTGATGGTGTTGAGGGTAAACAGAAATGCGGGGTGAACTCTCCTGTTTAATAAGCAGAAAGCAGGCAAACTCATGGCTTTGGTATTCTGCGCCTGGCAGTGCTAGCAGGAGCTGCCAAAATTAGAAATGGGGAAACTCCTCGTGGCTGGGTTTCCTTTTCATCTGAGGGCCGTGCTTGGCTCTGGTGTGGACCTGAGGCACTCCCTGCAAGGATGCCTTCATCTGCAATGGGGCAGAGCACTGGCATGCTGCCTCCAGACTTCTCGTGGTGCCTCATCTGCACCCAGGTGGCAGCTGAGACGGGAAAACATCTGCATTTTTGGGTTTCCACACACAGGAGGCTCTGGCTGGCTTGCTCCTTGCTGTGGGTGGGAGGAAGCCGGGGCTGCTCAGGCCGTTTGGCCTTCAGGCCAGTATCAGCATCAGCGCCTGCATGCCCCTTCCCAACGTCTCCATCGGAAAGACAGCCCCCAGACTTTATAAAACATACCCACACTTCTCTGTTCTTGTGTCACAAAGACACATCCCCGAAACCAGCGTTTCTGAAGGAGAATCTCTTAGCCACAGGAGAGGTGTTTCTTTCGAGCTGTTCTGCTCTGCTTCCCAGTGATTGGGTCAGTAATAAAACTGCATCTGCTTCAAAAGAAATGTTTTGGCTTCTTCAAAAGAAATGTTTGGGCTTGTGCAAACTGGGCTGTTTATTGGCAAGGCCATTTTGTCTCCGTGGCCACCAGAAGCCTTCACCAGCCGGGCCTCTACCTGCAGAATGACTGGAAGAATGACACCATCAGGGTGTATCTGGAGACACATCTCTTGGTCTGAAAGTTGTTTTAAGCCTTTATCTTCCTGCAGAGCTCAGACTCCAGTTGAGATTTTTGCTGGTGCATAACTGGAAGGCATATGCTGGTGTTTTGTCTACATAAATGCTTCAATTTGCAACGGGGACACGGATTAAATCACCAGAGCGCTGACGTTCCCATGCTTTCATGTCTGCCCAGAAGGACAGGCAAGCTTTCACACGGCTTGCTGGGAAAGATCCGTACCGCAGTTCAGCTTGCTGCAGCGTAGCAAGCAAACGAGGTGCCCCAGGCATCCTCCTGTCTCAAAGAAATGCTGTGCACACAGGTGGGGTGCGTGCAGCAGCTGCTTGCACCAGGGTGGCTGTCTGAGGGCTTACGGAGGCGGGCTGGTCACAGTAGTTTAGACTGACTTTGGAGTACTGATAAAAAAGCACCCTTGAGACGCAGGACTCTTAGTCCTGCCCTTGCTACTACTCGTTTGGGGGCTCTAAATCACGTAGGTTTTGCTTTGATTGTTCTGCTAACTGCTGGGCAATTGCCAAAGGGCTTTCTGCGATGACTTGAACTCCTGCAAACTCTAGATATGTAAATATCCTGATGCAGCCAAGAGAGAAAGTAATGCAACCTGCTCCTGTGCCCCATGGCTGGATAATTTACTTAAGGTATGAGGTGTCCGTGTAAAAACTCACACAAACTTTGGATTCCAGCCAGGAAGGGAAGAGCACAGCCCTGGTGCCCAGCTGTGGAGCTCACGGAGGACGAAGTAAGAAAGCAGGCTTGTTTGGTTTTTATCCCCACTTTGTATCAACTATCCTGAAACTTCGCGCTGGCGGCGGCCAAACGACGGACGGGGAAAGGCCTCTTCCCCGCTGCGTGCCGTTTTTGGTCGCGTTTCCTGATTTCACCACTTGCTGCCGGGGAAGAAAAGCTGCTGTCGGCCGGGCGGCCGCAGGCGGCCCGGAACCTTTGGTGCGGCGCAGCGGGTTCCGCGGGAGGGGAAGGGCGGCGGACCGCGCTGCGCTGGGGGACCCGGCAGCGGGACGGACCGCGGCGGGGCCGTGGCGGGAGCGGGCCGGGGGGGGGCGGCGGGGCCGCCATGTACGCGGGGCTGCAGGAGCTGGGGGTGGCCAACGGCGAGGACCTGAAGGAGACGCTGACCAACTGCACGGAGCCGCTCAAGGCCATCGAGCAGTTCCAGGTGAGGCGGGTCGCCATGGAGACGCCCGGCCTGCACCGGGCCTCGGCGGGAGCCCCCCGGGGACCGGGGCTGTGTGTGGGGAGGGGGCGACAAGACCCGGGGGGGGGGTCTGTGCTTTGTTTTGTGTGTTGGTTTCTTTTTTTTTTTTCCTTTTTTTCTTTCTTTTAAAACCAGCACGGCTTTAGCAGTCCTCGCTGTCGCTCCCTGACCGCCCCCTGTCCCGTGTTTGTGTTGGCAGACAGAAAATGGAGTCCTGCTGCCCTCCCTGCAGTCGGCGCTGCCCTTCCTGGACCTGCACGGCACCCCCCGGCTGGAGTTCCACCAGTCGGTGTTCGACGAGCTGAGGGAGAAGCTGCTGGAGCGGGTCTCAGCCATCGCTTTGGAAGGCAAAGTTGAGGAAAGGTTTGTCGGTAGGCTTGTTGGTTATTCGGAGTGAGCTGGGAATTAAACGTGAAAGCTACAACAAACGAGAAAAGGAGAAAACTCTCTGCAAAGGGGAGTTGACTTTTCTGGGGGTTCAAGTTCCAGCGTTTGAGATTAGCTGCTTTGGTCTTTGCTGTTAAATGGTAGGTAGAGCATCTTGCTGTTCTGTGTTTTCAGGTACAAGAAGCTGGAAGATCTCCTGGAGAAAAGCTTTTCCTTGGTCAAGATGCCTTCCATACAGCCTGTGGTAATGTGTGTCATGAAGCACTTGCCCAAGGTAAAACTGTTGCTCCCGTTGGCCTGTTCTGTTACATCTCTGTTATACGGCTTCTCTTAGCTGGGCTGGGCTGCAAGCTCTGGCTGCAGACCCTCTGCAAGTGTTAGGAACTGACTGGAAAACTTACTTGATTCTCATGGCTTTTAACAGCTCAGTACTGAGATGTAAATTCAAAAAGCATTTGACTTCTTCAAAACCAGGTGGAACAGTTGCCCTATTTTATTTAATATGTGCACCATTCTAAAAGAAGTCAAGTTCACTGATATGTGAATTTTTCCATAGCTGACTGAAAATCCATAGCAAGTGGAAAGTAAAACTTGAAGAATGAATTTAGAAGCAGGCAGGATTGAGATTCAGATTTGTGAAACAAAAATCTCTATGAATAGCGTTATTAAAAGTATCATATTGTACTTAAAGTAATGGATTCAGAACTGTTACTTTCAGAACTTTTATAAACCACTGAATTTTAAATAATCATTCCAAGTCTTACTGTCATACACTTAAAGAAAGTCTTTTGTCCTCTTTGGAAGAAATAAGGAAAAACTTGATGTGTAACCTGCTTGTTTAAGAATTTAAGTGTCTTAGGACTAGCTTACTGCTACTGGAGTAGGGAAGGCAGAAGATGAGACTGTGATATTTTATTTAATTGCATTGTTTTGTAAATTACCAGACTGCCTGGGATGGTGCTTTAGATGTCTTCTGCAGTCAGTTACCTATTACTTGAACAGTCAGCCAGGTGAGGTTCTCTACAGTTAGGTAACTGCTCTGTTGATCATAGGTCCCTGAGAAGAAGCTGAAGTTGGTAATGGCTGATAAGGATTTGTATAAAGCATGTGCAGTGGAGGTGAAGCGCCAGATTTGGCAGGATAACCAGGCTCTGTTTGGTGATGAGGTATCTCCACTGCTGAAGCAATATATCCTGGAGAAAGAAAACATTCTCTTCAGCAATGAGATTTCTGTCTTGAACAATTTCTTCAGTCCATCTCCCAAAGCAAGACGTCAGGGGGAGGTAAGGACAAGGAAACTTCTTACAACACGCTTGCAAATGTTGTTTGTCACCTTTCAGTCAACCTCATCAAACAGTGAGGTGTTGGTTTCAACCACCCAACTTTGCTAGCAAATTTGCAAAGTATTTTGCAACAAAATACTTTGGCTGGACAAAGTATTTGGAAGAAATACATTCCATTACGTCTTACACATCTTGATCAAAGCAGCAGGAATTACTTTAATAGTTACTTGAGGCAGTGTAATTGATTAATGTTCTGAGCTGTTTATGAACTTTAAATGTTTTTCTGTATTGCTCAGTTTGGCTTTAATATCCCGCAGCTGTTTTGAAGACAGAGCTTTTCTTATCAAATCAATTTTCTTTTCCTTTTCCCCTTTTCCTTTCCCTTTTCAAGCAGGACAGAGAGAGACCAACTTTTTTATTTCTTAGTTGGAAAGGAACATTAAAAGTTCCTATCCTAAGCTGGCTTTCAGAAAAGTTGCTCTTTGGATGGAATTACATGAGGGGGCAGAGCTGATCTAACACTGCTGCTGGAGAGGCAGGTGGTGCTCTTCCCCTCTCTTCCTCCCTCCCTCCGGCTCTGGTGATATCAGACCCTTCCACGAGCTGATTCAGCTCAGTAAGTGCTACAGAATCTTCAGCAAATAAAACCAGTAAGTGGGTTTCCAAGACAGTGAGTTAAATCCACTCAAAGAAGAGATCATCTGGGACCAAACCCTTTGCAAAGTGCCTGCCTGTGTGAGCCATCCTTGATGTGTCAGGGAACAGTGGCATAGATGTTATGAGTGTGTCTCTCTCTTTTTGGCAACAGCAAGCTATTAGATTGGATCGGCTGCAATGCGTCACTTCAGGGGACTTTTTCTCCAAAAGGGAAATACCAGAGTTTCTGTAAGGACCTTGCTGTTGAGAATGCTGGGGAATACCAGTGATAAGGAAGTATAAAGCTTTAATTTCAGAGAGTGTACCAGGTCTGTTCTGTGGGGGATGTGGTTTGGATCTGTTTTGCTTTCAAAAGCCCACTTCTAGTACAGGTACTCTGGTGCGATTGGCTTCAGGTTTATACTGCAGACTTCACCACTTCACCTTCATTCTCATGTCCACAGCCTGAAAATAGATAGAAATACAAGTCTTTCAAAGAAAACTGAGCTGCTTTCCATGTTCCAGTAATTGTAGATAACATTATTTGATACCAGGTAGCTGAGCACCGTAACTTTGCATATGCCGCTGTTTTTTGTTTTGTTTTTTTTTTTTTTTTCCCTGAGAGAGCCTGTTTTCAAAATGCCTGGCTTCCTGGCTCTCTCATGGCTGTGAAAGATTTGCTGAGCATCTCTTAAAGAAGCACTTTGTCAAATCCTGGTTTGAAATAATTGCTTTTAAGGAGCTCAGGTCAATGCAGATGTTTCAGATTTGATAAATCACTTAGGAGAAATAACTTACATTTTGCGTGTGTGTTGTGGTCATGGTATTTCCTGGTACTGAGTGCACGTTTTTCCCCTTTGGGTTTAGGTGGTTCAGAAGCTGACTCAGATGATTGGGAAGAACGTGAAGCTCTACGATATGGTGTTGCAGTTTCTGAGAACCTTGTTCCTTCGGACAAGGAACGTTCATTACTGCACTCTACGGGCAGAGCTCCTGATGTCGCTGCATGACCTGGAAATCAGTGAAATCTGCACCGTTGACCCCTGTCATAAGGTATTAATCATGTGGGACAGATGGGAGTATTACTGGAGAATTTTCTGTTTCGCCCACTCCTGTGCATACCTGCTGCCCTGCAGGACTTCAGACCAGAGAAGATGAGTCCTCTCTGTGAAGAGAGTTCAGGCCTTGAATCCAAAAGTCATCTTATAGTCCTTGGAACTTCAGGTGAAAATTTCATCTTGGTTAACCAGCAGCTTGCTTTCATTTCATAACCCATAAATCATTCAAATCTATGATACTTGTGGAGCGTTAAAAATAGCATCTAATCTGACCTATGTAGATGCTGCAAAAAATAAGCGAAAACATTAGCTAGCCCCAGGTTCTTAATCAAAGCTTGCTTTCCTTCCTGTTGTGCTGGTGTGATACACTCCATCTGTCAGTAAACTGTGTGTATAACATTAAATACTTTGGATCCCAAATTATAAAAACTATTAGAATACTGGGGTGTGGTGGGCCTGGTGTTACTGTCACATCAGGATTTTGTTACTGGTCTTTTGTCCATGTTGGCATCATTCTGATCTACAAGAAGACTTTTTTTCGAAGTAATACTGCCAAGTTTTATGTGTATTCTGCTTATAGGCAGTATGTCCTCGAGTGATGATCAATATTGCTGCATGCTCTTTAACCTCTTCAGATCAAGAGTCTCAAAATCAGTATACAGACAGTGACCGAATAGAAAAGGGCAATTCTTGTTCAAATTACGGATTGTTTTCAGGTGACTGCATTTTGCCACCATATAATGCAGTGACTGGTGTGAGGAAAGTAAACCACGATGAAAACAGCTCAGAAAATTGAGCAAGTTTTTTCTGTCTTGACAGCTGAAATGTTGAGAAAAATGTGTGTTGTTTTCGTAAAGGCGGAAAAAAAACCCAACAGTTTTAGGCCAGATAAAATGTCTTATTCAACTGTCTTTTCCATTTGATATGAAAGCAGAGACAGCTCCAGAAGGTAACCCCTTCTTACAAGGTGCGAGTTGTAGTGCCATGGCTAAAATATCCCACATTATTGCTGCTAATTGATACAGCTTCAGTGTGAGCCTCAATTGCCAGTGAATGCCTGTCTTAGGAGGGGAGAAAGTGACAACAGTTTAACTTACATCGGTACCTCTGACCTCTTCTTGGGATGTTTGTACGTTTGACCTCCTCTGTATTTGTGATCAGCTTGCTACCATACCCAAGTGTATTAACAAAGCTTATTAACTCCAGAGATTTGGAGGTCATTCCAAGCCTGTTTTCTCTGATGTTGTGTTTTCTATTGCCAGTTTAATGACCTCTGTCATTGTTGTTAAGCTTTCTTCTTTTTTTTTTTTGAACAGTTCACCTGGTGCCTTGATGCCTGCATTCGGGAGAAGTTTGTGGACAACAAGAGAGCTCGGGAATTGCAAGGATTTTTGGATGGAGTGAAGAAGGGACAAGAACAAGTTTTGGGGTAAGCTACTTAGGCTGTTTATTGAGAAACTGAAAATAGGTTCCCAGCAGTCACAACATCTAGCTTGTATTTTCGGTGTTAATTCTTCCGTAAAGATAGGTAGCAGCTAGTAGTTCTTCTGCCTGGTCAAATGCCGTGAATTCATCAGCATTACTGCAGACGCATTCTGGTGAAAAAGCTTGTACTGCTTAAGTTACTACTACCCTTGAGTGATTGTTGCAGTCTCCTTTATGGCCTGGTAATGGGCTGGGTGAGGTCTCCTGTTTGATTTCATCACAAAAGGTCTTTAGTAATTATTTTCATTGACATGAAGGAGCATGTTATCTGAAGAAACATTCACAGCTTTTTTACAAAGGCAGGAGAAGCTTCATGGGGGGACACCTGTAGGAAATAAGGGACAGAAATTCAGGTTTTCCTTTATATATTGTTGCAGTAATTGCCTTGTGTCTCTCCTCTTCAACAGCAGTTTCCATGTGTTTTTTGTGTTTATTTCTTTTTTAAAAAAAATGTACAGAAATGCATGTACTGCTTTGACATTAGATGTGATAGTTCACAGAGTTACAAGAACAGGCTCAAACATCTTACTCCAGTGAGACACATTTTCTTAAGAAGCTAGTGTCCTACGGTGGGATGTGGAACTGGGCCACAGGGGTGATTGTTATGTATGACATGTATTTGATTTTTTCTTCTTCTCTCAGGGACTTATCAATGATCTTGTGTGATCCCTTTGCCATTAACACCTTAGCCTTGAGTACCATAAGGCACCTGCAGGACCTGGTTGGGCAGGACACGTTACCCAGGGTGAGTGTCACAGCACGTGTACCTGGTGTGAATCTCTCTTAATTGAATAGCATTCATCAGCAAAAGACTGGCAATACAGAAGAAGTATGATTAAGTTCTCAAATGTGTGTGCACATTGAAATAAGAGAAATGTAATACCGGCTTCCCATTTATAGCACATGCCTTAGAGCTCTGCAGGAGCACTATTTGGAGATGAGCATTTTGGAGCTCTGAACCGACAACAAATTCTTTGCATGGCTCATTCTTTCCTAACAGCTATGCATATACATACATCCCTGCTTTGTCCTTGCATCATTTTACCTAACAGCAGCAGCCTTTGTTCCCTGTGTGAGGCATTTGCTGTTTTTATCCTGGAGTCGTTAAATTTTGTTGTTGGATGAAATAACTTCTTCATGGCAGTTTGACTGAAAATTGTTTTGGTTTTAGGGCACAATATAAATGAAGAACTCTTGCTCTTCCCATTTCTTACTTCTGCTGAAATGACTTGATTCATCCTGTCACATTGTATTTCAGTATGCTAATTGGCTGGACACATTTAAAAGCAGTGTCCTGATCACACTGGCTGCATACTTCTTGGCACATTATAAAATGTTACAAAAAACAGCTCTCAGGTGTGCCTGTTGTTCTTGTGGCGGTTTGATTCCCATTTGAGGAATCAGCTATTGATTAAATTTGAGAACTGAATGCCTGTAGCAATATTTGAGAAGACTGTTAGTCCAGGAGTGCTTTGACTGTAAACCACTGCTTCCAAAGAAATATCTGTAAGTGCAAATTGTGGAATATCAAACTATCTGTTTTTTTTTTCCCCACTCCTTAAAAATCGAGGAAAGTCCAGATCTACTACTGCTCCTTAGGATGCTGTCTTTGGGACAGGGGGCCTGGGACATGATTGACAGTCAAGTCTTCAAGGAACCAAAAATGGTGAGCTTCTTTAGATTTGATTCTTATTTGATTTGCGTTATGAGTCCCTGATTTAATCTTCAAGTCAGCTTCCTGCATTCCCCTCATCAGTGATTTAGCAAAAGGCATGCAAGGGGTCACAGAGCAGCAGCTCAAATGGACACGCTGTAAGCTCCGTTTACCTGCTTCCTCATTTACATGGATGTCTGGCCTTTACTGTTTCTAAATTGAACTGCTCTGCTATTAAATTCTGTAGCCTTCCATTCTGTGTATCTGATAGAACACGGGTTGTTCTGCCTTGTGTGGAGAGAAGATGCACATAAACTTTCTATTGCTACTCTAGTTACACATTGATCCCTGTCAGTTAAGGCAATGAAGAAAATGATCTGTAATATCTGAAAAAGTGATGGTAGCGTCCTTAACATGCAGTACTTGCAGATTGGAAAAGGTCTCTTGGAAGAGAAGCTACGTAATTGTCCAGAGAAATAGCTGTGCTCAAATTCTCTCCGCAGGTTAGGTGAAATACAGCTTTCCTCATTACCAGTAGATCATGTGGAAGTGAATTTTTCAAGAAGTTCGAAGGGAACTGGATGTCTGAAAGCTTGCTTTCCTAGGTGTAGGGTGGGGCTATTGATGTTGCCTTAATATGTTACAATGCTGTCGGACTATTAGGTGGCATGAACTGATTGATGAAAACATTGTTCTTTCCCCTCTCTTCAATCCCTCCAAGGAAGTTGAGCTGATCACTAAGTTCTTGCCTATGCTGATGTCTTTTGTGGTGGATGACCACACGTTCAATGTAGATCAGAAACTGCCCTCGGAGGAGAAGGGGCCAATTCCCTACCCCAGCACCATTCCAGAAGCTTTCACCAAGTACGTAATCTGCCTTACAAAACTTTTACGTATTAGTCTTGTTGATAAAGCAAACCATCAAGGAGCCAACCAACACTGACAGGAGAAAATACTGCATGTGGTAAAATGAAGACTTTTTTGGGTAAGATTTAGTCCTGGTTAATCAAGCTTGAACTTTACCTCCTGCAGAACAGGTTTGCACCACAATTCCTCAAATAAAATACATCTACATAAAATACCACTTCTTGCTATGACCATTTTTTCAGCAGGGTGAATACGAAAGTACTTGGTATTACTCCTTTCAAATGTGTTGATTGTAACTTCCCAAGCAGTGAATGATGAGTATTTGAGTGATACAATTTCATCTGGGTGCAGCTGGAAAAGTGCCCATGCTTGCCATCTGGAGAGTGCTATTGTAAATCATAAGTTCTGCATTTTTGTTACACAGACACTCTCTGTAGACAACCTATCACTCTGGGGGCTTCAAAGAGATAATTAAAAATCCTCATTGTGCTCTGTCATATTCAGATGTTGCACTAATTTCCAGCACAATTCTTGTTTGTATGCTAGAACATAGAGTACTACATCCCAGTACTTGTACTTAAAATTGCTCTATGACAGTGCTGATATTTGACCTTTGGGAAACTTTAAAACAAAACACTCTTGTGCTTTGTATCATTTTTGAATACTAGGACTTCTTTTAAAATCCATTTTGGATGATCACTTATCATTAATACTATTTAAAATGTGCACGATCAAATCCAATTGTTTGATTGTAAGGCAATGCAATGCTGGCTGAACAGTAAATTTTTCTGGACCATGCCAGTGGACTTAGTGATGATCATCTATCTGCTCAGTCAGTGAGCAGCTGCTTTCAGTGGGTTTGCGGTTAGTCATTCCTGTAACTGCTTGATTCCTGTCCATCATTGTTCTAAACTCTCTTAAAGAAAAAAAATGTTTTATTGATTAAGAATCTTTGCTTCTCTTGTGACAGATTCTTGCAGGACAACAGAATAGCTTGTGAGATTGGGCTATACTACATCCTTCACATCACTAAACAGAGGAACAAGAATGCTTTCCTCAGGCTTCTGCCAGCACTAGGTGCGTTTTGGTCTTGTCTTCTATTCTGTAGCTGTTTGCCTTGTGTTGGAGACCCAGGAGGCAAGTAACAATCTGAAATGAAACTGGTTTCAGAGACAAAGACGTATGTTCAGCTTTTGGCTCTTCTGGTAACTTAATTGTAAAGCCCTGCAGAATGACATGGTTGTTTTTGTCTGCAATTAGGATACTTTTCTCCTGATCCAAGAATTTAGGAGTAGTGGCTGAAAGTCAGTAGTTCCATACATCAAAGGCTGTATTAACAATGGGATTAGCTGAGAGCTATTTGGAATGAATGAAAGATAAAAAGCAGGTGGCTTAATTCTGCTGCTGCTCACAGTAACTGCATATGACCAGAAATTCTTGGGACTTGGCTTTGTGTGGTGAAAAAACCTGTAACAAAACAGGACTGAACACAGCCCTAAATTCTTCTCTGACTTACCTGACTTCTCCGGGTTAAGTTGCATGAGAGCTCTGAAGCAATCTTAGGAATTGCTGCTCCCAATAATGGGGGGCTCACTTCCCACTCTCTCCCTCACTGGTGTTCTTTGGACCCTTTGCTTAACTACCAGCTCGTTTACATGGGCGACTTTTTCCACTGGTAAGTGATTTGCATCTATTCATTTTGAGGTCTGAGAAGTGCAGGGAGGTGGATGTGGCTGTAAGCAGAGGACTACGGAGAAGTATAGCAGAGGGACCCTGTGATTTTGGCAGCAGCAAGCTGCTCTGTTTGACCTCAGTCTTGATGATATCACGAGTTTTCTGCATACGTTTCTCAGACCTCTGCTCCTTATGTGGATGGTCATAGCCACCTTCCTGGACTACCTGTTGTAAAAGCCAATAAGGAAAAGTTTTTGCAAAGTTCTCAACAAGAACATCTGCTTATGTAGTCAAGGTTTGGCACATCCTTGCGAGTCTCAGTCTCTTTTTTCGTGTTGTACAGTTGAGACATTCAGTGACCTGGCCTTCAGTGACATATTTCTGCATCTGCTCACTGGTAACCTCACACTGCTGGGTGATGAATTTGCACTCGAGGAGTTCTGCACCAGTCTCTTTGATGGCTTCTTTCTCACTGCTTGCTCAAGGTAAATCTGATTTTCCTCAGATGTGTTTACGAGATAGCTGAGAGAGCCTGTACTTCTCTGAACTGTTGTTTAATATTTCAGCAAATTATTCATGCATAATTGAAATCAGCCTGATACTGTTTTCTGTTTTTCTTTTAGGAAAGGCTTATGTTTTGTTTAAAAAAATAAAAAATAATAAAAAAAAATTGTTAGTTGTTAATTGTAAATTATTGCCTAAAATGTAATTCATTGTTCTCAAATTGGAGTTGCAAAAGATAATATCCTTTGTGTTTTGTGATAGCTGTGACTTTGACGCACTAACTGCAGCTCTTTCCAGTATCAGCGGCACACAGCAAACCTGTTTGTTAGTTCTTTTAAGTCAGTGTGGTTCAGCTGGTGGCCAGATCTGGGAGGCTTCCCCAGATGTGACTAGAGCTGCTGTTCAGGCACAGCAGTATTCGGTGCTGCTGCTGCCACCGCCATTTCCTCCGCATGCACTGAGGGCCAAACGTCCCCCTGTATGTGCACGTGGCCTATTCGGTGCAGCTGAGAGACAAAAATATCTGCCCTGTGCTGTAGTCTGTGCTTAAAATCCACCTCTATTTCCCCCATGGTTGCTACAGTTGGTCCACCCTTGTTGAATTAATTACATGAATTGCTTGGAAGTCTAAGGCAGGGATAGCACTTTGGCATGCAGGCAATTCTCAGTTATTTGGGGAGATTACAACAAAGCTGGCAGTCTGTGGCTGTGTTAGGTATTCTTCTGGTAGTGTTGCTATAGGCTTCTCATTCTTTGAAACTGTGATTGTTTATATCAGCTACTCTGCTTTAAAATTGCTTTTTGCAGAAAGGACAATGTACATAGACATGTGCTGAGACTGCTGCTTCATCTGCATCACAAAGTGGCGCCTGCCAAATTAGAGTCTCTCCAGAAGGCTTTGGAACCCACCAAACAGGTAAGAAGGGAAACATGAGAAAGGGAAAATTAATTGCAAATGAAAGCAGCTGCCTTTCCAGACGTTGCTTAATGGAACACGTGCTCTGCTCAGATAGCAGCTTTCCAAGTTGTCTTAATTACCTTGTAACTTCCTCTTTCTGTGTTGGTTTGTGTTAAAACATTGAGGGTAATTGCATATTTAGTGCTGTAGCTAGTAGTAGCAAGAACGAAGTCTGACTCTCCTGTTTTTCCCCTTCTCTAAATCTCTTTCTGCAGAGCGGGGAAGCTGTGAAGGAGCTTTATAACCAACTCAGTGAGAAACTGGAGCTTCGCAAGCCTAGTCCAGCCGAAGTGACTGAGACTCCCTCCATGGAACTGCCCTTGCCCACTGTGCCCACACCAGCCTCACGCTGAGCTATGTTTGTAGTGCAAGAGTGAGACATGAGAAAAACTAACCTAGTGCTCAGCAGCGTGAAGGCACTGTACTGCCTTGTCAAGTGTCTCTGCCTACAGGGTGGAAACAAACAAAAAAAAGCCACTGAAGCTCTTTCAGGAAACACTGCAGTTTACCCAACTCACTGGCTCTTGCTGGTTAGAAAACTCTGTATGCAGTGCATTGCAGAGGTTTACTTTTCATAAAGATAGCTGAGTGTCTTCTTGTAGATCACTTAAAACCGACTGTACAATTTTTTTTTTCAAAAACAAAAGGCGTATTTTTAAGCTTTGCATCTTGTATTCTTAAACTCTATTTCAAGAACTGATAAATGAGTGTCTAACTTAGGGTTGAGCAGATAGTGTGAGCTCCTGAAGGCTAAGCATGACTTTTTCCCTGGCTGTTAGTGTGCTCCTCTGGGTCTTTAGATCAGATGCTCAGCAGATGGAGATGTCAGAGGAAATAAGCTCCACTGATACGATTTCCTGTTTGAGGTTCTAGCTCTTCGCTACGTGGTAAGACATGCTGCGTTACTCAGAGATGTCTACCACTGTCAGTAGACCAAGAAGCAATGAGCAGCCATCTTATGAAGAAGGCCAGAAATTGAGTCTGGCTCTTGCTTGCCTTTTCTCCCCACTTTTCTTCAGAGGAGTAGCTTTGAGTGAATCTTGGAGCCAGTGAGGTAAAACCAGAACTACTATGTTCCCAAATGGCAGTGGGGTTTGAGTGTAGGTTTTGAGTGACATTCTAACTGAAAAAATAGCCTGTGTCTTCATGACTTATCTGTGTTGCTGTCTGTACTGATACTGTTAATTCCTGTTCTGCTTTTACTGCTGCCTCAGTGTAAATGTCAGGCAGAGTGTGCAGGAAGGTGAGCATGGGAAAAGAATAAGCTGTGTGAGTTTACAAGTGACTTTGCATTGATTTCAGCAGGTACAATATATCTGAAAAGAATCTCACCGGTCCTCTAAGCAGGAAGCTGTCTGCATGAATTGTTCCGAATTGCAGAATAACTCAGGTATTGAAGGCACCTCTGAGGGTCTTTGGTTCACCCTCAGACTAGTGCCTACCTAGATGACGTTGCTCAGGAGCAGGACTTTGTATTTACCTCTTAATTTCTTAAGGTTTCTGTCAGGCCATTTCTCCAGCCTGTTGAGTTCCCTCTGAACAGGAGCTCTGCCCAGTGCGTCAGCCATTCTCACAACTTGATACCATTTGCAAACTTGCTGAGGGCGTGTTCTGTCTTTAGGTTACAAATAGAGGCATTAAATAATATTAGCCCTATTACTGACCCCTGAGGAATGTTACGTGTAACTGGCTGCCAGTTGGACTTTGTGCTGTTGGTCACAACCCTCTGGACCTGGTGTCTTGCCAGTTTTCCACGTGGCAATCTGCACCACAGCAAAGGGATTTGACTGTATGTGTTCTTCAGACGGTTGTGTCCAAAGCCCTTTAAGGTCAAGGTAAACTCTGCTGCTCTCCCCTCGTCTACCAAGCCAGGTATCCCTTCTTAGAAGGTTATCAGGTTTGTCAGGCACAATTAACCCTCGGAGCCCACCCATGCTGGCTGTGCCCAGTTACTTTCTTGCCCTTTTATTTTCCCATCACCCTTTTTTTTTTTCTTGGAACTTGAGCACTCCCAATGCCAAGTCATATTCATGAGACTTCATTTCCTGAAGCTGTGTCCAAAAAAACCCAAAAAGGTGCTCATTAAGCAGAGATGGAAATCCCTCCCCAAAGCTGCTGACTCCCTCTTTGTGTCACTTTCTTTCTCCTGAGATTGGGTTCCGCATGAGGAAAGCGAGCACCATCTCTCTTTATTGCCTCCGTGCCTCTTTGTTTTTCCATTTATGCAGGGACTTGCCTGTATCTCGTGGGAAAACTGGGAAGGCAGGTTGGGTTTGTGTACAGACAAGGGTGCTGCCCTCTAGTCCAAGCTGCCTTTGTGCACCTCGTCTCCACTCTGACTCCTGGGGTCAGTATTGCTTTTGGCAGACTCTCGGCAGTTCTTGGCATCGAACTTGCTGGAAACAGGAACTGGTTATTACAATCAATCCTTTCTTGCAAAGCTTTGTTTTTAAACCGTTTAAACTGTCATGTAACTTACACAAAGCAACATCCCACACTGCTGGTGAACCTTTCGCAATGAACCTTCTCAAGTCCATGTTCTGTTCAGGCTCTGAGTTTCTTTTAGGTTTGTGTTAGGGATTCTCTCTGTCACTAAAGGCTTCCCATGTACAGCAGGCTGACTTGCTCTGCTCCTGAAGCATGAACATCTTTTAATCCAGTCTGACTGTGCTACTTACTGCTAGGCAGAAAGGCCTCTTGTGTTTTAGCCCGTATCCACAGTGCTGATTTTTTTTTTCCCCTGGTTTTTCAGATGGCGCAAAGACATCGAAGCCCAGAGCCCAAACTCTGCAGGTTGTTGCTTCAGCTGAAGAGGGAAAATCTGGGGCAGGGGAGAATTGGAATGGCTGCCAGTCCGTGCTCTCTTGGCCAGCTTTCTTGCAAAAAGATGTGATAAGTTAGAGGAAACAATTTTCAGAAAATATTTTCAGAAGTGAGCATCGAAGTCTGTTACCGTTCTTTGAGGTGAAGATAGTTTTGCTCCAGAAATTACACAGACTGATGCTTTTGTGTCAGATTGCCCAGCGGCACACTGCCAGGTGCAGTACCACTGGGCTGTTAATGGGAATTGTATTTTCTTTTTCCCTCTTCAAGTAGCCCTTTGCAATTGCTGCCGAGATGCAGCGCGGTTGCAAGCAGCGTGCAGTGCTGCGGATGCTCGCTGGAGGGCAGCGCACCACCGACTGCCCTTCCCTGCCGCCCGAAATCCCTCCCAGCTTGGCATGGAGCAGGGAGCTGGAGCTGCTCCCTGTTTGCACTCATGTTACAGTTTGTCTTTACGACGGGGATGCGATACCTGCGGTACGGAAAAATAGTGCATTCTCTCCAAACCTGCTGCGCCTGACTGGGGAATGAATTTTTGCAATGAATTCTAATTAGCTTGAGCAATCTGGTCCTCTCTGTGTGCTTTTCCAGGGAGATCATAGTAACTAATAGCCCAGAGAGGTTCTTCAGGCTTTTTGGATGGTTAACATTTAACTGAAATTTTATGTTGAGCTGTGAAACAAGTCATTTGGATTGAGCTACATTAGCAGGTTGATAGAGCACTGTAACTGCAATATTGCAGTTGATAAAAGCAGCTCTGAAATTCAGTTACTGAGGCCTCCACTGGCAGAAGAACTGGGTCTACTTTATACAAAATTAGTGGAAAAGATGGTTACTATATACCTTCCTGTGACATACTGACTTGATGCAGGAAAACTCTTTGTGGACCCAAGCTATAAGGAGACAGAACAAATCTACTTGAACAGAAGGACTGTGAAGACCCCCCCTGGGTACCCATCAGCTGCTGAGAGTCTCCTCTGTTTTGTCAGAACTGAGGTTTTTAGGTGATTCCTGGCCACCTCTCTATATAAAAGTAAAAAGGAAACCTGCCATAGGTTTAACTTTGAAGAACTGAGTTAGAAGATGTTGGCCTGCTTGTGTAGTGCACATGGGGCCTGTTCTTGCAGAGGGGAAGCTCGGGCTGTCCTGAACTTCCCCCTTGAGGTCCCTGGATGTCTGGCTCAGGACACAGGTCGGCCAGCAGGTGAGGATGGCGTGGATGAGGAGGCTCCTGCAGCCAGCTCCCTCGCTGCTCCTAATGTGAGGCAGTTCTGCCTTGCTAGTGGAGCAGCCGGTTCCTCGCACCTGGACAGCTGTCAGCACTTGCCAGGGACCAGCCTTCATCTTTCAACGCTGGCCAGCCCTTGGTGTATGGCCCTTCACAGGGAAAACGATGCTCTACCATCGTCATCTCCCCTGCCTTACACTGAGCTACGTGACTTGGTCTCGTCATGTCTCTTACCTGTAATGCTCTAGCAAACAGCAATCTCCTCTTGTTCTAATTTCATGCCTCAGCCCACTGTGCTGCCTCAGGTAAAGCTCAATTTTGGGACAAAGCAAGGAGCTGGGCATCAGGCTTACAAGTGACTGGTCCTCTGCTCTGTCCCATCAGGACTCTACAGTGGCAGGGATGTTCCTGCAGGGGAGGCTCTGTGCCTCCCCAAACACTGCCCCAGCACGATCCTCACCAGTATCACTTTGGGGAACAGGTATGAAAATTCACCAAAGTGAGCCTGGTAAGAAGTTACCGACGTACAAACATCGCAGCATTCCCTTTCTCAAGCATTTAAAGCTTCAAAACCCAAGTAATCAGGTTTTCTGGTCTTAATAATTTCAGCAGCCACAGAACCACAGGGAAGCATCTGTTGTGTTTTCACATGATGTGTTCTTCGCTACCTCCTCTGCTGTACCGCTGCATCACCAGACAATGAACAGAGGTCCCTGGGTCAACAGACAATGAATAGGGGTCCTGAGCAGCTCCCTGGGAAGGAGCAGAGGTTGTCAGCCCCAGACAGCACAGAGCCCTCCAGATCTCTCTCTGTACTGCTGAAGTGCTTGGAAAGCCACCAAATTGTTCTTGCTATGATTTCCAAGATTGGCTGCTGGGGTGTGTGTTGTTGAAGCAGATATATGCATCTTTACATGCGTCTTCTCAGCCTGATGAGGTTTGTGCCATGGAGAAGTGCAAAACTGCACCGGAGGTACCAGGGCTTGATGCGCCCCTTTGGTGGGAGTGGAAGGTCAGAGCAGGGAACGGTAGGAGGTCAAATCTGGGTACGAGGTCAGATCCTGGGTGCTCTGTGCTGGTAGGCGGTCCTGCTCATCTTGGCTTTGTCTGCAGTTCAGCGAGTTTGTTGCTGAATTTCCCCTTCTCAGCAAGTCTTTGGGTGGTGTCAATTCCTGTGGTGGTTTTCTTATTTGGCACAAGGAGCATGGTCCTTTGCTGGCCTTCTCCTACTGACTTTGCCCTGAGCAGCCTGCAGCACCTGATGTTAGGCTGGACCCATACCCCTGCTTCTGCATGTGCCTTCACCTTGCCTTCACCTCCTTCTGGTGCCCTGCTTCCCTGGAGCTCCCTGGGGCTGGGGTAATATCTCTGATTTACTGCTCCCTGTTGGGGAAGGGCTTGTCCTTCGCTTGGCAGATGCCTCACCAACACTAGTTTGCAGACCTGGCAGTTAGGAGGAAAACGTGGTTCTTGCTGATGCTGTTTCAGTGCCTTGGCAGCATCTACCAAAGTCCTGCTGGGCTCAGGAAGAACCTGAGCACTTTATTCTAGTATGTCCTCACTGTTAAAGCTCCTGATTTTCCACTGAGATCCATCCAGTTCAGGGATTTAAACCTTGACCTTTTGATGAGGGACCATGTGTGTCCACCCAGTGCCTTTAGCTCTAAAATTTAGACAGGAGCCACTCTCACACCTCCTTTGCGCAGAAGCAGTGGAAGGACAGCAAGGAAAGGGGTGAGCTTGACAGACGGGATGGTTACTGTTGTGACGGAGTACTCAGGAGCCTTTTTCTCTAGAAGAACCTCCAGTTATGCTACGGCCACAGTGTCTCAATAGAGTCATTAGGGGTGCAACAAGAAACCCCGTTGCACCAATTTCCTCCCATAGAAGGAAGCTTATTGTTCAAAAAGGGCTGGATCCTGACAGCTGTAATTCCTGCACTTCTCCGGATTAAACCTAAATTGGTGGAAAAGAACAGTTATGAAATCAACCTCCTAGAGAGCGCTGATTGCTGGCTTTGGATTTCCAACCCGTTGACAGTATTTCCCACATAATCCCACAAAATTCACAGCTGGGACCGTTGTAAGGGTGGGCTCCACCAATCTGTAACTTCAAGGATAAAAAGAGGTGGGGACCCAGCAATTTGAAGGCATTGTTGTGCATCTTCACATGTCTGAATGCTCCCGAGCATCTGCTTGTTGGCAGAACACCCTGTTCCCCCTTACTGCTGTGGGCAGGGAGCTGTTTGAAAAGTGGTCAGGAACAATGGGTTGCGATGCAGATGGCCGGAAGGAAGCTGGGCATTTAAAAGGAGTGTCACAAAGTCTGGAGCAGATGTCACACAACAGAAAACTGAATTATCCCTCCCCAAGATACTCTTCTGGGGGAGCTGCTACATAGTTTAGGCATCGCAGTCACCTACAGCTTAATTCTGGTAAGTGGGAGACCTCCACTGTAAGCGAGGATCCCCTTATCCAGCTTCCCTGGCGATGGAGGTCTTGCTTATATTTTGGAAAAGCATCTAGTCCAGAAAATGAAGAGATGAAAAATCTTGTTAATTCCTTTTTCAGAATAATTCAGCCATTTCAGGATGGAGAACGACAAAGATGTTACCTGTAGGTATATAAACAGGTACTTCTGGATGCTCTAAATGCTATTTTAGATCCCCTTACGCTGGGGTTGTCTTGGTCCAAGGGAAGTGGTGGCGAGAGGTAACCAGCAGCAGTACTGGCTGCGTGGGGCAGGAGCCGTGCTGCAGCCTGCGCCTTCTGGAGCTCTTCTGTCAGCAGGGAGGAGACTGAATGATGCAGGGTGACTTGGGCAGTTTCTGGCCTTTCTTGCAGTTTTGACAGATGGTACACGTGCTGATTTATGTTTTCTTTTATACAGTGGTAAAAAGCTATGGAATAGAAATGCCATTATTAATAAGCTGTCTCTCTGGAGAGACATCTCAGTGGAGCAGCTTTTCAGGAGGAGTGAGTATTTCCACGAAGTTGTCTTCACAGCTCTGTTAGATCCTACTGTGCCCAGAAGAGGTGTCTGCTCTCCAGCTTTGCTTTCTACCTTTGTATCTCATCAGGCCACGCTATTAATAAGGGCTGATCCCTGCAGGGCTCGTGGACTCGTCCAAGCTCCGTTGCCCTGGCTTGGAGCCCACAAACGAGTTCTGGGCATCCTTGCCAGCACCCTCCCTCCTCCAGAGCCAGGCTCGGCGGCACAAACAAGGGGCAAGTCAGCTTCCTGGAGCTCCAGGTGGGTGTAAGGCAGGGATTGAGGGCAGCTCCTCCCAAGTACAGGTCACGGTGTTGAGGATACCTTGGGCAGGGTTTCAGCTCTGTGGGTGCTCCAGTCTTACCACCCTGCATTCACTGCTTCTCCAGTTCCTCTCCTCTCTGCCTCTTGCCCTGGGGCACCTGGCACTCGCTACCTTGTCTTCTGTCCATTGCCTTCAGCACCATTCTCTCCCTTATGTGATCCCAGCAAACAATGTGGTGTAAATGGCGAGGATCTTTCCCATCTAGGCGAGGGCAGAAGCTTTCCCCCTTTCCTTCGGAGAGGTTCCCGAGGGACACATCATGCCTGTCTGCCAGGGCAGCGGGGGGGGGGGTTCTGCTGTGTGTTGCTTGGCTGGGTGGGGAGCTCATGTCCCAGCCCCAGCTCAGGGTGCTGACAAGGGTGTAAGCAGCTGGTATTTGCCTCTTCTAATTCTTTACTGCAAGCTCTATTAAAAACTGCCTTTACTTCTGTGCTGGGTTTGTAAGTCAGCACCTAGAAAGATTCTTGTTGGGTTGGGAAGTTCCTTACTTCCTAGGGGAATCAGCTTTTAAACCTGGCTAATGCCAGCTTCCAGCATGCAAGAAGGACCACGAGTGAAGAGAGGAGTGCCCATTGGCTTTTAGAGACCTTCTTAAAGATAATGAGGTCAGTCCAACTTGAAGAATAACTGCACAGAAAGCAACGAAACAATCTGCGAATCTGTGTGGGCAGGCTTTGGCCTGCTGGACCTGCAGGGGGGGTTTGGTGAGAAGGACACGAAGCAGCTGGATGCAGCAAAACCAGCTTCCTTTTCTTGCAAAACAATTGCACAATGGGCAAAGGTGTCTTACCTAGGCCTATAAACAGCTACTCAGAGAGGAGCTGTGTTGCTGCTTCTCCTGATCAGTGCTCGAAGAGGAAAAGCAGCAGCATTAGACCACAGCACCTGCACCTGCTTGCGTTAAAAGCAGCTGCCCAGAAGTGAGCAGCGGTGTCTTTCTTGTTCTCCACGTGCTGTGGATGTCAGCTCTGTGGTAAGGGAGTAAGTAAGAAAATGCCTGTAACCATATATGCAGCCTGAGTCAAACGAATCGCTTTCTGGTTCCCGTGGTGTTGTCAGAGAAAAAAGTCCAGAACCCAGGAGGCAATTATTTCGGAGTTTTGTGTTTTGTTTTGTTTTTCTTTCCTGTAGCATCAAGTTGCTGTGCCAAAGCTCTGTTGGCTGATCAGGGTTAACAGAATTAGAAAGTGATGAAATGTTGATTAAAATCCTGGTGATGAGTCATTAGCATAGAAAGCAATCTGGTGACTAAGAACACAAGTTTTGTATTCCCATTTTTCAAGCACATGTATAGGTAGGAGCAATTAAAAATCCTCAGAAGAAATCTGTCTCAGAGCAGATTCTTTGCCTTTGATTAGCGCTGTGGAAGGTGCTGACGAATCGTGCAGTGCTTGTTTTTCCATTGTAACTGAAAATCCTGTTGCCTACCCACTTGTGAAGGCTGGGTTCTGCTCTCTCCTGGCTCTGTGGCCAGTTGTATTTCCACATCAACCTCTGCTTCCAAATCTGTTGGATGTCCTCTGAGCTCAGGAAGGAAACTCTGCATGTGCTTGAGAAAGGGGGGAGCCAGAGGCAGGTGAAGTTTATTCCCCCGAAGTGCTCTTGAAGGCTCATTCAAGATGTCAGGGTCACTGGGCCTGCGTCATTGGTGACTCACAAAACGATGCCAGTGGAGCAACAGCAAAGCATCTGCTTCCGTAGGTCACGGCCAGATCTGTTCCCAGCCCATGGCCCACTCCAAACAGGCACCACGTTCTGTCTAATCTCTAGTGAGCAATCATATAATTACAAAGGACTTCCTACAAACAGGTTCCTTGAGGAGAGGCCAAAGGGCAGAGAAGGGAATCTGTTTTCCATCTCACCTCTCCCAGCACCACCGCATTCATGGACTTTGTACAGAGGTGCAGGAAGCAACACTGTCGCTAATAGGGTGCTCTCTGGGATATTTGAAGACCTGAGATCCACTTTTATGTGCACTATACCGAAAAGCTGGTACTTGCACCAGTCAGCTCTGACTGCTGGCTGCGGGGATCACTGTGTCTTCTGCACCCCACAGGGGCTCTGGACCAGAACCCCACAACTCGTTGTAGGAGCTGTTTGTCCTGACCTTTCCGTTTGGCCTGTCTGAGGGAAGTTCAGTGTTTCCAGTCCTTGACTAGTGTGTTAACTGGATTTACTGCCCCAGAACAATAATTGCTGCCTTTCTGTGATGCAGTTTAGAGACTGCGTGAATTCTGTGAACTTTAGGAAGGGTGGGTTTTCCAGGTCATTAGTTGGTTGTGCCACCTCCCACGTGGAGAAATGGGGTGATGAGTGCTTCCAAGAAGGTGAAGGAAGGTGATCTGCAGGTGTTGCAGTGTGCCCTTGGGGCTGTAATGAATGTAAATACTGACATCTACCAATTCTCTTTTAAAAATCTCATTAATGCTAAAGAGGCCCAAACTGTCATCCAACAAAGAGGGAAAGAGGCCCTGAGCAGGCCCAGAGTGACACAGCCCTGTTCCTCAGTCCCTTGGCTCATAAGAATGGGAACAGTGGGGCCAGTGGAGATGCTTTGTGCTGCTTGCAGGTGGCTCAGGTATCCTGGATTTTTCTTCCAGCCCAACTAGCTGGGTCAGGTGTCTCGGACAGAGGAGCCTGGCCTCATTTCCATCATGCTTTCACAAAGGAATCACAAGCCTTGGTGTGCGGCTGCTTCTGCTGCTGGAGCATCAGATTTCATCAGTGCACTAGTGGCTCAGCTATGTCACAGTTTGTTTGCTGGCTGCTTAAACCATGAGCTGAAAGCACTGACCTCGGCATGGATTTCTGTCCCACCAAAACCTGGGCACGTCACGCCATGTCCCAGAGCCTGCTCCTCATTTCCTTCAGTTTTTCTGAGCCTGCCTGAGTCCAGGCTCGCTGCTGTTCCCGCTGCCCTGCTTCCAGCCTTGGAGAAATCTTCTTCTGTGCCAGCTCTTTCACAGAGCCTTTATCCATATTTGACCTATTTGTCATTTTTGTACAGAGTTGTCTGGAAACGGCAGGAGAGGAAGAGGGATGATGGATCTGAGGGGTGCTGGCTCTTAATTAAAAATATTTGCAGAACAGTGGACAACTCAAGCAAATCAAGGCTGTGTTCTGCAGGTAAGGTGTGTTTCAGCATGCAGGTGTCTGTTACGTGGTAGCCTTGTATCCATGCTTTATTGCCATGCTTGTTTTGTAAAGCTGACTGCCAACGTGTGCAACAGCCCAGTTAATATTTGCTTCATACCCTTAGGAGTCCCCAGCATGCTTGCGAGCTGCTTCTGGACCTCTGCTTGGGGGCTACTGGCATGACTGGAAGCCGGGCTCATGCACGTGGTTCCACAAGGCTGGGCCCTTGGCCCGAACCCCAGCTCAGGCTGGGGCAGAGGGAAGGTGGCCACGGGGCTGTGCACTGCCCCCCGGCCCGGGGCACGGTGCCTCTGCCTCCAGGAGAGCAGCCGGGCCCTTTCAGCTCCCTCACGGCTGCAGCAGATTTCTGAAAACACCGACCCGAATTGGCACCGGCACGCTTCAGTCAGGCGTGGCGCTTCCCTCTGCACGCTCCCTGGTGTGTTTAGCAATGGGAATTCACACCCAGTCCCACGCATAATCCCTTAGCAAACATTAACTCGCCGCTCCTAGTGGCGGGGTGCAGCAGACCAAAGCAGAAAATATTTCAATTTCCTGGCACGTTTCTTTGGTATAAGAGTAACCTTGATTTTCGGTAGAGTTGATCAGATTGCTCATAGCAAGTATTTTTCACCGTAACTTTTTTTGACTCCTTTGAGAAGAACTTGGAGCTTTTGACAAGTCACTAAGCTGTCTGGAAACAAAAAAAATACCTTAATAAGAGCTGTGGGCTCTGGCAATAACTCGGGGGTTATTGGCTTTCTGCCTTGCATATCATTGACTGAATTGGTGACATTTTTAACTGGAGACTAAAATTGTATGGTAAAGCTCAGGTAACGTTTTAAAGACTTAAGAAGAATTTCAGACGTAGGCAGCATTTGCTTGAATATAGAGGATGGTAAAAGAGCAGAAGCAAGGCATTTAAGTCTACAGTCTGCTGGGATTTTCAATAGTATTAAATGAGCATTAGTCAATCAAGGTGTAATATACAGCAACAAGAAGATTTTTTTTTATTTTTTTTTTTTTTTTTACAATTTTGTATTCATAAGTAGGAGCACCTAATACAAAACTAGGAGTAAGTTGTAATGTGCTATCCTGCCAGTCTTTTTCCCCCGTAATTTCTCTCTTGAATTTCATGTAAAACGCTGCTGTCCCCTGGAACAAAGGAGTCATGTTGCCTTTGTTCATTAAAAATTGCATATGTATAAAATATCAGTGTTGTCTAAAACCCCTCACTGTATGACTTGTGCCGTACATCAGAACCCATCTCCTGCAGCCTGGCAACTCTCTCTGTTGCTATAGGGACACGGCTCCGCCACCCTGTCACGGAGAACCTCAAGCATTCCCGTTTTCGGAGCTGCTACAACACCTCCAGCCCTCGTGTGTTTCATTCACTTGCTCCCATCCAGGAGTGCTTCTCCTCCGAATCTGGAGTTACTCAGCACTTCTGAACTCGTAAATGAAACAGCGTTCGTTAGCTGAAGAAACGCCACACGATACTTTGAGGCACGCATTTGGCTGGGATGTTGTTACTGCCCCTGGGCTTGTTTCACGTGCAGACACACAGTGTAATTAGCATCCCCTGCTGTGCATTATATTTGTCTTGGCATACTTAAAACTATCATAATCTGTGGCTTCTGTGCACCTGTCTGCAGCTGTATACCAAAGGGCAAAAGTTTCTGAGAGAAACATCCTGCCTTGAGTGCTAGGCCCAAGGGTAAGGCAATCCGTTAGCAGAGAAGAAACATCCCCATGGTGGGTTTGTTGCGAGGCTGGGTGCGATGTGGCTGTCGTGCTTCTTGGCAGATTGTGCTGTCCACAGTGCCAGACCCCACACCACGGCCAGCACAAGCCCAGAGGCGCGTGCACTCTTGCAGGTGCTGCGCAGATCTCGGGGGCCGCTGCGTTTGCCCCTCGTCTGGCACGGCCCCACCGAGCAAAGGCAGGGTGCTCGACCTGCCTTCTTGCTTCCAGGTAATCCTGGTAGTGAACTAATTGCTGAGGGCTTACTGTTTCTCCCGTGGAACGATTCCACGGAATAATGTAAATTTTGTGTAAGGTGCACTTGGAAATACAAGGCAGGTATTGATACGGCTTGATTTTAAATGATGAAAAAAAGGGCTTTTTTTTTTTTGCTTTTTTTTTCACCTTCCTTATAGACAAGTGTCTGAACAAGACTGAGCTATGATTTTGCCTTGCTGGAAATGCCAGGTGTGTGTATTGCGTGGTGTCCTGGGGCTCTGTGCGGCAGGAATGGAGAGGCCCTGGGGCCCCGGTGTCACAGGCACCTCAGCTGAACAGGATCCTACACTGCCAGGCAGGAAGAGATCCAGGGGCTGGGAGAGGAGCTCTGGTGTGGAAAAGGCTGGGAGCTGTGGCTGCAGGGTTTTTCTGCCCATCGGGAACACCCCGAGGGTTTTACTACAGTGGGAATAGCGGCTAAAGATTTAAGCGAGGGCTAATAACAAGGAGAATAAAATAAGACTGCGAGAATAGCAAGCAGAAAAGCTTTCTCAGCTGCAAAACGCTCCGTAACGCTGCAAAACGCTCCGTAACGCTGCAAAACGCTCCGTAACGCTGCAAAACAACATTGGCTCACTGCAGACCAAAATCCTGAGCTGCTGGGAAGAGACGGCTCGGAGATTCCCCAGTCATTGACTGGTTTTAATGTATTCCTCGCAGCCAGCCAGCGCTCCCGCTCCCGGCTTGCGGGCACGGCAGCCAACTCGCCCCCGCCGCAGCCAATCACCGCCGCTGAGCCGGGCTGCTCCTGCCATGAACGTGAAGGAAGGCGATGGCTGCGGAGTAATGCAGACAAAGCAGGAGTGAGAGGCAGACAAAAGGGATGGAGTCCCAGGAGATGTGATCCACCCCGTTCAAGGAGGCGTCCGGAGCCTCTGCAGCTGTGTTGATGCTGCTTCGCGCAAGAGGCACCAGCCTCTCGTCCCCCCCGGGAGATCGTTACGGCGTTAATTGCCTCTGCACGAAACCCGGCCGTGAGGCTGCTCCTCGGCAGCCACCCGCTCCTGCCTCCAGCCCTCGCCGGTTCCGAGAGCCCGGCCAGAAGGAGCGGCGCCCCTCCAGCTGCCCCCCCTGGATCAGATGTCACCTGTACCCAATGAAGCAGATCCCGAAGTGCCACGAATGGATCCCAGGATTCTTATTTTCCTCCTCTACGTGATGATCCTTCACGAGCTGGTGAGTGGCTGGATGGAGTACCAGAAGCAGATAGCCAAGCCGAAGAAGCAGGCGGGTCCGGTTTGGTCTTCTAGGTGAGTTGCTGTTGTTGTGATTTCGAAGGGTGAGCGGCTCGGTCCTGAAGCGGGGATGTTCTGGTGGGGAAGCTTGCCTTTTGTGTGCCTACCTCACTCCCTGTAGATGTGTGCATGTGCCTGTCAGTTGTGTGTCAATGCGCACAGGTAGGATTAGGTCCGTTAATCTTTTGAGCCTGTGTTGTCTGAGCATGCCGTGCGTTTGACACACAGGTACGGATTTGTTTTTGTGTGGCATTTTTTTGTGATTTGTTTTTCTGTGGCAATGTGCTGCAGCTCAGCATGTTCCCCATGACTCAGGTTCCTGACCAACAAGCCTTGAAGATTAAAATGTGGGTACCACTTTAGGCAAGATGCTCATCAATGAGACACAAACCTCTAGGGACTTTGTAATCAGAGTATTTCTTGCTAAATCACCAGCGTGCATGTCACTATCTCTCCGTCTCCTCCCACCCTCTGGGCTGTGCCCACTACACAAATCCCTTTCTTGTTTTCTGCCCAACAACAAAAATAGGCTTTAGAAATAAGGCCATAACAGGAAAACCTTGTGAACCTTTAAAATACATATATGTTTCTGCAAACAGTGTATGGTGTGCTTGGGGTAATCATGGTCTTAGTACTGTCTTATAAAGAAAAATATCTCGGCAGTTCTGTGTCGACTGCATGGTTAGAGACTCGCACCCTGGGATCCAAAATTCACCTCCTGCTGGGTCTCGGGCCGTGGCACCAACGTGTTGTGGCTTTGGACCTAAGATGATGCCCGTGACCCAGTTTGCTCTCGGTCTGGCAGCCGCAGCACAGCGAGCAGAGCTGGCGGCTCACCGTTAATCCTAATCCCGTGACGTGCAGCATCCCAGCCGCAGCGACAGCCCCGTGCTGCACGCGCTGACGGTGCCTCCACGGAGGGGAAGGCAGTGGTGCGAGCTTGTCCCCGGTTGTCCCCAGATCCTGCTGGCAGACGCTAGCCAGGAGACGCCAGACTCTTCATCTGCAGCTCAGGGATAAATTTGCTGGCTGAATTTCCTGACCAGCAAAGCTGAACTGCACCTTGTGCTGTGCAGTTGTACGAGTAACGTGATTTGCACTGGGAACGCAGCCATGGGTGGAGGCAGCTCCAGTGGAGAAATAGCTTGAAAGCGATGGACTGGCTGGGTTATAACTGAGGACAGAGACAGATTGCCTCGCTGGCTTCAGGGAAGGGCACAGGGAGGTATTGGAGAATAACTCGCCTGGGTATGAGGCAACCCAGTGCTAGCAAACGGATGTGATGCGGAAAAACCTAATGAATATTTTATTTACCAGCAGCCACCAAACAACCTGCATTCAGCAGGAAGGATAATGTTGTAGGATGGAGCTTTCGAAGAGAACCTAAGGGAACAAGGCACCCCACCAGAAACAAAAACATCCCTGGGGGCTGGCATCTGACCCAGCCTCTGCTGGGGAGCTGGGACCGGGCAGGAGGGTTTGTGCAGGGCCCCGCACCCTGGGCACGTCCCTGCCTTTCCCATCCAAGCCCAGCCCAGCCCTTGTGCCTGTCCCTGTTGTACCTGGCCTGGACTAGTCACTGCGGTGACTCGTGGCGATGCTCAGGACGTTTGGCTGTGGCCGCAGGATGGATGCAAGGGCTCGTGCTGGAGCACAAGGCAGAAGGTGGGTGGGGAGGCTGTAGGCACCTGCTGGTCCCTTTTGTGGCTGGGCTGTGGCACAGCTGGGGAAAGGGCATCTCTGGGCACCCTGTGTCCCTGTAGAGGTGCTGGCCACGGCATCATTTTGCTCTTTTAGCTGACTCCAGCCAGCCTGGGAAAGCAGAGCCGCCAGCTCTGCGTGCGTCACTCCGAGCCTTCACAGGCTGCACCCTCAGCAGGAGTAGCTCTGCAGTGGGGAGAAGTGAAATTATGGGATGAACTGGGATCCTTTTAGTGGAAGTAAGATTGTCCCGGGGAGGGGCTGAGCAGATTTAAAACCAGCTCAGTGTCGGTAGGGGAGGGAGAGCGTGTGCAGGGGCTGGGCTCGTGGTAGCCACTACACGCTGCCGCGATGAGGCAGCGCCTGGTGAAGCTTTCTCGGGTGATGAGCCCTTGTAGCCAGGTTTCCCAGTGCTCAGAGAGCACAGTTGGTGCCAGACGTTCACCCTTCAGTATATTCTTGGGTTTAGGAAGTGCTCAGAAATGGTTTTCACATCTGTAGAGCTCCATCGGCAGGGCAGGGGCAGCGCCAGCCAGCTCAGAGGTGGCTTTCCCACCGCGCGGCTCAGCGCCGGGCCAGGCACCATCTGCCCACAGCAGCCTGCTGCCAGCCCCGGTCACCCGTCTGCTGGCAGCTGATGCAGCCCTGGCACCAAGAAAACCACGGCATCTGCGTTGGTTTAGGGGATAGAAAGTGGCCGCACGCCCACACCTGCACGGGGCTGAGTGTGCGTAGCTCGGTGCCTGGGCGAGCTCGGCCGACGGGTCCCAGCGCGGGCAGCCACGGAGCTGCATCCCGCCCTGAATGCCTCCGCGCTGCTCGTTTCCACCTCCTGCCAGGGGCAACGTGAGCAAGGGGTTGGTGCCATCCAAGATTCGGGGATTATTGAATTTTAGGATTTGCAGGCGTTGCCAAGAAAGTCACCCAAAGCCTTCCTGTAAGAGCTCAGCCCCAGAAGCCAGACCTCCCTGGGAGAGGAGGCCGGCACTGTCAGGTGAAGCTTTGCCTCCTGCCACCTCCCCAGCCTGCTAGTTTAAAGTAATTAATCTGAAAACCAATTAGGAAATGAAGTTATAAACCAGCAAGCTAATTAGGACGCGACAGAGCTGTCTCTTGGCTGCACTTGCAGCACAGGCAGGGATTTCAGGGCTCGTCCTCCTTTTGTGGATGGCGAATAGTAACGAGCTCTGGCGTAAAGCAGCTTTTTCTCCCGCTCACAGCATTTCACCAGCTCTGTTTTCCTCGGCCACAGAAGGGGTCACGGCTCCACCAGCCCCCTCTGCTGCTTGTGGGCACGGTGGGGAGTTATTGGGGATCACAGGAGGCGTGGTGCTGAGCAGGCTCTAGAAAGAGGGGAAATTTCTACTCGCCAGCCCCACAGATCACCCCCATGCCCCCCTTTTTGCAGGGAATTTCAGCGCATACCCCTGCAGCTGCCACCCCTTGGTCTCTGAGGTCCGGGCATAAATGCAGGGGACATGTCCCTGGCTCCGACCCACGCCTCTGACGCTGTCTCACTTTTCTCCTCACCAGCAGCGCCACCAGACCGAACCACTCCAGCTTCTCCAGGCCGCTGGTCCACTCGGTGCGCAGGGAGCGGTACCGGGACTGGAGGAAACCGGGACGGATCATCAGGAAGGCGTGAGGATGCCCCGAGGTCTGTCGGGGGGCATGGGGAGAGCCTCCCGAGCCCGAAGACACCACCCCTCGTGCGGCCCGCACCGACTACTGTGAAGCAGCCGGTGGGAGAGTGTCCCATAGGCACCGTGAGCTGCGCCCTGCAGCTTTCTCCTTCCCCTGAGCCTGGTGTGGCCGAGAAGGAAAGAGCCCCTTCCTCGCAGGGACCCGGCGCTGCGTGGCGAGGGGCTGGGGAGGTGCCCCCAGCCAGCAGCAGTGGCCCCGGATGAGGTTTTTGCACCCAGCGCAGCGAGGTGACTTTTCTCTCATCCTCCCAAAGGGCTGGGTAGATGGAGAACAGATTGCTTTGGGGCAGAATGAAATTAATGAAATTTGCTCCTTGGGCAGCCGTGGGAAGCCTCCAAAGGGTTTCAGTCTCCTCTCGCCCACCCGAGGGCTGCATGGCTGGTGAGCAGCGCTGCCCAAAGTGATGGAAGGCTTTGGTGTCCCGCTGGTGACCCGTCCCCAGAGCCCCAGAGGGACGTGCTTCCACAGCAGCACCCAAAGAAATGGCACTCATTGCTGCGGAAATGCTGGCTCCCTGTTAAGTCTCAGCCACGGGGGTCTGTACGTTCTTTCTGCTTTTCGTCACCACCGTTGAGTGGGTGGCTCTGGGCTGGAGGAAGGAAAGCACCCTGAACTGGTGACTCAGAGCTATGCCACTGAAGGCAATTTGCTGCAATGACCTTGTAATTAGATTTCTTTGCAGCATTCCCAGCAGTCGAGGCAAATGTAAAAGTGACTTTCTAATGAGCAGATAGATGGCAAAAGAATACAATATTGCTCTTTTATTAGTCTGTGATTTAGACATAAAATTAGATTTTAGAGGCAAGAGTCAGTCCTCGCGTCCTGCCACCCTGCTTACAGTCATGTGCAGAACTGGGAATCTCTGAGCGCTGGCAGGATTCTGACACCAGGCTCCTAACAGCAAGTGTTCAGGGCAAAACTGACTGCCTTGTTTGCTGAACATAACGTCTGGCTCAAACACAGCCTGTTTTTCTCGTTGCCAACCATTTATAAGCCTGACTCAGGCTCGCAGACGCGTTATCCAGCAGTAGATAGGGAAGGGACTCAGAACCAGGCATTCCTTATGCCGAAGTAGCCACCTGCTGCATTTGCATGTCCGTCTGCTTCCCGGCTGTGTGCGAGGCGCTCCTGCGGTGGGGGCTGCGTTTGCTGAAGCTTGCAGGAAGCGCCTGGGCGAGGGCAGAGATCTGTGCCTGAGTGGGGCACCCGGAGCCCGAGCAGGAGGAAGCTGGAGGCACCCTGCTCCTGAGATGCCCGGGCAAGCTGGAAAGTAGCTTGGATGCAGACCTCTGCTCCTACAGGAGATGAAGTTCTGGCCTTGTGAGGTGGAGTTTGTCTTCAGTTCTGAGATTTTTTTGAGAAAGGAGCTAGCAGTAGCAAGGAACCTGCTTTCTGCACATCCCAAAGGATAAACTTGCAAAGATGTGCCTCAGCTCTGGGTCACTGCGGCTATCCCCGAGGCATCCACTGCCTGTCCCAGTACACACAGGTGCATCCACAAAGAACAGAACAAACGAAGAGAAGATGTCGGGGGGGGAATAACAGTGGGAAAGCATTTCTGGGTGGTGGGGGCTTTGCTTTCCTGGCGTTCAGCCTGCCCCCAGCCTGTGGGGGACGTGGCTGGGTGCTCTGCCTGCCCTTCTGCTGGTCTGGGGGAATCTGCTGGGAGCGATCAGCATGCAGAGGTGTGTACCTTAACTCCTGGAGTGGTGCGGGACATGGCTGGGCTCCCAGCCTCAGCAGGGCAGGCGGCCCCAAATGGGACCGAGATGTCCAAACGGCCGCACCCTTGGGAAGGGACAGGAATGCCTTGCTTTGCTGATCACATGCTGGATTTATCCCTGTAAATACCCTCCTGTTTCCTTCCAATAAACTCTTTTACATACATCTTGTTTACATCATCTCCTTTCTCGTTCAGCCCTTACATGTCTCTTCACGGCTTTCGCAGCCTGGGAGCCAGCACAGGCAGTGGCTGCTGGCAGCGTAAGCGGTGACTCAGTAGGGCTAAAAGCATCTTCGAATGCTGAACTTGTAACACAAATGCTTGTTTTCTTGTCTTTTCCGCAGAGGAACATGTGGCTGCAATCCAGAGTCTTGTTTTGGATGGTTGTAGGCTTTGCTTTGTTCTTTTCCCTTTTTTTTTTTTCCCCTTCTCACACAAATATCCAGGTTGCTCTGCAGCTGTGTCGGGGAAGCTCCTGCCCGAGGAGCGCTCCTGCGGTGGGAGCTGATGATGGCAAAGAGCTCAGGGGCGGTGGGCTCCACAGAGACCAGAGCCAGCCCGGAGGCAGCCCCGCGGCCACGTTCTGTGCTTTAAAAGAAAAAGAATAAAATAAGAAACGAACAAAGTACTTACTGTAAGCCACGCCGCAGCCCTCGCTCAAGGCTTCTCGTGGGGCGCTGCAGAGTGCTGCAGGTGGAAGTCCCCGCGTGCAGCTCAGACTGCGGTCGATGCTGTCCCACTGCTATGATTAGGCTCCGTGGGCTGCAGGCTGTGCTCCAAACCACCGCTTTCTTAGAAACTTCCCTTTTGCCTTGAAATGGCTCAGAGAAGTCCTGCCCCTCCATGTCAAGCCAGAGAAATCCCCGGGTGGCTGGGCGCAGGGAGGGATCCAAGTACCGCGGTGCCACCAGCCCTGGCGTGACCCGTGGGGACCGCTCCCCTCTGGCCCCAAAGAGCTCTCTGGGGTGGAGCAGCAGGAGTTCGCCTTTGGGTGACGGGCTAAACCAGGGGAATTTTGTACATAAAGAAGGAGCAAAATCCCTGCTGTGCTGAGAGGCAGGGCTGGGTGCTGCTCTGCATTCCTCCTCTCCAGGTCCTGCTCTGATCCTTAGCGCTGTTTTTGAGGTAAGTGTATGGTTAATGGCTTGTGTGATTCACCTTCAAGGTAAGTGAAAATTCATTTTTTTTCTGCCTTTCCTTGGTAAGTCAATTCTGATTTTTTTTCTTTCTTTCTTTCTTTCTTTTTTCTTTTTTTTTTTTTTTTGAGTAATTCTTAGTTGTTTTCTTCTTACTGCTTTTAATTTCTCCTCTTACTCAGAGGAGGGAGGCTCTGTTTCTTTCATGAAGAAATTACTGCCTATATGTAAACTCACTTTCTAGAGGGCAGGGTGAACCCAGGCATCAATCCCAGCCCTCACTAGCACAGGGAAAGTGAGGCCGAGGAGCCTGAGGGGTGTTTGCTACCCCCAGAGCCAGGCTGGTCACTGCGGCTGCAGTGGTTCTGCTCCGGGAAGGAAGGAAAGGCTCTGCTTGTCGCCAGCTCTCTGCAACGGGGCAGCCCTGGTTTGGGTTTTCTGGATCAGTTGCAAATCCTTGTGGATGATAGCAGCAACAAAAACTGATTTAAAAACAATGCTTAATTTTGGAAAGCTTCACTTCTAGGGCAAAAAAGACAGAGGTGAGCAAACTGTTAATGCAAAGGTGTGTCTGCGATAGCCGTACACATTTCTGCATTAGAAGGCACTGGCTTTAGGTGTTGGCTAAACCAGGGGAGTGCTGGTTATTAACCCATAGTGCCCATGGGTTTAAACTCCTGTTTTCACCAAAAGGAGAGTTAAAGGCTGCAGTGAGGAGGTGGCACCCTGTGGGCGGCTGGTTCTCAGCCCTTTCTGAGCCTCTCAGGCCATATCCATCACCCACCACATCCAGCCAGTCCTGAGCAAACAGAAAGGTCTGGTTTAATCGCAGGTTTCTCTGGACGACAGAATCCAAGAGAGACCAAAGGTGCCTTTGCCTGAAAATGCATCAGCTGTGAAAACACCTTCACGCCCCATTTCTCCCTGTGGTCCATCCCTGGGCAGAGGGGCTGCATCCCAGAGCGGCGCTGAGCACCGGGGGATGCTCAGGAGTGGTGGGCTCATACCCTAAATGCAGCGTGAGCGACGGCTCCCAGAGAGCCAGGCTTTAAAGCCAAGTGCTTAAACTTAGGCAAAGAAAAGCGTCTGACTTCAGGCTCATCCAGGTAAGGATTGAGGCTCCCAAGCGGCTGGGGAAAGTTTTCCTGCTGGTGAGACCCCGAAGGGCTCGGAGGCTGCGTGCCAAAAAGGAGCAGGCTCGGCACTGCTGTGGTGGTCCTGCTCCTCGCCCCACCATCGCTGCTGCCGAGGAGCGGGACAGCAGTGCGGGTCATCCCACGGTGGCGAGTGTTGTTGGCTGAAAGCACAGCCCCGGGAATGGCATCGGGCAGCCCCCAGCTCCTTGTGCAGTAAATAACGAGACCTAAAAGGCACAAACCCAGCGGGGTGGAGAGCAGCAGAAGCAGCAGCCCCATGGTCCTCCCTCCTGGAGGCAGACACCGGAGCTGCTCCCTGGGCCAGGTTGTGCAGCGCCCTGCACCCGCTGGGGTGTCCCACTGTGCTTGGCGGGCGGTGCGAGGATTTCGGATGCGGCAGCTGAGCGGGGTGGGTGTGCGGGAGCTGCTCTGTCTGCCGGGCGGTGAAGTCTGGCAGCAGAAGGTGGGGTAATTCAGTCGGCCGCTTGCCAGTTGCGCTGTAACAAAACCTGCTAAATGATTGTAGTGTGGGTGATGCTGGGCTCTTGCAAGGGATTTTAAATGCAGAGGCTTTTGGAGCCAGGCAGTGACAGCATCATTCATTTCATCTTCTCTTGTGAGCAGTTAGTAGCGGTGAACTTGTGAGCTGCTCCTGTGGTTCCTTTGTTGCCTTTTCTCTTTCTTTTGCAGCACAAGCAGAGGAAGCCAAGCTGAGCGTGGCGGGGTCAGGTCCGATTACCACGAGGTCGTGCTTGCTTGTGAAGAGCAGGACGTGGCCCCTTGCACCTGCCAGGTCTCTTCTGTGGTGCCTGTGGTAATTAATAGTCATTGTTTGGCCACAGATCTTCAGCCTCAGCGACAGTGTTTGAAAACCCGCCTCTGATGCAGCTCAGCCTTTGTGTGCAAGATGAGCTCGGGTGGTTTCACTGCTTTCTCTCTTCCACCCCAACCCTTGCAGGTCAGCACGGAGGTGTCCGAGGAGCTGCTGGCCTCGCTCGCCTTCATGAACACCAGCTCGGACTGCTTGCCCCAGGGGCTGCACCCCGCCATCCCCGCCCTGGGGACTCTTCTCCTGCTGGGCTGCATCCTGCTGAACGGCGTGAGCTTCTGGGTCTTCTGCTTCCACATCAAGCAGTGGGATTCGGGCATGATCCTCCAGTTCAGCCTGGTCCTGGCAGACATCGCCGTCATCCCTGTTGCTCCACTCCGGATTTCCTACCTCAGCCTTGGCAACCAGTGGCCATTTGGCCAATTTCTCTGCCAGCTCGAAGTCTTCCTGCACAGCACCCACATGTACGGCAGCATCTATTTCCTGACGCTCATCTGCATCCACCGGTACTTTGTGGTTGTTCGGTACAAGAGCAAGTCCCTCTGGAAGAAGAAAACCTTCTTGAGAAAGCTGTGCTTGTTCGTCTGGCTCCTCCTCTTTGTCCAAGGGCTCCCTTTTTTCTTCGTCCTTAAAACTTCAGTTATTGATGGCTCAGAAAGATGCCTGAATATTCACCAGTCGGAGTTGTCCTCTGTTTACTTAGTCTACAACATGGTTGTGGTTGTGTTCTCTTTCCTCCTGCCCTTTGCTGTTTCCTTGACCTGCGGTGCTCTGCTAGCAGCTGCCATTGCTAAAGCAGCCAAGAGAAGCTCCAGAGGTAAGAAGATGAAGAACAGGTCTCTGCAGATGATAACGGTGTCTCTGGTGATTTTTGCCATCTGCTTTGGTCCTCTGCACGTCTGCAGGACCACAGGCGTCGTTGTGAAGTACTACGACATGTCTTGCAAGCTTCTGCACCAAGTGGAAGTTGCCTACTACATCAGCTGGGTCTTCACCATGGCAAACACCTGCCTGGATCCCCTGATCTATGTGTTTGCCAATGACAAGTTTAAGAAGAGCTTTGCTGACTCCTTCCGCAAACACTGGGGCACCAAGTGAGTGTGGCAGGGAGCTGGGAGCTCCCCGAGGGCAGATGCTGAAGAACTGAACCCTGAGCTTCTCCCTCCTTTTTTCTGTCCCAGGTCCCCAGAGCTACCAGCAGCAGTTCAGCCTGGCAACATTGCAGGACCTGGGGGTTTCTCTGTGTTCCCCCAGTGACACCAAGGGGTTGTTCCTGCAGGCAGGGGCTCCATGGGCTGTAAGGAAGCTCTGACTATGCACAGCTCCTGGCTGTACCCCAGCTGGTTGGACCTCTCGTACATGAGTTTCTTGAGAGTGCTGAAAGAGCCAAGCCCTGCTGGGTACAAGGGGGGAATAGGGAGCGAATTTACGCCTCAAGTCATAAATCAGGAGAAAGTCCAGTGAAAAGTGTTGTGAATTCCTGACTGTGAATGTTTTTGTGCCTTTTTGGGGAGGAGGTTCTGCGTGTGCGCGGAGCTGAGGAGGGTGCAGGTCCCAGCACCCACAGAATGCCCCCTGTCCAGGCACCCTTGGGCACCAGCATCTCCCCAGCCCCATGCACCACCGGGCTGGGGCCAGGCTCCCCCTTACCCATGCATTTTCTCTTTCCAGATGGAAGGACAAAGTGGCAGATATTGAGCCACGGATAAGGGGTACAGGCCGGAGGTGTGTGGATGGGGAAAGGTGCTTCATCAGCCTGGTAGGAAATCTGGACTCAGTCTGTTGGAAGGTCTTCAGGAACAGGATTGTGTGCGCCCCTCTCGTCAGTCTGCCCTTGTCCCACAAAGGCTGGGCTGAAAGCCTGCGAGGAACTTGCTTCACCCCCCTCTGAGTGGCAGCAAGGGAGAACAAAAGTGTTGGGTAAAGGGTGCAGAAACCTGGAGCCTGAACGCAAAGGCCGTGCTTGTCCTGTTCGGGCATGTTGCCTGGCCAGCCCCCAGCCCTGTGGCTGCTCTCGTCCTTGGCACCTTTACCTTGCGGCAGGGAACTGTGCTTCATGGTCTTCTCCTTCTTCCATCGCGCCATGCAGATGGGTGCCTGTGCTCTGGGAGTATGGCAGCCCCAGGGCAGTGGCTTCTCCCTCGGGGTGGTGGGAAGTGGCTGCTCTCTGCTGCAGGAGCAGGGGGAATGGAAGAGCCTGAGCTCGTGGGGGCAGAACTGCTGAGCTGGCTGCTGGGTCAGCCGAGGTGGAGGAGCCGGCAGTTCTTGGGCTGCTCAGGGTTTCTGCAGATTAGAAATACAGTATAACTTTTAAAATGTATATAATTTTGTGGGGGAGCGGGCTTCTTTTAAACCGGGTTTCACACTGGAGGATGTGAGAGTGTTGGAGGCTCTGACTGCCGCAGCTCCAAACTCATAATGGAAAGTGAGGTGCAAAAATAGCACTTAAAAGAGTGGGCAGAGCTGTAACGTCACTTCCCCTAGGGTCATGTGCTCCAGCCCTTCCCTGTGCCCTGGCTCAATTCACCTCTCTGTAAAACAGACCCAGCCAAGCAGAGTTGTGCTGAATAAACAGAGCTGCACATTTGAGCACGTTTTTGTTATAGGGTGGCAAACCATGGCAAAGAAGGAGGCAGAGAGAGGAGAGGCTGGCTGGGTATAAGGCAATGGCTTGAATGTTCAGGGTTTATTTTTAGGCTTTGCTATACACTTTGTGAGCATGAGACTGGATCCAAATTTCACTTCTCCATCTCTGAAATGCATCTAATTGCCCTTCCTTTTTCTGTCTTGCCTCTTTCAACTGAAAACCTACAGCCGCAGATCATGCCCACAGTTTACTTTCTGTATGAGCAAAGCCAGGCACAGAGATCTCGATTTTGTCTGGATTTCGTGGAAGATGCTGTAGTGTCTGCTGCTGGCAGGACAACAGGGAGCAAGACCTCATCACCTAAGAGGAACCGGGCTGTGGTTGGAATTTTCATCAAGGTTTTGGTTCCCAGTACCCCACTTCAGGTTGGATTTGGATGTCTCAGCTGTTGGATCTGCCTCCATGCCTCCTCCTTCCCTTCTGGTCCATCAGCGGAGCTGTGGCCAGCTGACTGCCCGCAGAACCCAATAAATAATGCAGTCATCCTGGAAACTGCTACCAAGGGCACCCAGAAGTGACCAGGAGACTCATTTTCTAACTTTGCTTCTCTCTCCTAATTAATTCTTTGGCTAATCCCTGCCTGCCTGCCTTCCAGGGGGGAGTTGTGCAGCTTAGTTTGATTTGTGACTATAATGATAGTCAATCCCTTGCGTGATCAGACGGAAGGTGTTGTTCCTTACTGTTAGTAATGCTGCTCTTGGATGGGTCCTATTGCAACATCCAGGCAAGCTTCATAGTCCTGCCTTGCATGGGCATGTGGGTGGCAGCGAGCAGCAGCTTGGTTTCGGGCTCCTGCTTGAAGGAGGAAATATTTTTGTGTTGAGCTGATACATAAATGAGGAGGCATTTGTATGTGCCTGTGGAAAGGGTGACTTTCCCTGTCCCCGATCACAGCATTTGCCAAAGTGGCCAACAGAAAGCTGAAGACTCATATTCAAAACCCAGGCGAGCAAGTGATGGGGAGGAACCACATCAGGATAATCCCTTTTTGTTCCACCAGGGAGCATAGCTTGAATAATTTTGATGCAAAATGCTTTCCTGGTCAACATTCACCTTCCTGCTCTTAATGAACTGGCAGTCAGTAATTCAGCCAGGACAGCTGGCTTGAATACCAGCAGCTGTTCAGGCAAGTACAGCTACAGCCAATGCTTGGGCACCAAAACATATCTGCAGTCTTGCATGTGACTCTATCTCATCCTACATTTAAAAACCCAACTCCACCATAAGCATGATCACAAATCCTCTTTTCTGGGTTTGAGCTGTTAGTATTTGGTAACTGCAGTGAAAGCATCCCATTTCACATAATCACAGCACGACTGGGTCCCTCTGGTTCAACCCCTGCTCCAGCAGGGCCATCCCGAGCAGGGTGCCCAGGACCACATCCAGGTGCCTTTAGAAGATCTCCAAGGAGGGGACTCCACAAGCTCTCTGAGCAACCTGTGACAGTGCTCCATCACCTGCACAGCGAATAAATGCTCCCTGATGACCAGGGGAATCTCTTGTGTTCCAGTTTCTGCCCAGCGCCTCTTGGAGTTGGACTCGACAATCCTTGTGGGTCCCTTCCAACTTGGGATAGTCTATGATGCTTGTCCTGGCACTTGGCACCATGGAAAAGAGCCTGGCTCCCTCTTTGTTGCGCCTTCCTTCAGGTATTTATAGATGTTGATGAGATCCCCCCTGAGCCCCCGCTTCTCCAGGCCGAGCAGTCCCAGCTCTCAGCCTCCCCTTGCAGTAGAGGGGCTCCAGGCCCTTCTACATCGTGGTGGCCCTCTGCTGGGCTCCTTCCAGCACGTCCAGGTCTTTCTTGTTCTGTGGGGCCCAGAGCTGGCCCCAGCGCTCCGGGTGTGGCCTAGAGTACTGTGTCCTGTTCTCGAGTACTGTGTCCGTTTCAGACGTGTTTGATCTTACGGAATCTTTTGGGATCATGGTCCCTATTCACTTGCTATAAGGAGACTGCCTTTAAGCTTTTGATGTTTTAAGGTGATTCTTACACCTTTCTGAGATGAGCTCGTGCACTTATGAGGCGCACAACCACACTATTACTTAGTTAAATGTAGGTTATCACTGCTTGATAGCTGCACCTTTACCGGATCTGAAGCCTCACCCAAATGCCGCACCAGGCACCTGGTTCGCAAGGCAGACACCGTTTGTTTCTAGCTTTGAGCAAAGGTGAAGATGCTGATGGTTTCAGACCATTGATTTCTACCACTTTCAGGTTTCAGGATCTTGATGCCATCTCCTTCACTCCAGTCTAAGCTCATGTTGGTTCCCCCCAGCTCTGAGCTCTGCTTCACCCCTGAAATGTGGCCAAGGGCTGGGGGCAGCAAATGGGGGTTTCCTTCCACCAACTCTCCGTCGCTGGGCTGAAGGGGAGAGGGGAACCGAAGCCCAGCAGGAGTGTGACAGGCTGTGACCAGCAATGAACGCCCGTGTCCAGGTTGGGACGTGGCCCTGGGTGAAGGCTGCGGCCCTGCCTGGCCCAGCCTTTGCAGGCCCGGCTGAGTGGCCTGCTCTAGCCCTGTCTTTGCAGACTGGCCCCGGCATGAACCTCTCATAAGGCCATTTGTTAAACGTGCACAGAAGCAGCTTGTGATTAACAATCGTGGTTTTTTTTGTATTGTTTTGTTTTTATTTTTGTTTTTTTTAAGGCAGGGAAGAGCTATCAGGTCCTACTCCCTGTGCACATGGCAGAGCATCACTGGGCCAGGATGAACAGTGTAAAGGGTTCAGTTACTGACTGAGCTCATGTGAACAGTGGTGACCAAAGGAGCAGGCTCTGTAATCCTATTACTGGTCTCCCAAATCCTTTTGACCATTCAACGAACAGCCACAGGCAGTTCTGTGGTGGCTTTTAGCTGAGTTCAGGCCTGGAGCCCGCTGCAGGCGGTCTTGTTTCAGCATCCCTCATCCTCCAAACAACCTTCCCGTGCTCAGCACAGCTTTGGAGTCCTTGCACTCAAGGGTAAAAGGTGGGCACAAGAACAAAAGGCTGACTGGAGCACCACTGCTGATTTTCTGTAGAGCATGATGGTCTTCTGGACAAGCCCTGGTGAACCCAAGCCCAGAAAACCACCATGGCACCAAGTCCCTCTGTACAACCTGGAGGCATAGAGACCCTGGTCCCATGCAGATCCACCAGCCTTTAATTTATCTTTTTGTATTTAGGCTCACTGAGCAGCACAGCAAAGTGGGTGAGGAGTTTGCTAAAGCACTAAAAACCACAGAAACGTCTTGGAGCATGGGTGGATGGTGCCTTTCCACAGTGCAGCTGAGTTTAACCTCTGGATTAAACCAGTGGTTTCTTCCCAGCTGACACCAAACCCAAACCATGTGTCAGTCTTTGCAAAGCACGGTGCTCAGCATGGTGCTGAGGTTTGCATTGCAGTTTGATTGCATGGTTTCGCCTTGTATGCTGTGTTGTATGGCACATTGCACTGAGGTTTGCAATGCGTGGTGCTGCAGCAGCAAAGTGTGTGCATGGGAGCGGGGTTGCTACAGATGGGCTCTGCCCTGGAGAGCCAAACAGCGAAGTTTTCAGCAGAAGGCAGTCGCTTCAGGTGCAAACACTTCATTCCGCAGACTCCCCAGTTTTCCATCAACCCCTCCCTCCCCTGGGGAGATACCAGCCCATCAGCACGTTAAACGGTGCCAGCCCACGACGAGCCACAGTGAGGTGTTCCCGTGACGTGGGAGCCCTCCTGCGCCATCCCGGCAGGCACAGTGGGAGGAAGGACACTGCTGACGTGGGCTGGGGAAAGCCCTTGGCCTCGCCTGCCACACGGGGCTGGGACATGCTGCCTGCGTTGCGTTAGGAGCCCAGCAGCTCCGAGCTGGCGCGTGGGCAACCAGCGCTGCCAGAACCTGCTCACCCGGCAGCGCCGATGGCCGCTTCCCCACATTTTTAGTAGTTGACTTGCAAGCAGGCTTCCTGTTTGTGAGATGATAACGCACAACCACAGCCTGGATGAACACACCATGCCAAAGCCCAGCTCATCCCCGCCACGGCATTTACTGGATGCTGTCTTGGCTTGGTGCTGTTGTGAAAGCTTGCTTCCTCTTCCAGCAGCTCAGAAACCAAGAGCTGGGGCTGTAAATCACTAAATCAGCTTTAGAACAGTTGCAGGGGTTGCAGTCTCTGCTCTCATCACTAATTAGGGGTGTTCCAGGAGGGAATGAGGTGCTTTTTCAAGTTTATTTCTGAACACAAAACAGAAAATGGAAAATCTGCAGACTGGGCATTGGGGGTGATTGCATGGAGCCAGGGGCAAGAGACTTAAATGCTGTGTGTCCCTCGAGCCCTGCAAACAGGGAGCTTTGCAGTGCCTTCTGCTGCTTCCAACACAAACAAAGCTGGGCCCAAAGCTGCGGTCCTGGTGAGAGGGCTCTGAGCACTTTGGGGCTGATCGCCAACGGGTGCTTATGTGGAAGAAATGTTTACAAGAGGGATTTGTGTGGAGAGTGGCCTTTAGATGTCCCTGGCACCATTTCTGGTTAACAAAAGCCATTCACTGAATCCTGTCCCGCTGCCCAGCCACACGCCGAGCTGGCTCGTGGTGTCCACCAGGCTGGGGAGACCTCACCAGAACTAAGACAAAACCCACCCAGATCCACACCTGCTGGGAAAGGAATGCTCGCTGGTGGCCCCTAGAAGAAGACAACATTTATTTTCTCCTCATTGTGAAGCCTTTCCAAACCCAGTCCAGCTAAAAAGGATTAGTCAAAACTATCAGTGCCACCATCGGTGCCCACAGGTCCCTGGAACACAGGGATGTCCCCTCCGAGCATCAGCACGGGGAAGCCTGGGTTGTGGGGCAGGTGTGTGGCTGCTTGCCTGCACTGAGGATCAGGCAAGGGCATCCCCCATCAGTGCAATCTCATCCCTGCTCCTGCACCCACACAGCTGGGAAAACAGAGCTCAGGGCAGCAGGAAAGGAAAGCAGAGGAAGGAGAACAGCATTGTGTGAGACTGGAGGCAGGCTCCTATTTTCAAGGAGGAAAAACCAAAGAACCACACACCTCCTCCAGCCGGCTGCGAGACCCCAGTGTGCTGTGCCTCGGCTTCCCTCCCTGCCTGACTGCTGAGGGTTGTCACCTGTCCTGGGGATGGACAGCGGGGGGGTTTGAAGTGAAGAGCTGAATTCACAGGGTTCACACAGGAGGAGGAAAAAAAGGATGTGGGAACACCCCAGCAACAACGCGTAAGGCTTGAGTTTGGGGCCATAAACCCACACATGCAGCTCTATCCATCCATCCATCCATCCATCCATCCATCCATCCATCCATCCATCCATCCTTCGTTCCTTCCATCCTTCCTTCCTTCCATCCATCTGTCCATCCACACGCAGCTCCATCCATCCACCCATCCTTTGTTCCTTCTAGTGATGAAGAATCAACAGTGGAGCTTCCAAAAGTCCCAAAGCTCTGTGTTTTAGCCCCCCAGATCATCACGTCCCAGCCACCCAGCACCCTTCCCCGACATCCCCCACTCCTGAAGGCTGCAGCAAACCTCAGGCAGCTGGGGCAGGTGTGGGATGAGGGCGATCATGTCCCACAGCTGGGGGTGGGAGGTGCTGCCCCAGGGCACAAAGCTGGGGAGAGGGAGCAGGGATCCTGATGGTGCCGGGGGCTATGAAGGGCTGCAGGACTCAGCTGTCATGGTGCTAGCCCTGGGCTCAGCTTGGTAAGGGCTGCATGTGGTGTTATTTTGGCTTTTTGCAGAGGTGGCGATGTGGGGAGGGTTGTGGGGGGTGCTGGTGGGGCTCAGCTGGCGGTACCCTGGGGACTGTCGCTGGTGCCCTGCTCTGCTCCTTCACAAGCGGTGCAGGGAGGGCAGGGGAGCTGGAAGGGGACGTATGTGTTCAAGGCAGGATGGGGCCAAAGCCCCATGAAGATGATTTGGGACGTCCCCAGGTCTGGGGCAGGGAGGATGCAGAAGGAGATGGGCCGCTCCTGGTGCAGCAGCATGGTCGAGCTCCCCAGGGGCTGCTCCATGGGGTCATTAGCAGGGGGGGCAGGGAGCGGTGGTGGGGTCTGGCTGCAAGGGGCAGAGAAGGACATGGAGGGTTTGAAGTTTTTTGGTGACTTACCCTGATACCTTGTGGCCCTGTAGCTTTAGACCCAGCACGAGAAGGCAGCACCCATTTCAGCAGCAGCTTGAACGCATGCACAGCACAAAATGACACCAGTAATTAGGCTTGGAGGCACGCAGCCTGTTACAGAGCCTGGCCGGTCCTGGACCGTTTGTCTTTGGTGCTTGTGAGCCAGGAGCAATTACTGAGCCAGCAGCTGGAGGTGGAATCGAGGAGTGATTCACTGCAGAGCCCCGCTACGGCTGGGCAGGAGGCAACGCAACGGCCGTGCAGGCACCGAAGGAGGAGAGGGAGCAGTGATGCTGCCTGCTCTGCTCCCTTGCAGCTGGAAATGCAACGTGCTGCTAATCAGCCAGGTTGGGGTAAGTGCACGGGCACCATAACTTGTGCCGTGTGCTCCAGCAGCAGAAGTCCCGAAAGGCAGGCGGCAACTGATGGCTGCGTCACCAGCGTGCCCTTGGGTGATGCTGGGCAGTGCTCCCAAGGTTTGGGCGATGGAATAGGCTTCACTTTGGGCTTCATAGTGATCAGGGGAATTTTGGGCTGAAGGCATAGGATGGGCACCCAAGGGGGCAGGGAGCTCCGGGCCAAGCGCTGCTATTGCAGCAAAGCAAACCTGCACCAGCAGCATCTCCCGTTGGGAATAAAGCCAACGTGGATGGAGACGCTGTGCTAGGGAACAACAGAAACGCCTTTCAAACACAACTGCTTGTAAAATGGGCTGAACCAGGCCAAAATAAAGTTCTTAGTGAGCCTTTTCCCCTAGAACAAGGGAGTTTGTAGGGTTGGCACGTTTGTTTTAAATTGGGCAGGGCGGGCACCCCACAAGAAGCGAGCTGCAGCCTGGGCAGGTTCAACGCCCACAAGCCCAAAGCACTCATGCACACCAGGCTGCTTTCCTCCGGGCTAATTCAAAGCCAACTTTTGGCAAAAGCAACGTGTTTGTGCAAAGGGCTGCAGTGAGGTGGCCTTCAGTGGTAAGAAGAAATAAAATAAAGCTTTTGCCAAAGAAATTTCTCCCCTGCTGCACTAATGGCCTCAGAGCACTACGGGGCACCTCCTCAAGGTTCTGTGTATCTAAGGCCAAATCCTACAGGCTGCAAGAAGTGCCTTTAAAGTGCTTAATTAACTTTACGGAAAAAAAAAAATCCAGCTCCTGAAATCACGTAGTTGCAAAGAGATAATGTTACTTCTGCAGAGAAAAGCACCATTTTGGGGTCAACACCACCACCACCAAAAACAGCAACTAAATACCTGCTCCTGTTTTCTCTTGAAGTCTGTCCGTCCCCGACCCTGGCAAACCAAGTCACGCTGCTGTGAGTGCAGGGGCTGACATCAGCAAAGGCTCAGCGCAAGCGGCGAGGGAAGTGAAAAAGCTTTGCATCTGTGTAAGGCTGTAAATTTGGGTTGCCAAACAGGATACGGGCTGGGAAGGCAGCTGGGCGAGGAGGCTGCGGGTGCTACTCACCCTTGTGCTTGGGTGCGTTGCTTGCTGTTGATCATAACTAAAGTGGGGTATAGAGGGTTAACGTGCTTGTTTGGCAGCTGTGCTCAGAGAACTTCGTTGTTACGGGGGTTTTGGTGAGCCTTGAGGTTTGGTTTTGCTAAAATGAATGCCGATGGTTTAAAAATAATAATAATAAAAATAAAACATGGTTATGTATGCTGGGGATGTTTTTACAGGGCAGCGGTGGTCCCATCCCTGCAGAAAAAGCTGGGATCTGGGCGAGCCCCCAGCTCGTGTTCAGCTATCGACCAGGCTCGGTGCTGCTTCGTGTTCCCCGTGTCGGCAACGTGCAACTCCCCATGTTCTGCTGGAGACCAGACCCTGTCACCTCAGCTCTCTGAGGCTGTGCCAGTGCCATGTCTGCCTTTTTCCTCCAGTTTCTTTCCCTTTAGCCTAAAGTCACTGCCGTAGGATTAAAAAGGAAAATTCAAAAAAAAAAAAAAATGCTGCTGAAGGAGGGCGGTTGGGTTTGTTCCAGGCACCCGGGCTGGAGGAGCCAGCGGCTTTGCAGGGGCCCCGGGGACTTTGCAAAAGCTCTGCGTCCTGTTGGGAGCAACCCTACTGAAACAAGTGCCCGCGTGTCCCTGGAGCTGGAAACAAGCCCCAAAACCATCTACAGAAGCTTCCTGCAAACCACCCCCAGCGTGAGGGGTGGGAGCCGGGGCTCTCACAGGCTGACTCACTCACGTGAGGCTGGTGATGAATCGCTGCCTCTGCAGTTGGGTCCTGCTGCGATCTTGAGCACATCTCTGGCTCATCGCAGTCAGTCGGTGTTGCAAGGCGTTATCTCCTGGTCACCTGCGGTTGGAGGGCATCCTCCAAAACCTGCTGGGCACGGAGCTGCCCCAGCCAGCCCGGACAATGCACAGGGAAGGGACACGGCTTGGCTGTGCTGGCATCCAGCTGGTGCCAGAGAAAGCACGTATCTGGAGATGGAGAGGCTCATCCCGTGCCAAAATTAGCCCTTGCCTGCACTTGGAGCTTGTAGGACAGCATGGACCTGGTCAAAATCCATCCTTGCTTGGTTCAGAGCAGGGCTTGACGAGAGGAAAAGTGGGAAAATCCCAATTTGGGGTCTCTCAATTTCCATCAGGGTGAGAGTGAGTTGGGGTGAGCCTGAGCAGGAGGCTCATGGACCCAGGGAGAGCCCAGGCTGGGAGCTGGGCTACCAGAATAGGGCTGGTGGCTGCCAAAGTGCCATTTGAGTTGGGACGGTGGGTTGCCCAGTTGTGCTTTGGTGCGACAGAGTTATCTGTGAGTTATCTAAGGAGTTATCTGTGTATGTGTGTGCGCGTTTGTGTATAGGAAAAGGTGTAACTGCTGCTTGAATGAAGAGAAAGTGGTTTGGGTGCAAACATCCAGGCATAACGAGATTTGTGTTGCTTAAATGTGTGTTAACTGTGAATGCAAACTGTCACTTCAGATGTTTTGTAGGAAAAGTGTAAAAGTGAGTGTGTGGCGGAGGCAGAAATGCTGCTTCACCCCTCCAAGGAGACATCGCCCAGCGATGCTCGTGCGTGGTGCCGCAGCACAGCCACACAAACAGGGTGAGCTCCACGGGACAGCCGGATCAGCCGTGTCCCTCAGCACCAGAGCGGGCTCACCCCTGCTAAACCCTTCGGGGCTGACCTGGCCCACCCTGGCCGCATCCTGCCACGTCCCAGCAGCAGCCCCAGGAAGTTATTGCAAACCTGCTGGGGAGCGCACACCCACCTCCAGCATCCCGCAGCATCCCCCTCGTGTTTCCCTACCTGTAGATATCCGCCCCTTCCCCAGTGGTGCGCAGGAAAATCCCCGCACACCCCCAGCCCCCTGCCCTCTAATCCCTTTATGGTGTTTGTGCCGGGCTCCCCCACGCCGACCCTGCTCTTTGCCTTCCCTCTAATCTCCCCGTCAAACAGTTTGGGCAGGGGACAGAGCAGCACGTGCTGTTTGGAGCGGGCAGAGGCAGCGCTCCTGCCTGGGGCTGCAGGCGGTGCTTTGGAGATTTCACCCATGAAACCAGGGCACCCCTCATTTCAGAGCAGCGCCCTGATTCCTGGAGGATAATTTTGAATAAAAACCCAATTCTCCGTCCTGCTAGCTCTGCTTTGTGCTGTGTCTGGGCGCTGGGGGGGCTGAGCACTGCCCAAGGCTGCAGCACCCCCAGCCCCAGGTGCCCACCCCGCTGCTTGTGGCTGGGGAAGGTGTGGGCAGCGATGGGTCCTTTGCCCAAAGTCACCCCAGCTTGTATCTGTTTAACCCATTCTTGGTAGAGCGTGTTGTGTTCCTGAAGTTTTTCAACCTGGAAAATTTGCTAAGGCTTTTATTGTTAATAAAGCAAAGGCTTTAATAATATCTTTGGTGTATCTTGGCAAGGCTGGGAAACGCTCAGGCTGATAAAGCCTCAAAGTCAGGGAGATAAAACCTGGAAGAGTTTCAGCCTCGGCCAGAGCTCCCCAGGGGTTGCTGACTGCAGCTTGACCCAAAACCCAGGTGCTGGTGAGGGGGCTCAGCATGGAGCCGGGGGCGACCCCTGCCAAGCCCGTGCTCACCTCCGAGCTTCACAACCACCATGAGGGAGGTGATGGCTCGTCCATACCAGGGATCTGCTCCTCCTGCAGTCCTCTAGCTGGAGAAAACCCTCCCCAAACAGTCTTCTGCAAAGTCCTCCGGAGATTTAATGTGTGACCGTTCACAGACACAAGGACATCCCTGCTCCTGCCTCTATCCCTCCGGCGCGCTGACCTTGGGCGGCTCACGCATCCCTCGCCCGGCGGTGGCTGATGTTTGCTGTGCCTGTCGCGGAGCGGGCGGGCAGGAGCCCGCTGTTTGCAAAGAGCCCAGAGCTCGTTGGCTGGAGGGTAAAAGGTGGTTTAAGAGTCTCAGGGATCCAGGTCGGAATTGTGCTCGTTGCTATTAGCGTACCGTCGAGTTTATGCTATGGAAATGGCTGGAATTAGACCGTGGTGAGATAAGACTTGATCCCAGGGTGGACAGCAAAATGCAAATAACCAGGCGTTAACACTGTATGGCAGGAATACCTTGCTAAAATCCCTAGCAGGCTTTTGTGGCTAAACAACGCTGTGGTATCCATCAAATATTTGGTGAGCTGCCCCGTTGGCGGTGTTTGGGGCAGGCGTGGGACCCTGCGCTTGCAGGCTGGAGCCGTCCCTGCTGCCCCAAGCCATAAACGCGCCCTGTTTGCCCTGCCTGGCTGGGCTTTGACCAGGGAAGGGATTACCGGGGATTACCCCTGCAACTATTTTGGTGCTCGGCACTTCCAGCTGCCCAAAAATGAGTTTTCCTCCCTGAACCATACAGTTACTACTGGACTTTAGTGCAGTTGGCGTTTTGTTCTGTTTCTCTGTATTTTTGAGCTTGCTGTGTATGCACTTTTGGGGTGTTTCTGGGCACATTCAGGAGGGAAAACCAGAGCTTTTGTTGGGCATAAAGTGAGGACGCGTGGACCTTGGCTGAACCCTGGCATTGCACAGCTCACCTGAAAGCATCACCACTGTGTTAGACCCATGCAACATGTGGGGGGCTCAGTGCTGGCTGCTCCTGGGGCCAGGTTTGTGTTGTTTTCCCAGGATGGGGGCTGTGGGTTCTTCCTCCTCGCCCCCAGCCGTGGAAGCGCAGCACCAGCCCCTTGCATCCCCCGTGGGCTCCAGTTCCCGTGCGGGAGCCTTGGCGCAGCCCAGCGTGGGCAGGGGAGCAGTGACACGGCCAGCACGCCCACGGCCACGCAGCCGCCTCGGGAACACCTCCGGGACCCCGCCTGGGCCGCACACCCAGGCACACGCTTCCTCCTGGGCTGCCGCCCTGTTCGTGACAATTTCCAGCCAGGAACGAGGAAACGTTTGGGCTTCGCAGCCAGATTTATGGATGTGTCCCCAAAGCACCCCGCCGAGGGAGGTGGCTGGTTCGGAGCCGCGTGCTTTGAGGGGCTCCTGCACAAAGTCCCTGCGTGTCACCCAGCACGGAGGGTGACACCGAGGAGCCCCGTGCCCTCTGCCACCGCCGCTCGGGTAACCTCGGGCACATCCCTGGGCGCTGACCTCCTTCCCCCGGGGCAGCACCAGTGGCGGGGCGGGTGACGTCCAGGTGCCGCTGATGTCACAACCTGGGGACCAAAATTGCTAATTAGGTTTTGCCTCTGTGTCTGTCGATCTCATTTCCTGGTGCTTGTGCAATCGCAGATGCTTTTGTGTGCCTTCCTGGTTGTTTATCTGCCTGCGGGAGCAAAACACCTCCAGAAGAAAACCAGAGCTGCGGGTGGGTGCCCGGCGAGGACGCGCAGGGGAGGGTTTGCTGCAAGAGGGCTTTTTAGCTGCCCTGGTGGCATGGAGATGTTTCACTGTTTTGCACAGAAACATTCCTGGGGGTGAGTCAGACAGCCGAAAGCATGAATCTGCCTGAGGTAGCAAAGCCCCGCACTGCTTCGGAGCCCGGGCATGTTTTAAAGCATTTTCTCCTCTTTTAAAATAGAAAAACAAGGAAGAGTATGGGGTTGTGGTGTGCTCCTGCAGCTCTGGCAGCTGGGACTTTTGGGGGTTTATTTGAAATCCTTCCCCTCCTCCCCCCAAAAAACACTATCGGGATTTGAGATAACGCCCGTGAGCTGCCAGCGCTGGCTGTTTGCGCCGCGGCCGCGCTCGTGCCGTCGGTGCGCTGGGGCGGTTTTGTTCTGCCTGCCGGGACAACGGGGAGCCCTGCAACGCCGTATCTTCGGCGAAGTAAAACGGCAGCGGCCTGTTTGATTAATCTAATTGAGATTTGGTTTCAGCTCGATAGCTGGAAGTCGCCGCTGTATTGGAGCAGTCGGCTCCAGCTCCCACCTGTTTGCTGGGTTCTTGCAGCTGACTGCGAGTCGGAGCAGAGCCACTGCTGCAGGCGGGCGGGTTTTGCTTCTGAAGGTCCTTAACGACTCTCTAGTGCTTGAAAATGTAGAATATTGTGTTTTAGCACAATGGTTTGTCCATGCAAGGGGCAGGACAGGATTCCTGGGGGGTATGGTCCTGGGGGGGCCGGGGAGGAGCGTGGCACCCACCGGGGCCCTCTGTCACAGCCTCCTGCCCTGGAGCGGGGCTGTGGGGCAAAATGCCGTCGGGACGACCCTACAGAAACAAACTGCCAGAAGGGAGGTGGTAGAAAAGAGTTTGAATAAACAGGATGCGTTATTTTTAAGGACGTAGAGCTGTCAGAGAGCACCCAAGGGAATGCTAGGGGGATGGCGAGGGCTCCGGAGGGGAAGATGGGTGAGGAGCGGAGGGGCAGGCGCTGAGCTCTGCTCCCTGGGGACAGCGACAGGACCCGAGGGGACGGCACGGAGCTGGGACAGGGGTGGTCAGGGTGGTGTTAGGGAGAGGTTCTGCACCCACAGGTGGTCCGGGGCTGGCACAGGCTGCCCGGGGACGTGGGCACGGCACCGGGCTGCTGGAGCTCAAGGAGCGTTTGGACAAAGCTCCAAGACACAGGGGCTGGTTTGGGGGGGTGCTGAGCAGAACCGGGGGCTGCACTCGGTGGTCCCGGGGCCGTTCTGCGCCCCACGGCTCCTCACCCAGCGCCCCCCGCCCCCCGAGCACCTCCCACACCCCGGAGCACCCCCCCAAAGCACCCCCCGGCCCTGCCCGCCTTCCCGGCAGGGGCCGGGTCCCCGCTCGGTGCCGCCCCCCCCGGGCGGAGCCGCCCCCGCGCCGCCCCCCCCCCGCCTATAAAGCGCGGCGGGCGCGGCCGGGGGCAGCGCCGGGGCCGGTGAGCGGCGGGGCCGCGGGTTCGAGTCCCGCGGGGGGCGGCAGCGCTGCGGGTGCAGCGCCGAGCACGGCGGGGAGATTTGGGGGGGGGGGGGGGGGGGCATTTGGAGGGGGGGGGACACGGGGAGCGAGGGGACCGGCTGGGGGTGACGGACAGCGGGGGGGCGCTTTGGCGGAGGGGCCGGCTGGAAAGTAAGAGAGGGCAAGGGGGGAAGAGGGGCAAAAGAAGGGGAAGAGGGGCGGCGGGGTGACGGCGCGCTCCCGTCCCGCAGGGCCGTCGCCATGTCGGTGTCGCACAGCTCCAGGCTGAACAAGCTGGTGCGGGAGCAGTACATGCGGCTGCCCCAGGGCGGGCAGGTGCAGGTCACCTACGTCTGGATCGACGGCAGCGGCGAGGGCGTGCGCTGCAAGAGCAGGACCCTCGACAAGGAGCCCAAGAGCATCGAAGGTAACGCCGCCGCCGCTCCCTCCTGACGGCGCCGAGCATCGCCGGGATAAAGTTTTGGGGCGCTTCGGGCGGTGGGAGGCAGTGCTCGCCTTCCTTGGTTGCGTGGCACCGGTGATACCCGCTGCAGCCGTCTCACGGGGTTATATAAAGTGGCAGTGTAAATATCCGGCTGCGAGGCTGCCGTTTGCCTAATCTGTAATCTGTCATCAGCGCTGGGTGGGAAGGGGAACGTGAGATCCTCGCCCCTGTCCACCGGGCAAACAGGCGTGGAGCCGGGCTGGCACCCAGCGCGGTGCGCGCCAGGCGTTGGCAGAGGGTGGCCGGCGGGGAGGAAAAGCTCCGGGGCTGATCCTGCCTGCGCCCCGATGGCACTGGGGTGGGTGAATGCACCGCTGCTCAGGGTTGTGCATGAAAACCTCGGTGGCTGTCATGGCACGGCGCTTGGTGCCCTCTTGTGTGCTCCATGCCGGGTCTAAGCCAGCAGCACCTCGCGCTATCCGTACGTGAGATACCTCCTCCCAACCCCGCTCTCCCCTTTGTCCCTCTCCCACCCCACAGATGTCCCCGAGTGGAATTTTGATGGCTCCAGCACAGCGCAGGCGGAGGGCTCCAACAGCGACATGTTCCTGGTGCCCGTCTGCATGTTCAGGGACCCTTTTTGCCTGGACCCCAACAAGCTGGTGCTGTGCGAAGTGCTCAAGTACAACAGGAAGCCTGCAGGTGAGCACCGGTATCGTTAATAACTACTAATCCCAGCCACCCCGCTATAACTCGGGGTGCCTCTCTCCAAGAAGACCGCTGGCACTGACGCTGCTCCTCGCCAACCTGCGCTGAGCTCTTGGCCTAAGGCTCCGAAATGCGAGCACTGGCAGAGGCGGGTGCGTGCAGGGACCTGTTGCAGCAGCTGCTGCGAAGGGCGAGGAGCAGAGCAGCGAGAGGCGGCTGCCGTCCTGCTCCCGTGCGGATAGGTGGCACGGGGTGGCCCAGGGTTTAATCCTGAGCACGCCCAGCCCCGCGGGGCCGTGCAAAGCATCAGTGCTCAGGCTTGTAAATAAGGGGAAACTGTAGGTGAGAAGCGGTGTTCAAAGCGCTCGGGGAGGGGAACAGCAGCTCGCTGTAATGCGCCGGCTTGGTGGCTGCTCGCCTTGTTGATGGCCGCAGGAAAGGAATGCGAAGGTGCTGGCGTGGCTTGGGGCGTCCTTTTGCAAACGCAAGGGCTTATCGCCAAGGGCAGAAGTCTGCAGTCCCGGTATCTGTCTGTCCATCTGATAAAGCCCAGGATGGAGGAGGGGATGCCTGGGGGGAAGGGTTTGGGTTGGGATCCTTGCCCGGCAGTGCTGCCTCTGCCGGAGCAAGGCTTAAAGCCAGCTCTGGGTGCTGGAGCCGGCAGCTTCCAGCCCTCCAGCTCCTCCCGGAGCGGGGCTGCATTGCCATTAAGGACCTCGTGTGACACGTTGTCCTGCTCCTGAGCCAGCCCAGCTGCTCCCAAAACCACGGGGCTGGAGGGAGATGAGGAATAAGCTGGGGATGGGAGCAGAGAAGTGGTGGGAGGTGGTCAGTCCCTGCTCCTAGATGTGCCGGGTGCCCCGGGGACGGGGCTGGGGATGTGTCCTGATGTCTCGGGAGGAAGACATGGGGCGGAGGCAGTGGTTTTGGGGGTAGTTTAATGAAACCTCCTGGGCCTGTGGCCTGATGCTGTGGGCATGCAGTGGCTCTGCAAGGAGGAACCTGGTGAGCAGAAGGCCCTGCAGGAAGGGGGATTCGCTCACCGCTTTCCCTGAGGCTTCTGCGGGAAATGCTCTGGGAGGTGGCTGAGACTTGAGTGGGATGGAGCTGAGCACGGTGGACGCATGCCCGCGGCGTGGGTCTGACCGGGACCTCCCTGCCCGCAGAGACCAACCTGAGGCACACCTGCAAGAAAGTCATGGACCTGGTGAAGGACAGCCACCCCTGGTTCGGGATGGAGCAGGAGTACACGCTGCTGGGCATCAACGGCCACCCCTACGGCTGGCCCGACAACGGCTTCCCCGGCCCGCAGGGTAAGTGCCTTCCTGCGAGCCCCAGCCCGAATGCTCACCGGGGGATGCTGCTGCTGATGTCCCTACCGGGGCAGCATCCCATCCTATCCCCATCCCATCCCACTGCTGGTGCTCGGGCACGTTTCCCCTTGTGGGAGCCAGGAGAAGGAGGGCTGGAGCTGTTTTGCCGACTGCCCCGTGGCTCACGTGAGCCGGCCGGCAGCGCCGCTCCCGCCGGAGCCCATTGCACAAACAGCTCTGGGCTGCACGACTTGTTTGTCAAGGGCTGGAGAACTCGGCCGGAAAAATCTCCCCGCGGCTGTTGGTGAAAGGACCGGCCGGGCGCTGCAGCGCACGAGGCTGAGCACCTCCTGGGAGAGGGCCAGGGGTTTCCCAACCCGACTTCTTCGCGTCGCAGGGACGGGCTGTTTGCAACATCTCCTTTCCCCTAAGCGGGGAGAAGATATCTTCTTCCTCTGATCTGCGTGAATGAGGAAGAGCGCTGTGAAACCACAGCCAGCTGACTGTTCTGGGCACGAACAATGCCAGCTGTTGGCAGAACAATCTCCAGAGCTTGAAGTGCTCAGAGGGTCAATGGGGTGCCCCGGGGCAGACCCAGCCAAGCTCTCCTTATCTCCTGGCTGCCTCCCAGTTGGCGTTACAAGTCCTGTTGAGCTGCAGAGATAAGGCCCAGGTTGCACAGATGGTCGCTCACTGCTCCCCTGAGTTGGGGTTGGTGGCCCGATGCGCCACGGATCCCCATTTGATCTCCGTAAATCCTCTGCAGCCGATGCTGGTCCCATTGCCTGGGGGTGGTGGGGGCACACTGCCGTTCCTCCCCAAAGCCTTATTTGTGTGGTGCCTTCTGTTTCCTTCCCAGGCCCCTATTACTGTGGGGTTGGAGCGGACAAGGTGTACGGGCGGGACATCGTGGAGTCCCACTACAAGGCTTGTCTCTACGCGGGGGTGAAGATCTGTGGCACCAACGCGGAGGTGATGCCCTCCCAGGTAGGTGCCCGTGGGGCTCAGAGGTGCTGACCACGAGGATGCTCCAGGTCTGCTTCTCCCAGACTTGTGCTCCCCATTTCTCCTTGGGGCTTCTCTGCTGTTGGGTCCCCAGTGATGGAAAGCGGTCAGTGGGGCTGAGCCAACCCTGCGGTGCCCAGCACAGCATCAGCGTGAGCCAGGGTGGGCTGCGGGAGCAGCAAGTGGAGCTGAGGGTGTCTGCGTCCTGCTCCTCTGCCCTAAGTGCTGGGAACCTCTTGTAGGACACAGCCTTGGGGTGGTTGGAGGGGATTTGGGTTTTTTAGGAGTTGACACAAGGGAGCCTCTGATTGCTTTATGCAGGCGGCCAGACTGGCCGACGGCAATTTGATTCTCCCGCTGATAAGCGGGGGTTTATCAGCAGCGGGGCTGAGACAGGCTTTTAAAGCCCCTGCTGTTTGCCCTGATCTTTTCAGGGTCCTCCTCGGCTGCCCCCAGCACCCCGCGCTCCGGCCGGGCCGTGCCAGCAGCTGCGGATGCGTCATCCCAGCTTAGTCACCAAGGGTGGCGCAACCCTGTCCCCAGGAAGGACTCGTGGGGACATCTTTAGTCCCGTGCCCAACTTGCAGGAGGATCTTACATGCCAGCAGCTCGAGCGCCAGCCTTGGAGCAGGGCGTGATACTTGTTTACTTCCATTTTGAGAAAAGCCCTCCGATTTTCTCTCCTTCGTTGTGAGCAGTTTATTCCCTTTTTTTTTTGGCGTGCAAAAGCTGTCCTGCTGCTTAACTCAATGCTCCCCATCTGGTCGCTGATTCCTGATGGGTGAATTATAAAGCTCAGCCATTCCCCACGCTGGCAGCTCTTGCGGGGGGGTGACAGGGACATGAGCTGCCCCACAGCTGAGGCACAAATCTCTCCCGTCCCCCCAACACATCTACTCTCCCCTTCCAGTGGGAATTTCAAGTGGGTCCGTGCGAAGGCATCGAGATGGGCGATCACCTCTGGATGGCTCGCTTCATCCTGCACCGCGTCTGCGAGGACTTCGGGGTGGTGGCCACTCTGGACCCCAAACCGATGACGGGCAACTGGAACGGGGCTGGCTGCCACACCAACTACAGCACCGAGGAGATGCGGAGGGACGGGGGTCTCAAGTGAGTCCCTGGGGGAGCCCTGGGCTGCACGCGGGAGGGTTGGGGCCACGCGCCGAGCCGGGGGGAGTGACTGATTTTAAAAGCACGTTGCCATGTGTGGTGGCCTGAGAGTGCCCCTGGGCTCTGCTGGTCCCTGTGCCAAACCTGACCCTGTCCTTGTCCCCCACAGACACATCGAAGCGGCCATCGAGAAGCTGAGCAAGCGGCACGACTACCACATCTGCGTCTACGACCCGCGGGGCGGCAGGGACAACTCCCGGCGGCTCACCGGCCACCACGAGACCTCCAACATCTTCGAGTTCTCCGCCGGCGTGGCCAACCGAGGCGCCAGCATCCGCATCCCGCGCCAGGTGGGCCAGGACGGCTTCGGCTACTTCGAGGACCGGCGGCCGGCGGCCAACTGCGACCCCTACGCGGTCACTGAGGCCATCATGAGGACCACGGTGCTCAACGAGACCGGCGTGGAGACCAAGGACTATGCCGACCACTGAGGCCGCGGGGTGGGTGGAGGTTTTCATGTCGACGCGAGCCGTGCCCGCACGGTGCCGTCGGCTGTCAGCTCAGACTCTTTAGGAAGCTCGCTTCTGGTTTTGTGAAATGTCGCCTTAGAAATTATATATATTTTATAGTGAGAGGGAGGGGCCCAACCTATTTTCTCAACCACTTTTTCTGGTTCCTGGTTTTAGGTCATCCTTGGGGAGTTTTTTAAGACTTGGATGGAATTTTTTTTTCCGATGGACTTTACACTGTGATGTACATAGATTCCTACGTGGAAGCTGCAGCTGCTGCTGTTTGCACCTGGGGTGGGTGGGTGCTTTTTTTCCCTGTATCTCTGTTGCAAGGAAAAGATAATAAATAATTTTCCTGGCTGTGTGGCAGCCGGGTTACGCTGCGGCGGGTGCATTTTTCTGTGGCTCCTCGAGCTCCGTGCAGGATTTAATTGGGGTCTTGCTGATGAGTTGCTGCTTCTGGGGCCGGGGAGCGCAGGAGCTGAGATGCTGGAGGCACCTTGGGCAGGTTTTAGCCCTGAAACGGGGAGGGTCTCCCCCAGCTGCCGGGGCCGCCCTGCCCCATTTGCCGGCGGCCGAAAGGCCATCTCCCTGCGTCGTGATCCCCGCAAGGCAAACAGAGCGGCGCAGCCTGAGCAAACAGCGGCCGGGGCAGCAGCTGGCGGGCGTTTACACAGGGCGTGCGCCGCTGAGTCAGCACCGGGCACGGCGGGTGGGCGGCCAGCACGGGCGGGGGGATTTTGAACCTGGTTTTGCCTTTACCTACGCAGGGATGAGCCCCAGTTGAGGACCCCAGGTCCCTCCTGCTGGTCACGGTGCTGCCAGAGTGAGCTGGGGGTGCTGCTGCGACCTGGACACATGAGCAGCTGGGTGCCCTTGGTGTCTCTGAGCCACTCACGATTAATGTAGCCCGGTCCCCACACTAAGAGGGACAAATTTTCCTTCCAGAAATTGCCAGTCACAGCTTTTAGTCGTCTTCATCAAAATCACAATGCTGCCTCGTTTTCCTCTCGTTTCTGTGGTGTCTTTAACGGGCGATGTGAGCACTGGGACAGCGACTGCTGCCCGCAGCTGGAAAATCAATGAAGAGCTAAATGTGGAGCAGGAAGATGCTCGTGTTCCTTTCCCTGGCTGTACCAGCGCCTCTAAGTGCAGTGCCGCGCGGCTAAATCTGGGGAAGCGCATCAATCCGCATTGCCAAGCGCCTTTAGCACAGCGCCGCGTGGGACCCGGCCCGGCGCTTTGTGCCTGTTCCAGGTCTCAGCTGCGGGTCTCACGCTGCGATTCCCCTCTGCTGGAGCAGCCTCCCCTGGGGTAGGACTGGGGGGCTCCAGGGACTCCCCGAGCCACAGCCGGGGCTGTTCCCGGAGCTGGGGCCAGCCCTGGCCGCTGCTCGCAGGGGTTGCTGCAGCTGCTCTGTGCGCCGATGGTGCTCCAATGCCTTCTTGCTCTCCTTTGCCAAAACACAGATCTCGCTGGTCCTTTTTGAGGTCAAAATGGGTCAAAGCCCGTATTTGTTTTTTTTTCCTAAAGCAGGAGGATTTCCACTCACAGGGCCAGCACCAAAGGGGAAACAAGGACACGTGCGTGTTCCTACAAGAGCCGTTGTTACAGTTCGCTGTGCCTGCTGCTGTTGGAGGCGAGCTGTGGGGCTCGGCTGCGGGGCAGGCACTGGGGACGGATCCAGCCCTGGGAATGGGCCGGGACGCACCCAGCACCACCCAGTGCTCCCCAACAGACCACGATAGGTGGCGGCAATGGGGGACCCCAAGGCAAAACCCAACCCAGGATGGGGCTGCTGGGGCTGCCGGGGTTTTCCAGGGGCTCGGCTTTGCTTTGTGGGGATCTTCACCCTCCGGGGCTTTCCCCAAAAAGCCGGGCCGGGCCTCATCCTGCACAGCCCGCGGCCGGGCGCTAGCGCTGCCTGGGGGTTTGCTGCCCTCAGCAGGCTCCGGGGCGAACGGCAGCGAGAGCAGCCCCGGGACAGCCCCAAAAGCCCACCAGCACCCAAGCCGGCATTTCCACCCCAGCGGCCAAAAAAAGAACAAAAGCAAAAAACAACCCCAAAAACAGAAAAGCAACCCCCAAAAACAAAGCAACAAACAACAAAACCCCCAAAACAAAACCACCCCCCTTTGGGGCTCATCCCATACGCGTCCCAGGAGCCGGGCGCTGCCCAGGGCTCTGCGGGGTCACCCCAGCAGCCGGCACCCGGCAGCACTGCCCAGGGGACCCTGCAGCTCCCAGCTTTCCATGGCTGCCGAGGCCGTTAGGCTGATTTCAGGCGAGGCCTTCAGGGTTGTTTTTTATTCCGGTAATAAAAAGGACATCAGAACCGCAATTCCGACCCTAACAATCGCGTTACTCAAAGCCGCTGGGCAGAAGCGGGGAGTTCTGGGTAGAACGAAGACCTAAACCGAAATGTCAATAATAACTTTTTTCCCTCTCCTTGTCTTCCAGCCTGCACAATCCGCTTGAGTCTCTCTATCTTAATGAGCATTAAAATGGTTTCAAATTAGATCTATGGAAAATTGAACTTTATTCCCTCGGAACTTCAGTCTGGCCTTTAAAAGCCGGCGTTAATAGTTGGGTTTCGTGTAAGAGCATCTCTGATCTCAGAAGCTCTCAGCCTGGGCGGGAGGCACCAGCACCAGCAATTCTCCGCTGCGGAAACGCAGCCACAAGCCGAGGGGGACGCACAGCACCCAGTGGCACCCAGCACACCACGAGATGAAATTGGGCAGGGGCTTGGCTGGGGATGTTTGGTCCCAGCCCCACGCTTGTTCTGGTGCAAGCCCTGCTCCTTCTGGCTGGCTTTGCACCAAGCTTTTGGCTCTGTTTGGTCCCTAAAATAGGGAAGAGGATGAAGAGCCCTCAGGGTGTGCCTCATTCGGGGAGGTGCCCCCTTGGGGACACCCCGGGTTGTGTCTGGCCACGATGGCGATGCAGCCCCGCAGAGCTTGTCCAGCCTGTGACCAACTGCGTGGCCCTGTCACTGCTAAAAACCGAGTGGGGAAGGGGCGGCGGCGGCTGCTGGAGACCTGACGTGCCCTCGCTGCTGGGAAGATTCAGCACTCAGGCTTTCCAGGAAAGCTGTTTCCACGGCAGGGCACCGGGACCAGATGGGTGTCCCCCAAAGCAAGGGGGGCTCAGCACTGGGGGAGGGCGATAGACACATATGCCGCAAATGCACCTCCCGTCTGCTCTGTGCTCATGGGGTGTCCACGGAGCAGCCTCCACAAATGGGCCCTCAGCGAGCTGCTGCTGCTCACCCCAGCACCCCCCAGGCACCCGGTGCTAGCGGAGGGTCCGCGGGGCCAGGTGAGCTGCCCAAAGCCCCCTGCGAGCTGCAGGCTGGGGGCTGCAGGGGTGCTGGGTGGGGGCAGGAGCTGCATAAGGCCACTAATGGGCTTTGGTGGCCCCAACCGGCCCCAGCTGGGACCCCCACCCACAGGGGCTCCATTTAAGCTCAGCCAGGGGCACTGATCCTTGCCTGAGCTGCCTTGGGGGTGTGCTGGTCTTTGGATGAAGCCTTGGTCATCCAGACCCTGACCTGTAGGTTGGGTTCCCAGCCTGACCTTGGGCCTGTCTCATCCCTAGACCTGCCGGAAGGTCTCCAGGCTGTGCCTGACCCTGGCTGCCTTTGCCGGGCCTGGGTTGCAGATTGGCTTCAGTTTGGATTTGTGTTTTTGTGGGGAATTTGCTGATGGTCTGGGCTCTCGGTTGGACGTTTCTAGCATCTCTGGGCCTGCCACATCTGGAGGCAGACACCTAGGACCACGGCTGGGAGACCCTGCCCTGAGGCTGTGGTGTCCCTGATGGGCCTTGCTGTGCCCCAATAGGTGGGGTGGAGGGCTGGGGCGGCTCTGCAAGAGGCTGTAGGAGGAAGCACAGTGCTGGAAGAGGTGGGCTGTGGGGTACGGGTGTCCCTGGGTGGTGCCCCCTGGGGTGGGGTAGGAGGATCCCCTCCATGGTGCCCCTTGCAGTGCTCCCTGATGCCTCTCCATGGTGAGGTCCCCGGAGGGTGGTGGCACCCCCAGCTGGGTGCCTGGTGTGTGTGAGGAGCGCTGTGCTGCGCAGGGGTTTGCTTGTGTGCTCGGGCTGGGACCCTGCTGCTGGTTTCTCAGGCTCTGCTCACTGTGGGGACCCTGCACCCATGGGTGTCAGGCTCCTGACCGACAGCGGTCTCTGTTTTGCTGCCAGGTCTGTGTCTGGCTGAAGGCTGCTGTGGTTGTGGCTGTGGTGTCTGCTGAGCTTAGGAGAGGGAAACGAGAACCTTGAACTTCCCCTCACTGCCACAAGTATGTGGCTTGGGGCCAGTGCAGTGACCATCACTGTAGGGCTGGGGTGCGATGCGTGGTGACACCTCACACCGGTACCCATGTGAGGAGCTGGGGACACCACGGTGTGTCCCCACCAGAGAAGTCCTTTCCCCATGCATGGGGACAGGCAGTGGCAGGCTGGGGCCAGAGTCCAGTTTCTTTTTCAGTCCTCATTTCCTGCAGAGATGCAAGGCTGGTAATGGGATGCTGTGAGCAGGAACACATCTGAAGGGGACAATGAGATGCAAATGCTGTATTTTATTTTTTAAGCCCATTTCATTTATGCAGTTTATGCAGGTGCTGGGGTTGCAGCAAGGAAGGCAAGTGGTGGGATTTTAACACTTGCCAAGGGAGGGGAGCTGTAGTGGTCTGTAGACAGGCAGGTGGCTGCTGGAGACAGGGCTCAAACCCAAATGAAGTGACTTCGGGTGCTGCTCTAGGCCTGGGCACCGTGATGCTGTGAATCCAACACTCTTGTTGGCCTTGATTCCCCCCTGCAGCAGGTGTGTGGGCTGGCTTGGCTGCACCAGTGGCTGAAATGTGAATGCACACTGGGCCGGAGGAGGACTTAATCTAGGACACAGACCCAAGTCATGCTTGGGGTGTTTCCACCTCGCCCACGTGCTCCCGGGCCATGCTGTTACCTGGCTCCTGGCTGCTGTGACCCAGGCACACAACATCCTTCCCTCCCTGCCCTCAGCCAAGGGTGCCAGGGCTCATCACACGAGCCCTGCAGTGCCCAGGGGTTCCTCTTTCCATGTTCCCACCCTTCTGGGGAAGGGACAGGCTACCAGGCCCTGCACGAAGATCACCGCTGGTCTGCTCCAAGCTGCCTTTCCGGGGGACTGGTTGTTCAAGGAGCTGGTTCCCTGAGGCATCTGAGCGGTGTCTCTCCCTAGAGCTGTCACGCACTGCTCTGTCCTCTGCTTGTGCCCCCCCCCAGGCAGGGCTTCTGGTTTTCCCCATACAGCCCAACAAAAGGGCCACGAAGCTGCTGGCTGCAGAAGCATCCGTGCTGCCTGCTCGCTCGGTGAAGGTGGGCTGCGGGCCTCAGCGGCTTGTCGAGGTGGGACCTCACCTCCTCACCGGTGGGACCGAGCCGCCAGCTCGTCTGGCAGCGTCATGGGCTGGCAGGGGATGTCCCTTGTCATGGCTGCGGCAAGGTGGAGCAGTGCTGGGAGGGGCGGCTGGGACAGGCCCTGGGGGCACGCGCCTGGTGATGCTCAGGCTGGGGCAGGTTTGTCAGAGGTGACTCACCTGCTCCTGACGTTTCCGCTGGCATCAGACCAGCGGCCTTTGAGCTCATGGAAACACAGATCAATGATGACTGACGGAAGGGACGTACCCTGCGTGGAACGGCCCCGCTGTGGGCAGGGGGAGAGGAGTAGGGGCAGGATCAGCAGGGTGCAGGGGGGGATGCCCTTCCTGCTCCCCTACCTGGCATCCACCCCGATGCAGTCAGAGAGCACAACTTGTTCAGAGAGCATTGCTTCATGCTGAAAAGTGTTCAGCAGCTGATGGTGCCCTCCAGCAGCAGTGTGTCTGGGGGGCTCCCTGGTCCGTGGGGCTGCACTGCTGATGTCCCTCAGCCAGCCCTGGGAGGGGGCTGTGGGGTGTCCCCTCCCCAAAAGCTCTCGGTGTGGGATGCTGACATGACCCTGGTGCCCACCCTCCTCTCCCCAGGCACTTCCTCCTGGCCTGTGGAGAGGGTTGGGGGAATTTCTGGGTGACTTGTGTTTTTAGCTCTGTCCCCGGTATCTAGGGCAGGGTGCATCCCACAGCTTTTAGCAGCCAGAAGGGGGACAGCTGGGCTGGTTAAATTAATCCTCATGGGGGGCTGCTGAGAGGTGCAGGGATCACTCCTCTGGCTGGCAGCTGGGGTGGGCTCAGATACACCACTGCTGCCTTCTGCCCCTGGGTAAGGCCTCTGCTGGAGGTCATCTCTACCTCTGTCAGCAGCACGGGAGCGAAGGAGAAATGTAAAACACGTGTAAGAGTCCAGCCCTTAATTTTAACATGGCCCTTGTCTCAGGAAAGGTCCTGCTGGGGTCTCAGAGCAGGGGACAGTCCTCCTGTCCCTGAAGCCTGTAGGTGACAGCAAACAGGCTGCAGTCCCTGCTCTGCCTGGGCTGCGATGCGGAGCCCATGGGGAAGGGACATCCCTGCTGATCCTCCTGTCCAGCCCCACTCTGAGCAACAGAAGCTCCTCCAGTGAGGGAGGAGATCACAAATCCCATCAGTGAGATTAGAATAATAACAATAGTAATTAACACCTTGCTGCTCTCTAAGGATTTTCTAGCAAGGCTCACCAGGTGCTGGCTGGGTGTTAGGCAATTAAAGCAGCAGCACCCACGTAATGGAGACAGGTGACAGCTGTGCCACCGGCTTGCAGTGCCTCTGCTGGGGTCTTGCTCTGTCCTTCGATTTTTCAATTAAATGAAAAAATGGGGTGAAATTAAATGGGAGGAGCTGGCTTAGGAGGGGTGACCCTGAATCAGCCTCCTCCCACAATGGTGAGGGTTATGGGGGGGGGAAAAGCAGGTCAGGAGCACCTGGTGTTGCCCATGGATGCTCATCTGGTCCCTAGCAAAGAGACACAAATGCCCCCGCGTGAGCTTAAGGGCTTGCAATACCTCTGCGTGCTTTTGGGGACAAAATCCAATGCATCAGCTCCTGCATGCGTGTCGATGGAAATCTGCAGGAGCAGCCTCCCCCATAGAGACACAAATGCCAGTACGTGGGCTTGCGTAGACACAAACCAGCACGATAACATGGAGGCTGGAGAAAATGCTTTGTGGGGAGAGACCTGAAGAGCTCAAATTGCTCGGTTTATCAGGGAAATTGAGATGTGTCTTGATTTCAGCGTGTAAGTACCATCACAGGGAGAAACTACTTGGCACCAGAGTACTCCTTAATGTCAGGGAAAGGCAGAACAAGAACCAGTGGCTGAAACAGAAGCCTGCCAAAGAGGGACTAGAAAGCAGATGTGTATGTTAGCAGCGAGAGAGGTGAGGAGTGGAAGCAGACTGCCAAGGCCTGTGGCAGGACTTTTTCCTCTCTTGGTAAAGGATAGTTTTGTCTCTCTGGTGGAGATTCCTCAGCTGAATCATCACCCTATTATATCTCTTAGTTGTCTGCCCACCCCCCTCCTTGCATGGGGGGCTGCTAGAAAGCCCTGGGACATCGAGATCCTAGAGGCCTGTACCCCTGGGGTGGGACACTTAGCTGGAATGCCACCGTGTGCCCTTGGGTGAGCTGTCTGGCAGAGCACCCACCGAGCACAGAGGGGGTCCACGGCAGCGATGTGTTGCCGGTGGAGAAGGAAGGTGTGCGGGAGGTGTGGCAGAACGGTGCTAAGCACGGTGTGAAGTGATGAAAGGTGTCAGCCCAACACAAATGGATAATCGGTGTTGCTGCTGTCAGTATCAGGTGGCATGGTTGGCTGGCCAGGGAGCCGGCTGAGAAGCAGTGAGATACTGAGCAAAGCAGGGCAAGGGGTTTGGAAAGGTTATAAACCTTTATATTATATTTATATTATAAATATGTCAGTATTGTGGGTTCTATATATATGTGTAAAGAAAAAAAAGTTATGAGTGATATATACAGTACAAATACATCAGTAGTGAGCCCTCCAGGGGCTCCATGCTCAAATGTGTAGTTTTAGCCCAAGGGAGGTTTAAGATGCAATGGACAATTTCCTCGGTTGTGCCGCTGCTGCTTTCTCTCCTCCTCAGTCACAGCAGCTCCAGTGCCTGATGTCTCGGGGTGTGCTGGGGTGTCCCCAGCCAGAAGCTGAGCCTCCACCCCATTGTCCAGTAGGATGGGGAGAGCACTGGAAGAGCAAGGGTGATTGAGAAGAAGACTCCTCATCTCTTTCTAGCAGGACTGGAGAGGAAGAGAGGCCAAGAGGCCAGGCTTGCCCCTCTCCCCAGCCCTTACGCACCCTGAAGTGACAGAGCAGGTGACGATGACCTTGCAAGCTACAAACTGGCCCAGAGATAACGCTAATGCCTCACCCAGGAGTGCTCACCTCCTTAAAGCCTGTGCCAGTCACTGCTCTGGTATCTCCGGTGCTTCCACGCTGCCTCTCCCGGAGGCTTCCTGGTCCTGCTGGGGCGATGATGGCCGTGGGGCAGGGGAAGCTGAGGCACGGCCAGGTGCTGGGTCATCGTGTGTGGCTGGGGGACAGCCTTGGGAATGCCAGAAGGGGACACATTTAGTTACAAGAAATTGCCCATGATTTAACCATGAAGCCTTCTGCATACATCATATATATATACATCATACATATATATATATATATATATATATATATATAGGTAGCACAAGACTTGCAGCTACAGCTGTCCCTTCGTGGGCATATTTTGTTCCCAGCCACTTTCCCAGGCCCGTGGCAGAAGCTCAGCTGTGCTGTGGGCAGAGCACGGCTCAGGCGCCATGGGTGTGTGTTGGTGCTTGTTTTGTTTTGTTTTGTTTACTACTACATTATTCGTCAAGAAGTTTCGTGTTCCTTAAAGTTAGTGGAATGTGATGACATCTGAAAGGAAGATGCTATTCTAAAGCTGGGGTTAGCATTTTTTTATTTTTCTCTCTTTAGATTTTTCCCTTTTATTACGGGAAAAAAGAGGAAGGGAGAAATGAGGGCAAAGAGGAAGTGAGAGTTCCCACTAGCAGAACAAATTCTTCAAAACAATTTTAAGCAAAACAACAGGCCAGAATAGCAGGAAAGGGAATCTTCTTCAGTTTATCAAACATCCTTACCTCTTTTTTTTTCCCCCATCTACTCTGAATTTCAGTGCCTGTGAATCTGCAGGCAATTAGACAACATCGGTGACTCCAGGGCACATGCAGATGAGCAGGGAGGCAGGAATGCAAACAGGCATTTGACTCTAATGAGCAAAACCCTCCTGAACTGAGCACCATCGTGCCACGTATAGGGAATGGCAGGTGCCCTGGCACTGCAGGGCTCATAATTGTGCCCATCTCATTACGTTTTATGGACAGCTAAGCACTGGGGAAGGATCAGTGCCATGGCATCGCTGCCGGCCGTGTCACAAGAAGAGCTCCTGTGTTTGTCAGAGCACTCAGCGACTGTCTTGCAGGGCTGTAGCTGTGCACAGCGAGCATGTCGCTGGAGCCAGGATGCCTTTGTTCAGCTCTTAGCACAGGAATCCTTTTTATTCTTGTTATGACCTTGGGCAAGTAACTTTACCATGCTTAAAATTACTTTTCTGCAAACAAGGAGTATAAATATCTTTGCATCAAGAGAGCTGCAGTGCAGCGTAAGGGGCTCTGTTTTGGCTCGTCAAAGGATTTTTTTTAACTGTGTGTCACTGCTCAGCGTCCCTCTGGGTGAGGGTGGTGGTGCTGCCCTGGTGATGGGGACGGAGAGGGTATGACCGCTGGGTAGCTCCGTGGGCAAAGCCCTGGGTCTTCAGAGACTTTCCATGGGGGAAACAGGTTCGGTAAAATCTGCTGTGGCACAGGGTGCTTCTGCCACCCCTCATTTGTTTGTTTTCTGCTGGCAGTGCCACCTGGGGTGGCTGAAAAGGAACCGAGTTGCAGAGGCTGATGAAAGAGGCTGCAGGCTCATCTTACAGTAGGAGACTGGTGCGTGTAGCCTGGCAAAACAAAAGCTAAGGGCAGAGCAAGGAGAGTGGTGTATGGAAGCCTCCGAGGGTATGCACCGCAGGAGGAGATGAGCTACTTAAAGCGTTGGCACAAGCCCACCGGGGTGTATGTTGCCTGTGATGACGCTCAGGCTGGAAAGAAGAAGTAGCTTTTAAGCAGCGGAGGACAGAGGGCCTGGAAGAGCTCCCCAGCAGGAGCCCGGTGCGCTGCGGATATACAAACTACTTCTCAAGTAGCACTCAAACCCCTTTACGTGGGGTTTGACATTGTGATGGCCACCCTAAGGTGACCCTGGAGGCTCCTGCAGCTCGGGCTGGTGTCGCTGCGGGTCCTGCTGGGTCTGCGCTGGGTGTGCTCTGCAGATAAATGGATAAACATGGATAAACAGCCCTCCTCGCACTTATTCATTCTGCCCGTGTATGCAGCCTGCTTGTCATCAGCTGGGAGGCCTCTCCGGGAGGTGCCTTTCCCCAGCGCTGTGTTTGCTGTTTGATGTGAAATAAAGAAATAGCAAAATGCCTTTTTTACTGATTTTTTTTTTTAATTGAGCCATGGAGTTAAAAGCAGCTCTGAGAGGGGGCGCACAGCAAGTGCGAGCCAGGGCGGCCGGCTGCTCGCCCCCCGCTCCCCGGGATGCCCCAGCTGGGGTGCTGGCCTTCACCCCACTGCTCTGTGGGGGCCCGTGGGGCGGCTGTTTGGATCCATGGGGCGGCTGTTTGGATCCGTGGGGCGGCTGTTTGGATCCATGGGGCGGCTGTTTGGATCCGTGGGGCGGCTGTTTGGATCCGTGGGGCGGCTGTTTGGATCCGTGGGGCGGCTGTTTGGACCCATGGGGCGGCTGTTTGGATCCGTGGGGCGGCTGTTTACCAGCCCTGGCCCCACGCTGTGTCTGTACAACTCCCACCGGCCGCTTCAAGCGACTGGGGACGTAAGAACAAGCAGGGGGCAAGGTGACAGCTGGGCAGGGGGAATTACAAGGTCAGCTGCTTAGGGGGTGCACCGGGAGGCAAGATGGCCCCGGGACGGCCGGCTCCTTCCCCCCGAGCCCTGCCCCGGAGCCGGGCCTTTCCCCCAGAGCCCGGCCCCTCAGGGCCCCGGCCCCTCCGCCCGCCCCTTCCCTCAGGGCCCGCCCCGGCCCCACAGCGCGGGCCGGGCCGGGCGGAGGCGGGGCAGGGCGGAGCCGCCCGGCCGGGGCAGAGGCGTCGGGGCCGGCACGGCTCGGCACGGCACGGCACGGCACGGCTCGGCAGGGCAGGTACCGCTGCCGGCAGAGCGGAGCGGCGCGGCCATGGGGAAGGTGCAGCTCTTCGAGATCCGCCTGGGCGAGAGCCGCGTCATCTACAGCCCCGGCGAGCCGCTGGCCGGCACCGTCACCGTGCGGCTCTCGGGCTCGCTGCAGTACCGAGGTGAGCCCGCGGCCTGCCCGGCCTCGGCCGCGGCTCCCCGCTGCCCCCCGCCGCCCCCCCGCCCCGGCCGGCTCCGGGCACGGCGGGGGCGCCCCCCCCGGGCGGAGGGCGAGCGGCCAGGGGGTGCCGGCGGGGGGTCCCGAGGGGAGCCGGGGGGAGCCGGGGGTCCGTGCCCCGGCCGCTCGCTGAGCTGGGGGGTGGCCGAGCTGCTCTGGGCACCCCCTGCCCTGCCCGAGAGGAGCCGGGCACGGTTACGGGTGCTGGAGGCCGGGAGGCGCAGGCTGGTTTCCGGGTGGTTACCGAGGCTGTCCTGCTCGCTTCGCCCGGGTGTGTGCCTCGTCCTTCGTGACAAGTTGTGTGTGTGTGTGGGGGGGGAAGGCTGGAGGGGTTAAAATGTGAAGTCTCCCGAACAGGCAGTGGGTGATGGTGCTCACGCTGCCTCGGCCGGGATGTTCGTGCTTTCACCAGCGCCTCTCCCAGCTGCCTGCGATAGCTTTCGGAGGCTTCCTCGGGGAAAAAAAATGCCTTGGACAAGTGCAGACTTGTAGGCTGTTTAACTCCTCCTGGAGCAGAACAGGGCACGTATCTCCTTGGAGCCTTCTCCCAGCAACGTTCCTTCCGGCTCCAGCGAAGGCATTCGTACCCAAGCGTGTGCCGACTTCCCCCCACGGCTCCCACCCCTGTTCTGGACGCACCCCGTGGGTGCGAGGGGGGCGTTTGGTCTCGGTGGGCTCAGGTGTGATTTCGCTAACGAGCCTGGGGCGGCGGAGCAGGGCTTTCGGAGAGCTGCTGGGTGCTTCGAGCCCGAACCTGAGCTGTTCCTTCGCCTTCTGTCGGAAGTGTCACAAGGGGCTGGTTTGGGTTGAGGTCCCGAATCGGCTCTACCAGCGGGGGCGGCAGCTTGCTGTAACGGGTGTCCGCGCCTGCCCAGGTAACCGGCGCGCCTGAGGACGGGGTGCCTACGTCTGCAGAGCGCGAGGTGACCCTCTGCTGGGCGTCCTCCCTGCTGGACGTGTCTCACCTCCAGGAACAGGGGAGGAGGCTCAGGTGGCTGCTGCAACATCCTGCTTGGTGCAACAGGAGGTCTTCGGGGAGGGCCTGGGGCCAGTCGGCCCTGCTGAGGCTCACGGGCCCGGCGGCAGAGGGATTGGATGATCTCTGCCACGCTGTGGCTTCTGCTGGGCTGTGGGGAGAGGTGGGCGAAGGCCTCGCAGCCGTGCGGGTCGGTGTTGCAAGGCCCATCCACCCACACCTCCTGTGACCAGCTAGGACTCCTCAGAGGAATAAACAGCTCCCTGGAGAAGACGTGAGGTGCTCGCCCTTTGCAGGTCAGGCCCACGGCACCCAGTTGTGATACTTTCCATTTCCTGAGCTGGACCAGTCTGACGTGTGTGGTTGTGTGTTGTGTTGTTTTTTTTTTTTTGAAACCACAGACAAGCTCACGCACGATTACTTCACACCGTGCCTCATTTTATGGCTGTTGGAGATTGCGCCTATCAGGAGGTGGACAATACAAGCGAACAAAGCTCGTTCTGCCTTGCTAGACATGCTGGAAGTCCTGGGTCACAGAAAAGCCTAACTGGAGACACACCTTTCAGGATCATAAATACTCCCACCTCCTCTGGCTTCCTTGCCAGCCCTGCTGACTAGCAATAATGGCTGTTCAGTAACACGCCGTCCTTGGCTGGCCGTGCGGCCGTGTTACGAGCGGTGACTCGCCTTTGTGGTGACCCGCGCGGACCTTCGCAGCCCCGCGAACGGGGACGCGCTTCCCCCGTGGCCCTGCCAGGATGGAGGTGGTCCTCTGACAGCCGGGCCTCTGGGGAGAGCGCTAATGGCACTGCAGGTCCCTAATCGTTGTGCCTAACTTGCTGGGTAAATCATCAAGCGCCTGTGTACAAAGAATAATTAATCTAACAGGAAGCTGGTGCTGGGACGGCTGGGTGTAGAGTTAGTTTGGGGGGAGGGAAAGAAGTCGCTGCGGAGCTGGGGACAGCCCTGGAACAAAGCTGCTGCTGCTCGGGGGTGCTGGAGCGCTTTCCTCTCTGCTCTGCAGCTTCCAGGGCCGCACCGATTATTTAAGTCTTGCTGCCTACTGCTCAGCTGGGCTTCTCGCGGGCGGAAGCATAATGATAAAATAACAGCCCTCTCTCCCAGGTCACCGAGAGTAAAGAACCTTGAAAGCACTTTCTGGAGCAGATTTCAGCACTGTGCTCTTCTGCACTCTATTATTTAGCTGTCCAGGTTTATGCAGTGATGACTTTCAAATCAGTCCCTTGAACTACAAGGCTCCAGACAGAAGTACCGATGTCTGCTTGTGTTCTAGAAGTACCTAGGTACATAATTTCCATTTCTGCAGAGCCTGCGAATCATAATTTTCCACTCTAATCTTAAATGCAGTAAAAGGTTTCACTTCTCATAAGGAAAACCGAGAAAGTTGGTGGTGAAGGAGGAGTTGAAAGCAGGTCACTCGGATCCTGAGCCATGCTAAGATTCTTGTACTGACTAAAAGGTCACTTCTGTTTTTGTGGAGGGGCAGCATGAGGAAGTTTGGTTTTGGCCAGTGCATAAGGTGGTTCTGATATTCGTGTAGCCTGCCCTCTTGCTGGGGGGAAGAGGTGACATCTGGGGGCTCTGTGTTAGCCAGGACCCTCTGTACCACTTGACCTCTGCAACAGGGAAGTGTTGTTCCTGCAGGAGGGCCATGGCTTGGGCTGCTCTGCAAAGTGCCGGTGGAAGGATGGGTTGAATCCCCAGGAAGCAGCCCGAAGCATGCTCTGCCCTGTGACAGCAGTTTGTGAAGGTGGATTTCAGATTCCTGTGCTTGGCAGTAGAGGTCAGCTCCCCTTGTCTAACCCCAAATCGGCGGGGCAGGAGGGTCCTGGGGCCCGGCTCTGCTCCAGGTGCAGTCCGGTGAGGGAGCGCGATGCCTGCAGCGCAGAACCAAGCGAGGTCCTGGTGCAAGGCAGGGACGGCCCCAAAGCTGCAGGGGTACCGGCAGTGCCCGGGGAGGCCGACGGGTCGCCTGGCATCCGCTCGTGGGCACGAGGGCGAGGCAAGGCTGGCACTGATGCACGGGAACGCTCGCGTATCGTCCTGCAGCATCGCTCCGGCAGGCTGGATGGCTCCGGCTCTGGTGGCAGTGGATTAACTTTCTTTTCTCATTGTCTGGAGCGAGACAGCAGTGAGCTGTGTGGCCAAGCCTGTCTGAGACTGGGGAACAAAAGAGGGATTTTTGCTATCCTGGCTGGCTTGCTGCTGGAACTGAAACTCCTCTGGAGTCAATAACTAATCGCAGGATTGTTTTGTGTCTCTTGTCTCCGCAGTGTGCGCCGCTCTCCGCTTCTCCCCCGCCCGCGCACCACTTGTGCTCATCTTGAGAAACTGTTTGCCGCTTTCTTTGGCGAGGAGACGTGCTGCGGCCTTCCCTCTTGTTTAACAAAACGAGGGAACAAGTGGAGTGGAGCCCTGTCTGTCTGATTCGCTTCCAAGCGTGACAAACGGGGTGTGATTGCGTATTCTTTCCCTGGAGCAGCGCAGAGCGGGCAGAGGCGCAGCTTGTCTTTCTGGGCTTGTCTTTCTGGGCTGGGCTTCTTCTGAGGAAGAAGCCCGTGGTTTTCTGTCCGTCCCTTCTGGGGGCAGCTCCCTGACCCTCGCAGGGGCCCCGCAAACAGGCACAAAAGGGAGTGAGTAGGGTGGGTGCCGGCTCCAGCATCTGCCGGGGCGGTGCGGGTGGCAGTGCAGGCGGACGTGCTCCGCTCCGCTTGCAGCCTGCTGTGGAGCGCTTTCTGCTAAGGTCACCCCTCGGAGGAGAGGGGAAGAGGAGGAAGTACACGTGGAGGAGCCCCATAGCCGTCGGTTGACGTGGCGAAGTCTTGCCAGAGGCTGTCGCAGCCAGGAGGAGCAGGACAGACCTGCCGCCTGTCCTCTGCTGCCTGGAGAAGGGGATGCTCGGGGGCCTTCCGAGAGCAGAAGGGCCACGAGGTGGCTGGGCTGTGATGCAAGGCTCCTGCAGCCGTGACCTGTGGAAAAGCACGGAAAAAGGCGTTCTGCGGGGAATCAGGGCAAGCCTTTTTCTCCTCCCGCTCAGGGCAGCTGCTCCTGAAACAGCCTGACAAGCACACCAGGGCTGGGGTTTCTGCTCGGTGCCTGCTGACTCGAGGGCTGATCAGAGATGTCCCATGTGCAGCCTCTAGGCTGCTGCTGTGACCTCCGAGGATGGCCACTGCCGTGGAAGTTAGCGATCTCTGTGTGCCCTTAAAACGTGGAAGCGCGAAGTGCTTCGGAGGGGAGGAAAGGTGCGAAGGGCCCGGATGGCTGTAGGGCTGCGGGGTTGTGTCTGGCGCGCAGGTGTGCCCGCGTGGGCTCTGTTTCGTGTCTGGGAGCTGAAACTGGAGGTGGAACGGCTTCAGACCACGAAGATGTGCAGGTTTCTGTCTGCTCACGGTGGCTTGTAAAAACCAACGTCCCATCCCCCAGCACTCTGTGATGGCCGGTTAAAAATAGCCGATGGCGTGCAGGTGTCAAGTGCGAGCTAGATTTTTTTTTTTATTTCTTATTTATTTTGCTGTGAATAAGCTCGTGAGGGGAGGCTTTTCCCCAGAAAGGGCTTAGCCCTGGCCGGGTACTGCTTTGTCCAGGATTGTGTGCTGCTTTGAGAAGGAGGCTTGGTGCCACGTGGTTGAACTGAATGGGCGAGTGAACTCTGGCAGGCGTGTTGGGACAGGGAGGTGCTGGGTGACTGCAGAGGACAGAGGGGTGTCCCGAGGTACGGACAGACCCCCTCAGCAAGGTGGGGGTGACAAGTTAGTGCCAGGCTGGAATCGTTTAGAGACCTAGTTTAGTTTAAAAACATCCTGACCTTTGAGCACCTTACCCTTGATTAAAAACTGGAGCTTATCAGATATCCGCAGCAAAAAGGCTGCTTCCGAGAAACGTGAATCATTTCTGGAGCATTAATGCGTGTAACTTCCAATCCTTTGTTCTTGCTGAGGGAGCTGCTGCTGCTGCTTGGCCGTTCTGGCTCCAGCTGGAGGTAACGATGCTGCAGCTTGCTCTTCAGCCCCGCTACGTACGCACCCGCCTTAACCCCACATGTTCCCTGCAATAAGGCACGGATAAAAAGGGCTTGGAAGGCAGCATCCCCGGGAAGGAAAGCTCAGCGTGTGCGTTTGACTTGGTGCCTTTTTGACGGGGGTTGTCAGCGCGGGACTGGATGTCGGGGCCGGAGGTTTAGCTCCGAGTCCCGAATGCTGTTTTCTGTCTGCTCGGACACCTGCAGGTGTCTGGCCTGACCGTGAGGGTTGTCGTGCGATCCCGCACCCCTCCGAGCACAGCGGGGATTTGTTATGGATCTGGTGCTCTGGTAATAACAAGAACATAAGTCGTCTTTCCAAACTGATGATCGGGCTATAAATAGAGAATCCAGCTGCTTGCGCTGAATGGCATCAAAGGAAATCATAGGAGCAGCTCTTATGCAGAATGAAGTGGATTCTGGCTGCTTTCTCCCAAGTCGCTGGGGCTGCTTCTTGACAGCTGAGACGTGTGAAAGCAATGCTTGAGAGCTCAGCGTGGCGTGAGAAATCCTCAGCGGGGAGCACGCGGCCCCGGGGGCTGCGCTCCCGTCGCCGTCCCACCTCCTGGGCACAGAACCGGGCCGCGCAGGTACCCGGCTGCGTCGGGGGGGTCAGCGGATGCAGGGCGGCTTTATTGCTCGTAAATAACACTCTCCAGGAAAGGGCACTTGAAACGGGCCCTGCTAGGAGGGGTGGGCCGGCTCTGGGCTGATGCCTGGGAGCTGTGTGGAGGCCTCGCGGTGTCTCGGTGGGCCGTAGCGCAGAGCTGTGGGAGGTGCCTGTCCCCATGCTGCTGTCTGCTTTCCTCCTAGATGGGCTCCCACCCCTCACCCCAAAACTGTCGTGTCTGGGATATCCGAGCGGGTGTGAGCTCGCTGCTTTGGTCCTTCTCAGCAGTGCCGTGGTGTGCGCAGGAGGCTGGTTATGGCAGCGGTGTCCGCGCTGCGTCCTTTCGGCCCGAAGTGTGCGTGGCAGGGGGTGTTCAGCCTCTAACAGGCCTTTTTCCAGCTGGCCGAGTATCGAGATGACTTTGCAACTGCTCCTCTCCCTGATGCTGAAGGATGAGGCGTGGAGAGTCCGTGCCCAGGAGCGTCCCTTGGGCCCCGGGAGGGCACAGAGCAGCGACCCCTCCTCTCCTCGGCGTCGGCGCTGTGCCTGCGGCGCTGCCTGGTGCCGAGCAGCCCTGGAGCCCTGCGTCAGGCGGCGATCTGGGTGGCGGCGAGGGTCTGCCGAAGAGCACCAGGCAGCAGGAGCTGCTTGAGCCACGGCTCCCCGGACCAGTGACTCAGTCGCGCAGCAGTCTGGCCCAAAGGAGCCGTTGTGCCGTGGCATTCCGGTAAGCCTGTTAAGCACGAATTTCCAGAACCCTTTGAAGCCTTTATTTAGAGGGAGCCTGAAAAGGGAGTAGTCTCGGGTGAATCAACCTCTCCGTGGTAAGCAGAGAAACCTGATCAGTCGGCCCTTTATCTGCCCGCCGTGGCTTTTGCACCCAGCGTGGAGGGGCGAGGGCAGAGAGGCCGTCACGGGAGCGGTCGCTCAACCTGCCGGGCTGTGGGAAGAGCAGAGCTGGCGGTGGTCACGGACAGGCGTGTTCCCAGGAGGACAGGCGTGTTCCCAGGACGTCAGAGAGCTCGGCCTCCCCGGGCGCTCCTCGTGTCGGCTGCACGGCCGGCTGGTTCTGCCAGCGAGATGGGGTACGGTGTCCTGGCAGGGAAGGAGCAATTGCTTTTGTTAATGAGTTTACAGGGGCAGTTTGTTACAGCACGAGCCCGACCTGTCTTCAAGCACCTACCGAACGCCTCCCGGGACCTGCGGTGTGGTCAGCTGGTGGGGTTTCTTGCCAGGCTCCTCTTCCATTTTGAGACAAGGAAGTCAACTGTACTGGAATATCCGAACTGCCTCGGCCTAAAGCAGTGCTAAGTGCTGGGTGGAAACCTATTTTGCTTTGGGCAAGCTATAAAAAAAAAAAGTGTTTCCCCTCTTCAGTTTCAGCAGTGCTCAGCCCGAGGAAACGCGGCTGCGGCCAGGCTGGCTGAGGCGTTGAGTGCTGGCAGGTCCTGGCACCTGGCAGCTTGCCTGGGCGAGCTGCCGGCTCCGCTCTGCTGCCTGGCTGCACCTCAGCCGTGTGGGACTTGCATTCTCCCCCCCCACAGCTCTGTTTTCGGGTCCTAACCCTGAAGATTGAGATGCTCTGACTGTTCATGTACAGCCTTGTTTCGCTTTGGAGAGCGTGGTTTGTGTAAATCCAGCTCGCCCAGCGCTTGCAAAAGCAACTGGAAGCTTCCCGGTGTCCCCTGAGCAGGATGACTGTGGGTTAGGATCTGCCTTGTCGGGGGATCGTGACTAAACCTTGCCTGGGCCTCGCTGGGATCCTAAATACTGAATCCCTGTGCTCCTGACCACGCCGGCAGCGTGTGTGGCCGGGAGGTATCCGTGTGCCGGCAGGCAGCACGCGGCTCGGCAGGGCTGGCTGTGAGGCTGCCGGGCTGCACCGAGCTCTGCGCAGGAAGGAAGGCGAGCACAGAGCGCAGGCACTGGCAGCGGTCGTGTTTGCTGAGATCTGCTGGGCGAGGAGCTGAGCCGCTCCTGGCTGGTGCGTGGCTCTTTTCCTAAGCCCTGCTTGGAGCCGGGTGCTGTCCGAGGGAAACCGCAGCCCGCTCTCTCGTGGAGCAGCCAGGAGGAGTGAATTTGGAGAGCAGCTGCAGAAGGAGGGCAGGCACAGCCACCTCCAGACAGGTCAGAATTTCCCTCCCTGAACTTCTGTCTAGGGAAGCAGAAAGGGAAGAGGTTTTCCGAAACCGAAAGCTGGCTGTGCACGCCAGAGCCGAGAAGGCCCACGCGAAATGACTCCGCGATCCCCTCCAGCCTTCTGTTCCTCTGCAGCCCCTCTGCGCTTCTGGTAGATGCTGGGAGAGGAGGCTGAGTGCTGGCAGTGCAGCCGAGGTGGGTGGCTGGCATGAAGATTTCCATGGTGAGCGTAAGATCTGCCTCTCTCTGCCAGATACTGAGTCTCCTGCAGTGCCTCCTGTGCTGCTGCCCGCTCCGGCTGTTCGCAGCGCCCAGGGGTGCCCGCACCTGCTGTCCCAGCGTGGGGAGAGGCTGTCCCTCGGCGTGCGGCTGATGCTGCTCCACGTTGCACAGAGCAGTGCTGATGGAGTGAGTTTGGGCTTCCAAAACCGGTCTGAGGTACAGCTTTCCTCCTTCCCCGCTCTCCTGGAGCCCCAGGCAGGTCCCGCAGGAAGCCCATGAGCTTGCAGGTCGGCCGTGACGCTGCAGCCGGCGCTGCCCTTGCAGGATCCAGGCAGAGTCCCCCCGTCCCTCCCCGCCTCTCTTCCCAGCCTTGGTGCCGCAGCACCCGGGCCTGCACCAGCCTGAAGCTCGGGGAAAACTCCTTTTTTCGCAAGAGGTGGTTTTTGAGGAAAAGGGGTGCTGGGGGAGCTCTTTCTGGGGGGTAGCTTGGTAGCGAGGCAGCAGCACTCCGGGATCCGGGGCGAAGGCTGAAGCGCAGCCGGTGCTGGGCTCGGCGTGCCGATGCTGCAGCATTTGTGCCCGTCACCGAGGAGCCCTGTGGCACTGAGAGGTTTTCTCCCGCAGGCTGGCGTGGGTGCAGACAGGCTCGTTAAACGTGCTCAACCGGGGATGTTGTTCCAGATGTTCGAGATGACCCCTTTCCTCCCAGGGCAGCCGGAGCGCTGATAGAAGTCTGGGACGCCAGAAATAAACCTGGCAGCTCTGCAAGGGAGCAAAGCCTGGGCTCTGAACAGGAGGTTGTCCAACAGTTCGCTTTCTTCCTTCGGGATGTCTTGTGGGCTCCTGATTTTGGGGAGGGGCTGGAAAAGACAAGCTTCCCTGCGCTCAGCCTGTGAGGGAGAAAAGCGCTCGCAAAGCGGAGAGGATTGACCTTGGCTGAGAGGGGACGTGGCTGTCACAGCTCTGCGCTTACAGGCGTGCGCCTGCACGGTCTGTCGTCGGAGACTTCTGCGTTTCCAGATGACAGCACCCGCAGTGGGTTGGTAGCACCCGGGATGGATTCTGGATACAACAAATCGGCCTTAGCCAAAAGAATGGCTCACTTCACCCGTATAACGGGGCTGTCACCGCCCTGGTGTTGCTGCAGGTCGGGTTTGTACAGGCTGGGTGCAGGAGCTGCTCCAGGCTTCCTGCAGGTGGGTGTAGCAGGGGGGTGAGGACGTGTGAGGCCCCGCTGGGACCCCCTGGCTCGCTCGGTAAACGCAGCCCTGCCGCCGCCACGGGGGGAGCAGACGGCCTGGCCCTCGGTGGGTTTCGGTGAGCTGCTGCTGCCCTGCGAGTGGGCTCGCCGTGGGTCAGGAAAGCCTGAGCAACTCTCTTAGATGACTCCTGAGAGCACAGGGCTGTCCTCCTTCCACAGCTGGAGGCCGAATCCCCTTCCTGCCCCTGTGCTGAGCCCTGGGGAAGGAGACGGAAACCTCTCCAGACAGTCCTTCGCTCTGTGCCAGACACGCCGCTGCCTCCGGCTTTCAGTGTGAGCTCCGCTCTCGCCTCACTGGCTCGTGAAATGCCCGGGACTGTTTGTGTCTCAGGAACTGACAGGGAGGACCCAGAAGGATGGGGACAGCCGAGAGTTGATTAGGAGCTGCTGGTTTAATTAGCGCTGTCTCGGTATATTTGCGCACGAGGGCTGGGAGCCGGGGGAGCAGTGTACCTCGTGCGCATCCAGCCGTCCTGCGCAGAGGAGGACGTGAGCCCTTTCTGCCTGAGCTCGTGCTGCTGTGCCTGTGCGAGGCTGAGCAGTGCAAGGCCTCGGCGTGCCGCTCGTTGTGGTCTCGGCTTCCTCGGTGCATGTTTTTCAGGGAGCTTTTCTAGGAATTGCCCGGTCTCTACCAACTGCTTGAGAGCAACTTGTCCTACGTGCCGGTCTCGCTGCCTCCCAGGCTTCCCACCTTCCCAGCACCATCCGGCCCCGCTGCGCTGGGAGCGGGATAACCCCAAAACTTCACCTGGCCTGGGGCAGGGGCTTCGCAGGGCCAGGAGACCTCGGGGCACTCCCGGACTCGTGCTGCTTGTCACTTGAAGCTGCGGCACTGTGTGTTGAGGTGGCTCGGCCCCCTCGTGTCTGGGCAGGTGGCCCTAGGAGTTGCATTGATGGCTTGCTGAGGTTGCCTGTGACGAGACCTGCTCTCCTTGGGGCCCGGCCTCGCTCTCCCAAAGCCTCTTGAGTCCCCAGAACCGGCACCGGTGGGGACGGCAGCGGCGCCATCCGTCCCCTCCCTCTCCCTGGGCCTGGACCGTGACTGTGCCTGGCTGCTGGGGCTGGGAGAAGCGGCTCTGTCCTCATGCACAGCTGGAGAAAAACTAATTAAAAAGTGGTGGTACGGCCTGCTGCGGCTCTGGTGAGAGGGGTGAGGAGAGGGCTCCTCTTGGCCGGTTTCTGTGAAATGAAGACTTGTCTGACGCATGCTCGCTGGTCTCTCGCAGCCCTCTCCCCCCTCTGCTCCCCCGTTCTCAGGACCCAGGCACCCGCCGGCCCTCCTGCCAGCACCTTCTGGGAAGTGCTGGGGTGCTGGCACCTCCGTCCCCCATCTCTTTTAGGGGTGTTGTGTGCTGTCACCTTGGGTTTGGTGCTGTATTCGCCTTCTCTAGGAGTGGGGCTGCCCCCAGCAAGGTGTAGGAGCAGCTCTCCTTGCCCTTTATGGACGTGTGCCCAGTCCCTCGTGCTGTGCGGCTGTGGGTGCTTCGGGGCGGCTTTGCAGCCCGTTGAGCCCTGCGCTTGCGGGTACGGGCTCCCCATCCCGGCTGAAGCCTCTGGGTCAGCCGCAGGCCAGGAACTGGCTTGTTTGGGCTTCAGCTGGCAGAAATCCAGGGCTGCCCATAGCTGTCCTTCAGAGCCCGGCACTCACCTCCTCGTCCATCCTTGCAGGAGAAGAAAGGAAAGCCCCAGGACACCAGCAGCGACATGCCAGCAGGACGGCGCGTTTGTCCCGCCTGAGCCGCTGCCAAATGCAACAGCCGCCGCCCCGCCTGCTGTCGCTTTTTGTTGCTTCCCCGTGGTGAGAGGCGCTGTGCTTGGGCTGAGCGGGTGCAGCACCCCAGGGGCCGCCTTCCCTCCCCACCTCAGCAAGCCGAAAGCAGCCAAACCGTTGCCATCTTCCCCTCTGTTGCCCGTACCTGTTGCAGGGGTGCGTGGCACAGAAGGGACCTGAAGCCACTTGGGACCGGCTGCAGTTCAGGGAGGGCTGTGCCGGTGGCCAGCGTGACTCTGCTTGCTCAGCACAACTGGATTTTGGAAATCGAGGAGGGGGACGTGTGGATGCGCGTCCTCGGCTCTCCCCTCGCCCGCGTTGCGGTGCCAGCTCCCCTGGGAGGGCAGCTCCCTGGATCGACTGAAGGAGACATTTGAGGTGTCCGGCTGCTCTCCTTAAATCACCCTGGGAGCAGGCGGACGTGCCCAGCTCCTGGCCTCTCTATTTTTACTTAGGGCAGAGATGGATATGGCTGAGCTGTCTCCTTATATTTCCAGCGTTTGGCGAGTGCTGCGGTGCCTTGCTAAAGACGTGTCTGGCTGGATGCAAAGCTGCTGCTGCTGCTTCTCTGAGTGCCGGGGGACTGCAGGGGCGGAGGGCCCTCGCCGTCTGCATGGCTCCGTAATTCCCTTCTCTTCTTGCTGCTTTTTGTCTTGCCCCTCCGCTTCCTTTACAGATACTTGACTTTTTCCCCCCACCGTGTTTATTTAAAGCAACCCAGGAGCCTGGTAACTGGGGCCGCTGGTAGCACTGGATTCCGGAGGCATTTTTATGGGTTTCTAACAACGGCAATTGGCCTGTTCCGAAGCAGAAACTCTTCTTATTTGCTATACCCGCAACTTGGCACAGAGACTGCCTGCAGGGGAGGCCTTGGAAAGTCTGACTGTGCATTTAGCGTCCTGGCAGTCGGGCTGACGAGCTTTGCACCTCGGGTGGCTCTGGTGGCAGCAGCTCAGACGGCGCTGGGTTGCCGGACCTGTCCCCCCGACTCCGTTTTTAGCTCGCAGCTGCCCCCAGCACCACGGCTCTGCCCGGCAGCTGTGAACAGGATCCCTGACGCCACAGCCAGGCGCGTCCCCAGCTTCTTCCTCTCCTCGGGTCACGAGATTGTTGCCCGGGGTTTGGCGTCGTAGCTGGTTGCTCCAAAACCCGGTGAGGTTGCTGTGAAACTGCCTTGGAGCTTTTCTGCTCGGTGTGTTGCGTGTTGCCCCTTTGGTTACCCTAACGCAACAGGCAGGCAGAAACACGGCAGCCGGGGTGTCCTGCCAGGCCTCCGGCGCTGTCCCAAAAGAGCTCGGGGACTGGTTTGGGGTCAGATCGCTCCCCTCCAGCCAGCGTGTGAAGGAGCAGGGGCGAAACCTTCTCCATGGTGTAGGGGAGGATGCTGTGGGCCCATAGCCGTTTCCGCTGATAATCTCCTCAACAAGAGCCCGGGACAAGGAATGCTCCACGTGCCAACCCATGGTCACAGCTGTGGTCATGGCCTGCCCCAGGAGGAGCGACCGTTGGGACTGGGGCTGGATTGGGCTGCCCTTGGGGGTGACCCAGGACCCCAGGATCTCCCTCCATGGGCCGAGGCCTTCCCTCCTTCTCAGGCTGGCAGTGCCAAGCCAGTTTGGGTTCTCAGTGGTTAATTGAGAAGCCCTGGAACTGACAGCCCTGTGTCCAAGATGGAAAACCATAAGTAGGGCTTTCCGACGAGGGCCGGCACAGCCCTGAGGTACGTTGCAGGGGAGCCCGGCATCGCAGCAGGGGGCACCAGCCAAGGGCCAGCGCCATGTGCCGGGCTGCAGAGCCGCTGCCTGCGGTCCCCGAGTCCCTGCCTCCCATGGGAAGGGAGCTGGGGCCCTGGTGTCTGTGTCGGAGCGCGCCCACCCGCCTGCCTCGCAGGGTCGGGAGCGCCGCAGTGCAGCGGGCTGGGATGAAAGGCTGCCTGCCTGTCCCTTATCTGGGTGTTGCGACAGATGGTGGTTAGCTGTGAGCTTTTCACGGTCGGTCGTTATCTGTGAACTGGCTGAGGGAGGCTGTGGGGAGCCTGTTCGGGGGCCGTCCCTCCTGGAGGGTGTAAACCGTCTCCAGTTCTCCCTTGGGCTTTTCTCTCCTTTCCCGTGTGAAAACCTGGGAGCGGCGTGGCTGAGCCCGGGCTTGGTCTCACCGGAGCCGGCCGAGTTGTCTGGGCTGACTCGGACAGGGGCAGGCTCCTTGTGGCCCTGGGGCTCAGCGGCGTCCCCGAGGCGGGACAAGAGCTGGCACCAAGGCTGTTAAAACTGCTGCCATCAGATGGGAGAGGAGTGGGCTCGGCTCCGTGTGGGGTCCTGGGTGTGCTCTGTGATCCAGGAGAGGACCCGTGGCTCTGTGCTGCGGCACGGTGCTGGCCCCGCTCTCCTCTTTGTCCTGGGCCTTGGAAGTGCTGGTGTGTGCGGCAGTCCAGGACGGAGAGCCAGAGCGTGTGGCAGGGCTTGATTAATGAGAGCCGGCATCCAGAGCTCTTCATCCCGTGCCCTTGGGTATGAAACAGCGCTCGGACTGCGGCGGGCTGGAGGTCACGGTCGGGCTGGGGCCGGGGAGGCTGTTCCTCCTGGTGGGGCTGGAGGCTGTAAGCCCAGAGGAGCTTGGGTGGGTGGAGGTGGGCAGGCTGGCGTGGCGGAGACACCTCGAGTGGAGCAGGAAGGGAGCCCTGGAGCCAGCACAAACTGGCCGCCCGCCTCTCACAGAGGCTTCCTGCGAGATGCCGCCTGGATGCGGGGAAGCAGATGGGTGAAATGGGAAAAGCCGGGTAGTTCCCGTCACCTTCCTGCACGCAGAAACGTTCACCTGCCAAACCCGGCGAGGGAGCTCTGTGGGATCTCTTAAAGCTGTTGCAGAACCTGCTGGGAACCAGGACAGGAGATGTTTGGGCTGGGGCCGCCCCGAAGTCCCACCGTGTGCTGGGATGGGTCTGTCTGCGTCCTCCCTGCGCGGGGGAAGCGCTGCGGATGTCTCTTGGTGTGTGACAACAAGCAGGGAGAGCTCAGGGATGACCTTCCCAAGGCAAGGCACAAGCATAGCTCAAATTCTCTTTGGGCTGGGAGGGTCGGATGGCATCTCAAATGCTTCCAGACCCTTCCAGACGCTGCTTCCAGTGCGGCTTTGCTGTGAGCTGGAGGAGGGCGGTGTTGCCACAAAGGTTTCTGCTCTCAACCTGAGCGCAGGGGCTGACGTGGGTGTTGGGAGGGGATGCTGGTTTGTTTGGGGGAGAGCCAGGGAGAAGGTTGCCTTTTGGGGAGCTGAAGTCGCTGCTGTTAAGGCCTTTCGCACTGCACGGAGGCCAGCACAAGGACTTTGGTGGCGCTGACAGCTGGGAATGGCGTTGGGGGAGCAGAGCAAGTGCAGTAGTGCTGTGAGTAAGGGGAAAATGTGCTTCCGAGCTGAAGGTGTGACCGAATTCCCCTGCTCCCTTTTTCCACCCTGCGCGTGTCGGTGAGGTTCTGCTCCTGTACCAGTCCCCGTAGAGTCCCTGAAGCAAGTCTGAAGCTGTGGTTTTGCTTTCTCCTGGTGCTTATGTGCGTGGTTTCTGTTAACAGCCATCAAGGTGAGCTGCGTTGGATTCTGCGGGGTGTCCAACAAGATCAACGACACCGCCTGGACTGTGGAGGAGCAGTATTTCAACACCACGCTGTCTCTGGCAGACAAAGGTAAGGTCCACAAGCACGTGGTGGAGATTTGCCACTGTGCGGTTTCTTGCGGGGAGATGGGGTGGTTCTGGGCTGCAGCGGTGCGTCACCAAGACCTCAGCATCTCGTTGATGTGAAATGCCCCTTCACAGGCTGCTTTGGCCTGTGCACAAAGGATGTGAGCCAATATTAGACTGCAAGAACTGTGCAGGGAGGCATCCTGAATAGCTGCAGAACTTGGCAGCCCCCTTTAAACATTGCTCGTGTCCTCTGGTGCTGGTCTGTCTGGAACGGGGCTGTCAATAGCCACTTCCCCGCTGCTGGTGGTTGTCTACGAGCGCAGCAGCTGTGAAGTCCCTGTGGGTTCACCCTGCTCTGCTTTCCGCGTGTGTTGTCTGTGGAAGTCACAAAACACTCATCAAAGCTGGTCAACAGAAGCTGGTTGCAGGGCGGGAGTGGTTTGATTACAGCAGCAGGGAGGTGGAGGTGTCGCCAGTCCTCCCTGAGGAACACCGAGAGCGCGCCGTGAGCAGCCCCCCGCCGTTCCCAGCGCACTGCAAGCCGAGATGCCTGGAGATAACGGCGGGGCTGCGCCGTCCTGTGGGGTAAAGTGACACCTGTAGCCTCTGGGGGAATCTGGGCTCGAGTGAATGCTGGCTTTCTGCTATTAAGTAGGTCAACCTTACCACAATTAATTTATGCTGGGCTCTGGCTCCCATGGAAATCAAGAGGTACCCGTATTCACCTGCTGAAGGCAGCGGCTGTGGCAGTAATTGCAGCGTGGCAGTAGGCCAAGCCAGCAGCAGTTCAGCCCTCTGATGCTGTTTTATCTAATAACAGGAAATGGGTAAAACTAACACGGCAGCTCCTGCTATCTCAGCAATTCTTCAAGCGGAGCTTTTAGCACCGAGGGGAGGCTGACCTCATCCTCGCAGCGCTCGGAGACAGCGCTGCCTGCTCAGGTCCCGGGGAAGGGAGGCAGCTGGCTGGCTCGCCGCTTGGGTTGGCTCCCAGCCCAGGGGCTGCAGGGGGAGGTAAACTGCCGGGGAGGGCGATGAGAAATGTTCCTGCCTGCTTTTGGAAGCGGTGCTGATCGCAGCCGGAGAGCCCAGCTGTGAATGTCAGGGTAGCAAAATCCTGGAGGCTTGACGAGGGGCTCGAGGGAATTGAGCGTAGGTGAGCTGGAGACTGAACAACTGCGGGCTCCTGGCGAGGTTTAAACCTGCAACTGTGCTGAAAGCGAACTTCCAAATTTGTGTCTCGTATTTAATGATTCATGAGGGAACTGTGATGCTGTGGATGGTTCTCTTCTGGTAGAGCTGAGCTGTGGCAAAAGCCAGCCATGAGGCAGGGGGAGGAGGTGGGGCTGCTGTTCCCCAGCTTTGCAGCCCCTGAGGAATTTTGACAGCCAGTTCAGCAGTCGGTTATTGCAGGGCTGCCCTTGGGAGCTAACGCCGTGACATCTGGGACAAGTGTGGGCTGGGGAGGATGGAAGGAAAATGTGTCGATAGCCACACACTCTCACTCTAATTTGACACCTTTGAATACCTGCATTCCAGAAAGCCTCCGAAGTTTGGTACTGCCAGCTCTTAAAGTCATCATGGAAAGCCCTAGGCTTGTGCTCTTGATTTCCTGGGACCCAAACCTTTGTGTGCTGCTCAGTTCACTGTCGCTGTTTGTCTGCCCAAGCCCTGTGCCAGTGTTGGGGCCGGGCTGCTCTGCGCCAGGCGCTGCTCGTGGAGCTGGCGGCCGCCCCGCTGCCAGCCGCATGAGGCCGTCCAGCGCCTTCCAGCCAGTGCAGCTCCCGGCAGGCGGGAGCGAGCATCAGCGGAGCGTGGCTTACCCGAGAAGTCGTGAAGGCAGTGAGGGGGAAATCTGCTGGGTAGGACCACCGAGCTTGGAGCCCAGGTGCGTTGCGGTGCTCTTACTGCCCTGTCCGGCCCCAGTGCAGAGCAGCATGGTGCGGGCTCGTGGTGGAGGCCCGGTGCCCTCTGATCTGTACAGCCTCCGTGCTTTGTACGAGCACCAGGCGGTGGAGCACAGCCGGGGCCCCCCAGGATGGCTCCCTGGTGCTGGGGAGGTAGGTACGGAGAGGGCAGGTCGCTCCTGAGCGCTGCTTACCTCTCCTCTCTGAACCTGGGCATAAAAAAACAGGGGGTGGTCCTGCGCAGGGCTGGGTGCAAGGGGACGCCTGGCTCCCCGCTGGCACCATCCCCAGCGCCCTGCCAGAGGGCTTGTGCAGCCAGACCGTGCTGGTGCTGGCGCGGGAGGACCCAGGTGTCCCCAGGATGCTGCCGGTGTGTCTCGAGCTCCACTGGCCTTGGGCGAGCAGGGCCATGGCGGTGCTGGTGCCTGGGGGGACAGGGCAGGGAGGGAAGCTCAGCCTGAAAAATGAGATGCTTGCGTGCTCTCTTCCCACATCCCGAGCAACAAAATAAATAACAATAATGAAAAAAAAAAGCGACCCGTGCTCTTTGAGGACACACACGTAGGGAAAAGGGGAGACGAGGTTTGCGTAACTGTTGAGATGTGGATCGCTCTTTAAATATCTGCGGGTGACTCTGCACCTCTCCGCCCACGCACCTTTGCACTGAACTAGGGGAGGGGGCGGCTAGTCCTACGTGGCATCAGTTGTCACTCGTATTACACACTTTTTAATATATATTTTTTTAAGGGTGTACATTGTGTGAGAAAGGAGGCCGGCCCCGAAATACCCCATGAGCCTACTTGGCAGCGTAAGGCACTTATTTAAGGTGCTGGCCTTAACTTCTCTTCTTGCTTCCTCCCCTCGGAGCGGCGTCAGGGTGCTCAGGCTCCCTCCAGGGACCGCAGCAGCTCGTGACCGTGCTGCACAGGACCCCGCTCGCTGCCCTGCTCGTCCCTGCTTGAGTGTCTCAGCCCCGCATTCCCAGGCAGCCCCCAGCCGGGCTGGCAGCAGCAGCAGCAGCCAGGGCTGGGGATTGCACAGGGGCCGTGCTGTAGCCTTGGCAATGACCCGCAGGCCAGCAGTTCAGTGAACTCGGGCTTCTTACGCAGAAGCTGTAGGCAGGGGCCTCTCGCTCCGTTTGCTGCAGGGCACGGAGCAGCGCTGGGGGGCCGCTAGCCCACGGGGCCACTCGGTATTTGCCTCCCGGTGGGGAGGATTTGCCTTTCCCACTTGGTCTGGGTGTTTGGCGCAGACCCTCGCTCGCTGGTTCGTCCTAGGTCATCTCGCAAGGAGGGAAACCAAAGAAACGCGGTGACGGGGGGAGCCCTGCAGGCGCGAGCGGTGCTGGGCTGCTCTGGGCGTCCGCAGCGCAGGAGATCGAGCGCACCAGTGGCAGCCAGCACGAAACAGCGGCGCTCGTCCCCGCCGCTCGCAGACAGAGGGGTGTTTCTCCTGACCCGATATAATGGAGTAATTCAGCTCTGCGGAGGGCTCGCGCTCCTCTCCCCTCCCCTATGGCAGCTCTGGCCTCGTTCAGCCCAGAGGAGCGGGTCCTGTGCCTGGACCTGCACGGGGCTGTTCTCCTCGGCCACCCTGTGTCTCTGAGCGCGCGCACAGCTTGCCCTGCGTGCGCAAAGGCAGTGTTTTCCTTTTTCCTTTTAATCCTTCTTGTACCTGAGCTGAATGCGTGCAGAGAGCCGGCTGTAATTTCCAGCTGACCTTACTTTTGGCAGCTTGTTAGCTAGCTAGCAGGCGCTGCGGGGAATTCCTGGCTGCTACACCTGCTTCCTCTGCTGGCATATTTCTTGCACAAAGTGCTAAAAGGGGGCAGCTGCGCATTGCTTCTTCCCTGGGTGGTTCTCTGCCGGCCTGGCACGCCACCTCCCCAGGCACAGGGTGACGATCCTGTGCCAGTTGAATTAAAAATCACAATGACTGGAGCGAACAGGCACTGAAGGACCTAGGGGTCTTGGTCTGATCTCAGGAGCCGTGGTGCAAGCAGGACGGGCCATGAGGAGCCGTAAGGACTCGCTGGTGCCAGCCCCTGCCCACGCAGGGGTTGTGGAGCAGTAACGGCACCTTCAGCCCAGGAAAACCACGTGGAAGGAGCCGCAGTCGCCGTGGGTCGCAGCAGCTTTCTCAGCACTTCCCAGTTTCTTGCCTCAATAGATCGCTGTTAATCCTCAGAAATTTCTGCAGCGTTGCCGTGCTGCCAGATCCTACTAATTCTTTGAAAATGTCACTGAAAGCTGCTGATACAGAGATCCGTGAGCAGCGGAGCCTTTCCTGCAGCCTCACTGCTGGGCACTCCGGTGTGCCTTCTTCCTGTGTGTGCGCCTCCTGCCTTACAGAAAGGTCGGCCTGGGCAGCGCCAGCCACGTGGGAGCACCGCAGGTTGTTCCCGCTGTGTGTTTGCATGCACGCAGACCTGGCGTGAGCACGTTGCTGCTTCAAATGGGAGCCTGGAACTGCTCACACCATCTCTGCCCACCGAGGGGCTGAGCCGAACGCCGGGCCCTTCCCCGGCAGGTCTGGCTGCGCTGGCTGCCAGGGCTGTTCCCTCCGAGGGACTGCTGCGGGGCCGCTGCCAGCGAATGGGCGCGTTCACCCTCGTTTGTTGAGGTTTGTAATCCCGTGTATTAGCTTAATCCACCAGAGACCGAGTTGGAGTCCTCGTGCTAATGCTGCGCCGGCCCAGCGTTGCCTGGAGTGCCCTGGCGCAGGCGGGATTAGCGCTTCCCGGCTGACGCCTCCGATGCAGCCTCTGAGAGCAAGAGGAGCCCTGGTCTCGTGCGCGCCTCGTTCGCAGCGTGCTGGGCCGCGAGCAGGGCAGGGGCGTGGGGGGTGCCGGCGGGCAGGGCTGCAGGGCTCCGCGTCCTGCCGCGCAGCGCGGGGCTGCCTTCTGCTCCTCGCGCAAATATCAGGCGCCGACCTGCGCCTTTCCCGGCCTCCACCCGGACGCCGACCCCGTCAGCTTCAGGAGGGATCCCGAGCTGTGCATTTTCAGTGCTGCCACCAGCTGAACTCTCCTTGCCCGGGGGCGTTGGGGGGCTGGCCGCGGGCAGCAGGGGCTCGCATCACCACGAGCAGGGGAACGGGGGGCACCGGGTACCAGTCTGTGCTGCGTGGCTTGGCCAGCACCGTTAATGCATCGCTCAGTAAGTAGCCAGAGAGGAATTGCCATATGGCCAGGCCTGCTGCTCCTCTGTTAGAAGAACCAAGAAATACGCGCGGGCCAAAAGCTCGGCTTGTTGCTGCTCTGGAGCAGCGGTGGCTGCTGGCCTCCGGTGCCAGCCGGGAGCTGGTGGTCGGGGCAGGAGCTGGCTCCTGCACCCGGGGTGGAGGACATCTACCTCCTGGTCACGGCTGCAGAGCAGGCAGCACCCTCCTCCCTGGGGAGCAGAGGGAGCGATGCACCGAGTATTCCTGCTTTTAGCCCTTGTCGAGCTGTGGACAAAGCCTGGCGAGGCGGGGCGAGGTGCGTTGTACCCTGCGCTGCCGCTCCTGCTGTCTGGCCCCGCAGGCTCCCGCGTGCTCAGACGTCTGGGCTGTCCCTCCCGGTGCATCGGAGCATGAGATTTCAGTGGGGTGAGTAACAAGGCTCGACTGAGGCTGTGTGTGTCTGTGTGTGTGTCGGTGGCCGAGGCATCTCCCTGCCCTCTGCTGGCTTCTCTCCAGCTCCGTGCCCCGCTGGCAGCAGCCCAGCGGCGCTGGCTTTGTCCCGGTGGCGGTCAGCCTGCTCGGAAGCAGGCAGGCCGCTGCCGAGGTGCAGGAGGTGCTTTGCTGCGAGGCGCGGAGCTCCTTGGTCCTGCGGGGAACTTGGATGGAATTGCTGGGGCTGGGGGAGCAAAGCTGGGAGGAGGCGTTTGGCCGATATCTCTGTGGCAGCGCTGGTTTGAACTCGTGGCCCAGGCAGGTCTGGCTCCACCTGTAGGGTAAGAGCAGCTTGCCCGCATGGGCTGCCAGTGGAAAAGCTGCAGAAAAACCCATGGAGAGCCGGCTTCCTCGTTCCTGAGCCCCAGCCCTGGCTGCTGCCGCTTCTCCCTGCATGGCATGGGGCACAGCGCTGCCCTCGCCCGCATCACTGCCAGCACCGGGCGCACCTGAGCTGTGGCAGGGGGACCTTGGCTCGGATCACTTGTTCAGCAGTGTAAATACCGGCGTGCTGCGGTTTCTCCCCCTCCCACGGTTACAATAGCGTCCTGCTTTCTCAGCGGCCGTGCCTTGAGCAGGATGGAGGCAGCGTGCTGGCTTACAGGGGGCACGGGCAAACCTTCATGTGTCAGTCCAGAGCTGTCTGCGGGTGCGTCCGGCTCCGGGGCTGGCTCAGGAGTACGCTCGGCTCGAGCTTTGCATGGGAGTGCTGCGTGGCCCTGGGGAGAGCCCATTAACCTCTGTCCCTCCATGGCACATCGGGGAGCCGAGCTGCACCCCAGTCACCTCCTGGGCACCAGGGAGAGGGCTCGCTGTGGATGGAGGAGATTCCTTTCTGCACACGATGGACCAAGCCCTTCCTCATCTCCTCCTGACAAGCGAACGGCCCATGTCCAAACGTGGAAGGGGACTGGCAGGGCCGTGAAAGGGAGAGTCCTGAGGCCAGACAAATCCCCGCTGGCAGCAGAAGCAAGGAGGGAAATCTCCAAGGTCGTTCTGTGCTCTCCATGCCGTTAGCGTGTCCCTGCTGCTCCAGGTTTGTTGTTTTCCCAGCTGTGGCAGCCTGTCGGGGCAGCAGCTCCTTTCTCTCCAGGAATTTTTAGGGAGGATGTTTCCAGCGTGGGAGCAGCCCAGCCCCCTGGCTCAGCTCCTATCGGAGGAAAGGTACGGCCCCGTGTCGGAGCCCTGCTAATCCGGCTGCCTCCACTGCCTAGTGACTTTCTCAAGGTATTTTTAGCTGTACGTAAACTTCAGGAAAAGCTTCTGCGTCTGAACACACAGCGGCCTTTGTTTGGGCTTCGGGGAACATCGAGGTAATGGCTGCGGTGGCCTGCACGGCCCTTTCCCCTCGCTTTGTGCATTTAAAAGCTGCCCGGGAGCCCTTGGGCGTGCTGTGCGCTGCCAGGGCCGCCCCGGTCTCTCGCTGGAGCGTGTCCTTAGCGCAGCTCCTGCTCCCGAGGCAGCCCTCTGCCTTCCCAAAGGGCTGGGGCAGTGTTTGCGTGCCGGGGCGGCCACCAGAGGAAACCTTTGGACCTCTGTCAGCTGCCAGCAGCGGTCTCTGTCGCGAAGCCAGCCTGGGTGTCCCGCTGCCGCTGTAGGGCCGTGGTGCACGAGGACAGCCTGGCCGTGCTGCCTCCAACCCGTGCCAGAGGGAGGGCAAGCGCTGCGTGTCCCTCGCAGGGTGCCAGGGTGGCTTTCGGTGCCGATTTCCGGGTGAGAGGAGCCAGGGTGGCTGGGGCAAGGGCAGCTGCAGATTGTCCCCTTTGTAACAAACCGTGCCGGCGTTTGGGAATGGGAGCTCAGCCTGTGGGGCAGAGCTGCCGGCTGGAGAGTTCAGGGGTGGTTGTCACCTCCCTGTCCCAGTACAGGGGGGACCGCGCACCGGGCTCGCCAGCTTCCCCTCTGCCAAAGCCACCCGACACGTGGCAAAATCCCCAAATGGCTCTGTGATCCCAGGCGAGGCAGGCGCGGAGCTACCTCTGTGCCCGTGCCGGGGGGATCCCTGCCAGCAGAGATGAGCGGGAGCCCTGGGAGCAGCTCGGCATGGGGCTGCTGCCAAATGTCTGCCCCTGTCCTGCTGGACCCGGGCTTCCCGGCAGCCCTGCCGCTCCGCCAGGCGCCCGAACACACCTGTGCTTTTGTGGGAGCCTCCCATTTGGCCAGGATCTTCTGTTTTTCTTCTATTTTTATTAGCCCTTGTCCCAGGAACGGCTCTGGCACTGAGGGGTTGCGCTCGTCCCGCTGTGCAGGCTCCTGGATGCTGCTGCGTGCACCCGGGCTGGTGCTCGCAGCCCGCCTGCTCCAGCAGCCCCCGCCCTGGCACCACGGGCAAGAAACTCGGGTGTCTGGGGGGGAGCTGGGGCTCTGCGAGCACCCAGCCCTCCGTTACCTGGGCACGGCGGGCCTCAGGGCTGGCACAGAGCTGCTCCGTGCTGCTGGGGTGGCGGGGGAGGGAGGGTGTGCGATGGGAAGGCTCAGGCCTGAAAACCAGGGCTGCTGCTAATTGCCTGCAGCGTCTCTCCGCTTAATGGAGCTGAGGGCAGGGCTCGTGGCGTTCCCCTGGCTCGTTGTGGCTCTCAGTTAACGCTGGTGCTTGGGCTTGGTGTGCGCTGTTGGGTGCTCTGCGCTGAGCTCCGCTGGAGGCTGGGGAATGGCATCGGTGCCACCAAGTCAGTTGCTGGCGGCTCCCAGAGCCCAGCCGCATCCTCTGCGAGCGGCGTGGGCCTGGCAGCCTGCCCCTGCCTGGTGCTGCACGGGGTGGGCTTCATCTCTCGCCCCGTGCAATTTTAAGGACCCCTGGTTTTCCACTAGGGGTTGGAAACTGAGGGCATGAAGCGCTGGCAGCTTCACTTCCAGCCCGGCTTTGTTTGGTGGACGTGGGCTGGGCAGGAGCTGGGCCTGCGGAGAGCGAGGGCCCGGCTGTGAGGCCGCAGCGTCGCATGGAGCCCCAGAAACTCTTGGAGCAGTGACCAAGCACCGGGTTAGTTAGCAAGGCTTTGCCCTGTAACCAGAAAAGACGCCCGTCTCCCAGACTGCTGCCTTTCACCCAGCGAGACTTTCCCGAGAAGGGAACAGAAGCCTGGGGTGGCCGGAGGCTGGCAGCGCGGGCTTTGCCTTGCTTTATGCCTCCACCTTGTGACAAGCCGGCACGTTGCATTTCAGCCTACGTAGCCTGGTTCTGTCTGGGCGACGGGGAGGGCGATCACCGGGGGGGTGTTTTGGTGGGGTGCTGGGAATGAGCAGACCGTCCCCTTCCATCCCACACGGACAGCGCTCGCTTCTCCTTGGCTCCCTCTGCAGCGGCCCCAGCCCAGACGTGTTGGGGCTGTGCCAGAGGCGGGCTGCCAGCAGCGAGGGCAGCGCTGCCTGACGTGAGAAGGGGACGGGGCCGAACACCGCCTTGTCTGCCTGGAACCACGCTGCAAATGGGGGCAGTTCCCCCCAGATTCTCCCCCCCCCCCCCCCCCGGCCCTGTGATCCGCTCAGTCCCCTGGCGCTGGGACCCTTCCTGTCAGCTCTGCGGAGCCAGCACTGCGGACAGGCAAGCTGCCTCCTTGCACCAACCCAGCAGCTAGCCAAATCCCGAGCCTCGGCACCTCCAGCAGCGATCCTACAAAGCGGAACAAATGCAGCGTGAGTTACTCGGTGTCCAGGTCCGCTGTTAGCACAGCCAAGCTGGAAACAAACCCTCCCATGTTTACACACGTTCAGCAAACGTGGAAGGCCCTCTGCGTCTCGGGGCTCGTCTGACGGCAGGCGGCCTGCGGAGCTGCCCGATGCTGCCGGGTCGCGCTGTGGGCCTGATTTGGGGTCGCCGCTGCCCTGGGAGGGGTGTGGGACCCGGCTGGGCGCTGGGGAGGGCGGGTTGGGGGATCCTGGGCTTGTAGCTGTGGTTTTAGCCGTGTCTTGGCTCCGCTCTGTGCCCTCGAGGCTGCTGTTGGGGAGTGAGATCGCTGAAGAAAACCAGCGCCGAGGTTTGAGCTTCCAGCGCTGGGCTGCAGCCAGGGGCCGGGAGCCCGCGGCCCTCCCCGAAGTGCTCGGTGCGGTGGGGGGGAATTCACGGCCTCGGTTTGCTCGCAGGCTCCTCTCCCCGCTCAGCCTGCGCGGCCTCTTGCTGCCGGTGCGTGGCTCTGCACGGAGAGCAGGGGTCTCCTCTGGAAGAGAGGCCCAAAGCTGGGACTGGGGGTGAATTCTCCATCAGGCTTGGCCAGGGACATCACTGCTGGTGGCACAGGGACCAGGAGCCACCCACGTCACAGCCGAGGCACAGAGCGTGGCATAGCCTCTGCAGGAGCTCACCCGCACCGCGGCACGGCTCTGCCCAAGGGAAGGACTCGGGGACGTTGTGGAAGCTTCTCCTTGGCCCCTGTCATCCAGGCAGACGGGCTGAGGTGCTGCAGGTCCCATCTTGGGACCAGGCTCTGCAGGGGCGGATTTAGGCCTAGGAGTTGGGCCTCTGGTTCCAGCTTGGTGCCCACCAGCCCAGTGCCGGGGCTTCCTCACCTTCCCGGCCGGCTGCAGCCTGCCGGAGGGACATAAACACGCAGCATCCCCTCTTGGTGCCCTGTGTCGGCGGGCCGGGGTGAACTACCCCGGGAAGCGTTCTCTGGCACCGGCATCCCTTCAGCTGTGCCCCAGGTGACTTTATTTCCAGAGTATGTTAACCTAGAACTCGTTGGGCACGGGGATGTCTCCTGACCCCACGAGAGGTGGGCAGCAGTGGATGTGAAACTCATTGGGCCTGGAGGATGAGCGTGGTGGTGTCCGGTGGGGTGAAGGTAGCTGAACAAGTTGCGTGGCCTTCCCCCGGCAGTGGCCTCTCTCACCAGAAGCTCGTGCTCCAAAAATGCCGTTCCAAGGCACCTGTCCCTCACCTCTTCCTCTTGTTTCCCACAGGAGTCCTTTCAGCTGGGGAGCACAACTTTTCCTTCCAGTTCCTGCTGCCAGGTATGATGCAGACGACCAGCTGAAGGCCCTGCCATGCAAGCTGTGGCTCTCCCCGCCTTGGGAGCTGAGCTGAGCCCTGGGCTGGCTGGTAGGGTGGGCTGGCGGCGAGGCCCAGAGGTGCTGGGGGAGTGTAAGGCTGGCCGCACACAGCGGAGGAGCTTAGGCAAGTAAACGCCTCCTGCCTGGTGCAAAACCAGGCCTGCGCTGTCGTTGACAGCTCTGAACATCTCTGCGGGCTCTCAGGTGGGCTCCTGGCCGTCCGTCCTGCCTGCAGCACGCTCTGCTGTGGTGTGGCGGTGCCTCCTGCAAGGAGGTCGCAGCACAGTCACTGGGTGACCCGAGTGTTCAGCCCCAAGCCTTTTTTGGGAATTCTGCGCTGAGATACTTGCAGGACTCTTGAGGTGAAGAGGAAAGTTTTTTCATGTTTGGACATACTTGGCTTGACTCAGTCTCACAGTGCCTTTTCTTTCTCTCTCTCTTGACTCCAGCCTCTGCTCCTACATCATTTGAAGGCCCTTTTGGCAAGGTCCTCCATCAGGTTAAAGCTGTGATAGACACGCCTCGCTTCTCCAAGGACTACAAGTGCAACAAGATCTTCTATGTCCTCTGCCCTCTCAACTTGAATGACATCCCTGATATTGAGGTAAGAACAAGGCTTCAGTGCTTGTCCCTGTCATGTGTGAGAGGTGGGAATAACTGCGTGGTTGGACACCTCTCTGACTGCACGTCCTGCTGTGCGAGAGCACGATGGGGACTCCTGCTTCTGATCTGTCCTGTCTTGCTTTCTGTCCCTGCTCTCTGTGATTTCTGGCTCCTCCACACATTACACAGGATACTTTGGATGGTGTAAGTGAATTTTCAGTGTCCTGAGAGAGGTGTCTGCTAATAGTCCCAGGTACTTGTAGGGACCTGCGTTTAGGGAACTTTTTCCGAAGGGAAGAGACGCTGATAGGACAGCAAAACTGGGGGGATGGAGGAGTGAGACCTGTTGTCTGTGGCGGTGCTGTGTGAGTGGTTCTTTGAGGCCTCTTAGACCAGTATTTCTGCTTGCTTGTTTTGAACCTGAGTGTTTTCCTGGAGGTGCTCTGACTCCCTTGGGTCAACATCTCTGTGTCTCTGTTGTTCTGCAGCAGCCCAACACGATGTCAGTCACCAAGAAGTTCAGCTACAAGCTTGTGAAAAGTGGCAACGTTATCCTGACCGCCACCTCAGATCTGAAAGGGTACGTCGTGGGGCAGGTGATCCAGCTCCGCACAGACATAGAGAACAAATCGGGCCGGGACACCGGGGCTGTGGTAGCCAGCCTGCTCCAGGTAAGCATCCAGAAGGACGATCCCTCAGCTGGGCTGTACTCCACCTCCTTGAGGCCGACGTGAATCTGGTGCAGTTCTCACCACAGTGCACATCTCTTTGCACGTTGCTGAGAGGTGGCAGTGAGGAGTGCAGACCTCTGGTTAACTTTGTTTCTCTCCCTTTTCCTGGGGAAGGAGGTGGTAGAACATGTCGTGCTTATACCAACTCAGCCCGTCGTGTAACGATGGGTTATCCTGCCCTGTAACGTGCACGTTAGGTTTGTACTGCTGCTTATTTGACAAAGCAGTTGGGTGGTTTTGTGTCCTGCCTTGCACTTGTGGGAGACAGAAGAACATCTGCAGTCTTCCTGTTAGCTCTTTTTAATTCTGTCTGCGCAGAAAGTGGCTTACAAATCCAAGCGCTGGATTTACGACCTGAGGACCATCGCGGAGGTGGAAGGCTCAGGAGTGAAGGCCTGGAAACACGCGGAATGGAAGGAGCAGATCCTCGTCCCGGCACTGCCCCAGTCCATTTTGCAGGGCTGTAGCCTCATACACATCGACTACTACATCCAGGTGAGTACCTTGATGCTTGATCACTTGAGCTCAGCAGATGTGTGGAGCAGGGGGCCCTTGCATCAGGTGAGGCTGGCTGTGCCCTGTGCAATGTACAACAGAGGATGCCACTGTTTTTCCTTCTTTTCCAGGTTTCCCTCAAGTCACCAGAGGTTTCAGTCACCCTTCCCATCTATATTGGTAACATCGCGGTGAACAGGGTCCCCCTGAGCCCCTCCCGATCTGTGCAGCACCTACCATCTGCAGTGGTACCCAGTGCCCCCCCGGAGGAGGAGGAGGCTGCCAGCGGCTATCACCCGATGGACAATGTCTTGATCCCCACCAAAAGCCATTCCCAGCAGCAGCCGTTCAGCTACGCCCCAGGACTGAGCTTCCAGGAAGCGGACTCTGAGCAGACGGGCTCCCCAAACCACCCCACGCTCTGCCTCTCGACGGGAGCCACCGTCCCTTACTACGCCGAGGGAAACGTGGTGCCCGTGCCCACTGCCAGCTCTCTCATTTTGCCTCCGGAGTACAGCACGTGGGGCTACCCGTACGGTGAGCATCCTGCTCCTGGGGCCTGAACAGGCTGGCGGTGCCACAGCAAATGTCTGCTATGACGAGAGTCTCTTTGCTAGCTGAAAAGGTTGGAGTATGGGGATGTCAGCCCACCGGGGGCTGGACTCAGAGGGGATCGTGAGATCTCCCTGCCTGCCTTCTCCAGAGGCGTCCCCTCCCGTGGCTGTGACAGCCTGCTGTCCGTTCCCACGTCTACGCTCGTGCTGCCCTAGGCTCATCGTGAGAGGATCTCCCTGTTCTGAAATGAGCTTTCAGCCTCCCACAGATATAAAAACTTCTTGGCTTGTGGCGAGGCTGGCGGGAGCAGAGCCAGGAAAGTGATATAACTGAAATCTTATGTCTGCCTTGGAGTGGGCCTGCATCTGGTCTGGAGACAGAAGCTGTGGGGGCGGGCGCCGAGAGACTGTCCAGGACAGAAAAGCTTGGGGAAATCCCAGCACGCTGCATTCCTCGAGCGGTGCTTGTCTGGGGTGGCAGAGAACAGCACTGTGGCATGGTCCTGGCCGAATAAACCAGTCTGTTAGCGCTGGGCTGACAAGAGGCACTCGGATGTGTCGCTCGTGGGGCAGGCTTTAGGGTGCTGGAGAGATTGCCTGCATGCATGTGTTAGCAGCTTGCTTTGCTAACACTGAGTTACACAGAATGGGGTGCAGGGAGCCTCCCAAACACCCACTATAACCACTCTTGTTCTGTCTTTCCCCCGCAGAGGCGCCTCCGTCCTACGAGCAGAGCTGCAGCAGTGCCAACTCCAGCATCAGCAACGGCAACTAGCCTCCCCTGCTTCGCGTCCCGTTGGCGCGATGGTTCACCTGCCTACTGCAAAGTCTGGTACAGCACAAGGCGTCTTTTTATCTCTGTGGCTGCTTGGCAGGGTAAATGGCACATCCCAGCCTGGGCTTTTTGAGTCACTTTCTTGGGAGGGGAAAAAAAAACAAAGGGCAGCCAGAGCAGCCCGCGCTTGTGTGCGCGTTTGTGTAGGAGAAGTCTGAACCGTCTCCTGCTGCATCAGGTGCTGGAGAATTGGTTTTGCCCCAGGGATGCCCTCTGCAGCAGCCTGTGTTTAAAGTACTGTAGTCAACACTAACTGCTTTACTATCAAAGCACCTGCGATGCCTTATCTGAAATGCTCCTGACTTGGCACGTCTCCGCTGTAGGTTGAAGGCTGGGCTGTGTGAACTTTCTTTTGAGGGCCATGTGCTCTCCGGAAACGCTTCAGACAGCCCTCCCTCCCTGTCCTCGGGGGTCTCAAGCGTAGCTGAAACAGGTTTCATGGAGTAAGCAGGGTTGGAAGGCCAGGGACTCTTGCAGAGCCAGAAGCACAAGCCCTCGCTGTACCGGTGTGGTGGGGTGAGGGACTGGCAGCCTTTGGTCCCCTGGCAGTGGGCTGGACCGCTGCCTGCTTGCGGTGAGTGGAGAACAGGCCCTGGCAGCGGGGAGCCTTTTCAGCAAGGATAATTTTTCAGAAGCCCTGCAGGAGACAGACCGTCCTTGCTTGCTGCGAGGACAACCAGTGCTAGTCAGGTCCCACGTCCCAACTCCTGCTCCTGCAGGATACCCTCTCCATCCCTGCTGCTGCTGCCTTAGGCAGGCCAGAATTACACGACAATCAAGTTACAAAAGTCTGCCTGATGCTACCTCTGTGTCTGCCCGAGGACCCCATCCGTGGAAGCCCAGTCTTCTGGGATCAGCCTCCCTCAAGGCTCAGCCTGCGGCCTCTCTGTCCATGGTGCCCCACCAGTGCGCGTGGCCTGGGGACGGCGCTCTCCGCGAGCTGGTACTGGTTTGCTGCTCGCCTCCTGAGCCACCTCGAGCCACAGCAGGATGCAGAAACGAGTGAGTGGGAACACCGACTGCTACGCTTCATTTGCAGCCTCTGCTGGACCTGGCAGGTCGGGGGAAGAAGCTGGTGTACTGAAAACAACATTTTTTCTTTTGTGCTTTTATTTTTTTCCCTTATTGTCTAGCTTTTTAGTATTGACTGCCCGAGCTGAGGAAACCACAAACCAGACACTCAGCTCAGAGCTGTAGGCACCCAGCCAAGGCTGAAATTGCAGACTGCACCTTTGGCACCTCTGAGAATTGGTCCCCACGCTTCCTCGTGCTGGGCAGGCAATATGTAACAAACCTGTTGTGAGCGCCACAGCCTCTGCCTCCTCACAGCCCTGGCAGGCAGCTGGGGACAAGCCCCGCTTTGTACTCTTCCTTTGCAAATGCTTTTTATTTTGTTTTATTTTATTTTAAAAGTGTTGAACTGCTTTAAGGATGGTGCAGAGAAGGTGCTGTTCTGAGCAGTGCTGGCACAACATGCACCAATGTTGAAAGAATGATTGTCATTGTCCCTAAATATATATATATATGAGATAAAGTTTTGTTTTTAATGATTGAATTCATAAATACAAATTTTAATGCTGTATTTAATAAATTATTCGAAGAGAACTGCTGTGCTCTTTCATCCATTTCTGACGCTTACCCATATGCCTGTTCATGCCAAATCCAGGAATGCACCTTGCTGATTTCTTACAAAACGAAGCAAGCTTTTTGCTCTCACCGGGAAGATGGTGACTTCTGCCAAGGCAGCTCTGGGAAAACAGCCTGAGTGCCGTGCTGTGCTCCCAGCTCCAGCGGGCGGAGGGGGGTTTGGCTCCGTGTGGGCTCAGCTCTGGAGAGAGCCCTTACTGCCCCGCAGCAGCGTGCGGTTCCCCGCCACCGTGCCCTGAAGCCGTGGCTGGCCCCCCAGGTCTTACTCAGCGCTCTGCATAGTTCAGGTCAAAAAGGAGGAGGTGGAGTGCTGGGGAGGAAGGGGAGAGGGGACTCCTCCTTCAGGAGGATGGAGGTGGAACAGCCAAGGTCAGGCTGCTAGGGCTGGACACCGCCAGCCTGTGCCCTCTCCTGAACAGTCATTAGGAAGAAACTTACTCAAAATGGAAAGGAAGGCTCCCCCACACCCATGGAGTTTGGTGATACCATGTCTGAAGCATGTAGGTGTTGTCTGGATGTTGTCCCTGCCAGCAGCCTGAGGCATGACCTGTCTCATACACAAGGCTCCCTGTTCGGCCTCTGCCCAACCTGGGCTTCTGCCCAGCTTTCATTGTTTAGGACTCTCCCCTTTGCCTGGTGTCTGTGCCTGGCATGAGAAATGTTCTTGAAGGGCAGGGCCTCGAGCTTGGCTGCCAAGCTTGCTCACCTGACTTACATTTGCTAGCAGCTGGCTGGTCCTTCAGCACCTCGTGCTTTCCGTGGTGGCCCCTTTGCAAAGCAAGGAGCAGGCGGCACGCTGCTCTGGGGAGGGGTGCCTGCGGGTTTGGAGGGCACAGGATGGAGTTGGGCAAGGCCCTGGGGGCTGCTGCTGCTTTTGGGTGCTAGGGCTGGGCACGCGCAGCTCCTGCAGGGAGAAGCCTCCCTGAGCCCTGTGAGCCGGCTCTGGCCAGGCTGCAGGAGGGTGGCACCCTAGGGTGGCACCCTAACTTTGTGAGAGCCGTGCTCTTGTGCAAATGCACAGAAATTACTGGCAAAGCGCTGTGGTTTCCAACATTCCCATCCCAGCCCTGCGGCAGGGGTTGAAGCTTGATGCAAAGAGCCTTGTTCGTGTTTCACGGACAGTGGTCCGGGACTGCAGGAGGAAAAGTCCTCCTCTTCCTAAAGCTACCTGCGGTTGTGACCGAGCGCTGTGGCAGCAGGGTCCTCAGGGTCTGTGAGTACTTTGAGCAGTACTTTTTGGGGCAGAAAAGCAATCGCTGGGTGTATGTGCCCCTCTGGAAGGGGCGACAGCTCCGTCCCTCCTGTCCTCTGCCTCGCTGCTGCCCCTTCTCTGCAGCCTCTCTGGTTTCAACCTCTTCAAGTCGCAGGGAGCTCCTGGAGGCCCCTCATTCCTGACTCCTCTTTCTTTCTGAAGAGGAGTTGGGAATTTCTTTTTTCTACAAGAAAGACCAGAAAAGCCTGGCTTCCGAACCCAGCTCTGGGTAGAAAACGTTAGTACATAGGAATTCATTTAAATTCCTGGCTCAATTTTTTTAAGCAATTGTTTGTTCGTTTTGTTTGAAATGGGGAGGGGAAGTGGTGGGGTGTGAGCAAAGCTTGTGAGATAATTGTTTCCAAACTCAGCATTCAATGGAAAATACCAAAAATATCTTCACTCCTTTCTAATGCCGCCGTTTTTCGTCCTGCATGTCTTTGTCCTCGTCCCGCTCTCCACATGTGCAGCCTCCATAGTTTTGGCTTTCTCAGTGCTGTTTGTGTCCCACCCGGCTCCGCTTTGGCACCTGCTGCTTCCCCGCCTGTGCGCGATGGGGCCGGGGGGAGGCCGCTGCCTCTGCCCCGCTCTCATCCGTCTTCATCAAGCTGTCCGCTGGCTCCGGGCGCGCTTCCCCCACCACGCTGCTGCCCTGCTGCCTCCCTTTGTCTGCAGCCTCTCGGCCGGCTCCTGCCCTGCCGGGGCCGTGTTTCAGGGGACGCACCGGGGCGCTGAGCTGAGCTAACGGGGCGCGCGGCGGCGGGAGGGCCACAAGGGCTTTGCCTCGACACCTTCTCCGGTTCTTTTCGGTGGACGTTGGGTTCTTTTTCAGCTTTCCACTGAACTTTCGGTAGTTTTGTACAAGTACTTTCTGCTAGTGCCTGGGGAAGGAAGTTTTCTAAGACACAAGATGAAGGGTGCTCTGGGGGCTGTTTGGTTTTTGTTTCTGTATTTTAATTTATTTCCAACTGTCTGCAACAGGACCACGTCCCATCCCTCCTCCCCGGGAGGGACTGCTGGGGTCGAACGCCCAACACGTGCGCCCTTCCTCGTCCCGCCGCGCGTGGCTGTAATTCCTGTCGGGGTTCTCCTCACAGACCTCGGGCTTTTATACGGCAACGTTTCTGACGGCTCTGTACAACCGAATGCTTCTGCGTGATTTATTACACGGTTTTAAATACAAACGAAGAGTTTTACATGTTTACCAGGGTGTCGGGGGAGTGTTTGTGTCCGGGGGTTTTTAACCACCAAATGTAAAGGGCAGAAAACGTAAATAAAGTTCTCCTTTTGTAAGGCCACGTCTGCCGTTGCTCGGGGGGAGGGGGGAACTTGGGCCGGGCCTTTCGGGGGCCCCCGCTTGCACCTCAGGGGCTCGGGGCCCCCTCCCCAGCCCCGGGCAAGGCCCGGCCGGGGGGAGCCGCTCCCCCCCCTGGCCCCAGGAGGCCCGGCCGGGCTCCGAGCGGGGCCCAGCGGCCTGAGGGGGCTCGGCCTCCCCGGGACGGTGCCGGCTCCCCCCCGGGGCCGGGCTCCCCCCGCCGCGCCCCTCGTTGTAAGCGCGGCGCGGCCGGGCGGGGGCAGCAGCGGCCGGCACCGGGCAGCGCTCGGAGGCCGGGCTGGGCCCCGGGGCTGGGCCCCGGCCCCTCCGCCCGCAGGGCCCCGGCGTGCCTCAGGCAGCGGCTGCGAGCGCCCTGGCGTGGGGGGGGCCGGCCTGAGGGGACGTGGCCGTGAGGGGAGGGTGGCCACGAGGGGACACGGCCACCCCCGCCGTGGGTGCTCAGGGCCGAAAGGCCGCGGGCATGGGACGAGGTGCCCGAGGGGCCGCTCCCCGGGGGCGACGCCGTGGCATAACGCTGCTGTCTGGCCCCGGGCAGCCCCGGTGGCACTGCTGGGCAGCCAGGCTGGGAAATGCCGGTTATCCGCTAAACGAGGCAGCGGCGGTGCCCTGCGCCCAGCTGGGCGCGGTGCCGCGGGTGACGCTCAGAGCTCCCCTGTGCTCCCCAGGGCCGAGGCGGTGGCACCGAGGGGACCCGGCACAGCGCAGCCCTGCCTCCGGGTTTGTCGCTGTGTCCCCGAGTCCCCCCCTCTGCTGAGCGCTCTGTTTCCACGCGGATCGTTATCTTAACGAGGGCAAGGGCGAGAAGTGTCCCCGCTTGCCCTGGTGGGGACCAGGATGTGTCGGGGACCCGCTGGCAGTGCTGGAGCCCCTGCTTTGGACATGGCGCCTGTGGGGCGGCCGCGTCGCTCCCCTCCTGTCTGCGCCCACCAGACAGTGCCAGCACCTGGTGGTTGAGGCCACCATCCCTGTCCCTGTTCCTGTCCCTGTCCTGTTCTATCTCCATCCCATCCCCACCTCACCCTTGTTCCTGTCCCCATCCCACCCTCGTTCCCGTCCTTGTCCCCATCCTGTCCCCATCCCACCCTGTCCCCATCCTACCCCCATTCCTGTGTCCCCATCCTACCCTGTCCCCATCCCACCCCCGTTGCTGCCCCGTCTCCATCCCATCCATTCCCGTCCCTGTCCCCATCCTGTCCCCATCCCACCCCTGTTCCTGTTCCTGTCACCATACTGTCCCCGTCCCACCCCGTCCCCATCCCACCCCCATTCCTGTCCATGTCCCCATCCTGTCCCCATCCCATCCTGTCCCCATTTCACCCCAATTGCTCCCCCTCCGTCCTGTCCCCACCTGTCCCCACCCCACCCCCACCCCTGTTGCTGTCCCTGTCTCCATCCCACCCGTTCCTGTCCCTGTCCCCATCCTATCCCTCTCCCACCTTGTCCCCATCCCGTCCTCGTTCCTGTCCCCATTACCGCCCCCCTTCCCCGTCCCACCCCATTCCTGTCCCTGTCCCCACCCCGCCGCTCTCCCCGTCCCCATCCCGCCCCGAGCCGTACGGCCCCCTCCCCATGGGCGCCGCCATGTCTCCGTACGGCACCAGCGCCGCGCTGGGGGCCGCCATGCCGCGGCGCGCACGCGCCCTGCCGGGCGGAGCGTCTCCATTGAGAAGAACGAGGGGAGAGGGGCGGAGCCGGGGCGCGAGGAGCCGCCGCGGGGGCGGGGCTACGCTCCGGGGCTCCGGCCATGGCCACAGCGGATGCCGAGGTGAGTGCGGGCGGCGGCGTCCATCTGCCCGGGCGGGGGGGGGGAGGGGGGGGGGGGTTGGGGGAAGGCGGCCGGGGGGGGGGGAGGGGGGGCGCAGTGGTACGGCCCGGCGCCGGCCGCCTCGTGCCGCGGGCCGGGAGGGGGCCGTGCCCCCGCCGCGCCGTGGTTCGGTCCGGCCCCTCCGGGGGGAAGAATGTGGGCGCCGCTGCCATTGTGTGCGGGGGGGGGGGGGCGGCGGCCCGGGACTCTGTATAAGTAACACCCCTCCGCGGCCGGGCGGTGGTATGGGCCATGCAGGGTCCGGGGTTCCCCCCCCGACGGCGGCGGGGAGCGGCGCCGGCGCCATGCGCGGTCCGGGGCCGCCCCCCCCCCCCCTCACCCCCCCCCTCCTCCTCCGCCGGCCGGGCTCGGGGCGGCGCTGGCGCGGCGCCATCCAGGGTCCGGGGCCCGGCGGGGCCCGGCGGCGGGCGGGCCGCTGCTGGGCGCCATGCAGGGGCCGGGGCGGCGGGGCGGGGGCAGCCGCTGCCATGCAGGGTCCCGGGCCCGGCCTCGGCCGCGGCCCCCGGGCCCGAACGGCCTCGGGGATGCTCCGAGCCCCCCGCGTAACCCGGCGGTCACCGGCCCCGAGCCCCGCGCTTCGGCAGGGGGCGCGGGACCCGCGCGGGGCTGCCGGGCCCGGTGCCGGGCCGCGGGGCTGCGCGGTGCCGAGCGGTGCCGTGCGGAGCTGCGCGGTGCTGCCCGCCGGGCCTCGGCTCGCACAAAGCCCTGGGGCTGCCACACGAGGGCACGGCCACGTGTCGGGGGCACGGCCACACGCTGCTGGCACGGCCGCACACCGGCCCCGCACGGGCCGCAGCGGGCACCCCCCGGCCGCTCGGCTGCTCCTCGCCCGGCCCTGTCCCAACCAAGAACGGCCTCGGGTTGCGCCGGGGGAGGCCCAGGCTGGAAATGAGGAGACGTTTCTGCTCGGAAAGAGCGGCCAGGCGCTGGGACGGGTTGCCCAGGAGGTGGTGGGGTCACCGTCCCTGGGGGTGTTCAGGGAAAGGTTGGACGTGGTGCCTGGGGACAGGGCTCGGTGGGGACAGTGGTGGTAGGGGGTGGTTGGACCAGAAAGCCGCCAAGGTCTCTTCCAGCCCTAACGACCGCAGGACTCGGACACCGCGCTCCAAGGGCCGTGCTGCGGCTGGGGGCCCTGCCTGGACGCGGCCGTGCCGGCGGCAGCCGTTCTCTGGGAAGCGCCACAGGGCCGGTGTGCGTTTATTAAAGGAGTGAGGCTCCCCTTGTCCGAGTTTTGTCCGAGCCTTTTTTCCTTCTGCTCTCGGTTCCGTCACAACCGCGTCGCAGGGCCTGGTCCCGCTGCCTCGCTTTGGGCTCTGGCGATGGCCAGGCGCGGGTGCTGTGGTGCGGTAGAAGAACGAGCCCGCGGGTGGTCCCGTTGCTCCGTGGCCTGGTGTCACCTTCAGCTCCCTCAGCGGGCTGCGTGCAGGACGATGCACGGCCACAGCCGGGGCAGGACTGGGCCCGTAGCTCCGCGGCTCCTAATGCCCAGGTTTGTCTTAGAAACGCAGACACCCACCTTTTGTCAGGGGGCTTCTCCCAGGAGACCCGGCTGGGTCTGCTGCGTGGGGAGCGTTAGGAAGTGTTGGTCTTAGGGCCAGGCTTAATACCCACAGATGTTGCCGTGGCTTATGGGGAGGGAACGGTGACTCCTTTGGAGTTTAATTCCTCCCCTCCCCCTTACGCTGAGTTAAATCTGGGGCCAGATCTGGCTTTGCTTATACCCCTCTGAGGCCGGAGGGGAGGAAGTTGGTCGCTGTAAATCCAGCTGGGATTTAGAGCCTGCACTAGGTGCTCTGTGCAGGGGAAAGCAAGGACTGGCGTCCCACGGCTGCAGCGTGAGACGGAGCAGTAGCGAGGGGCTGTTTGACTCAGGGGCGAGGGGTGCAGAGGCGCGGTCCTGGGGGAAGATGTGAGCCTGGAGCTGGGGGCACTGGGGGGCTGGAAGGGCCCCGCTGTGTGCCTGCGGCGAGCCCCCGCGCCAGCCTGTGCGGGCAGAGCTCCGGCAGCCCGTGGGCTGAAGATAAAACCTTGCGGGACAGACCAGCTCCTGGCCAAGCCGCGGGGCTGGGGCGTGAGGGAGAAGCTCTGCGGGCACCGAGGCTTCACCTGCTCTCAGAGGAGAGCTGCAGCGGCGGTGTCTTGTGGCCGCCCCGCGGCTGAGCTGCCAGGTGGGTGGCTGAGCTGCAGTCACTGACCGCACCGCTGCGGAGACTGGTTCTGCTGCTGACTTCCTTTGGCAGGTCTCTCGTATCCCGTCTGGTTTGGTGCTTTTACATGTTTTAGACCTACGGTGAATGCAGGACTAAAATTAAAGTTTGAGGGATTGAGTTTACCTCGCTCAGCAAGTTTTATGGTAGCACAAGTTCATTGAGTTTGACGCTGCTACTCCAGTTCGTGTCAGTTCTAGTGTAAAGAGAATCATCTGACTGTGTGTTTCCCGAAACGATCATTCGGTGTGAGCTTGAAAACACAGACTTCAAGCCACGATGTTTTTCCTCAGGCTCGTGCTAACCTCAGGAAGGCTGGTGCCTGCATGCTGAGCAGGAAGCAAGGTGCGCGTGTGGCTTTGAATGAAGTGGTTCTCCTCAGAAGTTACACTGCATTTTTCATCATTTTTTTTTCCTATCTGTTCAGATCTGTAACATCTTTTTTTTTCTGGAGATGCAGCTTTGATCTTTAAAGCGAAGAGACGGCGTGCAAGCCACATAGAGGACAGATTTCCCCAGTGTTCAGCACCCTGAGCTGAGAGCAGAGCTTCGGTGAGTTCAGCACCTGGCTGCTCCCCATGTTTTGAAGGCGAGGGCTCGCCAGCCCGAGCGGTTTTGAAAATCAGGCTCGCGATGCTGCGGCTTCGCCCCGGCTTTGATCCTTGCTCTCATCCCCTTAGCCAGCTGGTGCTGGGAGCACGCTGTAGGCAGTCCTCCGCCTGTGCAATGAACTCCCTACTGGATTAAGGGGCAACATTCACTCATGTCAAAGAGCTTCCTATTCATGGGTCCCTGGCTGGAAGGAGGTTGCTGTAATAGGCCACCGAGTGCAGGAGTGATAATAGGAAAAGCCAGGACCTAATGAGCAGTGCCTTTGAGCAGCCAGCACGCAGGCGATTTCTTCGGTTTCCCGCTTTCTGTTTTGCAGGTGACGCGAAATCCAGGGCCTCTTTCAGGCCTGCCCTGCCCTTCCTCCTCTCTCATTTACTCCTGCCAGCTGGTGTCACAGGCGAGGAGAGGGCTCTGCTTTGCTTTCCCAGGGCCGCTGCCTTCAGCACGGAGTCTGTGTCCGTGAGCCGCCTCAGGAAAACTCGGTGCCCTTTAAACCCTGTCCTCTTCTCCTTCGTGAGCTGCCTGGGAGCCTCCATGCCTTGTGGCTGCTGGACGGAAGTTCTCTGCGGCCTCATTAGGGCGGTGGGGATGATGATACTATGTTGATGTGAGACCCCCCCACAGGATAAATGTGTGTGTTTCAGTTGGGTCAGCTTTAACACGGCGTGAAACATTTTAGCAGCGATTTGTGTGCGGAGAGGAGTTCCTTCCCTGCTTCAGACACTAAGCGCCTGGTAAGGGCAGGAAAGTTTGTAACTGCTTTAGAGGCTTTTACCTTAGGGTTACTTTGCTAATATGTTAAAATTGCACCCTGCCTTGGCCCCTGACAAAGTTTTACCACCCCAAATAGCTGCTAACATCGCCTGCCCTAGCGGGAGTTCTCCCAGCGGTGCTTGGGCTGTGCTGAGCTAGCTGACAGCTGACGGAGGCTGTTTGGGAAACCGTCCTTTCCTTCCATGGGCACAAACTTTAAATAACAGGTCGGGCAAATGCGGCTCCTGAAGTTTTAAGAAAACAACTGAAGGGCTCGTTTGAGGCTAAGCCGATGTGGCTGAGCCAACGTGACTGAAGGAAGCGTCTGAAGAACAGTTTGTCAAGTCAAGGCAGAATCAAAGGCCTGGTTTGTACTTTGAAAGAGCCCTTCCAGTGTAATTATGCTGGCTGGACAGGATGATGTTTCTTTTTCTTTGCTGAAGTAGTAACACTAATAAAAGTCTTTGCTGTGGATGTAGCTCTATTAGTGTAGAGGTGATTTTAGACCAGGGTAGCTCTTTTTGCTTTCTAAAGCAGAGGCTTGGTATACGTTTGAGAAGTTTTGCAGGCTTAGTTGTCTGCCTGCAACTGCGAAGAAGTTGCTCTCCCCTCTGCCGTAGCTGTGTCAGCAGAAGGCCTCGCAGAGACGCAGTTAGCAGCAGAAGAACAAGAAGGAAAGCAGCTCTTCCATGGCGGGGCCGCTCCGAGCCGCGCAGGCAGGTAGCGGGGTGGGCGCTCACCCCGCGACCGGCACCAGCACCCCGTAGCAGTGAGTGCAGCGCCCGCACCCTGGGGTTTTGCACTTCCACGTGTGCCTGAGAGCAGCCGATATCAGAACGACGAGGGGCTGAGGCTGTTGCACTGTCCCTGCTCTGAAACCCTTGTCTGGGGCCTCGCTCTGCGTGACTTGTCCTGGCGTTTTGTGATCTGGAGCTGGGGCAATGCCACCTCACGGCCTCTGCTCCAGTAGCGGGGCTGTGGGGGGGTTGGAGGCAGCCTGCGGTCCTCTTGCCTTTCCCTCGCAAAGTGCTGAAGCAGCACACTGCGGCTGTGTGTTTTGGGCCTCTGGGGCCCCGAAAAGGAGGAGGTGGCAGGGGGTTGTTCCCACAGAGGCAGAGGTTTTACAGGAGGGTGAGCAAGAGGCGCTGCCACCTCTGCTCCACCACCCGCATTGAGAGAAGGGCTTGCAGGGACAGTTCCTGCTCCTTTCGGTGAGGCCGGATCCCCTGGGGAGGGGGGTTACGTTTCCCCAGGCTCTGCAGGCCTGGCTCCTGTTCTGGGGGCATGCTTTGTGCAGGACTGCGAGGGGTTCGGGGGACCCTTTGAGTGCCCCAAGCCGTGCTTTGCTGGAGATTCCCCCTCCGTGTCTGTCTGAAGGCTCACCGAGCTGTCTGTGCCCTGGGGTCGGGCTAGGGAGAAGACGTGGGAGCTGTCCCCGCTCCTCCCGTGGGCAGGCACCTGGTGCCGTGACGGATGGGGACTGGCTCAAGTGGCAAAGTAAATCCGACAGGGAGGGGAAGAGTTTGCCGGCTTAGCTTGGCTGCCAAGCTCTGTGAAATGCATATAAACCCAGAATAAACTGCTTATAAAAGCTCTTGACGCTAGTATCACTGTGTCTAAAATAGAAAGGCTTTCCTGCTTTTAATTAAAAATTTCTAGCATAGGCAAAGTACCAAGGACGTGCCATGTATCCGCTTTTCGAGCAGGAAGCGCTCTTCCAAGAGGATTCCTGTTTCCCACCTGATCCTCGCCACTGTCCGGCCGTCTGCCACCGGGCAGTATTGCCCGAGTTTGCGTTTCAGCTGGTTTGGCTCCACGCAGCAGTCGCTGTTCAAAAATGCAGGCCGGCATGTCGAGCAGCCAGCTGCCGAGCAAGGTGAGCCGACACGGTGCAGGGCTGAGCTGCCCGGCTGCGGAAGGGACTGGCCTGGGGCTGGAGGCGCGCTATTAAATATTAAATCCATCCTTTTCAGTGTCATATCCCCTTCTCGAGGGAGAGCTCTCAGAGGCAGCGGTGAGCAGTGTCAGCTCAGGACAGGGAGGCAGTGAGTGGGATGGACTGGTAGAGCAGAAAATTCAGGTCCACTTCTGTTTGCATATGGCTCATCATCCTGCTGAGCGCAGGGAAAGGGAGGAAATCTGCAGGTGGCACAGCTGGGGAGGAAGTAAATAGAGAGCGAGATAACCAGGCCGACATGGCTAAACTCAAAATAAGGCCAGGTAAGTGACGTATCCCATTTGTTACAGGGAAATGCAAAATTATGCAAACAGGGATGAAAATATCCAGAGAGATTAGAGCTTCTTGGGTCAGAAGGGCCAGTGCGTGAGCCAGGAGATGGTTACGAGCTGCTGTCACTAAGAATTCAAAACCAGCCGCAGGGAGCTGGAGAGCTGAGCAAATTGAGGTAAGTGGAAATAACAGTGAAGCCCAAAGACTACAGCAATCCCTTACCTGTGATGTGGGACGAAGTATTTGAGCCAAGTCCAGCAAGCTCATGATTCTGCAGGAAAACGTGCCCGCTCGTGCTCGTCTTCTTAAAACGAGGAGGGACGTGGAGCTTATTTCTTCTGAGGGCAGCCAGGGTGACTGTGACGGCTTTTGCCACCCACAGAGCCTGAGGAAAGAGCCCGAGCATCGCCATGAAGAGAGCTTTGCAGCCCGGGGGGCTGAAGTGGAATATTCTGTACTTTAGCCTTGCTTCGGTTAAGAGAAAAAGTCCGTGTGTCGTTCAGAGTGCTACTTCGGCTTTCTAATTCATCTCAGAACTTGAGCGTCGATGGGAACAGATGTGTTTCAGCATGTTGGCTGGCCAAAGGGAGCCCTGGTCTCACTAGGACTGTTGACCAGGATCTGCTGATGCCTTGAACGCAGCCCTGAGTGTTGTGAAACACTGCGTTTTTTTGTTTGTTTTTTCTCTCTTTTCTTTCTTTTTAAGCGTGAGCTCCTGGGTTCTCGAGAATCTCAGCTGCCTTCCTCCTCTGCAGTTGTTTCTAGTCTTTGCAGTTTCAGAGGAAGCTTTAATAGGTAATTTCTCCCAAGGGCTCAAAGCCAGAAGGCAAATTACCCAGATGTTTTAACCAATTTCAGCAGAAATTGGGGATGTTTCATACTGCTGACCGAAGGCATTCGGAAGCTATAGTCAGGTCCTCTCAAAAATCATAATATTGTTTCAAGAAGTGGGAAATTCAACGTGCACGTGGTAGAGGACTTGGAAAGGACGAAAGGGTTTCCGAAATCATGCAGTTCGTCCAGCTGCTGAGTTGGGAAGGTGCACGGGGAGGTGGTTGTTGGAAGGTGGCGTTCGGTGGTGCCTCGTGCACGCAGCTGCCCAAACACCTCTGGCTTCAGAGCTGTGCCGTGCCGCAGAACTGAGGGAAGGTTTCTTATGTCCAAGGTGCATTTCTTATGTCAAAGGGGGTAGGCAGCAAGTTTACACCCCATCAACTAGGGTTTTGTCGATGTAAAACAGCCCATACCGGCGTTCAGGAGAGCACGGGCTGCTAGCTGGTTTATAGGATTCCATCTCATATCCTACTGGCCTGTGAGTTTGAACATAAAACTCCAGATTACAAGCACATAAAGCACGAGTCTAAGTGTTTTGTTAATTGAGGAGCACGATTAATATTTGATAAATTAAATCAACATCCAGGAGGCTTTGCAAAAGTCACCAGACAGCTGCTGAAGTGGTAACCAAACATTAGGTGGTTTTTATTGCAAACTTGCATGTAATAGCTTTTGTCAGCTTGTCTGTGTTCTGCGCGTTAAGGATCTGTGAATCCCATATGCTTGAAAGCCTCGTGGTCTGTAGGATGTGCATTTTTTAGTACTCTTAGGATGCATCATTTTAAACTGGTGCTTTACTACCTCTTTAATACGCGGAGGTGATTGTTTATAAGCAGATGTCCTACAGGATCTGCAGACAATCGTCTCTGCCAAACTTTGAGGATAGATGAAGAATGCTCCTTTAAGGATGGCCTTCGGATGAGACGTAATATTTACTCTTGCTGTGGTGCCAGATCCTGTAGCTTCCAGCGCGTGTGGAGAGGCGAGGTGAGGAGCCCTGCTGTCTTTTAATCAACTTCCCCCTTTGCCAGGGAGACGCCACCAGTGAGCAAACAAACTGCTACCGAGCACGTTGGCTGGAGATGTGTCTGCTTTGACTTGTAAGAATTTACAGTGGAGAGAGGTTAGCACAGCCTCCGGCTTGCGTCGTTTCGAAAGATCAGCGAGGGTGGATCGTATTCTGCCTTGGTTATTTCCACTGTGTTTTCCAGTTACTGCAAGCTGTATTTCCCCTGCTTTTTGGGATTTAGGTTGTCTGCCACACACTCTGCGCCTGACTCCCAGGTTTTTGGAATTACTTTGTGCTTTTATAGTCCTCATCCCTACTGGAAGCACCCCTCGTACGGGTGATGTGGTTACGCAGTTGGGTTTCTAACGGTTTAGCGCCTCTTCTCACGAAGCTGTATGTTGATAGCACGTTGCTTTTAATTGCTTATGGCTTTTCTTAAAAGCTGCTTGCTTTGATATCATCTCCAATCCATGCCTGCGGATTCACCTCAGAGAGGCTCTTCGGAGACATATTTTATCTCCTCCCGCTCCCATGTGCCAGCAGACTCGGATGTCACCGACTGCTGCAGATGCCCTGCTGCTGCTGCATGCCGATCCAAGGTGTGTGTTACATTGCTGCTGCCGTTTGCCCAGGACCCTGCCGTGTGGCGCGGATCCTGCTCGCCCCGGCCAGCCTTGCAGCGACCCTAAGGACAGCACCCAGCGTGGCAGGGCCATGGAGGACAAGGGCACGGGGTGGTCGGGAGCGGGCGGCCACGTCGGGTCCGAGGCTTGGCCAGTTTTAGCAGCCCACCTGCCTTTCCTCGCTGGACCTTTGTTTCCAACCTTCTTCACAATGAAAGGCAGAGACAGTGGCTTTTCCAGCGGCTGAAGGAAACCTCCCTGTGCTGCACAGCCCTTGATGAGGATGCGCTGTGGCCTCGTACTGGCGTGGATGCGCTCCGGTGGCACGGCTGTGCGGGCAGCTGCGTGCCCTGGGCTCCTGCTCACAGCCTCTGCCAGCTCAGCCTCCTGCCCTGGGAGGCAGCCCCGGCAGGAGCAGCTGGGAGAGGGGATTTCCAGCATCTTGCCTCAAAACATGCCCAGCCTGGCCACTGCTGGACTGGGCACGGCGAGGGCGGGCAGGCCCCTGGGAGAAGGCTTGGGTATTCTCAGTGAGAATATTCCTGGGGCAGGGAGGCTCCGTGCCGCTCCCCCCGGCGTGCTCGCGGTCCGCTTGTGTCGGCAGCTTGAAGCCCGTGCAGACTCTGGCAGCAGGACCACGTGTTTTTTGCAGACGTGGCCAAAGAGCCAACTGCAGGAGGCCCCTCCGCCTATGGGTATTTACACATCGGATGCCCGGAGATAGTCAAAATTCTTTTTTAAATGACAAAAACTCCCCGAGTGGAAGTCGGCGTGGGGCTGCCAAGAGCCGCTCCTGATGCAACAGTGTCTGCTTTTAAAGAGAAATGTAAATTGTGACAGGCAGCCCCTGGCTGCTGCGCGGTCCCGGATGAGTCAGATTCTTCCTTGCGCTGGGACGGGAGCGCCGATGCAGTTGCTGATTGCTGCCAAAGCAAGGAGTCCGCACAAGGAGATTAGGCAGCAGTCCTTTTCCCTGCTGGGTGCTCATTAACGTTTTCTTGCTGATGTATTATTAATTAAGCTAATTTTTATTGCTCTGTAAGTATAGATGGTGCTTTGCAAGCACAGGACAGAAGCAGCTTGTTTCCCAGAGTTTCTGGAGTGCGTGGTGTGCAATGTGCAAAACGGGAGCATTGGAAAAACTGACGGTGCTGTTGAATACTGAAGTAAGGTAAATCTCTGGGTTTTGTTTTCTTTTTTCCCTCTTGGTTAGCAGATGCCCGGCTTCGTTGCTGCCTGGGGCTGGGGAATGGGGAGCCGTACAAACAGAGAGCTGAGGACCTGTAAATGCCCCGTATGCAGCATTAGTGCAGGCAGATAATAGGAATTACGTGCCAGAAGAGTTTGCAACATCGACCCTCCGTAAGACTACACAGACCAAAATAGAGTATTACATTAAAAGGGTCTTGGGAGCCGATCCAGAACCACAGAAACGGGAGGGGGGAGGCTTGCCGTCAGCCTCGGGAGAGCACATTGCTCCCACGTACCCAGGCACTGGGCCGTCAGCACTTCAGGCAAAGGGGGTCACAGAACTGTCCAAGCGAGGCTGGCTGGCGGGCTCTGCTGCTGAGCTTTGGGACGTGTCCCTGCTGCAGCGCCACTGCGCCCCGAACGACTCGGGAGCCTTGTTAAGCGCCAGCGAGTCCAAACGGTGCTAATTGGCCTGGCACCACCTTTGTGGTGCTTCCTCTACCACAACCACGGTCTGTCCTTGCCGTCTGCAGCCCCGCAGGACTTTGGGGTGCAGGGGTGCGCTGGTGCCTTGGGATCGGCGAATCCCCACCAGTTTGGGGCCGTGTGCTCGGAAGCCACTGGGGCCCGCGGAGCTCTGGTGGGTGTCTGCGTGTGCTGCTTTCTCACTGGGTCCGTGGGGTGGCCTCCTAGCCCGACGCCTCCCTTGATCCTCTCGTGCTGGGGGTGACCCCCGGGGGGAGCAGAGGCCCCGACCGAACGCGGTGCTCAGCTCCCCAGCCCCTGCTGCTCGCCCTGGGACAGCTGGGGCACCTCGCGGGGCGTGCGGCTCCCGGTGATGCTGTTCTCAGCTGTGAGATGGAGGCAATGGTGCACAGCTATGTGGGTGACTTGGTGTTAGAAGCCTTTGGTTGGGAGTGGTGTAGAAATGGTGAGTGTAAATTTTGAGCTGTACGTGTAATCTTCACTGGGTAAGAGATGGCAAGTAACACAGGTCAAAATTTTCCCTATTTTACAAGCTCTGGTTCTGGGTTCTGGTTCCTGGCTTCCTTCCTCGAGGTCATGGCTGACCCTGAGTAAGAGAAATGGAAAACTTAAAAAACACTCTGTAACACATGAAGCATTTGTGAATAAAGCAAGTACAACTCCAGCACCTCTCCTTTGGATTTCAGGTAACAACACTGGGCTGGAAAAATGTGATCCATAAAAATCTGGAAAATGCGACCCATAATTTTCTCATGTCCTCTTAATACATTCCTAAATTAGGAATAGGCCCTGCCTATTCCAGCCTAGTATTTCTTGCAGAGATACTGAGGAGTAGTTGGCTTGGGTTGCAGATAGCTTTGACGGTGACAAGAACTTATTTGTGATAAGAACTTGTAGCGGTGTCTTAAACCCAAACAAATCTGTGCAGTTGTGGCATCTGCTACAGAGCCATTCTCTGGCCATGCTAGGAAACGAAAAGAAAGTGGCACTTTGGTGAACTTTCCTGTATGTTTGTTCACATCTGTTTTTTTTTTTGTTTGTTTTTTTTAACGTGGTTTTCAAGGAGCACAGCAGTGGCAGCTGGAGATCCAGGCCTAGGCGTGCAGTGGAGGTGAGTGGGGAGAGGACAGAGGGGACACACGGGTGCGCAGTCCCCGTTTTTGTCCCCGCCGCGGCTGGCACGGCCCCGGAGCGCCTGTCCCTGCAGGTTCCTCCCTGCCGCCGGCTGGCACGGCTGCGTCTGACCTTGCAAAAGCACAAGGAAAAGCTCCGCTCTCTTGGTTTTTTTCAGCTGCTTTATTTTTATTTATTTATTTATTTAGAATGAGGAAAAGCCCTTGATATTTTGGCATGAATTCACAATACTTCCTTTTATTCTGTGCGTGACAAAACCATGTGGTTGCAGTCTCTTGCTCAGCCTGGGCAGGATCCACTCCTTAGTGGACTGCCATCAGAAGTTCAAGGCTATCGTAAATCCCACTTAAAACACCTGCAGTGGGTTCGCTTTTCTTTGGCACTGGGCACAGCAGTGGGAAGGAGTGTGTTCTACCGAGTACTGCAAGTTAAATTGCATGGAAGGAAAACCAACCAGGACTGGTTTTGCACTGCATTACCAGAGCTTTGCAAAGGTTTGGCCAACGTGAGCTACGTTTTCTGTTGTCTGTGAGCATCCCTGAGCGTTGCATCGCCCGAGCAGTGAAGGCAGGAGCAGAGGGCTTCCAGCCCCAGCCTGCAGCACAACCAGGCGGTGGGTCTTCAGCCAAACGTCTCAGCACATCGCTCTTCCAGGGACTGCTGGATGCATGCCACCTCTGCAAACGAATCTCCAGGAACACGGTCGCTTCCCTGCTTCTTTCTCTGGGAATACTTGAGTCGAAGGTTTTGTTATTCATCATGTGAACTCAGGTGCTGTTCTGCACAGCTTGGTTGCAGAGCTAACCGTCCGCAGCCGCTGCCGTTTTCTGGGTGCTGTCCCCTCCCTTACCTCACCAGCTGCACTGCGATAGGAAGCACAGAAAGCACGTCTGTGGTGGAAAGAACAGAAAGCACAGCTGTCCTTCCTGACCTGGGAGCGCTGCCTCGTGCCGCTGCCTCCTGGGCTGGGCAGCGGGTGGGAGGAGCCGTTAAAATCTTTGTAGTTAATGGGAGGAGTCATTAAAATCTTTGTCTTTTCTAGTAGATCCTCATGTGCCAGTATCAGCTTCTCCAGGGACGTGGAGGCCAAAATCACAGAAGAGCCCCTTCCTGTCCTGGCAGCCCAGCGTGACGCCCCGCGGGCGTGCCGAATGGTTGGACGAGGCGATCTTGGAGGTCTCCTCCAACCTAAAGCATTCCGTGGTTCTGAGCGGTGTGTGCCGTCGGTCGGTTGTTGAAAGGCAGCTCGAGGTGGGAGCGAGCCCAGGGTGCCTCTCGTCGCGGTGCGCTGCGGGTCCGAGTGGGGTGGAGGAGGAACAGAAGCGCGTGCGGCAGTGCTCTGCTCTGTAATTACGTGCTGTGCACAGACAGGTAGGTTTTGATCTTGCAAACATTTACACATCTGAGTAATAATTAGTAATGTGCCGTAGTATTCAGAGTTACGGGAAGAGCTGATCTCAGTGACGGAACGGCAGGGTGCTGGCTGCTCCTTGGCCGTAGGCTGCACCCCTGTGCCCCAGGTGTAGGGCAGGCAGGAGCCGTGCCTCCATCCAGCAACGCCTCCCCGCTGGGGCTGTGCAGCTGCGTTGTGCTGCTCGAGTGTGGGTGCCGTTTTGCTGGCAAAAAGCCCCGTGGGTGAAGCACGCTCCTGCCGTGGGATCCGGACCTCTTGGCGAGGGCTCCGGCAGATGAGGGTGTCACAGCCCTCAGCAGGGCAGGAGGCAGGAGCTGGCGGTGGGCTCCCTTAGATGGCAGCTGCTGGTTTTGGGAGCTGTTGGGTTTGTAGAAGTAACCATTGACTGGAGATCTTGATGGTTCCTTTGCATGTTGAAAGCTGCGGCTGTTAATTAAGACTGTACTGTGAGAGCTCATTTACATACAGACTGAACCTGTACAAATCCCCACTAACAGACAGGTAAGGTTAGCACTTCTGTATGGGTACGGCTGATTTACGTGAGGGCACCGGGCTCGGCCACGTGGGTGTGCGCACGTTTACACTGCTGTGCGTGTGGCCGTGCCGCACGTCATGCGTGCGGAGCAAGGCCGTGATGATAGAAGCACGGCTGTTGGCATAACTCTGGACATGCCTTGAGCTGTCCCGGCAGCAGTCTCATGCTGTAAAGGCTGCCTCTAGCAGGGGTAGCTACAAAGATACAGAAATTGTGGCTGGGCCAGTAATCAGATCCTTGAATTAGTCGGCTTTTTTACATGATATTGTTTCAGTCCTTGTCATTCCATGGGCTTGTGTTTCTCTTTGTGTGTGTACTGTGTTTTTTTTTTTGTTTTGTTTTTTGTTTTAATGGGTCAAATGGGGAACAAGCTATTTTGGAAACATGCAAATGAAAAACTGGAATGTGGATCCCAGACGAGGGGGTGCTGGACCCTGTCCCACCGCCCGCTGTCTTGGCATGCTGCGGGACGGGTCCATCACCGAGCGGGGCCAGCAATGGGGTGCAGGCGATGCTTCTGCAGTGGTGAGCCGGTGCGCTGGGAGGCAGCTGGGCATCGGTACCTGCCTGCTCCAGGAGGCTGTGTCCAGATCCTTGTGCTGCCGTTGGATCAAGGTGCAGGAAAATCCTTGTTTAACCAAGGTCTGGGATCTCGCCCAGTTCCCTGCGCGTTACGGCAGGCTTGGGAGCGCGGGGCTTGGCCATCTGCTTCCAGGGCACGGCAGCCTCTTGGCGCTGCCATCCTCAGCAGTGCAGGTAACTTCTCCACCTTTGAACATTAATCCAGAGAGGGGAAAAATTATGTTCATTTTATTCTCGGTGTGTCTTGTAACCCGTACAGGGTCACAGCACGGGTGTTACGAACATGAGGCATGGCCAGCTCAGCCAGGCTTTGAGCCTTACTTCCTTGAAGCCGGCGCTGCCTTTGTTAGCCATCACGCTCGTTTTCATAAACCAGCACGGGAATTTCTGTCTTTGTCAGCTTCATGAAACCATTTGCTTAAGCTCTGAAAAAAAAAAATTTACTACTACTAATTTTTGCCTTTTATATTTAAAGCCAGACGCTTCCAGGACTTCCTTTCTGCTACTTCTGCTTGGTTTGTCTGAGTGGTTTTTAATCCTGTGCCAGCAGGGCGTAAATATCTGTGCAACAAATATGGCTCCTGAAAGTGGCTTGCTTTTCTTGGCTACTTTTCAGAGCCTTCTGGAGGTGCCTGTCAGATCAGAGGTTGTAACTTCTGATGTAGGTGATAGGAAGACCAGGCGTGGAGGGACAGTTTCTGCTAACACTTCTGAATGAGAAAGAATCACCTTGAACCATGTTTGTTTATTTTGGGAGACAAATCAGGATTAGATTGATCCTTGTGAACAGCGTGGGGCGAAACGAATCCGTGCGAACTGAGGTACGGGGACCCTCTGAGCTCTTCCGCGGTTCTCCAGTATCGAAGCTGATGCCGCAGCGAACAGGAGCCTCCATCACACAGAAGCAGCCCGCTGTTGGTAATGCTTGCAGTTCGAGCACCCCGCACACGCCTTTGGTGCAGTGTCTTCATCCTGAAGGTGCTGGAAGGGCCAGAGGGAAGTCCCTGAATCCGTCTGCTCGGAGGATTATGTTATGAAGCACCCACGTTCATTGCAACCGTGCGGGCCACGCAGATGAGATGACTGGACTATGCTGAGGTCCCGTTACGGATCTAATTTTGTCTTCCCTGCCCAATGAACCTCTGGAATTTAACCCAAATTGGGTTTGTTCAGTGAGATGTAACTGACCAGGTGCTGAGCATGCGGGTAGGGATCGACTCTGGCCTTGCAGGAACATCTGTCCTCTGGTTCCTGTCTCTGCCCAAAGCCAGCAGTAAGGTCCCGGGGCGTAACGGCACCTCCGTGCTGGGCATGAAACGAAGGCTCGTCAGGAGGAGCAAAGCCTCGCTCAGGCACGGGGCTCCTGATAGCGAGGAGCCACGGGGCGCCGCTGTCATTTCTCGCTGCGGTGACGGACCGGCTGAGTGATCGCTCTGCCCACCAGAAGTGGTGGGGATGGCAGCTCCCTGCCCTACGGGAAGTGTCTCAGTCCCATTTTGTGTTCTTCTCTCGCAGAGATGACATCCTTGGTGGGGCCGTGGCACCCTTCTGTTCTCTGTTTCTAGACTTTGCTGCTGTCCCAGCAAAGTCAGCCCCGAGCAGCAGGGTCCTGGGGCGAAGACAACGTGGTGCTGCAAAAAGGAAGCCGAGCACAACAGGTCGGCGTCAACTTCTGTGTGAAATGGTCATGCCTTGAGATGGGGGCGTGGGTGACAGGTCCTGATGCCTCCTCGTTTTGCAGCTGCCGTTGCTTTTATCAGAGAAGATCAGGAATGCTCTTCTGTTGCTGCCTTGCTTATGGTTTGTTAATTGCTGTATTATTTTGGATGCTGACAGCGTGGGTTAGACTGCGGCCGTGCATCCAGCAAAGCCAGGCAGAATGGCCTCTACTTTTGGGGAAAAAAGTACCTATTGCAGTAGCCAACATCTCCAGGAGTTTTTTTTTAGGCTTCTCTCCAGGGCTGTGCTGCCACTGCATGGTCCTCTCAGCGTGGATGTACCAACCTGCCATCCGTCTGTCCGTCCTTGGGGGAGAGGAGTGTTTTGTACCAGGGAAATGCAGGTGGGGTGTGAAAATTGTTCCGGTAGGCTGTAAGGCTTAGGAGCCCGCTGTCGCTCTGCAGTGCGGTTTGTGGGATCCTGTCAGCTGGTTTGGCATTTTGTGGCTGTACTATAAACGGTGACAGTGATGCAGCCTTGTGAGTTAACACTTTTTTTTTTCTGAGTGCTCTTCCATGCTTTGCCACGATGTCGTATGTGAGGCTGACAGTGTAAAAGCCACCTGCAGGTGCTCTGTGGGTAAGAAGAAGAGGAAAAATCCTTTTCAGATTTTGGGCATGCATTCCCACAGCTTCCTGCTGTCCCGGCCACCGCTGAACAAAAGAAGCAAGCGCGCTGCCAGTAGCTAAAGATGAAAACCTCGGGAGGCTCCCGCGGGAGCCTGGCCCACCTGGTGAGTGCCAGCCGTGGGCTGATCCTGCTTCCAAGAGGGTCACCCTTCTCCTCTGGGGCTCAGGCTCAGCATCATCTCTTGTTTTCTTGCGAGCTAGCTTGATTGGCGATTCTCAGCCTGCACAGTTTGGTCGTGATGTTGTCCAAATGCGTTCCTTCCTGGGACCAAACGAAGTGAGAAGCCTCTGCCCTCTGTGTGCTTTGGGGCTGCCAGTCCCCCGTACTCAGAGATACCACGTTCCCAGGTCGTGCCTTATTCTTCTCTTGACTGCATTATGCACTTGGTATTGTTCAGACCTCTGGCAGCCTTTCTGCAAGTGCTGTCTTCACAGGCACTGAGGGTCTTGGATTTACTGTGCTGGTACCTCGTGTACCTCCTGTGTCAGCAGCTAATACCCAATGTGGAGAATACAGCGTCCTGTAGGTCACCTTCCTCTTCTAGCAGCAGAAGCAGAGTTACTTACTGAGCATTGCTCTGTTTTGTTGGTACTTCGAGGCCTTTCCCATGACTTACATGAGAACCTGGGGCTAAGCAGTGAAGTTCTCAGAGCTTCTAGGTTCTGCGGTACCAGACAGAAGGTTCCCCTTGCATCAGGCTCATGGTCCGGATGCATGGTCTCCTGCAAGTTATATAGGTGATTCTCAGTTCTTTTCAAACAATTGGCTCTTTAAAGGCAATGTGCACAATGTGCACAAAATGTCTACGTGAGATTTCGGCAAGGCACTGCGGTGGCACCACTGGATGTGACAGCATCGCTTCTGGCTCACACTCAAGTGCACGAGAGGAGACGTGGGCTCATGCACTTGTATGTATCATGCTTAGTCTGTGGAAGAGCAGACTAGAAGGAAGTGCCTTTCTTGGGATGAAACCTGCTGTCCCAGTTAAACGCGTTTACAGTGGTGTTTGGGATGCTCCCGGCAAACGGCGAGGAGAGTCCAGGTGAGCCGAGTCCGGGGATGGGGAGCACCTGAGGATGGCTGCCCGGCTCTGCTGCCTCCCTGCAGGCACCTGCCTGAAGGAGAAGGGTTTGCTTCCCCCTCTCCTCTTCATCCAGCTGGAACTTTCATGCTCCTCTTGACAAACGAGGAGTGTCAGAGGTGGATTTCACCACATGGCGTCCTGTCTGCCACTCGGTAAATTAGTCACACGCCACCGTCCTGTGCTGCGGGGAGCTCTCTGTCCCGGCTGCTTTTTCAGCCAGGTTGAAGGCTGGGTGGGTTTTGAAATGATGATATTTAAAAATTGAGAGCAGCTTTGATTTATTGACCTGCTGCTTCTATGAATCGAGCTGTCTGGGCTGGCATCTGGAGATAAGAGGCTGTCGAGTAATTGCTTATTATTGACTGATTGCCAGCTTGGGCTGTTTGCTTGAAGAAGAATCAATAGCAGTCAATCTTCAAAGTCTGAGCTCGGGGAGTATGAATCGTTTCCAAATGGGGAATGACAGGTCAGGGTAACTCCGTATCTCACATCCCAACTTCGTGTTCGGGTGTAATCCCGCGCTGGAGGAAGAAATGCAGAACATAATCTTCCTGCATCAAGGCTTTCACGTCTGCCTGCCGTAGAGCCTGGGATTTTTCTTTGCAGGGATTTTCAGGGACAGGTCCCAGCGGAGCTCCAAACCCTTCTCCAGGAAGCTGGAGCAGCCTGAGCACCACCTGAACTGAGTGGGAGGCGAGGAGGGTGCGCAGGATGAGTGAAGGCATCTTTCATTAAAGTCCCCAGAGGATGGGGCAGGGAAGGGTGGACGAGCAGCCTTGTGCTGTGACACATCCAAACCAACCAGTTTGGATGCTTTATAAATAAAACAAAGCGTCTATTTTAATGCATGGTAACAGAGGTTTCCTTTCTGTGGGTGAATCTAGTTAGGTGACAGCAGAACAAAATATCCAGTGTCACCAGGACGTTTTATCATCCCTTATAGAGACGGTCGCTATGGTGAGCATTCATTTTAAAAGGCAGACGTAGCCCTTATTTAACACTATCGTGACGTCTTCTCTTGTTCGTGGTTCACGTGTAGGGCTGAAAACATAACAGGGGACTCATGGCATCGAAGGCATTCAAGGCTTTAAAAAAATAAATAAAACCCAAACATGTTTAGGTCTTTGTAAGGACGTGGGTGAAGCCTGGCGTGGGTTGGGATGCAACGTCGAGCTTTTGGCTTCATCCTGCTCCGGTTTTTGCTGGTGCTCAGGAGCTGCGGTCTGGTCCCTGTGGAGCTGGGCACAGAGGCTGTCCTGGGGCAGGGGGAGCAGGGAGGGAGCAGGTGTGAAGCTGAGAAATGGGAAAGGGAATGCCAGGTAACGGGGGAAGCAGCTGAAAATGGAAGCAGCTCTTCCTAAAATAGAAATATCTGTCTTTAATTTTGGAGCTTTGTTTCCACCAGGAAAGCTCCGCTTCACCGTGCACTGTTTGGGGTGAGGGGGAGATACCCCCAGTGGGGCAGTTTAATTATAACCCCCAGTGGTCTGGGAATGAATGGACGAGATTACCTGGGCAGCCTAGTTTAGGTACTGGATTTGTCGTCTACTCGCAAATCCTCATTTGCATGGGTCCTTAATCTATGGAGTTAAATGTGTCTGGGGCTCTGCTGTCTCCTGTGCTGCAGTTGAGAACGGGATTTTTCAAGCTGTTCCTTTTCATCTGAACGCTTCTCCCTCCCCCGTGCCCTAAATTATCTCCCTTAGTTTCCAAAAAAGCAGAGATGGCCAACAAGTGCTACAAAAGGCAGAGCTCCAGGGAGGAGAGGCTGCTTGTGCCCTGGGACGCCGTGGACAAATTGTCCACCAGCTTGTAGAGAGAAGTCAAGATCGGGCGTTTAAAAGGGGTCTGGCAGAGAAGCCACCGCCCCCCCTTCCCCAGAGGGCACCGGGATGTAAAAGCTCGAAAGCGCCCGGAGGTGGAGGGTTGGGCACGGAGCCCTCCTGGAAGCCCAGCAGGGGATGAGCGCTGGCTTTTGGGGCTGGTTGCCGTTGCCTGTCGTCCTGAAATGGCATTTCCTCATGTCTGCAGCAGCCCTCATTTCATGAAATGGATGCAACTGCTGAAAAAAGATCTCGCGTGAGCATGCTCACTGGAAGATTAATCCTTTAGAGGGAGTTGGAGAGTTAAGCTACTGTAATTTCTCTGCAGTTGGCTGCAGTAAACAACTGCTCTAAAGACACGAGGAAAAAAATTGACGGAGGTATATGGGATTAACGTACATATCTTTTTGTGTTTCTCCTTAAAGGTTGAGGGTTTGGTAAGGATTTTCTCTAGGAGAGCCGGGGAAGAGGGAGCTGTGTAATGATTTTGTGGGTGACCTTCATGTCGTGGTTTCTTTTTTCCCTCCAGGCCAAAGCAATCCTCTTGCAGTGCAAGGCCAAGCCGAGGCCCCGGCTGCCTTCCTAGAGCGGGGGCAGGCTCCCGGCCGACCCGGTGCTGAGTTAAACGATGATTTGAGGTGAGGCCTGATGGTTTGAGGTGAGGCCTGCTGCACGATGGGCGGCGTTGGTGGCTGGAAACACCCGGTCCTTCAGAGGGGCAATCAGGACCCAGCGGGGCTTGGTGCATCCTGCGTCTGTTGGAGAGGAGATGCGTAAGGGGATTAGCTTTGATTGGAAAAAGGCCTTTTTTTTTTCTTTTTTTTTTTTTTTTTTTGAACGTGCTCCCCACTCCTCTCCGTGCCTGAGGGGGCTGCAAACCTGTGTCAGAAGGGGGGAAAAAACCCAACCGTTGAGCAATTTTGGCTTTGCTGTAAAGGATACGTGGTCCTGAGGGTGAGGTAAGTGCGGCAGCTCGTGGCTGCACCCCGCGGAACTGAGCGCTCAATGCCCAGGGGAAGGAGGGTTCCTGGTGAGCGAACACCAGGTCGGAGGAGGATGGGACCTGCCTGGTGCCCTACGTCTGCTTCGGCCAAATTCTTGAAGTGCAAGTGATGTAGAGCCAGCCTGCGGGCTGGTGGCAGTGGTACCCACCTGGCTTGGTGTGTTTGGGGCTGCTCCAGTGCGGTGCTGGAGCTGGTAGAGCTCCCTAACCACGGCTCGGGTCTTCTCCACTTAGAAACCTCAAACTAATCGTGCTGGGTGAGGAGGAGATCGAGGTGAACTGTTGGCAAAACACGCCTGGCTTTAGGGGGTGCACAGGCGTAGTTCTGGGTGTTGAGCACCTCGCTGGAGGAAATCCCTTCCCTTGAAGCTCGAGGTGTTCGGGATCAATCCTGGAGACCTGCTCAAAGGAGGGCACACCCTGCCTCCTTCGAGCAGCGAGTAATACAGGGTGCAACCCTTGTGCTACCAGAAATCTGGGTATTGCATGGCTGTGATGGTCATTCCAGCATCACCCGCTGTTACCTTCATGTCCGACAGCAGCAGGATCTGCATGCGGTGCTGTGCCTTGGAGAATGGCACGGCGCTTCCTTGGCGCGGTGCGAAGAAGGGAATAATAACTCAATAATTGTGCAGGTGTCAGCAGCTCCCCCCGGGTTCATCCTGTGGTAGCTGTCAGCTCGCAGGTGGATGGTGAAGCTGTCGGATGAGTTCAGGAGGGCTGTCCTGCCCTGCGCTTTGCTGCGCTAGGGATGCTGCATGTTCCGAGGAAATATTGCCCGCCCAGCGCTGAGGTTTTTCGCTCGGTTCCTCCTTTTCCCCTCCTTTCCAGAAGCTGTGGCTAGCACAGATTGTCTGCCCTCTGAGGATGGTTTTAGGGAACATTGATGGGTGTGCGCGTACGGGGAATAATTAGCTACCAAATGCAAATGGATTGTTTCTTGCTGTTTCACAATCTTTGTAATTTCTATTGAGGATGAGTTAATTATATCTTCATTCTGATGGGTGTGAGGAAAATGATAGAGATATAGCAATATAAATATCTATGGGGAGGGTCGCTGCTTTCAGAACAGCCTTTCGGAAGTCGTGAGGACAAAGACTTGTCCTCTCGGAGCACCGAGGTTCTGCAGGGGCCGGCGGTGCTACGTGTTCCTCTGTGGTTCGGTGTTTTCTGGTGTGGCCTTTTACCTTACGCCAGTGACATAATTATCACCAGGAGAAGGGATTTTGAGTTGTGAGGAAAGCAGTGCCATCCTGGCGGAAGCGTGCTTGGTTGAAGGGCTGGGAAATAACGTTTTCAAAAAAGGGGAAAGCAAGAACATGGAAATAAACCTTAAAACTTACTTCTGAGCAGGATGTAACAAAACTACTTCATTAACCCGAGGTGTGCAGGTGGGGGCCTGCTGTACAAGCACAGGACCAAGTGCCTGGGTGGCACCAGGGCTTTAAACTCCTTCCTCTGGTCTCTGGTACGGCCCCATTTGCTTGCCTGGTGCAAGGTCACCCAGCGCGGGCACCAGGAGACAGGGAAGAAGTTTAGCAAAAGGAGAAATGTGGCACTGTTCCCTTATGCCATGCCTTGTGGCTCAAAGCCAAAGAGTAGAGCCTTCCTCCTCTTCTTGTTTTGGAGGAAAATAGGGAAAAGGAGCTATTTTCAGAGGGAGCCCCTAGAAGGAGTGCAGCTCTTAGGAAGCTTTCAGTGTCCCGGGGATGCTGTGCCTCCGGCTCGAAGCAGGGCTCCTCTGCTCTGCCAAGAAGACCTTCAGCTCCGGCAGGACCCGCGGCAGCGAAGTCTGAAGGGGAAAAAAAAAAAAAAAAAAAAAAAAAAAGGAAAAGCTACATCCACATTTAATTTCCGTCCAGTTTAAAACTTTGCAGATGCGATCTGGAGCTCCACAGGGCACAGCCACCAGCCTAGCACCATGCGGGTGGTACGGGCACTGCCACGAGCTGTGGGGCCGGCGGAAGCAGCACCCTTGGGGACAGGGGGTGTCTGTGGGAGGTGCTGGCCAGTGCTCGGGCTGAGCTGAAGTACTCCAGGCAGAACGGGAACGTCAGCCCAGCCCCAAATAGTACCTGGGGTGTTTTGATCGTGTGGAGCCCAGGTGGGGCTGCCAGGATTGCGGTGCGTGCAGGGGGTGCATCCGTGTGGCTTTTACTGAGATGTGAAACGTGGCATTTTGGGGTTCGTTGCCTCAACGTCCTGGATTTCTGTGGAAAAACCTGTCCATGTGGCCAGTTGTGTCTCTTTTCCATTGGCATAACCTTGCTCAGTGGAGGAACTGAAACACGAATTTGGGACTTTGGTAGCAGCCAAGGCCAGTGTTTGGCACAAGAAAATGGGACTGAATCTCACAGGCGTGTCTGAAGAAGCCTGGCACAACCGCAGCGATCGCAGGAAGGAGAAAGTTACTGCTGGGTGATACGTCGCACCAAGTCCCAGTCTCTAATAATCAAATAACGACCACTTCAAAGGCTGTTGCCTTTGCTTCTCTTCATTCTAACTGCTTCAGCCAACCTGCAGTCAATTGGTAACGACTTTAAAACCAGACGTTGTGGTATCAGCCTTGTCATTAGTTGCTGTGATGGATCCTCTCTCTGCCAAGCAGCTCAGCCCCTCTGTGTTTGTGCCTTACCGAGGCTCACTTCGGACGAGCTGCTTTACCTCCTGCCTTCCCAGCCACTTCCAAATCCAGGGTACGGCCGCGTTTCGGCTTCCTTCGCACCTTGTGCTGCCTCCTTGCTGCTTCGTGCCCTGCGCATGTCCCGGGTGAAGCGGGGAAGGGCTGCGCAGCATCTCCTCGCCGGGCACGGAGATCTGTGCCTGGGGAGCCCTGCCTGGAGAGGGGACCTGATCAGCTGGGAGCAGAGGATTCCCACCCCTTTATCCCCGGGGGTTGTTGTAAGCGAAGTGGCAGGCTCAGGGGAAGGAGCAGCATTTCTTAACCTGGCTGTGAAATTAGTAGGATAACCCCATTCCCATGGTGGATGAAGCTTAATGAATTGATCAGCGCGGAAGGCATATGTTCAGGCTTCGGAGTGCTGGAGGAGCAATGCAACGTGCTTACGACTTCTCTGTTGTGCTTGGAAAAATTTGGTCTGCAGTGAAAACCCTGCTGTAGGGCCGTGTGCCCGGTGGCCAGGAGATACGGGGTGCAGCGGGGCAGGGAGGCAGCCCCTCACTGCACTGCCACAGCCGGAGGAGGAGAGGACAGGAGGGACGGCAGGGCCGTGCTGGGTCCCAAGGGTGGCAGTGCAGGGATGGAAGCGCATTGGTGGCTCCTAAAAGAAGAGGAAGTGAACAGCAGGTGATGCTTCGAGCGCCGTCTCGCCCGTGACCTACTTGCTGCCGTGGCGGCTTGCAGCTAAAAAGCAAACAGAGCAGAGGGCTGCGCCCTGCGGTGCCGGTGCCTGCAGGAGCTCATCCAGCTGCTGCCTTCTCCAGCTGCTGCCACGTGCCCATGGGCACCTGGGGCTGTGCAGAGGCTGCTTTAGAAAGCCAGGGTGTGTTGGCACAGTGCTGGGAGCCCGGATCCAGGCTTGGGTTTGTGCAAGGCGTGAGGCAGCCCATTCACCAGCAGCGCACGGCGTTGCTTGCTGGTCCCAGCTGGGGACCCGGCTCACCGGGATATGCAACCGACATCAGAAATTATTCATCCCTAACCTCCTCCACAATCCACTGTGAGCCACGAGTCTGCTTTTTCCTGCGTCTGCTCCTTCAGGAGCCCCCACTAACCTGATCGTTCTTAATCTTGTCTTATTTTCCAGATCATCAATTTGATTTCTCAGTACTTTTACAGTCCTTAGTGTTCCCAGGAATCTGTGCCTCCATCAATTACCTCTCTATCTTCTTCGAGGCTGTAGCAACCTTGAACCAGAGGTTCCACGCTATTTTTATACCTCACACTGCTTATTGGAGAAGGCTTTCAGAAACAACGGTACGCTTCTTACCAGGTATCCCAACATTTCTCAGTGGATAACAACTGCATCTCATGCTAACATGCACCTGAAGGCTGCCTTGTCCTTTTATTCATTTCTACCGCTGGGTTTGGGAGTTAAATGCATTCTCTCTGGCTTAATTCACGTCTGCAGGCATGCATGCAGGTCACAGGGTATCCGATACTCCTTCAGCCATGTTAGTGGTGATGCTGAGCTGCCATCAGATAGCGGCACTGATGAGACCTCTCCCCTTGGAACTCATCTGCAAGCATTAGCATACAGCCCTCCTCTGCTTGATTTTGAAACCCCTTCTAATACCCCCTTCGGTGTCTGAAATCCAGATAAATCCATTAATTTCAATGGACTTGATGTGGATTTACTGGGTGCAGAGGCATGGGTGGGAGGGGACCCTAAAATGCCGTTGTCACTGCCCGGTCTGTGGCTGCTGGTGTTGGTGTGGTGCTGCCGTGAAGCCTTTCCTGCTCAGATAAGGGCTGCCTGTAGCTGGGGGCTCCTCCACATGTGCAAAAGGAGAATTAGCCTTGGCATCTTTTTTTTTTTTCCCTGGTGTTTGAAGTTGCTAAATAACAGCAGAAATAAAGAAGTGGCTCTGAAGGTGTCTGAAATGACAGCCTTCCTCCTGTTGATGGCACACAGGGGGTTGTGAGTTAGCAGTCCAAGGTTATTTAGTTCCAAAACTTCTGCTCTTGCCTTGCAAACTCCATCCAAGAACATCTTTCCTTTGGAAATAAGAATGGAAAAAAAAAAGTCCTCTGTTTTTCGTAAGTTGCAAATTGTGTTTTTATCTAAGCTGATTATTTTATTTATTCCAATAATCCTCTTCCAGAATAAAAGAAAATTAATTGTCTTCCTATTTCCATAATGATTTGCCCTTCAGACAGTTGCCAGGCAAAGTGCTTAAAACCTGAAATGAAAAGATGGTGAATATTTAAAATCAGTGAGCTACTGTAGGAACATGTTTGTATTTTAATGGGGTGGTATTCAAGTAGTCCCAGAGAGTGCTATTTGCTCTGTGTTCTGTAGGATTATGAGTTTTTTTTTCTTTTTTTTTTTTCTTCTGCATATTAAAATGGGGTCAAGCCTGCTGTGGTAGATAGTGCAAGTCTTATGTAGGATTTTCCTTGCAATATGGACTGCCTGCAATTGAAGCCCTATAATTATCTGGCATTAATGGGGAGCGTTGTCCTTGGGTTTCGTTGCGCATTTGCCGGGGAGGTGGCTTCGCTGCCTTTCAGTGCCCGCGGATGGACAAGGGTCTGTTTCCTTGCGGCCGTGATGGGACGAGGTTTTCCCTGCAGGAGCTTCTCGCTGAGCCCCCACTCTTGGTTATTTTTAACTTTGTCCGACCGCAGAGCGTTACCTGGTTAATTTGGGAAGATGCTGGAGCGCTTCCTTAAAAGGCTCAGAAGTGATGGAATACGCAGTGATGCACCCGAGAGCTAAATTAGAGCTTTTGTGGGTGCGTTGGTTGAGGAAGGGAATTTCATATTTTATCTCCTGGCACATTTATTTTTTCCTCCCAGCCGTGCATCCATGCCCTCGCCAGCTGTGGGCAGAGGTGGTGGCACAGCCCTGGCACAGCCCGGGCTTGGTCCAGAGTGAGGGGGGCACTGAGGCTGCCCTCCGGCTGGCTCCTCGGTTTCCTTCCAACAGGCTTTGGGAAACAGCTAAAAATGTTGGCTTGGGGATCGATGGGCAATTGTGCTGGGGGCAGGTGAAGAGAAGGTGCGAGGTGCTTTAACATCTGGTGTGACAGGGAGGGTTTGTTGCCCTGCCGTGATGTCCCCTTCGTTGTCTCCCCAGGGCACAGCAGAGGTGGGGACCAGGGACTGGCACCAGACCTGAGCCCGGCCCTGGCTTTCCTCGGCTCAGTGCAGGAACTAGGGACAGTTTCAGGGCTGTTTCAACACGAGAAACCCTACAGCAATAAATTCCTCACGTTTGTCATGTTTGCCCCTTCCCTTATGTGAAATTGCTCCAAAGGAGCAGAGTGTGATCATCACGGAGGAGAGCAGGGTAGGAGTTTGTTATGTTTGTGATCTTTGTGTGGCACCCAGCTGGAGGGCGGTGGGGATGTGGTGATGCTCAGCTCCCAGCCTTAGCAGTGGGGAGGGAGGGAGGGAGCCTCTTGGCCACAGTGCGAGCTTGGGGACCACCAGACTGGGCATGTGGGTATGCTCCTGAAGGTCCACCTGCTGTGCCTCTCAGTCTTCTGTTTGCCTTTAACCATCACAAACCTGGCAGGGGAATTCATTAATGCCACTCCTGACAAACTTTGATTCTGTCATGGATTGATTCAGGATCGCTCCCTGTGCTTACACACCAGCGACCCCTTCGCTTCCTGTGCAGAAGTCCTGGGGGGGCTGCAGCAGGAAACCAGCCCCTTCGCTTTGTTCTTGAGCTGATAGGGACGATTATTGCTTGCTGACAGTGTGCTTGGGTCATTGTGCACGGCATGGAAGAAGTTATTCCAGTCACAGAACGTGGGTGGCCATCTCCTCTCCATAGAAAGCTGCTGTTGATTTTGGCATTTTAGGATCCATTGCTAAAGTCACCGATGGAGCAGCATGTCCAGCTAGTGCAGGTTTCTATCTAGTTTGCTGCACTGGGTGTAAATCACTGACCGGTTATGGTCCTGTTCTGCGGGAAGCATTTGCTACGTATGCACAGTGTGGAGGAAGAGTCTGAACTTCAGTCACATTGAGTTTTTGTAGAAGAGCCCTGTGCTTGCTGGCGTGTCTGTCAGGAGGGTTGTGAAATGGCAGAGGCTGTGCGATCGGTGGCAAGGGCAGTGAGAGGACGGGAACTGGCCGGGCAGTACACCGAAGGGTGGAAGAAATGGGCGTTCACGGCTTTGTTCTGCACAGCACCTCACTCGTTCTCAAGGCTTTTTGTGTGCCAATGACCTGCCGGCCTGTTCCAACTAAGTGTTTTTTGGATGTAACCTTTCCTATCATCCAGCTGGTTATTGCTGACATCGGCTGTGTTATGCCTTATGGCACTCATGGAGGGGATGAGCCATTGCCCTGCCAGAGGAGCAGTGTGTGAGTGCTTTCATAGAGTCACAGAACCACAGAATGGCCTGAGTTGGAAGGGACCCACAAGGATGATTGAGTCCAACCCCTGGCTCCACTCAGGACCACCCAAAACCCAGACCCTATGTCTTGGAGCCTTGTCCAAATACTCTTTGAGCTCCGCCAGGCTCGGTGCCATGACCTTATCCCTGGGCAGCCTGCTCCAGTGCCCGACCACCTCTCGGTGAAGAACCTTTTCCTAACACCCAGCCTGAGCCTCCCCTCTGCTTGGGCTGCGGGTGCCCAAGGCTCCCCTCTGCATGCCCACAGCCTAGCTGAAGGACGAGAAGTTTGCCATATGCAGGTCCTTGAGAACGTCTTCTCTTGGTCCTGTGGTTAGGATTGAGTGTTGTGTGGCATCAGTGGCAAGAGTCCTTTCATGTTCCTCCAGGACACGATCCACCTGAAAGGAGGCTGCAGTGGGGAGGGTGCTGGTCTCTTCTCAGGTGATAATTTGTAGAATGTGAGGAAATGGTCTTAAGTTGCACCAGGGAGGTTTCGTTTTGTCATTGGGAAGAATTCCTTCATGGAGAGGGTGGTTGAGCACCGGAACAGGCTTCATGGGGCAGTGGCGGAGTCCCCACCCCGTGAGGTATTTAAGGGACGTGAAGGTGTCACCAAGGGACATGGCCCAGCGATGGGACTGGTGGGTCAGGCTGATGGTTGGGCTTGGTGGTCCTGAGCGGCCTTTCCATCATGAGTGATTCCGTGGCTCTGTCAGCAGCCTCGCCATCCTCACAGCCCAGAGCGTCAGGCCCTGTGTCAGACGTGCACAGGGCGGAGTGAGGGAGCTCACAGACGTGGGGTCACTAACACTGGGCCTGTGAACAAACGGTTGGTGCGGGGGGCAGCCGTGCGCCACCCGGCCTGCCGTCCTCTGGGGCTGCCGGGCCTGAGCTGCGGGTGGGAGAGGAGTTTGTGGCGACCGCACGCTTGGGAGGCCATGTCTGTGTGAAGGGACAAAAACAAAAGGAAAGGTACGAGCGAGGCCATATTGTTTGCTTCAGATGTTTTACTTTGCTGTCTCGCGGCTGTGGGTTTGTCTCCGTGCACCTCGAGCACCCCGGCTCCCAGCTCAAGCGTTAAGTCCGAAATTGGAGCCAGCTGCGAGGGCAGGGGTGGGGAGGAGGGGAGGTGGTGCCGCAAAACCTGGTTAAAGCTCAGCCCGTGGGCTTTGGGGGGATGGCTTGGGCCTGGTCTCTGGTGTTTTTACTTGGGAGCGGGAGACGGGTATGGGCCCTGCTGGCTGTGGCAGGGATGGGGCCATGGGTTTGTCTGGCTGTGCTCGGTTATCGTGGTGGGACTGGGGCCGGGCCTGCGGAGCTGCTGGTGGGAGAGGTGCCGGTGGATGGTTGGCATTGATTCTTTCTGGAGAGAGATCTCTATAAATATATATATGTATATAAATATATATATGTGTCTGTTTATATGTATATATTTATGTGTTGGTTTAACTGAACAAACTTTCTGCTTCTTTTACTGAGTACTGCTTTATTTTGAAGCAGGTGGAAAAGCTGCCACTGGAGAGGTGGTGGTTATTGGGCCTTGTTGAGGTTTCCTCAAAAAAAAAAAAAAAAAAAAGAATGATTAAGATGGGGCAGAGGGAACAAACCAAACCAAAAAAAAACAACCCGCCCCAAACAAAAAATCTTTATCACATTTTAAATCTTTCTTCTCCCCCCACTTCCAAATGTGCTTTTTAAAGAGTTACAAATGCTCGTTGGCATAGAAACTACAGGATCTGACTGAGGCATGCGAATGGGGAAGGAGCCATTCTGCGTGAGCGCCATGCGCTGAGCCTCCGCGGGGCTGGCGGGAGTCTTTTACGAGGCGAAGAAAATTGTCCAGATGTTGCTTGAATTAGAATGGCACTAAATATTTAGGTTTTTCAATTTGCACTTAAATCCCCCCAAACTTGAAATGTAGGGAATGCAGATACATTATCAGTGGGCTTTCTTTTCTTATGAAAGAATTTGTAGTCCAAAAATATTGCTAAAATCTGTTTGGCTCTGAGGAGTGCCAAATCCTCATTAAAACATGTGGATATTTCTGTGGTTTAATCTGTTAGAAATTCATTCAGGATCCAGTTATGTTAAATTAAGCAACAATATTGGCCTGGATGTTGCTCGAAATATTAAATGTGGCAGTCGGAACACGAGGCAAAATGTTTGCACATTCTAATAGCTCAATGAGTAATTTTTAATTTTTTTTAAAATTTTATTTCCGAGGAATGATCGAGAGCGCTTAAAACCCATCCCTGCTCTCCTTGCTCCACCAAGGAGCCACGCGTGTCCTGGACACGCCATGAGGATGCTGATCCCTTAGAGCCTCCTTGGGGTGCAGGGGAGGCTGGGGTTTGCCTTGGCACGGCATCTTGCTTGTGCCTATTTATTTCTCCTAATTCTTCATTGCCTCGTGGTGAGGCCAGGCCCCTTGTGCTTTACTTTGGCAGGGCTTCGCTGCCGTGGATGTGCAAAGGCACTGTGGCGCTGGGGAATACATTCGTGTTGTGTAGCAGGTGGGAGGCATCATTGCTGGGCAGCTGGGAACTGTTCTTTTTTAAATTTGACACATTTTGTAAGTTCTGTATTTTAGCCTTTTTTTTATCATTTAAGGTTAAAAATGTTTTGAGGCCTTTTTAATTGCGCTGTATTAAAAGGATACCTCGCTGCGAAGCAGTAGGCAGCGGGATCATGCTGCTGTGGCTCCGGAGTGCATCGCCTCTTTGCGTGAGACGTAAAAAGGGCAGAACGGCAGCTTGGCGGGCTCAAAAGTCAGCTGTGCTTTACTTCATCTGCTAAAAAGGAAGAAAAAGCGCGTACTTTCCTGTGGGGTAGTTTGTCTCTCTTAAAACCTGAAGCTTAGTGCAATTTTCTTAATTATTTTAATGTAGAGAATAATAATTGTGTGATGATAAACGGGGATCGTTAACGATTCAAGGTAGAAGAAAGCAAGTGGCAATGTAAGGCATAATGTAGCGGAGGCCGTCACCATAAACCTTCCCTGCAAAGCCAGTGGGCCTGCTGGGGAGGGGAGGCAGAGATCTGGAGTCGGAAGAGAAAGGAGCATCGACCCCTTCCTTGGCCACCCCCTGGCTGTGCCCTCGGAGCCTGACGGAGGTCCCAGCCTCGATGAGGTCCTTGGGAGGACATCTGGCTGCTTGCTCGCGCATCCCGTTGTGCCTCTCTTGGCTTCGCAGCTTTGCTGTAGGGACCCCGTAGCACAGATTAACTTCAGCAGAGGTGAGAACAGGGCTGGTGTTGTGCACTACCTTGGGAGGATAGTGGGAGGACTAGAACAGGAGCAGTGGGATGGAAAATAAATCAGAAATGGAGGAGAAATTAAAAATGGGAATTACAAATAGGGGAATAGAGTTCAAAACGGAAGGAAAAAAAATGACACAATGAAACTTTGAAACATGCAGACATGGGCACGTGTGTTTGCGAACAGCTGAAAACAGAAAAATCCCTGATCCCAAAGTAAATGAGGAAAGACACCTCAATATGTAGGCAGGAAGATGGAAAGTGGTTGAAGATGGCAAACAAAATGAGGGATTTGGAGGCAAGTTCCGATCATTGTCTCTGTAGCAGCTTTGTCCTTTATACTGGTGTTTAAAAAATGATTAAAAAATTCCCCCAAGTCCCTGAATCATGATGGAGTGATGAATGGGAAGAGCTGGCCCCACTTCTCTCCTTGGGCATGGCAGGGGGGCTCCAATTCTTGTTGCTTAAGAGGCTGGGGAAGGCAGTGCTCTGCGGGTTCTGATTTTGGAGGCCTCCCCCCAGACCCCTGCAGATGGGTAACTGGGAAGAGAAGGTAGCTCAGCCGGACACAGATAACGAACAAAGAGCTCATGTTGGTCGCGTGTCCCAAGGTACGGCCCTGACACGCCTGTCTTCTGTGGCCGTGCCGCAGTCGCGCGCTGGCCACGATGCCGAAAGCGCTGTGCTGGCATCCAGCTGGTGGCTGCTCCTGCAGCCTGGCGGAGGCAAAGCATGTTTTTATTTGGCTAATTGAAGTCAACTTGGTATTTTATATGCTTACAAGGTGATAAAGTTTCAACCTCCATGCAACCTACCTTCAGGTAGCCCTTTTAACACAGAAGCGCACTGGCTTTTGCAGTGCAGGCAGATGCTGCACTTAATTAACTACACATGGAGAGAAAAACGAATCGTGTCACCAGCAGGCATCGCCAGTCTGAAGGCGTGAGCTCAGTGGAGCTTGCTTCTTACCAAAAAGCTCGGCTTTCACCTCTAGCAGTGCATTATACAACTACGGGACAAAACACTTGGTGAGTTTTTATGGTGGGACGCAGGCTGAGATGGCCGCGGTTCTGCGAGCAGCCCGCTGTGCTGCAGCTGCGCAAATCATCGGGGCGGGAGCCGCCGGGACATGGCCCTTGTGAAGCGAAACGATGGCAGCAACCGTCCTCCTTCCCGAGGAGCCTGGTGGACTCCTGAAGCTGAGGTTAGCTGGCAGCGCAGGGCAGCGTTACAGGGATCAGAAATGAGGTGTGAGCACCTGACAAAAATAAACGGATCCCTCAGGCTGCTGGGCTCGGTCACTTCATCTACACACTGGTGTCCTGCATCGGTGTCGGTGTCCTCCCTCTGTTGCTTAGACCCACGCAGGAGCTCCCACATGCTCACATCCCTCCCCGCGGGTTGCCTTGCTGTGCGGGCGGCCCAGCCTGGCACTTACCCATGGGTAGGTCCATGTGAGCTACACTGCTGCAGGAGAATTTGCATTTACTGTGGCTTTTATGAACCACGTTTCTCTTCCTTTCGTCTGCGTATCGCAATGGGTGCAGCCTGTTTTGCATTTTTATAGTTTAAAGTTAAACTTTGCTTTATGGCATCCGTTCAGCCTCCTTGGGAACGGGTGCGTTTAAGTGGGAAGGGGGATAGGTGGGGCTCTGCGGGAATCCTGCAGGGCTCTGCTCGCTGCAGAGAGGAAGAAGGGTGTTAAATACGGTTTGAAATGGCAAGCATCTCGGGTTGCTTTACAGCTGGTCCTTTACTCTGCTCCTTCTACAGAAGGATTTAGAAAAAGGAAAAAATAGGGGTGCTGCAGGCGTGCCACCGTCTTGGCCTGTGAATATCCCCGTGCAGGTTCTCACACTGATATCCGAGGCATGTAATGAAAGGGGAATACCAAAAATATTGCCGTGATGATGGCAACACCCAGGGGCTGTTCCCCTTGTGGCCATCTCAGCTGGCACGGCCCTCACCCGGGGCCGAGCGGGCGTCCACCCCCTTCCAGAGGCAGAGGGGAAGGAGCTGTGCGGGTGCGCTGCTCGGGGCTGGCAGCAGGGCCGATGCTGCAGAGAAAATGTTGGGCAGAGCGCTGCAGGAGCCGGCTGACCTCGGCTGTCCTCAAGTTTGTTTCACTGAGGCCTGAGAGCGAGCAGGCGGCTGCCGACGGCCGATGTTTGGCTTCCTGTCTCAGAAGGGGGAAAAAAAAATCAGGATTTGTCTTCTCCTGTTGCCTGTGCACTATTTTTTTGGTGTGCTGCCAACCCAGAGCAGCAGCAGTTCTGCTTGCCTCTTCTCCGGGACACGAGAGTGGAGGAGAAGCTTCCAGGGGTCTGTGGGGCTTTGGATGCAGATCTCACAGCAGGAGGCAGAGCCTGAGCTTTGTGCAGGGCAGGGGCAGGGCTGGAGCCCTTTCCCCCTATAACAAAAGTGTGCAGAAGTTCCCCCCAGTAGCCTCCTGCCTTCTGCTTTGCCTCCAGAACGTTTTGGCTGCAGTGGCCAAGAGCGGGCAGCCCGAGGCTGGGCTGCAGCCGTTCTGCAACCTTCAGCGTTCCCCTTCCCCTGGCTCGGGGCTCTGCGAGCTGGTTGCATCGCCGCAGCGTCTGGTGCGGGCGCTGTTCTTCTAGCGCTCTGCTCTATTCCGAGCACTTTAATTTAAAATGTTAACACAATGATGCCTCCCTGAGAGGCAAATAAGCATGTTACACATGGAGGGAAAAGGTGGGAGAATTGGAAGGAAGGCTTTTTTTTTTTTTTTGCAATAGTGATTTAATTTTTGATGTGAAACTGGTGCTTTATTGTCAAGTGCACCGAGTGCTGCACCTTGCTGTAGGAGATGCAGGCTTGAAAGGCGCTGTCCAGGCTGGCCACCCGAGATCAGTGAGCGGTTCTTGATTTGAAATTTGCTCTTTCTACAGAGCTTTCATGTGGGAAAGTATCAGAGTGAGCTCATCAGTCTTCGAGCTGAGCTTTGAGTCTCAGCCTCGCATGTGTTTGCTGTAATACAGCAAGTCTTTATCAGCGCAGCTCTGGGAACCCAATCAAAGAGGATGGTTTAATGATTTGGGCATTAAAATAAATCCTGTGACTATCTTCCCGAATTTAAATCTGTGTTCGGAAATCTCCAGGAATACGTGGGGCCCCAGGCGCTGGCGCCGTGCCCTCGGATGTCTGCGAGCGGCGCGGCAGCGCCTGCCAGGCTGGAGGGGAAGAGAAGGGAAGGGAAGCAAGTCTCAAGTTTGCTAGTAAGCGGCGTACCCTCGCCCTGTATCCATGTCGGCGTTGGTTTCCATACAGCGTTGTCACCTAAACGTTTGCCAGGTGTTGAACACATCTGCATAAAAAAAATAGCTAAGCGAGCTCGTTGTCCTTGCCTCAGATGCTTTGACGTGCACCCGCTTATCTGACAGGAAATTTCTGCGAAGTGACTAATCTGAATTTATTGCTCCCCTTGCTCAGTTCGGATCTGACCTCCCTCCTGCGTGAGTCTGGGCTGCGTCCTGCTGTCACGGAGTCGCCCCCGTGGCACCCTCCTGCTTCGGACCTCAGCAGTGGGCATGGAGAGCTTCTCAGGGTTGAAAGCTTGCTGTTTTGGATGAATATTTCCCCTCCCCTCCAAAAATCATATTCGTTACAGGGAATCCCACAGAGGGAGAAAATACTGAGACATTTGTTATTACATTGATGCATTTTGTTTTAATTAATTTATTTTTAAATAATGGAAGATGAGATTTTCAAAAGAGCTTAAAATGCCCGAACTTCACTGAGGCGCAAGGTGAAGCTGTCCCGCGCTGGCTGTCCCAGCACCTCCTTTGGATCTTGCCCCAGCTCAGCCACCCGATGCGACTCGGCAGGAGAGCAGCAGAGCAGGCCCTCGGGTCCAGGTCACCTGTCCCACGTTCCTCTGTCCCATACATGTATGTAGGACCACTCCAGAAACTTCTAGCAGTTACTTCTCCAAGCCTCAGGTTTTCTGTCTGTAAAATGGAGACAGTCATGTTATCTACTACTCACATCTCTTGTTATGAATTCCTTTATAAAGAAGCCATAACTATTTATATAGTTGCGATATATTTAAGCAAATCACAGTGCATCTGCCTGGTTCTTTTTTACATGGTGGTGTTTAGGTGCTTTTTTTTCAGGATATGTTCTGCTTTTGATTGAAAAGAGCTAGATCATTTTCCTTGCTCTTCCCCCAGAATTCATGGTGGCTACAGCACAAAGCCCTAAGACTGGCATGGGTGGGGATAAAATTAAGTCATTTTAATACCTACCTATACTCGGTGTAGGGTGCTCCCATTTGCAGAGTGGGGGATTTGCTTCCAGGGTTGCTCGATTGCAGCAGGGATGGAAGCGTGTTGCTGCTGTTGGGTGCTGTTCGTCCGCACCGAAGGGCAGGGTAGCGGAGGTTCGGTTCTCAGGCTCTAGGGTGAGACACTGAGCAGTTCTGCCTGACATTTTGGAGGTAGTTTTTGGTGCTTTTTGTCTACAGCTGAGTGCAGTGGTTGGTCCTGCTGTGAGCAGGTTCAAGAGGACAGCGAGGTTGCTCTGTCAGTGAAGAGGCATTTGCAAGCTTGGAGCCTCCTTGGCGGACGGGGTGCGTTGGAGTCCGAGCCCTGACCTTCAGAAGTGCCGGAGCATCTGGGGTTGGTGGTGGGTGCTGATGGCTCTGGTGGTGAAACTGGGCCTCCAGGGGCAGGGAATCGCGAGGCTTTGTCCTTGATGTGGGGGAAGGAGTCTGCTCTTGCTCCGCCAGCTCCTGTTGGTGCAGCTGAAGAGCCAGGATCTGCTCCCTCGGACGTTCGGGTCCCCAAGCTGAGGTTGCAGCTGGAGCCCTGGCATGCTGGGAAGCGAGCTCTGTGCCAGGTCAGCCTCCAGGACAGCGTGTTCAAGGAGCCGATTTTATTTGCTGTCCTCATGTGTGTCCATGTTACTCTTTATCTGACAGGTTTTTGAAAGGTGCTGAGCACCTGTGATTCCCAGTGAAGGCTCTGGAAGGTGCAGGTGCCTTTGCAAAGCAGGCTGCGGATAGCGCACCTCTGACACTTTTTGCCCTCCCGCCCTTCTTGCCCACACAGAGGTTGTGGGTCATCGCCGCGGGATTTACTGCCTTCAGCGTGAGGACCTCTGATGTGAGCAGGCTCTGTCTGGGAGAAGAGTTATGGCTGCACGGAAAGGCTGACTCCCCACTTAAGCCCTAATGCATGCCCTTGCCGAGAAAAAGTTGGGCTTAAAACTGGCCGAACACATCTAGGAGATGTTGCTGCTTTCCTCTTTATTGAGCTTGTGCTGGCTCTTCAGCCTGCGTTAAGCAGGTGTGCTCTGAGCACTGCTGGTGCAGCTTTCGGAGCGGTGTTAGGAGCAATACAGGATTTCCCTCTTAGATTGTTCCTCCGCTGGAACCCGTGTACCTAGCCTAGGGTAAGCAAATGAATCTGGCTTTCCTTCTTTTTCCTCTTTCTCCCCAAGGAGACAATATAAATGCCGTGCCTTGAGTGTGCATCTATTGAAGGGAAAAAGGGATTTTTAAATAGTGATGAACTGTGGTTTTCCCTTAGTGCAGCAAGCCAATTGTTCATTAGTGAAATGTATTAATAATTCTCTTATGGACTTTGTTGGTACGTGAATCAGCTTTAATTCCTTTGTATCAACAACAGCTGCAGGTATGTCTTCATTATATTTAAGGGGAAAAAAAATGAAGGAAGAAAGCAATGCTTGCAAATTGGCCTTTGTTTCCAAGGAAACAAACTTGACATGCTTGAGCTGTGCTAGATGCAAACACTGCTAGATTCAGCAGACATGCCTCAGGATCCCATGGTCTGAATATTATTTTTAAACCACCTCCAATTTAAAGGCAGGCGAGAGGACGAGAATAGAATTTGTCGGCTGCGTTTGCCAGTCTGTGCTTGGTGCGCGGTGTGGTACCTCGGCGTTCCCAGCGCGGTGCCGGGGGGTGGCATCCTGCTCTGGAAATGGTGTCCCTAACGAGTGTCCCCAGAGAAGGGGCGCCGAGGGACCCAATGCTCCTGCCGGGCTGAGCCCCGGTGCTTTGCTGAAATGCTGCAGCAGAGGTGGGGGCCCGGGGGCAGCTAAGCACGCACGCTTTATTCCAAATTACCGTGGTTCATCCTGGGTCGCTTTACCAAATGCTTTGTGCTCTGAAAATGTTTTCGTAAAAAGCAACTTGCCAGCGCTTGGCGCGGAAGGCTGCCTTGCATCCAGAAGTCAAATGTGAATGCCAGGACTTTGCTATCATGAATAATTGCTAAAAAGCTCCAGCTTGGTGTTCAGCTGGAGTTTAACGGGGAAGAGAGCTCTCTCTCAACTGGGAGAACAAAATGCAGAGCTGTTCGCATAGCGCATCTGACATGAGTGTGCTGGGCGCTGCTGACAGTCAGACATTTAACTTGGCTTACTGCATTTTACAGAATCTCTTAGTATTTTTGTGATTACCTTGGAAGCATAGTTCAGGCAAAGAGCCCGTTTCTGGCGTTCATCTATCACCGTGATTTTTTTCTGAAGTGCAGCGTTGATTAAGGTTTTGATTATTATTATTATTTGTTAATCTTCCTTTGGAGCAGCAAACCGGCGGCTCCGAAGCAGACCCTATACGTCCACGACAGGAATATTAGCCATGAGTGTGCAGGAAGCGAGGATCGCTCGGCATTGTGCACAGACAATTCACGGATTTGAACACCCCGAGTTGGCTTTGGCTCGGGCCCAACAGGAGGGTTGGGGCACGCATTGAAACCTGTGTGGGATTAGTGGCCAGTTTTTGCCCTGGCCTGCAAAGCTTGACTTCTGCAGGAGCTATCTTTTGTCTTTGCGTATTTTGTTGTTTGGAAGACTGGAGAGGAGAAAAAAAATTCTCTACGTATTCTGCTGTGAAACTCCTGTTGTATTAGAGAGACAAAATGCAGCGATGGCGGAGTTTCAGGGCTAAAACCAAACCTCTTAAAATTCCTGTTCTTAGGAAAGCACAGCATGATGTGTATGTGCTGTAGGCTTTTCCCCCTTCTTCTGGCGTGCTTTTTGAGTTTCTTGTAAATGGAGTTGAAATTGCCCAGGTTACATGGGATGGGGAGCTGTGGGTTTAGCTCTAGGACGGACGGGAAGCGCTATTTGCACTGCGGGCTGAAAGCGTCAGGTGAAGCCTGTTGTGGGGGGGGGGGAAATATTAATGGCGTTTTGTGAAAAACACTAATTTGTGGAAGGCCCAGAGTGAAAAATATGCTGGCTCGAGAGTCTGTAGGCACTACTACTTTCTGCACAAGGCTTGCCTGAGCCAGGACTTGCCTTGCCTTTGTTCTGAAGCGAGATGCTCGCAGCCTCATCCCTCCTGCGAGCCCTGCAGCCAGAGCCTGGCCTGGCTGGTGGGAGCAGGAAGGTCTCCTGGATCCCCGTGAATCCCTCACCTTCCCTTTCTTTTTTCTTTTCTTTTTTTTCCCCCCCTTCTGCTAATGACACTTCCTTACGCTCACATTTCATCAAAGCTCTGAAATGGCTGAAGATCAGCCCGCACTGAGCATGCTCCGGGGTGGAAGCTGCACCCATAGAGGGAGATAGATAGATGGATTTGTGGCTGGAGGAGGAATTGGCCTGCAGTCGGGACGTGGGAGGACGCGGCCGCGGCGCCCAGGTAGGGCGGCTGCGTGCCCCTGCCCTGCCCGGGGCCGCGGTGGCTCCGGGAGCGGGGCTCTGGGCAGCGATTCAGGCGCAGCACAGTTCAACCACCGCCACCGGCCGGCTTCGTGCTGCTTCCCGCGGATCAGCGGGGAGGATTTGAAAACCCTGACCTTGGCTGCCCTCGAGCCTCTACCAGGCAGGGGCCTGGCGAGCAGGGTGGTGCCCCGAGGGGCAGGGCCGGCAGCCAGGGCTGCGGGGACCCGCTGGGCTGCGCCTTCCCCATGGAAGGCGTGCGAGCGCGGCCCCACCGCTCAGGTGCTAATTGTTATTAATGGGAGGCCTCGCGGGGCACCGACCTGCTCTGCGCTCCGAGGCCAGGTTCGTCCCTGATCGTGGGAGGGCGAAGGAATGTCAAACTCCAGCTCCCGTCCTCGGTCTTGTTTTGCATTCCAAGGGTTGCAAACAAACCTTGCCAAATCGGCCCTTCCAGATTTGCAAGGGAAGGAAGGAATACGAGTGTCTGTTCCTCTGGCTGGGATGATGATGATGATGATTGTTATTTTTCCTGTGCGTTGCTTTCTGGGTTTCATGTGTTGGCGAGGCTGGGGAAGGAATGGGAGCGTGTACGAGGCTGGGCTCGTGCAGCGTGCGTGCGCTTGCCGGCTCTCACAGATGGAAGGCACCAGCAGCTCCGTGCTGCTGAGCTGGTTGACCCCTCCTGCCCCACAGGCAGGCCCCGTGGTGACACTGGGACACTCGGGCGGGCTCCCAGGCTTGTGTCAGCGAGGGGCAGGGGAGATGGGGCTTTGTGTGGGGCAGGAGGGGCTGGCCGCCTCTGCGCCCCCTGGGAGCGGTGCTGCTGGGTGTCCACGGTGGCGTCGGTCAGGTCTGAGCAAAGGTCGACTCGATGATCCTTGTGGGTCCCTTTGGACTCGATGATCCTTGTGGGTCCCTTTGGACTCGATGATCCTTGTGGGTCCCTTTGGACTCGATGATCCTTGTGGGTTCCTTTGGACTCGATGATCCTTGTGGGTCCCTTTGGACTCGGGATATTCTGTGATTCTGAAGGTAAGGCTTGCTGCGTCAGGGCCTCAGGAAGACTTTGGTATTGCAAAGTTTCCGTGGTTAACTTTTACTAGCAGGAATCTCTGAGGTTACAGTCTTCAGCCTGCATGCTGTGAGCAGGGCGGCTCGCTCTTCAGGGCCACTCTTGCTGCTTTCCATCACGCAGTTCAGCTTGTGATGAAGAGCAACACGTACATCTTTGTGTTACTGCTCCCTCCCGGGTGATGGTCTCGCACACTTTGGTCAGTCTGCGTGACGAGTCCCTTTGCCACCTGAAGTTACTTGCGTATTTGCTGCCCAGTTCTGCATTTCTGGCATACCCAACGCTTCCACCGCCTTCTCTGAGCTGCAAGAGATGGGGCAGGGCAGGATCCAGCCTCTGCGTGACCCGGGCCACGGGGCAGCTCCGTGCCGAGCTCGAAGGCGTTGGTTGTGCAGTCCCTGCAGAAAGCCAGCTCGAGTCCCAGCTTCCCGGCGATGCAAGCTTCGCTATTTTTTAATGGATGCTGGCTTGTTTGTGGTTGGATGAATGCACAAAGAGAAGTGTTTATGTAAAATAAACGGCATTGTAATTGTACGCTGAAAGTAAAAGGTTTTGATTTCCTTTGGCTCGGATCGGGGCTGCATTTACAGCTTTTCCAAACTGATCCCGGTGGCTTTTTCTCCTCGTGTGACTTTGGCACTGAAACGATCTTGGGCCCAAGTTTTCATGTATGGTCTGGCTCCCTTGATGAGGAAATTTGATTAAACAGTTTCAGATGCTGAAAACCACTGGTGTGATAATTTCCTATTGTGCTTGTGCGGAAGGTGTAAGGTAGCCTTAAAGACCCACTGCCACCTTATGGCAGCTGCTGAAAAGCAGCCTCTTCAGAGCCAGTTCTGTACACACATCATGCTTGCTTTATTCCTCCGCTCTTCTTAACTAGTGATATTTGCGTGAAGGCAGGAGCTTTGTGTTTAAGGAGTTCATCTGCTCCTTCTGCTCCTCGCAGAAGCGCGTGATGTCAGCGGAATCGCTCGTAGAGCCATCGACTGCGGTACTCGCGATTTTGGGGGAGAAAAGCACCATGAAGCTCTGATTCCCTCCCAGTGAAGAGCTCTCTTGTTTTCACGTGAATGCCCTAATGCTGAAAAAAAAATAGGTGTGAGGTCAAAGAACAGGGAACCGCTGAACACGTGAGGCTCGTGGGCAGGATCCACACCGAGCCCTGGTGTTTGAGCTGAGCGTTGCAGCACAAGCGAGGTTGAAAGCGAGCGGCCATTTTCGCTGCCAGGAAAGCAGGCAGAAGACTGCTAATAAGCAGGACGGCTTTGTGCTGCTCCCACCCCACCTCCTGGCCCCAAAATAACCCCATAAACCATTTGTCCGTTGAGCAAATGGTGAGATGGGGTGTGCAAGGGGTGCTGTTTAGTACCGTTCTCGAGCAAGGCTGTTTTTGTTGTGGTGGGAGCTCTTGGTGTGCAAGAGCTGAGCGAAGGAGAGGAACGGTGTTTGCACATTTCCAGAACAGAAGGAGCCGTGGTTACTATAAGTTAAAGCTGAGGGAGTTTATAACTGGGAACTGTTAGGACTACAGCATGCTCTGAATTACAGCTGTCTGGCCAATATGCTTCTAAATAAAGTTCTAGGATTGCCCTATAAATGAAATACTCAATGCGTATTCTTATCAAAACATAGCAACGTCTTCCAGAGAGCTTACATCTCAACATCTGTCGCAGCAGCATCTTTTTTTTTCTTTTTTTCCTCCTTTTGGTGTGTGTGATGTATTCAACACAGCGTCCCAGGGAACATTTTGTGTTTCTTATTAGCTAAAGGCAGTTTTCTAAAACTAAAAGCAGGAGGGAAGGAGGTGGCTTGAAAACGTTTTTTTGGGAGAAAAAAAAAAAAGAAAGGTTTCAAAAGGTGGAGAAAACTGTGATTCCAGAAGTGTGCATTGATGAGTGACTGCTCCTTCAGAGCTGTTACCTGAGCCTGGACGTGGGCATTTTGGTTCTCCTGGAGGATGCTGAGGACACTTGCTGTGTCTTGGGAATGGGCATTCCGGCGAGGAAATGTTGTAAATAATCACTGAGGAGGCAAGGAGGCATTTTAAGAGCTTGTGGCTGAGCTGAGGAGCGGTTCTTAGCAAGGCAGAAGCAAATCAGGATTCCAGCAGAAATGCTCTTCTTATACTGAAAGCCCCCCGAGTGGTGGTGGTTTGTTTCGTTGTGTTTATGGGATCGCTTCTGAGGAGGCTGAAAGCGAGCTTTGGATCTGAGCAAGTGGAGGGGCTGAAGCGAGAGAGGAGCCTGATGGAAATGAGGAGAAACCCCTGCATTTTGCGGAGCTAAATATTGTTCTTCTTAGAGAAAAGCAACGTCTCCCCTTGCCTCCCACTTGTGTTTCCGCTGCAAGGGAGCTGTGAAAATGCCGTGTGTAATGGTGTAATTAAGCAAAAGCCCCGAGGAACCCAGTGTCCTTTGTGTTGTGCTGCTGCCTTCCTCTTGGAAACGTGAGATTTCTGAAAGGGATTTTCAAGCTTTCAATGGGAGAACCAAGGCCAGGGAGGCTCGGTGTCAGAATACCGGGTACTGTGCTGGTCCCTGGCAGGACGTGGTTTGAAATGCGGAGGGCTGCGCTGTCCCCCCCGTGGGCATGCTTAGGTGGGGAAACTGCTGGGGTAAATAAAGGGGGAGCTGCTTGGGGTAAATAAAGGGGAAAGCTCTGTGGGGTGTGGGCTGTTGTGTGAGCAACCCCCCTTCCCCAGCCATTTTGGAGACGGATTTCATTTTCCAGGAGAGGGGAGCGCAGTCCAGCAGGCTTCTGCATACGGTCCCTGAGCGGATAAACTGCTCATCCCTCCCGACATGCCACCCGTGCGTCGCGGGGCGAAGGAAGGTCGTGTGTCCTGCAGGGACTTGTCAGGAGGGAGCCCAGAGCTCTGCAACGTGGGGAGACAGGGCTGGGACAGGAGGTGCTGGGCTGATGCAGATCCCTTGTTTGGCTTGGGTTGGTTGTTGAAGCATCTGCACTAGCCTGAGCCGCTTCCTCTTTCTTTTTTTTTTTAATTTTTTTTAATGTCTTTAATACTTTCAAGGATGAACATGAGATGTGAAAAGTGTCTCCGGTCGCTTCTGCTCTCAGTATATTTTTAACCTCGGCAGTGAAAACATCTCTAGCGCTGAGATGCAGTGGGGAGCGCCACGGCCCTGGGCATGCAGGAGGACCGAGCGCTGCAGCGTGGGTCTCCGGCCTCCTTTGCTCTCTGCAAAGGGATGTGGATGGTGGTAGCTCGCTGACTTTGCACTTAGTAATATCTTCGTTTCTGTTTCTGTGTTTTTGATGAAAGCTTGGTAATTTCATGCTGCAAGGAAGGGTGACACATCGACAAAGCCATCTTTGGTTTGAACTACAGTAATCTCTCGATGCAGTGGATAATACAGCTCCAGTCTGCTTTTGTTTTGGGCTTTTTGGGATAGTCTTAAATTAGTTACTTCTCTACCTTTCAGTGATTGATAGAAAGGCCAGCAAAATCTCATTTTATGTATGTTAAAACTTAAAATTTACATCAAACAAAAACCCAGTGGGTGAGAGACCCTTGCTTTGTACTGTCATCCCGAATATTCATTCTCTACGAATTTCAGCCATCTCAGTTCAGCCTTGTGTGCTTTAACTGTTTAGGAGTGAAACTTCTCCAGAGTGCGGAGGGAAAAATAATGTCATTGCAGCCGAGGCAGACCCACGGCAGGCTCTTCTGCTGCTTTAACTGTTGCCGCTTTGCAAATGTGCGTGGACACAGTGGTGAAGTAGCTGCTTGGTCTGGGGAAAACGTGGCTTGTTGATGCTTCCAGGCTGCGATAATGCAACAGCAGGACACGCTGGCGACGCTCAGCAGAGCAGAGCAGGGGATGGGTAGAGCAGAGCAGCCGATGGCTTCATGCTTGTGCTGAAGGCGTCGGTTTGAATGCCTGCTTTTCATGCAAGGTGCAAGGCAAATAAAATCACTGGGCTTCTCGAAACCTCTCCATGGTTTCTGTGGCTTTTCCTCCCACCGTGCAGCCTGTTCCCTGCCCCCTCCCCCCCAAGCCCACTGCAACGCACTACGCCAAGCTCCTCTTCACTTTAACACTTAGCCTTAAAGACAATTGTCCTCTGTGCTCTGATTTCGTGGAGGAATTGCTTTGCTTTGGCCAAGAGCAGCCGGGAGGTGCCACAGCCCGTTTCTGAGTTTCCTCTTCCTCCTCGCCTCTCCTCGCCGTGGCCGCCCTCCCCCTGCCGGGCGGGCGGTCCCAGGGGGCCGCGGGCACCCCGCTGCGCTGCCTCCCCGCCAGGGCCGGCCGGGCGCTCGCCTCCCTCCCAGCCCAGCTCTGCTCGCAGATGTTCCTGCACGTTTTACCGGGAGCTTGAGCAGCTACGAAGGTTGCCAAGAGTTTGTGCTTAATTGTTCAGAGGAACAGAGACAAACAACTTTTATTTTGAAGCTAAAATTTCCTTCTTTTATCTAGCTGGCTGGGCCAGCTGTATCATATGGTTTGACATAGGCTGAGCTCAGAGCTACTGCACCTCACAGTGCACTCACTATCTCTTCATTATGTTTTCCCCTCTCTTTTTAATGACTGTGCCTGTGATACGCTTTTAAGGTTGGTTGTACCAGGTCATGTTGTATTATAAATCCCCGCAGTGGAAACCAGCACCCCTTCAGCTCAGCAGATCACATCTCAAATTCACTTGCAGTTGGACACTGCACACTTAACCAGTTTAACCCGTGTGCCTTCATCCCCCTCCTCGCAGGACAGGCACCCGATTAAGCAAAACAAAATCAGCACAGGGATGTCCCCAAGCCACGCAGCATCCCTCCCCATCCCTGCTCCCCTTCCCTTTTTTTTTTGTGGGCAAGGGCTACTCTTGAAGGCCACTGAAACTGAACACATTCTGGGCTTAAAAGGCTTTTTTTTTTTCAGGCGAGCGATCAGTTTGAGGCCTGGCACCCTGTCAGAAAGTTGACAGATGATCTGCATTACCGGGGCGTCCCCGGGATGCCCGGGCTGATCGCCGCTCCAATGGACGCTGGAGCCTGCAGGTTCTCTGTGAAATGGCTGCAGCTTGGAGGGAGCAGTGAAATGGTCTCCTCTGGGCATGCTCACTCTGTAGAGGGAGCTTTTATCACATGAGCAGAAACTGAATCACTGCTCATGAGGATCTGGAATATGCAACTCTTTGAGTCTTCCCCAGGAGAAGACCACAGATGTCTGCAGGTACAGTAGCTCGCAGTGTCCATCTCCCATGCCTCATAAATAGCAGCTTCCCTCCGGTTGTGGCCGCAGGCAGCCTGGCGCCAGGTGGGAAAGGAGAAGCCTCGGAGAGGAGGAAGACAGTTCAGATAATCATGGCTGGATTATTTTTTGTCAATCCTTTCTTTTTTTCCTGCCCCGTGCGAGGGAGGGAGCGCGGCAGGAAGGCAGCCACGTGGGGCAGGGCGCAGGGGCGGTTTGGGGAGCAGCCTGGAGCCTGCCTTGTCAGCCTTTGACTGCTCTTTTGTGTTGTTATGATTGTGACTTTGTTCTGTTCCATGGCCTTGCACGTACATCTGGAATTACCTGGCTCTGGGAAAGCTTGGGCTTTGTATCCAAGCAGTCTTTTATTTGTCTTCTGGAGTGGGGAGGCTTGTTTGGGGGTATCATTTTTTTTTTTTAATTTTGTTGGTGCTTTTTATTTATTTATTTATTTATTTATTTATTTTAAAAGCATGAAGTCTCTGGAAAATTTGGTTCTACCAGCAGCCCTCCCTGCTTGCAGCAGCCGTGGGCAAGAGGAGCGGAGGGAGGCTGGGGTCCCTGGGCTGCTCCAAGGGGAAGGAGAGAAGGAGAGGACCCCGGCTGCTGGATCGGGGCTGGAAGCCCTCAGTTGGGTCCAGCCAGGCCTACAGCTTTCTGCTGAGGCTGGTGGGAAGAACAAATATTATTTTACCAGGAAAAAAACAAATTTTTGGGTGTTCCCTCCTCCCCCTCCCCCCCTTCTTTTGGTAGTAGCTTGCAATCCAAGCAGCTGATTAAAATGAAACGTCCGTGGTTGGTCTCATGGCAGGAGGCCCAGGCCTGCAGCTTATTTAGCTAAAATTCAGCCCCCTGGCCCTGCCATGTTGGCATTTTTTTGCTGTTTGTGTTAAACGCAGATGCTCTCTGGTGTGCTGGGCGGGCCTGGGGCAGCCACCCGGCTCCGAGCCTGCGTGAGGAGAGCCCCGGGCATGGCGGCGCCGGCCCTGCTGTGGGGCTCGGCATCCAGGAGCACGCCTGGGGGTGTGAGGGGACCCCTCTGAGCATCTAGCCTGTCTCCTTTCGACTAGCAGCATGCTCCCCGTTTGTCGTTTAACGTGTGGAAGGAAAGGGCGTTGGAAGAAGTCATGAGGAGAGGTTTCTTGCTAGAAGCAACGAGCGAAGGCCTGGGAGTGGCCTGGTCGGCTCGTGCCCCGGAGAGCTGCTGTGCTGGCGGGGTGAAGGCCGAGGAGCCGCGCCACCAGAGGCTGCGTGACCGACTGCCGAAAGCACCTCGTGCTCCGGTACCGCTGGCTGGTGCCTTCTGAAAGCGTTGGCAAAACCGTGCTGGAAAGCCTGACCTACTTTTTGGAGGGAGGAGAGCAAGCCCAGGTCTGGACTTCCATGCTGCCCTTCTGTAAGGGTTAATAGCCCTAAAAATGGGCCTTTTATTTTTATTTTTTTTATTTCCCCTTTGCCTACTGAACCAACTTTGAAGTTCCTTTAACTCCAACATTAGCAGCCTCCACCAGCCTTTCAAAATAACCATGAGGCCTCCCGAGCCCAGGCGCTTTCTTTGCCCACCCGTGGTGGTCACCTCTGGGGAAAAAAAACAACGCCCTTCTCCCACCTTTCACCTTATTTTTTTTATCACCCCTCTTTGCAAGAAGATTTTGGATTTTCCTATGGGATGTATTTTCAGCTGGTCAGCCCCCCCCGTTATCCAAACGTCTCCCTGTAGGCCTGGCAGAGGGGGGCTGCTCGTGCCCCCAGGCATCCTCGGCGCGGGCCATGCCGCAGCCACCGCTCCCCTCCAGCACGGGGGCCGGATCCTGCTGCGGGGTGTGCACGGGGGTGCTGGAGCCACCTCCTCCGCCTGGTGCCATCTCTGGATCGTGTGCTGCTTGTACAATGGCAGGGAGCTATTTCGTTCAGGTAAACAAGGACTTTTAAGGAGCTTCGCTGTCATGGCCAGCTGCTTTGTGGATGGCTGGGGGAGGGATGGATGACTCGATTCCTGGTGTGGCTTTTTGTTGTGCTTTTCTCTTTTTCCCCTTAATTTTTTCCTTCTGCCCATCCTGCTCCTGGAGCTGCTAAAGGTCAAGGAAGTGCTGCAGCGACCGCCCTGCAATGGGAGAAATCTCTTGCTTTTGGTTCAGCCCAAAGACTTGGGGCTCTGGCAGCGTGCGCTCCCTGCTCTCGAGGCTCGGAGGACCATATGTTCCTGCAGCGAACTGCAATGTCAGTGATTTGGAAGCAAATCTTGAATTTATAACCTTTAACTACCACTTTCAGCCGGTTCTTTTCAACTACTGTAAATTAAATGAGTTTTGAAATCAAACCCTCTTCGCAGAGGAGACCCCAGCAGCCGTAACGTGATCTCCCCTGACGTCCCGTCTCGGCCCTCTGCAGATTCGTCCGTCCGTCCCTCCTCCCCTCCCGGTGCCTGTTTGAAGTCCTTGGTCTGTTCTGCGGCGTAGGAAATGTCTGGCTCTGCTCTCTGGTGGCGTTGGACCTGGAGGGGGGCAGCGGAGGAGGACGGGCAGCACAGCTCTGCCTGGCGGGGTTTACAGTAGTCAGTAAAGCAGCGGGAGAGAAGCTCATGCACTGTATAAGCTTAATTGGAATGTGTGTTTAAAAAAAAAAGGGCAAAAAAAATAATATTGGTAGGGAAAAAAAATACAGAGCAAGCTCTTAAAAATATTCTGGGATCCAAAATACGAGCTTGCTTCCCCCAAAGCTGGTAATTATACTTTTTCCCTTCAGTCCCCTCAGGAGGGGGAAGCCTGGTGGAAGTGGTGGAGAAGGGGAGAGGCGGTGGGGGTTAAGAAGATCTGCTGTGCGAGCGTCTTCCCTGCAACGCTGCCATACTGTGTCGGAGCAGCACAGTGCCTCTTGTAAAGGAAGCTTTGCACAAATTGTCCTTGTTCCAAGGATGAGGAAACCTCCAGCTCTTCTGGCATTTTCTCTCCAGCATAACTCGGAGCTGCTTTCACCTGGGAAGTGTGATAAGCACAGACGGGGAGAGGACTGGAACAGAGAGGGACTGGGAGCAACCTTACAAGGCTTTTCATGGAGCTCTTGGTGTTAAATGAGGAACTTTTCCCCTCCTCCTCTCCTCATTTTCCTGTGTGCCTGCAAAAATACTCTGGTTTGCATTTAAAGGAGAAAACTGTATGTGCTGGGACTAAGCCAACTTGTTTATTCAAGGGAAATACCATATTTCCAACCCTTTCTTTCTCAGAGGAAGGCTTGACGGAGGATGGCAGACCGTGCTGAGCATTATATTTTTAGGTGACATCGAAGCACAGTTGTGATTTGAAGAAGCTGAAATCATGGCTGGCATTCTGCACTGAGCTGGACGAGACCTGTGCTCCCCTCGCCCCAGAGAGGGGTTAACTTCTTCCTCCTAGACTGCGCCTTCAGAGCAGGTGGATTTTGACCTAAATCAAGGCGAAAAACAACAACAAGAACAATAGCCTGCGACTTTCCACACTTTGCAATTTCCCTTCTCCAAATTGGATTTTTATTGCGAGGCAGGAGCCCGCCTGCGCCCCGGCGGTGGCGAGGAGCAGGGGCTGCGAGCGACCGTGGTTGCAAACACCAGCTCCTCTCTTACTGTCAAAAAATGGCAGGTCAGTGTGCGTCTGTAAACAATGCAGTTATGAAATGGCAGCGCCAGGCCGAGCTGAGCATGCTCGGGAGCTGCCTGTAGGGGGAGGTGAGCCGAGAAAGATGATCTAATTCAGTGCAATTCTTGGGATTGAAGGAAAAGACCAGGCTCCACTCTTAATGACAGAGCAGAAAAAAAGCCCCACGAAGGACGAAGCCCGTAGGCCATGGAGGCGAGGTGGTGAGGAGCTGCCACCTCTAGGACTTCGGGTGCTGGGCAGCGCTGCGTGCCTTTCTCACCCTCCAGGAGAGTAAAGTCTTGGTGAGGTTTTGCTGTAGCTATTAGAGGGACAGGCCCTAGGGTGCAACTTTTGTGTTGTTTTTTGCCTTTTTTTCCTCTCCCTGTCTGCTTTCCCGGCTCGCAGGCGTCGCTGTGGCTGCAGGTGGCACGGAAGAGGTGGTGTGCGCGGGGTGAGGGCCTTCCCAAGGAAGTGCCTGGGCTGGGGCCACCTCCTTCGGCTCCGGCCTGGAGCAGGAGCCCCTTCGCCCGGCGTCCCTGGGCCGGGCAGGGGCGAGGGAGCTGCTCCTCTGGCTGCGGTGGTTTGGGGGAGGGAGGAAGAGGAGCGTGGAGGCCGAAGAGGTGCCTGGGTGCTGTTGATGGGGTGATTGCTGCGCCCCAGTGTGCCAGGGTGCTGCAGACTGCTCGCTCCAGGCTCTTCTTGGTGCTATGGTTTCATCCTTGCTGAGCCTTCCTGGCGACTTGGTGTTTCTGAAATGGCTGGTTTGCTTCTGCTAGAGAGGACGAGGAATCTTTGGCTCCGTTTTAGGGTTCCCTGCTCCCCCTCCCTGGTGCTAAGAGAAGGCAGGCGGCAGCTGTACTTCTTGCTAACCTCAGCCGGTGGAAGGAGGAGATGCCTTTGTCTGCTCTGGATTTACACTTGTCTGCACATACAAGTCGTACTGGTTTTAACTCTACTGGGACACAGTTAGATGGGCGCAACGCTTCCCAGCATGGAAGCAGTGAGACGGCGGCGCTGCGGCCTCGCCAGAGCTGCTGCCCTGCTCGTGGCCTCGCCGCTGCAGGAGCTCCGTGGAGCTCGGGCTCTGCAAACCCCCCTGCCAGAAGCCTGAGCACCACTGTGGGCTGCCTTGTGCGATACGAGGTCCTGTTGCCTTTCATGCAAGTGTCTCCTTGTTCCCAGCTTTTGCATGCAGGGACTTGCGCCTCGTTTCTACCCTTCCCCCTGTCTGGGGAGTTGATTTGCGCGGCTGGAGTAGGAGGGAGCCATGGGGGCAGAGAAGGAAATGTTTCTGTCCTTTTAGGAAGAGCCTGGAAGGGAGGGATTCGGGAGACAAAAGAACTGCAGGTCTTGTTTGATGTGGGGACAAACTTCGGGCTGAGAGGAGTGCTTGTTGTGAGCTGCAGATAAAATTCCATGTTCACATGATTGCACGAGGCTTATAAGGAAGTGGCCTTAACCTAGAAAAGGAGCTTTGAGACTGGTGACTGCTTTGTAGGCCAGGTACATTGGCGTTACGTTTCCTTCCTTCTCCAAATCAAATGCTTCTCCTGCTGCTTCTAACGACGGGCCTGCGGTCAGCGTCCCCCACCAGCGGTGATCCCAGACCTTGCCCATGCGCGGCAGGACCTGAGTGGTGCTGGAGTCTGAAATCGGCCATCTCCTCCTGCCTACAAGAGGAACGCTGCCTTTCCACGAGTGTTTTCTTAATCAGTGCCTCCCCTATAACTAGCTACAAAACGCTCGCCTTCTCTTTAAGGCAAAGGTTACTATGAGCAAGTTGGGTTTGTTGGTTTTCTTTCGGGAGGGAAAAACGAGAGTGAACGGGGATGTGCTGCTGCTGGAGTTGCATCATTTCTCGGGAGCTTTGCCTCCCTTTCGGCCGCAGTGCGTTCTGCAGACCTCGCCGCCGCCGTGCTGGGGGTGAAATCCTGCCCTGTGGCTGGCGGGTGGGAGCTGGCGGGGTCTGTGGCTCGTGGGGACCCGTGTGCTGGCGGCGTCACCCCTGGGGGGTCGGTGTCCCCTGGGTGCCGGCCTCTTGGTCTGGGGCTTGCAGGCCCCAGGGCTTGCAGGGTCGGCGCCGTCCCTCTCGCCCAGCGCGTTGGTGCTCCCGCACGCGGCTCTGTGCGGCGGAGCTGGAGCGGGGTCGCTCGTCCTGCTGGCAGCCCGCTCTCAGGGCGACCTGCATTAACTGCCTGTCTCAGATCAGAACAACGTTGCTGCGAAGTTTCGGGTTCCTAGAAGGTTGGTTTTTAAGGGGAAAAAAAAAAAAAGAGGGACTCTGGTGAAGGTGGACATCTTAGCACATCCACCTCTGCTCCTTCCTGGTGTGCTGTCAGGGAGCGCTGGGTCACGATGCAGCTAGCTGCTCTCTTGGGCTTGGTAAGCTGCGGTGTGCTGGGGCTGTGCTGTGCGTGTTTTGTCTTTGCCTGTAAAACCTGCTCGGACCCTTGCGAAGGGCACGCGGATGGCTGCTGAAAATGCCAAGGAGGAGGCTGAGATGAGAAGGCTCTTTCTGTGCTTCCCAGCTCTGCCCTTTTTGTTGTTGTTTTTTGTTTTAAAGGCACCAGCGTCGTTTGTGGTTGCCTGCCTGGGAGTGCTGCAGACCCTTTGCTTGGTCTGACCTCTCTTCCATCCCCTCCAAAGACCTCGTGGAGGAAGGGGAGCCTTATTTTTTGCAAGCAGAGCTGGAGAGGAAAGACTAAAAACGGCGCTTGCTTCTCTGCTTGGGTCCTCATGGCTTCTAAAGCCCTTTCAAACACCTTTCTTAAGACGCAGCCATTTTTCTTTCCTTCAAAACCTACAAATAAAAGGTCGTGGTGGGGGGAATAACGCTTCGTTGGTCGTGGCACGTAACCTTTGGGGAGGCTCTCCAGTGGCTGGAGGTTAACAATCAGCCCGGGGTCAGCCGGGGAATGGAGGCAGCCGGCTGCAGGAAAAGGGGGGAAAAAAAAAATAAATAATAAAAAAAGGAGAGCGCGAGACTTTTATTGTGAAGCAGCCTGAGCTTGGCAGTTGGCTTTTGTTGGGACTGCTGCAAGAGCCGACACTTCTGGCGGGGAGGGTGGGTATAGGATTTCCCTGCCAATCAGGAGCCGACGGATTGGGCCATGGGGTGTGAGCAGAAGGGGAAGTTTGCTCTGAATTTAAGGGGGGAAAAGCAAGCCACCCAAACATGGAGGTATTGACACTTGCAGCGAAGTTGCTGCTGACTCGGCTGGGTGGAGCCGTGGGCCGGTGGGAATGGATGGGCAGCCCTGTCGTGGGCCGGTGGGCGGCGGACACCCATGGGTGCTGCCTCCCGCCCGCCGTGGGTGATGGAGCACGGGTGGGAGAGCGCCTGGCCTCGGGGAAGAGGCTTCGAGGGCTTTGCAGTAGTTTTCTGTAGCCTCCTTTTGATGAGAGTGCTTCCAAATCCACAGCCATCTTTTTTTTTTATTGGCCTAATTTTCTTTTCTTTCTTTTTTTTTTTTTTTTTGCCTCCGCACAGGGCTGTGAAGGCGCAGTGGCGGTGTGCGCCGCGCTGCTGGGTTTTCATTTGATCCAGAGCGGTGCCTGGAGGTTGTAAAGCTGCTGCTGGCCGGGGCCGCTTGGCTGCGGCTCTGCCCTACAAGAGCCCCTTGGAAGCCACCTCGGGTGGCCTTGCCTTGGCACCGAGCTCTTTTACTCTGACGTGAAGAAGCAATGGCTTCTCCCTGGCGCCTCTCGGCGCTGGGAACGCTGCTTTGAGAGCTCTGGCCGGGGTCCGGGGCGGCTCCGTGCTCCTCTTCACTGCAGAGAGGAGGGAGCGTGTTCCTTAGCTGCCGAGGGCTGCTCCGCTCCGGGGTTCCTGCAGCGGCTTCTCTTCAGGCCTCGTGGTCTGAGCAGCGGCAACGTCCCCGTGGGAGGGAGAGCGTGAATCCTGTGTGGAGCGGGGATGCTGCTTGGAAAACAAAGATTCGGATGGATGAGAACGGCCTGCTGGAAATCCCGAGGCTTTCAGTAGGAGTCAGTCCAACAGCGGGGATGCCCAGACCTCTCTTTGTCGTAACAAAGGCCGGGGAGGCCGGCTGCTCCCCGTGACATGAGCTGAGGCTCCGTCTTTCTGGCCAGGGCCGGGTGCTCATGCCCACGGGTGAGCTGCGGGTCTGAGCTCCCGACAGCGCTGCGGCCTGTCACAGCTCCCCACGTTGCTCTAGCACCAGGGTAAATCCAGCAGGGAAACAGAGTTGTTCCCAGTTTACAAGAAGTCTGGGCGGAGGAGAGGAAGGATTTACTTATCGATGCTCGCAGCAAGGACGCATGTCACCGGCTTAGCAAAGAACGGCTGACCTGTGCCCAAGCGCGAGGCTGTGCTTCCGTGGCCGGTTCTCGGTGGAAGCTGTTGGAAGTGTGCTTTGTGTCAGGCTGCCCGATCCTTTGGCTGAGCCGAGGTTTCAAATGCTCACACCCTGAGCTTGCTTTTTGTCTCTCTGTTAAAGCCTGAAGGCCGCGTGCTTGTTGCCCGAGCTCCTCCTGCCGTGGCCACGTGCGGTGTTAGCCCCGGTGCCGGCCACCCACAGCTTCCTGCTCGTGAGAGGAACAATCCTTCGGGGTGCCAGCTCCGTGCACCCCGCGGGTGCCCCGAGCTCCCCTTGCAGGGCTCTCGCTGCCCGCCCCGGGATCCCCCTGGCGAGGAGCCCGCGCTGCAGCGCGGCCGGCCCCTGAGCTCACGCGCAGGCCAAAATCACGCGCTGGCTCCTGCCGGCGGCCCCGAGGCCCGTGCCCCCGGTAGCTTCAAGCAGCGAGTGGTGCTGGGGAAGGGCTCGCTGCAGAGCCTGCTTTGCCTGGCGGTGCTTTGGAGGCCGATGGGCCTTCGTGCGTATTTCTTATCTCCTGCTTGCTTTGTGGGAGATGGGCAGGCTCGTTGGTTTTGTTGTTGTTGTTTTTTCCCCCCTTTATCGCTCAGCGCGCCTTAAACCTTTTGATTTGCATGGCTGCAGGCACCATCTGCTCTCCGCGCCGGCCTGCGACAGTTGGCTTGACCGGGGGCTTATTCTCCTCCTGCGCCGCACGCAGCGAGCCCTTGGCGGCCTCACCCGGCCCCGGGGCTGGCACCGCGCCTTCCCCGGGCTCCTCTGCTCAACCAGAGAGCTGCGGCAAAGGACCCCTTCTTGTCTGTGTTTTGTTTTGTTTTATTTAATACCTTTTTCCTTTGTTTCGGTGGCTTTTTTGTCTGGTCACCCCCCCCCTCCAAGAAAAAGGCGACAGGAGAGGTATTAGGGCTGCAAACCTGATCCAGCAACGCGACGCCAGGCGTGTGAAAGGCGGAGAAGAGAGCAGCTGTTCCCTTTCCGCACAAAAAGAGAAGGGGGGAAAAAAAAGAAAAATTGCTTTCTATGGAATTAAAAAATGAGCTCGTGAGCTTTAATAAACATGGATGTAGGAATGACGAGTTAGGTGTAGCTCGCTGGCGGCTTGCACTTTGTAAGTTACGTGTGGATGAACCACGGAGAGCAGAGGTACAGGCGCGTACTTTGGCCCGCTGGTGGATAGATGGTGCGCAGTGAGAAACGCGGTCCCTCTGCCTCCTCCTCCCCACGACCGAAGCGGTCTGGGGGAGTGAGGGTCACTTCCTCGGGATGCCGTTCGCGACCTTCTCAGCGTACAGACACGCTGGGCTGGGTTTGCGTTCAGAACTGCCTGGCTGCCTCTTACCCGGGGACCCGAAGTCTCGGCCGAGCGCGGGTCCGGCCCCGCTGCCCCTGGGGCGGGCTGGGCTCGGCTAGGACAGGCCTTCCAGCCCTTTATCTGTGACCTGCGCCTTGGCAGTTTCCTGGCAGCGTTATTTGGCAGAATGAGGTTTGCCCATGCTATAAACAGGATATGTCCATGACCGTCTGTTGGTTTAAACGCAGCGTGTGTATGGGCACGGAGCTAAACCTCGAAATCTCTTTTTCTCCCCCGTCCCTTCTCTCCCCACCCTTAGCGAACAGTGCTGAATAAGGGAGAGACAAGGAAAGACGCCTGCATGAAGACTGAGCTGCTGAAAGACATCACCAACAACAAGGAGGAAGGTGAGCACCTGCCTGGGCGGGGGGCCAGACCTCAGCCTGGCTCCGGGGGTCGGCACGTGGCGAGCTGGGAACGAGAGCTGGGGCTCGGCGATGCGCTCTGTGCCCCAGGGGTCTCGGATGTGCTCTCACGGAAAGAGTGGCTCTGTTCTCCTCCTGTGTTACCCTGAGCAGGGCTTTTCCCCAGCGGATGCAAAGTTGCTTTGCAGTCCATCCATCTCCACCCACCTACGGACGTATATCTGATTTTCACTTCTGCTTTGGTGTGGCTGTGAAACGCAAAGGAGGCTTGAGTTGCTTTGAACCTCCTCTGTGTGGCTGGTTTTAACTGAACTCTGAGCCACACGGTGACCTAGCCCTTCTCCTCTCTATTAACGTTAACTTTCTGTTTTCCTTTGAGTTTCTCTGTTGCTCCAGAGGCACCAGTCGCTGCAGGATGGCTGGTGGGGGGAGACTCTCGGCACCTCGTGCCCTTCAGGGTTGCTTCGTGGCTTCTGCGTTGTCTCTGCTTGCTTTTACTTTGCAGGCTGCAGTGCATGTGTTAGTTTGGTGAAGTCTTTCCTATGTGGCTGTGTGTGAGAGGCGCACACACAGATCTGAGGGCTTAATAAATGTCAATGGGATTAGGGAGAAATGAAACACACAACCCTTTTATCTTTTTTCCCCCCTTTTCATGGCTCCGTTGTTCCTTGAGTATCTACTTCTCATTGATCTGTAGGGATTTGGTGTTATTTTTGTTCTCCTCTCCGTAAGAGAACACTAGAATAGCACTGGACTGACCCCATCAAAATACCCAGCCTTAGCTAGAAACAAAGTTTTGTACTTATTTTAGATCCGTGTGAGTACAGCATTGCCTTTTTGTTCTCTTCTGTCCAGCATAATGTTTTGTCAAGTTGCTCTGGTTAGAAAGTAAAGCTCAGAACAAGCAGAATATTGAATGCTCTGTCAGATGTGGCCACGGTGTTTGCGTATTAACTGGAAGCACGTGAGAGTTGCTGCTGACGCCAGCCACGCGTGGACCTCTGATCTGGGAAGACCAGAAATGAAGTCTGAGATGTCGGTGTGGGGGTGCGTTGCTCTGGCCAGAGACTCGAGCTTTGATCCCTTGCCTTGCTTGGCTCAGGAGCATCACGCGAGTTTATTTAGCTCTAGGATGATCTCAAGGTAAGTGTCAAGAGTCCAGGGAGGTGAAAAAGCAGGATGAGGGTTGGAATAGAGAAACTTTATGCCTTGTATGTCTTGACCGATTTTGACTAAAAGCAAATGACTCTGTGTGAAAAAGAAGCTGAGACCCCTCCCTGTGCAGGAGCAGTCCTGAGACTCCACAAGGTGCTCAACTTTCAGGCGCTTCAGCTTGCTGTACGGTTCTGTTACCATGGCAGAAAGGGTCCTAAATTCTGAACTGCGTAGTTTCCATTCTTGTGGTAACAGTCGGATTGTGTCCTTTTTCTTCCCAAACATACCACATGTGTAAAAGACAATGGTTTGCTTGGTCACTGCGCTGTACGCATTGTTCTTAGCTGACCTTCGTTAACCAGCTGTGATCGTCATAGGGGTTCAATTAGCCAACGGTCCGAAAGCCCGCTAGTAACAGCGTTCAGCGTTTGCATGGGAATTTACATTTCGGAGCGTGATGTGAACGTGAAGTCATTACAGCAGACTTGCAAGTTGGAACGAAACGTTTTCTTTGAGCCCAGTTTCCGAACTGCAGGATGGAAGCAGTTGGTGGAGATGGGCTGTGCGGACTGGATGAGGACCCCCCCCGCCTGAGATTTGTCTTTTAAACTTCTCTCTCCTCTGCAGAGGAGGATGCCTGGAACTGGGCATCCCCACAAGGCTACTGCTGCTTCCGGGTCCTGGTTTAGGCTGAGCAGATCAATTTTTGTTTGCTAGGAACTGTCGCCTGTAACACGAAGCTAGATCTCTCCTGGGTTTTGTTCCCTTTGGGAAAATTCCCTTGGCAGGCTATCTGTGGATATTGAATCTGAGATCTAAAACTTCCAGAGGCTGGAACTTGCAAACCCAAAGGCTGACTAAAGGTGCTGGTTGGGTTAAAGATTTAGTGTGAATCGCTGTGTTTAACCCCCTTTTTACTCTCCCTTGACTCAGAACGGTACCGATACTGAGGTTGGTATCAGATCCCCATTCGAACTGTGCCAGCATGTGTCTCAGCTCTGCTACTGCCACACCAAATATTTTTTGTGTGTGTGTTACACATCTGCATGCAAAGTTCTGTTCTCTCCGTGCCAGGGAATTCAGGTAGCTTGCAACTTTAAATGAGATTTAGCAGCCTGCCCCACAAGCAAGGCACGTTGGCCCTGCTGCAGCAGCGCCTGCAGCTGCCAGCCCAAACCCTTCGGTGGCTTTATGATTCTGCGAGCTGCTGTCCGGCACCGCCACTGTCCCTGAAGGTCTTCTCTTGCAGGGAAGGCTCCAGCGCTTGTGCAGCGATAGCTGAACTGCCCAGTTTGCAGTCGGGCGTTGTGAGGCCCTGTGCCCCCTATCTCGGCCACCCTCGGCGTGCCAGCCTGCCTTTTGGGGTGGCTGGGACGTGGCTGCACGGGAACGAGCCCTTGGGGGGTGCTCGGGGAGCAGCCTGGAGGTCGGGGCTCCGGGGGGGAGCTGGAGCTGGGATGCAGTCGTGGTGTTTCCTTCTTTGTTCCTCGAGGGAAAGGTATTGCAGCAATGCGCCGTTGCTGTCAGCTGGCACGTCCTCTGCTAGCCTCATCCTGGCACCGATGAAGAGAAGTAATTGAACTATAAATTTAACATACATCTGTAGGAACGAGATCTTCAGGTGTTCTTGGTGCTTTAATTTCCGATTCTGGGATTGATTCCCAGCCTGTGTAAAGCTCAGGTTAAGCTGCTCATTAGGCTTAATGTCTCCTTCTGTGTAAAATTGCTCAATGCGGATAGGAAAAAAAGCTGTGGATGAGACTGCGTTTTGTCATCCGTGGGGAAACATTGCAGTTTGGTTTTATGTGTGGGTAAAAGTTTAGGTCTCTCTTCCCCTTTGACAGGCAAAAGGGGCAGGGAGTTGGAAGAGATGAGCGGAAACGGTTTTATTAGACAGTACTGTATGTAGTCTGACTCAGAAACTAGTTAAAGAGAGGTTTCCTGAAAGAATTGCAAGGGATTTCAGTTCTCCTGAAGTCTGTAGCTCCCATCTCCGTGGCGCGTCTTGCTGGAGTTTTCAAGGCCAACTGCTCCTTTTACTCCTCAGCCCCAGAGGTGGGAAGCCCCACTCCAGCTGCAGCAGGGCGAGCAGGGAGGGAGGGCAGCCGGTAACGAAGTTCTCCATTACGCTCAGCCTTTCCCAGACTTCACCCGAGGCAGCTGCTTACAAGAGCAGCGCTGCTGGATGAGACATGCACAGTCACTTTGCTCTCAAATAAACTTAAAACTGCTTTTAGAGAGCATCAGGGTTTTAAATTCCTGGAGGGGCCGTTTCTCTTTCTTCTTTTTTTTTTTCCTCTCCCTCTTACTGCAGATAGGAAGCTGCCGAGGGTGAGGAACGTGCTGCTCTCCACTGAGCCGCTGCAACCTTTGCATTCCCAGGTGTAGAGATGGCTGCTCTAAAAGGAGGAAAAGAATAATCTCCTTGCCTTGACCTGCTCAGCACTGGGATTCCCTGCTGAGACCGGCAGCCAGGAGTGCAGATAAAACAAAACGATGCTCATTAGACACTCGACGTGTTCACCCAAGCCCTGACAGCCCGTCAGGTGCTCGCTGTGCTCGGGTCTGCAGCTGCGGGGAGCGGGAGCGCTGCGATCACCGGGCATGGCCAGGTTGGGGCCTTGCGGCCCCATGACACTGTGGACCCCATCCCAGAGCAAAGGAACAAATTAATTTCATGCAGGACATTAAACAGCCTTCAGTCCACCAGTATTCATGGGTGGCTCATCGGCAAGAACCTGAATCCCACTTGTTCAACCTGTGTAAGCTCAGTGTGGAGCATGTAACAGCAGAAGACATTTTTTTGCTGTTGTTTTTCCCTGTTTTGGCTATTGGTAGATCGTGCAGGAGATGGGAGGCGGGCTCCCACAGGTGCCTGTGTACTCCAGGACAGTAGGAGGGGTGGCACTTGCATCATGGAAATACAGAGCCAAGCTCTCAGATGGATGTCATCTGCTTGCACAGATGTAAACAGGGGGAAAAAAAACACCAGACCATCAATAACTCACTCCAGAGAGGAACTTTGGCCTGAAACTTATAATTCTCTTCATTTCTTGGCTTCAAAACACTCAGCTTTTTGGCTTGAATGACAGAGGTGGGGTTTTCCTTTCCAATGGAGCAGAGGATCTCAGTCTCCCATTTCTTACTGGTCTGTACTGTTTCAGCTCGCATCTCTTTGGCAACCTTTTTATTTCAGCTGGGCTTTTCTCTGCTTCACAATTTTGTTTCGCTTTGAGAAGGAAGGGGCGGGAGGAACTGCAACCCAAGGAGCAAGCAGGTGTGTTTCTCGCTTTTGAAAGTTTTTTCCAGCAGGACAGTTGGATATCGGATAAATGCCTGTGCTATCTGTGGTGTTTTAAAGGTGACCTGCAAGTGCTTAGGATAAAAATCTGTGAAATGTGTGTGTTATAAACATAAATGTTTGCAGTACTCACCTATCACCTCCTCACTGTCACCTGCTGGAGTTCCAAATCATGAGTTTTCGTTTAAGTCCTGCCTGTGCTTCGCTCAGCGTGGCACTGCCCCTGCAGCACCTGAAGGCTGCCCTGCCCTCCTTCCACTGTGAGCACGCAAGAAGCGTTGGAAATACCTCGCCGGATGTGAGCAGCCGTGTGTCTCGCCTCCACCGGTGCTCAGTACCAAGATGCTCAGGAAAATGTGTTAAAGTTCCAGATCAGATAATTTTGCATTCACTTGTAGGATCTTTTTTCTTTTCCCCTCAAACCTAGCAATGACTGCCGTTTGGCTTGGAGTAACGCTCATAACACTTGCATATTTTTCTTGTTTTGTCTCACGGAGCAGAGATATGAGTTTAAAAAAACATATTTAAGACTTTTATTTTTTTTTTTTGGAGGGTTCTGAGGTTACTACAGAGCTTTGAGCCGGTCACCTGGCTGCTTGCACAGGGGAAGTTTCTGGTGGGTACCAGTCCCCTGCTGTACCTGCAGTGGTGATTCGGTTCCCTCCGGCTGCCGGTGGCCGAGCATCTGTCCTGCTGTGCTCGAGGGCAGGCGCTGGCACCGTCCGGGGCAGGACAGTAGCCAAGCCTGGCTCTGCTGGATGGACGGATGGCAGGCGAAGGCAGCGGAGAGGAGTCTGGGCTGGGATTTCAGAGATGGGTTTCGTTTTGCCTAATTCAGGTATTTTTATTTTACCGTTCTAATTCTGAACTAGTCCACCTCATTTCTGCCTACACGTGGTAGATGCACCCAGGCGGTGATTTACCCGAGGACTGATGTCTACTGTTAAGTCAGACCGTGCTATCTGAGCTTTCTTCTCTCTGTTGGTGGCAATGGTGACTTAGTGGCACCCCAGCTTTTGAGATATTTTAGACATCTCAGTTTAGATGAAATGTCCTCGGCCTATCTGTCTTAGCCTCTCCTCTCCTTTCTCAAGATTCTGCTTTCTTCATCGGAGTCTTAATTTAATTTTGAGTAGCTGTGTTTGATATTGAGAAGAAAGCTTCAGACGGAAGCTGCTGCAAAGGGTCTGTGTGAGCCTGTGGAGGTGGGAGGGTGTGAACTCCTCATTGCTGTCAATGAGCTGTTAATTCAGAGCGCCCATTTAAATATATTACTGATTATTCTTTGCTTGTGGAATTGCAGGGGTCATATATCTGCATACTTCTCTAAGCCTTGAATTCCTTCTGTTACTAAAAGGTAGCTAACTCCTAGAAGGTGCACATTGACTGAACTTTGCTTCAGCTTGGTATCAGCTTCTGACACCTCGCGGGTGAGCGCGTGGCCGAACAGGTCAACCTCTGGGAGTGTTACCAGTCCCACACCTTGCTGATTTAAAATGAATTGGGAATGCTTGTGTCGGGGTGCAGGGGGCATTGTAGACAATGTGACTGGCTTTTACTGCTGAATATGGCATGGGGTGTGCATAAGGCATCTCTGGAGATACCAGGATGCTTCTAGAAACGGAGGTTACACATCTGGGGAAATGGGCTGTGTCTTTCTATCTTCAGTTTTGGTTAAAGAACGAAGAGGGAGTTGGAGAGAGAGGAGAATACAGACGAAATGTAGTCTAGGTCTGTTTAGAACAAAATGAGTGTTGTCAAGTTGTAAAGTTTTAGAGAAGTAATTGATTTTAGGTTTTTATTTACTTGCATTCCCAGCATGAGCAGAAAAGGCTTCAGTTGAAGCACTCATTTCAAGAAAAACTTGTGATTGACCCATGGAACTCATTGCCATGAAGTATATTTGACAAGATTTTAGCAGGTTTGCAATTAAACCTTTTTTTGGAAAATGAGAAAAGGGGAGATGAAAAGGTCTCGTAAGGAACGAGCATTTCTTCGGCTGCATGGTGCTGTTGAAGAGCTCCTGTAGGCTTTTATCCAGCATTTATCCCAGGTGAGATTCCTGCTCTCTGTAGTTCGTGTTCCCATCCCCTTCTGTAGGCCCCCGTTCAGCAGAAATGTAAATACAAGTTGAATTACGTCTGTTCGGCAGCGCCTGCAGACGTGCACTGCTGGAAGCGTGTGCCCAAGACTTGCTGGCCGTGGTCAGATGTGCGAACGCGCCTGGGGAGCCGAGGCCGGAGCCCCGGGCTCCTTGTGTCCCTGTCACCACACGGCTGCTCTGGCTGTGTGGCCTGACTGGGTTAGCACATATTAATTAGCAACGTAGCTCCTGACGAGCCAGTTGTTAGTGGGGGTGGCTGTAGGCCGATGCCCAGGTGAGGCACTGGGTTGATCTCCTGGAGGCTGGCCCAAGCCTGTGGGCTCACCGAGCTGGGCACCGTGCGGGCTCAGTCTGTAGGAAACAGCGTTACCCTGAAGTAACCAAGTCATGAAATTGTTTCAGTGCTGCCAGAACAGGGAGCAGGAGGAAGGGGCCGACCTTCCCCAGCCCAGCAGCCGCAGGACGGGCCTGCCCGAGGCCTGTGGTAGCTGCCGCTGCCGTGCGGCCGGCGTGGCTGGCCTGGGCTGGGGCTGGAGGCGGTGTGGCCTTGCTTTGCCCTGCGGTCCTTTACGGCAGGGCAGCGCGTGTGCGCGGTCCTCTTAAACCATGCCGATACCCCTGCCAACTGCTGTCAAGTTCTCCGCTTCTGTGCGGCTTTAGGGATGGTGAAATTTCATGTCTTTGTTTTGTCAAGTTTCTAGTAATGCAGATTTGGAGGTGTGGTGTCTGTTTGTAGAGATTTATGGCACTGCCACAGTCAGATTGCGTTTTGGACACTTACTAAGAGTGTGAGGGGTAAGCTGTATGTGGGATTTTAATTTTAGCCTCATGGATTCATAAAGTCCGTTACGCTTTCAGGGGTAATGCAGTTATTCTTTTCCCTAGGGCAGTGCTCTAATTTACCTTGTTTTGGTTGCCTTCCTGGCAGGTAGAGCAATTTTAGCGCTCTGCTTATTCTGTTTATCAAATGCTCAGCCACTGAAGTTGTTTGACTGTTCTGGTGGGAGTGCACAGCCTTTGAATCAACAAATACTGAAGGCCTCACTCGGCCAGGTGCCTGCTGCTGAGCACTAGAAACCTCCAGCTGTGATTAGGGAGCCCATTTTTTGCTTTGTTTTGGTGCTGACTTTGCTGAAAGAATTGTTTAAATGGCACTAGCGTGGTCTTCTAAAGACACTTGATGCAGGATGAGAAATAAGGGTTGAAAGAGTAGGTGCACAGCTGTTTGCTGCCCCTGCCCAAGTTTTCTCAAATAGACAAATAACAGTGAAAGAACACATAGTAGCACTTTACCTTCTCCTAATCAGAGTCGTTGCTACCCAAAGCAAACCCTTGTGCGCCTTATCAGAGCTTTCAGTACACAGAAGGTGGTCTGGGAGCCGTGAGACGGCAGCGGACAGGGCTGCTGACTTGGAGTCGTGCTTGGAGAGCCACTGAATTCCTGCGTGCCGGAGGGGTTGTGCCCCTGCTCTCTTCAGAGCTCACCCAGCTCTGCCTTGCAGTGCCCACGTGGGAGATGACGGCAGCCTGGCTGGGTTTGGTGGGGAACGGTCTGCGTAGCACAAGCGTCCCCTCAGCACACATTGCCCACATTGAACCTCAGGGAGGAGCTACCAAACATTGTCAGGCTTCGAAGACACCTTACAATAAGGTGTTTAGTGCCCAAAACAAGGGGCAGAGTTTTACAAGGCAGGGGCGAGGCCGTCTCCACTTAATCTGTGGTTAGGGTGAGGCTGGGCAGGTCAAGGGCTGAAGGAGGTCATGGAGACCCACCTGGGCCAGCTCTGAGCGCCTGGCTGCAGTTCAGTGTTGGCTGTGCTTTGAGCTGGAGGTCGGATTGGATGGTCTGAGTGTATTGACTGAGTCAAGGCTCTGAAGCTGATGTTGGAAATGTTTGTCTTCAAGTCCCAGATGAGCGTCTAAAAGCAGGTTTGGGGACTAATATAGTAGTTTCAGGTACTAGAATGCATTGGTTTTAGAGGTGACATCTGTGGGCGCTGTTTGTACAGGAATTGGTATCAAAACAGATCTTTGAGGTCAACCGAAGGGTAAGAAAATGAACTGAATGGATGCTTTTAAAAGGGAAAAGTGGAAGCAGTGGTGCAGTGCTGCTGCTCTGCACTCCCCCAGCCCTACTGGTGTTTGCCTTGATCTGCCCGTACACTCGGAGGCAGGCAGCAAAGTCTGGCACAGCGTGGCTTCAAACCAGGAGCCCAGGAATGTCGGGTTTGACATCCCAAGATCCAGAATCTGGGCTCCTCTTCATGCTTCAGCCTTGCGTAGGGTATTTGCCAGATCAGCAGAGATGTTCAGGATATTGACCTGCGTGAGTGTTTGGGCTTCAAGAGCAGCGTGGAGCGAGATGCTGATACCAGCTTGCTGGTCTGGTGTGCAGAGCTGGCCTTCGGTTTGCCTTCTGGGCTCTGCTATGGGCTAAAATAACTTTGATTCGAGCTGGCTTATAAATCAGTCCTGCCTGCTCTGACAGCCCACCCGGACAAAGCTCTAGCTGGTGGTACTTCTGATGCTTTTCATAACTGTCTGGCCTCTGGAAGGAAAACAGTACGAGGAATCCCTAACAGCAGGTTGATTTAATCATTTTGCTGAACATGCCAGTGAATTGTTATCATCCCTGGTTGCCTGGGGAGCTGCTAGTTTGTCATGCTGGAAACCTTTCTGCAAGTACATGGTGTTCATACTTGGATTCTGTCAGCTCGGGCCTGAAATCTGGTGGGACAAAAGTATTGGAGGGGGAGCATGGGAATATTTGGAAGGGAGAAAAAAAACCTCTTTGCATGGACACTCCAGTTTTATCTGCGAGCGAGCTTTTAATCTGTGAAGACCTTGCTACATTTTAATCATGTAATTGTTTTAGGCTAGAATTGCATTTAACGTGCTTCCCCCCTGTGTTTAATCCGGCTGTTGCCTCTGAAATGACACTGGGAGTCCTGCTCCTGTGCTGCTGCTTCCTGTGAAAGAGTGGTTTTGGGTGGGCAATGGTGCCTGCAGAGCTGTGTCTGCGAGGCAGTTATTCCCTGTGGCCCCTGAGCTGTGCCTGTGCCACAGAAGCGTCCCCGACCAGCTCCACCGGCAGGCCTTCCTTGTGTCAGTCTGGTACTGTGAAGAGCCTTGCCAGAGATGTGAGTGCAAGATCGGGCAGCGTTTTGTTTGACGTGTGAGGTGTTGACATACGGTCCAATAAATGTAGTTATTAGAAAAGCTAAAGATAATATTTACCTTGAAAAATCCATAGTTGGGAATAGAGGGCCACATCGGCAGCTGAGGCAAGTGAGATTGAGTGCCCTGCTTTCAGCTGAGCTGCCCCACTTTTCCCCACCTGAGGATCCAGCCAGGCCAGTCAGGTAGGTAAGTAGGCAGCCTGAAAGGATATATGTAGCAGGCGGTGGTTTGGGGAGCCGTTTCCTCTCTGTTAGCCGCTCGAAGTGTGTTTCGATGACCCTTGTGACCCTTTTCTTTCTCCTCCCTTCTCCTTACCCTCCCTCTTTCTCCAGGGTTCAATGCCATGGCTGCAGATGAAAGTGCTACAGAAAAGCAAGTGGGGGAACCAAAAATGGCTGTAGACGGTGAAACCAACGGTTCCTGTGAGCACAGCGAAGCTGGTAGCCACCCAAACCCAGCAAAAAACACTCAGGACAATACGAAAGTGAGCCAGCAGGACTCTAGTACTAAATTAAATAGGATAGCAGAAAATGGCATTTCGGAACGAGATGGTGAGACTGGGAAGCAAAACCATATGAAAGCTAATGACTTCACGCAGACTTCTGTAACAGGGAGCAATGGATATATCCTAACCAAGCAGATGGCACAGGAGCAACCTCTAAGGACTACCAGCACCTTTGCTTCTCTCACCGGCCATGCTGCAAAAACCCTTCCAGGAGGAGCAAGCAAAGGGAGGACTGTGGGCACCTTTTCTCAGATGCAAGCCACGATGCCAGCCAAGCTTGGGGAGGGCAGTAAGGACATGGATGCTAAAAAAGCCACCGCTGCTAACACTGAAGTCAAGGTCCACAGAGCACGGAAGACAATGCCTAAACCCACCCCTAGCCTGGTAATGTATACGCCCAGAAGTCAGCGCTGCTGCTGTGATCGGTCTTGGCTTTCTCTGAGCGCGTGAGAGGGATACCTTGCTGCATGGGAGCGCGTGTGATTCCGAGGTGTCCCACTGAGAGGATTGATTTTTTTTTATTCTTTTTATTTTTCTATTTTTATTTTTTCTCTTCCTGCAGAGAGACAGAGGTGTTAAAATAGTCACGTGGCCACAATCAGCTCTCTTCCCCATTGTGTTGCTAAATATATAATTGATCAATTACCTTCTCCAGCAGATCTATGAGAGACACTAAATGGCCTTTCTCTCTTGGCTGTATTGCTCATCAGCCGTTTGCTGAAATCCAGAGCTGCTTGTGAAGCAAATTAGATTTTTTATAAGTTTGACCCAAAGGAAATTAAGCATAGCGTGTTAACTTGAGGCTTCTCCTAAGCTTGGAAGCTGTCAAGAAGCTGATATGTTAGGCAACTTGATTGCATTGCTTATCATTAAAGTAGTAAACCAGATGATGTTTTCTCCCTCCGTATGTGTTGCCTACAGTAACGCACCTTGTCAGAAACCTTCCCTCCACAACCCTTGGGGGTGGATTTACCATCACTTAATAAAAGAGACATCTGTCTGTTGTTTAGGAGGCAAAAGGAGATTTGAAGTCATCTGGTGCCTGCAAGTAATAGTGGGGGTGAGCAGAAATGGGCCTTCGTTTGTCGTAAACATTGGCCAAGTTGTTCTTTTTTTGGCCGAAGGTAGGGAGGTAGGGAATAGATGCTGGGAACAAGCAGATCTCTACTGCGAGCACTTGGTCTCCAGCCCTGTGACACTTTATATTTAGCTCCGATGAGCTAGATCCTTCCATCATGCTGTGTCTAACGATGGAGAGAGACCATCATGTACCTAGGTCAAGGAGAGGATTGCTGCGAGCCCTTCTTGGCAGCCTGAGGGGCGCCCAGAAATAAATGGGAAGCTGCTGCAGCTCTGTAAAAGCGGCTGTAACGGGTTGCTGTTAGCTACCAGCATCTTGTGGACAAGCAAAAGGCAAATTATCCTCAGATGTCACCCACATGTTGCAGCACAGCAGTAGTACGATGTAAAGGTCTCAAGAGCTGTGAATCACTGTGGTCTGGAGCAGGGGAAGGGGGAACAACAAAAAAAAAAAAAAGGTTGGTGGCACCTAGCCAGACACAGATGGAGAAAGGTGCCCTCGGCTGCCGCACCACCTGGGACTCCGGAAGCAGGTGGGAGTCCAAAGAGCACATCGAGCCTGCAAACCTCGTGGGCACGCAGCCTCGAGAGCAGGGCAGAAACCACGCCTGCCATGATTTCCCAACCATTCTCCCAAACCGCTAATTTCCCCTCTGATTTCCCCTGATTGCATTTGAATTCTCTCGCTCGCGCGCCCCTGCTGTGTTTTTTGGCTAGCGGCTGGGGAGGCCTCGACGCAGCACACGCGGCCTGACGAAAGTCCTGCGTAAGGCTTCCTCATCCGAACAAGGCTTTGCAACTGAAACGGCCTCGCAGCTTTCCTCCAGCAGCCTGTTGTGCGCTTAAACGAGGCAGGGCAAAACCCCAAACCCTGGTGGAATTTGACAGGGAGAGATCTCGCGGGGCTGAGCATTTGAAAAAGGCAATTCCCTTCTGAAAGACGACAGCTAGGTTAGGAAGGAGTGTTTTCATCATTCATGTTTTATGATACATCAAAAGAATATTTTTATGCAACCCCTTGGGCTTTAAGGCCTCTCTCTAGAAGGTTGCGTGCAGCGTTGGGGAGTGTTTTGGCATCGCTCCGTTACGCGAGGTGCTGTGGTTGTGGTGGTGATCGCTATTTGCTCGCACAGTAGCAGCGGCTTCAAAAGCCAAAGCCTGCAGTTGTTCAGGCCACTGTAACAAGTGCAGAGCCCGTCCTGTGCAGCCCCAGCCATTTTCCGTGGGGTTAAAATAGGGAAAGAAACAAAGTTCACAAGGAGGTGGTGAGAAGAGGCTGTTCACATGTTTCCCACTCAAGCCTCTGCGTCTGAACCCACTGGGCTCCAAGAATTGATCTCATTTCTGCAAGACAATAAAACAGCTGCTTTGTTCAGCCTTCCCGATAATTAGTCCCTAATTTTTCCCTCATTGTCTTTTGAATTTACATATTATTTTCTTTTGAGTAGCGGAGTCCTTCCTCACTGTCATTTTTCTGTCCCAATTATTTCTTTGCTGAGCTGCTTACAAGGGGCTCGTCAGCACGGCGCTGCAATAACTTTCCATGCACCAGCCTCCACATTCACACCTTTTCCCCTTCAAAAACACTACGAGAGCAGGTGGGTGTACTGCAGGAAGTAAGTTGTGGAAACCACCCAGAATTTCATGTTACAGGACACATGAGTTTTCCTCGTTAATTTTTTGAGAGCATTGCTCTTTTCTTGGTAGACTTCTCTTGCAGACGTGCTGCCTAAGAGAAGGAGAGGAGGGAAAAGGTGTTTTAGTGCCTGCAAAGCATAAACATTTGTTCCCCCTGGCTCATGTAGAAACCCACTGGGGCCAAAAAATTGTTTTCTTCAACCTGATAGCTGCCAGGGGACCTCAGTCGCCTTTTCTGCACATGCAGATTGGCCTTTGAAAGGAAGCAAATAATTTTTTCACGAATTTAACCAGCTTTTTCTCTGTTTAGGATTTGCTTCCTGAACTGGGATCGAAGCTGAATCTGAAACAGGTGACAATTTTAATTGATGTTGTCGCATGTTAAGGGGGTTTTAGAACAGATCTCAGAAGGGGTTGAAGCATTGGCTCTGCCCCCTTTCTGATCAGTTGGTGCACTAGCACAAACTGCACCTTTGGACGAATTTCTTCCATTCCTTCTTAATCCGTTTACAACTCTGTTAAGAAAGCAAAAGTTTCCAGGATGAGACAGCAGACTGAAAGGGAAGTGTGCGTGTGTGTCCTGAGCTTTGCGGAGGCCCCTCCTGCTCAGAAACTGCAGTTGCTGCATTTATCTTCACTGAGACGTGTCTGGGAGGAATGAATAAAGGATCTAGGCGGTGAAAGCATCCCGTAGTTGTCTCTTGAGATAGGAGGAGCAGCTGAGTTGGGAATCCCAGGTTCTGTTCCCAGTCATTGCGTGGTGACCACGAGGCCGTAGCCAGAGGTGCGTCTTTGGTGGTATTTTTCCTGTGCTGTGTGGAGAACCAGGTTGGGGGGACCGAGCTCCCAGAAGAAAGAGTGAAATTAATCCGTTTCACAACGTGAGCCCAAACTGTGGGTACCAGTTCAACTGGGGGCCTGGGCAGGAAGGAGGAGCACAGAGCAGAAGCTGCTGGGCTTATGTGGGTTATTTCTGCTGTCTGCCACTTCTGGGGCTGATCCTGGGGCTGGTCGGCTGCTTGCTCTCTGTGCACACAGGTGTTGCTGTCGTTGTAAGGCCTGGTTTTCTGCGTCCGTGCCCAGCAGCGCCGCGCTGACGTGGGCTGTGGGCTGCCAGCAGGGCTCCTGGCCTCAGAACCTCTTCTCTAGGGGCCAGGCAGGTGGCAGCTGGTGGTCTGCAAGCACCTGGGACTGCTCAGCAGGCTCCAACCCTCTAAACAAAGGGCAGGTCCTAACCGAGGTGGTGTTGGGGTATTGTCTCCTTGAGAGACGATAAAAAAAAATAAGAAAAAGAAGAGTAAAGGGGCACAGTGAAATAATGCTCTCCATCTGATTTGAAGAGCTGCTGTTGGCTCTTCTGGACCTGGAAGGAGCTCCCATGGACGGTCCTCTCCTGGCACTCAGGGCGGTGTGTATGTGCTGGAGGTGTGAGGTCCAGGAGTGTGAGCCTGGCCGTGGTCAGATGTCCCGTGCGGGGAATCTTTTAGGAGTGAAGAGGCCGCAGGCTGCCGCTGGCGTAGGGCTTCTTACTTAGATGGGTTACCGCGGGGAGCTAGAAAGTGGATTTGTGCAGTGCTTTCGCCTCGTATTCAGCTGGATGTGCTGGTGCTGTGCCTGCACTGCTGGCTGCTGCCGTCGCGGTCAAGTCACAGCGGGGTCGCGCTTCCAGTGGGTGCGTGCTCAACCTGCAGCTGAAAGGGCGTTACGGGGTGGATCGGTCGTGCATCTTGTCTGATCAATGTTCTTGGTGCTCCACGGCGAGGCTTAGGCAGCTGTCAGGATTCCCCAGCAGCGGCTGTAAGACTCCGTGCTGAAAACTGCAACTCCGCAGCACCGGTGGAGGGAGCGGAAAGCGGCGCTGCCACAGCTCCTCCAGGCGCTGTCATCTGCTTGTGAGACATTTTTTATAGCGGACACCGGTGTTTCTTGCTTAAATATCGTCCCCCGGGCTGTGAGAGCCCCTGGGACGCCGGTGCTTTGCGGAGTTCAAAGGCAGCGCGTGGGTGCGCGGCTCGTTCCCCTCCGCTGACGGATGCAGAGGCGCTCGCGCCCTGACAGCTGCCTCGCTGCCCCGTGGCAGCGGTGCTGAGTGCAGTCCTCCAGCTATTTGGCTTTGGCTGCAAGCTCGTGCCGTGCTGGAGATGAGAGGGGAAATACGACAGCTCCCACGGGCGCGCAGGGGCCGGCGCTGGGTGCCGAGCGCGAGCGGCAGCCTGGGGAGCGCGCCGGTGGCGTCGCAGCAGCGTGTGGCCGTGCTCCCAGCCCAGCTCCTCCTCGGTCGCTGCTCGCTCGCTTCGGGAACGAAAGAGCCCCTAATTGCGGGGCTGTGGGAAGAACGCCGCGTGCGGTCTATCGAAGCAACACGGGCTTTAATTAGGAAGGGTTTGTTTGTTCTTATTTTTTTGCTTCTGGGGAAGACAAAGCAGGATATTCCGTCTTTGCCATTTTTAGTAACTTCTCCCGACTGCTGGAGGGGATTTCTGCGCCAGTGATAGAAACGTGGTTGATCACATTACAGTGTAGAAATCACTTGGATATGATTTTCATCAACACACAAAATGATGTGTTCTTGTCCCAATTTGAGCAGATTTCTTGACCGTTTTTCTCACAGTGGCATCAAATATATTTGTGGTCCTTTTTTTTTTTTTTTTTTTTTTTTCTGTTTCCAGAGACAGACATCTCTGGAAACGTTGCCCTGAGCCCTGGGATAGCTGCTGCTGTTTCTTGCCTATCCCTTGCGATGCCCAGCAAGAAATAGTGACTTCACAGCCTGTTGCACGGGATCGGCTGACGCCACGTGAGAAGCTGCAAGAAACACAGGCGGTAGCAACACACCCAGTTTCTTTCCTTCTCGTTTTTGGTCCTTTCTTGCCTGTTGGTGGCATACACACGTGTGGTGCCTTCGACAGCGTGGGGACCGTGGAGATCAAACCGTGGCCTGGGGCTGCCTGCCACTGTCCTCCGAGAGGTGATGGGAAGCTGAAAGCAGAACTCCGCTCACCCGTTAAAAAATTCAGTGTAATTGGGGAAAAGAAAGAAAAACACCCCGGCCTTATTGGGCAGGGATAACAGAGCAGTGGAGTAAGTTTAGTGTCAGCAGTCGTGTTTCTTGCCTGGAGTTCGGCTGTCTGCAGTGCAGCCCACGCGGGGGTTAGGTGAAGGCACCTCTGCTCTCGAGCGCTGGTTGGTTTAAGTGAAAGCAGCTGATCTTCATCCAGTTTCTGAGCGTAGTGGTTTATTTTGCTAAAAATGCATCTGGAAGCGTGCGCACCCTCGTTGGTGCTCTCAGCAGGTCAGGCGGTGCCCAGCAGCCCCTGGAAGCCAGGCGTCGCTTTGCTGGCACGCTCGCTGCTGGTGCGGGCTGCAGGGCGGCCAGCCGGGCGTTTTCCGCCCTGAGCAGGGAGACACGAAGAGGAGGAGCCGGGATCTTCAGCAGTCGAAGCGGGAACGTGTTAGGATTTGTCATGGCAAACTGGATGAGGAGATGCTGACTGCGATCAGCTCGGAGGGGCTAACTGAAGTGCTCTTTGCAGCCCCCGTGTTTGTACTCGGCTGCCGTTAGCCTCACTCTCACCTCCTCTGCCAGGCTGGGAAAAGGTAAGAGAAGCTCTAAGCCAAGAGGCAAGAGTTGGCTTGGGTGGCTGTTGGGCTGCAAGCAGTTTTACGGACCCCTGCTTGGTGCTCTGCCTCGTGCTAGGAGCAGGGAGGGTGGGGGGAACCCGTCCGTCCGTTGTGACAGTGGAAGAAAGCAGCACGTGGCAGGAGCGTGAATTGCAGTCAGCTGTGGCAGTGACCAAGTAGCTCATGGGGCTGGAGCTGGGGCTTGCCAGCCCTGGGCTGGGCCAGCAGGAGCTGCTCTGCCTTGTCCCCCTGTTCCCCAGGGGAAACCTTCACCTGGGGGCTGCCTCCGACAGCCTGTCCCTAGCAGAAACCATGTCGGAGCAGTTGCAGAAGTCCTCTGGTCGTGCTGGGGGCGTGCAGGCAGACCTGTGAGCTTTGCCTTCCAGTGGATCGCTGTAATATTTTGCTTCTGTTTTGCTTTGAAGGGACTCTGCTGCGCCCCCAGTAGCCCAGCATCCCAGCTCCCAGGCCCAGGGTCTGTCTTCTGCCTTCGCCTCTTTTATTTGCACCTTCTAGCTCTCCTCTGCTGCGAGGGGCCGGGGTGTAAATGCCGGTGAAGGATACAGAACAAGGAAGGGCCCGCTGAACCCGCTGTCCGCCAGCCTGCTGTGGTTTTAAGGAAGAAGAGATTTCCCAGCGGAGCAGCGCTAGATTAGCAAAGCTTCTTTTCTGGGAGTGTTCAGATCTGGAGCAGACAGAGCAGAGCAGTGTTAAGGGCTTGGTGTAAGAGAGCGGGAGGGACTGTGCCTACAGGCTGGAGCTAGGGAACTGGCAGAATGCAGAGACTTGAGAAACAGGAAAAGAATAAAGTTGAATCCACTAAACACTCTTAATAATCGTGCTGGAAGGTGAAAATTTAATGAGAACAGCAAAGATACAGCTGTTCCATCTGGTGAAGAACGAAGGAAGATGGTGAGAAAGCTGAGTATGTACTGAGCATGAATGCATTCAAATCTTTGCTGACCTTTTTTATTACAGTCCTTAGATCTAGGATCTGATTTGTTTCTATATAAAACATATATATAATGTATGTTTTACTGCTGGCCTGCTCAGCTTCCTGTGCTGTCAGGCTTCCTGAGAGATCTGGTCACCTCTCTGCAGAAATTCTCCTTCTGTCATGTTGCTGCATATGGCTCCAAGCAATGATGCAGATCGCACAAGGCTTAATTTGGTTTTTAGAACTGTTTTACCAGAATTGCCACGAAAAAGTCACATTGAACAGTTGTCACGCAGCCCCATTGAAGATTTGTAATTTATTTCCATATTCTAATTACAGGGAGAGAGAAAAACCCCAAGCTAATAACATGCTACTTTTTCATTTCAAACTTGCTTGTGTTCTGCCAAGCAGTCTGGTGTGGTTTGGATGTGAATTCTTAATGTTTGGGGGTAACAGCAGGCTTCTGAGACCAGCTGCAAGAACCTGCACTTAAAGGACAAAGAGTGCGGCTCTTGTGTACGCTCCTTTAGCTGCAGGCAGCTCCGCGTCAGATCTGCCTCTCCCAAGCTCATTTTTCTAATTTTAAGTTAAATATGGAAAGCAGTGGATGTTCCGGGGGACTTGGGAATTCTCAGAATAATCCCGTATCCAAGAGTTAACGTTAACCTTTCGATCTATAAACTAGGGACTTTGAAGAGGTATAAATAGTATTGTTGAGACTATTATTGGCACGCTGTGCCCAGCACTCCTGACGTACTCGTTGTAAGGGGCAGAACAACTGGGAGCAGTCTTAGGAGTGATCCAATGTCCAGAAAATGATCCTACAGGCACTTCACTTGCTCGTTCTTTTAAACTTACTGAAGAGAAAGTTTAAAAAAAATTTACATGATCATAGTCTATAAGTGTCTTCTTGGAGTGAGAGTTTCTGATGATACAGGGTTTTTTAATTTAGTGGGAAAAGGGTAATGCATGTAATTATTTGGCAGTGAGAGCAATTAAGCATTGGGACAGCGTATCAAAGGATATGGTGGATTTGTCGTCTCTGAAATCGTTAATCCAGGACTAGATGCCTTTCAAGAAAAGCCGTGGTAATTCAGCCAGAAGTTATGGGCTTGATGCAGGAATCATTGGAACTTTGATGGCCTCTCTTTATTCAGGCCCTTTTTGATGATCGTTATAGCTCTGCTGGCTGTGAGCAGTCCCTTGCTCTCTGCCAGCAGTGCGCCCGTGGCAGAGCCATGGTTAGGAGCATCGGTCGCTTCCCCATTTGTTCACAAGGTCACGCGTTACTTGAAAGCTGTGTCTAGGAGTACCTATACGAACCTGGACTGTAAAAAGTGGGGTTTTTTTTTGCTTGCTGCTTCTTTTCTTCCTTTTCTTTTGCGTGGCTTCCTCTTTTTGTTTTGGCATTTCGGCTGTTTCTTCAGAAGTCCCGTAGGAGAAGCGTTTTCCTGCAGGAGGAGCAGCACTACAGCATTGCCATCGCAGTGCCTGTCATCTGCTAACCCTGCCCTTGGCTTTCTGGAGCACCTCCTCCAAACCTGCCTCCTGCTTGACAGTTGCGTGGACAGGCGTAGGGAGGGACATGGATGTGGCTATAGGTCATCTGTTAAGTACGGAGGAGGGCAAATGCAGTGTGAAATGGGAAAGGAGTGGCAGCGCTTACCCCTGGCTGCCGTTGGGTGCCCGGTGGACACGCAGCCGTAGCCGTCCTGGGTGCTTTGTTTGAGTGTGAGCTCAGATCAGAGCATGCGCAAGCTGCCCTGGGGCCTGGGAGCCCGCGGTGATGTGGGGTATGGGAACAACTCCAGAATCCTCTCGAGCCTTGCCAGCTCTCCGCAGGAGCTTATAACTTGCTCGGCGTTTTGTGTCGCAACAGCCAGACCGGCCCTGCCCGAGCTGGCCTCCCTAATTCAGGGGAAGCTTGGGCAGGTCTTGGCTAGGGCAGTGCTGTGGCTGGACGTGCGGTGTCAGGCCAGTCCTTCCTTGCCTTTGTTTCGCTCTGTGCTCGGCTAGCGGGTGTGAGCCCGTGGCTTTGCTGAGGCTTTAGTAGCGTGCCAGGTGGTGGCCAGGAGGACGGGTCCCTTCCCGTGCTGCCCGCTCCTCCACATCATCTCTGCAAGGCTCAGATCCTGGTACCTGCAGGGATGTGCCAGCCACGCTCCGGCTGTGTTTCAGGGAATGGGCGTCTTTGTTGCGTTTGTTCGTCTTCTCCAGAGCCAACCAAACGCCTGCGTAAACAGTGTCTGGTGCTTGTCGTCATCTGCGCTGTGCAGAGAGCTGCCGTCTCTGCGATGCAGTCCTTCACCTTCGCAGGGAACAGCCTTCACCGAGCGAAGGAGCAGCAGCCTGAGTGTGTTTTGCAGTCTTTAGGCAAAGTAAAGTTGTTTGCTAGAGGAGGGGCCGAGTGCTTTTGCTTTGAGTGCATGGTCAAATGCAGGTGGTTATGCTAGAAAGAAAGGGATTAAATTTGTCTTTCTAATTTCTTTAAATACAGAGGCTCAGTGTAACTTCATTTTGTTTTTCAGCATGCAAGTAAAGACCCCAAAGATGGGAGAGACAGCAGAGATCAAAAAGAATCTAAGGAGGAAGGCAACAAAAATGTCCTGGAGTTTGGGAAGCCGTTGCCCTTGCCCTCTCTCCCGGGCCTTCACCAGTCACTACCTCAGAACCAGAGCTATGTGGCCACCACGAAGTCGCAGACGGGTAAAAAGGACAGAGTTAAAATCCCTGGCAGCACCCGCCTCCCAGACGTGTGTGTGAGTCCGAGTGCGTGGGCTGAGGCAGGTTAGCAAGGACGGACACCCCTGTTAGTCCTTCTCAGTGCTGAATATCCTTGAGGGTTTCCTTGCCCGCTGGCACCAGTAGGGCTGTAGCTGGGGGCCGTGTTTTAACAGACGCCTTTCATCTGTCCACCTGTGTGCAGCTGGCCCTGGCACTGCATGATGTGTGTGTCCTCTGGACTCCATGTAGTCACCCGTGGGTGTTGCACACGCGGGGTTTATCCTTGCAGACCCCTGTTGAAGTGGGCTCGGAAGTGAAGCTCGCTCCCTGGGGAGCGCTGTGCTGTCCTTCTTGGGACCCGGTCACCGGGTGCAGGTCCGTGGAGGGATGGGGTGGAAGGCAGCGGTAGTTCTGATCAAGGGGCTGAGCCTCAGGTTGGTGGGCGAGCTCGCCAGGGTCCGGCACCTTGTGCTTCTGTTCCCCGTGGGGAGGTGGTTGGGCTGCGACAGGCACCGCCAGGCCAGGGATCGCCGCTGCTGAAACCTCACTGCGATGCTCTGCAGCTGTTTCTGAGGGACTTTGTCAATGTGAGAGCTGCTCCCCGTGAGGTACAGTAGTGTAGATAACGTGCTTTGGCTTAGCGGAAAGTTTTTGAAAGGATTCTTCATAGCTTTTGGTGAAACTTCATCACAGTGAGAGACGAGGAAATGTTTGCAAGGAGCAGCCTGTACGGCTGCCGGTGCTGGTTCCTGCTGTCTGCTGTTAAAAGAGCCGGTGCTAGGCGAGCTTCTGATGTGCATCCACCAAAGACAGGAGCAGGAGGAGAGGAGCGATGGCTGGCTTCATTAGAAGGCCAGGAGGGAGACTCAACAAATTAAGACCCGATCAAAGCAGTGAAAGGAATCAAACAAACTTCCATGGCAGGTGTGAAATGAGGTTAAACGGCAAACAGCTCTTTATTTAAGATTCCTTTTCCCTCTGTGTTCTTTAGTTATTATTTGATCGCTTTTGTTGTAAGTCAGTATTATTAGCCTTGCAGTATCTATTTGAGCAAGTTGGATTCTATTCAGCCTCCTACGGCATCAGCAATACTGCCAAACGCAGGCTAATTTAAGGATTTGATGTTATGTGTGGTGATGTAGGGGCCAGAAGGAACATGGAGAGGATACTCAGAATTTGGGTGAGTTTGCAGCACTGGCAAAAAGCTCTTTGTGTGTTTGCACGTATGCGTGTGTCATCATTTAGTTGAATTGTAAACAAATTAGTTGGAGTGGGAAGCCTTTTTTCTCAGATCATGCCCTCAAATATGGTTTCCCACATTACAGCCTCCACTTTCTTCCCCTTCTTTTCATTTCTGAACGAACTTTGGGTTTATTTTGCTTTTTTTGCAGCTGCTGCAGTATCTCGGAAGAAAAAACGGAGAATGGGAACCTATAGCCTGGTTCCCAAGAAAAAGACCAAAGTGTTAAAACAGAGAACAATGATTGAGATGTTTAAGAGCATAACTCATTCCTCTGCGGGTGCCAAGGTGAGGGGTGCGCTGAGCCTTCTGGGCACTTGTCCTGGCCCCTTGTCCTGGCACACCAACCCCATGGGTAGGTGTGGGAACATGCTGGCTCGTTGCCGCCAGCATCTTCTGTTCTGAGACTGCATCTCTCTGGTGACAGCATCCTGCTCGCAGCAGCCTCGCTGCTTTGAAAATGGCTTTTTGAGGGTGGCTGTTCAGATACCAGCTCTTAAACATTTCCAGTGAATGTTTCCTTTCTGTCCTGTGAGTGCTGTGGAACTGGAGAGTTTTCAAGCCTACGCTGTGCGGTAACCTTTCTGTTTTGGAGTCCTCAAGGTTGCTGCCTAGCGTTGCTTGAGGCCGGAAGGCAAAACAAGCAGTTACTTAAAAACAGACCTTAGACTAGGATTCCCTCCTGATCAGCTTCTGCTTTTGCTGCAGTTTGGGCCCTGAAGTTTTGGTCTTTGAGCACTACGGGTTCATGGAGCGGGGTAAAAAATTCCTCGCTCTGGTTTAACGTCCCTTTGCATTCCCTAGAAACCTTCTTTGCGCCCTTGGTATTCCACGGCGGAGCTGCCCTCCCATGTTTAAATGAGGCTGCGTGGGCCGGCCGAAAGCTCCTGACCAGCAGCCCTCCCCGTAACGCCTCGTGCAGCCACATGAGGCTAGAATGACTCCTCGTGGTGTCTCGTTCCCCAGATTGACAGGGTTAGGTGGCACATGGCAGGCGCTGGGGCTGGCTTTGCTGGCAGCGTTTAAGAGCTCTGGAGGGACATCAAGCCAGCTTTCCCCTGGCAGCTGTAACCCTTCTAACACAGAGGCGGTCTGGGATGGGTTCAGCTGCTCTGTGCTATGAATTGATGTTGTCTTTGTGGCTCATGTGCTTGGACAACTTCCAGAGTGAAAAGGACCTAGGTGATGTCAGCCCTCATGTGAATGGGGAAAGCATAGATGTAGACTCTGAAGAGGAAGACTCTGATGAGTTAGAAGAGGAGGATGATCACGGAGCAGAACAGGCAGCTGCATTTCCTGCAGATGATAACAGGACCTCTAAAGACAGCGCGTCTGACGCAGACAATGCCAGAAAGGTATTCACATGCCCCGTGCAGGACTTAGAGCGGGACGGGACACTGCTTACACCCATGGGATAGGAGTGGCGTCAGTTGAGGCAATTTCTAGGATTTTTTTAGTCTGCAAGGTGGCAGAAAGCTCAGCGGTGGAAGTGAGGCTTTTGATGACCACTTCCTGCTCCCTCTTTCCCCCGTGAGAGTCTCTCACCTACCCTCCTGTTTCAGCCTTGCTATGTAATGCGCTGTGGTCTGGTGCATGTGCAGGACCCCCACGACACTTAGTTATATTACTCACCAAACCAGTAAGAGATGTCTTCCTACCCTTGCTTGTTACAGGCCGGTAAAGCACTAAAATTGGTTTAGTTAACTTCTCCCAAATCACGCTGCGTAGTGTAGGTATGAGGCTGTTTCTCGATAATCAGAGAAATTGAGATTTGGTTTGAAAACTTTCTTCTGGAGTTGGATTTTTTTTTTTTCTCTTGTACTATCCTGATGGGTGAACCATGATGTGCATTAACAGCCTTGGAGGTCTTGTCCTGGAGAGGAAACGGTGTTAGTGCACACATGGGCGGCAGGGTGATGGGGGGTGCTGTGCTCTGGGGGGCCTGACGTGACTGACTCTTTCTGTTCTTGGGCAAATGGTGGCTGCAGATGGATGATGGCGAGTCTGAGGAGGAGCAAGAGTCTGGAGAATCTGTGGAGGAGGAGGAAGATGGAGATGAGTCTGACTTGGTAAGCCGGGCTGCTGATTGCATCTGAAAGCCTTTGTCCTGCTGATAATAATTTCCCCTTTGCACTGCTGCCAGAAAGAGAGCAGCGGTGTAGTTTCAGGTCTCTTTGACAAAACTCACTCGCTGGAGCCACCCACACACACAGTATTGTTTTCCACAAGGTGCTTAACCATGATCTGTGATACAATTAATTGCTTTCTGATGCTAATTAATGGGCTTTTATTTGTTGTTTTCAACAAGGTGTTGACTGCTTTTAATCGTTTGAATGTTAGTAGAAATATTTAAGGGTGCTTACATTCTTTGGAGGCAGACTTGGCAAGTGGTGGGAGCCGGCAGTGTTTTCTTAGCAAGCTGAAGCTCAGCCTGCATCTTCAGAGTCCAGGTGGAGTTCTTCACAAATCCGTTGGGCCAGCCACTGCCCAAATTCACGCCTATCTGACATGTCACCTCACTACCACATGAGCTGGCAGCCCTTACCGGGGAGGTGTACAGACAGCACACAGACAGACAGTGCTAAAGCAAGATTTTCACCAGCTGGTGGTGATTTTTACTTTTTGTTTTTCAGATGGCTGGTGAAGGTAACCTGATACTTTCTTGTTTTTGAAATTGCTGTTCACTGGTTGTCTGTCTCCCCACCCTCCCTTTTACTTTAAAAATTGTGCTCCCTTTTCGCAGCATCTCAAGTTGAGGAGCCAGCATTTAAGGCACCCCACTTCTTCAGTCACCTTGAGAAAATTATTGACTTCATTGTCTTGATGGTTTGGGCTGAAGGTAGAAGTAACTATACCAGATGAATTGGTGAAACTCTGAAGAATCTTGTTCCTTCTTCTCTGACACTCCGAGAGCCAGAGAGGACTAGGCAGGAGGAACTGTGTGGCCTGTGCCCTTCACGGGGCAGCCAAGGCACGTTTGCAGTGCTGGCTCAAGCCAAGGGTTGAGCTTGCATTCAAGTCTGAACACCCGAGTCATATCTACACATCCTAGACTGTGGCTTTTGCTGTGCTCATATCTGGTGAGTCAGTCAGCAACCCAGACAGGGACTGGCTCAAACGCAAACCTCTCACCCACGAGCGGTGTGACGCAACCGCTGTAAGCCACGTGGCGAGGCAGAGGCGAGCCCGTGCTCGGGCACGGGTATCCTCAGGGCAGTGCAGACAGCGCCGCGGAGCTGCCCGGGAGCCAGCGCTCAGCACCACCTTTGCCCGGCTGTACTCACCGTGCAGCACCGGTTTCCTGTTGAAGTAGGCCATGAAGGTAGGGCCTGATCCAGCCTCCGCTGAAGGCAGCAGCAGCTTTTTTATAGGCTTCGGTGGGAGACGGTTAGCTCTCAGGAGCCGGCTGTTTCAGTCTGAACACGAATTTTATGGCTGGAGCTTTGAACATGGGTTACAGGGTTGGGGTGCCCGGTTCCCTGTTCTGATGTTGACTTTGAAAACCCACCCCAGGCAACTGTATTTCCTGCATTTAAAAGAAACATACAAAAACCCCAAACCCTGTCTAGATTCATACATGCCTGAAGATTGCTGCATGATTAGGCTGTGCTGACGTGATACCCAGTACCTTGCTCAGGGAGGGGGCCTGTCTGCTGTTGTAGGGTTAAACTCCCCAAGGTCTGTCCCAGCCCTGTTAAGCTGGCTCTTTTAGGTACAAGACAGGGTTTTTTTTGTTTGTTTGTTTTTTTCTAGCACAACCGTGGGGCAATGTGAACATTTTAGTTTGAAAAAAACTTCTCTGGGGAGAAGCTAAAAGTGTGCGTGTAACTGCATACTTACCCTGCTGCACAGGGGTACTCAGCTACTCCTGTGATGAGTGTGGCGTAAGAGCCTACATGGAAGAGAAAGTGAAGCATGCACTATTGAAATGACAGGAAATACACCCACATGTGCGCCTGTGTTTCCTTTTCGGCGCTATAAAGGCATCTTTGCACCACTTGATTTCAAACCCCCAGTCCTTAAGGCCTTTTCACACAACTCAAGCTGTGTGGGGGCTCTTCCACATGGGTGCAAAGGACTGCTGGGATGCTGGTACCAACATGCCTGACATGCCCGTGGCCTCTCTGGTTATTCAGAGCTCGGAGTCCAGCATCAAGAAGAAGCTGCTGAAGAGGAAAGGCAAGACGGACAGCCCATGGCTGAAACCCACCCGCAAGAGGAGACGGAGGAATAAAAAGAAACAAGCCAGTGTACTAGGTAACTGATTGTGTTTTGTTCTTTAATTGCACAGAAAGTAGCCTTCCAAGTGGGGGTAAGGACCTGAGGCCCATAAGGCAGGGGCTGTAGGCAGAGCTCTTTGATCCTTTTGAGGGTAGGCTGCATGGTGAACCAGGGCCTGAGCTTGTATCTCACTCATGCTCATGTGAGGCTCACGTCCACGCTTTTACAGCAGTTTAAATACAAGGCGACCTTATCCTTGGCATGCTGGAGAAATGTTTTTTTGTTCATGTGCTCCCCTTATTTCAGAACATCAAACAAAGACCGCGTGGTTCATGTAAACTGTGACCTTGGGGGGCTTGGTTAGATGCAGAAGGAAAAGGAAGAGCCGTCCCAGAGTGGTGCTCTGTTGCTTTTTGTGGATGTTTGTCTAGCTGAAGGCAGTGCGCAGGCTGTTGCTTATTCTGAAAGCACCACACCGTGTAATTTAGCAACCTCTGGCCCATCTCATGGTGTGGATGTAGTGCAGGCGGCCATTCTGGTTTGACCTGGCACTCAGAAGTTACCCAGCACTCCAGATTAGTTTTCAGTGCCCTTTGTCTTCTGAAAGCTGTGGGATGGGGAGAGTGGGGATGCAGGCTGGATCTGATTCTTCATCTTCAGGAAAAGTACCAAGACAGGTTTAAAAAAAAAATAATGTTCATTCTCTGAAGTGAAGTTGTGCCTTCAGCATCTTTATTAAGGCTTCACACATCCATAGCCATAAAAGAGTTTATTCTGTGTTTGTTAATTCTTTGCAAACAGGCCACTTTTTATCATCAGATTTGTTGGTGCCTCTTTTCTAAATGACCACGTTTCAGCCTCTGGGCTGTGCCTGGCGTTTGTCACTCATCTGACGTGCTCCTGTTCCTCCTGAGGCAAACCCCTTCTAAAAAGGAAGCGGGGGCCATTGATCCCTTTCAGAGCAAATAGCTAATTCTTCATTTCAGATGCAGACTGGTTTTCCGTCCCTTCAATAAAGGTGGCAGCCAGTCTTTCAGGCTAACACAAGTCTCTTGGCCAAGCCTGAGTGGGAGAAGCAAACCAGGAGAGAGAGCTGAAGCCAAGGGAATGCGAAGAGATGAGAATTCCCACGAAGGCTGCGAGGGATCCCCCACGCGATCCCTTTCCAGCAGCCGCTTTGTTCGCCTAGAGCCAGGACTTGGCTTTTATGTTTTCCCCTCCCGTGAAGCCGAATGTCACCTGTCTCGTCCTCCTCACCCCGCGCCTTGTCACCGGCTCGCCCTGCCTGGCTGGAGCGTACCTGGAGCCCTTGGCAGCAGGTTGGAGACAGGAGAATGTGCCGAGCCCTGGTTTCGTCCCTTCCTCGTGCCATTTAAGCTTCTGCTGCTGTAGCAGTACGGCAGCAGGCAGATGTGCCTTTCAGAGGCAGAACTTACTGGTCTCATTTCTTCTTTTCTTTGTTACCTACCTAAGTGGAAGTGGAAAATCTGTCTGATCAGACAGGGAAGGAGATAAGAGATGAGAGATCAATTGTGCCATATATGCCCAGATGTCACATTTTCATAATTCTATGTGCATCTGTGCTCCCAGCCGCTCCGAGGAGCCTGCAGCCAGCCTGCGTGGTTAAATATGGCCTTTCCACACGCGCGCATTTTTTTATTTATTTTTTAGCTGCGTAAATATGCGTGTTTTAATCTAGGTGCTGAAGCCTATAAATCATCTTTGGGAGGCAGAGAGGGGTCAGGCCAGGACAACAGCATGGAGTACATGGAGGTGTCTCTGGATTCCTTGGATCTCCGGGTGAAGGGAATTCTCTCCTCGCAGGCGGAAGGTGAGTGCGCGCTCCGACGCCGGCCATGGCCCATGTTGGTCTTTGTTCGCTGGCTCAGCCCGAGCAGCGAGCGGAGCCCCGGATGCCCCCTGGTGGCTGCCAGCACCCCGAGCCGAAAGGCGGCCTCGCCGGAGAGGCACCCGGCCGCTGGGCAAGGGTGTGAGGGTGTCCTCGCCCCGGGAGCCGGCTTGGGGTGGGAGCGGTGGAGTTGAGTGGCTTGAGAACCCTGCTGAGGAGGGAGGCGTCAGTCTGTCTGCCCCCCTCTCCTGTCCTTGGGCAATGCGTAGTTAGCCTCTCCCCAAATCCCCTCGTTTGGGTGCCCGCCGTATCCCCTCGTTCAGCCCCAGGACCATGGGGAAGGGACCGGCCGTGGTGGCTGGGGAGCAGAGCAGGGGAGCGGTGGCTGGGGGTGTCTGGGTGCTCGGCCCCGGGTTGAGCAGCCGCTGTTCCCAGTGCTGAACCTGGGCTCCAGCACGTCCTCGCTGGCCTCGATCTGTCCGCCCGTCCCCTGCTGCTCTTTTGCTTCTTTTGCTTTCAAAGGTTGTCTGGCTCTTTTGATAGAGGCGTGTCAAAGAACGGGTGGGAGTGTTTACCACCAAGGGAGGGTCAGGATGGACAAGGGATGCTTTCACCGGAGCCTCTGGATGTCAAAAAGATCATGAAAGTGACAGCTTGGAAGGCGAGGAATGAGCTTTGTGATTTGTGGTCATAGAAAAAGCTCTTGAACGTTTAATATCTGGGCAGGATTTTACATGAAAACTACAAGGCCTTTCCTTCTGCTTACATGACTTGAAATATCCCCTCTCAGGGCTTGGTCGTGCAACTTGTCAGCCAAAGGAAACTCCTTACAAGATGAAAGGAGTTTCTGCTCAGCTGATAGGGCCGCAGCCACGGGCAGGAACAGGGGGGAGCGCTGCCTTTGCCAGGACAGCTACAGAGGGATCTCCCTCAGGAGTGGTGTTAGTTTCTGAAATTGTGCAGCAAAATAACTGTCCTTTGAAGAATAAATAGCGGCACGCTTCCTTCAGACTGGGACTCAAACCCATAGCAGGCTTGGGTAGAGGAACCTTGGGACACTTCAGGGTGAACCGCAGGTAAATATTTGAGGGTTTAAAACCTTGCAAGAGATGTTACAACTATGCAGGATTAAAGTAGGTGTTCAGGACAAGAAGTAAGCCCTGTGTCATTAGATCAGTGTTTTGCAGTCGCAGGTAACCAAGTCGCTGAGCTGAATTCAGAGGGGCCACAAGAACATTCACACTGTGCCCCCATACCCGGCCCTGTGTCCCCTTCACAGCCTTTATCCACCTTTGTAGAGGCTTGGAAATGTTAAAAATCTGAAAGAAAGAGATGAGGAGGAAGCAAGAACATCTGACCGTTTTGCCGTTTTCTTTTCTCGGGCTTGTTCTCTTTCCAAAAAAAATAATTTTTGGTTGGCTGAGACCAAATAGGCCCAGGAATTGTGTTTTCCCGTCTGTGTAATAAGCTCCTGCAAATAGAAGTTTGTGCTTTCCTGATCTTCTCCATTTATCACTCCACTAACTATACAAATTTCCAACTCCAGGTGGTTTCCTACAAATTTGCTGATGCCAGAGCACGGCGTTGTGGAGTAGGTGTGGAGGAGAGACAGACTGATAAAAATCTGTATCTCGTCGTTGCTTTACATGTTGGGGTTTTCTCAGAATAAGCTGTTCTTAACTTACTGTCCTGAATTCAGCACTGTCATCTGTAGCGTGGCTGGACTTGGAAAAGTGTGGTGTGCTTCTGCAAACTCCATCTGGTGTAAGAAGGGGTCTGTCCTACAGGGTTTAGATGATGCCTTCAAAGCGTTTCAGGGTGTGGAGTGGGAAGATGCTACAGGACATGGGTGGTGTTGATAAGACGGCTGCGTCCTTTCTCCTGGAAGGTGACTTCAGAGTTTGTTTACCAGTCTTCTGTACCCTAGGTCTTTCCAACGGCCCTGAAGCAATGGAAGTAGATGGTCTCCAGGAAGTCCCCCTCTGTAGCTGTCGAATGGAAACCCCCAAAAGCAGAGAGATCACCACGCTAGCCAACAACCAGTGCATGGCCACGGAGAGCGTGGATAACGAGGTAGGAGCCTGTCTTTCAGCTTCTCGCAGACTTTTCTCCTGAGGACAGAGACAGAAAGAAAACAAAGCCGTGCCAGGAGCATGCGTCAGGGTCACGCAGAGGCTCCGCAGCCTGCTAGATTGGGAGCCTGCTGGTGTGCCGGAATGGCAGGGCAAACATCTCACTCCAACACTCTGCATTTATCACACATTTGGGGTAAAGCCACTCTAAAGGGAGCAGGTGCAGTCTGCAGGGCTAACTGGAGAGGCGCTGGGTGGATCTCCTGCTTGTCCTGGCCTGTGTAGCTGGAGCGAGTTGATGTAACAGACACACTTCAGGCCAAGTGGGCTAAAATACATCAGCATGCATCAAAGTGAGAGAATCCAATCAGGGGAAGCTTGGAGCTGGTTTCCCTTGACTACGAAGGAGCTGATGCAAACCTTTCCATGGCCAGCTCTTGAGTTTCTGGAACTTGGCATGCTGTCCACCAGCTCAGTCTCCCCTGGCCCTCCTCTTTCCTCCTCCCCCCAAGAGGCTTCTGTTACAAAGCTTCCTATGTCCTGGCAGCCCCGCGCAGCCTCCAGGTCTGGCTGGCTGGAAATGGTTGCACTTGATGCCTCTCTGTCATCACAGCTGGGCTAGTTGGGCTCGGGTGGTTCCAGGAGGCTTGGAAGTAAGTGGCAGAAGTGACTCCCTCCCACTGTCTGAAAAGTAAGACTGCGGGACGGAAACAAACCCAGTAGATGCTCCTTTTTCTGGGAGGCACTTGGGTTTCTTGGAAGTTTTGGCTGAAATGCAGCCGTGCTGCAGTGCTCTGACACTTACTGGTAGTAGGACAAGGAGTCAGAGTACTCCTGGTTCTTCTCGAGGATCCCAGGATGGAGGGAGGAAGGGATGATCAAATTTACAGCCCAGCTCTACTACTGTTAGTATGTGCTAGTACCTGTAGAGAAAGGAATTTCAATAGCATGACAAAGTTGATTAGGATTAAGGAGAGAATGCCCTGGAGATTTATGGGAGAGAGGGGGGCTCCAGCGTTTCTAAATAAACACAAAGTATACAGAAGAGTTTCTATGGTTGTTTGACAGTTCTTTCCCCAGATAAATCAGAGAAAGGAATAACAAAGGCCATGCTTTATGTCAGATTCTTTTTCATAATGGGATAAGTGACTCATAGATGTTGTAAGGATATTATATGTATGAATAGTGGGTTCTTAAGACTGTCGTGTCCTTGGATAATGTTATAAATAGTTATGAGCACCGTGCTGCACTCTCTAATGGCTGGAAAATAGCAATTAATCATTTTGTACTTTTTAGACTTTTCTAACAAATAATATAGTGTGACACAACAACGCAGGGACTTCCTTGCAGAGACAGTGCAGCTTTTTCCGTCTTAATCAAATTTCCTCCCCTCATAAGTAAAAATCAATGGAACAGTGCTGTCCTGCAGCCCCTGGGGTCTGTGTGTTAGCAGTGGTCGCTCTGCCAAGGTGTCACAAGCACAGGTAGACATTGCAGCTGGAATCTGGGTAAGCTGGATGAGATGCTAAGGGGGAAACAAGAGCTCAGGTTAAAACCTGTTCTTTTTTTTCTGTAGGGATGTTGATTGTAGGAGAAGTGTAGATTTTTAAAAAAAAAAAAAAAAAAGAGAAGAAGTCTAGTTTTGCTGAGAAAAAGCAGCAAATCAATCCTCAGGTAGACAATCTGTTAGTGATGAGCACACACTGTGTTCCTTACCGACCCGTCTGGTCATGGTGGCAGTACACAATAAACCGTGCCCAGATTTCGGTAGGGCTGTTCCCTTGTAAGAGCCTTGCATGTTTTTATTTCTAGCTCCGAAATGTCTTCTGCCAAACATCTGGGGTAAGCAAGGTTATTATTAGGGGAAGTTAGAGAACCCAAACCCTGCCACATCATGCTGGCAGGTGGCAACTAGGATGTGAAAATGTCATAGACGTGTGCACCGGGTAGCAGAAGGGAGGAAGCACCGGTCCTTCTGACACAGCAGTGAGTAACTCCGGTGGGAAAAGCCCCAGCTACGGAGCCTGCTGTTATTAACAGAACAAGGTGTGGTATAAGAGAAGACAGCTTGTAAGCCCAGAGTTGTACGTTGGTAAAATATTTTGGAAAACATGCTCGAAATCTGACTTTAGCTGAGCTCTCATGAAAGCCTGTCTGTTCATCCCTGTGGTCTGGGCAGGGGCCAGTGCTGGAACCAGTACAGACGATAACTTAGCTGGCAACGAAGAGCAATTATTTTTCCCTTTATCTTCCTGTGACTTATACTTTTGAACAGTAACAAGATTTAGTGCGTATGGTCTTGTTCTCTTGGTCACCGACACCCGCTCTCCCTGGCAAAACAAGAGCGTGTGTTGTGTGAGTCAGGCCCCTGGGACTGCCCCTTCTGTGGCTGCTTGGCTGGTGCGTATTTCCAGTTACGATTTTTCTTGCAAGGAACGAACGACTCTGGTCCACATGCATGTTAGTTAGTAAATGATGCATTTCTTCCTGTGAGAGCAGCTTTCACAGCTTCCTGCTGCACTGCTAATGCTATCTGGCACACATCTGAATTACTGTGAAAAAGCCAGGGCTCATCAAGGCAGTGTGCAAAATCTTCCTCCGCACAAGCACAGAGAGTGTTTTGGTCTCCAGTAATTTCATTTCCTTTAATTTCTCCTGTTCCAGCTGGGCCGATGCACAAACAGTGTGGTTAAGTATGAACTGATGCGCCCGTCTAACAAAGTCCAGCTTTTGGTGCTGTGTGAGGACCATAGAGGGAGGATGGTGAAACACCAGTGTTGCCCTGGCTGTGGATACTTTTGCACTGCAGTAAGTCCGTGCTCTCAATCTAGGGAACGGGGTACGTGTCGCAGTAGCTGGAAGAGCTGAAGGTGGAGATGTACCTAAAGGGGTTTACTGACTTCCTGGCATAAGCTCCACCTCGTTCCACAGCACGTCAGATGGTGTTTTCAACAGCAACGTGTGTGAGGGTAGCTGCAATTGTCACCTTTAACTTTCTGGAGACCCCGAGGGGTGTTACCGAAGGGGTGGAAGTCTCTCGCCTTAGGAATTTTTTGGAAGAAGGGTTCTTTCTTCCTCTGTACACTCAATCACATCAAAAACGGTATTGGCCTGGTTTGTGAATGAGTCTGCGTACACAAGAAGTGGTTCTGTCCCCCAGCCCGCTCATGAAGGCTTAGGTGGAGAACCTGAGTGACGGCACCTGAACAAGGCAGTGTTTGAGATCTCCAGCTGCTTCTTCCACCTCTGCCACTGAGGCTTTTAATAGCATTGGTCCAGTCCTTTAAGATGTCAGTGTCCTATTTCCCTGTTGGTAAAACACCAGTCGAGGGCCTCCCGGGGTGATGGGGCAGCTTAATTGTCTGATGTTAGAGTTCTTTAAGATAACTCAATGAAAGATGCTACAGTAGTCTCAACATTATAGTAAGTGTAATAAATGGAGCCATCCTGAGTTTTCATGCTGAGTCAAAGATCATTTAAAAGATAAAATCCTCAAAACCCTTAAAGACATTTTACAAAGCTGAAATAGAGTTAATTAGATTTCTTGGGAGGACCATGAATTCAGGAGAAGAGTGGGCTTTGGCTAACCTTTCCTTAAATGCTCTTGCATCTCTGAGTGACATGTCATAGTTCATAAAGGAGAACCTGGGAGTGTTTGTCTGGGTTATCAGTCACTAATAACACAGCACGGTAGGGCTTTAGGTAGCTCTAACAGGATAGAGCGATGAATTCTAGGGTACCGTCAGTTCAGCTCGGAGGACTTCGCTGGAAAGAGAAAACAATTTTAGGAAAGGTTGCTCACATCTGTTGAATGAGCAGTCAGCCACGTTATTGGGGTTAAACAGCATAAAACCAGGGCTGGTCCAAGCAGAGAAGTCGCATGCTTTGGGTTTCATTGGGATTAACAGCTGGTTTAATTACGTTAATGTAGTTCCTTGAAAGGTTTGCGTGGAGGTTTGTTAGGTAGTTTTAACGCTGGCTCAGCACACAGGTTTGAAGTTTTCTTTTCCAGTTTTGGGGGCATCCTTACAGTACACTGGCACTTCTAGAAACGTAAGCAAGAACTTACAAGTGTTAGAGGAAAGAGCTGGAAAATGGGACTTTCTGGTTCTGTTTGCCAAGTGCAATTAAAAACTTGCTTTGCAGTTCCTAACCAAGTGAGTTTTTTCCCATTACCTTGGTTTTGTTCTCTTCTAAAGTGGCAGTGCTTGCTTACTGTACTGGAAGCGCAAGGGACAAGAGTGGTGATGAATGAAGTATTTAAGAGCTCTGCGGATGAAGCATGTAGAAGGGGTAAGGCACGTAGTGACCAAGGTGTGAATATCTCCTCTGTGGTTTTTTTAGGGCACTTTCATGGAGTGTCAGCCTGAGAGCAGCATCTCCCACCGTTTCCACAAGAGCTGTGCCTCCCAGGTCAACGACACGAGCTACTGCCCACACTGCGGGGAAGAGGCCTCCAAGGCAAAGGAGGTGACAATAGCAAAAGCAGACACGACCTCAACAGTGTCGCTGACCTACGAGCAGCAGAAACCAGCAGCTGTGGAGGGAAGGGCTGACACCACGACAGGGAGGTGAGCTTGGGAGCATGTGGCAACCTCAACCCTTGTGCCAGACCATGCTTTGCATCTGAATGCTTGTGCTCCTCCTGGCAGAGGAAAGCATTTTCTGGTCCTGCTCTGATAAGCCAAGCTCCAATACAGGAATTTACAAGCGTATTCTGTGCTCTTCGCTGTGCCAGAGAGGAGCCCAGCAACCACAGGGTGAGCTGGGGCAGAGGCTGTGAAGATAGAAAGGGTTTAGGAGTTAATACGATTCCTTCCTCTTATTGTTAGCAAAGAAATAATAGTGAAATGAGTTGATGTTGCCAGGTTTGGTGAATGAGAGGGAAATTCATATGGTGTATCTAGCCTCAGCTGCTGACTTACAGCAATGGAGACAGGTATGAAGAATCAAAAATCAAACCAGAACCAAATACAGAGCCATCCCTGTGATGAGCAGTGCTCTGAGTTCCCACGTGTTCTGATCTTGTTCCGATGGCTTTCGTGGCTTGCAGGAGCAGGGCAGTGCACTCAGCCCCGTGTTCTTCTGTTTGTTATTGCACAGAGTACATCAAAATGTAATCATAGGGCAATGAAACTACTTTTCAGGGCAAGTTCTTACCAAAAAGGCTGTAAAATATATTGGTTTGTATTTCAATTTTGCTTACACTATCTGTCGATTTAAAATCCATTCCCTTCCCTTCTTTGGCATAAGATACACGTAATGTTGTATATTTTTAATGGTTGTGCTTTGGCTGTCTCTTGTTTTTCTCTTCAGTGGCACTGGAACGCGATTGTCAGAGGAAGACAAGCCAGAAAGTTCGGCTGCTGAGGGGTTTGACTTAGCTGGGTCTTCAGTTTTTCCAAAGCCTACTACTAGCCTGACCCAGGGACCAGTTAAAGAAACTCTGGAAAGTGCCCTGATTGCCCTGGACTCAGAAAAGTAAGAAAAAGGCCTCTGTGTCTTCCAGTTCCCAGAGGAGTTGCTTAATGTAGAGAATACTGAGATTTAGCTTCTCTGGATTTTGTTGCCACTGATACCTTGCGCATTGTTATTCACTCCAATCAATTGTTAGTCCCAACAGATCACCGATTCAAGAGAGCAGCTATAGCTCTAAATGTCGTAGTGATTTGTCTGGAAGATTTAGTTTTTCTTCGGCCCTCTAACTTCAGCTGTCACTACTAGGAGTTCCCATTTACAGTAGTAGGATCCAGGATTTTTGATTAGCATCATGAAAATAGGTATGGCCGTTGTTACAACAAGGCTGGCTGTGGTTGGAGCTGGAAGTTTGAATATCTCCTTCTGGAGTGTTGATATTCTTGGTTATTCCTGGCACTCGAGCTGTTTTCTAGGGACAGACTTTGTCATGCCCATGGTGTGGGTTGGGGTAAAATGCTGGGGATGTTCTTCAGTGAGTACTAATTCTGCCTCTCTCCCCACTCCTGCAGACCCAAGAAGTTACGGTTCCATCCAAAGCAGTTATACTTCTCTGCAAGGCAAGGAGAGCTGCAAAAGGTCCTGCTTATGTTGGGTAGGTGGCTCTTTCCCAGGATATTGCGTGTCTGGCAGTACTCCCAGCTCCTGCCAGGCAGTTGCCAGAGTCCAGTTCCCAGCATGGCAGCACGTCATATTCCCCACTGCCCCTTGTGAGTGGTGTTGGAGGAGAAAGCCACTTTTGCAAGTAATGTGTCATCAGAAATGGCTGTGAAAATGTGGACTTGCTCCCGGCTCGCTTCTGCATTTGGACATGGTTTTATCCAGAGAAGTTGTTCCTGCCCCCATATGACCTATGTGTGATTTTTCCAGTCCAGCAGAACTTTGCCTCTCCATGCAGTGGGGTAACTGTTTATTTGCATCCAGGGGAGAGGTAAAAAGATGGGAGTGTGTTTAAGTTAAGACCAATCAGCAAGAGAGCAGAAAGGAAGAGACCTTCAATACATGGGGCTTTGCTCTGGGGGTACATAACTGTCTGTCACCAGCTGACTTAGATCTGGCTGGGGTTGTTTTTACCAACAAATATTCCAGAGGAATCTCCCCCTGTGAAGGACACAGTGTTTCACTTGGGATCATTTCCTTTCCACTCCAGTACTTTGCAGTACATTTTTGGATGCTCTCTGTTCTTTTGCGTTATCAGACTCTTCTCTTTTCTCCTAGCAAGGGTTAGCTTCATTGTTCATGTCTTCAATAGCACCAAAATGTTATTCATTGATATTTAACTATGGCCTCATCATATGCAACATGTTATCATGCCCAGACATCTTTGTCTGGCTGTCATCATCATCTGTCAGTCTTTGCACAGCTGTGAGAATCTCTGGCCAGATCCTGAGCTCGTGTTCGTTGGAGGAGCTCCATCCACTTTGCAGCTTGTGCTTACAGGGATGCAAAGAGGATCACTAATAGCAAGTGCAGTTAGTAGTGGTCCTGAGACAAAAAAGCTGGGTAGTACTGACTCTGTTGTTTACAACAGCAGCATTTTTTTTCCTTTTTATCCTGGTGTAGTTCTGATGGTATTTGTTGCAGTGAGAGATGGGGAATTGTGAATCTGAGGGAGATGGCCTGTGTAGAAATTGGAGTGCTTTAAGGGTATTATATTCCATGGTGTTTCTGAAGCGCCTGGTTTGAGGGCTGTTGCATATCGAATGTCCATGGGACTACCCTGAGAGCTTTCTGGCTTGTGTGCGTAGTGAGACATGAGAAGGGCTGAGGATGGGCTGGGGACGCTCTTGTTACACTTTTCTCTAATCTCTGAATTGTGGTTGAAAGCATCTCTGCTCTGTTTTTCAGTGGATGGAATTGACCCTAATTTTAAAATGGAGCATCAGAGTAAGAGAACCCCTCTCCATGCTGCCGCTGAGTCTGGCCACGTGGACATCTGCCATATGCTGATTCAGGTCTGTCTCCACTTACGTTTTTCTGTACAAGCAATTTTCTGTGGTTTTTGGTCTCCTGCCCCACACAGCTAAAGCACGCTTGAAAATCAGCACTGAAACACCTCCTGATTTTCAGGGTTTGCTGCAGGAGGAGTGGCGGAGAGTAGTGTGAACACTCAGATGACACGACTGAAGCTGACTTTCTAGGCCGTTCTCCAGACAAGCTTTGCTGTCTGGGCAGTGAGCACGTGAAGCTTTGATGTAGGGCACCGTGGAGCAGGTGGGAGCCCGTGTGCCTGAGCACACCCGGCAGCGTAGTGCGTTGCCAGATGTGCCAGCACAGGCTGACCACTGGCAGTCTGCGGGAGAGCTGCGAGCTGCTGCCAAGTTTCTCTCTGTAAGGATGGTGGGTAGGCTCTAGAGCCTGCGAGCTAGCAGACCCTGTCTTCCCTTCTGTCAAAAACTGAGAAACTGCAGCAGGGTTTTCCTTTGCAGTGCAAATGCCAAGTATGTGAAAAGAAGAGGAGGAAAGATGCAAGTTTCACCTGTTGTCTGAGATTTAGGCTGTGATGAATTTGAGTGAGGGAAGATGGTGGAAGGCATAGCAGTTCAGTGAGAGTAACCCTGTAATATGATGTGAAGGAAACAGAAGCCTTTAAAGAGCTATAGCTTTCATTTTTAGTACTGGCATACATCGTCCTGAGCGCCTGGTTGTGTTTTGGTTACCCTTTGTGACTAGTAAACCTTAAAAAGCTTTTGAGAAAGTGTCAATGCCACGTCTTTGAAAATGAGCCCGCTGAGATGTTGCATCTCAGTATGCACAGTGCTGTTTGAAGGTGCAGCTTCACTCGAGTTACTGCAAGTGAAGACAACAGAATGACTCATAGGAGTAAAAGGAGCAAAATTTGCAAGATATTACAAACAATTCGAATCAAGTATCAGAAGGGCTGGTTTGTTTCCAGGATCCTTCACATTTTTGTCTGTTCCCTGAAGTCTGGCTATTGCAGTAGTGCAGTGTTTGGCTGGGACTGTCCCCAGCGTGTTAAACTTAAAATACCTCTTCTTTGGTCTGAGTCGCTCTCACTATTTAAAAGTAAGCAAAACAAATATGTTCAGTGGGAAGCACCTAGAAGCAGTGGGGCCATCTTGTGCCAGGTGAAGCTGAGTCAGTGTGATGCTGCTGTAAGCAGCTCTTAGCTTCGTGCATATATGCATGCGTGATCTGCCAAGAGTTGTGCTGTTTCCCAAATTTTCTTTTGGTTTTAAGTATTGGGTGGATTACTGAGCTAAACCGAAGAGTTAAAATAGGCAAGATGCATGAGACGGTAGAGTTCTGGAAAAGAAGATGATTTTGGTCCAAGGCACTGTGTGTTGGACTTAATGAATTCGTAGAGACATCTGTAGAAATGTTACCGTTGACTTCAACAGAAACAGCCAGTCTCCAGAATTTTTGACATCTCCCACCTCTGTTGCAATCAGCAAGTTGTTCCTACTGCTTAGGGTGCTGGGAAGCACTGTCTGCCTGTTCATCGTGTCTGGAGAAATGATAGAGCAGGGAGGACAAAGCTTCTGGAAAAAGAAGAGTACTGATTTTTTTCAGAATTGTTACCCAGGCTATCCAAGAAGCATCAGGACAAAAAGCATTAGCGACAAGAGTTGTTTAACAGCAGCTCATTGCTTCCTTATGCCCTGGTTGGTGGCTGTAGAAGGCAGGAGAGAGGGCAAGCAGTGTGTGCTGCTTTCCATAACAGGTGAAGTTTGACTGCTTTCTTTCCTTTTTTTTTTTTTTTTCCCTCAAGCTTAATATGGCCAAATTTCAGGAACAACTTGCTACTAAATCTCTACTCCCACATCCTTCCTCTGCTAACTAGTAACGATTACAGTTGTCCTTGTATTTGCCTTGGCTTCTTAACAGGCTGGTGCGAATATAGACAGCTGCTCTGAAGACCAGAGAACCCCACTGATGGAAGCAGCGGAAAACAACCACCTGGAAACTGTGAAATACCTTATCAAGGCTGGAGCACTAGTAGATCCTAAGGTAGCAATTTATTCCTTATCCTTTTCTCCTGAAGAAGCCTCTGTCTGTTATTTCTTTCATGATGGGTTTTAAGACTTGGGTGGAAGTGCCCAGGAAGAGGGAAATGGACTTGTTTGCCTGGGGCTCAAAGGCTTGGAAAGGCTGTGGTTGGTGGTGGTGGTATTTTAATGATGCAGTGTCATGGCTCTGTGCACGTGGGGAAATGCTGTTGTTACTACATCACTTCATGTCACCAAATGTGGGGGTATTTGGTTAGATACGAGACCACTGAGTATTACTGTCAGAAGCCCACTGCAGTGCGTTTGGAGTTTGATTTCAGCGTTTCCTTCTCTACAGGCAATTAATAATGAGATTTTGGGGGTGACATTTTAAAATGGGTTGGTAATTAGGTGCTTGCAAAGCCAGCAAAAATGACAGAGGAAGCTTTGATTTCCAAAGGCCTGATGTGTGCTTTCTCGCAGTCACGCAGCAGTGGCAAAATTGGACCCCATCTTTAAACTCTCTACCCCTTAATTTCAACAAATACAATAAAATGCAGCTGTCTGTTCATCTTTAGCATGCTCTGGTTGCTTTGCAATCTTGGAAAATACACAGATCGTTTATCAAACCCTTAAATCAGATTCTGCTTGGAGCACGGGAACCCTCCCCATGTGAACTTCTTATTGTTACAGCCTGCAGCCGTTGGCTCGCTCCTGTCCTGCTGCTGGGGAGTACGGCAGGGCTGGGGTGCTCTTTTCGTGAAGCAGCTAGCTAGGCTGGGTGGATTGCACAAGATAAGAACGGCAGTCCGTCATGAGCCTTTAAATGGCTCCTTGGGAGGCTGGTTCTGAGCTGGGAACGGGGAAAGGGCAGGGGAGGCTCCTGCGTGTTCATGGTGGCCGCTGTCCCGAGCACCTTGCAGCAGTCTAAATGTCTCTCACCTGATTTATTCATGTCAGAGAGGAAAGAGGTTTCCTGCTCCTAAAGGTAAAGGGAAGGAAAACATCCCGAGCTTGCGAAAGCAAATTAGAAGCCTGAGATCATGTCTGAAGTCTAGACTAGTTTATTATGTTAATTAGTTTCTTGCACTAAATTAAGTCATCTTCTGAAAGTGGCAACATTGCAGTTGGAAATCAGCTCCAGCCATTTCACTGCAGAATCAAGAAGTAGCTGGTGAGGGGGTGCCCCAGCGTGCCCGGCCTGCAGGGCGAGGGGTGGGGGCTTCTCAGACCCCGGGTTGAAGCTGCCGATCCTGGTAACGGAGGGTACCAGCCCCACTCCAAAACTGTAGAAAATCTATATTAGAACATGCTGGCTCTCTGCAGAGAGCTTCTCCGTGGAGAAGCTGCACTTGGCTCATACTGATTTAAGGGGAAGGCTGTGGCGTTATTCAGATGTGTCAGGCTTTTAGGGGAGAGTGCAAACCCCTCCTTTGCCCCAGGGAGCCCCCTCGGTACAGTCCCTGACCCGAGGCTTCCCATCCTTGCTCCCCATCCCTGTGCTGTGTTCTCTGTTCAGGGCAAATCCTCCATCAGAAGACTCCGTAGTAGGAAGGAATCGTTCTGCTTGTCAGGTTTTCATTTCCTCCTCTTTATTTCCTGCTCTCCAGGCCTTGCTGTGTGCTAAGCTCTTGGGATGTAAGCGTCTGATAAAAATCAGACTCCAGACGAGATTTTCGGTGTTGGTGTGGGAGTGTCTCCATCATGACTCACAGCCCCAGCCTGCCCATCTACACCAGACCCTGTATTCTCAGCTCCCAGAAGCATTTCTCCTTTCAACAATCGCTGATGTTTTTTATCCCCTGTCTCGGTACATGGCTGTGGGCACGCTGGGTCTCGGTCACTGTGGAGGCTCTCAGCTCCTTTTGCCCTGCTGCCAAGTGTTGGGTTAAGCCCTGTACTAATAGAAAAAGAAAAAAAAAAGTATAAACAGAATATTTTGGGTTGAAACAAGACTACTTTTCAGGGGGTGTTCCCTGAGTGCTTGTTCTGTGCTTGTGTCCAGGATGCGGAGGGCTCCACGTGTCTGCACTTGGCTGCCAAGAAGGGGCACTACGATGTTGTTCAGTACCTCCTGTCCAACGGGAAGATGGATGTCAACTGCCAGGTGAGGTCTTTCTGCAAGGTGCAGAAGCTGCTCTTCTCCGGGCAGGGCCAAGAGTCTTGCCAGCGTGCTGTCTGGTCGCTGGAAGGCAGCCCTGCTGCTGGGGAGGATGTGAGAAAGGTGACAGGGTGGCAGTGCCGTGGGCATTTCCTTCTGCCCTGCTGCAGAAACCTTCGCCCCGCTGACCTCATGGAAACTTTTCCTCTGTGTATCTCCATTTGCAATTTCTCCTTGACCCTGAATTTGCTGGAGGAGCCTGTTCCCCAAGGGTGCAACTGTGCTCCTCTAAGAGAGAGGTGGGATTGTGGTCTTGCTGTGGGACAGGTCTAGCCTAGCACTCGCCATTGCAGAGCTTCTGTGAGCTTTTGCAAGAGCTTTCACAGACGCTCGGCATTCATCGTGCCTTTTGGACAGTCATCTGGGTTTGAACCCCCTGAGATCCATCAGCATTGTGCTGAGCTGCAAATAAACTGGAGTTTGCTGAGGCAGATTGGTTCGAATCCTGCCGGGCTCTGCAGGACCCTGAGGGACCTTTCCCTGCAGCAGCATAGACTGAAGGAGTGCAGTGAGGCTTACGTGGGGAGGGAAGGGGTCTGTGGCTCCCAGGCAGTGCACCCTGCTGTGGCTGCCAGGGCGCATGTGAACGTCAGCAGGAGACAGTCCTGCCCCTTCTGCATGTCTCACCCTTTCTGTTCCCTCCCCAGGACGACGGAGGCTGGACGCCGATGATCTGGGCCACTGAGTACAAGCATATCGAGCTGGTGAAGCTGCTGCTGGCGAAGGGGTCGGACATCAACATTCGAGACAATGTGAGGTTCCTCCTGGACAATTGGTTTTAGAATTAATTCACAATCTCTGCTTAAAAACTAAACGAGCCCAAGAACACAGATTTCAGGCTCAGTGCAGGAAGGCACAGTGATCCCTTGACACAGGTGGAGGCGAGTGCCTGGTGGGAGAATATTCTTCCGTGCTGTAGAAGAAGCTTTACAAGCGGGCAAGCAGTCCTCCTCCGGCTCCTCTGATGTAGCCTGTAAGGATGCTGTACGTGGTGCTGCAGGGCGTAGTTAGCTCTGTGCATCACTGCCTCTGGTCTGCCTGGGTCTGTCCTGCTGTCGCCTGGATGCTGTGCCGGGACGATCGCCCTCAGGACCAGACTTGACTGCTCCTTGTTGTTCATGGGCCACTGCGTGTTGAGGGCATCTTGCGTGCTTTTTGTGGGGCACGAGCTCATGCTCGTGCTCTGCAGATGGATTGGGCAGATGCTGCAGCCACTCTGCCAGCAAATATTGCACGTCTGGCTTTTCCTAGGCACAACAAACCCCTAGCCACCAACGTGGACGGAGTGTGCCAGCGTGCCAGAGCTTGCTCTTGGCCTGCTTCACCTCTGTAAAACCTGCCTGAGTGGGAAGGGCTCCGCTGCTCAGCACCTCAGGTGGGCGCTCTGGGGGCCCCGTGTGTCCGTCAGCTGTTTTCATGGGGATTTTCAACTAAAAAGAGAAAAGGAGAGGGAGATGACTGAAGGGGGAAAAGGAGACTACATCCACACTTCTGCTCGGAGCTTGTTAATCAGCACAACTCCTTTTTTTCTTACTAATGTATTCCTTACTTTTTCCCATCTCTCTTTAGGGTATTGAAACCCCACAAGTGCCTGCAAGGCAAGCTTGGGTATGAATCAGGGTGTGATGAGCTCCTTCAGGCTTTGGTCTGTAGGAGACGTGAGATAGTTTAGTAACTGAGGGGCAACTGGCTTCACTGCTTCCTGCACTCACAGAGGTTACAACAAAGTACTTACCCTGCCGTCAGCTCACTCCCTAGCATACCTCATGGTGATACGTTTTGTTGTCCAAGGCTGCTAGCGCTTTTCTGGTTCCAATGGATATAAGCACTGTTTTGTATTTGTCTTCCCAAACACATCTTCTAGCGCCTGTTGGGTGCTGGCAGGGGTAGGTGCAGGCACGGTTGTCTCATGGAGCGCAGAATGACCCCAGCTGTTCTCAGGGTGTCGCCTTCCCCAGTCTGAAAGTCCCTTCTCAGTAGGAGTCTCCATTTCCTTGGTAACTGAAATCGTTCCAGGCAGGTCCAGACCTGGTACTGTTCCTAAGAGCAAGAATCGAGGTGGGAGCGGTGACTTTTTGGGTTGTTGCATGGCCTCAGAGCCCTAGCACGGACTCCGAATAGAACTGTCTCTTGTCTGAGCTGTCACAGAAGCCTTTGGCTGCTAGCTACAAGATCACACATTAAATGATGAAAATCAAATCGTCTCAGTCAACAATTTACTTAAAAGAAAAATATCCCCTTAGCAGATGTATGCATGGCATATCCGTTACAGTACCTCCAGCGCGGAGTCTCCTGATTGCAGCCATTAAGGAGCACTGTCGCTTGTGCTGGGAAACATCATCCTTGGCGAGAAACGCTTTTGATTGTAATTACGCTGCTGTTAGGCAGTAGCCGGTGCGAAGCAGCAAATCTAGGTGTCTGTAATGTGTCTGAGCAGCAGCGTGTGGTGTGCAGTCGACAGGATTAATTTTTTCGTAGATCGGTGTGTTGTGCTGAGGAGTTTTCCTATATGTTTTACCCATGGTGGGAGGCAGAAGCCGTGCAGAAAGAGGCCTCCCCACTCCCTGGTGTATGTTAATAGCCTCCTCGTTTTAGAGAACATCTAAGTTAAGTTGCAATGACTAAAAGATGTGCTTTATTTTTACTTGAAAAAAGAAGTTCAGTGATCATTACTATCATTGCACTGTTGTATTCGGCGTCTTTAGAGCCTGTCAGGGGGAAGGACTCTAAAGTGTGCTGCAAATTGCACTGTAACAGAAAACAGTATCATCGCTTAAAATACCTCCATCAAAAAGATGAGTGTTCAGCTATTTCTAGTGCAGCTAGTGAGCGATGAGTACATACAGTATTTAAGAGATGCCTGAAGTCGGATTGATTGCTTTCCGTGTGCCTCCTGGTTCTCTTTCTAGCACCTTCATATACCCTACAGCCTGTGCTCTGCTCTGGCTCGGCAGACGCTTCTTCTCTCTCATTTTATAACCCTGGGAGACATGCTAGTTTTGCTGCGTGTCTGGGCTGGGGAAGCTCAGCTTCTAGCCTTTTCCAGTGTGCTTGTTCGTGTCTGTCACCTCTCTTGTGGTTTGATCCAGATTGTTTTGTGGCTTAGAGACAGACGATTTGTCTGCGTGCACAGGGAAGGCGATGGGCCGCTTTGCGTGCAGCCTCCCCGTCTTCGGCGTGTGGAGGCGGCTGGAGTGAGAACTCCCTGCTCGTCTCCGCAGAGATTCCCCTGCCTGCCTTGGGACTCCCAGCCGGAATGAGCAGTGCAGGGGAGGAGAAAGGAACTACGTGTTGAATGCCCCAGGTGCAGAGCTGAGGATGGTGAAGTCCCAAAGCAATAGGATTGTAATGCGCTAAACAGCCTCTCTGCTCTGTTTTCTTCCCCTCCAGGAGGAAAATATTTGTTTGCACTGGGCTGCTTTCTCTGGCTGCGTTGACATTGCGGAGATACTGCTGGCTGCTAAGTGTGATCTACACGCGGTGAATATTCACGGAGACTCCCCCCTGCACATCGCAGCCAGAGAGAACCGCTACGAGTGTGTGGTGTAAGTACGGCTCCAGCCCCACCACTTCTCCCCCTTCCCCTGGTCGCTCCTTTCTGCCCGGGTGCTGGCTGGAAGCTCAGGACAGCCTTTGGCTTTGACACACAGACCAAATTTGGGATGGAGGGCTTGTTTCTCCGGTGCCCTGCTCCTAGGCATGGTGGGTCTGAAATACTAGCTGCTGCCAGAGCTGTTGTAAAAAAGGTCACAAAAGATGGGGTAGTCCTGGAGTCTTGGGCAGAAGGCTTGAAGGGCTTTGCTCAGCATGGGCTTCTCAGCACAAAGGGGTTGGGCATCCTCGATCAAAGCTTTTTTTTGTGGCATAATAGAGTAACGGGGCTTTTGTTTCGTTTAGGCGCTGCTAGGAATAAATTCAGTATGTGTCCTCACCAAAAGCTGGTGAATGTAAACAGGGGCCGAGTCCAATACCAGTTTCCCATGGGACTCTTCCATTTCCATCCTACTCTTCCCTCCCCTTGTCTTTCCCTGCCAGAGAGAGTTTCCAGCCTGCCTGAAGTCAGGCTGGCTACCAGCAAGGCACTTGTCATGCCTGGAGCAAGGCAAGATTTGCCCAGAGCTCCAGTCTGTGGCTTCTGCCAGCGCCTTCGTGTAGAAGGATTCACTGAACCATGCTTAATAAAGAAAACTCAGGTGATTATTCACTGCTACAGATTCTACCTTGTCCCTTAAGGGCTGGCTGGAGACGTGATTCAGTTCCTTTTCCCTTTGCGCAGTTTCTCTGGGGGATGCTTATCCTTTCTTGCTGTTTTGCAGTCTATTTCTTTCCCGTGGCTCGGATGTCACTTTAAAGAACAAGGAGGGTGAGACTCCACTCCAGTGCTCCAGCCTTAACTCTCAGGTCTGGGTGGCTCTACAGATGAACAAGACTCTTAGAGAATCGTCGACTGACAAGCCTGCCCAGATAGAGAAGGTAGTGAGCAGGTGAGAATCTGGCTGGCTTTGCTTGGTGGTTGTGAAATACAGCCCTGGCGAGGGGGAGGCTGGAGGCCTGGTTTGAGAAAGGACTCTAAGTGCATGCTTAGCTTTCTAAACTGGTGCGAAGGTCAGTTTGAGCTTAGCGGGAATTAAACACATGCTGATTCAGGCTTGTAAATTCATTCTTCTAAATGGAAATATTTGCACGCACAAAGAACAATCTGTAAGGGAGAGCGGAAAGAAATGAACTCTGTTCTAGTCTGAATTGCGTTCAGGCTTTGAATGCTCAGTGATCAAAGACAGTAATTCTGCCCCAGGATGTCATTTGAATGTCCCCTTGTTCGGGGGAGCTTTTCTTCTGTGACAATTCTTTCTGCCTCTGACAGAGACATTGCCCGGGGTTACGAGAGGATCCCGATTCCCTGCGTCAATTCAGTGGACAGTGAGCCTTGTCCTAGCAACTACAAATACGTTTCGCAGAACTGTGTCACATCCCCAATGGACATCGATAGAAACATCACTCATTTACAGGTGAGGGACTGTATGTATCCCTGTGTTTTTTCCTGTCCTGGTGTGTGCGCTTAGAGACGTTGCAGTGCGCTGCGCCACAGCACAGGTTTTGCATTCAGAATGGGAATATCTCGTCCTACCGTTGTCATCAAATCCAAGCTAAGGCTGTAGTCCTGGATTCCAGCTCTTGCTCTAGGGGACAGGATTCTGCTTTTTGTCCTTTCCTAGACTTACTCTAACCTCTGCGTTTGGCTGTGCACTGCAGCATCAGCCATCTGGTGCTGCCTGATGCAGCTCCCCTTTAGCCATTGCCTCTGTTCTGGCTCTGGAGAGGCAGTGAAGCTGTTGGGAGCCCTTCCTCGTGCTGTCTTCTAGTGACTGCAGCACCCAGGCCAAGGCCTTCAATCGTGATACTGGATCTCCTCAAAAGGCTGGCTTGTGAAGCAGAGGAGGGGAAGCATTGAGAGAGGGTGACTCCTCTCCATGTGCAGCTCGTGGATGGTTGAGGGGAACTTCCCCAGGCCAAGCCCCGCTGTGCAGCAGCCGGTGGTGGGACCACGCTGGCTGGGGGCATGCTGGGGAAGCAGCCAGCTGGAGCACCCGTGTGGGGAGAGGCATGCAGCAGGGGAGGACTGAGAAATATCATCGTGTCATCCCCAGCTCTGGTCCCTTCTCAGAGCTTTCCTTGTCCTCAAGCGTGGAGTACAGCTCATAAGGTCCAGAGGAAGGTTAGTAACATGGCTCATTATGGGATCTTCTGCAAGCCAGAGTCCTTTGTTGTTCGTTGTACTTAGAAATAAGGAACTGAGTAAACATTCCACTGAACTGATGAGTCTGGTTATCATTCTGGCTAACGAGCTGCAGCAAGGGCCTCTTTTGGAAGTGCTTGGGAGGCACTCCAGCAACAGGCAGGAGGTGAAGACTTGTGGTTTCCTCTCTGGCCCAGCTACAGAAGTTGCTGTTTCACTTACACAAGAGTGGCTTGGAGTTGACCCCTTTTGCTTCTCTTTCAGTATTGTGTATGTATAGACGACTGCTCCTCCAGTAACTGCATGTGTGGCCAACTCAGTATGCGCTGCTGGTATGATAAGGTGAGGACACAGAACTTTGTATCTGGTTAGATGAGTGTTGGCTAGCTGAATTTGGCAAAATTCAGAATTTCTAATAGTACCTAAAAACAGTTTCTTGCACAGCTCCTCTAATTTTTACTTTAAAATGCCTAAAGTTGCAGTCTCAGCTTTGAGGCATATGTGATAATAACAAAATGTGTACTCAGGGAAGCTTTTCCATTGTTATTTGTTTGTGTTGCTGTCATGCCAGCTGAGCCATTAATTATACCCATGTGATAGAGAGCATTTAGAAATCCATGCGTGAAATCAGCTTCCATCTCAGAGCAACATAGAAAATGCTGTAATATGTAAACAGGGGGAGGGTAGTAGAGGGATTTTGCCTGCCTTTATTTATTGCGATCCTTCTGGATGAAGGCAAAGTAAATATGTTTTAACTTCAGCATTGCCAGAAGCTTGGTTTGTTTTGGGTAAGTATGCTTCAATCCTCCAGGGAGGTGTTGAGGTTAATATTTGGACAGGTTCTGCTAAGATCAGAAGTTCTGCGAATCTCTGCAAGTTTCTCCCAGGGGGAATATTGGCATCTTTCTTTGCTTTGTAGCCATTTTATTTACACATTAATAGGTGATTACATCTTTAAAGCCATAAAAGCTAAATTTGTTAAATATGATGAACTGCCTCTATCGCTTTCTTAATCCTATATGGTTGGTAGATAATTGAATTGTAGCTTTTTTGGGAGAGTTATTTGGGAAGATAATGTGGTTTAGAACTTGGGTGTACTGGCCTTATAATCTGGATGTTTAGGCTTTATTCCAGAGATAGACAAAGCATCTGCTTCTCCCCTCCAGCACTGCAAAATGATGATAATGATGATGCACACCATTTTTTGCAAAGCACTGTAAAATAGTTTTTTGTTGGTGGTGCATAGGGTGATGCCAGGCAGTAAAAATCTAGGTGTTTTTTTGCTGTTCGTCAGCTGTTTGTGATAGCGGCTTGTGTGCCACTCTCAGGGAGGAGGAGAGCCTCTGCAGAAGTTGAGGTCTGAGGTTATTTTGGGGGAGGTCGGGGCATACCTCCGTGCTGGGGTTGTCTGGCCCATTTTGTACTCGGGGAAATTCTGCTCTGGGCCTGCCTCTGGTTTGGAGGGGTCACAGAAACAGAAAACTAACCCAGTCTTCAATGCATCTCCTCTTCAGGACGGCCGACTCCTGCCTGAGTTCAACATGGCCGAGCCGCCGCTGATCTTTGAGTGTAACCACGCGTGCTCGTGCTGGCGGACCTGTAGGAACCGGGTGGTGCAGAATGGGCTCAGGTGAGAAGGAGGATCCACACGCAGCTGTCACGGCAAAAACACCCCCAAACCACAGAGCCCCCCCAGCCTCAGCTCCGCCTGCGAACCCACAAAAGCCAGGGCTTCCAGGGGTGAAAGAGAGGTGGGGCAGGTGCCACCACGCGGTGGTGGGAGGCACAGTGGGTTCCTCCACGCTGCCGGTGGGAATGAAGCAGCAGCAGGCTGGTTTGTGCCCTGCCTCTGCCCCGTCATGTGGGAACTGCGCTGTTCTTTCATCAGCCTGACCATAAAACATACAAATTGCTTGTGCATGAGCAGCCTGCATGTATCTTCTCAGGTAGAGAGCTCTGAAAAAAACAACAGCAACAGAAAACGCAAAGCCTGCGTCCAGAAGAACTTGTAAGCTAGCTGTTTACATTACAGATACAGGCCAGTATGCACAAACTTGGCTGCTTAAGGTTTCCCAGTTATTGGCCTGACTCCCCCTGAACTGGATATTTGAATACCTGTTGGCTTCAGTGCTGCAGATTAGGCTGTTATGGCTTTGGTGCCAGACTAAATATTAAAATGTTTTGCATTGCACCTCTGCTTTGGAGAAGTTCGCCGCTGTACTGAATGTATCGGGACAAACTTCTAAGGAATGCCACTGGAAAAAAAACTTCTGCATTTTTTTTATGCTACTGATAACACTTTTTGTGGGCTTCGTATGTCCAAGGACATCTTGCAACATTAAAAATAAGCAAGGAAAAGGCTGGATGCGTTTCCACAGAACTTTACTCCTCTGTGGTTTTCCCTGCCAAACTCCAGAGCTCCAGTGTCTACGTGGGTGTTTACTTAGGAGCTATACAGCTAGATCTGATGCTGCTGCTTTCTTGCATGCTCAAGCGTTTCTCTGAAAGACAGGAAGGGTTGGAAACACGACCAGGAGCCTGGGAGCGTGGCTCTGTTGGGAAGCTATGGCGAGGTCAGGTGCTTGGCAGAGCTGTGCTTGAGGTCCCTGCGGAGAAAATGTGTAAAACTCCTGCTGTTTGGTTTTCAGCTTGGCACGTGGGTGCTCCCCTTTCATTTTCAGTGTTTCCTTATCAGTTTTGCTCCAAGTGAACTCTGCAAGGCAGTACGTATGTTCCTGTCTGGCAGGCTGACCCAGCTCAGAGGGAAGCCGTGGTCCCACGGCTGCTGGCATTGGCCCCAGCAGCAGATCCCGAACCTGAGCTCAGCTCTGTCGTACCATGATGAACGAGGCAACACAGAGGGGATCTTCCTCAAGCCTGCAATGCAGCGCTATAGCCAGTTTATGAGAGCAGTTGTCCTCTTGACGTCCTGTTTTGCTCCTGGTTAAGGCTCCAGGAGCTGTGAACAAATACGAGAAAATGATCGGCCCTGGAGAGGAAGCGTGGTTTGAGCTGACGCTGCAAAGAGGGGATGGGTGGGGGGAAGAGGAGAGAAATACTGGAAAAAGCAACAGGGTGAAGTTAAGGTGAGCATCGGATTTCTCTTTATTCCGATAACAGCATTGCTGAGAGTGGGGTTTGGTTCCCTCGGGGGGAGAGAGAGCGTTCCCTAGCCCTGGAGATCGTTCATCCTGCACTTAACTCAAGTTCTGGCTGAGCAGGAGGCAGAATGACTTACAGCATTGTTTCTCTGCCTATAAACTCCATCAGTAAAATTCCACAGAGCAGCTATTACACCAAGAAGTTTCAGGTTGCAGCGTTTTCTTCCTTGTCTTTCATCCAGGGAGTTGGATATGATGGAGCAGCTAAATGCACTGGCCTCAGCAGAGGGCAAAGGGATCAGAGCACTTAGCTCAGGGTGTTCTTAATTCACTGTAAGCTCCCTGCCTCCCCCTGCAGCACCCCTCCCTTCAGAACCTTAAGTCCCTTTCCAGCTTCCCTGCCTTCCCCCAAGTGCCAGGTGTGTGCGTGAAAGGGAAAGAAATTCAGGTGGTGGGATTCTGGGGTCCCGCATGCGAATCCTCAGCGGTGTAACCACGCAGAGCATCCAGCCCCGTGCCCTCCTCCCCAGTCCTGAATGCGTCCAGGCACCAGGTGTGCGCCTCACCAGCTACAGCTGGGCAGGGAGAGGGGGTGGTGGGCACCCATTCCTGGTCCCCAGGCAGTACCTCCCCGGTGTCTGTCCTCTGGCTTGGAGCAGCACTGGGAGCGGAGCACGCGTGTAGTGGCACCAGCGTGAGAACGGGGGGATCAAACACCAAAACCATCATTGAGTTGCTGCTGATTGAAGGTTGCAGTTTTTTTTTGTTCTTCCCTCTGCAAAAAAAAAATCTGTTGCCTTTCTGCTCCGTGCTGCCATTGATACGGTTTTGTTTCTTCTTCTCCAGGACTCGGTTGCAGCTCTACCGGACACAAAAAATGGGCTGGGGTGTGCGAACGATGCAAGACATTCCACTGGGAACCTTTGTGTGCGAGTAAGTTATTCGCTCAGCTTTCATTAGCTCACGCAAACGCGTCACTTCCCAAGGGCTGGCATGGCTTGCACTCGCTCCTCTTTTGAGGAGAGGTTTTCATGCAAATCAAATTGGCACAGAGCAGAATTGCTCACCGTCACTACGAGGCTTCCTGATCCCATTTCCTGCTCCGTTTGTCCTTTTCCTTGCAGCATGGAGCTTTTCCTACCCCTCTACATCGTGCTGGGATCTGTGGTGAGCTTGTTGTCAGGGGCTCTGTTATCCCTGTGACACATGAGCAATGGGGAAAAAACAGATTTGGGTCATGCTGCAGGTGCATCGCCTGTTCATATGGGACGTATATATGGGATGTTTAAGGTTGTGGGAATTCGGAACAACTTTTAAATCGGATCATTTTCCGTTTCAGTACTGACTTCCCAAGAGGTTTCCCAGGGTCACAGCTCTGGCTTTAGTCTGATTCAGCAGAACAGTAAGGCACTTGGCGTCAAGTATAAGTTTAGGCCCTGATTCAATAAAAGTACTTGGGAACAAAAAAGTTGAGATTTATGGCAAGTGAAAAAACTGCTGCTGAACCCCACAGTTTTTAGACTCTAAAGTGATACATGTACTTTATTAAATATTTTGGAAAGTGTTTTTTTCATTATGGTACTAGTGAGCTAAGATCTTCTAAATAAGACTGGACTCTTGACCTTCATGAAAATGCTTGCTAGGGTTTTTTAGAGCTAGTTGTTGATGCTGTATAGGATCGGGCAGGGGATTGATGAAGATTATTGCAGAATTTAAACAAATAAAGGAAAAGAAAAATCTGCAGTAAATCAGCAAAGTGTTTCATCCAGGCAGACTCCAGGCATCCAGGAGCTGCCAAATGCTGAAATGTTTTTTTGCTTTTTTTCAGAGTTTTTTTCTTTTTTTTTTCTCCAGAGTTTCTTAAAACTCTGCTGTTTGTGGGGGAGTGTTTCAAGTCTGTCCTCAGGTGGGGCTTCCTGTTGAGTACCACAGGTCTCTTTGTTTTGGTTAAGCACCCAGAGATGATCCACAGCCTGCGAGCAAATTTCTAAAGAATAAAGGCACCGACTTTACCAAATCCTGCTGGAATGTTAATCCACGAGAGAAATAAGCAGTGGTAAACAGGCAGCCCGGGGAGACGGGGCAGCTCTGCGCAGCGGTGTAATTATAATTAACACAGACAGGTGCAATGGGGAGCGCGTCAGAGCTGGTGGGGTTCAGATACCACAGTCGCACTTAACTCTTCCTCCACACTTGCCAGGAGCTGCTGGGGCTGTTTCAGTGGTAGGCACTATCTTCTTCTTATCTAAATGAGCTGCATACTAAACAGCTGAACTAATTCACGTCTTGCCCGTGCAAGTTCCTCCTTGTCCCCGTCACTCTCTCTCTCTCACACGTTATTTGCACAACTCACCAACTCCAGTCTCTTCCATTGCCCTTCCTCAAGACAGCTGCCCTAATCTCCTCTTCTCTAATTCTGCGTGTGCAGCCCTTTAGGCTTTGTTCCTTCTTTTCCTCACCTCTGGCCAAGAAGCCCCGGTGCCTGCGGTGCTCGGGGGCTGCTTGCACACAGCAGCTCCCTGGATGAGCTCAGTGGAAGAGCATTTTGCATTGGCTGCCTGGAGCAGTGCCCTGACTGGGTGGTCAATTTGTGCTGGGCTTATTCCTCCGCTTTGGAAGGTTGCTAATTGTATTGGCATGAGAATGACTTTTATTCCATATTTTTTCACGTATGCCCACACGGGGAGCATGGAATAGTTCTCCCAGTGGTTTTATTTTGCAAAACTCTTCCAGGCTCTGGTGCCGTGCAGACTCTTTCTGCGTGTAAATGCCCTTCTTACACACACACATACTAGTTTGCAGCCTGCTCTGTGCTTTCTGCTTTTCTGTGTGACCACTCAAAACATGATTTCCCTTCCCGTTTCTGCTTGCAGACTCTGGCAGCACGCAGCACTCGCTTCTGTAGGAAGCACTCAGCAGCGTTCGGAAGCAGCTGGGAGCAAGGCTCTGCCAGCGCGGTGACCAGCCAGCCCCTCCGCAGTCACCTCGGGGTGGCAGCTGGGGAGCAGCTGCTGCAGACCCTGCTGCTGCTGCCCTCCAGCCCCCTCGGTACCTTCAGCAAGGTCCTGCAAGCAGCAGCCTGGCGAGGGAGATGCGGCAGAGCCGCCCTGTGCCTGCCCTGCCGGGTTCCAGGGCAGAGGGGGCGCGCTCTGGGATCTTCCACGCCTGTAAGCTGGGGAAGTCCACCACCTGCTCCATGCAGATTCCTCCCGAACCCCAGAATTTGCTGCTCCTCAGAACCTGCTGCTGCTAGTACAGTCGCTGTGGGTTGTTTTGAAGCTGCTCTGTTCAGGCTTCTTTGTTCAGTAGCGTGACTGCTCACGCTGGAGGTGGCATGGTGGGTTAAGGACTTCCCTTGGAGAGGTTTGGAATTAGTGGGATGCAGAAACCAGAGGTTTTTCCAAGGTTCTGGTGTTTTCCTTTTGGCGTGTGTCCATTATGTGGTTTCCAATTACTTAATTCCTGTACAAAACATGATGGTCTAATAAGATGTTATCTGAATCGAGCCAGGTATGGCAACCACACCTTCAGCCAGAGGCGCCCCAGACGCCCCGTCCCATCTCCCACACCCCTGGAAATGCCGTAGCTTGTGCTAGGGACTCATTGTTGCTCGTGGTTTTTGCACGGTGTGCTCTGATTTTGTGGCGAGGAGTGGCGGCGTGCAGCTCTGAGATGTGGTTACTTGCCATCAGCATGTTAAACGTCTTTGTTTAGACCAGGGAAATTAGGGAACAGTTTGTATTGGTGAGCAGTCCTGCAAAGGAGAGGAGTTACAGGAATGGTCTGTAAAGGAACATGGAAACAGCAGTTTTTAATTAGATTGGTTTTTATTTTGTTTCACTGACTTGTAAAGCTGAAGTGGCTGCCACTGAGCACAGTTCCTCTCCGTGCAGCATTATTCAGCTCTTTCTTAGCTGCTGCTGGCTACTGTGCCACACTACAGCAATTTCTCTCCTTCCCTGGCCATAATCTTCCTATTGCTTCAGGTCACCGGTGAGTGTGTGGTTTCCAGTAATGCTGCAGCCTTGCGGGAGCGCTTAATAAATAACAAGATGCAGCGGGGGCGAACAACAGGAGCACACACGGCTGCAGCAGCCTCCTGGTCTGGCAGAGCGGCTTCGCCAGGCTGCTCAGATTTGGGAACGGCAGCCAAAGGCTCCCTTGTCACCGAGCGCGTGGGTCCGCCCCGGGTTAATGTTTCGTGGCTTTCCTCTTCCCGAGCCCAGGAGTTAAATGCTGCCTCGAGCCACAGGGGGAAATGGATATGGTTGGTTAACATTTCTAAAATGCCTTGAAAGCTGCGGAGGAAAGCCGTTAGAGTGCTGATCATGGAAGCGTCTGTTGATGCTACGACGAATATTTGTTTTGTGAGTCCTTAGCTTGTAACTCCGTGGTGTTGTGGTAAAGGCTGGGAAGGCTTTGGTACCAGAATCTACTGTGCTGCTGATTTCTTGTATTCCTTCCTCTGGCTCAATTTCTCTCCCCTGGGGTCTCTTGTTTTGACTGCAAGCTGCTCAGGTCAGGAAGTGTCACAGGTTGGAAGACGGATGAGCGAACACACGGGCAGCAGGGGCTGCTGTGACTCGGGATTTTGCATCAAAACCAGCATCTGGCCAGAGCGTGGAAGGTGGCGTGGATGTTGAGTCCTTCTCAGCAAGCCAGGCCAAGGAGCATGTGTTTTGTGGTGCTTGGAGGGCCTGACTGAAAGCTGCCTTGTGCCTGTTTTTACAACATGTGGTTGTTACTGAGATCGTAGCTCTGGTTTATCCTAGTCTGAGAAGGATGAGAAAGAAGCCTACATCCTTCCAGGGATTCTGCGAGGTTAGGTTAGACCTAAGGCTCTTAAAATAAGACTTTCACAGGTATGTAGTGTATGTAGTCAGCCAAAATACCCTGGAAAATGAAGAACAGAAACAAACCTTTTACACTGGGATGTAAACAACACACACATTACAGTATTGTACAGGAGAGCCAGGACGTGTGTCTGACAGTGAACATAAGGAGAGTTGGATTAATGTCTTGATCTTGGCCAACAAAGGAGATTGCAAAACAAAACATGGTCCTTGGGAAAGTAAATTTAGTTGGAAACAAAACTCCATTTTTATTATTAAAAGTGTTGCCCTGAAAAGACTGGGCTTGGAGCCAGATTTTAGCTGCTTTCAGTTGTTAAAGCTCCTTTCGCCTGAGTGGATCTGAAATGACCCTGGGGCTATGGGTTGTGATCAGTGCTGGGCTGCATCCCTTCCTCCTTCCCCTCCTACCACAAAGAGGTGGTGAAACCAAGCTTATGGTTGCACGAGCGTCTTATTCCTGCCTTGCTGTTTGCCTGCAGGTATGTTGGTGAGCTGATATCCGATTCCGAGGCAGACGTCCGTGAAGAGGACTCCTACCTCTTCGACCTTGATAACAAGGTACTGTATCTGAAGGGGCCTCGTGAGGCAAGCCCAAGGTCTTGCTCCTCCAAAAGAGCAGAGGGATTACTCATCTCTGTCTTGATGTACAGCACGGTCTGAAAGCCTGCAAAGAGGAGGGCTGCTTCCTCCCTGGGTTTTGTTCAGAATATAAGGCGTAAAGCTTTAGGGTTCATTAAAATGGTAACAGAGCCCAGCAGTTCCAGGCCACCGTGTTACGTGCCGCCCGCAGGGGTTGTTAATGCAAGATGCTCCCCTGTTAAAACTTCGGACGTCCTGAGTTCAGCTGTGCGGCTGTTAGTATGCAGGTGTGTGCACAGGAGTGTGCAGGCTTGCGGCAGGGTTGATTGGCAGCTCTGTAAGCTCTTCATAAAAAGATGTTGATGCATGAGCTGGAAGGCTGAAAAAGGTGCCATTCACTTACAAAGGGATCCGTCAGATCCCCTGGCAGGGACCTGAGGCTTGTTCTGCTGCTGGTTGTCCTGCACTGCTCTGCAGAGGGCTCATAGCAGAAATCTTGTTCTGAAAAGTGCGATCTAAAGCTTTTAAACAAGACTGTCACTTCAGACTTCCCTTGGGAAAGGAGAGGAGGAGAAAGGTAAGCTGGTGACTCAGGAGAGTGGGGTGGCTCCCAAGGAAAGCTGTAAAATAGCCTTTGTCTTGTGTCTGTCGTCACCTAGTGACAAAGAAGTTTGGCTTTATTATTTTTTTTAAAAAGTGACAGACATTCAACAGCTGAAAAAAGGTAAGTGTGAATCTTGTAGTCTGTCTGAAAACATAGGGGTCAAATCGTAATTAAAAAATGAAAGAGCAGTGGGGACTTAACGCTGCTTTGTGTGTTTATGAGCACGAGACTGCCTGGGCCTTGCCTGGCCTTGAGGTTAGCCCCTGGCTGGCAGCCTCGAGGGAGAACAACTGGATTTTATCTTTGTAAAGCAAGGAGGGAGACTTTAAGTACAGGAGCAAGCATGGGGTCTTTTTTCAGAGACCACATCTTCAGAGTGGAGCGTCTGTGTTACAGGCACCGCTCGTGAGGGATCGCTCAAAGAACCCCGAGGCAGAGCAGGGAGGGCAGGGCAGAGCCCGGCAGGTCCCGTTGCCTCCCGAGCACTGGGACGTGCTACGGGTGCAAGCCCTGGGAGGGCAGCCCCGGGGTCCCGTTGTGCCCTGGAGGAGTGGCCTGGGTGGGGCACGAGCTGAAGTGGAAGAGCGGGATGGGGACATCGTTTCTGATGTCCTTGTTCTTGAGTTGTCACTTGTGCGAGGTGAATCATGCAGCGTGCCAGGCCCTGCAGTCACGTCCCTCCCCCTGTCTGACAGAGGGCAGGGATCGAACAGCCAAACCTTGCTGCCATTTCGGGGCTTCCAGGGAGGAAGACGGCACAATGGGTGCTCTCTGGGTTTCCACAGATGAAAGAGGGAGCTTTCTTTGTACTAGAGAGCTGGAAGAGACATGCTATTTGTGGGAAAGATGAGGCTGAGTTTTAGCTGCTGTGGTTGCTTTCTGTTGGGGTTAAGCCGCCCCTTCCCACGGGCAGGCCCACCTTCTGCAGTCCCGTGCGTGTGCTGAGCCCTGCTGCACTCCACCTGGGAGAGGCTGCGGTCAGAGCTGAGCCCTGCTGCAGGCGAGAAGGGCTTTCCCGGGGCTTTGCCCTTCTGAGAAACCCCAGAGCCTCCCCGTTCACCGTGCCTGAGTTGCCTTTCGACACAACTGCTGACCCCGCTCCTGGTGACACCGGCACACCGGTGGGATCGCTGCCCTGAGGTGCACCAGGTGCCTCACCTGGCCACTGAGCGAGCCAGCAAAAAGCCACGTGTGGACTCGTGCCCGACTGGGAACCTTTTGCATCGCTGCTGACAGTCACTGAAAGCCATTTGAAATCAAAACGCCCTTCCGCTTTAAGCACTGAAGATCTTGTAAGAGGCGAACACAGACTTCTGCACGGCCCTACAGTCTGCCTGCCCTGTTGACAAGGAGCCCCATCCCCCCGAGCAGGTCACGATTCTGCTTTTCCTCTCTACCTGCCACCATGCGACTCCGACACCCGTGTAACTTGTAGCGAGGTGGGACACGGTTTGCTCTGGGACTTGTCCCCCTCAGCCGCACCGCAGTGAGGATGCCGCCTGTGCTGCTCGGGGCAGCTGGCTCCGTTCTCGAGCAACACATCTCGCCTCGTGTGGCGGAGAGCTCGGATCTTTCCAGACGGTCACTCAGGGTAGCAGTGGGTGATGTTGTCCTTGCCAAAGGAAGGTGGCGTTTCCGTGGATGAAAGCAGTGCTGAGAATTACTTGTGACTGAAATCAGAGCTTGGAGCACTCGGTGTGGTGTGGGACCGTGTGGGTGACGCCTCTCCAGGCACTGGGACATCTTCCCTGGGCTCCTGCACCAGTCGGGCGGTATGATCTGACCCAGCTCATCCATTAAAGATTGCAAGGTGCTTGCCCAAAAGGGAGTTTGAGCACTGCTAATGGATCCTTTTGCTTTTGGCCTCTTTGCAACTGAAATTAGCTCCTGTAATTAAAGTATCTGCTTTGCACAGTCATTCTCTGCTGGAATAAAAAAGCCCGGAGGGGGGTTCTTTTATTTTCATGGAAAACAAAATATTACTGCTGTCTGGGCCCTATGGAAAGGGGATTTGTGTTCTCACTTTCACTTTTATCTGCAAAAAACTATTTTCTCTAGGCTCTGGCTTTGTGTTTCCTCGCTGTCACATTCAATTAGGGGACAGAACAGATGCCTGTTCCCCTGTCCAGTGGCTTTTACCCATAAGTTGTTTGTCTGCACAGAGCATAAACCCCACCGCACCAAACTGGGGCTTCAGCAGAGCAGCTCTGTGCAGAGCCAATGTGCCAGCCAGTGTCAGGAGCATTTTTAGAAGGTCTTTGGGCTTGTCGGGGCACAGTGCTGTGCAGAAAACTATTTTCAGGGTACCGTTAATGCAAAAGGATGCGTTTAGTCCTTTTGAGCCTTCCTTGGTCATTCTTCTTGAAGCTCTCCAGAGTATCAGTGGACGGACCAGGGCTTTGGTCATTGGTTAAGCAAGTAGCAGGAATAATGCCAAACCCAACATCACCTAACAGAACGTGCAACCTTTCTCCCTCCAGGATGGAGAGGTGTACTGCATAGATGCCCGTTTCTACGGCAATATCAGCCGCTTCATAAACCACCTCTGCGAGCCAAACCTCATCCCGGTGCGGGTCTTCATGTCGCATCAGGACCTCCGCTTTCCCAGGATCGCCTTCTTCAGCACGAGGCACATAGAAGCCGGAGAAGAAATCGGGTAGGTACCGCCCGGGGGTGGCTGCCCGAGGGACAGAGCTGCCTGAAGAGCCGCAGCTCAGCCCAGGGGCTGGGGCACATTGCACGTGGGTTTAAAAGGGTTCAGAGTACTGGCACTGGTCACGCGTGTCGGTCTGAAGGAGGCAGGGAGGGGGGTCCTCTCTTGGACATCTCCATTGCCTCTTGCAGTACGTCCCTGGCTTCCCACCTACGTGGATTTTGGAGCACTGTACAGGCCAGCAGTGAGTGTAACTCCTCCAGCGGGAGGTCGCTGGGCTTGGTGCCTTTAGGAGGGAGGAATGCAGCCCTCCCTAGGCTGGTCCTTTGCTGCCTCTGTCCTGGCAGGATGGGAAAGATGCTGCCCTGGTGCCAAGCACTGGGACTGTGCCAAAGAATATGTGGTGGCCCAAGCTGCCGGTCTTGTGAAGCTGCTGCTCCCCATGTGTGTGTGCCCTGGAGTCCTAGGAGCTGTGCTGAGATGGCACAGACACCCACAAGGTGTCCTGACCGGTGTTCTGAGCACTAGGGTTTCCTCCAAATTAAGTGACATCAGTCACTGTGCTTTGTACTCTTCGCGTTTCTTCTGCTGTTTTGGTGATACCTAGTAACTGCCCTTCCCACAGCATTTCTCTTTGATTGTGACCTTCGGAGGGAGAAGCAGAAGAGGGGCTGAAGGCTCCATCTGCGCCCCACGGGCAGGGATGGTTCAGAGGTGATGGTGCACGGTGGGGCTGTGCTCAGAGCCCAGACCCCTCTGCTTCTTCTGTTTCCCATGTGTGGGAGGATGAACGCAGTGTATTAACAGGCCTCACAGGCCCTTTTTGCAGCGTTTCCCCCAGGGACGGACCCCACAGCCTGCCTGTCCCCATCTTGCTCACCATTCTGGTCTTCACTGTGGGAATTTCCCCGCGTTTTTGGCTAGGAAGCGTTGTGGTCAGCTCTGCTCAGTAAACAGGCCCTGGGTGGCTTTATCCAGCAGTGGGACTGAAACAGAAAACAGAACTCCGTGGATTTGGCCCAGGGTAGTCTCTGGGTGTGATGGGGAGGTTCTGCACAGCGCTAGGCACCTGAATTTTTCCCTCTCAAACCCCTTCCTCTGCAGAGGGCCAAAAGCTCTGCTGCTCCAGTGTTCGCTTGCCCAGCCGTGTCCCCAGGGTCCCTGGGGTCCTGCAGCACAGCATCGCCTGCCACTGAATTGCCCCAGGTGCTGCCAACCCCAGCTTCTGGGGCAGGTGCACGACCCCTTTTGCTGCCGATCGTTCCTTCATTGCACATTGCAGTGACCCCATTTTCTGTCTCTTGCAGCTTCGACTACGGCGACAGGTTCTGGGACATCAAAGGCAAGTTCTTCAGCTGTCAGTGCGGTTCACCCAAGTGCAAACACTCGAGCTCAGCGCTGGCCCAGCGGCAGGCGAGCACCTCGTCCCAGGACACGCAGGAAAACGGGCTCCCCGACACCAGCTCTGCCACAGCAGCCGGCCCCTTTTGAGGCTCCGCTCCCCAGAGACTGACTTGTTTTAACCCTATAGATTCACATACTGTCTGAATTTCCATTTAAAGAGAGAAAACCCGCTCAAGGAAAGCCAAGGGTTCGTGACACTTAGGGCTGTGCCACCGACTGTTACTTGAGGAATAAGTGAAAGCAAATCCCACCTCCGTGGCGTTGTTCTCCCCTCCCCGGTCCTGGAAAGCTGCTGGTTTTTACAGTGCGTGCCGAGGGGTGGCTGTTGCGTTTTTTTTCCATGCAAGCTGTCCCGGCCTCCGTCTCTTAATGTGCTAAGTGTTGTCAGAGCCAAGGGAGAGCTGCCCGTCCTCCGAATATTGTTAATTGAATGGATCGCTCATGCCAAGTCATCTCCAGTTCACTTGTAATAAACTTTGAGTACTTGATGGGACTTTCTTTCTAAAAGCCGGGGGGGAGCGGGGAGGGGGAGGGAGGTGCTGGCGGCCGCTTGTCTTGGCACAGCCCCGGGGCAGGGTCTGCTGCTTGGTTTCGTTGGTTAGTTTGGGGTTTATTTTTGTTTTTTAAAAAAACCACCTCGAATTTCTGCCGCATCTCGCAGGACGTTGCGGTGGGGCCTTTCCCTTGGAGCTAGAGGGCATTTCTAACCCATGCCTCCTTGTTACCAAATCCACCGGCTTTTTTTTTTTTTTTTCCTCTTCTGATGAGACGAAATCCACAGTACTTAACCCCCTTCGGTCCCCGTCTCTCCCGAGCCGACCAGAGACGTCCCTCAGGCCCTGCTTCTGTTCAGGCTGTCTCCGTTAGAACCAGCTCCCGGCTGCGCTCTTGGCCGCGTTACAGTTTCAGTGTTCGCTTCGTCGGTGGAAGGATCTCCCTCTCCTGCCGCATTAACAGTTGTGGAGAGGGAAGGTTGAAGGCGATTGTACAAGACACTAACTTCTTAAGAAAATCAGTTTTCTTTTTTAAAGATAAAGCGGATGATATATATATTATAGAGAACCTCGACTCGCGTCTGCCGGCTGGGGCGAGCAGCAGACAGGACATGTCGCAGCGAGAAGATCCCGGATGCCACCAGCTCGTCTGTTCCCATCACTTTTCTCAACGCTGGGCACCTTCGATTAATTTTTAAGCCACATGCTATGAGGTTTCAATAAACTGATTTATTTTTTACCATTACTGAAACATCGGGGACTAGCATTAAAAAAAGAAAAAAAAAACACAAAAAAAAACACACAAAAAAACCACAAAAAACACAAAACAACAAAAAGAAACCACAAAACAAAACGGTGCTGATTCTGGTGTGATTTTTGCTCACCACGTGAATATAAACTATCAATTGTATAAAAAGAACAAAGTGATTTTAGTATAAAATGCAGGAAAAAACACAAAACTTTTTTTAAATTGTTAGTATTGTAGTGTGAATAAATTTGCCATCACCTTTTGTGTGGTGGCTGGGCAGGTCATTATCTTAATTTTTTTTTTTGCATATATCTTTAAATACTGTAATTAGTGCAGTAACAGTTTTTTTTTTGTTCATCTCTTCTAGAACATTCATAATGCCGTCATGTTTATTATTATTATTTTTTTCTGTTAATGTTTTTGACAGTTTTAAAGGAGCAGCCTTTTGGCTCTGATCATTTTCTTGTTCTGTTTTCAATGAAATCAATAAAAAAAAAAAAAAGTGCTTTAAAATGAGTTCGGCCTCTGTTTGCCTGCAGCACTGCCAGCACGTGGGGGCTTGTCCCGGAGTGTGGGGCTGGGGGTCCTGAGCCCTTGGTGCTGGGGCTGCATTTCCCATCCTTGGGCCTCAAAGGGAAAAGAAGAAAGCGAGTGAAAAAAAAAAAGATACTCTCAGAAAAAAGGTAGTAAAAAAGTAAGCCAGTAAAAAGTAAGCTCAGCTGCCTGGGTGGCTTGGTTGGTTGGTTGGTTGGTTTTTAAATTTTTCGTTATCTTGAAATCCTAAAATCTTGAAATCCCAAGCTGTTGGGGATCCTGGGCTCTCCCTGGGGGTGGGCAGTGCCGCCCCCTCCTCCTGCCCTGGCCCAAGGTAGCAGAGCCCCAGCAGCACCGTCAGCTGAGGTGGCAGCCAGTGTGCGCCTGCCTTTGCTTTGGGTTTAGTTCGGGGACTTTCTGGCTTTGCGCGGCCTCTCGGGGCTGTTTCTGGAAGGTTTGGCCATCCTGCGGTGCCAGTGGGTGCCCCGTGGTCCGTGGGATGCTGCCCCTGAGCCCGGTGGCAGCTCGCCAGGTGCCTTAGCACGGCCACCGCGCTCTGCCTCCCCAAATCTGCGGCTTCAAAAGGTACTGAGCCCTCCAAGCGCCGCGCACTCGATGGCTCATAGAAACATCCATCAAAGTGTTTGTTCCACCTGGGGACAGGGAGGAGTGTGTGTGTGGGGGGGGGCTGCTTTTGGGGCTGCTTTAGATGGGAGATGGAGCAGTGCTGCACCCCGGGGCGAGGCGGGGTGCTGCTGTGCCCATTTCTCACCTTCCAAATTTTGCCCCCCACCCCGGGACGTGGCTTTGCCAAGCACCGTGTCCAAGCAGCGAGCAGGGAAGTTTGGGGCTGTTGGGTTAGGATGCACCACGAGGGTTTCTCGCAGGGTTTCCCTTGCACCCAGGTCCCGTGGTAAAGCCCTTCCCGAGGTGTGGACCAGGAGAGGGAGCTCCCACAGCGCTTTTCCCCGCGTTGCACCAAGACTTTGGGGATGTCTCCAGTGGCTCCGACCTCCCCCGGCTCCGTCCCAACGCTCCTGCTTCGCCGTTATCCCCATTTCTCCGGGCGGTTTTGCTTGCTTGTGGAAAAGGTAAAATCATCAAAGTCTGGAGGCTGGAGGGCGGTTGGTCAATAAAATGCTTTGTCCGTGGGCTTTGCTGGACAAGAAGTCCTGGGTTTGCAGTGTTGGACTTCCAGGGCTGCCGCGGGAGCTGGCCGCAGCTCCCAGGGGAGCCGGGCAGGACCCCGCAGACGCCGACGTGCCCAATGCGGAGCCCGTTTAATTGTGGGCCAACACTAATTACAATAACACGTTCTGATATTGTATAATTAAACATAATGAAAATAATTGGCTTTAATTGAAGGTGAGAGCTGGAAAAACCCTGGAGAAATCCAGTCTCTGAGCGTTACGTCCCCAAATCCGTTATCTTCCTGGGGAAGGGCGTGGGGAATGCCGGCGTTCGGGGGCTCCGCCTGTCCCGGAGCCTGCACAGGGCTCCACACGGTAAATGCAGGCATTTGATGCCCGTCAGGGCAGCACTGGCTGGGATTTTAGTAGGAATTTTTCCTGGTTTTGTCACGCCACTGGGGCCTAAGCCGGCGATGCCTGTGGGCACGGGGATGTGGAAGGGCCAGTTCCATCCGCGTCGGATTTACTGGGGATTTATTGGGTTCCTGCAGCAACTCCAAATTTTGAATTTCCACCTTTTGCCAAAAATAGGCACTTGTTTACAAAGCCAAAAAAAAAAGGGCTTTCTTTGGGTTAACCTGACCGTTTGGGATTAAAAAGCTGAAAAACATCAGCTTTGCAAAACGTGCTCCCAGGCAGAACGGGGCTGTGTGGGGCTGGGCCTGCTGGTGGGTGCTTCGTTTGGAGGGACGCAACGATTTTCATGTAAATACCTTGCCTTGCAGCCTGCAGCTAAGCTTTGGAGTTAATCGATGGCTCCTTCGAACCACTGGTACAAAGCCTTCGCTGTGCACGCCCTGGGCTGCCCGAGGAATTGTCTGCAGCTCTGGTTTTGCTGCTGTTTAAGAGCAAGATCTCTTTTCTTTTCAGGCAGAGAGCATCTGATCCAGGCGTTGCTCTCAAGCTGCCGTGTGCGGCGTTGCTTGTGGCGTTTGCTGGCACCGGAGGATTTCTTTTCCTTTTCACTCACCGCCAACACTCCCCTTGGCTCCACTTAACACACAAAGAAAACTCCAGTGATTCATTTGCTGTTTCCTGGGGCTTTCGGCACCTGGTGTGTGGTGCTTTGGGGCATCCCCAGGGTCATGCAGCTGCCCTGGGGCCAGGAGCTGGATGTGGGCCCTGAGCTCAGGTGGGAAGGGGGACGTGGGACCTGCTGATGGGGACGTGGAGAGGTTGTGCGTCCCACAGCATCCTGCAGCATCCCGCAGCATCCCGCAGCATCCCGCAGCATCCCGCAGCATCCTGTGTTGTCCATGCTGCCAAGAGGAGGGCAATGGGGTAGGAAGCTTGATCTCACTGAGCTGCTGGGGACGCTGCTCTCCATCCCTGTGTGGGACACCTCTGGGGGCCCCCATGCAGGCTCAGGACCCTCCGGTCACCCAGCTGGGACCTCTGCACAGCGCTGGCTCTGGGGACGGGCTGCAAACTCGAGTGGCCAGAAGCACGGGGAGCTCAGGGAGCTGCGATTCCTGCAAACCATTCAACCGTCTAAGAATTACATGGGGGTCAGCGTAACGAGCCCACAGGGCCGATGGAGGGGAGCTGCCCAGGCTGCGAGCTGCTGCTTTTGGTCCAGCCCCAGCGAGACACCTGCAGCTGAGCTGTCCTGATGGACCCAGAGGCTGTAACATCACCGCAGGATCCTGGGGCTGGGGCTTCTCCTTGTCGCAGGCTCCCTGTGCCCGCAGCGCTGACCGCCCGCCCCCAGGCGACCCGAGCGAGGGCGATGGTTACCCTGGAGCAGGTGGGAGTTACCGACATCAGTGCGAGCTGTCACCCCACGCCTCACTCCTGAGCCTCTGCCAGGGCTGGAAGGGATATTAGTTTATCTACTGATAGCACAGAATATTCCCTTGGCTGCCGAACGAGCTCCCTTATCGCCCCGCTCATTTCCTATCCAGTGTGAGGGCTGCAACGAGAAGCTGTGGTCCCTGGCCTGGCCCCAGAGGCTGGGGAAGGCCTCAGGAGCCTTGTGTGAGGCTCGGGCTGAAGGACTGCAAATGTGTGGGGCAGGGGGGGCTCCCTCCCCCAGGTGACGGTGCTGAAGGACTGGCTGCCCAGAAGGGCACTTTGCTGAACGCTGCCTCGTGCCCACCCGCGTCCTGCAAGAGCTGTGCGCTGTCTGTTCCTACCCCTCAAGGGGAGCCCAGCAGCCCCTAGCAGCAAGGAAATGCCCCCCACACTCAGAAAGTTGGCGTTTCTGCTACATAACTGCCCTCTGCAATGGGTGGGGAGGTGGAAGGGAGGAAACGCAGGCAGCAAGTGGGTCCCAGCCATGTCGCACCCTGAGCAGGATGAGCTCAGTGCCAGCAAAGCTCCCTGCCACCGGGGGCTGTTAGGTAGCTCTTGGCCACCCTGGGTGCCTTGCAGGTCCCCGAGGGGAAAGCCCAGCCTTGGCCTTTGCCCCCTCCCAGGGATTCCTGGGTCTGGGATATTCATGCCCTAAGGCTGCTACCCATTATCGAGCCCCATGTTTGGCTGGGATGAAATTCATCCTTACAGCAAACCTCCCCATCTGACCTGGTAGGAGCAGGGCATCAACAAAGGAAGCCAAAGCTTTGTTTAAATACTTGGAGCTCTGCTATCTAACAAGAATGACAAGAGATTACATTACGACAAGGGCCGGCTATTTTAGGAGGGAGCCATTTGCCAACTTTCCTGCAGAAGTCTTTAATGCTGCTGCAGGAATAGAAAGCGTTGGACACATATGGATCCTACACGCCCAGTTAACCACCGAGGATGGGTTTACAAGAGAAATGAAATGCCTCTAACCTCAGGCAGAGCAGGGTGCGTTTTGGGCTGATTTTAAGGACGAGGGTAGTGAGAGGGACTGGAGCAGGGGCAAGGAGCTGTAGGGACTCCAAGAAGGGGGGAAAAGCCCCAGCTGCATTTAGCTTTTGGGATGTTTCTCCCATAGCATTACCAGCTGGCCCTCTTTAGATGCAAATTAATTCTCATCCCACCCTGCTGCCACCCTCCTGGGGATGCTTTTAAATAGAGGTGCTGGGGGAGCTGCATGTTGTTGTGTGGTGGTGACTGGTCCAGGCTGGGCTCTGCTCTGGGAGTGTGGGGTCTGTGGGAAGCCCTACGGCTGAACTAGAGGTAAGATGAGGATGTATAGTGCTGATAAGGTGAAAATATGCAGATTTGAGGCTAGAAGTCATTTTTGCTCATGGGTTGCTTGCTGCATCATGTGCATCCCTTGAGGGCGCCGGTAGGTGGGTGGCTGGAGCCCACCGTGCTGGGGATGGAAAACACCCGATTATGGGTTGCCTCCCTGTCCTCTGGAGGAGCCTCCATCTGTATCCTCTGAGCGAGATTGATTTAAATGTTGATGTATCTGTCTGTTGTCTGTAATGAGCTTTTTTTAAAAAAATAAATAAATAAAAAATCAGCAATCTTTGCCTGAAAAAGGCAAAGCAATAAGCGAGAAATCACTGAGGTTTTTTCTTCCTTTTATTTTTATAAAATATAGTAGGAATGAAATAGTGGTGGTGGTTAAACAATAAACGCCTTCTGTGTGGCTCACTTATATTAGATAAGTCCCACATCAGCGGGGCTTCATATTTTAGGGTGGACAGAAGATATTCCACCTGAGCAACAGCAATTAGTGCACTTGGCTTTGTCGTTGTGCTTTGTAAATATAATTCAGAGCAGCAGCTAAGCAGATAAGCTTTACCCAGACATAATAAGATGAACATCCTTCTCTTCTGCCTCTGCCGGGATGAGAATTTCTCTCTAGTTGTGAATCTGCTGGGGGAAAATAGCTGGAATAAATTGCTGAGAAACTTGTGAGCAGCAAGCATGGACTGCAACATTAGCAAAATTGCTGTGTAAATGAGTTTAAAAAAAAAACACACTTGGGAGGGTGCTCTCATTTATACCTTGAGCATCCCTTTGAGACAGACTTGGGCACGGAGAGGCCTGGGGAGTTGTGTGGCTGTGGGGGCAGAGGGTGATGTCCTTGCCTCAGCCCCCCCCCCCCCAGTAAAATGGGGCCTGGGGGGTCCTTTGCTGGTACGAGGCCTTGCTGCTGGGTTCGGGTTCGTAAAGTCAGGAGGCCAAGGCTTTGGGGCCAAACTCCTGGAGAGGTTGGGGTTGAAATAGGAAGTTTGGTGACATTGGGTTCTAAGAGGACCAAGTTGTTTTTTTTAACTGTAAAACTAGCCTTGAAAGCACACCCCAATTGTTTGGGTTGGAATATATATCCATATTTTTCTCCACCTGTGAAAGTATTATTGCAAACTTCATCAGCTTCTTGCAGAGAAGGGAAGAGAGAACCAAATTTTCTGAACTTTCCATCCTTGTCTCTCCATGCGGCATGCCCACAGGTAGGCACGGTGCCGATCCCCTGGGCTGGGTGCTCGCTAAGTCCCACGGGGGGCTGCTGCACCCCCACCTCTGTGGTTCCCTGCAGGCTGCTGCCCTGGGCACCCCAGGGGGCTCCAGAGGGCTGTCCCGGTGGGACCCCCAGTATCAGCACCTGCCCTTACAGGTGAGCAGCCTCCCCGCCTGCCGTGACATCTGCTTCAGGGCTGCTCCAGGTGTTTCCTCTGTGCAGAACTCCAGTTTCTATGAACTGATGCACCTCTTTCTCTGCAGAAGCACGGCCCTTGTGCCTGGATGATGACAGCCCCTGCCCCGCCAGCAGGTGCTTGCCAGACCCGCTGCTCCTGCAGGGCTGTGCTTGCTGCTCCTCGTCTGCCCTGGCTCTGCGTAGAAAGCTTCCCTTTGGTAAGAAGGCATGTTGTTCCAGATGCGGGCTCAAGGTTTGAATAAAGCTCTACAATTAAATTACAATAGCTATTAAAAAGAAAGAGCAGGACTCTAATTCTCCCTGTGCTCTGAGCATCCGGTTTCTTTAAACAAAAAATTGAAACCCCAGGGGAGGGCAGTCAGGAACTGGTTACCTAAGGCACGCGAAGACACTGAGCTGACTTCTGTGTGCGCGTCCCCGTCCTCAGAAGTCACGGCAGGCAGCGGCTGCGATGGGAGGGTTTGTGCTGAGGACAGCAAATGCATCCTGCAAAGTTTTGCAGTGGGAGACCTGGCTGGTGCTCGAGGTGCTGGGAGAAGCCCTGGTGCTCAGGGGAGGTGAGGGGAGCGCTCTGTGCCCTCGCACCCAACGGCTGCTACGAGATGCAGAGGAGTGAGGCGGGGATGTAGCTGGAATGGTGGGAGCGAAGCTGATGTGCAGGTTGGAGGGGACAGATGGACAGCATGTGGATAGAGCTGACTCTCTGCTCACCCGGACCTGATGTGAAGCTTGAGGGCAAATCCTTGGGCAGCCATGGAGAACGTGTTTGCTTCTTGTAGAAACATCACTGCCCCCCCGGTCCTCAGTGAAACAGCTCGGAGCACATGGAAGCTGCTCTGCAGCTCTGGCTTGGAGCCGTCTCTGCTGGGGCAGTGCTTTGTGCAGGCTTGGATGGGCTGCCCGGAGAGGTTGTGGTGTCACCTCCTTGGGGACCTTCAGGGGCCACCTGGATGTGGTGCTGGGCACCCTGCTTGAGGTGGCACAGCTGGAAAAGGAGTTGGGCCAGTGGGACCTGGAGTGCCCCCAGCCTCAGCTGTGCTGTGAAAGGAGAGGGGAGGAGAAGCCCTCCTTGGGAGGAGGATGAAGAATGGGATGGGAATTTGGGGCCAGAGCTGCCAGCCAGGTAATGCTGTATTGCACAGTAATGTACAGCAGTCCCCACAGCGCTCTTCTCAAATTACATGCAGGAAAACCACCAGGCCAGCACCCCGGGTTGGTTAAGCTCTGATTTCCCCAGCCTTCCCGCACGGCAAGGACGCAGCAGCTGCCAGATGGAGGCTCCAGGGAAGCTCCTGGTGCTGAGCCCCGTGTGCCCCTTGGTCCATTGCTGCCCCACGGACCAGCCCAAAGGGGATGCAGTGCCCGGCCCTGCTGGAGCTGGGCAGGGGATGGGGACGGCAAAGGGGTCACCAGGAGCTGCTGCCTCCCTGCGCCGCGGGGGAGGCGATGAGCCAGACCCAAAATGTTACGTTTCTCTGGAACAACAGTTTTGCTGCATATTGGATTCTGTTAAAGGAATTCAATTTAGAAAACATTATGCCGGGGAGAGGAGGAGAAGGGCAAAACATTATGGCTAAATAATTTCAATTAACCATTCCAGACCTTTCTTGCTAATTCAGTTGAAATAAGTGCTGCCTGCTCTACGGGGCTGCAGAAAGGAGATGGGGCAGCTCCAGCGACGTCCCTCGGCTGGTGGAAGTGGGACTTGAGGCCGTGTTGTTCTGACATTACCAAGCCTTCCTTCTTGAAGAAAAACAGAAAAATCTGGACTGCGAAGTAGAGCTTGAGTGCACTTCATGCAGTCAGTCCTTGCTGCCACTTAACTTGGCGCATATTAAAATTTTCAAGCTAATTCTTAGATCAGTGTAAACATCCAAGTACTGCCTGAAACCAGACAAATTATTTTGCTCAGCTCTGCTTTGGAAAAACAACTCAGAGCCAAATATGAAGCTTTACCAGAAGTTTTTGGCAATCAACCATGCTTTTGAAAGCTAGTAGTTACAACAAAAGTTAAACTCGCTGCTCAGATTGATTATTCTTCATTGACCTTTTAGGCAGCTGCCCTTGGTATTTAGAGACAAACAACTGCCAGGCAGGTCCCCTGACCCAGCTGTGCTTCAGTCCGGTGCTCAGGTTTGGGTGACAAATATTTACATACGCTGAGAATTCCTGGGATTTCAGCTCAGAAATCGAAGGAAGCTGAGTACACATGACAGTGTGGGAAGTGCTGTCAGGCCTTGATCTCCTTCTCTGGGCTTGTCCCAGGCTTCAGTGCCACCATTTCTCTGCTAGCTCAAATTTCTGTAGGGAACTTCTTGCCAGCCAGCTCTCATTCCTTCAGTCCTTTTCTGTGATGTCCTGAAGAAACGAGACTGACCGGTTGGAAATAGCTCTTCTCAGAACGCTTATGTCTCCCCTACTCACTTGTGTAATAAGTCTTCCTCCAGTTGTTTTCCTTTCTTGTGCAAAGACCATGTGGCTTTGTAAGTTCATGAACTTAGAGCACGAGTGAGCCTCAGCCCTGGTTACTGGCGCAAATAACCATGGGGGATGTGGTGCAAACTCAGATCTTTTGGTGTCCTTCTCTTATAGCCCTGTGGAAAATGCCAATTTTCTGCTTGTTCTCTTCAATCTATCAGCTTTCTACTCTTCCATTTTTCTGTCTTTCCATTTTTCAACCTCGGATATGCTTCACTGCTCTCACTTATGAGGCTTCCTCCTGTAGCTGCTTATGGAGAAAGTTCTGGATTTACTCTTACTGGGAGTGTGGGGTTTTCTGACCCTGTGCTGCTTGGGATCTGCAGGAGCTCAGTATTTAAGGACAAAATGCCGCTGCTCTTTTGCAAAGAGGCTAACAAATGGCATTGGCTCTAGGGGTTTTGCTCTTTTCACCCCTTAAACTCCCATCACCTGCCCCACCATCTGCCCAAACCCAGATGGGTTTCCTTATGGGCTGTGCAGTTTTCTCTCCTCTGGTTTGAATGACCCAGGGCTCTTGATGCTGGTTTGTGCATCTTTGCCAGGGAGATGCGGCCTGGGAGCTGTCAGGGAGGCTCTTTCAAGAGCCCTTTAAAGCAGAAATGAAGCTGGTGCCTAAAGAGTAGATAGGACTAATGAAGCTGTTTTATCTTTGCTGGCTGCGTGTATACGGGGTGGGGGTAAGGGGTATCCTACTGTGTGTAGCAAACACATGTAGGGCAAAGCAGTTAATAGGATGAAAATTAAATCAATACCCAGGACTTAATTAAGAAGCTGTTTTTATTCACGTCCCAGGAGAAAGAACCCCCAGATCAGAGATGCTGAACAATTACCAGGTCGCTGTCATACACAGGCTGTGTTTCTGCAGGCCACTGACAACCCAGCAGCCTTACTGAATGTAATTTTCAATGGTCTTCAGTAGATAACAATGGGAGAAAGCAGTGAGGGAGGAAACAAGGATGCAGTCTGGTGTGGCACCCAGCTCTGGGAGCTGCTGTTTTGAGTTACAGAGAGATTTGGGTTTAGTCTGTGCCCCCCAAGCCCTATCCGTGGTGTTTGCAGGATTCCTGCAGGGAGAGCATCGCCCTGAGTGAGGGAAGAGTTCAGAGGGCTTCAAGGTGGGATGAGGAGGGAACAGCAAGAGTGCATAATGCTTGTCTTGGAAACCATGAGCTCTCTTGCAAAGGAAAATGAGCCTGATGTTTATTTCTCAGTGAAGTGAAAAATGAAGCCATGCCCGAGAACTAATCCTTTATTAAACTGTCTGAAATAGGAGCTGTAAAGACCTCAGTGAAGAGAAATATTCTAAACAGTGAATGGGGCTGCTTGGTTTTTGCATGTTATTGGATGTTATAGAATCAAGAAAACAAGAAATTTGATCAAAATAAATGGTTTTCTTTGAGGGGGTTCTACTTGGTTATAAACAAGCAAGGCAGTTGGAATGGTTGGGAATACGGATAGATGAAGAGCATGCCCAGGAGAGGTGTTTAGAGAGGGTCGTGGTCCTGGCAGCACTGCGAGCACGAGGATGTGCCATCCCCCTCTGCTGCTGCTCAGCTCAGGCTGCTAATGCTAGTGGTGATCCTACCAAGGATGCTTTGAAGCCACTGCCAGACCTCATCTCACCGCACAGGAGGTGCCACCAACCTCACCAGGCTCAAATACCCAATGAGTCAAGTCCTGCTCCCACAGCAGCTCCTGTTTGACTCCTTCCCAGTCAAAAAGAGCGAGCTGGCTGCTGTGCACTGAGCCCTGCTGGCCACCAGACAGCTCCTGGTCCTGGTGGGCTCAGCTCAGCTCTTGGGGGCTTTGGGAAATGGCCTCGTGGGGAGGCAAGGTGACAGCAGTGCTGGTGGCTCAGCTGACTGCCCTGCACGTTTCTGTTCCACCCCAGCAATGAGCCTTCTGGTTTTCACTTACTGGGAGATGTCAAGCGGGCACTGAGTCCCCGTTCCCTGGCAGAGCAACGTACCCTCCCCTGAATGCTAGCGCGCCGTAATTACTGTGTTTAGTTTGAAGAGATGCCAGTACCGAGGAAGCTGGCTGTACATTGTCCTTCACAGTGGATAAATTTGAACAGTGGACACCCCCATTTGACAGGAACGCGGGGCCTCGCCTCCTCCCCAGGGAGGGAGCAGAGCCCACGGCGGTGCCGTGCCTGTGGAGGAGCGCTGAGCAGTCCCTGCTGCGTCTGGTGGAAAGGTCCCGGGCCAGGTAACTGCTGAGAAGAAGCTCTCGGGATGTTAAAGGAAACATCAAGCAGCTGGACGTGAAAGGCAGATGGCTCATGCTGGATGCCCTGCCTCCACCCAGCCTGCCTTCCTCAGCTGGGCATTGAGCCCCACTTGCTCCTCAGTTTTCTTTCTCCAGGAAAAGTCCAAGTTCCACAACACATTGAGATGGGGTAACTTCCAATGAGAGCAGGATGGTGGGGTTTGCATTTTTTTTTCCAAATCATGAAAGATTTTCTGTCATTTTAAGACCCTGGTCAATTTCTCTGCTTCCAGAAAACCAAGTGATGGCCCAGGAGTGTTTTCCTGCAAGGAGCAAAAAAGCCATGAGCTCAGACCTAACTTTTTGAAATACATCTGACCTCCTTTTGGATTCCCATGGGTTTTCCTAATGACACCATTTTTTTTCAGTCTTGCAAAGAATTTTACCTTCACTCAGGGAAAAAAGGTGCAGAGCTCTGCGTTAGTCCAAGCAGTGACCTCCCAGGGAAGGAAGCAAACCAAAGCATTCGAGGGGTCGTTGTCATCCTTGGTCTTGTGTGTTTGGGGAGGGGGCATCACCTTCCTGTCTGGCAGCCGTGGGCCCCGGGTGTGTTGGATGGTGCCCATCACCATGTCCTTGGTGTCACTGTCACCACTGGGAGCTACAGCAACGGCAGCAGGGTTGCCCCACGGTGCGCCCAGAGATGCAGAGCGCTGCAGTAAGCAGGGGCTGACTTCTCAGCAACAGGCACACAGCTCCTGGAGGTGTTCGTGAGAATTCAAAGACCTCTCCTGACCACCAGCCTTCACTCGCTGCCAAAACTCAGGCAAGAAAATGGGCCTCCTGGTCCTAACTCAGTTTTGCTTTTTTTTTATTATTATCTGCTATTCTTGCCAGTTCTTATGATGCGAAATTATTAGCTGCCGTTTTTCCTCTAATTACTTTTTTTGGCGATGCTGGGCCTTTTCTGCGGCACTACCCACTGAAAAGCTTGATCAGCTTTGCTGCAATTAGGCACTTTCCCTCATTTATGGGTCAGTCCGTGCAGTTCAGGCACACGCAGCTGTATGCAGTGGGGTTTGGAAATACCAACTCTTCAGACATCTGACTTTCCTTGTGATAAATGTTTGGTTGTGGCATGTGCTCTGTTTGCTGATTGAAATTATTTTCTCTGTAATAGAAGCTCTCAGTGTCTCTTCTAATGTGAGGAGGAATAATTAAGTCCTCTTGGTAATGCAAATAAATAATGCCATTGGAGAGTCTTGAGTGCATCATAAATCATCAGCGCTGTGTTCCTGAGATGCCACATCCTTGTGTCCTGGTGCTGAGTGATTGCAGCGGGGTTTTATCACACGTCGTGTACCGATCACCCGCTGGCCCCTAATGCCACCTCTAATGTCACTGCCTGAGGAGGTCGGTGGTGCTGTGGTGTCCCCGAGGCCTGGCTGCAGCCTGTGGCAGTTTGTAACCCCTCCGGAACAGCGATGGAGCACCTCAGGGGGTGTGACCACATTTCTTTTCCAAACAGCCCTGTGATGGAGAGAAGCTGCCATTGCTCCATCTGCACTGAGGTGTTGGCGCTGAAGGCCTGGCCTGGCAGAATCCAGTCCTATGTTATAACTATAACATATGTTTATATACATGTTTATGTGCAGAGAGATGTATTTAAAAATATATAGCAACATTTGATTATTTTTTTTAAGAGTCTTGGAAATCCATACTGAGCATCTGGGCATGGGATCTGTTTCTGCTGTGCTTATTCCTCAAGTCGTAGCCTACGTGCTCTTCCCTTGGGGCAGGTCTTCTCCGGGGGCTGGAGGAGGTGCTGCTGGGCCTCTGGGGTGCAGCAACCCGGTGCTGAGAGCATCAGGAGCGCCTTGCGGAGTGCGGTAAGTGGGAAGGGAAGTGCCTCATCTGCAAAGCTTCTTGCTTGGAAGTGAGCGTGTGGTTCCTTCCTGCAGCACTGTGCAGGCTTGGGTTAGTCCGGACATGCCCAGAGGTGGGTGTTTGGAGCCATAAGGAGAGTTCCTGGTGGAAACTCAGAGCCTTAAAGGCTTGAGGCCTCTCTGAGGCTAGGGAGCAGCTGGGCAGGGGAGATGATCACTACTGCAGGCACCTGGGGCCGTGCAGGTGTCTCTGAGCAAGTGGCTTCACCCTCATGCACTGCCAGGAGCTGTTCCAAACAGAGCTAGACACTTTCCTTACATTTTAAAATGTCTCTTTTTGCACGTGACTGTCTCCAATCACCTACAGCAGCTCTGTGGCTGGAAGCCAGAACGTGGATGAAAACCTCAGCTCGTCCCTGTGGGTGACCATGAGGCAAAACCTCTGCTCCCCTCTGCTGAGGGGAAACCTCTCCGTGCAAAGCACCGGTGACTTGTTGCTGCTCAGAAAAGTTGCAGGTTTTTCTGAATGAACGCTAGCAGCTTCCTTCTGCTGAGACAGCCTAGCCTGTTTAGTCTGGCCCTTCCACGGAGTCTGGCACGTGAGCTTGGAAAGCAGCTGCAGGAGCAGCTCAGTGCTGCAGGAGCAGCCGTCTGGCACGCGGGCTGGCTTCTGCATTGCCCAGCCCTGGGAAGGATTTCCTGGGTTGTGGTGGGGAAGCTGGACCCATCCGTGGGGATGAGAGCCCCGGCTTCCCTGAGGTCAGCGTCGCAGGAAGGAGAGCGCACAGGGGGCAGCGAGTGCTCTGTCCCTGCCTGCTCCTAGCGCTTGTGGGAATCAGCAAGGAGTGGCCAAATGTCTGGGCATACACCTGAAGAGGCCTCTGTTCATTCTGAGGATGCAGAACTCAGCACCAGCCCTGAGGCCCTGTCTTGTGCTCCTGATGGAGCTGTAACCAGAGCTCTCCAGAGATGTTCCCAATGCCCAGGAGAGCTGAGGTCTCTGCACCACGCAGGTGGTTGCAAATGTCCCCCAGCAATTTCCCTTGCAAATCATCCATGTCTTGAAGCACTGCATAAGCCAGAAACTGATTCTGTTCTGAAGGCCACCATGCTGTGTGCTGGGGTTGTGCTGGCTGCTCAGCACAGGGAGAGGAGACAAACCCGACGCTTCCCCGTGTGGGATGTCCTCGCCCCTGGCTGTGGGATGGTGGCCACAGAGCAGGGCGAGAGGAGCTTCAGTTCTGTCCGTGCTGGAGCCTGAGGAAAATCCCAAGGCTGCAGCCAGCAGCCCCAAGGACAGACCCTGGGCTCCGTGGCTGGGGCAGCTTCTGCAGGATGTGTCTGCTTGTTGTACTCGTTGTGACGGGCAGTTTTCCCCCTAGTGAGGCCGGTGGCTGTGATACCAGGCTGGGCAGCATTCTTCCTCCAAGACAGATCCCTGCCTGCTTCCCTGCAGCTCTGGGTTTCTGGCCTCCCTCCCCTGGCATCCTGCATCAGCTCAGAGCAGCTGGTACTTCCTTGCCAAAGGGAACAGCACCTTAAATAAAACCCAAGTGGCTGCGTCTATTTGTTGTACTCAGGGCTGACACTGGGTAGCACCCTCTCAGCCCCTCTGCGCTGGCTCTGTCACGTGAATAAAATCTTCAAATTGCTTGTTTCCCTCTTGAATGCCATAATCTTGGTCTGCTGACTGTTTTTCTCCTGTTTTTTGACCTTCTGGTTTTGTTTTCAGGCTTCACCGTGTTCCTCCTTGGCTGCACGATGTCCCCGTTGCTCCAGCTGCAGGGGGCTCTGATATCTCCATCACGATGGTCCCACACCAGCAGTGAGCAGAAATGTGGCCCCTGTGTGGGCCTTGACCCTCTGCTGCTCCTGGCAAGGACACGGCCCCACTGGGGAGGGGGACAGGTCCTGCTGGTCCCCTGAGGCTGCTATGGGCACCGGGCCCTGGGGCTCAGTCTGCGTGGCTGCCTTATAGGCTCGTGGTGAGCACAGCCCCGTTAGCTCAGCGATTCCCTGGTCAAAGGCAATGCTTCCCTTCCCTTCCCCAAGGAACAGTACCGGTGGGATTTGCCCTGTTCCCTGCCCGTAGCCCGGATGGGTCCCCTGGGCGAGGAGCCAATGTCACGAGCGATTCTGCGGCCTCGTAACCCAAATGTGTCCCACCAGGGAAGAGAGGGAGCAGCCCCCTGCTTTATTTAATGCTTGTGCCGTGGGGATAAGTGATGCCTTTAAAGGATTAACTCTTCCTTTCCCTTCTCTGGTCTTCTATTTACCTTGACAGCCAACAGAGTGAGATAGAGATTGCTCTATCTTCTGTGTGACCACAAGAGATTAATTAAACAGTAAGCCCTAATTACCGAGGCTAAGGCTGGCCGACTTACCGTGCCTTGTAAAATAGCTGAATACTTAATTTACGCTTGAATGTGGACATAACTTTGCCCATTAGCTGAATAAACAACGAGCACCCAAGCTAGACGGATGGGTCGCCTAAGAGGTGCCCGTTATAAATAGAGCCATCTCCTGGCACGGCGCTGCCTGCCAGCTGCCAGCGGGGCTTTCGTGGTGAGGGGGAGCTGCCTTGCAAAGCACCACCCTGCCTTGAGCCTGGGGGATTCCCTGCCTGTCAACCTTCTCCGGCTTTCAGGCTGCTTATCAAAGTCGTTGCCATTTGCATTTCACTGCAGGTTGGGGAAAAAAAAAAAAAAGGGAAGATACTGAAAGGCATGAAACAAAAAATCCCAACTCCCAGTGCAAGGCGGTGGAAGTAGGGCATCTAGCTCCTCTTTATTTTTTTTTCTCCCGCCTTTCAATATCTGCTTTAATAACAATAATAGATTCTGAGAAGTGCAAGTTAATCTCTAGCTCCAGAGCTTTTTATTGTGTTTCTCCCTTTTTGTGTGCATTAACCTTTCAAGTCTTAGAAGGCTGCAGAGTGTGCATTGCTTTTTTAATTCCTATTATTCTTGCTTGCTGCATGGTTCTCAGTTTGGTCCTAGACAGAGTAACAGCACATCCACCCATTAACTGTGTCTCATCGAGCACTTCAGCAAACCTTCAGTCTGTCTCTGAAATTTGTGTGTTATGTGTATTGGAGGTCCCAAGTGAATTTAAGGCTTCGTTGAGCTGAGCACTCTGCAAAGGAGGAGGGAGCATCACAGGACTCTGGAGATAACTGAAACAGGGAAAAGGTAAGCAAAGGACATCTTGATGCCTGTTTCCAGAAGGGGGAAATTCAGGGATTTAAAGGCCTTACGTGTGTTCATATGCCCACAGTCACCTAGAGAGCCCAAAGCAAAGCCTTTGTGGACCCCATGTCTCCTGGGTCTAGCCCAGCCACGCTGCCCATTAGCCAAAGTAACTCCTGCAGTTTCTGGCTTTTGGGAAAGGGGGAGAACTGATTTCTGCCTGCATATCAGGTAACTATCTACAATGTCATCCTCTCAATGCTCAATTTTTAAGACAATTTCTGTCCGCATCTTCATATGCTTTATCTCTTTTATTTTGTGCCACTTGAACTGAAGACCACATATAGGAAACTAACCCTTGTTTTCTGTCACCTGACCAGCTCTTACTAAAACCTGTTTAATTTCCTAGGTTAAAAGGTCCCAAATCACCTTGAAACTGGGAAGACCTAGGATGTGAAAGGATTCAAAGATACTCTGAGGAACGTTGCAGTAGCATTCTGCATGGCGACATGATGCGTGAGGTTAGTGACACCGGCATGGTTCAGGCTTCACCTGGCTTTCCTAAATCTGTATCAAGGGATGAGGCTTAAATCCCACTTACTGCAGTTGCAGCTCTTCAGATACTGTCTCTACTCCTTACTGCTTTGTTCATGCATAGTGATGCCTTCTGGGAGATAAGCTTGCTCAGACAGCTGTTCCCAGCTGTTCCGGAGCAAAGGCTCTATAATAGCACGTGAAAATACTGTAGAGGTTATCGGTTCCCCCTGCCTCTGTTCCTCTCTCAGACACACTGCACACACAAGTGCTCAGTTAAGGATGTGGTAAGTGCAACTGGCAAATTTTTGCTGACATTAGGTGTAGAAACAGCCACTGAAGCTGCAGGTATCCAAAATCAAACTGTCATCTTCCTTGCTGTTAGAATATGGACTGTCAGCACAACTGCCATCCTGCATCTGGGGAAGGAGAGGGTGTTCCTCTCCTTGTGCAATGTTGCATTTCAGTCCCCGAGCTCTTCAAAGCCTCAGAGGACCTTGGGAGTCTGGGTTCTCCTCTGCCTTGTCCCTGGACATCTCATAGCAAACCTGGAGCCATTTCCCTGTGTAGTCCCTATTCATTTTTCCATCTCTTCTCTCTTTATGCCTGAATAGTTCTGCTTGCCCATCATGGAGACGATGACAAACCCTTGGTCCTTGATCAATCTGTATTCAGTAAGAACACAGAAGATAATCCAGGCAAAGTGTGATTCGTTTTGCAGTGTGATTTGACATGCACATGATGTGCTGGGAGCTTTACAAAATATACAGCAGGCATCTGTGGGGGCCAAATACACCCTGCTGGTTCCGTGCAGAAAGGAACCTGGGAACAGGTCTTCAACTTGCACTGACCTTTGGGTAAGTGACTGATAAAATTCCTTCTTAGTAAATTTCTCTGTCTTTCCTTTGCCAACCCTTGTAGCTCCTGATCAGGACCAGAAGAGTCCTGGTTGCTCCTACAGTTCTTATGATGCTCCTGACTCTTGGATTTCAAGAGTGACTCTCACCCAGAGCTGGGCCTACACATTACTCTATTTAGTCTGAAAAGTTGTTTTGACATCTAGATATATTGAGAAGCAACTGGGCAGATTTTCAGAAGAGCATAAGCAGAGGCCAGACCTGAATCTTAATGAGGATTAGATGTCTAATCAGTTTTGTGCCACAGACAGATATATGCTGAAAGGCCAAGGCTCACCAAATCCTCCTCTCTGGTGACCAAGTCCTCATCTGAATTGAAGTCCATAGCCATGAAAGAGAAGGGGTGCACTTTGCTGCCTTTCCCTGCTGGCTGGTTGGTCTTGGAGATGAGTGGTGTAGAAACAGTCTTGGAAATGCCAAGGAGAATTCAAGTATGAAGCCTGATGTAAAAACAGATTAGCTCTTCCTATCTTTAATCTTGCTCAAGTCCCCCTGCTGTGAGCACCTGGGTGCCTGCAAGTGGGTTGCTTTGCTGTTTGGCAGAGGAAGGAAAGCCTGGTCTTGCTGGGACTCGGGCATGGTGCAGGGACATTGTGGGCCACTGGCACCAGAGTTCTGGTCTGTCTTCAGCTCACGGACAGCCTTGTGTCACAGTGTCCTGTGATTTCACAGTTAACAGTTGCCACGAATTGACTAATGTGTTGTTAGTCAGCCTTTGGTTATGCTTCTTGGGGTCCTTCCTGAGCTGACTGCCTGGTTATTTGGCTGCTTGGGGCATGCAGCAAAGATGCCAGCAGACTTTGTTTCGCTAACAAATTCCACAGCCAAGGAATGGCTGCTGGGTTTTGTGCCATGGGTGCTAGCTTGGAGGTTTGTGCACCTTTGTGCAGGGATGAGGTTACTGCCAGCCACAGCCCAGGGGCTTTGCCTCATCTCCCAGCTCATGCCCCGAGCTCTGGGGGCTGGGTCTCTCTTACTCTGCATTTGTACGGCAGCTAATGAACGGTAATTGGCCCCATGGCTCAGGGCACTGTTTGTGTTGCAGACAATACCATGATCATGACACGTGCATAAGAGGAGCTGTATCTTTGTGAGGCTTCTCTTTCCTTTTGTTCACTGTTTTATCCTGGTATTACTGATTAAAAAGTAACAGAATCTTTTCCACTGCCCTCCCCTTGCTGTTTTTTGCATAGTGGCATTCGGCTTCTTCTGGTAGCCTCAACTGCAACCTTTAACAGTTTTCTCTACCTGCCTCACAGCAGGATCTTCCTCTAGCACAGCTGGTGCAAAATGCACATATGCAAGCGAGGAGAGAAGTCACTGACCAGGAACGCCTCGGTAAGCTGCTTTTCTTGGCCTGGAGCTACAGACCTTCCTGTGGCATGGAAGGTGATATGCAGTCTGTCATTTAACTGTTTTGAGGAAATGTGCTCTTGGGAGCTGTGCTATTTGGCAATAACTTGGGTCCAGGCCTCCAACATGCAGGGGGTTGAAATAGCTGATCTGTTCCTCAGCCTTGCAAATTTAGAGAGGCAAATAAGAGCCCACCTACAGCTCTCTGACCCCAGAGCTCACCTGCAGTTCCTGCAAATATCTCCCTCGTAGCCTGCTTGGTGGTGGATGGCACCAGAGGGGATACTGGGGTTGTGTCCCTACTCCCCAGGACATCTATGCTCAGATCTCTGGGGCACCTGGAGCTGGAAGTGCCCTTCCAGGTGGTCCAACAAGAAACACCCCCAGAGATGGATCCGGACTGTCTGGGAGTTCTCATCAGCCACTTTGCCAGGGCAGAGTGTCCCAGGCCTCTGAGGTGCAGGCACCTGGGCTATCCTTCCAGTGTCTTTGCCTGGTCCCAGCAAGGCAGGCTTCACCTGGCCAGATGGAAGTGCTGCACCGAAGCCCAGCCACCTGCCTCAGGCTTGTGGATCCGGGCGGAGGGGAAAGTCCGGGGAAATGCTTGGTTGCCTGGCAAAGCTGCTCGGGGGAGGAGGGGAGGAAGGCTCCTCATTGAAGCCGAGGCAACCGTGAGTGGTGTCATCTGTTCACCTTTGTCTTTAGGGCTTACTAGGAGGAGTTACTCATGACCGAATCCATTTTTAGAACTTGCCGTGAAATGCTCTTTGCCCTCCTGTAGTGGTAGATTATAGACGTCTGACCTGTTTTAGTGCTCCATTATTTTTTTGCTTTCTCTTAACTCCCCTGCTCTTTTCATAATCTTAAAAAGCCAAGCTAAATCCAGATGCTTTCCCTTTTAAAGCTCAAATAATCCTTGCAATTGCAATCACTTTCTTGTGTTTAAGGCTTTCAATGCTTAAGATCTGTGTGATCTCCACTATGGTGTGAAGGGGGGGGGAGAAAGAAACAAACCCTGAGCATGCAGACTGAGGAAAAGGGCAAGTGGTGGTTTAACAGAACATCCCCACGCCATGCTGGCATCACTTTCTAGCTGTCACCAACACCCCCACCACTGTTGGATGACGCTGCTGCAGCACGGTGCTGGGGAGTTGGTTCGGGGGAGGCGCAGGGGTTCGGTGGCTCGTGGGCTCTGGGCAGAGAGAAGGGGACAGGGAAGTCAGAGGTTTTACCTGTTTCTCAGTGCCATTTGGTACTGTGCATTTTTATGTTTTGGACTTTTCAGAGCTGTCCACCCCCCCACCCCTACCCCCCCCACCGATCTTGTTGGACTCAGGCACAAAGAATTGTGTAAGCTAATGTGTTTAATTTTTCAGGTGCTGGTTTCTCTCAGAAGAGATGGGGGATTATTGAAAATGGCATTTCCCCTTCCAGTGGTTACTGACAAAAAGAGCCCCATTTTTCTGCTGTATAATGTAAGACCACAGCATATATTAGGTTTAGTGACCAGAAACAGAGAAGCAAGATTTTAGACAACTAAATAGATCAGCTGGGAGGAACTTGCTTTTCAGATGAAAGTATAAATCCATTACGGAAAAAGAAAAACTGCAGTGAGGATGATGTTTTTAGGGAAAGCTGTAGAGGGGAAAGAGAAGGGCTGTGCGCTCCCTGCGTTCTCCTTCTCCCCTGTAAAATAAAGCAAGGGGTCCCCTGGTGGCCCAGCCGTGGGGATCAGGTTGGGGTGATGCTCGGGGCGTGAAGGAGGAAATGCGAGGGAACACACCTTGGTCTGTGCCCAGGGACAGTTTGCGTGCCCCAGGGATGCTGAGCTGGCGGGCACTGGAGCGACCTGGTGGCAGCTGAAGTGCGAGGCCTTGCTTCCCACAGACGTCAGCTTTTCCCAGTGACTCCAGCGTTTGGTTCGATCCACAAATCAGCAGCACTGGGCTTAGGGGTAAGTCCTGCTTTAAGTTCTCCAGCCCCGTGACCTCCCAGACTGTGTGTGGGAAGGCAAGGCTCGCTGACCTTGTCCCCAGGGCTGGCAGAGACCAGGTGGCCACGTCAGGGTGGCCGCTGTTGCTGCGCCCAGCCCTCGAGGCAGCAGCATGTGCTGCACCCTCCTGCCTTGCTGCTTCCTTCTACAGCTCCTTGAGTCAATGCTGCTCACGCCGGCAGCCGGTGCTGCCTCCGAGGGCACCTCCTGGCTGTGCTGCAGCGCGAGGAAGCCCTTCGGATGCCAAAGCCCCGTGTAAGAAGTGGGTTTCTTCCGGAGAGTCACCCTTTTGGACGCTGCCAGCCCTTATTTGTGAAAACCCTCTTGCTGTCTCCTGAAGCCAGCAGATGTTATTGCTACAGACTTGCCTCGTTGGTGGGTTGGTTTTGAACTGAGACAGCTTGGATGACTAAGGCAAAAACACATTAGCAGAGTCCAGGGTTTCCTTACTGTGGGGGAAGTGAAAATGTCCCCCTGTTGACAGCCCTGACTTCTCTGGAGGGTCCTTTCTAAAAATTAATAGTTTTTATTGCTGATTTAGCCTAAAAGTAGAAGAAGAGTGTCCTCACCAGCTACTGCAGTGACTGTTGACGTGAGGCGCTCTGGGAGCAAGGCACGGTGAGCTTTCTGACTTGTGGTGGATGGGAGCAACAGAGGCTGTTGGAGTAAACAGGATTAAAGGATTTCACCCGTAAATACAGGATTAAAGGTATCCAGAGCTCTGCAGGAGTCATTCAAACCAAGGGGGATGCAAAGTAAGTTGTCCAAAAGGGTGCAGCTCTCCGGTTCAAACCAGGCTGCGTGCGCCCACCTCTGCACGACCTCACCTGCGTGTCCCCGGGCACCTGGGGGCTCGCACCCCCCCCCATCCACAGCTGTCCCTGTCGCTGGGTTGGGTCCAGCTCTCCCAAAATGAGCCCCCCCCCATTGCCCCCAGCCTTCTGTGGGGTACGATATGGGGGTCTGGGGCACCCCTACTCCCCAGGGCGGGGGGGTGGAGGCATGGGTGCAGCATCTGGGCAGCGCTGTGCAGGCGCAGGGGTCGCCTCCCCTGTTCCCCCCCGCCCCCCCGGGGGTCGGGGGGCGGTGGGCTCGGTTCCTCCCTCCCCCGCCGTCCCGGGGGGCGGCCGCGGTTCCGCCGTATTTAGCGGGGTGGGCGGCGGCGGCCGGGCTCCATCCTTCCCTCCCCGCCTCCCGGTGCCGGTGACTGGAGCGGGCGGAGCCGCGGCGAAGGATTGGCTCCGGGCATCACATGCGGCGGGGCCGGGCCGGGCTGAGCCGAGCCGAGCCGTGCCGGGCCGTGCCGGGCTGGGCTGGGCAGGGCACGGCGGAGCGCTCCGGCGGCGGGCACGGCAGCAGCGCGGCCCCTTGCCAGCCCCGAGCCCCGCCGGAGGGACCGCGCCCGGCCGGCACCAGCCCCGCGGCCCCGGCCATGAGGTCGGGCCGGAGACACGGCACCTGTGCGGGGAGGTGAGCGGAGCCTCGGAGCCTTCCCCTGCTCCGGCAGCCCCCCGGTGGCGAGGGAAGAGGAGGGGGTGTTGGAAGGGAAGGCTTTTTTTTTTTTTTTTTGCTTTTTTTTTTTTTTTTTTTTTTTTTTTTAAATCCAGCTCTATATTTTGGTGCGATCCATCCCGACCCCGCAACCGAAGCCCCCGGAGGGAGAAGTGCTGCGCGCTGTGATGCGTCTTCCTCTCGCCTCGGCTGCCAGTTTGGATTGTAGCGCCCGGCTCCGTGCACTGCGAGGATGGCTCGGTTCGGGGATGATCTGCCAACACGCTATGGAGGTGGAGGGCCAGCCGGGGCTGGAAGAGGGAGCAGCCGGCAAGGTGGCCCCCAGGCCGGCCAAAGGATGTATAAGCAGTCGATGGCTCAGAGAGCCAGGACTATGGCTCTCTACAACCCCATCCCTGTCAAACAGAACTGCTTCACAGTCAACAGATCCCTCTTCATCTTCAGTGAAGATAATGTTATACGGAAATACGCCAAGCGAATAACAGAATGGCCATATCCTTTCAGGGAGGGTGTGTGGGCACCGGGGGGGGGAAGGTGGGGAGGGGGTGACTGGGGGAAGAGACCCCTCTAGTCAGCTGAGGGTGAGTGTCTGGTGCTAATACAGACGTGCATGTGTGATCCGGTGTGTGATGGGTGTGTGTGACATGGAGCCTGGTGTCCGACGTAATGTACGGCCGTGTAGCTTGGTACCACAGAAAATTGCTTCTGTGGGAGCGGCAGAGTGTGCTTTTGACTATGTCAGGGGTGTAAGGCATACGTGAATTCTGGTGTGTATTTAGGTGTGAGATACACAGTTGCATGGATTTGCATTTCCTATGGTTTAAACCAAATGCAAAGGGATCTGTGAGATTCCTGCTAATGAAGCCTGATTGTTATTTCCATCTTAGAGCCTTACAACTCTTATTTCTCAGTCTGAATAGAGGAAGAAACGTAAGATAAAAATGGTGACATCTTGGCATTGAAGCTGCATTGATAGTAGAGATATCGATAGCCAAGATACCTTGCAAAATCCGATTAATACAACCATTACAGCTGGGTTTTTAGTACATCACCTCCTGAATGCATTGGCACCGACGTGAATCTTGTCACTTTGAACTAGGTACCTCGCCTAAGCTTAGGGTGTTCTAAAATAAAAAATAAAAATAAAAAAAAGCAAAGCTTCGTGACAGGAGGAGGCAGTAAGTGAAGAGAAGGCTCATCTGCTGTATTGTGAAAGGGGCAGATGCTTTCTGTCTCAGAACCAGCTTCTAGGCCAAGTGAGCTGCGGAGATCTTCCTTAGAAGGGGGCTCTGCTTGTAATGATGCACACGGTGGGGTTGTAAAGCTGTGAGAAAGGGAAGCAGGCTCTTCTTCCAAGATTATTTGAGGTTACCAGGGAGTAGGTATAGTACATGAGTGCGTGTGTGTGTGTGCGTGTGTGTGCATGTACAGGAGTGCATTACACTGGTGATCTCAAGGGAGCTGGTTGTTTGCTTTTCATTTAATATCACACACCTAATAATCCTAGCTAACATCAGTAAGGCCTTCTCCCAGCCTCCTAGCAACACTTTCAATTGCCACAGAGGCCATTCCCTTCAGGCTTCCCCAGCTTTCACTTCCAGAGGGGCTAACAGGAAAAAAATACACACCAGTAGAGTGAATGCACTTCCTTTCCTCCTGAACACACACACACATGCACGCACGCACATATATTGATCTCTCCGTCCCTGTTATAAAATCACAGGCAGTGCTGTATTTCCTTATCCACGTCTCCTTCCCTGCATTCAGCCTGAATAAACAAGCTCCGAAGCCCCAGTGGCAGTTGGAGCAGTGCATTTCCTGCAAGGCTGGATGCGGTCTGCTCCCTGCCCAGCCCTTGGGTGCCTGGTCGTCCCCTTCATCGCTCGGCGTGGGGTCGGCACCCACGGTGCTGCGGAGGCAGCCTCCTGGCAGAGCCCCCGGCTGCTCCCCGCACCGCGGTGCGCCCAGGGGGCCTGGGCAGGGGCGGCGCTGAGCGATGCTGAGCGGGAGCTGCCCATGGTGCTGAGCGGTGCTGAGCAGAGCTCCCCATGGTGCTGAGCAGAGGTGTCCGCGGTGCTGAGCGGAGCTGCCCATGGTGCCGAATGGAGCTGCCCACGGTGCTGAGCAAAGCTGCCCACAGTGCTGAGCACTGCTGAATTGAGCTGCCCGTGGTGCTGAGCAGTGCTGAGCGGAGCTGCCCGTTTTGTGGCTCCGCCCTGGGAGCGCAGGGACTTGCCATGAGCCAGGGCTAGAGATGAGGGTGAGAGGCGCGGGAGTACCTGGTTCCGGGTTTGCTTCTGTCCTGTGGGTTCTCATCCCTTGCACGGCTCGATGGGGCGCTGATGATTTGGTTCTCATCAGGAGCAGGCGTTGCGATCTCGCAGTAATTCATGTTTTGGCCCAGTGTAGATGCTCTAAATTGAACTTTTCTAGCCCATTACTTGTTTATGCTATGCGGTCAAGTTGAATGACAATGTTTAACGTTAACGTCTTTCTGAAAAATAATTTTTCAGATGATATCTAGCTGTATTATCTATTTTGTGGCAGTTTAGCTTCTCATTTTCATTTAAAAAGAATAAATAATAGCTTTGTGTTTCTTTTCGACCTTTTCTTTTCTTCATCCTTGTTCCCGTACTCCTTGAGCAGCTCAGCTTTTGTGTAAGCCACTAACTCTCACAAAGAAGAGAGCCAGTTTCCTACTCTTCTTCCAGAGACACTCCAGAAAGAACTGAGGAAATCTAGGAGACCAAACGTCTTCAAAACAGATGAGAGATCTTTGAACGCTCAACCAATGTAACTGCTTAGGTAGAAATGGGATTTCAATGAGGTGCTTCTCATGTTGTCTAGTTTCTTCTTTAACTTCTGATTCCCACTCCGTTTGAATACATGATTTTAGCTACAATCATAGCCAATTGTATTGTGCTGGCTCTGGAACAACATTTGCCGGATGGAGACAAGACACCTATGTCAGAGAGATTGGTGAGTTCTATTTATTTATTTAGATTTTTTGTTTCTGGTCTAATACAAAAAGCAATCAGCCATCCAGTGTTGTTGGTGCTTGTATCTATTTTTAAGATCTGCATGTAAGCAAATGGCATTGAACTGACAATCAGAACAAATAAGCTAGTGACAACAAGTATAACTATAACCTCCTGATCCCATCTCCACAAGAATGCTTCATCACTCTAGCCAGCCCTGCCCAACTGCGAGAAAAGCGGGACCTTACAGTATATCAGAAGAGCAGCAAACTTGGGTTGTCTGTAGACCAGGACAGGAAGGGACTGCCAAAAGCTCAGAATTATCTGTAGAATCCAACGAACCTCTGTGTTATTTTCACAGAAAGTGGTAGAACAGAGTATCCTTTTATGTTCATGTGCCTTTCAGCTCTCTTCCTGCTACAGCTGTATATCAAGGAACCTACAATACAAACTCTGGGTTTAGATTGTAACGCTTCTCTGCCAAAAAAGCAGGAATTTAGGAAAATAATTTACCAGCAGGCTTTATGGTAATGAGCTCAATTACCTTATTTCAAAAGGAAATATAAAAATAGCTTCAGAATCATTCTTCCATTTACCACCACTATAGGAAAAAAAGGATAATATTTAGTTCGATTGTTTTTCTTTTCTTCTGCTGTTAATGATCTGGAACATCTTTTAAGCCTAAATGCATTAGTCCTGGTTTATATTCAATGTATGAATAAATATGTATCCATATGTGTATTACGTGGAGATATTAAATAATTGAAACAAAGATAATACAGTTTCCAAGGCTGGCCCATAGCAGTGGGCAACTTTCACAATCTCATTCTTCAGAAACAAACAAAAAAAAAGGTGTATAAGTGATAGATCTAGAAAGAGCTTCAGGCTCAGCTAGTTGATACTGCCTGTTTGGAAATATATCCACCAATACCGGTGCCCACTTACGTTGTATTTGCTAAGTCTCTTTTTATGTGAACAATTTCTACTTAAGAAACGATGAGGAAAAAATGAAGAATACGTGTTAATCTTTTTGCCATCAGATGACAATATATCTTTGCATGCTTTGGGATCTGATAGTAAGGTAAATCTGTGTTTGTGAGCAAAGCACAGATTTAGACTCAGGACAATGATTGAGCTGGGGAAATGCCAGGGTTCCATCTACGGTCCTTGAATGTAGAGTAAAGGTAGTTTTGTGAATTTTCTGGGTTGGTAACTTTTTGGTGGTATGTTATTTTAAGCAGGGGGGAGTATGGTTAGCATGTTGTTTCTATGCACCTCCGTATCCCTAGATTTATAAGGGGAATCCTAGATGCTGTTTACTGGTCCTCTTCCCCATTGCATTAATTCCATGCCTGGTACTTGCATGTACACTTTCAGTTTCTGTCCCGGTCATTACAAAGGGGAGCACTGGCATTACCAGCAAACAGTGTAAGATTACTGAATGAGTTAAATGCACAGTCTTCACCGTCAAGGTGAAGACTTCACCTTCAAGGCTCTGCCTTAGCAATGAAAGAAGAATTAACCCCTGATTTGTGTCCCAAATACTGCTGCCTAGCATTGTCTTTGATCCAGATATTCCAGGGTCATTTTAACTATAGCACGTTTGTAACTGAAGTATAAAAGGTTTATCATAGAATAACAGTGAGGATATTTACAAGTCATTAAATTTTCTATTTGCAACATATGCTTTAAAAATTAAGCATTGTGAATATGAAAAACTGTCTTTTGGTTTTCAAAGTGAAACCTCCTTAGAATGCTCCTGTCGCTTCCACAAACTGTAAGTTGTTTCATTGAAAATGTTATGAATCCCTGTTAAGCTATAGTGGGTGAACATTCCCATATATTTTCAGCATTGTTAAGCCAAATTATAAGTCCATACATCACAGCAAGTCCTTTATTACTGTCTTTGGCAGGAAGAGAATTGGATTTTTTTAATTATTATTATTATTTTTTGGTTAATGATTTACAGATATATCTTCTTTTCTCCTGGGTTCGTTGAAATTGGAGTGAGGGCTCATCACTGAAGAGTTAATCAGATCTTAAGGATGAGATACACATCATCAATGTTTTACAACTGGGAGATGTAGGCAGAGTTGTTGAAGAAAGAAACAAAGCTGCACCGATACTTTGTGCCATAGGTAGAAAGACAAAATCTTAAGATTGTCCATTCGTTAAAGTTGAGAAAAAGATGATGGAGGAGTCAATAGAAACATTGTCATTATTTTTCTCTGCTGTTCAAGATATTCCTCTATGTTTCTCCCCAGAGACCCAAGATACGAACCTGCAGTGCAATCTCACTTGGCTGTTTTCTGTGCTCATGTTACCTGACAAGCAGGGTTAATTGAGCACATGGGAAGAGCAAGCGATGTCTCAGTATACACAATATTTCAAGAGTTGCAATGGCTGAGTTACAAGTAATCTTTCTCAGTCCATCTTCTGTATGTAGTATGTTACACAGAAAAACTGCTCGTACCTACCCTGTTCCAGGGCTTGGTTAATTCCTAGCTCTTTTTGTCTAGAGCTTCTGCACAACTGAAAGCATATACAGTTACTGTTCTACCAGATTGGGATGGGAGAGACTAGCCTATTAATGAAATCCAGGAAAATTATATCCAAAGGTTGAAGACTTTGTCAAAACACAACCATTCAGGTAGAAATGTACCTTTGAGTGAGTCTATCACTGGGAATTTAGTGATTCTCTTGCTTTGGAGGGATGCCAAGTGAAAAGGTACTCAGGGAATTGCAATGAGTGGCCCAGCACCTGGTGTTCAGAGCTCCAGATGTGGGAGAGTCTGAGGCATGAATGGCCTTGCAGGTGGATGCCTTGCTCATGGTGTTCTTGGATATCCAACCTGAGGTGTGCTTGTGCTCCCTTTGTCTCCCTCCGAAATTTTCAGTTTTTCATGAGAAGCTGCAGTAGACCATGAATTTGTCCCAGTCTGACAGTGTCAGAACTTACAGGACAAGAAATCTATTTTCTGCCCTGCTTTGGGGCACACCATGTTTGAAGACACCAGCGGGTCTGTAGGATGCTCGTCTGCGTGTCACTGTAGGCTCTGAGTATTTGGCTTCCCCGGATGGTTTTGGTGTGAGGGCAAAGCATAACTGTTTTCTCAGATATTCAGCATGACAGCTCCCTCACTTGGCTAATGGATTTAATTCTCTATCCTATCCACAGGCACTTTGTGCAGTCATATGTGAGCTGTTCATATTAAGCTTTGCATGAACAAAGCCTTACACACCCAAACCTATCAAGGCTGTCACATCCAAAGGCCAAGGAAAGACATTAGGACATGGACTAGGAATAGTAATGACTTCCCAGACTCAGAAGTTGTTTCTGATCTGAAACATATTGATTGAATGTGAGTTTGGCCCAGTCTCAAGCTTTGCTGTGTCCACAGCAAACAACCTGCTGGCACAGCTCTGGCTGCTGCCCAAATTCTCCACCCTCCTTCCAAGCGTGCACACTGATATTCATTAACACCTGCTTCCCCACACCCAGCCTCCTATCTGAAGGGGGCTGCAGGATGCCCTGGCAACAGGATTTCTGAGCCGACAGCTCTGCCCTTTCAGTGCTGCTCAGGGCAAGTCACCCAGCTCCTCATACTCTAGCTCCTTCCATCACACACAGTAATGCAAAAATCCTTTTCTTCAGCAGCACGCCCCCACTACTTAGTGGGGCATTGTTTATTTTTCATCCCGTCCTTGTTACTGCCCTAATTCTTAGACTGTTAATTTAAATTGAGACAGGCCTTAGAAAAGACCCTCTTTCTATCCCCTCTTGTTTCCCCAGCTACTCATTCCCAACCCTATCGATGGTAGTTTCTTTGTAATAATACCCAAGCCCGTCTGTGATCCGTCCTGCTTTCTTAGAAGCTGACAATAACTTTTTTTGACCCACTTCTTAAAAGCGCTGCATAGTCTTAGCTTTGGGAAGAGCATATTCTATAAAATCCTTGAGTACCTGAATCGTGGTCCTTTAAAGCTGTGAGCTGTAGTCACAAGGCACCTGACCTAGATTGAGCGAGCGGCTGGTGGCAGAGTAGATGTAAGGTTTTCAGGAAGTGAGGGAATAAGGTGGGAGAGTGTGTGTGGGTAAGGTGGTGGTTTCTTTTTTTAAATTTTATTTTAAAGATGAGTAGTTTTTAGAGGCGTACTAGTAGATGTAGGAAGGTTGTGAAGGATGGGCTGGGTGGGGGGTCTTTGTTTGCAAAGATTTTGTATGTTTGTTGAGCTAGAAGGGGTGGAGGAGCAGGTAGACTAAGGGAGCTGGAGTGCTCCTGTGTGCATAAGGGAAAGCTGAGGAGCAGGAGCAGTAAGGTAGCTTCTTCTGAAATCCCAAATGACATTTTCTGACCTCTCTTCCTGTTTCCTTCTTTTCTGTACTGGCTTGTAGTCCTGGGATGTCTCCAGCTCTTGTTGTGGAGAAACTGCTAGAAGAAAGCTCTTAGTGCATGGTGTTTGGGGAGGGTCAAAAAGCGTCTGATAGCCGTGCCTTACGCCTGTTTCTCTGTGGGTAGATAGCACTGGGCTGACTGGAGTTTCTCAGTCCGGTCGCTGACAGGTTCTGAATCCTCTGGGCTGCACCAGCGAGGTTCTGTGGAGGGGCAGCGAGCTTGGAGGCTGCAGTTTGTAGAAAAACCTTGGCTGGAGGAGAAGCCAATTTTTGTTTTGTCCATTTCAGTCGAAGGGCAACAGTGTGATCTCAACAGTCAGCTGCTCTGTTTTGCTGTCTAGCCAGCTAGCCTGCGCGTGTGTGATCTGCAGGTAGCTGGCCTTCCTGCCCGGCCACAGGGGAATGGGAATGGGGAGCTGTGAGGTTAAGAAAGGTGGAGGGGATTAGAGATGTTATAGGGTGAAGCATATGGGGGAGCTGGGGTCACTGAAGTGTGTGTAGGGTGCTGATTTGTTGGAAACAAATCTTTTCAACTCAGCCACTGATGGAAAATCCTGTCCAGAGGTAGTCACTTCCAACAGCTTAGAGGTGCCGTCAGTGATTAGTGCTTCATGGTTGACTTGCTGAGTTGGGTACACATCGATGTGCTAAGTGCTTAAGCCTCTTTGGGAGGGGTGTGCTATTATGCTGCTCTTCTATGTGTGAAAACCTGGCTTTCGGTAACAAGTACCGTGCCTAAAGCATGGCCTGTGTGCTGGTGCAGGGTCAAATTTCAGCAAGAGTTGCTATGTTTGTAAAAATAAATGCCTGTATCAAAGCCGCTCCTTTCTTTGTTCTGTGGCCACGAAGACTTGACATTCATGTTCTGTCTGCACAGGATAACTGAAATCACCTTTTGTCATTAGCAGAATTGCAAAACATAAACAACTGTGCACGAAACAGCTGCTCAGCTCTTTGGCTCTAATGGTCAGAAATGCCAAAGCCCCTGGAACAAAGATTTCTAATTTCCTAATTTGTGAGTTTGCTTCCTTCTGGGTAGGGCTGCCGTACTTCCATTGCCGTCAGCAGAAATCATGGATCTAAGACACGCTTGGAAATTGGATACAGAGGCCAAAGCTAATTAACATGTTCTTGAAACTGATGCCTGGTACTTTCACCTTTTACTTTGTTCCCATTTCTTGTCCACGTATTTTTTCCAACTTTGAATAATTCTATTTGGCATACCATTTGTGTTGAAACTCTTATCAATATAATACTGAGGGATCTGGTGCCAAAGATGGAGAAGATGTTTAGTAAAGCCGTGGAGGCTAAGTTCGGTCTCCTGTCATTTGAGCTAGGGCATGGAGCTGTGGGCCTGAGACACAAATTTTACTGCTTCCACCATAACAGAAGGGAATGAGGTTTTCTCCCTGAACTGGTTACACAGCAAAACAAAAATAAATGAATCTGCAGCTATGGAAATTAGGAACACAGAGGGGAAAGCGTGAAGTAAGAACCGATGGAATAAAGGATAAAGAAATAATTTCCTGCCTGTGTTTGCAAGCTTGCTGTGCTGACTGTTACTTCCCAAGACATTCTTTAGTTTCTGTTTCCTGGATGATTTGCAAAATGCATGTTTTCTTCATCAGTAATTACAGAAATGTGATCTCAAGTTTAAATTTACCCTTGGAGCAAGATTTCAGTGTTGAAACTCCTTCCAGAATCTTGAGTAATGGTGCAAAGTGTGGGGTGAAACCATTGGAATAAAGGCAAATAGAATTTTCCATGCAAAAAGCCAAATCTACTGTCAGAGGGAATAATTCTGAAATCCTCTTCTGTGCTTAGTTCCAGTATGCTTGAACCTTTTTGTTTCAACTCTGTCCAGAGAGCTGAAAAGGGCGTGAAGTTGGTGCACATAGTTGCTTATATAATTGCTGATGCGAGTGCAGAAGCACAGGTATCTCCTTGACACTTCTGATTTTATTCTTTTCAGGATGACACTGAGCCGTACTTTATTGGAATATTTTGTTTTGAAGCTGGTATAAAGATCATCGCTCTGGGGTTTGTTTTTCACAAAGGCTCTTATCTCCGAAATGGCTGGAACGTGATGGATTTTGTTGTGGTCCTCACAGGGTAAGTGACCTCCTCTTGCCCTAAGTTTAAAGGGGAGTCTTGCTCTGATTTGTGGTGTTCTTAAACTACAGGTTGGGGTGGGAGCGGTTGTGGTGAAATAGTACCCTAAAACTACGTTTGTGACCTTGCTGTCTTTAAATAATGGTTATTGTGCTGAGTGAGTCACTTTCAAAGCACTGTCTGAACCAAGTAAAAAGAAGCTTTGAGGATATTTATTTGTACATATGCTGGCATGTTTCTCATCCAGATGCTCACTGACGTTTCTCAGGCTTTGCAGGTTCTAATTGCCACTAGGTACTTGAACCTGATTTAAATCAATCTTTCTCCTGACATTACAGGCTGACTTCAAAAGTCAATGTGGAGTGAGCTAGCAAATTAAATGCATCCCATCTTTAAGCTATTATAACTCTGAAATCAGTGAAGTTTCTGCAGGAATGCATTTGGTTTACTACAAAATAACTTTGCTGAAAATAATTCAACGAGGGTGCATGTCTTGTAAGGCTGCAGCTGAAAACGTTATTTGTGTTTTGTACCCTGGTTGAAATGATATCACTAATTTGTTTCTTGGAAATGCTTACAGTTTTGTTATGCGTTGCAACGGTTTCTATTTTTATGTATGTGTAATGTAAAGCTAGTGGATAATGAAAATGCAAACATTAAGTAACTCTTGAAGTCTACAAATTGTGCTTTAAAGCTCCAAATGAAATGTTAGGGTTTCCAAAGGTCTGCATGAGGTCCTGACCTTGGAATGATCTTGGTTAGTTTTTCCCCATGAAGATGAACCCTGGTTCTTGTTATTAATGTGCACTCATTTCACACACCTTCTGTGTGTGACAAACACATATTCTTTGGTCTGCTTAGTGGTGTACAGTAGAATGTTGTTAGGAAAATGCTTGCATACATATACAAATATATTCATTAGATGCATTAGCGCTGTAATTCTATTTGCATTCAGTGTATCATGTGATACAGCAATTGAGAGGCCAAAGGGAGTTCTTTATGTATTGAGGAAGAAAATAAATATGCAGGGCTTGATCCTCCTGCTGCTGGGGCTGGGTATTTAATCAATAGAAACTTCAGTGGAGCCATAAGCAGAATTAGATTTACATACCTGGAAGCATAGGGGCTACTGGGATGAAAAGAGAATTAACACAGACGTTCCAATTATTTGCACTGATGGTCTGTTCTGGTTCCTAGTTTGCACTATGCCCTTTTGAGTGTTTAAAAAAAAAATACGAAAAGAAACCAAACATTAAAAAAAAAATAAATCACTAAACCAAGGCCCTGGTTCTGGAAAGGACTTCGGCACATGTTTTGATTTACCCTTCAGCAAAACATTCAAGTACATGTTTGAATTCAGCTGACTCAATGGTTCCATACTTTAGGTTCTACGTAAAAGCTTTCCTGAATTAAAGCCATATAGCTATTTGTTTAGGCATAATTTTTTTCTGTTTTTTAATGAACACAGGCCAAGAGTCTAAAAATGTAGATTTAAAAACTGACTAGCTGTGATGGAGATGTTCAAAGGTTTGCAACAGCATCTGAAACGCTGCCATGCTTGTGGAGTCACAAACGACTGTGCAATGCTATAGGCGTGACACGGGCATCTTACTGGTGCTGGTTTTATTGTGAGCACTGTTTGCAGCGCTGTTTGATCTCTGAGCATAATTGCGGAATATCGGCTTGATTAGACAGCTGTAATAAGGAACCCTGTTGCCATCTGCAAACACACGTATTCTTTTGAAGTACAATCCTGTTAACGTCAAAGCTTCTGGTTTCCAATGGTGATGCTAGCTGGGCTGCATTGAAACTGTCTTGTACATGGACTTCCCACCAGGCAGGCCGTGCAGGGAAAGCAATGTGTAAACCAGACAACATCAAGCCCAAGAGTTAGCTCTAGTGAGGAAACCCACAGCCTGCTAATCTGCTAAATTGAGGCCTGGATTTAGCGAGGTTCTTAAGCTTGTGCCCAACTTTTGGTGTCTGAGGGGCCCTACTGCAAACATCAAGTGTGCTTGGTTAGGTAAATGCTTAGTTAGGTGAATGTCTGGGGCTGTAATTACAAACCCACTGATAATGTGGAGGCACCTATGGCAGAGAAATAGCCTTGAGAGAGCTGCAGATTCACATGGGGGGGGGTTAAATTAGTATTTCCTCTGTAGATGGTTGTGTTTCGCTCTGAATTTCCTAGATCCTTGTATTTTACCTCACTCCTGTGTTGCCATTGGTCTGTGCTAGAAAGCAGAAGCTTCTCTTCCTCAGGCTTCCTTCAGAGGCTAGAAACGCTTTCAGCCACCCATTGCCTTCCTCGGCTTGGCTAGCTGATGCTCGAGAGGAGCCTGAGCACGGCCTCTTCCTGGAGTGAATATTGCCTGGCGTTTCTGCATGGAGACACTGAAGGCAGGTTGCTGAGTAGGGATGCTTACTGCTAACAGCCCCGGCTGTTTCTCCAGGGAGCTGGTGGCACAAATGGAGCTTTCATTTTCCTTTCTGGGGAAGGCGATCACAGATTTGTTTCAAAAAAAAAAAAAGAAAAGAAAAAAAAGGCAAAAAGCCAGAGAATAATAACATAAAAGGACAGTGCTGAACTTGTACTTTATGCATTCTTATAAATATGGATAGGCAGGACATCAGTTTTTGAAATATACTTTTATTACTCATAATCAAAAGCTTTCCTTTGCTGTATGTGCAAGATTTCCACTTAAATGTTGCTTCATGTTTCTCAGGCAGTGATCAAGGTTCAGTTCCCAAGCTCAGTTTCACACTGATCTTCAATATTATAGAGGGATTTTGATTTTTCTTTTTTTCCATGTAAGCAGGAAAGATCATGAAATGCATTTTCATGATATCGCATGCAGAGTTGTACACCTGTTAATGCTGTTGGGTGCACATTTTTAAGGTAAATGGTGAACATCAGAAAATCCGATCTCACTTTCAGCATTTAGCTGAAGCCCATAAAAGCAAAGAGCAGCTCTGCTCTCGTTGGCTGTTTCCATAGGAAGAGGGCCAGCCAGTGTCTGGGTGTGTTTTGGAGGAGGCTGTGGGGGAAGGCTCTGCATTGATTGAATTTACCCTTATGTAAATGTCAGTGATCATGCAGTAACCCTTCCCACTTGCTTCTTTTTTGTCACCACCCCTTCCATCGCCACTCAAGGCCTGCGTACTGTTATTACTGATAAATATGTATTTTTTTATTTGCCTGCAATGATGGACATTTTGCTTGTCAAAATCAGACAGTCACACTTGCTAATCAGAAAATAAATCAGGGTGCTGTTATATGCAGCCAGGATCAATATCCTATTGAGCTAAACTGAAGACTAATAGACAGTGGCCCCAAACGGCTTGGTTTGCTGCTCCAGAAAACACTCCCCCAGTTTCTTTCCACAGCAGTGCCACGGTGCCTTTTTCTCATTTACTTTCAAGGAAGCCTGCTGATCTGCTGTTAATAAAGGCCTGGGAAAATAATAGATTGCTGCTCCCTGGAAGATCTTTTCCTCTGTAATTTTTTTAGTTATTTCTTTTAAACTCCTATAGCTGTAGATGAGTATCGAGGAAAGCTGCCCTACTGTGATGTGCTTTTTGCTGTTGTGGAGACACACATTTTATAGTGCCTGCTCATTTTATTTTCACGTTTTTATGGGCTTGCATTTGCTCCAGTGATGACATCACCCATTAGCAGCTCTAAATCACACAAGAATGTAATTGCCCAGTTGGCCTGGGACGATATAATCTTAACGTACTTTTCCCAAGGGAGGAGAAAGGGGATTTTTTACTCTATTGCTGTAACCTGTCTTGGGGTGGAAACCTCAGAAATCCACAGTTGTCTTGGGAACCAAGTCCTCCCCACACCCAGCGCCCTCAGTTACACGGCAGTGAATGGAGCTCTGAGCCTGCATTCAGGACCTCTAAGGTTCAAACTTGTTTCTGTTGGAGTTATTTATAAAATTTCTCTTGGTGTCCTGAGCCTTAGATGAAATGGCCTGAAGAATTGCTGTGCTGGGTCAAACTATGAGCTTCTCTCTCCCTGGAGCTTGTATAATAGTCTGGGTTCTAGGGGAAGAATGAGAACAAACCATGAATCCTTATCTTCCTGTTACCTTCCTGATTCCCAAATTTCATAGGTACAGGGATTTTTGGGGAAAAGGTGGGTGTGATGATGTTTAAACTGGGTAATCCAAGCGGACTCTCCTCCTAGGCTGTATTTTGGAGCCTGTTTATAATTTTGGCTGCATCATATCCTGGATAAAAGGTTTCATGATCTAACTATGGACCAGAAGAAAAGCTGCCGCTTATCCTGTTTTTCCCATCACTAGCTACCTGAGGTTTCCCTTAGCGTCTTCTGGATTTTGTGTAGTGAGATCCCGTTTCTGTATGCTTTTGGTTTTATGAGTTTCCAGCTTTTCCCCTGTCAGAGTCCTGTTCTGCCTGGCCTCCCTTGACCTGAGAGCTGCTCTGTGCACCACTGACCTGTGCTGCTGTTCTGCTCCTTCCCTAGTTCTAGAGTATCCTCTCGGACCAGTGACCGTGACCATGTGCAGTGTTTGTCCAACAGTGAGAGTTGCTAAGACTGGTACAAATAAATGGAGCACTTAACAAGCTTGTGTTCTGTCCTTTATGAGCAGAGTTAGGTTTTTTTTTTATATATATTTTTATTTTATTTAATCAGCCTGCGTTGAACACTCTCGAAGAGTCCTGGTTGTGCCATGAGCCAGTTGGATCAGCTGCCTGGATCTCTGGGTGGGACTGGCAGAGACAGCGTGTGCCAGGCCGGGAGCTGCCAAATGATGTGCACAAAGTATCTGTGCAATTACTGATGTCTCAGGCTGTTGGGAACAAATTACAAAGGCTAGAATTATCTTGATTGTCTGGATGACAGAAATGTGCTCCTAGCCTCACTGGTGATGCTAATAATCTGGAAGGTAACTCTTTTAATAATAAGGACCTGTTCATCCTTGATATTAGCTTTGCTAGTTACCAGGATCATCTTCATATGTGGGCAGTCTGAGATGCTATTCCTGGCGCAGTGCATGAGGAGCAGCAGCAGTCTTGGTTGCGGTGATGACTATCAAAGGGGGAAGCGTAGGAACCATCGAGCCTGGTCTCTACAGCAGGCTGCAGAGCTCTGATCTTTCAGCTTGAGGTGGATGTAGGTCCCAGACAGGGTGTGGGGTGTGATGTGACTAGGAAAGCACTAGAAAAGTGAATGTCTGGGTAGGGCTGGGATTTCTGAAGCTGTCAAATACACGTAGCTGCCTGTAGTCTCTAGCATTTTTTCTTCACACACAAATCTCTGTGCATTCAAAAGCCCGTGGAGTAGGATGGCTGAATTACAGGCCCTGTGTGACTGGCATTTGTGTACTCCCCAGAACAGTTCAATACCCACCCCCAAATAACCATAGAATGTAATAATCTGAATGCCTGAAAAACAAAACAAAAACCCTTGAAAGTACTTCCAGCAATGCTTTAGACAGTATGCTCAGTGCTTTCTTTATAAAGCCTTAGATCTAGACACCTAGGGAATAAATGAGGCAGAAGCAGGGAAATGCAGATTTCTCTCTGCCTTTCCTATGTGGAACTTCTGGCATGTCTGTGCTAGAAAGCAAAGCTGAGCAGCAACAGGAGTAGAGAAAATGGATGCTTTATGAGGGACAAGCTTCATCCTGATAAATTATCACATGGAAAACAGTAAGTCTCTTTGCATGGTTATACAGTATGGGTGGTGACGGACTAAGGCTGTGATTGCTATTAGCATTGCGCACATGAGTCATGGTAAAAGCAAAACCTCTAGATTTTAATGGAGCTGATCTCTATTTCCAATATATTTTATGCTCCAATGATGAATGAATACTTGCTGGCTCAGCAAAGCTAAGGGTACCTTCTGAAATTAAATCAGATAAAAAATGTGACAAGGGAAATGGAATTTACCTGCTTTCCTGAATGCAAGGTGTGAAGTGGAGGTTTGATAGGTGTATGGGAGCTGTGATGGAAGAAGGAAAGAAACCAATTTATTTTTTTTTTAAGGCAGAGAAAACAAGTGGCTGGGAACTGGAAGAGGAGAGGGCATGTGAGGACTCGGTGAACAGTCTGAAATAGTTTGAAGTTGTCCTGTTGTCTGTCACTTGACCATCTGGGCTTTTGGGAAGCTGAAGCCACACTGGGGAGCTTAGGAAACAGCTTCCATCAAAGGAGAAGACACTGGAGATGGAGGGATGATTTACGGTCTCTAAACTTACTTTGGCAAATGTTTCTGCTTCCTTTTTATCCCCTCTTATGACCAGTTTTACCCAGTGGGGCAGCAGTTTCCTTGGGGGCTGGTGCTTGCTTTCTATACGGGTTTGTCTCACAACAACCGAAGGGGGTCCCGGGCTGTACTGAGCCCATTGGGTTGTTAATTAGAGTTTGTGTTTCTCCTGTTACTTACAGTGGCTTTTGTGCATTGATTTTGGTGGGGTGGATAGAGGAGTTTGAGCAGGTAGGTGTGTAATTGTGTGGCTGGCTGCTAAATTGGAAGGAGACTTTCCTGAGCAGAGGAAGGCTCGGGGCTATGCTCACAGGAAGGCTGCAGATGGTCACGGACCCTCAGAGGACCTGCAGGTGGGTGCAGCCCTTTCCTGGCAGATGTCAGCTCGAAGCAAGGCTCTGCTCTCCTTGTTGTGGCACACTGAACAGTTCAGGTCAGTGTATTTCTCAAGGGCAATAAATAATGAGATTGACATGCTTATTTCTTACTTTATTAGAGGTGACTGCAAGGTATTGAATACCTGGTATGCGAACTGATAAATGATGGGTACTGCGCAACAAGCCAGAAGGATGAGACACCAACAAATAGCTTTTCTCCAAATGGAGGGGAAACTCACACATTTTTTCAGTTTCCCATTTTTGTACTGATTTCCATGCTTTGTGCCTGTTTATGCTTCTCTGAAGCTTTTTGCCCATGAAGAGGGGAGTGTTGGATGTGATCTGAAGGTGCCTCTGCCTCCCTGACCCGCAGGCTCTGAAGCTGGGCTGCTGTACGATAAAAATGGCCATAGCAAGTGAAAGGGAGGTCTGCTTTCTCATCACAGCCAGAGCTTAATCAAAGCCAGCCAGGATAATTAGTCCAGAGTCCAGACACTGTTTTTAGCTTTTTTATGGCTCTTGAAGGGAGGAAGGTGGCAGGGAAATGTTGTCTCTTCTGAGTGGACCAGCTGTACTACGCAAAGGCAATCATAGAGACTGCAGGTGCGGAGAGGACTTTGGACTTTGTGATCTGTCCCTAATGTCTGATCCTGCCCTGGCAGTCATGTAGTGTGGGCATCTGCTTAACTGCCTGCTCTTCTCTATAGGTGGAAAACATTGCAAATCTAACTGCTGTTACAGCTGGGTATAAATGGTAGGATTTCAAAATCAAAACAATGAATAAAAATGCAGATCTGAAGTGCTCTAATGTTTGTTTTCTTACTTCTTCCCAGTTACAAGGGAAAAAAAGCAATACAAATCACCCGAGCCCTCTATGTGGTGTTGAGTGCTGTCTCATGATTAGATGTGGAGGAGTGCAGGATTTTCTCAGGCTCGTGTTTCTCAACTGCTGTTCTTGCTGTTGTGTCCCAGTTCCCAAGTGGCCAGCTTTTGATGGCAAAGTGCCTCCTCATCTGAGATGATAAGAACCTGGCTGTGATTGTTGAAAAGATGGAAGATTTAGAAAATCAGCCTAATCTTAATTGCAATCTAATCCTATGTGCCAGGAGCAACAGCCTCACATTTGCACAACCACCCTTGAGTCCACCACTCACCCCCAAAGGATTTGGTGTGTTGGGACCACCATTTTCCCCAGGGCTCTCTGAAAGCATCCGGGAAATTTAGTGGAGGTGGAAAACTGGTCTTCTGCTTTGTTCTTGCTGAATCACTAACAAAGCGCTTGGGATCTCCTGACCGGGGCAAGACTTCAGTGCTGGAAACTGGAAGCAAGAGAATGGGTGGATCCAGATTTTTGTGTAGGTAGGTAACCCAAGGTCTGTGGTCAGTACCTGGCATTTGGGTACCTGGAGATGCTCTTTGCCCAATTCCAACTATCCTGGATATTTTCTGAGTTGAAGAATCTGACAGAACCAGGATCAAGGAAAGGGTTCCTCTGTAAATGAGTTCAGTGACAGCAGGGTGTACACTGCATGAACTCCTGGCTATATGGGAAGGCCCCTTTCATGCAGTGGGGAATCCTGGCAGCTTGGGCTGAGAAATAAGTTCTGCTTCCTACTTGTGGCACATGTCAAACCTGTAGTGTGAGCTAGAGGATTTGGAAAGCTTCCTGATCCTTGCAAAGGAGCCTGGCCACCTAAATATTTCCTTCCTGGCTTGGTCAGGCCAAATGGCTGACAATAAATGGCTTTGTCTCCTTCTCCCGCCTCCATTTCTATCTATGCAGGCGGTTAGGCCTTCAACTTACTTTCCAGTTCAAAAAGAAAAAGGGAAGATGAAATTGTCCTTTGTCTGTTTCCCATCTTGAACATCCTGAACCAACATCCTTGAATAAAGCTTTTCTTAAGTTTGGGCATGGGAGCTTAGGAGGAAAGCTGTGAAAATGATTAAAGGGTTGGAAAAGAATCTCTATTTAGGGAGAAATGAAAAGGCTGAGAGTTAAAATTAAGAGGAAAGTCTCATAAGGGTAAGATAGTTCAAAAAAAAAAAAGAAAGAAAAGAGGAAATTGTGTTTCCCTATCTATTTTGGCAGGATGCAAAAAGAATCGGCAAAGAAATTGAAGTTTTAGAACTCCTTTACTAATGGAAATATAATTAACTCATGGAACTTGCTGTCACAAGAATTTGCTTCAGATGGTCTGTTTTGGTTCTTGAGACCTAAAGAGCCTCAAGATCAAGATTCACCAGAAAGGAAATGGATTTTTGAAGGAGAATGATTAGGCCCTTTTACTTCCTGCTACTCCCTGAAAGGAGATAGGTGTGAAATTCTGGACGGGCTGTTTCATAATTGTCCTTTTCTTTATCTTGTAACTTCTTCTGAATCGTGCTGGAGAAATGATTCCAGAGCAGCAATCCAGTCTGTTACAGCATGACCTGTGAAATGCAGCAGTGTGTGTCAAGGGCTAAACTTCATCTCTTTATACATGAAACAATATCAATAAGAGTAGTGGTATTCCATCACTTAATGTCTGATTTAAAGATCAAACATCTTTTTGCAAGCTGTGCTAGAGCTTAGAGGAAAAACTTCAATGCTTCAGCACTGTGTTAAGTGTGCCCTCAAAACCTGCAGGGCTAAGATTCAGGGGAAGATCTGAGTTTGAAAACTGTCACTCATTAAAAATGAATCTAAGGTAATTTCTAATGATGTCAATGGCACTTTGATAAAGGTGTTCTGGTTTTTGGAGAGGAGCGTGGATCAGGCCACATGCTGTAGAAGTTTTCCTGCTCTCTTTCCATGATGGAACATCACCTTGGCCTTGTGCTGGGAGGAGAGGGCTCCCCTTGGCTGCAGTCCCTAAACTTTGCAGGACTTGGAACGTAGAAGCAGATATTGGAACATCTGGCAGATGAAATTAGCTTGTCAGAGGGGGACCTTATCCTGAATGAAGCACTGAGCAGGAATGACCACACATATAGCTGCCAGAAGTTGGGCACCAAAGCTCTCATGCTGGGTAGGATTGTTAATGTAGCTCCCTCTCAATACCAAGACAAATCTGACTCTTTTCTGGCCCTCCAAATTGGGTTAAGAGTGGTAGCCAAAGGCTGTGTAAAGTGGCAGTGACCTATTTCTGCACTGTGAAGAAATAAATAGTTTGTCTGGTGTGTTTGGTAGATGGGTAACACCTCTCTTGATGGGCATCAGAAGTAGGTCTGGGGAAAAGATGGAAGAAAGCCTGAAGTCTTGGTTTGATAGGTGTGTATCATTGCAGCCTGGCTGCTATGGCTAAAGGTTCTGCCTCCTCATGGAGATGATGCTAGGGACAAAGACTGAAGTCCAGCAAACTCCTTAAATGTCTTTTTTTTTTTTTTAAATCACATTATCTTTGAAAGCTAATAACCACGTGCTCCAAGTAAGTGATGCTGTATCGGCCCAAAAGCATTTAGCTGATAACATCTGTATCTTCATCACTTATCTATGCAGATTATTGCTGCCCTGACAGATGTGTTGAAATGAAAAAGTTTGCCTTTCTTGTCTCTTGATGCCAAATCCAAGCCTTGTTTACCTGCTTCCTGGGCAGGAGCAATACAGTCCAGAAGTTCAAGCCTGGACTGTCTGGGTGAATCCTGAGCTTGTTGCATAGTTCAAGTTTATTTTTCAATAGAAATGAATAAAATACTTAAATTGGTTAGGTAAAATCCAAGAGGATTTGGAAAGAATAAACTTAGCTATCAGTTGTGGAAAAGATGATAAAACACCTCTCTATGATCCCCTAAGTCTGTTATTAAAAGAACACTATTCTTTTCCTCCCAGGTTACAACATTAAAGCTAATTATAACAGGTAGAAAATCATGGTAACCCCTGACTTTCACGAGAGGTGAAAAGGACAAAGGAAGCTGTCTGATCTAATTTTCTTGCTTTAATTGGAAGACATGAAAGAACATGAGACTATAGCTGCAGATAATGCTGTGTCTGAGATAGATCCAGGATAATACAGTTTCAGTTCCCTTGCCTAGCAGATCGAGCAACGGAGTGGGATTTTTGGGTGTCCTTTTTCTTTTTTTTTCCTGCTTATGCCATTGGCTAATGAAGATTTGCAGCCGTTGCTTTTCCCTTTTGTGTCCATATTTCCATGCCTTTAAAAATGAAGATAATGATGGTACCTGAATTCATAATATACTAGTGAAAAAGACTGTTTGACAGTATTGAAAAGAAGTGAGTTTAAAATCTCTCAAAAGAAGTAAAAATAAGTCTTTAAACTGTTGAAATCGAGTGAGGAAAATTTGAATCAGAAGTAAAATAAATGGCAACAGCATAATCTTCTAGAAATGCAGATGCTCACTCACAGTGAGTGGGAGAATCTTGCATGGAGCTCAGTGTTCATGTACCATGGGGAATGTGTTAAAACGATGGTGTGCCACACAGGGGAAATTGCAAATGTGGGTGTCTGTCAGATTTTAACCTGAGAAAAGATTGGACCTTTGGGGGAGGTGACATGCTCTGAGTCAAAATGTCCAGAAGTATTGTCACTGATTTGCCGGAGAATAAAAAAGGAGTGGCTCAACTCTTGCTGGAGCAGAAGTGACTGAGTAGAGAAAGATGAATGTCAGCTATGGTAAAGTCAGTCTTTCAGGGTAATGTCCTGGCTTTGTGTTGAACTATGGGTGGAGTTTGAAAAGTTGTGGTGACTACAGGTAATGAATAAAAAGGAGAAGTAGGAGGTCCTTGCCCGGTATCCCTTTCCCCAGGAAAAGGCTGGAAGCTGCAATGGTTTATTGCAGCATGAGCATCGCTGGGAAAGCAGCACTGTCAAAGCCATTGACTATAACCACTTGCAGGGTTCAGCTGTTTGGGTCTTGAAGGCCTGATCTGAGAAATCAGCCAATGTCTGGGATTTCTCTGGGAGCCCAGAGAACAAAAGCAAGCAGGGCATGTATTTTTTTTTTTTTTTTTTAATTCTGTAAGTCTTCCAGCTTATCAAATTCTGTTTCTGATCCTCTAGGGTTGCCTTCTGATCTTGTTTGTGTGGGAAGCAGGAAAAAACCTTCCCTTGTACCAGGGAACTCCACTTTTTGTAATTACAAACCTCTGATCTTCAGCAGTGATTGGATCAATATTATGTGGAGTGGAATATGGGGAATTAGTGTCCCTCTTCCAGGTCAGCAACTCCTAGTCCATTAGCAGGAATGGAATAACACCCTACATGTTTGGAAACCTTTGTTTTTAGAGAAGAAATTTTAGGTGAGGCTTAATTTCAACCTAATAGCCCGTTAAAATCTTCACATTCGTTCTTTGAGAATGCCATTAAAAATCAATTACCTTAATGGGGCTCAGTTGGAGATGTTCTGAAATATGGATAGGATCAAGGAAAGTGACTTTGAAACAGGGCCCGTGGTGCTGCAGCCATTTGCTCCGCTTGGTCCTCCCAGTCACATCTGTACGGACCAAACCTGATCCTTGCTTTCGGCAGCTCTGCAGAAGCCAACCTAGCTCTTCAGGAACAAGTGGCAAGTGCCATGCACCTTGGTGTAAGCCTATTGCCAGTGGGGTTTGGAGGGAGCAATCCTCCTGCCCTATTATAAATGTTCACCCCATGTTACACATGGTCTGCTTGCATAAAATTATCACATCACTATCAGCTCCAGAGGTAGTAGAGTCTCCCTCCTCTGGAGACCTTCAGAAGGTGCCTGGACATGGCCCTGGGCGTACAGCTGTAGGGATCCCTGCTTGTGTGCTGGGGTTGGACAAGATGCACCCAGACGTCCCTTCCAGCCTCATCCTTTCTCTGATTCTGAGCTCCATCGGGTCTTGATCATCCAGATCTGCACAGCAGGTATCTGAAACCCTAGAGATATCTGGTATTCCTTGCAGTATGACCATGGGCTTGCCACTTCACTGTGTGACAAATGGTCCTTGTTCTCACACCAGTCCCAAACAGGACAGTCCAGTGGTTGGAAACCAGCCTGGGTGAGTGGAGACCAGCTTTTACTGCACAACGGCCAGTACAAACTGGACCATTTGGTGTCTCTGGTCCTTATCTGTGAAATAACTGCATTGCATAAGTACGTAAGTGTGTTGAGAGGAGGAATGTTTTGGAGTGTGATAATAATAATCACACCCTCTAGTAAGGGAGGATGTGCGGCTTTCTGAAATGGCCAAGTAAATAATGCTGTCCCCAGCCTGCCTCCACTGAACAATGTTTTTACCTCCAATTCCCAGACTGCAATTCACCATGCTCTCATCTCGTTTCATGCATGACTGTAACTGAGCTACCATTTTTCACATGGGAAGCACGTAAAACATAGGCTGCATACCTGTTCTTCCTTTACGAACTAGCCTGGATTTCTTAGTGGACAGTGGATCTCTCTGTTTAAAAACTGAAAACAACTTCTGAGAGCTCAGAAAGGTTTGTGGATAGTAAGGAATCTTTGGCATTGTGCAATTTCCAGACTAGAAGTTCATCACTGCCCCTTGGTAAGGGGACAGGATATGCTGGAGACAGTTGCCCCTTCTGGCCGCCTTGGGCAGCCCATGATGTGGAGATGAAGATACAAAGATGATGATGCAGACCAGCCCCAGCCAGACTAACGGTGCGACGTTCTTGGAAGCGAGCTGTGTTTCAGCAAATATCTGGAACCGGGGATTTTTTTTTTTAAGCTTGCCACTTGCTGTTCATTTTCTCCCCGGCACTGGGGCTGCGATTCCTGGAACCCTGGATATACTCAAGAGTGCCTCTCAAACACGGATAAAAGTAATTAAACCTCTCAGCTTTCTCCTTTTTAGACTTGCTGTAGTTCTTCAAGTGTAGATTTTAAGATTGGACAAAATGTGCAACCTGAGATCTGACATCCTGTTCCTGCATTGAGCAGGGGAATGAAAGGATGAAGTGGAGACTATTCAGGCAGCCCCAATGCTGCTCCCGAAGCAAAGAGAGAGAGTTGTTTGCTGCCAGGTGCAGCCTTTCTTGCTGTTCCCCTCTTTACCCCCCGCAATTAAGCAGTTAAATTTAGCTGTCTGATAGGTATTGGAATGGATGTGGCACAACCACTTTAGTTGTGCAAATAACTGTTATTTTGGCTCACTTGTAACTCTGAAAAATCAAGGAAATTGTTTCATGCCATACACAAGCACTGAAAGAACTGACTTTCAGATGGAAAGTAGATTCAAAAGGCAAGACAATTGAGTGAAATGAGGAGTAACTCTTGTTTAATCTGGATTAAGAAAAATTTTTGATCTTTTAGTGATTTCAGTAGTTTCAGCTTTGTGACATGAAAATGTAACAACCTTCCACAGAGGAAAGATCAAATTTCAAATGTTTCAGTTCAATGATGTTGAAATAAAATAAAAAAAGAAATCATCTCCATGTTCCCTTCAAGGGGATGTTTTGGCAAGCTTGGCAAGAGTTACTGAAGTAATGCCGTTAATCTAAATCTATGGAGGGAAAAAAAAAATCCAACCAAAATAAGCTGGCAAAAGACTTCTATCATATTGCTGTGATACCCAGCTCCTTTGCAGATGGGGCCAGCAGGCAGTCAGAGCATCCTTAATGATGCTACCTCTTGCTGCAATGTCTTCTCCCTTAATAAGTCTCCCTGATGGCCTGCTGCTGAAGGGATGGCCCACTCTGCAAAAGCTGAACTTCGACCTTATGCTTGCCAATGGAGGAGAACTAGGTGCCCATGATGGAGTGGTTGAGCACCAGCCCGGTGGGAAGGTACATGCTGTGCTGATGGGCTGCAGATGTTCTCACTCAGTCGAATATTAACTTGCACACCTGCTCCTGGAGCCTTTTACAACCCATAAGTGCAGTGTGCATGTGACAGGTGCCATCGCAGCTCAATCTGATCTCAGTGCTTTGCTCCTGTGGGGTGTAGCACAACGGGAAGAGAGCTCCTGGTCTGCCTCAGCCCAGCTGCACCCCTATGGTGCACAGAAGTGCTCTGTGAACACTGTCTGCTCTGTGCTGGGCTTTGATCATCCCCATGCTTCTCCACTAGGGTCCGGCTTTGAGGCTGCACTAATCTGGGACTGCACCAATCTCATTTGTCGTCTTTATTGTTCAGTGCACAGCCCTGGGTCTTATTTACAGCTCTCCATTCAAACTGGGGGCTGAAGAAGGGAATCCTAATTTCCTTCTGGGCTTCTTTTTATGGACCTCATTGCTATAGTATGAGTGCTCCATGCAAACAATAATTCACTTTCACGACACCCCTGTGAAATAGAATGATGTTTCTTATTTTACAGTGGAAAGGGAGGTATAGGAATCTGAAAGACAAAAGTAGCCATTAATTTTCACTTAATACTTTCAAAGAATGTTTTTGGGAACAGCAATAGAGTCATTTCTCCTGTATAGACTCCTTTTCTATCAAGCTTCAGAGCAACAATACAAAGCAAAAGATTTCTAGGGCTTCACATAAAGTCATGGGAGTTTTCTCACAGTCCTTGATTTAGGAAGGGGCTCTGCCACTTCATCAGTTCCTGAAGATCGCTCAGACACCTAGAAAACTTCACCCAGAAGTGTAAAACTATAAGCAATAAGAAGAGGTGGGAGTCTGGTTTTGTCTCTGTGTACTTACCCCATGATGCATAGATGCACACAGGAAGAGAAAATTCACGTAGGTGACAGTGATAAGGGACGTCTTAGTGGACGTTTTAGCTTGAAGATGACAGTTTATGCAACTTGTACTGAATGCTCATCTGAAACCTTCTACCACTCATCCCATCATTTAGCCCCTTTTGCCATCTGTTAGTGAAAAGTGGCTTTTAAATTTGTTGGTGATATAGCTGTACTGAGGAGGGAAAAAAACCCTGGTGGTATTATTTCTTTATTTGGTATATATGTACTTTAGGAAGAAAATGTCCAAGAATAATTGAGATGAATCAGTTCTCTATATGTGGATTGCTTGAATATTTAACATCTGAGATCCTGTGAAGCAAAAGGGGCAAGGAACAAACACTGTTTATTTTTAGGATTGGAAAGTGGATGAAGCTGCTGGCCTAGATCGTGTACTCCTTCCAGGAGGAGCAAGGGAGAAAACAACCCCAAATGGAGTGCATCTGTGTCATGGGGAAGATTTTTTGTTTGTTTGAGTTGACAAAAACAGCTTGAGTTCGCTTTAAGTTGTTTCTAGTGATGGGGAGGGAAAAACAACAACAACAAAAAACACAACCAACAACAAAAACCCAGAACATCATGTGTGGTAACTCTGAAATAAAATCTTCTTTGCACCTGGTTTCATTTCAGGTGTCTGAATCAAAGATTGTCTGGGAAAAAAAATAAAAAAGTAAATGAAGTCCTGCTCCCCATTTTTGGGCCTGCTTGGGCCAGAGCTGTTGTAGATGGGCTCTGCACAGGGCGACTCAAAGGCTGCTGTGGGCTTTTTGTTTTCAACAGGACAAAACCTGATACGTTGCATGGCATGGCACGGAGCTTGGATGGTACCCACCTGGGAGAGGGGATGGGGTGCTCTGGCATGGATGTGTCCCTGCTGATGTTACCTACTGCTTGCAAGCCTGCACTGAGCAATGCTGATCTTCATCACTGTTACTGCTGTAGTGTTTGGGGGTCCATAGCCCTATTGATGCCACGGTGGTCCAATTTGCATTTGAGACAGCAGCTCTGCAAAGGTATTTGTACCCCCCAGATGAGTTTAGCACACTAGTGGTTATAGTGGCTGCCCTTGAAAATGATCCTTTTGACTGACAACAAGGAGAAGAGATTAGGCCATGAGTGGGTGGTTGAAAATTAACCCTGCCTGCTACCCTCTGCCCGACGTTAATTTGGAGAAACAAAGCAAAATTCTTCCAAACCCAAATGTGACATCTGCTTCCCCAGGCACTAGTTGTTGCCTTGCTTTCTCAGCTGCACTGATACAGGAATTGGTAGTTTTGTGGGTACTTTCCTCTGCCCTTCTCTCTGTTTTTATGTTTCTGGTGCTTTGCACTGTTTTCAGTGAATGGTGCACCTTAATGTTACTGACCTGCTCACAAACATTCGAATGATTGTCAAATGGATTATAAACAGTCTCCAAATTAAGCCTTAGATGTTGTTCAGGGAGATGTCTGGGCTTCTGGTGCATTGCTTTCTTGCTGAGAAATATTCCCATTGCTTTAAAATTAAAAATAAGAGCAAGATATGCTGAAAAGATGGAAATAAGTGGGGAGAAAAATTACCTTTCAGCTGAGACTGAGAATGGAAAATTTCTACTCAAAAGAAGATTATTTTGGGGAATGACAACTCAATGGAAATATAGTTCTCTAAACTAATGCATTCACTGTTAAGTGAACATTATTTATATTAGAGGGAAGAAACACAATGTGGCATGGGATATTTGGCTGCATGCTTGGAAAAAAAAAAAAAGAAAATCTGTGAGCAGATATTCAGTTTGCAAGTATGGAGAATTGGGATACAGACAAGATAAAGGATGAAGACTCCAGACTATTGCTCTGTTAATTTGCATTTTGTTGGTATATATAAAATTAAACTGAGATCAAATTTGGTTCAGGCAGAAGTGCTTAGCAGGCATAGGAAAAGGTGTTTGAAATATTAAATGTATATTCAAACTAGTTTTCTTGGAATGATGTCATTTGGAGTTAATATCTACTCTTCTTGCTGAGGTGGGTTTATATTCGCCAGGTTGAGAATTCTCCAGTAACAGATTTAAAACAGTTTTTGAGACTTATTTATTTATTTATTTTGGAAAAGCAACACGTTCTTAGCCATGTGATCCTGCAGACTGTGCGTGTTTTATGTCAGTGCTTGATACTTCTTGCTCCAAAGGGGAGACGCAAACCCCAGCTGACTTGGGCTGATTCGTGTACTTGACAGATGAACTTGATTCTGGTGCAAATTCAGGCAGAGGTTTCGGATTTCTTTCCCTTTATTCAGCCTTTCTAAAGGTATTATAATGGTTTGTACCCTAAAGTTGTGTGGTGCTGTTCCTGTAGTATGGGCTCTGTGTAGGCATTACCAGGACATATAGCTCCAAGTGTTTTGGCGTGCTGGGTTCTGCACCAACGCAAGAGTGAGATGGGATGGTGAACGAGCTCCCAGTGAGCCTCTTCTTTTCCAGCTTAGAAATGTTCCTCTCTGGTGTCATGTGCCAAGAGGGGCTTTTCAACATGTTCATCCCTACTGAAGACTTGTTGGCTGAGACACCCTCTAACCTGTGGCACAGACGTTGCTTCAGGTGAGCCGTACACCTCTTTGGAAAGGGCATTTCTTTGTGCCAGTGGAAAGGCAGAGGTTTCACATCCATGACTGAGCAGGTTGCTCTAGTTGGTAGGGCCTCAACACTCATGTTGCTGACTTCAGCGAGTTTCAAATCAGTCCCCACATCTTTTGACCACATTGTGGTGTTGAATTCCATCCTTGTGACTGCTGGCACCTGCCTGCGGAGCAGCCATCAGGGCTGTTGTACCCTGCCGAATTAGTCTCTCAGCAATAGAGGGAATCAGATTGACAGCTAAAATATTTTTTCTCTTTGTAATGACTTCTTTCGCTCGAAATTTATGGATCTCTTCATGCTCATAAAACATAGAAAGAATATTCTCAGTCCTATTCCAGCATCACTTGCGTAAATTTGAATCCATCACTTTGAAATGATATCATTGCAAATGGGGTGCAGAACGAATAATGAAATATCTTGAACCCTTGTAACTTCAGATTAATGTCCATTACTGCAGAGTAATTACTGTCCCATATACTAATCCTTTGTACCTCAGAATAAGTCTGTCCAGCCCCTCATGCCACAAAGTCCTTCAAATTGTCCCTTTCAAGTTGGTCTGAACCAAAAATATGCATAATCTCCAGGGCCCGATAATTTTCCAGCTGTTTTAATTGGTTTTGTAGAACTGCTTGAGGCTGGGAGTGTGGCTGGAACACATCTCTGGATGACTTTGTCCTGGACACCAGCATGATTTGCAGTCACCCTGTTGCTTTTTAGGTCTTCAGAACAGCATGCCAATTTTGCATCTCATTCTTGATCCTTTTGGAGCAAATAACAAATTGTTGCCATCGTCCTTTGTTGCAAATGTGTTCTACCCTGTTCTTGTGCCTGTGAATAGATGCTTCTAGAAACATCTCATGACGGGATTTTGCTGATGAAAGGAGAGGAAAAACTAACCAAGGTACAGGCTAACATAACTCATATCCTGCTGTGTGTCAAGTTAGCTTCTGCGTCTCAGTGCCTGAGGCACCGTGAGTAAGAATCTGGCCCCAGTTATTTTATGTGCAACCGAGAGAAACAACTGGTGTCACCGAGCATCTGGAAATTTCAGTCCACTCTCTTCCAGGAAAGTAATTTCTTCCATTTTGCCAATGCTCTGTGATTGATCTTGCTGAATTCTGAAACTGCTGTCTTGGTTATAGATGAGGAACTGACTCCAGCGTCTGAAAGAAGCCTTAGCAATGTGAATATAGATCCCAGCTCCACAATTTCTGAGGTGATCACTCAATCTTACAGACTACCACTCAGATTTGTGTTTCTTCTGTGGTTTGTTCTCTGAAGTTTACAATTTGTCAATTTTTATAGTACTATTCTATCTATTATGTATAAATCCAAACCCTAAGATTGTCTTTTCACGTCTTCTCATTTAAAATAGATCATGAACAGAAAGCCATGCAGACAAGTTCTCTCTGTCCACCCCAGAGCCTCTGGGGATGTGAAAGGCTGGGCAACGTATGGCTGAGACCCGAACCTGTCTGCAGGCTAATGAATTGGCTCTGTAATTACCTCATTTCATAATGACTAGTTGGTGCCCAAAGCTTCAGGAAAAATCAACCCCAACCTGAATGACCATCAGTCTGTGTCATTAAGCAGGGAATGACCCAATGAACCAGAGCTATTTAAAAATTAAAATATAATCTCTTGGGCGCCTGTGTCTGCATGAATCTCTGGAGACTGCAGATCTGCATCGGGTCTTCTAAGAGAAGTTTTCAGAAAAGATTTCACTTCTCTCTCATGCTTAGGATCACAAGCGAGATGGCCCTTATGATCTAAGAAAATGAATGTGCGGCTGTTGAGCCATTCCATTTTCATAAGGCTTATTTAACACTATTCTATTTTTCTCCTGGTTTAAGGGAGCCTTTCAAAGTAAGGGTCAAGGAACCTGATGCAGACAATTGATGCCATCCTCCCAGATGTCCTTGCCAGCCACCCAGCTTTAAATATCTCAGATGACACTGTGAAAGGCTCCCCGCAGGGCTGAGAGACTCCAGAATGAATGAGTATCCTTGGATTAAATGATGATTAAGTGGCTGACGAAATAGGATGAATGAGGTGCTGCAAGGCAAGAACTCCTCCATTATAGCAGCTGACCTCAGGCCAAACTTCCTCTATTTCCCCATCTGTAAAAATGGAAGTCTGTTACATCACGACTAAATGTTGAAGTCAGTGTCTCTTATAGACCAGCCTGCTCTGGAGGACAGGGACCACCTTTCTGTTCATGGCATCTGCCCCTACGTTTCTGCACTACTGATAATCATTATTGGAAACTTTCATAAAACAGGAACTATGACATGAGACATATTTTTGCTCTAGAATGAAATCTTTATTGAGACATATGGCAAGTCAAAGTGGCTCCACAAAGACATTCCCCCAAGCAATCCATCATGAAGGCTGATGGAGATGGTCATACTTCCAGCTTCTGTGCACCTTTCGCCAAAGAGCTTGAGGCAGCTGGCAAGTAGATGATTACTGAATATCTCAGGCAAGATGCGAGAACAACATCACTATTACCCATCTTCTAGGAGAGGAAATGAAGGAGGGATGCAATAGAATAGTAAGAGAGCAACACAGAACAAAAATGCAGTCGTCTTCATGTTTGATTTAGGCAGCTGCCTGCTTTTTTAAGACCAGGAAAGGGAGCAGGCTGCAGAGCATACTAAATTCTTCCTCCTCTGGAGCTCAGTGTGAAGTTCATTGCAGATCTTCCTCATGCAGATATAAAAGTGAGGCCCCAACCCAGCGAGGTCACTGAGCCCACACAGCACTTCTAGCTGAACTTTCTTTTTTCCCGTCCCAGCATCTTGGCAATGACACATCTTAACATCTGTCTTCCTTGCACCTTTAATTGCGTATGGTTTCTTCTTAGCTTCCTGGCTGGAGCTGCAGAGCACTGCTGTAGGCTGTGCAGTAGCTCCCTGCCATCCGTCCCAGTGGTCACACCAGTGTGTTGTGTGAGGAGAGCATTGCACCTCGCAAAACAACCTGGCCAGAGAGGTGCTGTGCACATCTAGGGTCATGACTGTTAAATACAGGGTGTCTTTCCTGCGGAGCTGAGTTTTGCATAAAATCAGTCACTATCTGAATGATGAGAAAAACGACCCATTGCAGGCTGGGTGAAGAATCCCTGGCTCTTATAAAAACTCAGCACTATCACTGGGACCTCCTTGTTACGTAAGTCTGGAAATCTGAAAGAGAAAGAAATGAAAATGTGGTTTCTGGTGGAAAACTATTTTTTTTTCTTTACTGTCATTGTGTATTTGAACAACAGTGTTATCTGGGGACCTCAAACGCAGCAGAAAGCACCTCTGGTAGTTTTTGAATAAGCTTGCTGAACCCCTCCCAGCGTGTTAAAAAAATAGAAATAAAAAAAATCTTAAAAATGATGGATGACAGTGGTAAATACCAATGGTGCTATTTTGTTTCAGCATTGGAGATTTTATGGTTGTCTTCCTGGAAGCGACTGCTTCTTCCATAATCAGTTGATTCACTTATTCCTCTTGGATAATGTTATTTTTCTTGAGCCTTGAAAATACTCCTAGTCAGGCAGAAATACCCGGTCTGATTCTCATCTTGTTCCCTGGCTGTAAATCATTGTGGTCAGGAGAATCTATTCACCCACCTGGGTAGAGGCACAGAATGACTAATTTTTCTGTTGTACAGTTTATTTCAGCTAATTTGGACCAAATACTTCATGATCTTTTTCTTCAGAGGAAGTAAGAGAAGGAAGTCTGAGATTGTTCTAAATGAGCTCTGCAAGCTTCTTCTCTGGGTTTTAGGCTGCAAACAGTTCTCCTCACAGCCTAGTTTATACTTTCTGCCTCTTTGCACTGAGCAGACTGTCCCACAAACCCTCAGAAATTCCTGGTGAGCTGAATCAGGAAAATGTTGCCCTGAAGCAATAAATGGGCACGGTAACTTGGTGTGTGGGACAGAGAAAGGTGTGGAGAGATGCTCGGGGCTTGCTGTGAAGGGCTCAGCATGGTTGGGACCAACATGTTTTCCTTGATGCCGAGACAGTGCCTGGGAGCCTGCTAGGGGGATCTGCAGCCTGGTCCATCCAGACAGCCTGGAAAGGAAGGGATGAAAACTGGGCATGAGACTCGCATTTGATGTCAGAGACATTATTCAGATGGTTCTGGTGGCTGGAGATTGCACAACTGAAAAATAACAAGACCTCTGCTTATGGACAATGTTACCATCCTTCCTTGTGTTCACAGTTGCTCAGCTGTCTCAAATATCATGTAAAAACAGGGGTTGCATGGAGAAAGAGGTTATTGCCTTACTCACCTTTAAGTGAGTATGGTAGGGAAAAGAGATTTTTATTATATTTTTTTCCCCCAAGAAATGATGTGTTTTATATGTTTTGGTGCTGGGTGAGGTTGTTAATGGGTTGTTATAACACTGTTGGCCACCTGGACTGCTGCCTAGGAAAGGCAGCATGAAGTCTCTCAGCTCTGGTTTAACCTTGCTCTGGGGGCTGGGACGCACCAGTTCTCCTTCACCCCCATTTTCTAAATTCTGTTTCTAACATGTTTGTTGAGCTGTTTCAAAGTCATTCAAAGCATCCTTGCTTTACCTGTATTTCTGAACAAAGGGCTCTCCAGAAAAGGGCTGCTTAAGAGCATACATAGGGAAAGAAGCAATACCGTAAGGGTGAGGAAGTTAAGAGATTTATTTTTTTCAATCCATTAATACATTTGTTGATTTCATTCAACAAATACGTGGAAGGAAGGAAGTTTGAAAAGTATTTAATTTTGGATACTCTTTAATACATTGTTTTTATGTATTTGAAATTATACTCCTTGTGCTTCGAAATAACACCAATCCAAGCTGTAAATGAAAATTAGAGTTAAAGGATTTATGATGTCTGAGTCATTTGATTTCTGGTCAAACTAAGTATTTATTTGACCTAACATGGCTTCTCTGAAATGCTTTTTTTCCCTAGGAAAGCACTTCAAACATTCTCACAAGAGTTTTAAGTTCTTCATTTGGATCATCAAAGTGAAAATCTCTCTTGTTCAACTCCAGGTGGCAATAATCGTTTTTTTCATTGTTTCCACACTCAGAAATATGATTTTCTTCCCCACCCCAGGGAAGTGTCTGCAATCAGGAATTTCCATTGCTAGCCTCCTTTGAAATGCATTCCTCTTGAATTAAAAGGGTCTGTGCCTGCTGGCATGGGAAGTACTCAAACCTGACAGGGAAACAGAACAAAGTAGATGCAGAAGAACGAGGAAACGAGGTTAAGTGCAAGTGTTTGATTGCTTCCTTGCACCAAGCCCTGAAAGGATATTCTATAGAAAGATGTAGTCTGGCATGAGGTGAAAAAGAAGAGCTTTTATTCTGTTTGTCTGGATGGTTTTGAAACCTCTGTTGAAGAAGCATGTTGATAGGAAGAATATTGTTACACAAAGAAGCAGCATGTCTCTTTTGCTGGAGTCTGTAATGCCAGAAGAGATACATGTAAGACATGATTTGTCCATGTGGCATCTGGGTATTGCTGGCTGCAGGTCTTGGCTGTTAAATTCAGTTTAACATCTAAAGAGTCTACTGAAGCAGTTCAGACCTTAGAAGCAAACAAAAAAAGAAATGCTGAAAGGTTAAGAATCTCCTACCAGCATTTTCCTGGAAAACACGGAGAGCTACAGATGCTTTTGCATAACAAAGAGAAGGTTGGGCAGTCTTCAGACACTGGTGGTCGGAAGGGTTCTGGTCAAGCAGAAGACATACCCGAGCCTGGCAAGAGCCAGAAAGATTTGTGTCTGAGCAGCGCTCCCTGGAAATGAAAGCATAGGTGGCTTTTGTCCCATAAGGAACAAAGCCTTTTATTTTTTTGTGTTTTCACGGGGAAAGCATTAAAAAAAGATGGATTTCTGAAGAGGCACTTGAAGATTTCATTCTCTCCTCCTTTATCCCCCAATCATTGCCTCTGCACTGACAGGAGTAGCCATGGAGGGGTGCCTCATTTTCTGTAGATTTCAGTAAAGCCCTGAGAAAGCAGCCTTCACTTCATTTTATTTTTCATGAAATGCTTTAAAGATTTAATGATCTTTGTGAAAAGAGCTGTGTGCTTATAAAATGGGGCTCTGGTTAGGAAGGGGAGGAACGAGCTTAAGGTGAAAAGCACTCAATAACCACCCCCTCTCTCAAATTAAGGATTCCTGTGTCCCCTCTGCCTCTCCCTGAGAGGAAAAAGGAGCTGGAGCGGAGTGAAAAATGATCACACAGTTTTCAAAACAAATTCCTGGATCGAGTGTGTCGCCTGCCAATCACCGCCCCGAACGCGCCGTACGCTTGTCTCCTTTTGTCTGGGCTTTTTTCGGAGCTGAGCTGTGCAGTGACGGGGTTGTCTTACAGCCTGTTTGTACACTTGTCTGTAAAGCAATTTGCCTGAGATGGCCCCGGTCCAGCTGTGGTCCAGTCCTGGAAGCCCTCAGGCAGGAGAGGTGCAGCCAGGCCACTCATCCTTTTCCAGCTGCTTCCAAATGTGGGATTTCTTCTGTTCCCAAGTGCGTGTGCATACACATATTTATGTACACCTTCATTTATTTTGAGCTGGGAGGTTTGACAAACGTGTATCCTTATTCATTAGGGTCTTGTATCTGCTGGTGCTTGTCCCACCAGCTCCATCCCTCAGCCCAGGCAGGACCAGGCAGGTTTCATCTCACTTAGGAGGAGGAACCTAAAATCTGGTCAAGGATTTTTTTTTTTGAATTCTTTTTGCAGTGTTTAGATAGCTGTTTGCCCCATTGGGACCAAGCGCTCCTTTAATATTTCACACTGGATCTTCCAAACAGGAACCATTTTTAGAGCTGTTAAGGTTGAAAAGTACATTTTTTTCTCCCATATATATTTTTATCTACATATCTACATGTGCACGTATAATAACTTCCCTCCCCCATGCACACATATAGATAACTTTGGGCTGGTGTCAATGTATTTTTTTTCAAGAACTCCTAAATTCATAACATCTGAAAAGAAGAGCTTTTAATTTAAGCAAATTCCTTTTTGAACAGAAATGTGGCTCGATTGTGGATAATCTTAGCACCCAATCATCATGCTGAAAATATTTTAATATAAGAAATTATCACATACCTTTTCATTTTATTAACCTATTTATCTACATTTGCAAGAAGCCCACAGATGATCCAAGCACTCCATTATACTAGGACCTATACAAATATGAATCAGATCTGAAACCAATTAGAGGCTCTATTTAAACATGTAGGTCAGTTATTAATCTCTGGTTTGCTAGACAGGATAGCTACTTTCTCCAGTACAGTAGCTACACATCTATGTTTTGGGAATGGGATTCAGAAGAAATCAAGCTTGAATGTAAGACTGTAATTGTTGCATCTCCGCTAGCAGGAAGCACTAGCAGCATCTGTTTTAGCACTGATCTATAATGTATTTGTTAATGGTCCAGAAAAGAGGGTTGTGAAGATGCAGGGGTCAAAGTCTCATGTAATTAGTGAGATTAGCCAAGACTGAAGGATTTCAGGAGGCGGCAACCAAGCTAGCAGGATGGGCAGGAAGATAGCAGGTGGAAGTCAGTGCCGACAGGCACACAGCTCCCACCATAGGTGGGGATATTTGGAGCTTCTGGCATGGTCACCGCACCCAGAAAGCATAGTAACTGCAGGGAGGGGGCTGAGGTAGATCCAGGTGATGTTGTTGAGAGTGAGTGGAAAATATGCTTAATGCATAGCAATGGTGAAAATAGTAATAAACACGCTAGGATTACAGTGGGATAGAAAAACAAGCTTACCATCATATCGGTGAAAGACCCTTTCTTGAGTTACTCTGATCCTTGTGTCTAATGGTGTATATGGAGCAGAAATAGAACTTGTCAAGATGAAAAACAGTAGAAGTGATATTAATGAAATGCCTGGGGTCATTTAATGTAAAGAGATGACTAAAAGGGGACATGAGAAATATGAAAAATAAGAAATGGTAGGCCGGTGAATCAATGGCTCCTCTTCTTCCTTATGAAACACAGGTAGGAATTGCATGTAATTATTGAAAATAATAATAAAGTACACACAAGGAAAGCACAATGTTTGTACTTTTTACAAACAACATGAGCTGGGGAGCTTATTCTCTATATATTATAGAGGCTGAGGACCTGCGTACATGACATCTCAAGACAGCCCAGCATTGTTGGTGCTGCATAAAAGACATGGTGATATGGTTGTTCTGTGGCACCTGAAAACCTGGAAAGAAGGGAAAGGGTAAGCAAGGAATGCTCCTGGATATCCTGCCTTTCTCCAAAGCATTTTTTCCAGGCTGTAGTTGAAGATGTATTCTCTGAGATATCTCTCTCCAGGAAAGGCTGAGTTGCACGCAAGATTGTCTCCAGGCTAGGGATGGATTTAAATTTGTGTTGTGGGAACTAGGTTCAGCGGCTCTGTGATGTGTTCCCAGATCACTCCCTTCCTCCGCTGCTGAAGGATGCAGGTGAAAAAGAAAAGGGAGCTTTGTCCCTGCCACGCACCCGTGACTGCGGCTGGTGCGTGTGCTCGTAGCGGAGGCGCGGGACGAGGCAGCGCGGCACAACGGCAGCACCGTGGGGGATGCAGAGCAGTGGTGGGCGGCGGGCGAGGGAGCCTGCCCGTGGCTGCAAATAAAGCCCGGGGGTGGGCGGGGGGTGTCCCCACCAGCACGCATCTGCCCTCGGGCCAGTGCAGTGCCGAGCATCCTTCTCGCCCACCCTGCCTCGGTCCAAAGTGGTTGGCCTTCTCTGGTTGCTGTCACGTTGAAATTAGCTGTGGAGAGACACTTCACCCATTTCCTCGCCTAGTTTCTATGGTGATATTCCACTCAACTGTTTTCAGCAGGTCTGAGTTTATTTCCCTGCAGATAAGGCAGCCTATGCTAATATACCGCAGCCTGGGCTCTATATCTTGGCAACGAGCCGAGGGTTCGTACCACTGAAATTAAACGGCTCTGGGATGAACGTATTTCTTGCTGGCTTTGGCAATAGCTGGCATTATCTCATAAACTAATATTTTGATTGTTTATTGCTGCTGTTTGCCACCCCAAGCTGGAAGGCTGGGGAGACACGTGGAAATGTGCAGTCTCATGTTCTTCCTCCATGCTCTGTGGTGCAGGAAGCTCAGGGACCGCCAGCTCTGGCTTGGTGAAGGCTGAAATACAGCACAAGATGTAGGAGGAAAGAGGTGTGGGAGGAGGGTGTTGGAAGCAGTGGGAAAGGGGTTTTGCTAGAGATGTTCCGGCTGGTTAGATCCGTGTTGACTCCAGGTGAGTAATTCACACCCTTTCCCTCCACGTTGGAGTGGCTGCAGTCCCCATCCCTGGTACACCTAGAAGGATTTTGGAGTAGGTCCACCTGCTGTTTTCTCCAACATGCCTTGAATGCTTTGGCTGCTGGCAAGAGAAGGTGATGACTGTCTCCCCATATGCGAGGGGGACGATGGAGATTGCTTTCTTGCTGCTCTTGGGGCTGGTGCAGTCCCAATCCTGGCTGCTTGCTGCACACCTACCCTTATGCTGGCTGAAGGGGCTACAGCTCATCCATCCCCTCAACATCAGTTGTTGAGATCCCTGCGGACCCCGTCCTTCAATCACATCGCAGAGAATAAGGCTTGGTCCCGCTGCTTGGTGCACCAGGTGCTGCAGGAGTTTGTGCAGCAGCTGACCTTTGACTTGGTGCTGTTTGGGAAGGGAGATGCTCTCTTCAGACTGCTCCAGAGAAAACATGGATCAAAGCTTGTCTTTGCCCCAGCAGCTTGCCGTGACAGTTGTAGTCTCTCCCTTTTGCTGTGTGTAGTGGTTTACTCCTGCTAGATGATGCAAGTGTACTGATGCTCACCTACCTGGGTGAAGCCAGTGAGCTTGCTGCAGCAGAAAGACAAACCTGGGTGGAAAATAGAAACCCCCAACCCTGCAAGCCAGGCAGTGACCCTTTGGAAGGAGCTGAGAAGTACAGACAACCATATTAATGACTGAATAAAATTTCTTGCAGGTGAGTGCCCTGAGGAGAAGAGGGAGACTGGGAAAATTGCAGCAGAGCTCATGGCAAAGACTGATGCTAGTAATCATGGCTTTGCTCTGAGCAGGAATACTCCTGCCAGGCGGTCCCAAATTCTGGGGTCACACTGATGGGGACCAGGGACCCTGTAGCACATCATGGAGCTGTGAAGTGACAACATCTTGATCACTGGGGCAAAGCATGGTGCTTCTCCTTGGACTCTTGGCTCAATTCTTTCTCATTCTCACTTCTTCACCTCCCTGTCCCAAGGCTAAAGCCTGCTTTGAGGGCTGCCATCTTCAGAAACGTCTTAGAGTCTCAGTAATGCTGACTCCTCCTGCGGGTGCTGTGTGAGCAGGCAAGAAAGCAGGTCTGCTGTGGGCTCAGACGGCATCTGTGCCTTCACAGGAAATGTGGTGGCACCATCAAGTCTCCTGCAGTGTGACGCAGGTAGTTGGCTGCTTCCCTGATACACTTCACACCTCTCAGAAGTATGACTGATCTCACTTACCAGTGGCATTTTAACATACCCACCACCAAAGCTCCGGGCTGACGCTTCCAGCAAATTCTGTTCCGTTTTCAAAGGGCCGTAGTTAAGAGCAGACCTGCGAAAACGCACGAAGGTTTCTTTTAGCAAGTGGCAAACTTCAGCTGATGCAGGCTCCCCCTGAGGATGCTGCCCCCCTCCTGAGGTTGGGGTGGCTGAGGGAGGAGAAAAACCCCAACCACGAGCTCTGCTCCCACCCCTGGGATCAGCCCCCAGCTCCTTGGCCAACTTCGGCAGCCAGGGCCCTGTCTGTGGGCAGGAGGAGGTAATTCTGCTGTGGAGAAAGGATTTGGGGGAAATCATTACCATTTCTGATGGGATCAGAGCCCACTTTCAATGAATGTTATGGAAAAAACACTGCATATCTCAAGGGGCGCTTGGCTCCAGGGCAGCTCCCTGAATATCCTGACTCCACATGGAGTGCAGGCATGATCTGGTTCCTCTGTATTTTTAAGACATGAAGAATATTTTCTTGGCCCCAAATAGAGGTTATCGATGTAGCTGGTATGGCTGAGCAGTTTAGGAAACCACCTAAATGTACTCCAAGCCTCCAGGACACTCATGGATCCAAAGCGCTGTCCAACTCCTGTTCTATAAGGGAAGTTTTGTACGGTTATCGTTCTAGCCACCGAACAACTACAGACAACTGACCTGTGCTGCAGCTAATTGTGCTGCTTTGGTTTATTTTTGTCCATCTCAGACTAACAGCTTGTATGTCTGACAGAAGCTTGCTTTTTCTTTTCCCCTTCCCGTGAAGGATTATTAATAGATGAGGCATCAACAAAGAAAAGACCATTTGAGAAATAAGATGGGACACTTGCTCTACAGTGGAAAAAAACAACAGCACACACCCACATGAAACATTCTTTTCTTTTTAAAGAACATTGACAAGAAAGCCCTCTTTCCTTTGGGAGGCATTCACGTTCCCTGGAGTTCATGATTCAGCCAGCATTTTTGCCCTCTGCAAATAGATTAAAATCTGAAGGACTTTTTTCCCTATTGTGCTTGAATGATTTTAACTTAGGTCAGATGCTGACTTGCAGAAGGCTGGACTTGAGCATCGTCTCCTTTTATCACTCCTATCTGAGACTTCATGGTCTCTCTTCAGGCTCTAAATAAAATGGGACTAAACATAATCAAATCTCATGCTTCAGGGCAAAATATAATTACCTGGAGGGATCAGGAAGAAATTGCTTTTCTTCTGTGAATAGCACTGATTAACACAATGTGTGTTGATGGTGTTTTTTCTGACAAGCAGTTACGGGCTGCTGCTGCAAACAGACTCCATGGGCCAAGAGGTCTTTGCTTGCGATGAGCCATGATAAGCTGGTGGGGCTTGGAAGGGGGTTCTGAGAAGTGAAGGCACTTCATCTTCAGGCTCTGGGAGACTTCTGGAATCAGATCTGAAGCAGGACTTCCCAGCAGAGTAGTGTGGAGGAGGTGGAAGTGTCTGCAGGGAAGGAACCCGCTGCAGTGCCCAGGCACCGAGCCATTGCCAGGGGGCTGCTGTCAGTGGGATGCTGCTGTCCTGGCCATGCTTTCGGTTCGACCTCCTGTGAAGCCCAACTGATAGGTTTGTCCTGAAAACTTGGCTTCTCTGGTGCTGTAACACAAATTCCCTCAGCTCAACAGGCAGGCTCTGAATGCAGAAATGGGTTTAGAGAAAAATATTTTGTCAATGCATTGCCTGCCCTATTTCCTTGGGGATCCCGGTGAAAGATCCCCTTCATAAGTACGTGCTTGAGGGAGCACCGATGGGAAAAATGAAATATCACTGAGTTTAGCAGGAAAGGTTTTGTTTGGAGGCCTTGAGCCCCCCTCAGCCAAGCTTCCAGGTGGTTGTAGCCTTGAGCTGATCTCTGCCAGGTGGCTCAAACCCTTATTGTAGTCCTGGGACCAGGTGAGTGAGGGGAAGGTTTAAAGGGTAGAGGATGACCAGCAGCTCAGCTGGTGCTAAAGAGGGAGGCTGAGGCTGGGTGCAGGAAGGGGTTGAGCTCAGGTCTTGGCTCTGACTTCTCCTCCAGGGCTGTGAGGAGCTCCTTGCTGCGGAACTCCTTCATGATGAAAGAAGGATAACAACATTTGTCTGGTCTGGATCAGATCTTTGTCTGTCGAGTCTCTTGAGAATGCAGATTTCCTGGTGCTAGGTATGTGTCTTTTGTATAGAAAGTGTTTGAGGTGGGTGGGGTGTTGGCCAGGTCAGGTTTGCTGGGGCTGTTGTGGTGGTTATGATGGGTTGCTGCAAGGTGGCTGCTTTCTGGACCTCAGCTTGCTGTTCCCTTGAAGTAGCATCACATTAAAGAAGCCTGTTATTTTTATATTAGGCTGATACTGCATTAAGGTCTACCACGGCGCAAGAGATATGACTATTCACTTGATAGATAAAGCTTATGAAGCCTCTTTGTGGAGAGAACAAAGGCTCTGCTGTTATCCTGAGTAGTGGGCAATGACAGCCGTCTGCTACGTGGTGCAGGGAGGGCACAAGTGCCAGACCTGCCTGCTAAAGAAGGTGGCTGCACTGAGACTGCACTGTTAAAGGCTGTGCTGTCTGGGTATTAATTAAATACCAGTATTAAACCAATGGGTATTGCCTTATAGACCCAGAATTTCACTTGCACAAGGTCTCAAATCCCCCCTAAATTGGAGGTGCATGTTGGAGAGGGGGAGCTCTGAGATCCGTGTGTAGTACTTCTTGATTTACCCCATGGCTACACGTGTAATGGTAGCTTAGTGACCTACAGGCATCTAGCCCAGTCTTCACAATTTCTCTATCTGCTGCACTTAGAAGTAAAATAGCCACAGGAGCAGCACATTTATATATCCCAGCACCCTCTGGCATGATGGGCTGTGTTTCTTCTGTGTCCTGCTGGCTGCAGATAACTGGTGGCTCAGGTACTGCTTACGTTTTAAAAAGCCTTTATAAAAAGAAAAAAAAAAGCGTAATTCTGAAACTAGGATCTGAATTGCACGGAAATCAAGAACATTTTTTAATATTTCCAAGAGCCCTGTTAATTATGTATCTGAAATGCTTAGATATGCTGCGACTCCAGCTGCTTTGCCAGTAGTGCAGGCACCAGAACTGATTACCTGCTGGCTATGCCAGGACCCGCACGCATGAGAAGGGCATGTAACAGTGGCTGTGGGATTCATAACTTTGCAAGCTGTGTTTTTTCTTGAAGTTAAATCCTTAATCTTATTAATAACTTTATTTATAAAGTACCTTCTTGGAGGCATTTAAGGTGTTGCACAAGCTATTAAGATGCGCTAGTAAAGAAAATAGCCTCATAAAAATGTAGAGAAGCGAGAGGAGCTGCTAAAAAGGCAGTATCATGAAGACAGTCAGTAGATGTTACAAGCCATATATTGATGTGAAAATGGGCCCTTCTCTGCTGTAAAGAATAATACTCTGCCACTGGGAGCTCAGATACCATGGTGACAGGACCAGAGTAAGATTTTGAGTAGAATAGGATGGATGGGAAGCGTGAAGTCAAAGCAAAGATGCCTTGTTGACCTTGTATAATGAGAAATATCACCTCCACGTTGACCTGGGCCAGATTGGGGCCACAGGACACTAAGTGGGTCAGTGCCCCCAGGGCTGGGCACAGCTCTTTGCTGGGTACCTGCAGTCCTCCCTGTGCTGCCTGGGGCTGAAGGAATGAGATGATAACTGGTTGTTAGCCTGAGGTAATAATGAACTGGGGGCAGTGCTTTTGTATGCATCTGTGTGCACGCAAGTTCTGCCCAGTGAATGTGAAGGTGTCCTCTTGGTATTTGTCTTCATCTGGACATCTCATGGCATTGCACCTATTAAGAGGCAGGAAATCTGCGCCATCCGTTCATCCCTCCTTGTTCCCAGCCGCTTCTATCTGGTGAAGTTTCTTGTCACAGGATTTCCAGAGCCATGGCTCCTGAGGATCAGTAATAAAGGCTGTGTTGTCCTTGCTGCGTGTTCAGGGATGTGCGATGATGGCAGGGATGTACGGGGTCCAGAAACTGTGCCTGGCTTACGGTGGTGCCAAAGCCTGGGGACTGTGGAGGTGCACGAGAGTGGCCTGTTCAGTTCCCTCTGCTGTGCACAGAGATGGCCTCAACCATTGCACAACATCGGTGGCACAGCAAATTGTGCCTGTTGTAAGAAAGCGGGTTTTTAATCAGTGGCAATTGCTACGTGATTTCTCAGAAAGAGGAGCAAAACATACCCCCGCTTCCATCCCCACCTCCGTTTTCAGCCCCCAGTTTATTCTGCCTGCTCTATTTTTGACTTGTCAGAGTTACTGGGAGAACAAGATTAGCAACTGATCATTTATGCTGATTTTTCTAAGCACCAAAATGCCTTTCATTAAAACTGTCATTCAAGGAAAAATGTTAAATTGTGCGTTCGGTTTCACTGCGTGCTGCAACTACGGATGCAGCTCATATCCATGTCCCTGGGATGGAGAGATTCAGATGGCTGCAAAATCCCCGCCTTGAAGGAAAGAGAGGGGCCAGCAGAAGCAGCTGGAGGGGCTGTTGGTCCAAACTGAGCGTAACTGCATCCCTGGTGCTCCCTGAAAAACTGTTGCATGGTAAACTTGGCTGCATGGACCAGGGTGTGATGTGCATGGGCCCAGCTTTCATGCAGCCACAGGTGGAGAGGGAAAGCAAGGGCTTGTTTATCGGCAGTGTTGACCAGAGGACTCTACTTTTGCCTCCCAAGGCTGTGGGAAATGCTTCCCAGCGTCTGATTTAGATGCATTTACGGTCTGAAGATGGGGGTGTGCCTCTCTTCAGGCCGGAGGTGGTGTGGAAACATGCCAGCCCAGTAAAAGCTTTCAGCAGGGCTCCCTGGAGGTGCTGCAGCAGCCCGTGCTTCTGTGCCTGGGGTGGAGGCTGGGGTGCAGCTGGCCTCCCGCTTGTCCCGCTGTTAACCCCTCCGTGCTGTCCTGCTCCTTCTCCCTGACCCCTTGCTGTTTCCCTCTGCTTGCCCCCATGTGGCTTCGCTGATGTCCTGCCGAGCCTGCCCTGCCCTTCCAGGCTCCAGCAAGGGTGCTGGGGCTGTACACGGCGGATAATTGGGGCCAGCCTGTGATCACCTGCTTTATTCTCTTTGTAACCGCAGGCAGCATCTGCAGCGTTGAAAGGCTGATGCAATTACCCACCTTGCCACCTATTGCTTCTCTCCACAAGTTCCATTTTGATCCACGCTCCTCCTGGCAACTTGTAGCATTACCTACCTGTGCTTTGATGTTCAGAGACTGAAGCATGTCAGAGGCAGCATAAAAATTGCATGTAATTATCCTTGGTCTGGGTCTGTGGGAGCAAGCAAACATCAATATTGATGCATGATGGCATTTATGTTTTATGTGCGAGCATATATCTCTTCTCCTCCATATTCAGCAGGAGTTTTTGATCGCTGCCTGTGTGCTGCAACATTAGAGAGTCGCTCTTGTGCTGTTCCCTTTTCTCCTGGGGCTGGAGGCTGCCATAGCCTCTGGAGCTCGCTGCAGCAGAAGGAGCCCAGGCCTGGGAGACTGACAGAGGCTGGGACAGCCTCCCCAATCTCTCAGAGCCAGGTTTCTTCTCTGTCTGTGTTTCTGCGCCATCGCTGACACCGATCAATAATTCAGGCTGGAAGATGGAAGCGGGAGGATGAGCGCTGTGGTGGCTGGGAGGAGGTGGGAAGGAGGGAGGGGAGGGGTGGCAGCCCTGCAGCGGCTCTGGGGCAGGGAAGGGAGGGGCCCAACAGCAGCCTGTGGTGCTGGGGGGCACGTCTTTGGGTGCAGAGACAAAAGAGAGGGCAGTGTTGTCTGTGGAGGGATCTGGATCACACCTCCTCAGCCTGAGGATCCAGAGGATGTGCTATAGGGGAAGGAGTAGGTGATATGGAGAGGAGCTGTTTGTGCTGGGCACTGTTTGGACACCCACCACGGGAGAAAATTCTCATCGGCATTGGTTCTTCCTGTGTTGGCCTTGAACTGCAGCTAGGTCCAAGCTTTTCTCACCTATCTTCCCTCCAGCACCCAGCCTGCTGCCCCTGCCCTGTCTTTTCTTCCCCATGTTGGTGGTTAGGCCCATGTCGGAGTTGGACATCAGCAGGAGCTTGTGTCCTGGATGCCTTCCTAAGCCTGGCCCCTTGCAGGGCAGGATGGATGGGGCAGCGCTGGGTAGTGCTGGTGCAGAAGAGGCAGGTGTGGGGCTAGTGGGTGTAATGGGAACTTGGGGGGCAGGAGCAGGGCTGTGCTGCTGCAGCACACGTCACTGCCCAGGACCGTGTGTGCTGGGACAGGCTGGGGAAGGTCCCTAGGCTGCACAGGGTGGGTTTCCAGTGGGACCTTCCCAAGTCCAGGTGGGGCTTGCTCTGAACCAGGGTGAACAAATGAGGGTTAGGAATGAGTCCAAGCCTTCTGAGAGTGTTAAATAGTGATGAGCCACTCAACAGAGGGAATCTGTGGGTCTGTATCATCATCCCCTTTGGGACAGAGTATGTATGCACAAGGCAGGAAGCGTCAGAGATGGTGGGCTCCACCTGAGTCTCCAGAAATGAGCTTGCTAGGCACCTCTCCAGCACACGGAAAACAATTTGGTGTTCCTGAATGGGGCAAGGCTGATAGAAGAGGCTGGCGAGTTGCCTGTGCCACAGGACAAACAGAGGCTCTGATGGCCACATGAGGCTATGGGTTGGGTTCCTGCTGGCATTTCACGATGCCTTGGGATGACGAAAACATTGAAGCAATGCTGTGCATGGGTATGTACCCAGGTGTAGGTCATGCTTATGCCATGCTTCTAACCCCTGGGTATCTGGGGATTAAAGACTTGCCCTGATCCCAGGGAGCTGGGAACAGCGCCTGGCCTGCTGAGTGTGCTCCACGCACAGGCTTTCACCAGCCCCTTCCTACTGCAACCCGTTATTCCTCTGCTCAGCTCTCAGAGGAGTGATTTGATGAGAAATGCCACTGCTCTGGTATTTGTAACTGTGAATGGCTTCTCCCAGGGGAAGCTGCCATTTTGCTAATACCACATCAAAATGGATTTCTTTCCCAGATATGGAGTAAACCAGAGAAGTAAGAAAAAAATAGAAAAAGTCTCCTACCTAGTCACTGTGAAATTTATGTTTCTCCATACATTCAGGAGGGGAATGACATTTCCTGGGCATTTTTCCCTCCTGTGGTCAATTTTAAAATGCTCTTTGCTTGAGACGTCTGTCTGACTTTGGACCTTTTAGTAAATACAGAATAGCATCTATTTGACTAGAGCAGATGTGGCCATGGTACTGCATCGGGTTGTCAGTGGCACCTTCTCTTTATTTTTAAAATTTTCCTAATTACAACTGAGACACCCAGAAACTGTTTTTTCTTTTTGTTGTTGTTTTTTTTTTTTAACAGCTTTCTACCCCTTGTTGAAATTAGGTGCTTTGATGAGCATAATCTATTATGCTTCAAAGTGATGCGGGGTTCTTGTAAGCAATCCTGTAAATTGAGTACCACGGGGGCCTCTCGTGTCGAATTCGAACTGAGTGACTCAAAGTGGATAGAAGTCGTACTCTAAAGTTAAACACTAGTACAGCTTCACTGGGCAATGCTGGCAGATTTTCTGGAGAATGTTGGCTTATCATGACATTTTCAAGGGAAATCCAGTAATTCACAGTTGATTTGAAAATATGAAGTTTTTAATGTTGGGCTTCAGGGGTTGAATGTCCCCAGTTATCTCATGGGGGTACAGTGGAGCTGTTGGTAGATGATGTTCAGTTTCTCCATGCAGTCCCTGGTTTGATGGACTTACTCCTGTTCTCTTTAGTCTAACCTGATTATAAAAAGACTGACAATGTATAAGGATTCTTTTTGTTTTTTAAAAAGCGTTTATTTCCTAAAACACATGGTTTTAAAGAAGATTACAGTTGATTTTTTTAATCTTTAATAAAGCAATAACTTTTTGCCTCAAACTGAGAAACAGCTACAAACAGGTTTTATTTCCGGCATATTGTAACCCACATCTCAGTGCAGTTAAAAGCAGTCTCTTGCAAAGCACTCACTGAACCTATGACCTAGGGCTGAGATTAAACAATCATTTTACAGGTTTGTCCATGTGTTGACATATTCGATGTATTGCCGATCCAATTAAGTTTTCACACACTAGTTGCATTGTTACTGCAGGACTTCTTTATTTATTAACCTTTCTTAGTGAGAAATTCCTCCCATAACCCTCAACAGATTGGACATATGTTAATCTCAGACAATAGAGAGGAAGAAGTGTCAGATGGAGGTGAGCGAGCTGCAGATCTGCTGGAGGAGGTAACCGTGACAGAACGGCTCTGCTGGGGCTCGGGTTAGGGAATTCAGCAGTTTGTAGGCTCGTGGCTGCTGTTACAAAATTAGGCATTCCTGATGGTAATCCATGTATCCTTTTTCCATCTATCCTTCCGTGAAAGCTTTCCACGTTAGGCAGTTTGCAACCTCGAATCATCTATGTTTTGGGGGAAAATAGATTTTGCTCTCCATCTTATCGCAGTTGGCATTTCAAGCCAATTATGCTTGTTCCCTATTACTGCACATTAATACTTCATTAAAGACCTGCGATGTTGTTTCTGCTCCCTGCCTGGCTTGTGCCTAATATGCTTTAGAAACATGACTGTGGGTGGGCACCTTCCAGCCCCCCCCAGGAGAACCCACACGCCATGCTGTGTATGAAGCAGTGGGGACTTTTATTCCCTCAGGAAGGGTTGTAACACACTGGCTGCGGAGGGATGGGTGGTGTGTTTCCTTTTGTGCCGACTGCGCACTAGCTTACAGAGCCAGGAAATCGATTTTGACTTGCTGGTCTCTGCTTCATGTCATTCATCAGGTGTGTGTGCTTAATGACACGTCTGAATTTCGTCTTCCTGGAGCCTGCACCTAGAACCCCGGGCTGTGACAGCGCAAAGGGCTGTGGCTCAGCCTGCTGGGCCGGAGGCGTTTCGTGGAGGGGAAAATCTGCTGAGTTTGTGTTTTTTTCCAGCCCTACAAGGAGGGAATTTCCCCACAGGGTCCAGCTATCATCCCAGCATGGATCAGCTGTTCTCCCTCCTCCTCCCCCGTACTGTATTACCAGGACTTTGGCTGTGAGTTTGCAGAATCACTGCCTGTGTGTTCCTGCTTTTAGTATCAGCACACTGTTAAAATGGTCTCTCTGAGTGCATTGGTCAACGGCTCTGGTTTTTGTCTCCTGACACTGTTTTTCCCATGCAGAATCTGGCAGAATACGTAACCCTGCTATAAAACCCAAGTGATGCCAACCTTCCTCTTCAAACGTCGCATGGTTCAATAGAAACTGCAACAGGAGGGACTGGAGGCAGCTGCGGTCCTCCCGGCCACAACTCCCTACATATCGTGCAGGGTCTCTGTAACCAATACAAAGCACATCCTTTAATCCATCCATGATCGGTGAAACTTTAGTAACACACTTAAGCCAGCAGGATTTATTCCTGTGGTTAAATGTGTTCTTACAGGCTGTGCTACACAGTAGGGCCTACACAAGTAGTAACAGTGAAAAGGAAAGTTGTTGATGCAGATTGCTTTCCATAACTTTTAAATAAAACCCAGACTTACTTCCTTTTGGTTTTGTCTTGTAGCCAAAATTTTCTGGCCCTCTTTCTTTGTTCTTTCGTGTCTACCCTCGAGCAACTCGCAACAGCCCAGACTTTGCAGCTGATTTCCCTGCTTGGATATTTACTACCCTGCAACAGCCCCTGTAGGAATTCCTTAAGTAGCAGCCTGACTCTTAGCAATCTGTGAAGAGGGGGTGAAGGATATTTGACTCACCAGGTGCTGTCTCTGACAAGGAACAAAAGTAAACAGCTTCTTTAGGCTTTGCTCCAGGGTTTGTTCTGCCTAGACTGCTCTGGTTTTGAAACTGCACCTATAGTGCCTATAGCATTCTTTGTGAGCAAACTGAGCTTGCTGAAAGAAGGGAAATGTTGATAGGGAACAGAAAAGAATGAGGCTGGCTACCAAACTCAACACGTGGATCTGATGCATCATTTTTAGAGGATTTTCTTTCCTCTAGATACCCCTAAAAGTATGGGTTATTAGTTCCAGCATACCAACTACATTGTTCCCCAGTTTGGGAAGCTGGGTATGAGGGATAATGCTTCAAATGCCTCTTAGGCATGCTTGGCAACTCAGTGCTCTGAATGGCAGGTGCGTAGCAGCATCCCATTTCCTTCCCTTTGGCTGTTCATCATCAGCATCTTTTCTAGAGCATCCCAGTCCTACAGACTGTGTGACAACATGGGCAGCTCCTGGGGCACAGTGAGCCCCACAAAGTCTTGGAGGGGCTTTGTGCCTCCTAAGGACCTACAGTTCTCCCAGCACTGCCCTATTTTTTTTTAATGCCTCAGATATTTTTAGACCTTGAGCGACAAATATAGTTAATGCATTCAGCACTGACGTCAAACCCAGAGCCAGTGGGTAGCTGGAATAGCTAACATTTTATTTAATCATCTTGGTAAGCAATTTTTTTCCTTCCTTCCCTTTTCAGTTAGAGAAAGAGGATCTAGGAAGGTAGTTTGAGCAGGCCAGGCTGGGAGTATAGGGGAAGGCAAAATTTGTTTTGTCTCCAGGAGGAATCTATTCTCCACCTTGTTGCTCCTCAGACAACAATTTAGTCTGGAAAAGTGACACATTATTTGACATGATGCACATGGACGGCTGCTGTTCAAGGTACATCTGTGCAAAAAGACAACCTCCATGTGCACCAAAAGCAGCTGAAATTGGCCCCAACCATGGCTCTCCTGATGTTGTGGTCCTCAGCATTCACTTTGTCAAATGCTTGAATGGTGAGAAAGTGTTTCAAAGTGCTTTTATAGCTTAGTCTTTGCATGAGATAACCGTGCTTGAAAGGTTGGTGGGAGGAAAGCAGAAGTGAGTGGGCAGGCAGGGCCATGGGCTGTGCTGGAGGAGACGGGCAACCTCTCGGGTGTCCTCTCCCCACCACCCCAGGGCAATAACCACAGACCCCACCTCTTACCAGAGAGGCCTGTGAGGGAGTTGAATGTCCAAGAAATGTGGCCTCTTGCTGCTTCTCTGCGAATGGCTTCATTGTGCCCTGCATTCACATGCTGTAAGGATCAATTTGTTGAGGCTTGCCCTAAGGGGGACAAATGTCTTTGTGCCCAGAGTGGCTAGGATGAGAAGCTAAAATGTCCCCAGAAAAATTCAAGATAGGCATCAGGGGAGGCTTTGTAGAGGTGAGGGCAGGGCAGATGTGGTGTTGGCAGTGAGATCTTCCTCCAGTGGGGATCTTTGAGAAAATACTGACAAGCATCCCTTCTGGGGCAACTGGGTGGACCTGGACCTTGTCTGGAGTCTCCCTCCAGGTCTATGGGTCTGTCTGTCCCCTGGGAGCCCCCAGTGCCCCAGGCCTTTTGGCTTCCATCCATGTGCTGACACCGTCCAGCTCATGCATGTCACATCTCTTGGTTATTTGACTCCTCTGCTGGCAAGCTCCTGCCTCCAGAACCGCTCTGGCAGCATCAGGAGAGAGGTGTTCGCACACAGAGTGCCAGGTCCCAGCTTCGATGGGAACATCTCACCACAGAGTAACGTATTTAATGGTGCTCAGCCCTGAGGTCAGAGCCTGGTAATTAGTATAATCCTGTTTTGTACAGTCAGGAGTGCGATCTTTGAGTCCCATGTCTCTGTGACACAGAGCAGAGAGGGAAAATCAAACAACTTAGAGCTGGGTTTTAGCTGCTAGATGGCTCCAGCTCTGGTTTATTTTTCATCTGTTAAGTGTTTGATCACTGTGAGAGCTGGAGCTGGCCTCCCTGTGCTAGAACTGTGTGAGCTAGACCTCTGCCTCCTCCTGGAAAGTATGTTCTTTGGAAAAGATGTGGAAAAACATTTTTGGGTATTGTTATTTTGTCTGTATGCAAAGCAGTTTGCTGAAGTAACATTTCTGATAAAAGAGGCTGAGTGGCAGGAATAAAGATTTCCAGTATCACAGCTCCAGCAAGATTGTAAGCAGCAGCTTGCGTAATGCTGGGAAATTTCATGTACAATGTCTCTTTTCAAGAAGTTCTGCCCTATTCAACTCCTTCTTGGAAGGATGCTTTAGAAGGAGCAGCATATTCTGTTCAACTCTTCTGTGGACTTGCTGGGATCAACCTGTGCTTTGGCACTTGGCACCACTGTTGCCTTGGTAAAATGCTTGCTTTCTCTTTTCAAACATATCCACTGAGAAAAGGGGAACATGAGCTTTCCTTTGTTGGAGCCTGGAGGATTGAACAGCTGTGATTGCAAGGTGCATTTGTGCTCAGAAAAGACTAAATCACAAGTTACATCCCATTAGTGCTCAACACTAAGCTAAAGTGTGCGAGCGTCTTAGTACCACACGGTTAAAACTTGGGGATAATGCAGACGAGATGTCTCTACAGATAGCTTTGGAGCTGTTTAATTGTTTCCCCTAAAGCTCTGGCTGCACTGAGCGTATAAGCCCATAAATAGGGTTCTTAAAGTCACGTAATACCATGAATACCTGGTTTACAGAGTGCTGGGGTGGTATCTATGGGACTCCCAGCACGAGCTCTTACCATTAAGCCAGGTACTGGGAAAAGCTCTCTGGTGGCTCCAGGTGCTGGTTTAGGGCTCAGCACCTCCCCATGTTCCCCTGCTCCCTGGCCAGCCATTGCTTTTGGCTGTGCCCCAGGGAGCCAGCTTGTTCTCTTGGAAACTTGAGGTTGGCTGATGTTATCAGCCTGATAAGCTGAGCCCTTTTTGCACTTTTGGGACCCCCTCAGGTTAAATGTGAGGCTGATGGACACCCATGTGCCCTGCTGGCAGGCAGGCTGTGTTTCCTTGCTCCCTCTGTCTGCTTTGCTGCTGCAGGGCAAAGCCCAGGCTGGCTGCACACAGCCACCACCATGGCTGAGTCCACATGGCCTCATTTATTATTTGGGGCTATTGGTAAAAATGACTCCAGGGCCCCTTGCGAGCAGGTTCTGCCTGTGCCCAGCACCGCTTTGCCTGCTGCGAGCCATCCCGTGTGCTCTTCCCCTCCCTCTGCCAGCATCTCATGTTATTTCAGCTTTTCCTCTAGGATCATTCTCCAGGTAACAATGTTCTTTCTCCGCAACAGTAAAACCAAGCACTTTTCTTAAGACAGGTTTCTTTGTGCTGTTATGTGATTTTTATTTTACTTTTTTGGGGCTTTGTGAACAACCGCTGCTGCAATCTGAGTTTTAGGAGGCTTTTAGGGGGGCCTTTGAGCAGGAAGGACTGGGGGCCTGATCACTGTTTTATGGGATGTGCCAGTCCAGAAAGGAGCCCCTCTTGTCATTTACGTGCAGCTCAGCCCAGGTTTGGAGCCCGACTGACATTGATTCGGCCACAAAACAATAACTTGGAACACTAAACTGATTCCTAGGAAGGGTTATGCTGGGATTCCTCATTTCTCTATAGCCTAGCGAGTACATCAGGTAGGTGATCTCAGATGGACCTTGCCAAATATTTTAATTTTGTCCTCCTTTGGCTGTTGCAAAGCTCAGCACGTTGCACATTGTGATGAAGGTCAGCATCTAGCTGCACCAACTTTCTTCAGCTCAACTTAGACAACAAATGCTAGAGGCAGGCTTTGGGACGTCATATTTTTGTCCAGGATCTTACAAGCAGAGTTTATACTCTTACAAGAACCCTTCCTGCTGCGAAGTCTCTCCAGGGTTGGGATGCCCGTGGGTGCCCCTGTAGTATAAATGCGGCTATTTGCCTGTTTTCTAGGAAAGGTGACTGAGCACAATCATAGTTTTCCTGCTCTGCCGTGGGCTGCGTGGCCGTAGCAGAGCAGCCAGACCTTTTCTGTTTGCTCAGACCTCCACAGCACGGCTGAACGTCTTCAGCAAAGTGCTCTACATGGTAATTAAGTCGCATATGCGGCTCTGTAAGTACGCCATGAACTCAATACCTCCAGTTCCTCTGCAGACACCCCCTGCCACGGTATTTATAGCATACCTGCTAGTGGGTGGTGTGATTCTTTCTTGTATTTTTTATTTTTTTTAAATTTTCATTCATGAAGGATGAGGCTGCGCTGCCCACTCAGGAGCGATGCTGTCATCCTGCGCTGCTGCAGAGCTCAAATTCCTGCGCAGAGGTGTCTGCCCCGAGGCTCCCTGTGGCCAGGCTGCTGGGGCTTTCTGCTGGGCACGGGCAAAGCCCCACCACTTCACATCGCCTCGGCGCCCATTGGGACTGCGGCTCTCATTCAGGCTGGGAGCAGAGCTGCTTTTTGCTTTGTTAGACCCATCTCCCTTTCCTTTGAATCTTTCCTTCTCAATGGTTTTCTGGGATGAATCCAAGCTCCCTTAGCAAGCCCTGTCCTAGGCAGACTGGGATTTTTGTGCCAAGCATTGGTTGACTGAAGGCATTTACCCCCTTTCCTTCTGATGATCAGGGCTGCGTTACCAAGTCCCAGACTCTATACCCAGAATTCCTCATTTTTTTTTGACAGTTCTCCACCTCTTCAGCTTCCCAAGCATCTCCAGCACCCACCCCTGCTCTCCCGTGGTCTCTCTCACTGGCATGCTCATCGCCCCCTTCTCAACAGCTTCTCTTCACTTTCTGATGAACCCTGATGCTTTCCTTGGTGCTTCAGACCCACGCCACCTTCTTTCTTTTCCATGCTGAGGCCTCCATGGGCAAAAAGTCCTTGCTAAAAAAACAACAAACCACAAAATGTGTTAATTCCGCTGCTTGCTTTGCTTGTGAGCCCTTCACCACCTCTCTGGACCATGCCTGGGAGGGGAGCTGGGATGGTTGTGGCTTCAGAGGCTCTTTGTTGTGTGGCTCAGAGGTCTTATGGGCCTCGTGGGCAGGGGGAAGGGATGTGATGTAGAAACAGAGGTGAGAAACTGCAGTACCCAACAGGGATGCAAAGCTGTGGCTTCTGCAACGCAAGGTGCCGGACTCAGAGCCCAGCATCTGACCACAGGGCAGGCGCCCATGTGCCTCCCACCAGCAGACCTCAGAGGACCCCATCGCGATGGTGCCTGGCATCCCCACCTCCTTGCAGCTGGTGGCTCTGACACACACATGGGCACCTGGACCAAACCCACATGCTTTGCACCAGCCTCTGCCCAGCCATCAGATGGATGTTCTGCATCCCTGCTGCTCTCTGCTGGGCCCATGCCAGCAGCCTGAGGGCCAGGCAAATGCGACCATTGTCACGTAGGGTGCTGGGGACACACAGGTAGGTGCATGTCAGAGTGCTGCACTAGGGCCTGCACAGCACCAAAGCGTCAAGGTGGTGTTTTCGGCCTTGCCCTTCCTCAGGGGTAGGGAATGTCAATACAATAAAACTCACTTATATGCCTAACATGAGACTAGACATCCTTGGAGGGCAGAGTTATTTCTTAGGCTTTCTAGACAGCTGCTGGGGGCCTCAATGCAGTTTGGAGGAATAGAGGAAATCTGTTATAAGGATACGGCCCTGATGAACAGGTTGCTTTGAAAGAGTGAACTTCTAGAGATATATACCAGTAAGCTGTGTAAATAAACAAGCCCAGGGATAAGTTTTCTTCCTTTTGCTTATATGACTGCACATGCGATTTTTTTTTTTTTAATTTTTGCCCCTGGAATCTAATAAAGGAAAACATTTTGAAGAAATTACGTCAATTTAAACAGTGTGTTGAAGAGAGAGCTCTTCCTACAGCTCCCCAGTCCATCTCCATCTCTGCTGGGAGAAAGTGGAACAAAACTAGATTGAGATGAATTGAGAGCAAGGCTGGCGTCCTGCTTGGGGTGGCCTCCCTCAGGCTGGTGGTACCCGTGTTTGAGCACTGAGCTGTGGGATGGGGATTGCTCAGATCTGGTGGCAAGTCCAAGCTGCCCCTCTTATGGGGACCCTCTGTAGTCCTGCTCCTGTTTCAAGAGGACTGCTTTCTCTTGAGTGGTTGAATTTCTTTATATCTCTGAACACAAGTGAAAGATGTGGGAAATGGAAACAAGGGACAGAGGTAGAGCCGCACCAGGAGGGTTGAAGGGAAACTGTAAGTGAGCAATTACTAAGCAAAGGCCCTGCTGGAAGAGGTTTGTTTTCAGGCAAAGGATTGCAGGAACTGAGGACAAATTCCCCCAAGCACTAAGGAGAGCTTCAACAAGTGGTTTTCCATGGACTCATGGCATTCAGCAAACTGAGAGAGCTGCGTTATACTTCTTCTGGCTCCTGGATCTCCAGGAAGGAGATGCAGACTTCTGGGTTTCTGATAAAGTAGACTTCCTTTTTACATCTCTTGTAGTCCCTTTAGAAATAAAGCAGAGGCCTTCTTTCCAGAGGTCTGTGAGCTGCAGCTGGCAGGTGAGGCGGCAGTGAGTGCTTAGATCAGGCAGGACGGTGCTGGCATGGCTGTGGTGAGCTGGAAGCACCAGGACCTTCAGACTTCAGAGCTGTTCCTGGCCTCCACGTCTCTGGGACATAGAATCACAGAATCATCAAGATTGGAAAAGACCTCCAACATCATCTAGTCCAACCATCACCTTACTACCAATGTCACCCACTAAACCATGTCTCCAAGCATCGTGTTCAACTTTCCTTAAACATTCCCAGGGACAGTGACCCCACCACCTCCCTGGGCTTGGGGAAGTGAAAGGTCTGTGTCAGGAAAGCAGATTGGGTGAGATCTTGCTGCTCCAGTGCTCTGCTGAACCGGATGAGTGAGTCTGATGTATGGATGCTGTGGGCTTTTTCTTTGCCCTGCATCTCACCAAACCAGCCTCGAAGCACTGCCAGCAGATTTTTGAGAGAAAGTGAGTTTTGTCTGATTAGTGGTGGCTTTCTGGGTGCCGCTGACTGCAGCCAAGGAGGATTTGTTCACTTAAAGTATCTTCAGGTTATGCCTAGCAGCCTGTTTTGTCTACTCCCATGACTTGGTCATCTACAGTAGTTCAAAGTATGGGAAAATGTTACAGCATCAGATGGGGCTTACTTTGCAATGGGGCTTGACTCCACGAGGTGTATGGCAGCGATGGATTGAGCTAGCCATGGGTTGTGTATGATCTGACACTTGATGTCACAAGATCCTGGCTGGTTTTCAGCCTAGCACAGATTTGGTTTGCCAGATTGTGCTGCAGCAAGGGCCAGATCAGAGCAAGAGGAGGATGGTTCCCAGCCCTGACCCACCTGAGTGGGGGCCTGGCTGGGTCTGGCTATGGGGACAAGGCACATAAAAAAAAAATAAAAATCTGTGCCTACCCTATTCCCCCTCTTCCAGAGCTTGAGAGGGGAATCATTGTTATGTGTCACTGCTGAGAGAGCAAGTTATTTTCCTTGGTCTGGCAGGTCGGAAGAGATGGGCAGGCTCAGAACTGCTCCTGGGAAAGGAGACCCCAGAGCTGGCAGCACGGGCAGGGAGGAGATGCTGTTGCGAGCTGTGCTTGAAGCTTCTGAAGATCTGGACCCAGATCTCGGTGTGGGCACTGACACACAGGTGCTGCTCTCTGGCTGCAGTGTTGCTAGCTCTTGTAGCTCTGGCTGCTCAAACTTTCTGTGGTTTTCCGTTTCCATTGTTTAGTTTGGACTTGCACAGCTACTTGCATGAGATGTTTGTTTGGCTTTCTTTTCTACTTAAATAAATGCCTTTTCTCTCTTATTGCTCTTGACTGCAGAGTAGAGTTTCAAAGCAGGACTGTGCTGTCTCAAAATCTAGATACACCCTTTTTGGGAGTCTTTTGGAAAACTCCACTTTCTCAGACAGTCTCTGCCTTGTGAGGGGGCCTGGTTGTGGAGGTGTAAGCACATGGGAATGTGACAGGGTCGTGAGTACAGACCCCAGCTGCGGAATTTCACTTCTGGTTTGATGTCTTGAATGTAAGCTGTGGATTTCTGCCTGGAAGTGGCAGGCTTCCTTCTGTATCAATATCAGTTGGATCTGGTATTACATATTCCATGCTATAAAAACATGATTAGAACAGAGACAATAAACAGAACAGCCATCACTGATGCCACATAATGCATTGTGTCCTTACAATATAAATTTTTCCATTTCCTTTTCTAATTTCTAGTAATTGAGCTCAATGAGCCTGCTTGGAGCTGATTTCTTGATACAGTTTTCTTTACATCTTTTTCTGATTTCTGGCCTCACTCCAGCTGCTTGCTTGATGGTGCATTTTATTTTAGCTTCTTAATTTGCTGTTAGAATTGTCAACACCACGGGGCCCCCTTGCTGCTTTCCTTTGCTTAAGTAAAGTGGATATATTTCTTAGATTAGTTAACCACTTGGCTGCTGCTAATATAACAAAGCTTACAGGTGTTATTGGAAGGCACCTGCTGTGTTAGTGGCAGGTGAGGTTTAGGCAGGCAAAGCTGGCCTGAGGGCTGTGCCGATGAACGTGTCAGGTATGCTCGGGTCAGGAGCAAGCCGAGGACGTGGAGGTGAATTTACTGGATTCATCCTCGCTTGCCTTCAGTTCTAGTGATGTCCTTGCACAGCTCGCAGCTGCCCAGCAACAGTCTCAAAGGACCAGCTGCAGATGCAGCCGTTGTCTTTTCCCCCATCCACACACAGGTAATCGCATTTGAAAAAATATTATGGGCTTGCAAGCTAGCTGCTTTTGTGCAGATCACTCTGATCGTGCATCTGAGGAGGTCAAAATCTCAGTCTTTGCAAGTCCACGCAGTTCTGTTGACTGCTGCAGAATGGCGCTGACCTCCAGCTACCTCAGATCTGGCTCGCTGCCTTCGCAGCTATCTTTCATGCTGGCTTTTGTTGATGCAACAGAAAGCATTTCCATCTTCTCTTTATCCAAGTAACAGACGTGAACAAATCAGGGTTGTGATGAGGCAAAATAAAAATACGAGGCATAAAACAGAAGCACAAATGCTTTCCTTCATGACTTCTTTGTTCCCCTCTGCGGCTAAGGGTTATATGGTTTTATAGGAGAGCTTTCCCCAGTGTGTTTTTCTTGCATTACCCATTTACATTTTGCAGAGCTCAGTTATGCGAGTAAGCAGTAGCTTTTTTGCAGGTGTCCCTACGCATTTTCCCTTTTCCAGAAGTTCTCTTTTTTTGACACAGTGCGTTCTAGGCACTGCCATGCTATTGCTAGGTGAAATGTCCCAGCTGGTCTGCGTTTTCTGTTGCCTGAATGTTAAAAAAAAAAAAAAAAAATTGGTCCTAGAACATACGATACCCCGTGGAGCTGATTTTTCTTTTTAGCTTTCGTGTGGGTCTTTCAGGTTGATGGTCACACGATTCTCCTGACACTGTGACCATGCTGTTGCCTGGTGGCTGTATAAGACATCTTGTTCCATTGCTCACAGGAGAATCATCATTGAGAAAATAAAGCACATGTTTGTAGCCTGTTACTCAAGTGCTGATCTGCTTCTTCGGCTGAATCATTACCCCATGCACATAATCACTGTTTATTGTTTACCTTGCTTCTGAATTAATCAGCAAGTTGCTTTATAGAGGAGAAAGGAAGAAGCATTTTTTTTTTTAACCTTGCTTATGGCAAAATCTCTTTGGTTTCCTCATTGCTGCAGAATCACTTCTGCATCATGGGCAAAATAACTTTCCTTACATCTCATATGTGGGGCTCATAGTCTAGCACACAGTTGTGACTATTGCTGCATTGGAGAATGTCTAATTATGCTTATTTTTGTGTTATGTGGTGACTAGGAATTGGATTTAAAAAAAAAAAAAGCTTGATCTCATTGTCTTGTGTGCTATGCTAAGGAATGGGAAAGAATAATAATCCCTGCCATGAAGGGAGTGCATTGCCTCCTTGTTGGGTGGACAAAACAGATGACCAAGGGAGATGTGGTTACTCTGTGGGTAGGGTTTAGCAGCAGACTGTAAAGCTAATGATACAAGCTGCTGATACAAATTAGGCACACTCAGCCAATGCCATCAATAGCACAGTTCCTTTTGCAGTAAAGAAACTGCAATTACTTTCTGTTTATTAGCCAAAAGAGGGTTTCGTTGCTGTTGTTTTTTTCCCTTGAACACAGACATCTGCAGAAGATATACATCAGCCCACTTGTAGCTTGAATAGAAGACAATTTTGAGCTTGATGGTGATGGGAAAAAAAAACAACAATGGTTAATAGTTTCTAGCTTTAATTCTCTGTTGGGTACTTGTATTGGCAAAGGCTGTCCACCCTTGGAGACAAGTGGGTGGTGATTTGCATGGAAAGGAAGAAGGAAGATAAAGTTGGAATGTAAAGTAGAAAAAGAAATTGCCATTAATTGGAGAAAAGCCTGGTTTCATCCTAGTTAACTTTAGGTACTTGGATCTGGTGCCTGTGGCAGGAGATTAGGCACTGTGGAGAGAAGCAGCTCCATGGGGCTTCTCCAGGTGGTAGAATTGCCCCAGGGGACACCTGAGTGCAGTCGGGAGAGAGAAGTGAGTATGTCTCTGGGCAGCTGGTGTGCTGCTGGGTACTCTACCCCATCTGCCCTTTGTGCCAATCCTCTCAGGCTCTGCTGTGCTTTGCTTTCCCCCAGTCCTCAAAGTGGGGAAATGAAACTGGACGTGGCAGTCAGAGGGTGAGAGTTGGGTCAGATGGAGGTTGTGAAGCTAAATCCATTAATCCTTGAAAATCACCTGGCTCGTTCAGGTGGATTTTGTGATTTGCAATGGAGCCAGAAGGTCTCCAGCCATATGCGGGGATCATTTTTATGTTGCAGACTGGTAATGTTGGGGCTTCAGTTACTATCCCTACACTTATCCATCCTGGTTTCCGAAATCTGAGACTGCAGTGTGAAGCTCTGTGGCATGCTGCCACTCAGCACGTGAGACAAGTGTGTATTTACATTGTTTATGCAGAGCACATACAGCAGTTTTTACAGCCTGAGGTAAAACTTTAATAGTTGTTTGATGGTAAATTTCCATGTCAGCTGCTCTGGAATTTGGTTTCAGGGCCGAGCCAGGAGAAGCATATTGTAGCTGGGGGATTCCTGGTTATGTGAGAGCCACAAATGTGACCCGGGAAGGCAGAGATCCAAGAGGAGAATGCAGAGTTTGAATGATAACAGTTGCCTCATTCCAAGATGCAAATGAAACACCAAATGTTCAAGTTCAAGCTGGGGTGGCAGCTTTTTTTTTTTTTTTCCCCTCTTGAAGGATCTGGCCACCCCCAGACTGGGTCTGATGCAGTTCTTTCTTGAACATATTGAAGGCAGAATTCATCATCTTGGTAACTTTTTCCATATGGCTGTTATTCCTCCTGGAAATAGTTCTGTGTTTGGCTTCCTGTTCCCTGGTCCTCATTTCCCATGTCTGATTTCTCCCTTTCTTCTCCCTTTCTTCTCCCTTTCTTCTCCCTTTCTTCTCCCTTTCTTCTCCCTTTCTTCTCCCTTTCTTCTCCCTTTCTTCTCCCTTTCTTCTCCCTTTCTTCTCCCTTTCTTCTCCCTTTCTTCTCCCTTTCTTCTCCCTTTCTTCTCCCTTTCTTCTCCCTTTCTTCTCCCTTTCTTCTCCCTTTCTTCTCCCTTTCTTCTCCCTTTCTTCTCCCTTTCTTCTCCCTTTCTTCTCCCTTTCTTCTCCCTTTCTTCTCCCTTTCTTCTCCCTTTCTTCTCCCTTTCTTCTCCCTTTCTTCTCCCTTTCTTCTCCCTTTCTTCTCCCTTTCTTCTCCCTTTCTTCTCCCTTTCTTCTCCCGCTAGAGTGTAGTTGTGGGTCCTTTGCAATTCATAACTTTAAAACGAGCCTGTATTGAATTTTGGATGAAAGATTGTCACAGAGCAGTTAGGTATGCGTAGTGCTGCTGCTCTGCGTAGCATGCACGTCTCTAGCCCACTTGTTCGCTCAGACGTACTCGCTCCTCCACGTGGTTACAGGCGCTGGGCTCACTCATCCCAGCTCGCATGCACATACTCATTCACATCCTTTGCCAAGTCCTCAGCTCCACCTCAGTGTCGAAAAGAAGGAGAATTAACTTCTGTGCTGCTCTGGATGGTCTTTATATTAGCGTACCTTCATATGGATGCATGTTGCCACTGGTCTGCTACTGAAATGGAAACAGTTTAGTGGGACTCTGTGCTTCTCTAAGAGCTAATAAAATCAAATCAGCATGTTTTGTGCTCCTTTATTAAAGCAGTGCTTCTGCCTCTGGTTGCTGGGCTGGGGCAGGGAGTTTAGGTTCAGTCCTGCTTCTTCACAGTGAATCCTGATGGAGATCTCACAGGTGTGACTTCAGCCACCCAAGGAGGGTTTGTTGACAGCAGTGTTCTCACAGCCATCTCTGTGCCCTGATATTCTCAGTGACTAGCACCTGGTGCCGAGGGGGGTTTGTTCTTTGCTGGAACAACCTTGAGGTGCTCCATTGCTGGTGACAATCCTGAGTGACTGCCAACTCCCAGAGAAGTGCTCAGGGCCAAGAGTTCAAGGCTCTGAGCCTGCATCATTAACAGCCTGCATCATTGCAAAATGATGTTTAACAGTGTAAATTGGTTGCCCATGAAAGTTAGGAGCTGATGAAAACTCTAGAGAGAAAGGAACAGAATATAGGCTGCCTCCCACGCACTGCTTTGCCCGACACCTGTATCTCAAATTACATTCATTTCGAAGGAAAGAGGATGAGCATTTGCTAAGCAGACCCAGAATATCCACCTGAAAGCTCTAATGCTCATTTGATTTGTGCTGTCATACTCAACAGCATCCACTTCTCCAGTGGTACCAGGCTGTGGTAGCACCCCATCGGTGCCAAACACTGACTTCACTGGGATGTCTGGCATATTGCAGGTCAAGCTCTGAATGTCCAGATGGCAGCAAATTACCCATTAGGTGAATAATTAGGTTTTCTGGAAGAGAACAGGACCTGTGGCTGACCTGCGTTCCCAAGAGACACTGCTTAGTAACCTTAGATCTTGGTCCTGCAGTTGATGGCCTTGGGGACATGGAGTCCTCTTGGCTCTCCTAGATGCTGGATAAGCACAGTACTTTCTGTATATGCAACCCATGGCAGAAGGGGCACAAAATATGTTTCTTTCTCTGCTGGACAACGTTAGATGGAGTATGGAGACCAAGGAAAGCTATGCTTTTGGAGCTGAAGCTTTTCCGAGCTAAGAAAACAGCTTCTGAGATACACCAGAAGGCTGTGCTGCCTAACCACAAGACCTGGGCAGGCTGGAGAGCTGGACAGGAAGAAACCAGATGAGGTTTAGTAAGAGCAAGTGTAGAGTCCTGCACCTGGGAAGGAACAACCGCACGTATCAGTACAGGCTGGGGATGACCTGCTGGAGAGGAGCTCTGTGGAGAAGGACCTGGGGGTCCAGTGGACGACAGATTGACCATGAGCCATCAGTGTGCCCTGGTGGCCAAGAAGGCCAAGGAGATCCTGGCGTGCATTAAAAGGAGCATGGCCAGCAGGTCAAGGGAGGTGATCCTCCCCCTCTACTCTGCCCTGGGCAGGCCTCACCTGGAATACTGTGTCCAGTTCTGGGCTCCCCGGTACAAAAAAGGCAGGGATCTCCTTGAAAGAGTCCAGTGGAGGGCCACAAAGATGATATGGGGCCTGGAGCATCTCCCCTATGAGGAAAGGCTGAGAGACCTGGGTCTGTTCAGCCTGGAGAAAAGAAGACCGAGAGGGGATCTTATTAATGTTTGCAAATACAAGTGTGGGAGATGGAGGGATATGGCCAACCTATTTTCAGTGGTCTGTGGGGACAGAACAAGGGGCAATGGCCACAAAATGGATCACAGGAACTTCCGCACCAACATGTGAAGGAACTTCTTCATGGCGAGGGTGACGGAGCACGGGGACAGGCTGCCCAGTGTGGTTGTGGGGTCTCCTCTGGAGATATTCAAGGCCTGTCTGGACGCCTACCTGGGCAACCTGCTCTAGGGAACCTGCTTTGGCAGGGGGCTTGGACCTGATGATCTCTTGAGGTCCCTTCCAACCCCTACAATTCTGTGAGCTCCTGGCTGATGGTTTCCTGAGGTCGGTAGGGGTTGGTAGGTGTAGCAGGATCTCAAGAGGTTATCGGCCTCACCGCAGATGATGCTGAGCTCATTAGCACCACCTAGCAAATGACAGAGAATAAAGTCCCTGAGAGCAGGCTGGAAGTGATTTAAAGCAGCTTAGAACCCCTGAAATGAGGAGGGAATTGCAAGTTGGTTTGTCTTGGCCAGAAGCTGGTTTGTAGGGTAACATCCAGATGGGAACTTGTGAGGAACAGCCCAGTTATTGGCACAGGGTTGCTGGCAAATGCTCTCCTTCAAGCCCTCCAGGCGTGTGCTGCCAGCAGACACACTAGGACTGGTGTGCAGGTACTGCTTGACTGGCCTGGAAAAATTGGATTTGGTGGGTCTCGGAGGGATCCTCTCTTTCAACATCTGATAGGAATGAAATACATTGAGAGCTTTTGGGAAACTGATGCTCTCACCCAAAACAATCTTTTCTGTTCTCTTAAAGACATGGTTTCTTTTGCTTTTGACTTGCTTTCTTGGCAGTCTGTTCAGTCTGTACCATGGGCTCACCAGACTCTCCCAAAGTAGCCTTGAGCAGCCAGTGCAGCCCCCATTTTTGTGGGGTCATTTGTGGCTTTCCCAGCTGAGACATGAAACGTGAGCAAGCCTAGGAAGGGGACAAGGGGATGGATGGAGAAGGTTTTCCCTGGGCTGTCAGCTGACCCGTACTCAGCTTTCCAGATGGAGGTGGCCTTTTCACCACCTTCCACCCAAGGATTGTTTAGTCAATGGTAGGACAACACTGGTGCAGTGGTAATCTGGATGTTTCTTGCTGGAGCAGCTCAGGGCGTTGCTGAGAAGGCAGACGCACTGCCAGCATCTTACAGACAGTGTACTTGGCGTTATCCTTGATATTCAGCATTGTCCTATTAATTTCTCACATTAAAAGCTATCGCCCTTGCATGAGGAGGAGGAGAGGTAAGGACAGATGCTGGCACCTCTGCTTTTCCACCCACCAGCAGAGGGTCACCTCTCTCTAGGCATGGAGGATGGCTCATTTCCTACAGAATAGCTGTGCTTGGTGAAATATGCTCTCTGACACAGTGCGCTGTAGCAGATATATGCCAAATACATTCAGGTGTTAAGTGAACAATACTGAATGTTTTTAACCTCCTTTGCTGAAATATTAGATCAGTCTTGCAAGAATCCCCTGATGCCAGGTGAATGCTCTCCTTAATCCCTCTTTGTATGTTGGGGAAACTGAGGCACACACTGGCTACGTGCCTTTGAGAGTGTGTGCTTGGTAGTCCATGCTCTGAATCATTGAACTGCTCCCAGATTTCCCTCCTCTTCTCCGCCCTGAAGTCAGTAGTGGATTTTGCACTCCAGGGTATGGTAAATAATGACTGGTTGTCACTTGGTGTCATCTCCGCATGAAGACTGATGCCATATTCATTGTGTTGCCGTGAGCCTGACACAAACAGAGGCAGTGAACTGTCAAATATTAAAATTTGACCCATGACTCTCATTCTGGCATGCAGACATGTTTACGGTCTTGGGCCCTCATTTCCTCTTCAGTCTTTACCTAATACCTTAGAACTTTCCCTGACTCTGCTGGCACTCTCATTAGGAGATTTTGTTTTAGGGTACACTCAGCTCTCACCAATGTTTTGTCAGACAGACAAAGGTAATATTTCAGGAACCTGCCAAGATCCCACGATCCTCCCTGAAGTGCCAGTCTCAGCCATCTGCACCCCTTCCCACACCCAAACCCGATGCTCGTGCTTTTGTTTCCTTTCCGTTTCCCACCCCAAGGCCAGAGCAGAAGCAGCAGGGCTCCAGCTGGACTTCTCAGTGCTTTGAGCATGGACAGTTCCCAGGTGTCTTTCAAGGACATACCACGTGCACCAGCCTACCTTTGGCATGCAACTTGGGTCTGAAGCATCCTGGCAGACCCCACTGTTGCCCACTGGGCAGTCCAAAATACCAGCCTGACACATACTTCAACCATTTTTTGGCCTTCAGTGAGGGCTAGAAGGCTGATTGCTTTGCTGTCTCTAGTAGCCAATGTGTGATTTGCATGATAACGAAGGGTGAGTGTTAATTGCTGGATCCTTGCAGCTTGGGTATGTCCCTTGGTGCCTTGGGTTTCTTGTGCTTGGTCTGGCTCTTCCCTGTGCTGCAGCCTTTCCTCTCACCCTGCATCAGACCAGCTAACGGCGGGGGGTCTCCTGCAGAGCTCTCTGATATTTCTCTCTTGGCGTTCCTGTAGTGAACGGCAGCGCAGCACACTTCCCCCTTTAATTAGCCTAACGCCATGCAGGAGGCAGCGGGGCTGTTTGTTTAGCTGGAGGGTCCAGAGGCACAGCCCAAGGCACTAGTGAGGGGAAGTTTTGACGTTTTGGGATGTGATGCTGTGCCAGAGGGACCCGAGCTGGCACAGAGTGAGCTGTGCACAGCCACGCTGCTGTGATAGCATCCATAGGGGACAGCCTGGGTGCCACTGGCAGGGGCCATTCTGCCCTGGATGAGATGCCCCTCCTCCCAGCAAGGTTACATGGCTCAGGGGGAGGGCTGTGCTCACGTACCAGTGCGGTTTCAGCTCTGGAGCTAGGCTGGATGTTGCAGCATGGTGCCGTGTTGCATGGAGAAGCATTTAGCCCCAGCAGGCACAGCTGCTCTCTTGCATCTTGGCAGCCCACGCTGTGGTCATGTCAGAGAAATCGAGCTGCTCTCAGCTGTTGTACCCTGCTGGAGCCATGTCTAGAAGGTAAATTTTGGTGTTTCTGCAGGTGTTATGAACTACTGCATACCACGCAGCTGCCTGGAGGGTCACTGAAGTGAAACTGCTCGCTGTAGCCCTCCGACTCCTTGCAGCTCCTTGACGCAGCTATGAATCTTGCTCCATTCTCGCTGAAGGTTGAGGTTAACAACAAGCTCCTGAATTCCGTGCCTTGAATTGTTCCTTCAGGGCCAAGGATTATGATTATTGCAGGATGAACCCTTGTGGTGTTTGGATTTGCAGGGTTAACTAGTTTCTCAGAGGTTAATATTAAGCAAGTATGATAAATAAATAATGAGGCATGTTGGTGGGGGTGATGTGAGCAGTCCAGGAAATGTCCGGGTCTTGTGAATTATCCTTAGAAAGCATTATACTGTATTATTTAGCAGGCCCAGCTCTAACCACTGCTTGGTGCGTTAAGTGCCCCTGTCTCTGCAGAGATTGACTCGGCTGGTAATTTTTTCCATTGAGATTTCTATGTTTTTCTCTGGTGACCTTAATTCAGGCCCTTGTGCTGGTCAAGGTGGCAGATGCCATGGAAAGAGATGCTGCTGGGCACTAGCTTGCCCTCTGTGGCCCTTAGGTTTGATCCCAGCCTTGGGGAACTCCTGAGGGCAGGTCTGATGGATGTAAGGGCAGGGCTCAGTGTTTCTACATGTATTGTGCACCTAGGTTTTGGGTTTCCCAATAAAGCACAGATCTCTGGTCTTGAGGACTTCCACCAGCATGAGATTTACAAGATCTTGTTGCTAAATGTGCCCTTCTCGTGCTGAGAATGGGAGCAGAATAGATAACTGAGATTTATCCCTGTAGACCCTTGTGACCCTGTCCTAGAGACCAAGATTCCCATTAATGGGAATTTCTCTCTTTGTTACCCTTACTCATAGCCAAGGTAGGAGACATGCAAAGATCTTTAGAAGCTTAAAGTTGCTCTGGAAAGATTAGGAGAAGGAAGATGAAGGAGAGTTAACTTGGCTGCATCATGGTGGCTACATGCATTTGAAGTCAGCCTTGTGTGGAAAATGGTGTCTCATGACCAAAGTGAGAGTTTTGGTCCTGAAAGCACAGAAATCTTTTTGAAGGCCAATGTCCTGCTTGCAGCATCCACAGCGCTGCTTGCTAGAGGTCAGGTACTGGGGAGCAGGAGATGGCCCCATCCTGTCCCTGAGCAGCCCCATGATGAAAACCAGCTCTTGGTATTTGGGCCTGAGACCAGACTTTGCCATTCCCTTCAATGCAGGAGTTTTCAAATAATGCAATTTTCTGCTTTCTTTTGCTTGCAGTGCTCTGGGTCTCCTTATTCTTGGCACTGTATTGCCTTTCTGAGCCCAGTTTATGCCAATGGAGAAGACAGGCACCAGGTATTATACTTCAGTTTGGTCCTTTCCTTCCTTGCTGTCATCCCCATGAGACAGATGGGTGCTCCTGCCTGGGACAGGACATCTCCCTGGGCTCCTGGTAGCCACCCACAAGAAGGCCAGTGGCTCTGGAGCACTTGCATAATGGGCAGAGCATCCAAGTGGGCTCTGCTGAGCTGCAGCAGGGCTAAAATGCTGCCTTTTGTCTATAAATAGAGTGAGTAGGCCAGTTTGCCTTGAGATACGAACCCTTCATCTCCCGAGAGCATCCTAAACTTTCCTTTCATGCCTGTTGGAGCTGGGATTGTGAAGAAACTAATTCCTCCCTATTCTTTGATCCCTGGTCTTTCCTCTGCCTGTGGTTGGATCTTTAGCCTCAGCTGCAGGCTGAGTGCTCCTGTCCCACCCTGGTGCTGGGCGCTCCACTGGGGGAAGCTTGGTGGGAGATATCGGAGGGCTTTCTGCAGGTGGCTTCCTAGGATAGGGGAAAACGTGAGGGTTCATGTGAAGAGAGGTTTTGCAGAGGTAGTGGTGGGCAGTTTCCTCCTGATAAAAGCATACAGGCAGGCAGTTGAAGGGCTTGGACTGGTACGGAGAGCTGCTGGAGGTGTTTCCCAAATGAATTCTAGCTTTGCTTGCGGCCGTGTGCGCAGGACCATTGCGGTGCTGCAGGAGAAAGCCATGTTCTGCTTATGTCTGACATCCCTCATCGTCATGAGCTCTTGGGTTACGAGGTTTCGTACATCTGGCCCCACCAAGGAAGGCTGAGTGAGTGTGGTACGGTTCCTTTCGATCCCTGCTCAGCACTGTCCATCTCTCCTTGCCTCCAGCCTTGGCCCAACCACCATCTGTCCCCATTCTGAGCCACCCTGCCTAGCTGCAACCACGTGGGTTATTTTTCATCCGAGGCCAAAAGCAATAACCCCCCTACATTGCCCATTGCTGGAAGCAAAACTGAGCAGAGCCTCAAAAAAAAAAAAAAATCCCCATAAATTCCCCTGATTTGGTGTTCTGAGTTCAATCATTTTTTTTAATGGCCTCTTATTCCAGCCCTGAAACCTTGTGTTAAATTTGCAGCTCTGTTTCCCTTACCAACTTGAAAACGTCGCTGTGCTGAAGGCTTCAAGTTGCTGGTTAGGTACCGATTCATTTTAACTCACTCCTGCTGCAAGGGATAAACGAAATATGCCGAGGAGCTAATTAGCTGGGATGTTTGAGGCCATTTCTCTAGCCAGGTGCTCTGGTTCTTATTTCTCAGTTGGCCCCAGCTCTGCCTCCTGCCAGCTTCTCCCACCAGCGCTCTGCTCTTACAGACCATGGCAAACAGCTCGCAATATCAACGCGGTGCTGGCGTGGTTCCCCCGAGAGCGTGCCCTTGCTGGCTGAGCCTGGCCTGTCCCTGCCTTTCTGGTAACTGTGGTTCTCTCTCTGTGACCTCAAATTTCCTTTCTCTGTAGCAAACGGATCTTTTTAGGAATTTCCAAATGGGTTTTCAGGAGGAGGCCTTTGCAAAGGAAGTGCTTTCTTTGTGCAGCTCAGCCCATCCGGCTCTTGCTGAGCTCCGTGCTCTTGCTGAAGGCAGGGATGACTCAACAGAGCAAACCTCCTGCTTCCCCCAGGTGCCAACTGACAACGGGCTGATGCAAAAAAGCGCTGTCTGTGTGCATATGCATGCATCTATATATACATAACATCTGAGGAATAACATCTGAGAAACTGGAAGATTTGCCTCTCAGGCTGAAAAACAATTCTGGGGGCTTGTTCCTCTCTTTCTCTCTTTGCCATAGGTTTGTGGCTGTGCCACAGTGGGTCATGAGGCTGAGGCTGGCCCCTTGGAGGCTGTGGGAGGACATTTATGGGATGGTTTTATTCATTATCACAGCTGCAGTGGGATGTTGTCTCCGGTGTCAGTGCTGGCCAAAAGAGAGGCAGGTTTTGGCAGGGGGGTGGCAGCCGCTGCCCTTTCCCTCGTGCACAGACGTGGGCTGCTTCGGGTGGGGGCTGCCTGGTAACGTGCCCCCGTCGTCCTTCGGGAGTTACTGCCTGTAGTTCTCAGCACCGTGCTTGGTGTCCTCCAGACAAAGGAGCTGGGGATTAGAAGGAACGTGTATTTATTTCATGCTTCTTTCTCTCTGGCTTACTGACTTTAACACCTTTGAATCTTACTGAAGCCTGTTTCTTGTCCTGAGACTTGGAATTGATTCTGCTTCCTTCTCTTTTGGTGGCTTTCCTCGCTGGCTCATAAGTTTCGCCAATAAATCCACAGGCATCAGCCCATGGTAGCTGAACACTGGTCTGCAGAAAACTGTTTTAAAAAAATCTCTGTATAAAAAGTCAGATCATCTTTACTTTTGATTCTGATTTCCCAGTCCTGAAATTATTATTATTATTATTAGTTTGGTAGAAAAAACAATAGAAGTGATGAGATTGGTTTTCTCCTCATGTTGCTCTGTCATCCCAAGGTAGATCTGCAGCGGTTACCAGAAAAATCCTCCAGAGACTGAGATGAATCAGTTACCAGTTCAGGCAGATGCTGGCAGAAGTCTGTGTGGCTGGGGAGCACCGTGCAGCAGGGCTTTGCTACCTTTGGTCTGCCCCATGATAGGAGCTTGTGCCTTCCTTTCGTGCCTCTCCATGTACGAAGATGCAGTTGCAACCCACTCGGGGGGAGACAACTGACCCAAGTGAACACTTATTTGTATTTAGGCCGTGCTAGCTGCATTCTTTCCTTTGCTCTAAAGACAGACTGAATTTTATGAGACTGGTCCAAGCATGTGGTGGATTGCAAACTGGTTAGGGATAATGTGTGTCATTTGGGTCAAGCTTGGGTGAATTAAACTCTAGTCTGGAAAACTGCAGGAATTCAGGATATTTTGTTCTAGTTCCTTTTCTGCTGAGTCTTTGCTGAAGGCTGCAGTGGACCTCGGAGAGTTATTGCTTCTGCTATTAGTCATGGTGGTCACTACAAGTCACGGAGAGGGGTTAAGGCCAAGGACCAGTGGGAGGAGAACTAGGGCTCATGCTAACCCTGAGTATTTGCTGGAGGGTTTTGCAGATGGCAATATTACTGCAAGAGTATGAGAAAGGACGGGCTGTGCCCTGGGAGAAGCAGAGGGGAACCAGAGGTGGGACAGTCACCTGCAGCTCAGGCACTTATTTAATGCAGCTGCTTTTCCTGGTTTTGAGCTTAAGGTTTGAGCCCTTTGCAGGCAGGGTGGTGACCCCCCTCCTCCCATTTGGTCCCAGGTGTTGTTGCTTTTTCTCATTTCATCACCTGCATCCTAGATAAAGTCCCCAAAGGTAGTTGGTGCTGGGTTTTCTTCTGGTGCAGCTGTCTCTGATCTCACTGATAGACCCACCTAGGCAGGAGGATCTTCTGGTGGCTGTAGGACATCATTTCTGCCGTGGGCTTGCTGTGGACGGAAAAGTGAGTAACAGGAATGAGGGACTGTAACATGCACTTGGGAACAGCAGAGGGAGCTTGGAGATGGGTGCAGGATCCAGGCTGGGGGATTCTGATTTTTGTCTGGTTTGAAGGCTCCAACTGGAGCTGGTGAGCTCTGCCTTGCCTGGACAGCTTCACCTGCATGTCCAGGGAGGGAAGGGACACGGGAGCTGAGCAGATCCTTATTGCTTTCAGGGTGTGTAAGAGTTTGCAGTGGTTATATACCGCATTAACCTTTATGCCCTTATTATTCTGGGAAGTCTTTGCACTTGAACGTCTCCTTTGGTGGCTCCCTGTTGAGCACAAGCCAGCTCCAGGTGTGTGCTTCAGTGCTTTGCAGAGCAGGGCTGCGTCCCCACGGCCCTCCCAGGGAGGAGACTGAGCTGGGGGGGCTGGAGTGGATGCAGCACGGTCTGGGAGGAACTGAGGTGGCCTGATCTCGTGGGAGAAATGCAGGGAAAGGAGCCAAGTGTCCTCCGGCTCCTTCTGTCAGCTTTCCAGTGGCTTCGTTATGTGACCCTGGGCAAGGCAATTAATGTCTCTCCAGGTTGTCTGCCTGCTTGGGGGAGAGGAGCTAATGCTGGTCCCCGGGGTAGTGCTGCAAAGTGCTGCAGGTGAAGTGGGTGGGCTGGCGGTGAAGCCCAAACCGTGCTCCCAGGTCCTCCCCTGGGGGAGGTGTGGGCGTCACCCGCAGCCTCCAGCAGCTTCTGCTGCTCTGTTCAGATCACACAGATAGCAGATTATCCTGCTTTACTTTCAATCCTAAAAGTTTGGTTGCTTGTGGAAATAGACCTTACACCGGGGTGTTGTGTGTGTCAGAAAAAGGAGATGACATATCAGAGGAATGGCTCGATGCCATGCTGGAGCGGGTGAAGAGCTTTCTTTTCAAAGAGCTCCCCTGTATTGTTCCTGGCTTGTGTGTTTTGGGAGTTCGTTTGTTGTTTTTCACATTGTTAATCACTACTGATAGCTCTCAGTCTAACGATTTTGGATTTTAGTGTTTTTTTTTTTTTTTTCTTTTGGTTGGGTGCATTTTCACTTTAGGATAAAAGTTAAAATCTACTGAAATCCTAATCACCCCACAAAGCTGCTGGGATAAACAAGGAGCAAAGGGCTTCACAGCTCATGTGTGTTAGTGCTGCACAGGGGAAATACCAGTGCTGAGCAATCTGAATGGCAAAGCCTGCAAAAGCTGGCGGGGTTTATTGTATATATAACATAGGTGCCGTCTGCTTCCCCGGAGCCGTGCTAAGACAGGTCTTACTCACGCCGCTGCTGGCATTAACGAAGAATTCACGCTCAGCACTGTGGAACAATGCCGGCAGTGCTCTGGGTTTAGTGTGGTGCTGCTTACGTTGCCCAGATCAGGAGCTGCTTGTGATGCTCAACCTGCAGGTCTCTGGAGGATCTTTCACCAGCCCCAGCACAGCTCCATGGGGTTCCTCAGCTGCAGAGCCTAGCTTTTTGGCTGAGGTGGTGGCGGGTGCATTTGTGCTGCAGGGCAGGGTGAGTTGCTGAGGCTGCGTGTGCACAGCGTGATGCCCCATGCAAAGTGCTGATGGGGATGGGACGGCAGGAGAACCTCCACGCAGGTTCCTTTCCTGCTGGGGAGGTAATGTTAGGGAGAGTTGTAGGAAAGTGCACCATGTCCTTAGGGGGAAAGGAGGGAGGTGAGGTAAGGTTACCCAGGTCCATAGCAGGCTGTGGGCAAGGCAGGGTGGGTTGGCTGCATCCTGCCCCAAGGGTGCTTTGAGCTGAGCTGTGTCCCCAGGGTGGGATGAGTGCCTCCAGCCCCCTACCTGCACAGCAATATTCATGTGAGGGAGGAGAGGTGGTGGCCCTGGGGCTCCTCTGTTCCAGAGGCCCGTCTCCACCCCTTCTGGTCACTCCACGGCCACTTCTAAATTGCAGTACTATCAGCACCCAAGGAAAAAGTCAGTGCAGACCCCACCACTGCTGGCCACCCCTGAGACCAGACCGCAGGAGGACACGGTGCGAGCAGCGGGGTATGGACCCGATGGCACGTCCTCCACATCCAGCTTTTGAACCCGGAGCGTGGAGAATGAGCAGGGTGATTTGAGAGCCGGTGAGGTTCCCTCCCTGCCTTAACCCTGCAGGATGAACGGGCGTATAACGAGATCAGGCCGCTGTTTTCTGAGCGCAGCTGAGGCTGATTTACATGCTGAAGGCACCGGAATTCAGAATAAAAGCTTTTAATGTCTGAAAAATGGAAATGAAAGGAATGCCTTCAGAGTACCAGAGGGAACAAGGCAAAGGCGATGGTGAATGAAATGAACGGCGTGATGACAGGAGTGAGGGGAAAATGAAAGAGGGCAGAGCAGGTGTGAGAAATAACATCGCCGGCCTGGATCCACAAAGGATTTGCTTTCTGGCTTGCTTTGAAATGAGTAGGAGCGAGATGCAAAAATGCTGTTGTGACTCTGGTCCACAGGTATTTCGCTTAATTTTTGTTGCTAAGAACCCTGCAGTTTTTTGCTCTACTTTTGGCAATGCTGAATGACCCAGAGCCTGATGCCCCCGTGGCACGTTTCTGACTTGTCACCACCCATCCATGGGGCAGGTCATGCTCTGCATTCCCAGCTGGGTCTGTTGGATTTTGTCAGTGTATTTCCGGGCTTCTGGAGCAGGATTTAGCCCTGAGTTGTACCTAATGACAAAAAAAAAAGGGGAGGGGGGGAATGATCAAATGAGAGTTTCTGTAAAAAGCACATGAGCTGGCCTCAGCCTCGCTCATTCTCATTGAGACGGGTGTATGATTACAGATTATACCAGTTTAAGAATTAAGACAAGTATTACAAATAATCTATAGAAGTAAGCTTCTTATTAATCCTTTTGGGTAAAAAGGTTTCATAAAAATATTCATAAATGATACTCAGGGTCAGGGCAGAACCTGGAGTTTCCACCACACAAAAGTATTTTGCGATGCCAAAATCTGTGTTTGGAAAGCTGAAATGTGAAACTACTAAATGAAAATAGTTCATTTTGGGGTAGATCAAAATATTTTTGTTTTTAGAATTTATTTTCAGTGAGAATCTTACTGAAAGTAAATACGGTTTCAAAAATAAGAACAAACATGTTCAACTCAATGAGAAGACAGATTGTGGCTGTTTTCCTTAATGCAATTTTTATGAGTTTGACCCATTCTAGCAGGATATTTTGATATGATCAAGTTGGCATTTTCTGTCAGAAAACTGTTCTCCCAGAAAATCTGCAGCCGGTTCTAATCAATATTTTCCTTTCTTGCCGCTTGGGCACCCTTGGAAATGAATATTTTGGGGCACTTCATTGTGATTTTTTTTTTCCTTCTCCTGGTGACATAATTGAACTGAATTGTACCTGGAGACAGAGGCAGCTTTTTAACCCTTTCCCTGCCGCTGAGCCGCCTCTTCCACAGGCTGCTGAGCTCGGCAGAATTTGTTTCTGTGGCGTGAAGCTGGGCACGAAGCTGGACCCTGCCTGTCTCAGTGAATCCCTCCTGGTGCACCACGCAGAGCCCCGTGGAGCCTGGAGCAGCCATGCTGTGTGTGGGCAGTGGGTTTGCAGGGTTGGGTTTGTCCTGGAGATGACAGCAGCCAGCGGGGTGAGGAAGGTTTATGTCAGGGCTTCTCTGCACAGGGAAGCAGTGAGGAGCTGCAGCCTCGCTAAGAGGATTCAGGTGGGAGCTGGGCTTGGGTCTCTGCACATGGAAGCAGTTGCAGGAGTCAGTGGGAACATTTGTGCTCCCTGAATTCCTTTCCTGCCTTTGATCCTTAATTCGAGAGCATTTTCCATGCTGGTCTCAACACCCTGGCTTAGTTACAGGCATCTGGAGTCCAGCTCTGCTGGAAACCAAGCTGGGAAATCCCGGGAGAAAACGCACATCGGGAGGGGTCGTGGCGTGGGGCACGTAGGCAGGCTGTGCGTCCCTGCAGCACACGTGGAAGGCGTTTGGCCCCCAGCCCCTCCTGCAGGGAGCAGCCACCTTATGTACATCATGGTATGGAAGTGATACATGAAGGGTTGGTGGGACGTGACCCCAAAGCATCACCAGCACCATTAGGTGCAGCGGGGCTGGTGGGGAGCATCCCTGTGGGGCGGCGATGGGATGAGGTTTGAGTAATTCTGCCATTTTGCCTGAAATACTGAGGCTGAGCCTGGTGATCTCCCAAGCTAAGAGCACAGATTTGCAGGGCTGGAGCTGAGCAGTGGGGGCTATTTAAGCAGCACAGGGTGTTTTGAGAGTTGTAATCTGTTGTTAGACCAACTGATACAGCTGCAAGGAACACACGATTATTATTATTATTATTATTATTATTTTTAAGCAATCATCTAATGGCAAAAGAAATCCTGAAAGCGTCTCTGTTTTTCCCAGTGGGCCCAAGAGGAAACATCACCTCTCCTACCAGCCCTGTTGCTCTGACCTGTTGTCTGTCGGGAATTTACAAATTCTTACATAACATGAAAAATACCCACATTTGCCCATTTAAACTGGGGCCTTAGCAGACTCACGGCCCCTGATTCAGGCACTGAGGAGAGGTGTACACTGAGGAGATGTGCATGTGCCAGACAGAACCGAGCTGCCTGAGGGCAGCAATGACTTCACCAAGAGTGGTGTGTGCTGGCTGTGTGGCAGCATTGCCTTCATCTTGCACAAGCAGAGCTTCCAACAAGTATGAAATGGCTGGGCTGTGGCTTTCCAGAGCTTCCAACAGGCATGAAATGGCCTTTCCCAGGACCTGTCAGTCCAACAGCAACGCATCTGGATCTGCATGTGTTCACAATCCGCCAGCTAACGAGGAAATATATGTCATTGCTATGTTGATACTCAACTCATTTCCCTTTGAGAAGTGATCCCTGTGTGGCTGATGGGCACCACTTTGCAACTGGGCACCTACTGGGGAGATCCGCTTGTGTGCTGTAGCGTGTCTCTGCATGATATACCTGCTATCTATCTCTAGGGTTGTTGCTGATGGGAAGTGATGGAGCAGAATGCCCTTTCCCTGCTCTGGGACCAGCTGGGAGTTGAGGGGTAGTTATTGTTTTGGGTGACCAGAATAGGCAAATGAAGGTTTTGAGTATTAGAGTAACAAAATAAGAACATTTTGTCCTGTTTTAAGTGCTCTTCTTCACCTGATCTGACTTGGTGTTTAGCCGAGTGGTACATCTGATAAAAAGGAGCATGGGTGTCCTGCTGTAGGCATGAAACCATAACTGCTTGCTTTGGTAGCCTCCCTGATGCCATCCATGGGTGTTTAAGGGTGTTTAATGAAGTGGAACAGCTCCAAGTGAAGAGGCACAACTTGTCCAAGAGCTCCTTGCTGCATCACGCTCAAGAGCTTTTGGATTTAGGAGAGCAACCTTCAGAGCTAAGCCCTGGTTGATTTCAGGATGGGAATCAAAAGCAGTGTTCTATTTTTAATGAGCACCCTAATCACCGGGCTGCCAGGCATTTTGAATCCCTTTGGTGGAGCAGCTCTCCTCCTTCCATATGAATTCAGGGAGCAGTTGTCGCAGCAGGGAGCAGGCAGGGTCCCTCACCGGCATTTTGGGCACCTGCCTTCTCTGTCCTGCTCGGCACACATTCATCTGCAGCGAGTGATGCAGCCCCAAGAGGAGGAACTGAGAGCCTCGTGTCCTCACTCTGGTGTGCAGGGAGCAAGGACCCTGTTCTGGCAGAAGTGAGCCCAGGTCTGCTTGCTTTGGAGGGATTGAGGCCTCCTGTGCCTGCAGGAGCATGCCAGTGCTTAGATCTTGGGGGAAGGAGGGTGGCACTAGTGCTTCGTCCTTCTCCTGAATTTAGCCCCCCCTCTTTCCAATCCCATTTTTTCCCCTAGTGCTGAAATATGACCCTGAGAATCACCAAACACAACCTGAATCAGGAGGTTTAGGGGTGCATTCCTCCAGACAGAGGTTCTGCAAAAAGCATCACCCAAATCTGCTGAAGACTTCTATATTTGTGTTTTCCTTATTGAAGCGTTAGCCTCTGAGGAACTGTGGCCACACAACAGGCGAGAGGAACGGGCCCTTGAAGAACAAGTGGAAGTACACAGACAAGGTGTGTCTAGGAACTCCTAAAACATCCTGTCCTCTGAGCCTTTGCACCTCTGCTCATCCCTGGGAAAAGCAGAAGCACCGGGGCAGGCTTACCGCCTGCGTGGTGCAAGCCCTTGCTTTTGGGACAGGTGGGGATGTTGGTGGCTGCGGAGCAGGGAACGACTTCGCAGCCTGGTCCCACTGCTTTGGCCACGGGGAAATTGCAATGTGAGGCTCCTAATCTTGCTATCAGCACGGGCACCTTACTCAGGGTGTCCTTTCCTGGGAGCCTGGGCCACCACAATGTGCAGCTCACCGGGCTGCGAAGGTCCTGGGGCAGGGGCTGGCACGGGGACGAGTGGCGTGCTCTGGGGGCCTCAAGGCATCCTCTTCTCCAGTGCTCGGTCAATTATTTTCAATTTCTGGTGAACAGTCTGAGAAAAACAAGCCCCAGCACAGCTGGTGGACCCTAGGTACATTTCTCATTGTTATTTTTTCCCAAGATATGAAAATAAGATGTGTTGCTCCATTTTACTGTTTATATATATTTTTTTAATGCTCATTTACGCTGACATATGGAGAATTGCTGAAGTTAAAACACCATTTCGAACCACCTAATTTAGCAAACACCGAGAGGAAATGTTTGATTACTCTTTCAGCTCTTCACTTTTCCTGGCTGAGGCTATTTACTGTATTCAGCCCAAATTAGCCAACACTTTTGGTTTCACTCCACACGCATTTTCCTTTGATAAAGTATCTTCCAGAAAGTTAGCTCTTTTAACGCATTCCCACTGTTAGAAATGAGATGAAAATAATATTTCTCAACCTCAGAGGATGCTGGATGGGAAACTCATGTTACTTAGGATGCACACCAGTGCTTTTGTAAGGGAGAAATCAGTGTGTGGACTGGAGATGTATAGTGTTATGTGCGGATTTTCCTCAAGCGACAGCTGTGTTTGTACAGAACCTGGGAATCTGCGTGTGTGTGTACTGGTAGTGTATTACTGTGTGCCCCAAATGGCTGTTTGTGGGAGGGAGACCTGTCCGGGGGTCTGGGTATCGGTCTCCAACTACAAATTTTTCCTTGTGCAGCTGTAGAAGACAAGTTTCTCATGTAGTTAATATTGAGGCTAAAACCTACTGAGTTGGCTTATGTGTGTTTAAATTTTTATTAGGGTAATTACTGCAGAATAATTGAGAGGCTTGCTCTGGTTTGACCTGCATCAATTAATTTGTTTTCCCCCTCCATGTAAGCGGATGCTGCTCTCCACCATCTGAGGTATATTGCTTAAAAATACATTTTCTGCTCCTTCTGATGTGCGGCTGTGATTTCGACAGAAAGAGGGGCCCTCTCTCTTAATAGATGGCTTTAATTGAAATCCACTTACTGCACAAACACTGCAAATCTCTGAAGATGCTAGCAGTTACTAACATCTGCGCAGATTTTATATAATTTTTTTTTTTTTTTTGGTGCAAGATAGCAAACCGTGTGTTAAGCCATTAGCTGTCTCTGGGGGTGAGAAGGGTTGGGCACGGGTTTTGGCCTTGGCAGCGATATCTCAGGGCTTCAGGCAGCTTAACCTGCTCTGCTGTCTGAATATTCAGCAGAAATCCTCATGTGTCACCTTGATTAGCCCTGGTGAAGAATTGATTTGTCTGAGCCTTGCTGTTTGGCAGTGCTAACGCGTGGCTGCCTCCCAAAGGCACCCGGGGTTCCCAGTGCAGGATGTGTCCCTCCAGCCATGCATTGGGGTGTGCAGCAGCCCCGTCCCCTTGTGTCCTGTACCTCCTCAGTCCCTTAAACAGTCCATGGGGTTTCTTTGTAGGGCAGGTGCTGGCCCTAGATGTTGCCGGTGAATCCACCTGCTCCTGGCACACCCTGGCTTGTTTAGGGGTAACGAATTACAAAGCAATTTCAGCAACGCTCTGCTGGCTGGCAAGGAGCTGGAGTTCTCCTGCTAGCCCTGTGATGTAGGTGTGGGTCTGGCAAGGTGGAAGGTGGGCTGTGGGTGATTCCACGTACAGGGCTGAGGGCACGTCTGGAAAGCCTTCATCCTGTTGGGTGATGCGCTGCTTTTGCAAGGGAATTTGGAGAGGGCCAGGCTGGTGATGGGATTTGGGTGAAGCTAGGCTGCGCTTGGGGATGGTGCAGCACTCTCCTGAGGGCTGGCATCAGATGTGCAATGGGAAGGGCAGTGTATCCTGGAGATCAGAGGGAACAACAGTCTGAGGGGACACATTTAGGGATTTCCCCTGATAAAGAAGGGAAATGGTAGCTATGGGGCAGTCTTCAAACTGTTTTGGTCATTCGGAAGAGACGGCAATGCCCGGCTGCCTTTCCTCAAATTTCTTCTTGCAAGTTCAGGTGAAGATGAAAGGGCCTGGGGTATCCCCTGTCTGTGCTTCCGAGGGGAAAGGATGTGTGGAGGCCGAGGAGGGCAGTGGGCTCGGCTCCTCGTGGTGAGCAGGTCACTGCCAAGCCCAGGGGCCTCCTGCTATGTGTGGTGTGGAAGTGAAATGTGCGCGGGCATCAGCCGCTCCTCGTTAAACTCCATCAATATCTGGCGCTGGAAGCCATGCAGAGCTGTGTAGCAAAGGAAATGGCTCAAATTGGACTAATAAAATAAGGGGCATTGGCACTTGTGGCCCTGAGCTGGGGAGACCAGCACGTGGGTCCTGATGGAAATGCCTGCCGTGGGACGTGGAGCCAACCTTGTTCAGAGTAAGGCCCTCTGCATTGGAAGTCTTTGAGCAAAACTCGGAGCACAGCCGTCTTCAGCTTTTCTACTGCATAAATTACTGCTGTTTGTTCCTGCTGGTGCTGTGTTGGTAGTGGGAGGCCACCGGGAGGTGCTGTCTGGGCATGGGGGCGGGGAGCAGGTTTCTCATTTCCAAGTCTGCTGCTGAAGTCTGGGGGAGGCATCCATGCTCCGGGGGGCTTCTCTCCACGGTGAGACAGGATGGGGAGCCTGAAGGACTGGCTTAAATGGTGAGCTTTGAGGGTCTGGAAGGGCAGGGAAAATGAGTCCTGGGAGTGCTGGTCCCTGCCCCGAGGAGCCCCGGTGCTGTGAAGTGTCTGAGCTCGGGGCCTTCCCTGTGCCGGGTCTGGGTTTTGCAGCCTGCCAAGCCCCAGCAGCCGCTCTGCACGCACTCCGTGCCAGCGCTGTCCTTCAGACCCACAAGGAAGGAGTTTGCAGTTTGGTGGCCCACATTTACCACGTCACTAGCCCCCAGGGTGCTTTGTGGTGTCCACCAGGCCTGCTGCGGCTGCTCCATGGAGAGAAATCCCATCTCCTGCCATGCCCTATGGGCAGAGACCGTTCTGTGCCCTTGTGGCCTTGGGTTGTCTGGGGCTCTTTCAAACTTTGGTAGCACAAACATTGCCTTCTTTCTGGATACTTCCTACAGGGCAAAAATGCTCCCTTGGGCCTAGGGCGGCTCATTGCAGGGCTGGTCTCTTCTGTGTGCGTAGGTGCAGAAGCAGGACAAGCTGAACCCAGAGCTGTGTCCATTCCCTTCTCCTTCTCCTGTGTTTTTGGTAGTGCGTTTTGGCATGGCAGTGCAAGAGCAAGGCTGAAGCCCCGCAAATTCATCAGGCTGGAGTTAAAAAAAAAAAAAAAAAAAAAAGCCCTGTGGAGAGGGGGTGGCTCTGGCCACCATGCCTGTGGGACATGGGAGTTAGGGTGGTCCGGAGGTGCTGGCCTGGCCCAGAAGATGTCAATACAGGTGGCCCAGGGGTGGCAGAGCTCTACTACGCAGCTGTCTTCTGTGTTCTGCTCTCAGGACATTTGGAGGTTTGCACTGTATTTGGTTATTTTATTCTCAGCAGCAGTCATCCACTAGGCTCTGGCTGTAAGGGACCAATCTTGTTGATAAGTAGAAGTTAGGGTCAATGTACTTACTCTAGCCTAAGAGTATAAAACATCAGAGTACTGAAGAAATGCAGTTTATGATTTAAGAATTAAAAGGGAGATGAGAGAGAGCTGACATGGAGCAAGCTGGCAATGGCTGGGGGTGTGGAAAAAAGGCTTGTCTGTTATATGGACAGTGACTGCAGGTGCGGAGTGCAGGCAGGCTGCTGATGCTGGTGGCACTGGTTTGGGGTGATTTTTCAGAGGGGCTGGGGGGCACTGCGGTACTCTGAGTGGGGTGGACACGTGTGGTGTGTGTATGTGAGTGGTCTGAAGGCAGTGGGGAAGGTAGGAGTATCCTGAGGGCTAGCACTGGTGCATTAGGGAATGGGAAGAGCATGTTTTTCAGTCAAGGGAGTGAGGCAGCAGGTTGTCTCATGAGTTCTGAGCATCCAAATGTCTTCACTAAGCAGGGAATCGCCTGCTGACAGCTCACAGGCTGAAACATCCAGGTGCTGCTCGTGTTCATAAAAGGCTGACATTCAGATCTTCCAGCAGGAAAGGCACCCACCTTAATCCCCATGTCTGCTCTGCTTGTGGAACAGGGACGTGAGATCAACAGGGGCTGAGAAACCCGCCTTTCCCACCCTCTGTCCTCCTGGCACTTGCTAGCAGAAAGCTGCCTCTGCTTCCATAGCCCACACCTCCTCCTCTGCCAGCGGTGTTGGTGGGGAGGTAAAAGGTTTCAGTGATTTCTTTTTGGCAGGGGGAGAAGAGAAGGACAAGGCAAAGCTCTAATTATAAAGCTGCTCTTGCCAGATACTTCATGCTCCTAATTGCTGACACAGCCTAGTCTGGGATGTTTTTCTCCCTCTCCTGCGTGAATAAATAAGTAAAGGCAGGTTAAAGGATGCTCATGTTTCAGAGCAAGCTGTGTGACAGATGAGAGGGACGTTTCCGCAAGTGCTTTGGCCTGATCTTTTCATTGCTGTGCTGAAAACCACAGGGTGAGGGTGGTAGGGATTTATTGACTGGCAAGGGTGGCAAGAGGCAGCTTGAATTTTGAAGGTGCAATTTGACTTAATCTTCCCAGCCCAGGGAGGAGATGAAAGCCTACAGATGAGTCAATTATTCAGGCTGCAGGCAAACGCTGGAGCCCGGTGACCTGCAGGCTGAGCTGCGGAGGAGGATTTGCTGACCTTGCACCCTCCGGAGAGGTTGGATGCTGCAAGGAAAACCGATCCGTCAGTGGGGTGGGACCGTAGAGGGCAGCATCTTTCAGGGCCAGTGGTGGGCTCGGAGGGAAAGGAGTCGGTACAGAGAGTGGCTGCCACTTGTTTGCTCTTCCAAAATTGCTCGTTGTGTGGTTGTGGTTGAGGTACTGACACTGGCTGTGCTGCAGAGAGGTGCTGACTCTGTCGTGGCTTTTCCCCAGGTATCGAGTGGGGGATAAGGATTCGCACAGAAGCAATTTAACGCATGCATTTGTAACCTGATGAAGTCACATCATCTCCATAGCCCTGGGCCTTTTGCATGTCTGGCCCTGGCTCCGGTGTCAATGCAGAGCTCGATGAGCTTGTGCTGGAGGGGAAGCTGGAGCTGGCAGGGGCCTGGGGTCTGCATTGCCTGAACAAGAAGCAAATCAATTCTGCTGTTCTGCTATTCTTACACCACTGCCGGTGTCCCCTGGAAATGATGAGCGGGACAGATCCCTAGATAAATGAGGGATTAGAGAGGTATTTCTGTAAGCACATGGGGTCTCTAAACTGCCGCATTGGAAGAACATGGCATTGGATTGCACAACTGATTTTATGTGCTTTTACTTCTTCCTCTCTGCTGCATCCAGATTCATCCAGCTGCACCCAGCAACTACCTTGGAAGAGCTGTTTACAGGCTGGAAGTTTTAAACCTAATAAAAAAAAAAACAAACACCTATCTCCAGCCAAATCTCCTCTCCCAGTTGCCCCATCTCTGTGAATAGCTAGTGGCAGGCTCCTTTCGAGGCAGTTTCTAGAATTGGCTGGCTGGGTTTTGGGAAGCGCATCCTGCAAAGCTGTAAAATGTTGCTGGAGCTGTGCGCTGTCAGGCGATGCTGCAGGAAGAGCAGGTGTGGGATGCAGCAGGTGCTCGCTCCCTGCCGCATCCTCCCGTGATGCGATCGTCCTCCATCCCCTGCCCTGCTCTGGTGATGCTGCTTCAGACCAGCAGTTTTCACAAAATTGTGCACTGGGGAGCAGAAACTCCTCCAAGTGTCCCTTTGCCACATCAGGAGTCCTGGGGAGGGTTGTCAGTGCGTGGGGAGGATGCTGTGAGCTCTTTGGGATGTCACATCCTTGCAGAGTTTGGGGGGTGATGCCCAGCACAGAAAATCTCTGACACTGAGACCTCTGGGTATCACTGCGGTGCACGGACGTTGTGGTCTGAAGGGCTGAGTGTTTGAGAACACCAGGGGAAAACGAAGCCCTGTGCTGCAGAGTAGGTCACGAGTGCTATCAAGTGGGAAGAGATGGAGGAAGGCGGTCTGCTGGTGCCCAGCAGAGTACTGGTGGAGTTGGAGGCCAGTGTCCATGCTGGTTCTTCTGTTGCACCTGGAGGTGTTGAGTGGTTCCTAAGGGCTGGGACTGAAGTCCTTGGGGTAGTTTAGCTCCACCTTGAAAACAGAAGCACTGGAAGTGGGGAGCAGTGGCCCAAAGACACCAAACTTCCAGTCCTAGCAAAATCAAGGCAAATTTTGCCGTTGAGAAACTTTAGCTGAAAAGTGGTTTGACTTTTGGCTTTTTAGGATACTTTTCCAAGTCATTAGGACATCACTTATCATTTAGGAAATTAAGATCCTCTTTTGCATTGGCATCAGACAAACAACCCAAGCTGCTGTGTTGGGTGGGAACCGATCCTGCTGGGAGTTTGCAAAGATCTGTCCTACCTTGTAATTTGGAAGGCTAGAAGAAAAGCTGGTGGCAATACCATAGAGGGCAGCATATGGTCAGTTACGCATTGGTACAAAACAGTAATTTTTCAAAATGTTCCCCAAAAGATTATAATTAGTACAATTAAACATCTTAAATGGCAATTTTATGCTGCTCAGTAATAGTACATAGCACAAAGAAACCTCTGTGAAACAATAGCTCCAACACATGTCAGCCAACATCTTCGTGTTGTGATCCGTACGATGTGTGCTTTTGCAGAATTATATTTAGCTCGCTTGGTCCCAGAAAACTTCTTGTCTGCTGGAGAAGAGTCCTCGTGTCGCTTCCGTGCTTAGAAACAGGAGTGAGGACAGAGGCAGCTGCGGCCCAAATTGATGCAGAGAGCGTGTCTGGGTGGGGGCTTGGGGCACCTGCAGGATGCCCTGAAGTCCCTCTGCGTGACTCAGTTTCCCTTCTCTTTTGTAACCTTCCCACCACAGCCAGCACCACGGTGAGATGGTTTCGGATGGGAGAGCAGCCGCTCTCCTTAGTTAGCAAGTAAATCAGTAGAACTGAAAGGTGTAAATGTCTTTTTTTTTTTTTTTTTTAAATATGCTCCTAGCGTATTTTATGGCAGGGCATCAGCAGCAGTCGGGAGCTCTGGTGTGCTCCCGGCGCAGGGCTCCCCCGCTCCTTCCTTTTCTCCGCAGCCGCGATCCGCTGTTTCTCATGCTCGAAACACTCAATTAGCTTTTACATCTCCCCGTGATTTCGTGGCGGCTGGCCCTGTCGCTGCAAACATGAGCTGGAAACTTCGTTACAGAAAGAAAGCACAAAGTCGGGTGGAAGAGGAGATAATTACCTTTTTAATATAATTATGGTTGGGCTGGTGAGCCTTTTATCTCAATCCGTGTACTTCTAGTGGTAATACAATAACAGGCAAAGATTAAAATTTACTAGGTTATTGCTTGCCTGTGGCAGTCAGAGCTGTTTTCTCCCCGCAGTGGAGAGGAGTTTGTTAGAGGGGATTTCAGGTTCAACGCTTGGGAAAGAGGGCGATTTTGGAAGAGGAAGGAGAGCAGCAGGAGGAGCCCTTTGGGCTGTGTTGAGGCAGCTTGGAGGAAGATAGGCTGTCCTGCGTGGGAGTCTGTGCTTGGAGATGGTCCCATCCGTGGCCGGTGTGAATCAGAGCACAGAGAGGGGCTGCTCTGGCTGCCATCAGCAGTTTCCCCACCAAGGCTGTTGTGTGCCCGTCTGCTGGTGCTGCTCTTTGGGCAGCTCCTTCTGTGACTGCTGGAGCTGCGTGGACAGGGGGAGGGAGGCAAATCCCCCTGGGAGGGCAGGAAGCAGAGCTCCATGTCCTCCTCCCAGCCAGGTGACAGCACCTCTCTAGTGCTTGGAAAACAGCCTGGAGTGATGGGTCTGGGGCTTTGATGGTGTTTGTGTGCTGAGTAAGGTGCAGGGCTCCACCATGTCTTCATTCCCTGGCTGGTGAGACCAAGAAAAATCTGTTTTCTGTGCTCAGGAAGAGCTAATTGCCCTCTCCCCACAGCACAGAAGTGGTTTTCCATCACCACCTTCCATAAAGCTGCGCTGCTGCCCACCCTGATGCCCACCACGTGCCCGCCAGCCTGATACTGGGACACGTGTTAGGGGCTGGTGGCAGCTCCTGCTTCCCATCCTCTGCCCCTTGGGCAGCTGGGCTGTTCCTATAGAAGGGGTTGACCCTATGGAAACGGTGGTTTTTTCAATCCTTCCCGTTGCTGTTTTACTCCAAGTGCAGTGGTGCCCTCAGCAGCCACCGCTCTTCGTGGTGGGCACGAGAGGGCAGAGCGGTCCTGGACGGCCACACGTGGAAGCGCTGGAAGGGTCAGAGCAGTACCATTTGCTGTTACCTTTCGCAGAACATAAGAGGCATTGAAATTCTGCCGTCTCATTCATTTAACAAGGGAGAAAACTGGAACAAGAGGAGAATGGAAAGGGGAAGGAAGTCTTCCGTCCTGCAGCTGGGCAGGGAAAGGGGAACGGCGCAAACCGAGCTCTGGCACTGAGCTGTGCCTTCCAGGGGCTTGCTGTGGCTGCATGCACAGGCCTGGCCTCTCTCTCCTGTGTGTGGGAGTTAAAAACTTGCTCCAGGGCCAGCCAGCATAATGAATTTGGTGGCCTCAGCTTTCTCCTTGTTTTGGGTTCACCGTTGTAATCTGTGGCAGAGCTTGAGCCCAAATCTGGGAGGCGTTGGGGCCGGGGTGGGGATGGATGCTGGCAGATGAGATCAGCACGATACGGGGTGGGGTACGGGGATGTGAGGATGAGCGCCTGGCTCAGGAAGAGGTGTGTGAGGTGCTGAGGGCCAGGACGGCAGTGCCCAGGCTGTGTGCATCAGTGCTGCTTCTATCAGGGGTGACGGAGCTGCGTGGAGCGTGGTGGGACAGCACAGCTCCACGTTAACTGCGACCTGCAGCCCTGCAAGAGCTGCAGTGGGAGGGGTGACTGAACCACGCTTGTCTCAGGCTGTACAAGAGCTACAGGAGATGTGATCAAAACTTACAGGCTTGGTTAGAGACGTACAAACTTTGTTATATGCAAGCTTTATTGCTCCAGCTCCACCTGTGCTCTTGGCAAGGCCGTGCAATCGATGTTTCTTGGCATCCTCAGCCTCCCTCTTTGCTCCCCTGCTTTTCTCCTCCTCCCACAACTTCACTTGTCCTCTTTTGCTGGAAACTTCGGACGCCTGCGTCCTGCACAGTCCCAGGACTTGCCCTCCAGGGGGAGGATGCATCTTGCCCTGTCCGCTCCTTCTGAGGCAGTTCTTGCTCACCCCCAGTGTTGCGTTCACATCCCACCTCCTCCCCGATCTGGTGGTGCAAAGCCCGCTTTGAATCCCTGCTTTCCTCTGCAACCTGGATTTGTGTTTGAGCTTTCCTGCCCTCACCTCCGTGCCGTGCCAGGCTGCTGGGGACTATGACAACAAAAGGGAAGAGACAACGTAAATCCAGTGCTTCTCAATGAGTTGCAGGGAACCAAAGGAGTTCCCTTGCCTGTTCAGAGCGTGATCTATGGAAGACAGCTGTGGCAAGTAGCACTGCTGTATAAATACCAAAGCACAATCAGTTCTGAGCCACCAGCAGCTGGAAGGGTGAGTGGCTTTCTCTGAGCCCTCCTTCTCAGCACTGAGAAATCGAGCTGGGGTGGTGGCCATACATGAAGGCTTTGGGCACACGGAGCACACGCAGCTCTGGAGGCAAAATCAGCACTGGGGAGAAACAGCCAGACCTCTGCTTCCATCTCAGATGCTCAACGCCCACCGTGTCCCAATGGGAAGGTCTGAATTGACCCAGGTGCGAGGGCAGACTCTCTCCAGGGGTGCAGGATGGCTGCTCAGAAATCCAGATTTTTCCCCAATGAGAAAAAGCGGGGAGAAATTCCTGGTTCCCAAAGTTTTGTTTCAAAAGGTAGAGCTTCCCCCTGGGAGGTTTCAACCTGATTTTAAGTGAAAATGTCTGCTTTCAGCCAGCTTTACAATATCATTGCAGTTAAAGACAACCAAATAAAAATAAAATCTGAAGTCATATTTGAAGTAAAAATGAAACCAAAATGTTTTGTTATTTCCCACTGGAAAACTGAAATTGATGTTTCTCTAAAAACAAACATTTTTTTTTTTTTGGGGTGGAAGAAAGGTATTTTTCATCTCAAGAACCTTCTTTGCTGAGTGCCTTTTCTAAGAACTAGCAATACCTCTTGATTTGCTTGAATTATTGCCACTAAGATGCCACCTATTTGCATTTTGCCGGGGCTGGTTTTAGTGTAGGAGTTACACAATGCAGTGTTTTGTGCTTTCTTCTGCTGTTTCTTAACCGAGGTAGCGCTGAGAGCCCTGAAACAAGGCGGCGATGCCGTTGTGCTGGGCGCTGGAGCTCTGCAGAGCTGCTGGCAGCACCCGGCCAGGGCTATGGGCTGGCCCAGTGATGCTGGAGAAAACAATTGGGGCAGGAGGAAAGCAAAATCAAGTTGCTGATGTTCCCAAAAGAAGTTGGGGCATTGATTGAAGTAGGACTTGAGTTGGTTTTTGGGTGCTCCTCGCTCTCGGTGTCTCCACACACCTGCCACGGATGCGTTTCATCCCGCTGCCCCTGGTTGCGCAGGGGTCTGCGGCACGGTGGGGTCTGCGATAACACACAGCGATGCTCCCTTCTATTGCACAGCCCAGGAATTGTTGCATCTTCAGAGAGGCTGGTGGAGGAGGAGGAAAGAAAAAATAGCCAGGGGAAACAAATCTTGAAACCCTGCTTTCTCCTCTGAGGCTGCAAGCCCCGAGCTGTGGGAGCAGAAATGTGACTGGGGCAGGGGGCAGAGAAGGATGGGCACAGCTCGGGGCAGGCGGATGGCAGAGCTGTGGTGGCAGCCCCCCGGGCCGTGCCCCCTCTCCTGAGGATCGTTTGCTGGGAGCCCTGAGGTGGAGCTGGGTTCCTCCCTGCGGAGGACGGTTTGGGGTGTGGACCTGGCACCCTGCAGGAGGCCAGAGGGGGTTCGTTGCTCTCTGGCAACAAGCAGGATGACCGACCCTGCCCTCATCTTCGCTGGTTTTCCCGGAGTTGATACTCCGGCTTCATCCCTGAGATCTGATGCAGGAGTTACCAAGCAAAATCATTCCTTGCTCGCTGTGGGAAGATGGACTGGCAGCGGTCCCAGGGGCCCTTTCTGCTTTATGGGCATGCCAGTTTTCTTCCTCTCCTATTCATCCTCACTAATAACTCGCAGAATGGACTTTCACAGTTGATGCACCACGTAGTAAGGAGACCCTGTGTTGGGTTATCTCATCTTGTATGGGCTGATCTGGGTGATATATGAGGCCTAGGGACATGCTGGACTGTCTCCTTCTGTGGTTTTAATTATTCACAATAATTAAAAAATTATTCTGAAATGCTGTGTAGAGTCTAAAACCGTAAATGACCTCTCGGAGTCCTTCAGCAGCGATGTGGGGAGGAGGTTTCTGATAGTTATCTGCACCCGGATTTTAGCTGAAACCTCTCAATTACAGTTTCGTTGCTGGCGCTGGGGCGTGCTACAGCTCTCAGCCCTGGCTGTGGTGTCGTCTTCCTGACCTAAAAGATGGAGAAAAGTTTCCAGAGCTTTTACAGGTTGTCCCTGGCCCTACCCGAGGCTCTTTCGCGGGGTCCCCTCGGTGGCAGCGAGGACCTGGGCAGGGGTGGCACATCCCCAGGTCCCCCCCCGACACGTCGCGGTGACAGCCCACGCCCGGAGCTGCCACGTACGCATCTGGAGCTGCCTCCTCCCGCGGTTTCCAGGGCTACAGGAGGCAGGAATCACTCGTACCAGGCAGGAGGGAAGGCGATGACTAAGCAAGTGTCAGAAACGCTTACCCTGGAACCATGCTGCGTCCTCCCCGCACCTTCCTGCTCGGCGCTTAGCGCTGTCTGGACGCTGGTCTGCTCCCTGCTAGCCGGGTGCAGCCTCGGAGCTGTGTTTCTGGGGCTTTTTTCCTGCTCAGCAATGAGCTGGGTGGTTTAGCGGAGATGGGTGTTGTGAGCTGAAGAGGAGCTGGGGCTAGGTCCCAGAGAGGGAGCTGGGTCCTATGGGTGCCCTGAGATTGAAACCCTGTCAAGTGAGAAGCATCCCCTTCCTAAAAATCCCAGCTCAAGCGAGAGAGGTGTGTGATAAAGGGAAAAGAGAAGCACAGCATAAAGCAGTGACGTGTCCTGTTGGTGATTAAACTCGGGTCAGATGTTAAAGCCGCTCTTGCTGCTCCTTGGTGAACCTGAGCCACGCATTTTGGGTGCCAGAGGTCTCCAGTGCTGCTTTTGGTTTCTTTTTCTCTGCTTTTGCTCTTCTCCATTGGCTGCGGAGGTGATTTAGCTCCTAACTGGACACTTAACTCTGGTGCTGAAAAGCTAGGAGGGATTTCTGGATCATTTCACAGCAATAGGCTGGATCAACAAAAAGCATCTGATGCCGTTGGCCTACATCCCAAAGCCCTCTGTGCTATATTCTCATGCGCTGCCTTGTCAGAAAGCTGCTGTGGATTGCAGGATGCTTCTTGCCTCTCCTGCGGCTGAGAAATCCCCCACAGGACCTCTCTCTCCTACCCCATAATTCAGGTCTGCCTTCGTGTCACGGGGGAACTCACTGCAGCAAAACAGCAGCACCGACGAACACCCAGTCTTCCCCGCCAGATGCTCCTGCTTTTGTTTGACGGAGCTGCAACACGCAGACAAAGTTGCCTTTGTGGCCACTGCAATGAAACAAAACCCCCAAACCCGCAAAGACTTGTGCGAGCACAGCCTCGCCTGGAAAACTGCAACTTCCATCTCTGCTCTGCCGGCTTGTAACTCCCCAGCGGGCCCGGGGAGACTGCTCTGGAAATTTGGAAAACACAAACATTTGCTGCTGCGCTGGGACCTTCTATGTCAAGTTTCAGCCCAGAGCATATATTATTTAATGGCTGGATTATACAGCCCAGAGACATTGAGCTTATGATGAAAATGCTGCCAGACTTTTATCTGCAGCAATTCCCGCATTCTTAACAGCCCAGTGGAGAGCGAAAGCCTCCGTTATCTGAACTGCCAATTAATTTAAGCACGTTCCCCTCTCCTGATATAAAGATGTCACTTCTCTGCACCAGTGACATTGCTCTGGCCTCTGAGGTCCTGCCGGCTCCGCTCAGTGCCGCCTGGCCGTGCTGCTGCTCGTGTCGCTGGCTGGTAGCCCTCAGGGGGATGGTGCTGGTCCTGGGCAGGGGCTGGCGCGCTGGGGTGGGTGAGAAGGGGTGGGGAAAATGGGCAGAGAGTGGGCGACCGCAGCGTGGAGTGGAGGAGGTGGAAAGCAGGGCTGGCAAATGAACGCTCATAGGGAGGCATGGCACGTATTGGCACCGATGGGGGTTCCTGCAGTCGTTTAGTGTTGCCTCCTGAGCACACGGGGCATGGCAGAAGCTCTGCTGTCTTCTCTGACGCCAGACCAGCGCGTACCTGGGTGCATCTAGCTGATTAGATTTCACTGGCAGCAGGTTGTCTTTTCTCCAGTTCTTCCTATCCAAGGATCTTGGGGTTTTTGACTCTTGAGCGAATATATGAGCACTCCTCTCTTACAGAAGCCTTCAATTATGGCCTACAGAGGGTAAAATAAATCAGATGTCCTACTCTCGCTGCCTGTGGCAGGGGACAGACCCAGCTATGGTCAGGTGGGGGAGGCGATGGAGTCAGGATCTTGCTTGATATAGGAGAGAATGCAGCCAAAGTAGTAGCATGGCTCCTGCTTCCCAGTGCCTTGTTCAACATCCAGAAAAAGCTGTTGGGATTTCATGGCCATCCTCCCTCTGTATAAGAACCTGGGGCCTGGCTTTGAGTGTTGCGTGTCCAGGTGTTGGTGTGGGACTGCGTGCACCCCGAGGGAGCTCAGCAGCTGAGTGAACGTGGCCGCAGCATCCCCAGGGCAGGGACCTGCCACGAGCCCCTGTGGTGACTCCTGCTCTGCCGGGCGGCCCTGCTCCCTGCGGCCCGACCCAGCGTTGCTCTTGCCAGGAAATCCCTGTTTCTGCAGCTTCACCAGCGAGGAGCTGGTGTGGTAGCTCCCGTAGACTCAGCAGCAGAAGGTTAAAAAAAAGACTCGTCTGATCTCCTCAGTTGCTGCGGGCTCAGCTTGAGTGGGGACGATCACATCAGTCATTCCCCAGCAAATCTGGGTGATGGAGACTTGCACGCAGTGATGCGAGCAGCCGGGTGCAGCCAGAAGGGACTTCCTAATTAAGCACAAACGTTTCTGGGGCAGTCTCCTCGGGACTGGTCCCTCCCGGCAGGGCTCAGATGGAGGCAGAGCGCTGGTGTTGTGTAGTCGCTGCTGGAACGTGTCGCGCTGTGCTTGCACCAAGCTGGGCCGAAATTGCTCCTCAAAGCTGCTGGGCTGCAAACTGCTCACCTGGGACCGCTCTGAACCTTGTCAGCTGCAAAACTTGAGCTTATCTATGCAAGATAGGGGAAAGAGGGGATTTATCTGTCACAGCTATGAAATACCGCTCCCCAAGCACCAAGCATATGAGCTGATATAGCTAAATTATCCAAAAAAACAGAAGGGGGGAAGTTACGATTTCTGTTTGCAGTATGGAAGGAATAAATTCTGACTTTCTCGTGTCCACAGCGCAGCTTGCAACAGGTTTAAAGCTCGGTACAGATGGCTATGCAATTATTGCCAACATCTACTCATTATATTAGATAAGGCCCCGGGTTTATTTAGGAGAAGCAGATGGAGGGAATACACAATATTTTAGATGTCTTGGCAAACTGTGTTTTCCTCAGAACAACACTACATGTTTGCTGCGATAGTTCTGGCCAAAAATAAATAAATAAATAAAAATTTCTAAGAAAGATGGAGATTAGTATCTTTTAGGAGTGGCAATGAGGTGTGCATTAAGGAAGAGCTATTATGTTACAAGTCTTTTGATCTCCGTTGCCTTACATTAATCCCCATCTTACAGAGACCTGTGACAGAGGAGAGTTTCAGCTTTCATTTGGAAGTGCGTATTTTTTCATGGCTCTTAGATTAAAGCTTAGAAACGTGACCCCGGCTGCTCGCAAAGAAATCAAGGCAAATAGCCCTATTATTGTTACTTTTTTAAATGGTCTTATGACTTCTAATCTAGCCCCGTGAATTTTGGGCCTGACTACTTATTTCCGGAGCGCGACTGCTGGCAGTGCTGCAGCTCTGAGCAAGGGGCGGCTGCTGCAGGGTGGAAAAACGCTCGGGTCCCTTGTGGAGGCAGGTTTGGATGGGAGGTGTATGAGGAACACGTGCAGCTGTGCTTGTTCAGGGCATTCATAGGGAAAACCTCCCCCAGAGACCAGAGGCTTGGGTGGCGAAGGGCATCGCGACCATCTGCGACACCCTCGTGGGAGAACGGCTGGGGACGGGCCGTCCAGCCAGCCCCCAAGGAGAATAAACCTTACAGCCCTGTCCCCTCTTGCAGCAAACCTTACAGCTTTGTCCTTCTTCAAGCAATGGGTTTTCAGAGGTCCCCGTGAATTTGACCAGAGACGGATGGGGTGCAATTTTCTTGTAGTCTGCCTGAATTCAGCTCCATTGTCGCACAGCCTGATTCAAGCTAAGTCACCTTGTGAGGTGCGGGGCAGCAGGCACAGGTGAGGAGGGAGCCAGCGCTGTCCCTAAGGGTGTAACGTGGTGGTGTAACGTGGTGACAGCCGCTTGCAGCCCTGAGCAGAGGTCTGGGACATTCAACACACACCTGGGGAATAATCATACACCCGGGTCCTGTCCTGACCTCCCTGGAGTTCGGTGTCAGCTCCCATCCGCTGTTTCAGTAATTAGCTGAGAACTCAAAGCTCGATGTCTCATCTATTAGCAGTCGTCTTACGCTGGACGTCATGAGCACCGTGCCAAAGCCGAGTCACGAAGTCAGCTGCCCCGGGCAGGCAGACGGAGCCAGGCTGTGCCTCCATGGCACAGGATTTTCCTGGCTGTAGGAGCAGGTTGGGGAGCGAGTGTCTGGACGTGTCCGTAGGGAAGCACCAGCGAGCGGTGGGCGCTCGTACACCCCTTGACTCCATCTGGTGTTTCGGTGGCTTATCAGGTTCATCTTTTACACCATACAAAGAGCAGCATGGCCTGAGCGTTTCTGCTTGGACGTAGTATGCACGTACAGGGAGGATGGAGGCCGTTAGAGTACGGGCAGGCGAGGCGCAATGACACGCTGGTGGCAGCAGGGGCCTGCTGTTTGGCAGTATTTTGTGATGTTGTGGGGGGAAAAAATAAGAACAGTTGAAATTCTGATCAGGCTTTCTTGCTAGAATGGCTTGGTGAGTCATGGGGTGTTTTGGGCCTCGAATTGGCCAAGTGCATGAGTACACCCAGGTGTGAATGATGCTGCCGATGCCTTTCTGCTGGTTCTCATCCATATGGCTGTGCCAGCGAGGCTTAGCCGGCTGCGTGCTGGAGGGAAAGCACGAAATGTGTGCAAATCTGGAAGCAACTACTTAATTCTCCGCTTTCTAACCCCTCATTTTATTATATGAATATTCTTGGCTATCACTTTGCATGGCCTGTTTATCTTTGCTCATTATCTGCCCATCTCTAGGCTGTCACAGCACAGAGTGGTGCAGCGAAGTGCTGCATTATATTTCTTTACAGCAGCACTGAGGAGTGCGGCCATGGGCAGGACCTCACCGTGGCAGAGCAGGGAAACATGGCTCTTGCTTCAAAGAGCATTGAAGATCAGCCAACTCCTTGTCCTGGGACTTGGTGTTCAGAAGTGGATCGGTTCAGGGAGGTGACGATGCCTGGCGGTGAGAGGTGGGGGGGTTGGACGCAGAGGGAGGTCTCTGCTCCGCACATAGCACCGAGAAACTGCGGCGTGGCTCAGCTGGGGCTCTGTGGAGAAGGAAAGCCTGAGGTGCAAAAGGGTCCAGAAGACAATAACCTGATACAAGGATCTCCTTCCCATCCCGACCGGTGGGCACAGTGCTGCTGAATGTTTTGCCTTCCCTTTTGCACCTACCTGTCAGCAGCTGCTGCTCCCCATCCCTCTGCTGCCTGCTGCAGCAGCACCAGTTCAGCACCCCAGGAGGGCGGGCTGAGCTCTGTTCTGAACCTTAGATGTATTTATTTATTTGTCCTTTTCGTTTTAGACACTAGTGTAACTCGACAGTGATGCCACTTTCTGCTCAGCTCACGAACAAACTACCCGCACTGGGGACTGGCCAGACGCAGGGGTGATGCGGTTCTGGTCCCTAATAATGCCGATTTTGTCCCTGCTCCCAGGGCAGCCTGGCAAGGAGGCTCGGGTTGGGTGGGCCGTGTAACGAAGCAGGGCTGCGACGTGCTTTTAGTGACTCAGACCTCTCGCCTTCTGCAGCGTCTGTGCTGCCCTGCTAGCCCACCTGGCAGAAAAAGCACGTCCCTCGTCCACCTACCTGCTGTCCTCTGCCCTTTGCCCAGTTTTGATCCGGCAGCTAGTGGAGAGCATGGTCACGCTCCTCCCGACGTGCTGGCAGAGCAGAGAGACGTGGTGTCTAGTTTGGGTGATGTTTTTCATGCACACAGGATTTGAGGTTTTTGCATTTTTCAGGAAAATGGCAGCTTTAAATCAAGTCTAAAATACATGTGGCCTTGACAAGAATTGCTTTTGCTAAAAAGGAAAACACATTAAAAGTCGGCATAGGTCATTTTAGAATGTGACAAATGGAACAAATGATCCCAAACAATGTTTCATGTCGTGTTTTTTTTTTTCTCCTCTGCCGTGAAGTAAAGATACTTGGAATGTTTTGTAGAACCCAGCTTTCCCCTCTGCTCTTAACGAGTCCTGTTTGCTTCTGATGCCGACCCCTCCATCACTTGCCCGTACACAAGAGGCCGTAGGGTGGGACGTGTGGCACTGGGCAGCTCCAGGAAGATGCTCTGGGCCTCCCAGCTGTTGCTCCCCACATCCTCTGGTGCCAGGAATGAAATTCGTGATGCCCACTTCCAAGGACAGGAAGCAGCCATCTCTCCTTTGTAACGTTAGTGTGGCAGACTCAAGGTATGACCTACTTTCCAGCCACGATGAAGTGCAGGATGGCTTTAACTCCTCTGTGCTCAGTTTTCCCAGTGTGAGCTCAGTAAAATGGTTTGGACGCGTGCATTTTCCTGCCAGCTGTCACGGCTTATTGCGAATCAGCTTCCTTTTATGCTACGTGCTGTGGTATGTTGATGTCTTTCCTGCTCAGAGGCAGCAAGGACTTATTTGAGCAATTGCCTGGTTGTAACCCGAATATATTCGTTTGTCCTGGGCAGATGCCAACCCTCAGCTCTCCCCGCTCCACAAAACCCCATTTTTGTTTGAGTGGTGCACGCTGCTCAGCTGCTGCTGTCTCGCTGTAGCAGAGGAGTGCGTGTCTACAGATGCTCCTCTCCCTTTCTTCTCCCTGGAGCCTGGCTCAGGGATTGCAGACAGGAAAGTAGGTTGCAGGTGGGTTGGGGGGGCTGGATTCTGCTCGTTTTGCTGTGCCTACTCCTAGGACTCTGCAGCGTTTCTGCCATACAAAGAGTAGACAGTTTGCTGTAAGCTGAGGGCTGGTGGTAAATTTAATGATACAGAAAGCTCAGAAATGCACCTGTGAGGCGTGAGAGCAAGGGACGAATTGGCTGGCTGCGGCTCTGAAGCAGAGTATTGCCTTACTGTTCAATATTGTTATTTCTTCCGTGTGTTTTATTTTAGACTCTGTTCTCTTTGTTATAGCTAAAGGGAGCTTCATCCCTCATTCCCGTGAGGTTATTCTGATGGATGCAGTTTTGGGACAAACATTTATCTGAGCAAGCTGACCAGTCTGAGTTGCTCTGGATAGGCTGGTGGTAAGGAAAGGGTTGGGATGCTTTATGTAGTGTTGTGTTTGTGTTTTGAAGGGAAGGAGAAAGCTGAGACACAGATATTTGGTTAGGTGCCGAGACTTGGTTTTGGCCATCCAAAGAAAGGCAGAGGGCTGGCAAGCAGGGTCCTCTCATACGGGAGGGCCTGGGGACAGCTGATGGGGATGTCACCGATGTGGAGTGCTGAAGCCAACAGAAGAACCTGTTCCTGCCATAAATTAAACAGCGCAATTAGCGTGCCAGATCTACTTATCGGCTCCGACCTGGTGTCGACTGTGTGTCTTCGGTAGTCAGATAAAGCTCACACAGCATGAAATCAAACTGAGTGAAAGAGGGCATCTTTCCAAGAGCTCCGGTGCCTGCTCGCGTGCAGATTTGTGCTGCAGCTGGGGGAGGCGGTGGGGCTGACGGCCGCGTCGCTGCACCCTGAACACGGGGCCGGCTCCCCGCGCTGGGCGAAGCAGCTGCCCCCGTCTGAGCACCCCCAATCTCGTTTTGTCTGCAGTGGGGCTGGGGACGTGAAATCCAAAGGAGGGCTCCTGTGGGTGCTGGGGAGAAAGGTGCTGCTCAGGTGTTCGGCTTGCTGGTGGAGATGTTCCATCTTCCTCCAAAATTGAGGGCATCTGCCCTTTGTGGGGTCAGGGTAACCCCTCCGGCAGCAAACACAGAGATGCAGAGGCTGCGCAGTCTGGAGACCACCACGGCAGGATCTCGCCTCTCCTGTCACCGAGCAGGAGTGTGTCACAGAGCCGATGAGATTATAACCCCGTAATGTCATATGAAATACGATAAGAATCAGATTTGCTGGGTAATAAGCTTTTACAGTGGCTGTAGATGTTACGGTTAGTTTCAGTCAGTCTTCTTAGCTTCCCATTTTCATGGGATGAAGCTCGTGTTAATTTTTTTGACACACAGAAAGGCTTGGGGGTGGCTCTTTCGTTTCCATGCTGGGCTGGTTGGTGTACGTGCGCGCCAATGGTCTTCCTTTTGATGCTTCCCACAGAAACGTGCTCCTTCTGGTCAGAAACCCAACAGCCATTTGGCCTGATTCTGACTCAAAATAAGGCTGATTCCCTTTCAAGTTGCAACTACAACATCTGAAAAAAAAAAAAAAAGCAGTCCAGGAATCCGCTGGTAGTGGGCTGAGGTCTGAGTCAGTGCCGAGCAATTCGTTGTGCAGGGCAGACACGAGAGCAGTTTGTGTTTCCAAATACAGATCATTAATTCAACGGCTTAGCACGTGTGTGGCGAGGCTGGTGGTTATCCTACGCTGTTTGGTGTGCTGCCGGCATTCCTGATCCTTGAAAGTCTTGCCGGCTCCAGCCAGCGATGTGCTTTGTGCTGGTTTGGGATTAACACGCTTCAGCCACTGAGGACAGCAGCAATCAGAGCAGCGTCCTGTGGCAAACGTGATCAGGGAAAAGAAGAAATGGAGAATATAAATTTTTGTAAATTTTTAATGCTCTGCTTATATTTCTGAAGGAAACACGCCAGTTAAAAAGCTTATCTACTTAATATGAATTTTACAAACTCTTTTAGAAGGAAGTGAAACTTTTTGATAGAACCTTTCATTTCGATAGAAATTTTCCCCCGATATTTCCTGTAAATTTCCCAAGTGTTTAGATGATGGCGTGGGATGGAGAGAAGCTTGTGGGTTCTCCAGCTGGGGTCCCCAGCCCTCACGCACGACAAGCGATCCTGGTGGTGGTGCCCACTGCCTTGGGCTGGGGTTAGGGTCTTTTCTACCCCCAGGAAGACAAATCAGACAGGGGTGTGCAGGGGAGGATCGCAGCTAGTAGAGGCCACAGAGAGAGGTGAAAATCAACCTCCCAGACCAGGGAAACATCATCGAGTGGTTGCCTGATGCTTATGAAGAGCCACCACAGCTGGCAGCCATCAGGAACGGCTCCTTCGAGGCACAGGCAGGGCGGACAGCCTGCCCTTCTGCTCCCTCCGTGGTTTCTATTTCGAAGCAGGACCTGCTGGTCGCTGGGGCTTGTTAAACGTCAGCAGCCTGGGCCCAAAGCCTGGTTCTGGACGTGGGAGGGGTTTACTGGAGTTTTCTGTGCTCCCCCTTCTGCCACGGATTTTGGGGTCAGTGCTGCCAAGGTGTCTGTGTTAGCTGGGGTTGGGTCTGTGGGTGTGAAGTGGTGGTTGCTGTTTCTTGCCACCAGACAGCTGCCGTGCTGTTGGCTATTTTTTTTCTTTCTTTTTTCTTTCTTTCTTTTTTCCCAGGGAAGCTGTCTCATGGGTATTTAGTCTCTCTCGTAATCCTGCTGAAAAGATTGATTCAGTTCTTAGAAATGGGTGTTTGGGATAAGAAGTCTGAAAAAAAAATTGCTCTTTCCCCTACTTTCTAGGACTAGAGTTCATAGTAAATAAAAAGGTTGCGTTAAAAAATGCTTACAATTTCTGCCAGTGATTTCTCCTCTAGCAGAACCTGCCCTGGCACCGGCGTTGTCCGGCAGAGATATCAGCTTGGAAGTGTTAATAATTCTCAGTCATTCATCTCGCTGCCTTTTGCTGTAGCTTTGTGTTATCTGCTCGCAAGCAGGCACGCCGAAGCTGCTGGATTTGCAGCCAGTCACAGCTCCGTGGTGCACGTCTCAGGCTGCCTCCGATGTGATTTATGGACAGCGATACCAGCAGATACCGATGATATCAGGCAGCTCGGAAACGTGCAGCATCGTGTGACAATGCGTGCCTTGTTGAACCTGTTCATCGAAGTACTGAGCTCCTCGGTACTTAAAGAAATGGATTGCTCATTATTTATGTTAGCATAATGTTCAGGAAGGACACTTTCACTCTGTTCTTTGCATTCTTTTATACCCAAGGGAATAAGCTCTTTTTATAATCTATTCCAGGCTTCCTTAGAACAAAAGGTATCAGGCATTCATCACAAATCTGGCCTTTGTCTCGGGGAACAGATGTCAGAGCTTGTTAGTGGAGGTGGTGGTACAGAAAGCAGTACCTAGCCAAGTTGTCATCCAAGTGAGGAACGGCGTGCAGTGGTCCTGAGCACCAGTGAGCTAGCAGGATGTGTGCCCAGACCTCCAGACTGGAGCACGTGAGCAGGGAGGGTCTGGACGGCCAGGCACCCTGCCTGTGTGAAAGGCGAGGTAGGCACAGAACTGATTTAACAAGATTTGTTGCGCTCACTGCAGCACTCGAATTTCTGTTTGTGCTTTGGTGGGGATGTGAACCCCGATGCTTGATGTGGGGCAGGCCTTGACCACTGAGGTCAGGCCGGGATGAGTCCTGCTCTGTGCTCACGCAGTGATGGGTCTGGGAGAGTCTATGCCTTACGATGCAGTCTGCGTCGTGGTGGTGAAGGGGATGTCTCCAGTGCTTTGGCCAGGCTCTGTGCTGGTGTTGCTGTGTCAGTCCTGTGCTTGGTTGCTCCTTTTGATGCTAATTTTGGTCATCACACTTCCATGATCCATCCGATTTTTCGTTTTGTACGAGACTCCTTTCTGTAAGCCTACCAAATCTCAAAGTTTCTGTACGACCCATGAAGAAACAAAAAAGGCTGCGCATCAATGCGTTTATCTTTGTGCAGTTATCTCCTAAAACCTTGTCTGTGCTATTTTCTGCTTTCCCCAGCTGATCCCTGCTCCCGGCCCTGGCTCGTCCAGCACCTCTGCTTTGTTCTCAGCTCTTTGCTGCGCAGCCGGGACAGCTTCGGCAGGATTGTCAGGATGTGCTTGCCAGCTGGCTCCCTTCGTCTCTCGGTTTCCCATACTTTTAATGACCATTTCCGACTCATTTTGGCCCAACTCACAGTGGCTTCTGTGAGCTTTCAGCTGGACTGCGGGAGAGTGGGAAAAATGAAGCAGAAAGCTGGCGCTTGGGCAAATGTCACGGAGCTGATTGCAGCCTTCCCTCACTGGGGCACTGAGGCTATTTTCCACACACATCTGTGAACGGTTTAGAGGCACGGGCTGCAGTGCAGCAGTAAATTAGCACTGTTTTTGCAGGTTTTGCTGAAGATGCCCCTTTGCTCTTTCCTGGTCCTCCAAGCACTTCCTGGACACCAGCTTTCTGCCAGCTGGTCCTTCGGAGCTGTAAGACCCCAGGGCTCCTGGGATGGACGCTAACCTGTAACACTTCTGAAATCTGTAGGGCCCTCTTTTCCTCATGCCACTGCTTGGACGGCCTGCCTGGGCTGCTGGCAATGGTCACAGCCTGCAGAGGCTGCAGCATCCAGCCCTCCTTGTGAGAAATGCCGTGCTCAAGGCTGGGCACCCGCCACCTGCCTCGTTTACCCGAAAGTCTCAAATGTGGATTTTTAGACCCAGAACCACCACATCATCCCCTTGCTCTTCCATTTCTTTCAATGCAAGTGGCTTTGTTTAGGATGCTGCTGTATTTCTTTGTCTCAAGACAAAATCCGTCTGGGGTATTATGGTTTTTCAAATGTGGCTGATTTGTGGGCTGACCTGGCAGTGACAGCTCAGCCACGTGGGCACGGGCAGTTCCCATGATTTTTTCCTATGATTAGACTGAAATTCAATATCATCCATGGGGCAACTCTCCGTGGAAGGTGGTGAGCTGTAGGGTTTCCTATATAAATTAGCTAGGTGATTAAAACATTAAAGATCTGAGAATTAATGAATAATTAGGGTTTTTGACTAGGGGGCTTTGCTACAGGTTGAGCAGACTGTTTTTAACATCAAGCCTATTAAGGAAGACAGGACTGGAACAAAGACCTTCAGCCGCTGAGCATTTACTGGCACCATGGGACTATTTGATCCCCCCCTCGCTCCTGTTTCCTCCTTGATGAGCTCTGAAACAAACCAATGAACATATCGAGCACCCCTGCTCTCAGCTTGGAGCACGAACCTGCCCGATGACAGCACAAATCCATCTTAGCTCGTTAGAGACTGATGGTGCCTTTCGCAGCGACATCCCAGGTGGATGTTCGAGATTATCTGCTGGTTTGAAGTGTGTGCTGTCCCCGGGCTGCTGGGGTTTATAAGGGAGCAATTACCTTGTGAGGGTGGAGGGAGGGGAAAAGAGGAGTGAAGTCATTGGCATGGGTGCAGAAGTTAAAATTAGAAGTCTCTGAATGTGATAGGCCTTGGTTTAAATTTGTTTCGTGTTGCTTCTGCTCAAATGACATCAATAGAGCTGACGTAACGTGAATTTTCTGGTCGTGGAAAGGTAGGAACAGGTGTCCTATAGAATAGATACTCTGCTCGTCAGGTCCTGGCTTGCTGCTGCCTCTGTTGCCATCCAACATCTCAGTGTGGTTTTTCCTGATCCCCAGCACCTCCTGCTGCTTGAGTCTGGCCCCTTCCGCACAGCAATGCTGAGCCTGCGCTTCCCTGGCCCACGCTTGGCAGCAGTGCTAAGTCAGTCAGTAAGTCAAGGACAGGGTTTTTAGTCGTGGAGCTGCGCTGTGAGCACAGCCACGTCCTCCCAGTTTGCAGGACATCCTGCGTAATACCTGCCACACAGTAAAACCGTGTGCCTCCTTTTGAAAAACGCTGATTTTCCTGGCGCCTTTATGGCAGCTGGCCACTTCCCTGAGAGCTCGGCAGCGCGTTATAAGGCACTGAGAAAAAATGGCTTCTGGGCAGGTGGAGATCAGTCTTGGGTTGCTGCATGCTGTGGGTGCTCTGTGCCTCTCGGAGCATCGCTGCATGGGACCTGGTGCTGCTGTGCCGTGGTGCTGCATCTCCGGGGGATGCCTGTGTCCGATAACCTCCTTCCAGCTCTCCCATGCTCCGCAGGAGAGGTCCTCCGCTGCTCTTAATGGCAGCTCTGGGACATCGCATTTTAATCATTTTCTCAAGTCTTTCTGCTGCTGTAGCTCTTGGGGAAGGTTTGGCAAAGCGTCAGGTTGTAGTAAAGGTTGGGTCCGCGTGGGCACGCTTTCATTGGTTCGGTTAAAATAGTGGTGGCTCCACGTGTGTTCACTGCCAGGTGGCTGGGTGCTTGCGCATCCCACCGTGGGCTGGCTGCTCAGCACCCCCTGCCTTGATACAGCAGCCTGGGGACAAACCTGGCAAAACTAGTGGAAATCACCCATCATCACTTTAAATTGGGCAGTGAAGAGGGAGTTAGTGAGAGGGTTTTGCCTAACTGCATGGTTGGCTTGTGTCTTAAATCAAGAATTTTTTGTTGAAATGTTGAAGGAAGAGCTACACCAATTAGTGAAGGAAGCTTTGCCATGCTCTCTGTGGGTAGTGTGTGTCTTGCAGCTCTTCACTCAAGGAGTTCATGTCTTTGTGGATTGTGGATACCGTGACAATATTTCTTCCTTTACTGTGTCCCGAAACGCCAGAGCTCTTTCATTTTCTGAAGCAATTTCATTTTTAGTTTTTAAGAATCATTTGGGTTTGGGATCTGTGTATCTTCCCAGAGTTACAGCAGCATACCGGAGGAAATGCACCCTGCTCTCTGGATGGTCTCCACGAATAAGGTGCTCTGAACAAAAATTAATTTCACACAGATAAAGTATATAACCAGACCCTACTTCAGATATTAAGAAACACCACGCATTGGTACCTGAGGAATTCCTGAATGTATTGTAGTGAAAAGCTCTGGCAGGTAATTTCTAGCGTAACTGAGGGGGTTATTTTCTTTTCACTGTCTCATTCTTAAAATGGTGTATTCTTTCCTATAAGTACAGGGTGCTGTTCTCTAAGGGCCAGAGCCAGGCCTGCTCGCTGTGTGTAAGCAGCCTCTTAAACAAGCCGATACTGTGGATTTTCCTACAGTCTGATTAAAGCTTAGCAGCTCCACAAATTATTGGTTTCCAGCAGATACAATTTACAATAAAATGACAGGTATAAAATCTGAAGCAGCCTGAATATGTCTATTCATGCTTTGGAAACAGGAATTTGCATTTAATCCAATGTTTCCCCTCTTTTTCTCTTCTCTTTCTTGACGTTAGGATTCTGGCAACCGCTGGGACTGACTTTGACCTGCGGACCCTGCGAGCTGTCCGAGTGCTGCGGCCCCTGAAGCTGGTGTCAGGAATCCCAAGTGAGTGCCGTGATAATGTCACCTTCACAGCCAAAGGGTTCTGGAGCTTCTGGGGTGTAACGTGCTTTTCTGAGCAATATGTTCTTCCTCTGCTCCTTCGTGGTCTGTGGCTCCTTGTTCTTGCTAGCTCCTGGTTTTGTTCCCCCAGGCTGTGGATAGCGCCTGATTTCAGCAATGCACTCCCAGGCTTTGCAGGTGGGTGGCAGGTAGTTGTCCTGGGACTCCTGTGACACTGGGGTTGGATCGTTTCAATTCGGATACGAAGCCATGAGACCAAAACTTTGCAGCTTTCAGGCCCCTAGCCCCGAGCTTGGATCTTCCAACCACTTTTCTAGCTGATCGTCTCACACTCTGGGGGGTTTGTCCCTTCTGTAACACCAGGGGAAAAACTAAGGCATGGAATGGATAGGACTTACTCTTGCCTTTTCCTTGGCAACTTGATTGATTTTAGATGCCAATGTGAAGGGTCTGATGGGGGGCTGCATCATGCCTCGCTTATGCCCTGAGACTGCCCAAGCCCTGGCACCATTGCTTATTGCCTTTTTGCCTGTTGTTGCTCACCAGCTGCTCTGCCCGCTAGCGGGGATGGCTGTCAGGAGCATATTTCATTTCTGAGCATGGAACAGGGAGGTTTTGCCTGCAGCAAACCCCTTAGCTCCGTGGAATGCTCTGCGTTAACCCCTGGGCAGCCCCTCTCCTCCCAGACTGCAGGCTGGGACATCAGCTCTGCTACCGTGGGGCTGAAATGCCAGTGCCATAGAGATCCAGCAAGGGGTTATGTCAGATGCTAACAGCATCCAAAAAATCCTGAAATCAGCATCCTTTCACGGGCAGGGCTTCAGTCTGAATCCCCACATAGCACAGGTCCTTGGCTAGGCTTGGGAAAAGTGTTATTTAATTATAGGGTCTCTAATAAGGAGATGCTGCTGGCTCTTTTTCTTGTTTGTCTTGCCCACGTCTAAGGATGTCAGGGAAGTAAGGTTTGTGGAAGTACTGGTATTTTTTTAATAGGGTAGCTCAGAATGGTCCTTGTGTGCCTGAAATATTTTCAATTTTCTCTATATACGGCAATTGTTTCAGTAAAAGATATTGCTTCTGCTGATGAGTGTTATGGGGGGGGGGGAAAGGCCTCAAGCTGGGGAATTTTGACACAAACTATTTCCAGCCAACACAAGTATCCGCTCACTGATTTGGGTAATGAGGAAAAGAAGGACTCAAGTAATCGTATAAATGTTTTCATAAACACTGGGCCCCAGTGTCCCTGCATGGGTTTGTGGTCCCTCAGGGTGTTCCCGTCCTGGGGGATGCTCTCCTGCCTGGTGTCATGCCCTGGTCCAGCACAGCATTTTCCCATACAGCATCATTTGCTCTCATGTTCTAGTGATGCTGCAAAAGCTGTGTGCGCTCTGTTTTTCCCACCCTGTAGTAAATGTACGGCCTTGAGGTTCATTCGTACACGAGCATCCTATACTCTTTTCTTCTACACTCCAGGTATTTTTTCCTCTCCAACAGATCTGAATGCTTTATTTTCTGTGTGTCCCACGTTGACCTCGGTAGAGCTGCACAGAACAAGGTGGCAAGGCTCCGATGACCCTTCCTTCTCAGCACCTCCGAGCGGGCTGCCAAGGTGGCTCTCAGCTGCCAGTTATCGCTGAATTTATTTTGTTATGTGCGTCTGTGTGACGCTATCTGACACCTCCATCTCGCCAGCCTCTCTAGCCTTATCTCTTCTGGTTTTAATTGAAAACGAGTTTCAGAGCCAGTGAAAAAGGTATAGATGGAGAGCCCTGGAAGACGGTGCTTGGGTCTCTTTTTGTCCCTTTTCCTTCTGCGTTGCTCTGCTGGGAGCAGGCCTGAGGCCACCCCCATGGTCACAGGATCAGCCTTAAGGGCCTGGTTCAGCTCCCAGCTGAGTCCTGGGACTCCACTGGCTGCAGGAAAAGTCCCTTTTGTGTCTCCGAAGCTTAGGAGGGCTTTGAGTCTGTGATCTGAAGAAAGGGGGTCAGGAAAAGATAACTCCTGACTGCGTGTCTGACATCTGCAGAGTGTGATGTGTGTAGTGTTGTTTTTACAGCACCCTGGGGAACGCAGCACTGCCTGACGTTGCCAGTCCTAATCTTGCCCTTAGACACCCCCTTATTTCCTGCTCCAACCCTTGTTTTCCGTCCCTCGCTGACTACCTGTTTCTCCCCGCCCCACAGGTTTGCAGGTTGTCCTCAAGTCCATCATGAAGGCGATGGTGCCCCTGCTTCAGATCGGGCTGCTCCTCTTCTTCGCCATCGTGATGTTTGCCATCATCGGGCTGGAGTTCTACATGGGGAAGTTTCACAAAACCTGCTTCTCCAACGAGACAGGTGAGACTGGGGCTTTGCTGCCATCCCAGCGGATTGTCGTGACGCTTCCAGGCCCCATCACCTCATCGGGATGCTTTCCGTCTCCAAAAGATCCTTTTCTCCATCCTGCTCTTACATTGCTTTTCCTTCTCAACGTTTGCTGTATTCCCTCTGTCTTTACCTGACTTTTGCTCACCCTACAAGCACTGGGACAGGTCCTTCCATCACTTTTACACCCAGCCTTGATGCTGGTGGGTTGCTGTCAGTCCACACAAGAGTGAGATGAAGGTGCTTAGGACCTCCTGGTGTGGGAGACTTGTTTTTCATTACAGACGTGCAGAAAAAATTCCCGTGGTTCCAGCTTGTTGAAGGGTGGGTTTTAGTCTAGTTTGTTGGTCTCTGGTCATGTTTTCAGTGGGTTTCACTTTCTGAACAGTTTTCTGACTGGGAAATTTCCTTGGAAGGTTTCTAGGGTATGAGAACATCAGTGAGATCGGAAAGGGTGGAAAGACTGGGAGCAAGCAAAGGAAAATAAAAAAAGAAAAGGTAAATAAATGGAAGGCAAGGGGCCCCATGATGGAGAAGGGATGAAAATGTCCTTCAAACAGAGCAGGGCAGGGAGCGGTCATGAAGGTGAATAGGAAGAGGGTCTGGTGAGGGGGCACCGTGCAGCCTTGGCAGCACAGCAGGTGCTCAGGCTCGTCGAATTTGTTTCAATTTAAAAGCACACAGACAAACAAAAGCCATTTTTTCCCCATGTAATTTTTTAATATTTCTGTTAGAGTAGTGCTAATATGTGCTGATTATCTGGACTATCCACAGATGGAAATATTGTTCCTGTCTCCAAAAGATTGCAATTTAAGGTATAATTGACTGTCTTTAAAGCACAGTCTTGTATTTTCAGTGATTATCACTAATAGGTCTTCATATTGATTTATTTATATGCATTCAAATGGTAATAAAAGAACATCCCAGCCAAATCTCTGGGCATCCTTCGCAAGGCTTTATAACAAACAACAACATGGAAACAGTTTAATGTATTCAGTTTACACAGAGCTTTGCAAAAGCAGGGAGAAATTGTTTTCTTGTCTATGTTCATTAGCGAAACAGAACACAACTTGTAAAGGACAGTCGGGTGTTTAGAGGTTGCTTGTGAGCAAAACACGGTGCTTCCTGGAAGAAATGAATTTTCAGGCTGGATTTGCAGGAGAGGGAAATCTTTTTGGTGTGCGCGTGTTTGGTGCCAAGCAGAAGAGGTCTCAGCTCACTGCGACGTCTCAGGCTACCGCAGCGATCCCAGAGGAATAACACCGGTGACAGCACTGGTGTGTAGGACGTAGCAGCGTTCTCGCTGAGGTGGTGAAGGAGAAAGCACTTCTGAACAGGTTTGCGATTTCAAGGGGCGTTTTCAGATCTGTTGAATTGCAGCCCCAGAACGAGATGGGTGAGTTCTCGCATCCCTGGTTTGCAGGTGGTGGCTGCAGGCTGGGAGTGCTGGGCTCTGCGCCTCGTTCTCTGCTGCGGTGACTGTCGCCAGCGGGCAAAAGAACGATTTATTTATTTATTTGCCCCTCCAGAAACTTGTTAACTCGATATGGAAAGATAAACCCCAGTGCTGTTCGTGTTCTCTGCAAACAGCTCTCTGACCTCGGTGAAGGCTGAGGTCTCCGTGCCGAGCTGGGGGCTGAGGACAGATTTGCCACGTGTACAAATTGTGTGTAAGTGGCTGCTGCTTGCTGGGGGGCCCAGCTAGGAGTTGGGAGCACAGCCAGAAGATGCTGCCGCGCACCTTGCATCGCGGCATCGCGGCACCTGGAGGCTCGGCAGCAGCGCGGGCCGGCGGTGCAGAAGGCGCCTGCGCTTACGGGCACTGCCCCTGCTTTTCTCGAGGGGCAATGCGCCTGTTGTTGGGCGAATTACGGGGATCGATTCGACCCGCTGCGCAGGAAACGGCGCGGTGGTGTTTCTGGAAAGGCAGGGCGGCGAGGCTTCCTGGCGCTGCGGTCCCCTGTGAGCAGAGCAGCGGAGCATCCCGCGGTGCCGTCAGCCCAGCCCTTCAGTCCTAAGTGCTCGTCGGCTCCGAAGAGGTGCATTAACAAGCCCAGGCCCGATACCACGGGCTCCAAAGGCTGACTTCAGCATGGAAATGTGAACCTCATTAAAGAGATGCCTCTGTCAAGGGGTAGCAAATGAGCGGATGAGGACTTGCTCACGCTGGTTTCTGTTCTAAATCCCCAAAGTGAGCGAACTCTGGAGATTTTCCCTGGAATCGGGAGCCAGATGAGTGGTACCAGCCGTGACTTCAGCTCACTGTGCAGGGAACCGAGTGGAGGTGTCAGCAGTAAATGTTGCTACAGCCCAGGAGCCCTGGGTAGGTCAGTAACAGTCTGCACCAGAGGGATGCTGGGGACCAAAATACGGCAAACGGGTCGTTCAGGGCTGCTGCCGCTCAGATGGACAGACTGTTCTGAGCTAGTGAAAACACCTCTTAATTTTGATGAAAAATGGGTAAAAAAAAAAAAGTATTGGCTGTGCTTTTTCCAGTGCCTGACTTGCTTTCCTCTCCCTGCATCCTCCATGCAGCCTACTCTGCTGACACAGGGTTTTTAAGCGACTGCCCTCTGCAGCTCCTCACCCAGCCCAAGCACCCTGAAGCTGCTGTAGGAAAGAAGGACATCCCGTTTATTCCCCCCTTTTTTCCTTGACACTCCCCTTTCCTCCTGTCTCTTCCCCAGCCGTGGGAGCAGGGACCAGTTCTGGTCCATCAGCATCTCTCTCTCAAAAAGAACAAGGACGCGCATTGCATTTTCAGAGCATTATCTGGTAACAAAAGGCCAAACAGAGAGAAAACTGGATTCTTTGTTAAGGCACGCTCACGAACGGTCTGCAAGAGCCAGATTTGGTGTTTTCTTTGTGCAGCCCTGTCTCACCAAGCCCTTACGAAAGCCTGTGGTGACCCATATGGGAGCTGGGGAGAGATGCCCTGCATTAAGGTGTTGAGTCAACAGAAAAAGGTCGCACGCGCGCGCACGTGTCCTGCAGCCAGTGACGGTCTTGTTTTCCTCCTGCAGGCTTTGCTCTATGGAATGATTACTCCTAATTATTGTTAGCGCTGATTTTGTTTCCCCCCTGGTGAATTTGATTTTGTGGAGTTTGCTGCTCCATTACCATAACATGTCACTTTTAAAACCATTTAATATTTCCAGAATTGCATCCCTGTGTAAATAGGAACATCGCTTAGTGTATTTATTTACTTTAGAAAAATAAAGTGCTGGGTTTTCAAACTGCTCTCTGTTGGTGCTCACGATGTCTCTGGAGGGCTGCAATGCTTCACAGCTGGCCCTGGAAGACATGGGCCACTCCTTTGGCCATCCCTGGAGGTCCTGAACCACGACAGACTTTTTCTCCCTTGCTTCGCTGGGTCTGAACCAAAACTCAGTGCAGTGACCCCATCCCTGCTGCAGACAAGCTGGTAGCTGGATGCTTTCCCTGCCAGCGTTGCCCTTTGGGCAGAAACACAAAGCTTACAGAGGGGCTGGAGCTGTTGGTCCAGCTCAGGGGCTGCTGTGGTGGTGCTGCCTTGTAACGCAGCCGGAGGCTCCCCATGCAGCTGTGGTCCAGCGTCTGGACAGCTCTGGGGCTCTCCGCAAGCAGCTCTTGTGTAAGGCACTGGTGCAGAACCTGCCTTTTGTTTTAATGTTGTAGTGCCAATGTTTAGCACTTAGCTAGGCTGTATGAAGGTGTATGGATGTCTCAGTGTCTCTGTGTGTGCACCGTTCCCATGCCTTTGTTTTTATTTTACTGTGCTGTGGTGTTTGTTTGTTTGTTTTTATTTATTTTTGTTTTGTTGTTGTTTTTCATGGTGTTTTTCATTTGTGGCACTAACAGACATGATTTAGTGATGGAACTCAATAGGTCAAGTTGGACAAGCTGATCTTGAACGTCTTTTCCAGCCTAGATGATCATGGTTCTGTGATTCTACATATGACATGGCTGAAGAATTCATTGTCAATCTTGGGCGCTTTGGGGTTAGCTCTGCTCCACCCTGCTGTTAAACTGCCCCCTTACAGCATGGCACTGTATAAATGCTCACGTGAGTGTAACATCTTTTACATGCCCAGAGATGACACAAGGAAGCCTGAAATACAAACCAGCCTCATGTGATGGCACAAGGAGGACACGGCAGCACCAGCTGCCTGCCTGGCTTTGGTCGGTGACTCTTTCTCCCCTCTGCTCTCCTCTGCAGGCGACGAGGTGGGAGATTTTCCTTGCGGAGAGGAGCCCCCCGCCAGGCAGTGCGAGATTGGGACCACCTGCAGGGAGTACTGGCAAGGGCCCAACTACGGCATCACCAACTTCGACAACATCCTCTTCGCTGTGCTCACCGTCTTCCAGTGCATCACCATGGAGGGGTGGACCGACATCCTCTACAACGTGAGTCTGCTGATGGGGCTGTGGGACTCTGGGGCTGCTGGTCCCGCTTGCACTAGTTTGAGAATGGTTTGCAGGAAAAAAGAAGTCAGTTCGTGCCTTTTTTTTTTTTCATATTGATTAGCACCTGAAGGTTTCCTCTCTCGGTTGGGTCTAGCCTTCGTGATGGGCATTGTAATCTGCAGCAATGAACAGTGAGGGCTGGATTTTTGCGTGGAGATTCAGTACTAATTTTGGCAACATCAGTAGAATTTTACAAAGCCCTATCCATCACCTTCATGCCTGGCACGACCCTGGCTAACGAGAAGATACGCCAGGCTGAATTGTGTCGGTAGGGCCTCTGCTGCCTCCACCTCCGGCCAGCCGGAACCACGACTGTTGCAACCACTCAAGGTCAAAACCTCTTGGTCAGCTTTATTGCTCTCCTTCTTAAAAAAGTGCAATAACCCCAGACGTTTCACAACAACTGAATGACTTTGTATTTCTGGTAGCGTAATGCTGTCGCTTGTGTCTGTAATTTGTACTTATGCTTTTGAGGTGCCCTGTACTGAGGCAAGCTCCTAATCCTTGCCTTCTTTGTGGGCCAGGAGGTGATTTACACAGGCTGGGAATAGATCCCTCCAGCTGGTTTCCAGCAACTGTATCCTATTTTTTTGTGAAGTGTGCCCAGCCTCTCTCTGGGAGTCAGCAGGGGCCTGTGTGCCTGTCGCAGACCTGTTGTCCCCAGCTTCATGCTTTGCTTGGATCTTCCCATATTTCCAATATTTCCACAGCGGGTGTAACAGCTCTGGGGGATGGCCTGTCTGGTTTGTACTCTCATTTTCTGTGGTAGTAAAGGACTTTGTCAAGTCCAGGGGCACGAAGGAGAGAGCACTTTCCAACTCACTTTAGGAATGATGATAATTTAGCAATGATGATGATTTAGCAATGTATGCCTACAGCAGCTGCTGCTGTTGACTGTATGGGGACAGGTGGTGAGACAGCTATGTGTGGATGATCTGAATTACCCCACCCTGTCTTAGACAAAACTGCTAATGTGGAAAAATAACTGGAATAGGCATTAATAGATCATTTCAGTGGCCGGTAGGACGACAAAATATTCAGTCTACTTCATTATAGACTCTGGGCCCATGCTGGGCTCGTTTGCAGACCTTCCTGTGAGGGTTTCTGTAGCAACAGGAGAGTATTATTAATATCAACCACAGTAAATTGCAAGGTACAATTCTGCTGTGTTTGAAGCCAATATATCTGATTTATTACCTTTACCATTTGTTGCTCAGTTCCTCCATTTCTTCCAAGTCTTTGCCCTAGAGTGATCTCAAGAAGGGCTCGTTTCCCCATTGCATGCCCTCCCCTTGCCCTGAAACTTCATCACACAACCGGTTTCTCCTACTCTCATTCAACAATCCCACTGCCTCCTTCTACTGCCAACTGTTGTAAGAAAAGCCCATTAGCATCCTGGTTGGAATTGATTAATCAATACGTGGTGTATTAGATCATCTTCTCCCAAACTGCCTTTTGTACCATACACGAGAAAAAACAAAAAAAACAAAAAAAAACAGAGCTTAGTATTGGGATATTGATTTTGGGGGTTGCTTTGAAAATTATTATAGTATCATTTTAGATGTCCATTAATCTAATTGGAAACAGATGCCTGGATGAGATGCAGTACATATTTGTTGTACAGTGCCAGGTCTTGCCTCGGACCCCGGGTTAGGTTGTAATGGTTGGTGGGCTCACATCTCTGGGTGGAGGATGAGCAGTGTGCAGTGTTACTGGACCGCTTGGCAGGCTGCACACAGCCGACACCAGCAGCCAGCTCTGCCCTCTTCCTTGGCCCTCCCTTGCAGACCCACCCCGTCCTGTGCTGCTCTGCTTGCTGAAGAGCTGGCTGTGCTTTTGCAGGTTAGCAGCCAAGAAAAGGTGTGGGTGGAGAGAAGATCCACTTTGTACAGTCCTTAACTTTTTCACAGCTTCAGTCATCTGTTTTCTGGCTGCTTGGCTTTTAGCTTGGTTTATTCCGTGCCCACTCTAGGTTTGTCAAATGTAAAAATGAAACAAAAGCCCAAAGCTTGCTGCAGCAATGACTGCAAGCCTGGTATGGCGAGTGTCTGTGGATGCAGAGGTAGCAGCAGTGCAAAGTCCAGTCCTTCCAGCACTGCTCAGCCCTGCATGTGCTTGTCAGTAATGCTGTTGGAATCAGCTGGGTTCCTACTGGACCCATACTGGATTATCATAAGATGTTGCGCCTCGCATTCAGAAAAATTTTGCAGTGATAAAGTGAATTTTCCTGCTAGCCCCAGCCTCTGGTCTCCTCAAGGAAACCTCCATTCCCCAGGTGTCAGAGCTGAGCTACGAACCTGCTTTCAATGTGTTGCTTAAGATTTGCAAAAGGCAGTGGGACCACAAGATGCAGTCTGTGTAAACTGTGACTATGCATTAATAAGGAAAAAAGCTGGTGTTTCTTGTGCTGCTAACTAGAAACCTGACCAGATCCTCCTCAGGCTCAGCCTTAACCCAGCTATTGTATGACCACTGCCACAGGCTGGGCATGCTTGGCTAGGGTAGGTTTGTTGCCTTGCTTTGCAAACCCTTTCCCTTCCTGCTGTTAAAGCAGATGGCCCTGCACGGGGTCCATTCTTAGAGCTGAAATCCCTTCGATGCCAGGCAGTCTAGGACTGAGACCCATTATGGGGAAGTTGAGGTTACAGACTGCTTCCTTAATGGGCCATTCATTTCCTTCTGCAAAACAGTGAGAGATTGATGGCTCTGCATCAATGGGGCTTTGCTATTGCTCCTCTTTTCCTGCTATGACCTTTGCTGTGGGGTGCTAAGAGCAGCTCATTTTTTTTCTTTGCAGTCGTGATGGCTGGGGTCAGTCGCAGGGTGAGACATGCTTCACCAGTTCAACAGTAACTTAACCAAGGGACAGAGCTGGCTCCGTCCTGAAAGCAGCTCTGAGACAGAAAAATAAGTCTGCTAGGTCTGTGGTGGCAACAGGCAAGCTGAGGAGTTTGCTGCAGACTGATGCTCACAAAAGAGGAAGCGTGGGCTTGAGTTGGATGGTTTGGCTCAGGTCTTTCCAAAGGCTCCAGTGGGAGGTTCTTCGCGAGGACTTTTTAGTCATTTCCAAAGGATTGAGATGACTTCACAGGTGGTACGGATACAGCCTTCATGCAGATTTAGAGAAAAATACCATCAAAGGCAAGGCTTTGCATTAAGTAATCTACCTTGCGAATATTTGCTCCTTCTCCTGTGATAAATTGAGAAATTAGGAGGTCAGGGAGAATACTAGTTCACAAATCTCAGCCCAGTTTTTCCTTGCTGATCTGCTGTTTAGACTTTCATGGAGTTTCATTTTAATTAGGGCCAAAGAAAGCTTTCTAGCAAGCCTTTATCTGGAAGGTGATTTATGCTCGAAGCAAAAAGACTGAATCATCAATCAGGTGAAATGCTTTGAGAATAAGCTGGGGAAAACTCCCTGCTGAATCAGCAGTGCAATAGCATCAGAGCAATATCTCCAAACAAGCGCTTCTGTGAGCTGCAGGTTTGTCAGCTGTGGCCTGTTTCTACTCAAAGAGGTCCAAGGAGCAACAGGTGATTTAGGGAAGCTGCTGTGTCCTGAGGACAGGAGACAAGGAAGCACCGTTTCTCTTGCAAATGAAGTGCATTCTAGGCTTTCAGCATGATCTGGAAATACATTAAAACAGAATAAATTATTATTATTTTTTTCCCCACAGTGAGAGGACTAAATGTCACAGTCTGGTGTTGTGAACAGTTTTTGTTTTTGTTTTGTTTTGTTTTCAGTGTAATCCAGTGCAGACAGATCAGAGATCCCTGAAGTACAGGCAGAGCATCTTCTGGATTGGGAAACTAGGGAAAGTCTACCTAGGGCACCAGTTGCTGTGGGCAGCAATGCTGTTCAAGTACAAGGTGCTCTGGAGTAGCAACCCCTTTTATTTTTATTTTTAGCTGCAACTGGGACTAGTTTAGTCCCACGGCAGTCTAGAGACAATGTGCCTCTCAGCAACGTGGAGCAGCCCAGCCCCTGCACCGGGCTGATGCAACCATTCTGCATCCCGCTTTGGTGGTGCTGATACGGGGCTCGGCGTGCCTCTGCTGCTCAGGATAGGTCCTTCCCATGGTAAGAAAAGTTCACCTGGAGCATCACACTAGGGCTGGGAGTGACGTAAAACAGCAGGGGTTGTGGTGTCTGCTTCACTTGTGCCTTAGAGCACCGTTATTGTGATGAGAAGTAGTAATTGGTGAGCAGATTGTCTCTTGGGACTGCTATGTAAATGTATTAATTAGTGCTCATAAAGTTGTTCTCACTTGTTCTCATGCTGTAAGCATAGCTGGCTGATGTTAGCACTGCTGAGGGAGAACACCCCCAGTGATGGCCTCCAAGTTGTTGGCAGACCAAGATGCAGGGACAAGGTAAAGAAAACTGAGGCTAAGTACTGCGGACACGTATACAGAGGGGGGGTAAAATAATGCAGATGTTCAGCAAGAGAAAATACGGTGCCCCTGGCACGTGAGCCCTTTAAAACCAGGGCAGATAAAGCTCTCAAGAAGACTCTGCTTAAAGCAAATCTGTCCTGACCTTCCTCCATGTATAGTTCTCTAATGGTATTTTGGATCATCTTGATTGTGCTTAGCTTTTGAGAATGATGGTGATTCTTCTCTTGCAAACTGTTAATATAGGCTGTGTTAGGAGGTATAAAACTTTTTAAAGAGATGATAGTGTGATTCCTGGTTTTCTCTCTATAGCAATGATTCCCAGATTTTCCCGTGCAAGACCTTCTCATCTATCATAAGACACACTCCTGCCTTTGATCCTGATTATTGTGGGGACTTCACAATGTTTTACAAAGTGAGAAAACGCAGAGAAGTCTTGTGCCTGCCTACAAACTCCCCCATGTAAAATGCTGCTTTACTGCCGTATGTAACAGCATCGATTACTCTACTGAGCCTGTAACTGGATGCGAGAGAGACATTGGTAACCTTAGATGAGATAGCTACACTAGACATAATACCATAGCCGTGGTTAGCTGGGGCTCAATGCTTTTTGTTATATACTCAGGGGTTTTGGAAGGTTTTTGAGCTCTGCTCTGTGGTCATTACACAGCCAGCCCTGCTCACGCTACCCATACGTACCCCTCTGTGGGTGCAGCCATGCCTTCGCAGTGGGGGTGTGGGTTGAGTTTCCAAGGAGCTGAGGAGCGTGGTTTGGAGCTTTGTGGTCCCAGTTCTCCTACAGAAAATCATGGGTCAGACCTCAAGCTGGTAGAAGTCTTGATGTTGACTTTGAAAGAGCTGGGTTTTCACCTTTTATCTTTCCTCTGCAGGAGCTCAAAGATACATGGTGGAATTTGCTTTGCAAAACAGGGACTCCTTGCAGGAAAGGAAAAATGTCAAAGAGTACACTCACTCTCTTTTGATCTTAATGGCAAGAGATTTTCCTGTTTCTTCTATTTCCTACTGTCAAATATTAGTGTCCAGTGGGTATTTCAAGACTGTGGACTGGGCCTAACCTAATATGCTTGTAAGTAGGAATGAGCAGTTCAAATAAAATGTAAGTTTACCCTAAATTGGATCCTAACTAGAACTATACCCTCACTGAATTTAGAATAGCTTATGATTCACTTGGTATTTTTCATTCTCTTTTCTGTCTTTCAATTTCCTGATTCGTATAAGGATACAGAAAGGGAAGGTCAGGATGTAATTATTGTTCCATTTCCAGCCCAACCATAGGTGGTGGATGAGCTGGAAATGTAGGGGCAGAAGAGAATCGGTTTTACCCAAATATCATAAAACGGCATCCCTTCACCTTGGAGGCTTGGTGTTAAGGTTCCTCCTGGCTTGTTGCCTGCTTGTGAAATTCTTCCTTGCCCGGAGAGCCCCTGTGCTTTCAGGCACCTCTTAAACCTGTCAGTTAAGGCTTAAAAGTGGCTTTTTGCTGGCCATTCGCTCACGATTGTGGTTTCCTCTGAGGTAATGCACTTGCCTTTGCTAATGCACGACTGTCATGCCTACTTTGGTGTAGCAGCAAGTGCAACAGCAAACCCTGTGGGACTCAGTGGAGGTGGCTTTGAAATCGCTCCTCTCTCCTAAATCGCCTAACGTACTGCTGGCTGTTAGCAGTGACCTGCAGCCAGTCTACAAAGCACAAATCCCTAACAGCTAGATACTGAGCTGGATGAGGGTAAATGAGGCTTTGTTTACGGTGCTGGTTGCATGTCCTGGGGCTGGCAGCCTGCGTTGGCTGAGGGGGTTTGTGATGGTTCAGCCTCCTGTGCTCATGCTTTGTGTGTGTGCATCAGCTCTCCTTGTTCTGAATTAACGCATCAAGGGATAAAACTGTTTAGCCAGCAAAAGCATAGCCAGCCAGGATAAGGGGAAAAATATTGGCTAACATACTTTCTTTACGTTTTCAGCAGGAAGAATAAGGATAAAGGAAAGTTTTGTTTTGCCATTCTGAATCATACAGCACCTTTCTGATAAGGTTTCTTTTCTGTTCCGCAGTCAGTGTTGTGCCTGAGGGGCAAGATCTGCTCCACCTAAATCTGGGGTGCCAGGACCTGGGGCTGGAAAAGCACAGCGCCCCCAAAGCCAAAGAGTGTGGCTTTAGCACCTGTACCACAGCGCAGCATTAAAAAAGGATGCTCTGCCTTCACTTTGGCTTTCTGAAATGTGTTGCATGAGCTGAAATGCTGCGTGAACACAGCGTTTGCCTAAAAGCTGGAATGTGAGTGTAGGGAGTACGTAAGTATATAGTGTAAAACTCCCCATAGCACTGTCTAGGGGACAGATCATCCCTGGGACTTGGTGTTCAACGATGCTAAACTTTTACCATCAGCGTGAAGTTGCTCTGGGAAATGTGCTGAGAGCCGAGGGAGATGCCCAGGTCCAAGCAGTGGTGGCAGAGCTGGCAGTGCACGTGTAACACGTGCTGGAGTCGGGCACTCAGTGGACGTGGGAGCTGAGCTGCTGTGCCAGGCTTAGGTGCTGCGTGGATGTGCTCGTGCTCTTTTCCTCCCTGCAGTGTCATAGAGAAGGGAAAATCCCCTAATGTTGTTAGTGTTAAATTGTATTTACTATTCAGTTAGGATGACTGTAATCTGCTAATAAGAATCAGCCATTTTCTATGTGCACACAAGGGTGATGGATAACTCCCAGCCTCTCACTGCTGCTGTGGGGGTAGTGTTGATTTCTGGGGTTTTGGTATGACCGATCGCTTGCAGGAAAATTTGGCAGCAGTGACAGGATGAAAAGCAGGGAGCCAAGAGTCTGGCAGCAGCTCCGAGTGCAGGATTTTTGAGGTAGTAAAATAGAGCTGGGAGAGAAGAAGGGAGAAGCCTTCCTTGTTCCCTACTGTTCAACAGGGGCTGTGGATCAGTTCTTGTTCAGAACTGGTACTGGAAGTCTGCTGGAGGTGGGGACCTACCTAGGAATGACCAAGCCCATGTAAGAAAGGCACAGAACAGAGTAGCTAAGCCTTTAATTCAAGCACAAAACCACGCAGGAAGTTCTGGCTGCAGCTTTGCCATGTGTGAAACTCATCCTGATGGAGAGAGCCTGCAGGTGGTCAGGGCATTGTCCATGCCCCATTTATACCTCTTCTGGGGTCTTGGATGGGTCGGTGCATAGACCTTCTTCCCGCTGGTTATAGAGGTGTGGATTTCAGCCATGCTTCCTGCTCAATTTAAGCCTGTTCCATCCTCATTGTGTTTTTGCAATATACGTTTGGTTTGAGTAGTGGGGAGGATTGTTACTGTGTAGGAAAATGAATCTTTTAGGTCAATGTTCATTCATTTAGATTGTTATTATCATTTGATTGCGACAGTCACATAGTCCTCAGCATCTTTCCCAGATTTCAAAAATTCTTTTATAAACAGAACCACCTACTGTTTGTGTCCTGCTGCTAAGCAGAAACCTAAAGGCAATGTGAAAATAACTAAACTTCTTCATGTCTTAAAACCCTCCGTGGAACTCCATGTCCAAACCATCCTGAGCATCATGCTCTTGAGCAGAAGGTGGATTGGATTTCTCCCTTGCATTTCCCCCGAGAAAGATTCAACACCAGGCGTTCGGGTAGCGTGTTTGTTACTAATGAGACCTAGTTGGATGTGTAAAATATATAGCAGTATAATAAATTGGTGCATTCATCAGCAGGCTTGTAGCTCAGCTGAAAATCCCGTGGAGATCACAGAATGAGCAGCACAACCTTTACCTGCTCAGTTGAATTTCTCTGCTGGCTCCTGAAACAAACCTCTGTGGTAAATGGAGGAATCTGCACACCTGGTGGGTCCTCGGGGGATGATGACCTGTCTGTACAACAGACTTCTGCTCTTAGTTCTGCCTTGGCCGATATCCATTTATTCTTGCTTCCCTCCCCCTCCTACTGGATTTTGGAGGGCTGTAGGGCCTGTTTGCCAAAGGGCTGGAGTCCCAGATCTTTAAGAGATGCAGTATTACTGTATGGCGTGCGTTGCGCGCTTCCTCATCCAGAAAGTTTTGTTTAAATCCAAAGTTGTTACAATAGAAAATGGGGAGATTGTCTAAGGCTAAAATGGCTTTGAAATGTCTAGATGCCAAGACAGGTTTGATGCATTTCTCTGACCGTGCCCGGGTCTCCATCTGTCTGGAAAAACAGACTGTCTGACCCCGTGCCACATGGAAGTTCTCTCTAAGGCTAAAAGGGTTGGACGTTTCAGCCCTGATTCAGCAGATTACCCTGCTCAGAAAACCACTTGAACAAACGTGTAAAGTTGAGACAGGGTTTAAGTTCCTCACTGAATTTTCTGCATTTTCTTTAACGTCTCAGTGAAGATATGTTCCAAACGACTGTGGGGCAGCCACCCCCAGGCTTTAATGGGAGACGTTTAACATACAGAGCAGGAGAGTGACATACATCATACAAACTTAAAGAGCCCTTTCAACGGAGCAATTGCTCTCTGAAAAGAAATTAAAATCTCTCCAAACAACAGCTTAATCATCTGTGCTTGCCAAGAAGTGAAAACTCCAGCTGAAGAAATTCACTTGCAGCTTGACAACATTACAGCAGCGAGGGTACAAGCAGCTCTCTTACATGCTCAACAATTGGTTTCCTACAAAGGGAAATAAAGGCAGCTGGGTGCTTTCAGAAGCATGCCAGCCTGTTTATGCCATGACTGCTACATCTGTGGTTGAAGTGGAAGAGAATAACAGAACACTTCTTTAAAAGAAAAAAAAAAAAAAAAGCGAGGACTTTTTTGCTCTTGTAAACCCTACGGCAACCCAAAATATCTGCAGCTAGGTGCTACTGCAGAAGATGCTGGATGTGCATGGGCTTCAGGAGAATGTCTTTGTTCTTTGACCTCCAGACAACATACTCTGGGGCACAGGAGATGAACAGAAGCAGCTCCAAGCCAGGCTGCAGTAATGGGTCCAGCGCTGGTGTCCTGGGGTCATGGTGTTGTCTCCAGGCAGCTTGGCAGTAGGATGAGCAGGGTTCTCAGTGTGCAGTTGCAAGAGAGGCTGGAGGTACTGGGCATAGAAAACTGCACAGATGGTGGTTTTGGGGCTGTTTCCTGCGTTGTGTCAGTGGTAGAGAGGCAGGGAACAGCCTGTTGGGGCAGAGATGCTCTGGGCAACCTGTTGGCGTGTTTCGCGAGGGTGCTGCAACAAGGTGCAAGCTGAAGGTGCTCTTTGGCAGAAAGTGCCATCGTTCTCCTTTGCCTGCCTTCAATTGAGAGATGCCAGCCTCCCTCCTCCTTTCTCCTCCAGCAGGTAACATTCCCAGGGCTACAGGGACTTTCAAGTGGGATTTTCATCCAGATGCTCTTTCCAACAATATTCTTGTGCCAAAGTCCAGCAAACACTCTGCAGCTCTCTTACGGGAGGAAATTGCCCAGCAAGTGTGGAAAGCAACATGCTCATGAAATAAGAGCAACTCTACATCTGCCTTACCTGCTGTCCAAAATGAAAAGTCCTGGTGAAGTGAGAGCGTCTGCGTGGGTTTGCAGGAGCTCAGGGTATAGCCCATTGAACTGGCTGTTATGCTGCCATTTATCTAGATTAAAACGGTTGTCATTTAGGTGGATTAAAAACATATGCTTATTTGTTTCTCAACAGAGAAGCAGGTACATTTGGAGCAATTATGCCACGCAGGGCTTGTGGTGCCACAGTCAGGCGTTGAGCTCGCTGGCCAGAGGTCGGTCAGCTCCTCGCAGGACCAGGGAGTAATTATCGGGACAACCTAAAGTGTGGCGAGACCTTCTGGCAGAGACCAGGCTTGCACAGCTGCTCTGTACGGCATGGGAGGAAGCCAAGACCAAAAAAAATGAAAGGATATTTCCAGCTTTCTTGACAAGATGCTTCCCAGCAGGACAGGTGTAAGCGTTTGAACTCATCTGGCTTTTAATAAGTCATCTGCTGATCAACGTGACCGAAAAGCTGGGTATGTGTTTGTTTTAGGGTTAGTTTGTTTGTGAACGTGGTCTGTGGCAAAATCTTTGGCTGGTTGGCCCATGAGGGCCCCTCCCAGTGAACACTCTTGGAATATGGAGAAGAGCTTTGGGCCGGTTTCATAATTTTCTGCAGATTTAATGAATTTATATCATAGTAAATAATTTCACACTTAAGATTTGGAATCTCACAGTTTTCATTCAAATGTGGAACAATCTGGCAAGTCTCATGGTTAACAAAAAATATGTATTCTTCCTTTAGCAGACAATCCTTCCCTTTTTACAAAGTCTACATAAAACCTCGTGAAACATCTTTAGGTGGAGCAGAAAGGATCTTGACCAACTACCACTTTTTTTGTCTGAAGCAGGAAAAAGGTGGTGATAAAACAGTTTTGGACTCCTGCCCTGAGCAGTAGGTTTTGCATTAACAAAGAACTGTTGGACTTGGAGATTTTGCTGTGTTTTGAAGTTTGTGTGGCCAAACTCTCAGCTCTAGCTCTTTCTGTGGGCTGTAGAGAGATCTTCAAGTATATATTTTGCTTATAATGGACTAGAGAAGAAGCTGTACAGCTAAAGCTATTCTCATTAGAAGACAAAATGAGAAGGTGGCCTGACCCAAACAGATCCATGCTCTGCACAAACCCAATTCTCTGCCGAGGAATGCACATGTACAATAGTCTATTGTTCATATTTCATGCAACAGAATCAAGAATTTAATTCATTTAAACAGTTTTCTGGTATTGAAAATTTCTTGGGAAGGTTTTGCCTGCGATGTTTGGAGGGAAAATCAGTGCTTGAGGTATATAGGCTTTATTCTTTCAGGAAGACTCTAGATCTACATTTAAGATGACAAGCAAGCCTGTGCATTATTCTGAGGACTGCCATTATCTGCAGTGATTTCGGGCATTGATCCACAATTTCCCATGGTCATTGTCGGAAAATGATTGAGTATTGGTTTCTTTAAGTGTTCTGGGAATCAGTCCATGTGACTGTCTCTGTCCTGTTGACTTAGGGGTACAGGCCACAGGGGTTGCTGAGTAGGAGGGAAAGTTTGTTCTCCATCATCTCACCACACCAACAAAAGTCATATCGTGGTCTGAATGTATCTTTATCCTTATGTGAATATTGCACATATCCTTGAGCAACTAGACTCTAAACGTGTCATGTCTGTGCGTGCATAATTTTGTGCATTCTGCCCTCCTTGTGACTTTAAGAGTGCTTTTAGGGTCAAATTTGGCTATGTGATGAAAGATAAAAGGTACCTGAAGCCTTGATGGTTGGTTTCTCAGCAGAAGAAAAAGCTTCAAGGGAACCCTGGATTCGTTCTAAGAGTAACTTTACTTATGCATGAGTCTTTTCAAGCAGTGAGTGACATACAAAGCACTCTTGCTTTCCAAGAATCCCCAACTCCAAAGCAGTGCCTGTTTTTCAAGGAGAAACCACTCCTGAAACTCTCCACAGCCCAACTCCAGCAGCCTCTGTGCTCTCCTTCTGTGGGCACCTGGTGACACAAGGCCTCCTCCTTCCCAGAAAGCAGGACTTGGCTGTGTGCTCAGAGAAAAGAGACTTGAAGACAATAATGTGAGGCTTCTGCAGTGCTAGTTTTAATAATAGATTGCTCTGAAGTTTTGCTGGAGGAATTGACTGCCCATTAACATTTCTGTTTGAGTCACGTGTAGGTGAAACTATTTGAATTACTTGGTTTTACCAATAATTTGACATTTAAACTTACAGAGAATATTGAGTGCAGGTAGGGAAGGTTTTTTATTTGCTAGACGTTGCTTTTGAGGGCTTTGAGATAAATGGGTGCGGCTTGGTGCAGATGCCCCGTGATGCTGCTGGGTGGACCATGGATCACTGGTGATACAGTGCCTGTGTCTGCTGTCATATCTGAAGACCCACAGCCAGATGGGAGCTGCAGGATTGGGAGGCTGCAAGCAGCCCGTGAGCTGCATTTGGGTGGCTCTGGTTACAACTTCAGGCATTCTGGGCTCTGTTCATTGTTGTGCTGCGAGCTTGCTGTGTGACCACGAAGAAGATGCTCTCACATGTAAAACGCATGTTGCTGACAAGTTCTGTGCTGTGACCGCCCAGGGTGGTTCACGGGGTAGTTGGTTGCATGATTGCTGGGGTAGAGCTTTGTCCTAGGTACTCCACCATAGGTCTGACCTTCCTTAGCATGAACACGCATTGCCTGTTTCCAATAGGAGTTGCTTAGACCTAGTTCACATTCATCATTAAAGTCCAAACCTGTTTTAAAAAAAAAAAAAAAAGAGATTAATAAAAATAAGTGGGTAGAGTCCCTTGGCCTGCCTGTAATTTTTGACAGTGAATGAGGCTTTCACAGCACTGGGCAGGCAGGCACACTCATGAATAAAGCAGCCGAGTGAGTCCACACTATCAGAGGATAGAACGAATTTTTTATCAAGAAATCCTGTTAGCATATTTATGTATTGATTTATTGGTGCCATAAGCCTTCAGATCAAGGCATAAACCATCAGCATTTTTGCTTTTTCAGTCTCCCCATCTCTGTGCGCCTTTGGAAAGGGTAGGGGGAGAAACAGAGAGGAATTTAGCTGCTATTTTAATTTGGTTGAATTAACATTATTACTGCGTGCAACAACTGTACTTAGTACATGTTTGTATGTGGTTAGCAATATCCTAGCAAAATTTTAATGCTGCAAGCTTTGAGGATTTTTCCAAGGGTCATCTTCTGTTATTTGAGTTGATTTTGTGCATTTGGATGCTTTCCTCTGAAAGCCCAGTTCCTGGAATTATGTGCTTGAGAGAATCATAACTCACTTCCTCTCTATTTGGGACATTTTAGCTCTCATCATTGGAAAGAAAAGCTAGAAAATTTGAATCCTAAAGCATTGAAACCCAAAGTGCTAATTGTCTATCGGTATGCTTCCACCAAAACCTCCAAAGGGATTCTTTAACTTTAGCACCCCAAGCTTCTTACAGGTTTGGTAGGGCTCTTGGGCCAAGAGGACAAGAGCTAATGCCAGGCCTGGTGTCTCAGCATAGCTGGTGCTGCCAAGGCTTTTAAATTCTGCAGTTGAGGCTGATTCTGTGTTGTTTCAAGCCATGAGCAGTTTGACTTTGTCTGCAGGTTGTGAAATATTCTGGATTTTGATTCTAGCAGTGAATAACTGTTCTGCTCCTCTACATATCAGGTGACTGCAGTGCTGGGTGCAAGTGACCCCCTTTTTAGGGGGGCAGAAGGATGATCTCCATTTCAAACCGTCATTGTTTTTAGTGTTGTGAGACTCAGAGGAGTTGTGGATATTTTTATTTTTTTTCTGACGCCCACTTGGGCACCAGGAGTTACGGATGGATCCAAGCAGTAGCCAGGGGCTTTGAACAAGGTGGATTATTGTTTTCTTACAACAGTGTGGTAGGATGACCCATATCCTGACGGTAAAAAGTTAGAGTGGAATAACTCAAACATCTTCTGTGAAGGAGAGGGTATTCTCAGCAACGCTGATTTGGGTGTAGATGTGCCAGGAGTTTAGAGCACCTCTTCCCAGAGAGTTCACTTTGAGCAGGCATTGTATGCGGGATTTGATTTGTTTTGGCCAATGTTAAATGTAAAAAGTGCAGGGGGGCAGTGGGCTCTTTAAATGCTTTTCTTGCAACTGCTGACCCTCAGGACAACAGCTATCCCATCCCAAAGGCCCCCCCAGAAAACACATCCTCTGCCCCAAAATCCAAAACCCACGTGGGAGCTGCTGTAGAGGCACAGAAGGCGCAATTGTAATGGGGTAGAGGGGGAGACAGGAAGATCCTCCAACCTTTGGTTGTTAGCTGGACCTCAGATGGACTTTAGGGCTTCCTGAGATCCTGTCCAGCCCAGGGCACACATGGAGACCTCCAGTTAGGGAGTTTGCCTCAAAACACAGGTAAGCAGACAAAACCACCAGTGTTTATTCCTGACTCCAGATTTCTCTGCAGCTTGCTGGCCTGGGGCTCTTCCATTTTGAATCACTTCCTCTACGTGCAGGGGCACCTGAATGGACCTGATCCCACTGATCCCAAACAGAGAGATGCTCAAGATCATCTGAATCCCAGTCCAACTCTGTCTCAGTGCATGCAGCATGTGCAGGAGTGTGATTTGGGCCGACCACTAATTTCATTAACCAACCCATTTTAGTTTTCTCCTTCACACAGATGAGCACACCAGGCAGGTGCTCTGTCATCTGCCTCCTGTGGGTAGTACAACCCCTGAGCATCAATCGGACGTGCACCTCTCTGCCAATTTAATTTTGCTCAGAAGGGTCAATCGCCAGCACTCCCTGGCTGTCAAGTCCCTGCAGAGCTAAATACCAGATGCTCTCTGCAAATGGACCATAACATCTGAAAGTCAGTAACTAAAGTTAGCGGGCTGACTTTGTGCCAAGATTGAATTTAAGGAGAAACTATCAAAAAAAAAAAATAATAAATGACTATTTTGCAGATTCTGATATTTTATGTGATGAACCAGAACATGGGGTCAGAACTTAAGGTAGTTTTCTCTCCTGATTCTCCTACTGGTCTACTGGGAAATGTGGAAGCAGCTTTCCTCTCACCTTCCTGTGACCCTATTTCACCTTCTGTAAAGCTGGGAATAGAAATAAAGTTGTCCTCAGTGCAGGGGTTGTTGGTATTTCTGGGTGAAAAGAGATGTACAAGATTTAAATGATGAAAGCCTTTTTAAAATTTTATTTTTTTCCTTCTGTTTTCAGTTGATGCAGAGAGATAGGGAAGGGAAGGGAGGAAAAAAGGGAGAAAAATAAATGTTTGAAAATAAATTAATAACTTTTCTGATAACTAAGTACATGGAATAGAGGAAAAAAAAATGTTTCAAAGCTCTGCTGAAAGAGATGAAGCCCCGTTGACTATTTCCTAGTCCCCTAAGCTTATTTCTGAGGGTTACAGTATTTTGAGAACTGTTTTGTGACCATCTTTGTTGAAAATAAAACATAGAATACAATAAAGCTATTTGATAGCCTGCTAGGTTTTAGGCTTGAGGGTTGTTGGTGGTGTTTTTTGTTTTGTTTTTTGAGATTCTAACCAAATCTCTCATGTTCTGCTGAATGCATGGGTCTGCAGTCGACTAGGCTGGATTTTGGTGCAGATCTGTCATCTCTAGAGATTTCAGTTGAACAGGGTCCAGACTTTCCAGCAGGGATTCCAGTTAAAAATATAGCTCAAATAACAATGAATATTTCTTGCCTTGAATAGACAAAGCTTATGCTTTCCCACAGGTATGTATTCAAGGACTTCAGAGAGTTGGATTTGGACTTGGTCCTGTTAAGTTCACGTGAAGCCTATGTGCCTCACTGTCCATCTGTGAAAGCACTTGTTACTTTCCGTAACTGCAAACTGATGCTATGGTAGCGTGGACCACGTAGCATCCTAGAGAAGTAGCCACATTAAGCTTCGTTTGAGTCTGTGACTGTTTTTGCAAATAGACTGGGTAGTCATTAATTCCACAGACTGAACTAAGAAAAGCCTTTCACAGCAAATTTGGGTTTGCTGCCTTAATGCCATCTTGTGCAAGGTCTTACTCTGATGAAGAGCTCAGCAGGCGTAATTTGGTGCCTGGAGGAAATGTGCTGGACAGAGCAGGGCTCCATGTGCTGATTGCACATGCTTTACGTGGTTTTGATTCCGCTTTGTTCCTGGAAATTTCTCTGTTCACCTAATCCTAAGAATGGAAACAGAAATAAATCAAACATAAAGTGTTGCTAATTAACAGAAGCTGTGAAGAGAGAATTGTGAAAAATCAGATGAAAGGTAAATAAAGTTCATCTGTCAAAGACAGCTGAGAGTTTTCCCCAATGCTAAATAACTTATTTAAGGGAAGATTGCACTTTAATTGCCCCATATATGTCAGGCATTGGTTAAATTAAAGAGTGAACTTTAGGCGTACTACACATTTTGATTAAAATCATAGTAAATAGTTAAGGTCTGTGTTGTTTCAGCTTTGGCTGTATCTGTCAAATTAGATCCCTTCTTTATCGAACCCTACTCTGGAAACATTTCCAAGGTTTGTATGTTAGTCTGCTAATTGCTTGTTTTTCGTATCGACAGAGAATATGCTGAAGGATGGGACAGAACAAAGTCTTCCTTGGAGGCGTGGGGCAATTACTTCAGGGTTGTGATTCTTGCCCGAAGTGGCTGAAAAAAGAAAGATGTAAGCAGCAGAATGGCTCTGTGTTTAGAAAAGGGTGGTGGTTTGCTTGTTTACTGTTTAAAAAAAAAAAAAAAAAAGGTGGAGTCATTCTAAGGGTAAATGGGTTTCTAGCAGCTGCTTTGGGCTCTCAAGCTGGTTTAGGCAGCCAGGGAACCCTAGCTGGAAGTCCACAGGCAGGACCAACCTGCACGTTGTTCAGGGTCTGCATCCAGGGTGATGCTTGTGTGTGGATGATGGTCTGTGACTTTACACCTCTGTAGATGCTGCCGTTAAAGGTCTCATTTAAAGTTGCAAAGTCAACAGATGAACGCCTATGACAGTATTTTGGCTGCCCTCAAGCAGTGGCAGAGGGGCTTGGTGTGAAGGCTGTGCAGCTCCTCTGTTCAGTGCTGCCTCCAGAGGTGCCTCCCACCCGCAGCAGTGGCAGAAGGGCATTCATCTCCGAGCCGTGAAGCTTTGCAGCATTTCTGTAGCTCTGGCTGCGAGCAGGGAGTGCTCTTGCGTCATGGTGGCTGCACTCATGGGGGCACGGGCACAGAAAGGAGGATGCCACGGAGGGCTGGGCGCTGCTGCATGGGTGGTACGAGGCAGCTGGCCTGCACCGACATCCCAACCTGCAGTGGCTTCCTCAAAGCAGGTCCAAGTCATTAGGAGGTCTGTATAATTTGTTAATTATAAGTTTACAATAAGGTCGGTGTATTCCCATGAGGATCTGTGGTGACTGAGTTGGTCTGGCGTAGGACGTGTGGGCATCCCTGAGCTCTCTTTCCCTCTCAGCACAGGTATAAAGGGGCTGCAAGTGGAGACGGTGATGATTTGGGGAGAGAGGCAATTAGAATGATTGTATTTTGATTAAAAACTGGGAAATCAGAAGCTGAAAAGTGAGATTTTATTGCTTAGGTTCACTGTAGCATGACAGTCTACAAATAGGGTATTCAGAATCCCTGCCTTGTGCCACCAGGCATTTTCCTATGGCAAAGGTCTTTGTTGTTCTGCTGCTTTTGTGTTGCCCAAGAGGATTTAATCAGGTACAGCAGCGTTTAATAGCTTATTTGAAGAGGTTGTTATTTAAACATGCGCTAGCGCTGCTTGGCATGTGCTGAATGGGGCTGTGGGCAGTGCAAAGCGGTGGCAGGTCTTCTGTTCGCACCAGCTCCAAGGAGCTGTCAGCTCCAGATTGCAGATCCCTCGGGACTCAGGTTCACCCCCGGGCCATGGCTTTAGTGTTCGATTTGCTGGCTGCTGGGAGGCGGCACAAAAGCCTGGCTGTGTGGGAATCCCCCATCCGCCTCCCACGTGAAATACAGATTTAGGTTCTGTTGTAGAAGCTGGAGGAGTGTGGGAACGTGTGGGCAGCTGTGCTGTCTGCTTAGAGAAAAGAGGGGGATAGGATTTGGGGGATTATTCCTTGTTTGACTTGCTCTAATTTTCAGTCTGTAAATCTCCCAAAACCTCAGGTTTGCCACCATCCGAACAGAGGCAGTAACTTGCCTGTTTGCAAGGCTGCGTGTAAACCAAAAGTCACTTAATGCACGTTCATCGTTTTGGGATTCCAGAACCAGGAGCTCATCGCTGATTCAAACCGTGATTAAGCAGCCCTGGTAGGAACCGCACAGGCTTCCCTTCCTCGGGGCTGTGGGTCTCTTTCTGCAGAGGCTGTTGCAGTTTTCCCACTTCTGGTGGGAGCCGTGCTGGCAAGGAAGCGCTGCAGCGTTTACGTGCTGCTTCCCCTGCCCGAGCACATCTGCTCCCTCTGATCGGCCCCCCTTGGAGCCTGGATTAGGCTGCAAGGCTGATGGGCTGTGAGGGCCCTGGTGATGCCCCAGCCACAGGGAGCGCAGAGCTGGATTTAGGAAGGGTCCCCGCAGAGCTGGTGGTGTGCTGCCAGGATGGGGAGGGATGGCTGAGCAGGGAGGGTTTGGCTGACCTGTGCTGGCTGGAGAAGTCCTATGGTGGTGATGGGCTGGGGCGGGCTGGGACAGAGCCGCTGCAGCAGCAAGAAGCTCCAACAACATGAAAAAACCCTTCAGGGCAGCCAAACACAGGGCTTTGCCTCCCTGCTTGCCCCAGAGCTAGGGTCATGGCCAGGGCTGCAGAAAGGAAGCCAAAAGGTAGCACAAAAACATTTCTGCTCTCCACAGCACATTGCAAGCAGCAGTAGGCTGCTTTCAAGTTGGTTGCTTCAAAACATACCTTTAAATGAATTAATAATTAGATGCAGCTGCCATCTCATTAGCATAACGAAGCAGTGGCTGAACTGCTCTCTGTGTCTGGGAGACAAAGCGAGCTTTAGCACCGGCCTTCCTCTGCTGTTGGACGGGCTGCACGGGGCTCCTCGTGCTTTGCTGGAGCACGCTCTGTTCCCTTTGGCTTTATTGGGAGCTCAGGGCATTAATCTCCCAGCGTGACAGAAACCTTTTAGCTTCTGCATTTGTTACAGGTGACAGTATTCACCCATTTATCTCCGCAGATAGCCAGCCATGGTGTTGCTGCTCGGGGATGTTGTCAGTGTGCTCGGTGCTGTGCGAAGGAGAGGAGAGAGTCCCCAGGCGGCTAAAGCCAAGGTTGTCCTGGGGCATCCTGCTGTGCCCTGGGCCATCCTGCTGCGTGGTGCAGCTGGGCTTGTTGGGAAGAGCACTGCAGTGGATGGACGGTTTTTATGGGCTTTGGATGCAGAACAAACAGACCTCTGGGTCCTGCCTTCCACCGTGACCCCAAATTGTCCCTTGGACTTCCCGTGCCTGAGTTTCCCCCTGTGCAGCCTGTGTCCCGTGGGAGTCTGAAGCTGCCAAGTTTAATGGACACAAAGTGCTCGGTCCCTGTGCCCGGGGTGCTCCTGGAGCAAGCCTTCAGCTCGCTTTGGGCACTGCTCAGGTGGTGCTTGTGAAGAGCCCTGTGGCTGCTATCAGCAGGTGAGCAGCGAGGGAGCTCTCCTGTAAGCCCTGCTGTTTCCCAATGTAAATCTGGTGCATCATTAGAAGTGTTTTGTTTCTGCTTCTTCCCTGGTGGCTTAGACCTGTGGTTAGGATCAAATGGCACCGACAGTCAGCCAGGCATTACTCCGGTGAAGTATTTCAGCTGGAACATAAAAATTGATTTGATCTTTTGGCTCATCCTGCTTAATGAGCAAGCCTGGAGGTGGGCCGTAGCCCGAGACCCAGTTGCTCTGCACGGGGAGGTGCCTGGAGGACAGGAGTTTGGTTTTCCTGGCAGCTCCCAGCTTTGATTTGTGAAAGCACCTCACCATGGCAGAGCAGCTGCTGTAAACTCTGCTTGGGTTCAAGTGTGTTTGGGAGCACTGGGAAAGATGCTGCATGTCCGTGAAGGCTCTGCTTTCTCGAGAGGGTTATTCTGCTCACCTTTGTGTCCGGTGTTTTGTCTTCTGGCTTGTCCTGGATCCCTGTGTGAGAAAGGACTACCAGAGCAAGGCCCTGCCCTGCCCTGAGCATAAGGCAGTCTAGCGAGCGCTCAGAGGAGGGTGGTTAATTAGTCGTATTTCAGCACATTTCATTTTAAGGGCTTTGATCGTGGCATGGAATTGCAGATCTGTCGCCAAGTTTGGGCTTCAAATGAATAAATAAATGATAAACGATCATTTGGCAGCAATGAACCTACTGCACTCTCTTTGCATGTTTATGTGGTTTCCCTTCTCCCGTCTGTTCCCTTCCTCCAGCTCTTCCTTTTGGGTTTTCCAGCGCCCCTTGCCTGGCTGATGGCAGTTCCCCGCCTCGCTGAATCGGGAGCGTTTGCTCCAGCCGGTAGCACGAGCGCTGCCACCTTGGTCACCAGAATGAGAATCAGGGCTGGGGTGCAATGGCAAGTGTTGGTAAAGGCATATTAAAATCCCTAAAATGAGATAACGGACTGGATAGAGTTCTCCTGTCCTTCTGCTCTCATTTTCCCAGCCTGTTTTCTCTTCAAATTCGTTTGTCTGTCACACGGTGGTGTCACACGCGTCCCTTTCGGAGGGATGGTAGGTGGCTGGGTTAGTTAGTCCCTGTTCCTCCCGGTGAGTCACTGATCAACTGACACGGATATTTCTGAAGATCTTAGCTATTTGGAGAACTGCTTGTCGTTCGTGTGATCTGGAGAAGGTTCCCCAGGAAGGATTTGTGCAGATATGCACCATATTAAAAACAACTTGGAAGGTATTGGCTTGCATTGGTGCCCTAAACATTATTACCTGCAGAAAATGCTGTGCCATCAGTCACCCACGTCACGGGTGGCTTGTGCAGAGACACTTTGAGATGGCATTGAGCACACCCGGCTGGAATATCCATGGCTGCATTTAAAGCCCTTACTCTTTCGGTGGCTCTTTTGGTCAGCAAAAGTTCGCTTGCAAATATGATAGGGGATAGTGGCTAAAAAGCACCATGGATAACAAAGAAAAGGCACCGATACCAGTTAGAATGATTGCATTTTCTGCAAGGTGATGTTTGTAAGAGCTGCTCTGTGGGCTCCTCCATCTCAGGATGGACAGGTCAGCCCTGTGCCCATGTTATTCTCTACCTGCTGCAGGCGGAGGGAGGAGAGCAGGAATGTCTTTGGGTCTTTTCTCTTCTTCTTCCCCTTCCCCCTCCCTTACACCTGACATCAGATTCTCAAGTTGCTGTGTTCTTCACTCGCAAGAAAAGAATCTGCATTTTTTTTCTCTTGGCTTCGGTAAATGGCCATGTGGCATTTTACTTTTCAGCAGTTCCTTAAAGAGCTCCCTTGTGGTTGATGAATGCAGAAACTTTGTCATAAACTAAAACACCCTTCCCTCCCCTTAATCTAGGCTGCTGCTTAATCAGGGAGCCTCAGACGGGGTTTTGATGACAGAATTCCTAAGTGCTGAGCAAGCAGATGTGGGATTGCAGCCACTCTGAGGACGCCTCGGTTTCTTGCAGACTTCTTGTCTTCTCCTGCGCCGTGTGCGTGCACAGATTCTGGGCACGGCGCCACGCAGCCCGGATTAGGGGAAGGCTGTGGTTCCCTCCTGTCCTCATGTGCCTCGGTTCGGATGTAAATACAGCACTGATGCTCAGCACATGGCAGTTCGCAGCTCGGGGGAGGGAGGGAGGAGGCTGGTGCAAAAGGCCTACACAGAGGTGGGTCATTTGAAGTCATATTTTGGCCCCCTCTGGAATTAGAGGTGAATCTTTGTGCTGGAGCTGACGGTGGATTGTGGGGTGGGCGGTGGGACAGTCAGCTTGGTTTGTTAGGTCTTTTGCTGGTGGTTAAAACTTATCATATTTACATCATAACTAACCAGTACATTGGTGGTAGACAGCCCCAAGAAATCTGAGGGAATCACCAGTGCCCTCTGCCCTGCACGTTATGCTGCGGTGCTCCTGAGCCTGATTAATATTTGTTTTTCTCTCTCCCCTTCTCTTGGTTTCCAGACAAATGACGCTGCAGGAAATACCTGGAACTGGCTTTACTTCATCCCTCTCATCATCATTGGCTCTTTCTTCATGCTCAACTTGGTGCTGGGCGTCCTGTCAGGGTAAGACACCAATGACTTGCTTGTCTCCACCTGGACGTGAGAAGGGAAGGCGTGTTTGTGGGTTTTAGCTCTGTGGAGAGGACGCAGGTGACAAAGAGAAGACGAAGTGATACATTGCACTGTACATCGCCCGTCTCCACGCACTTCCTACCCTGTCCTTCCCTTGCTGTGGGCTATTCCTATAAGAATGCAGAGCTATAGGGCGCAGGGTAGGCTAAATTGAGATGATTCTGAATGCAGACAGAAGTTAAGCGAATTCCTCTAATTATATTGGCTCAGGCCTGTTGAGCCACCACTTGCTCTTGTGTTGCCTTAAAAATCAAAGTGCTCATAATGGATTTGGTCTAGCTGTGCAGCATGGGGAAATTTGACGCTCCAACAAAAGGCAATTAAAAGATCTCGGCTTCATTTATTTATTTATTTTAGATCTCTAGCCGTTGAAGCCAACGTCTGGAGTTTGGGGACGTACCGGTCTCTTGATGTTCAAAGCCCGGGGGTCAGCCAAGGATTCAGCGTTTGCTGGATATGAGTTCTGGGTTTGGGCCATTGTAGAGATCGAGCTGCCAAGTTTGAAGGCTAGCTGGAACGCCCCCAGCGTCTGTGGAAATTTGATCTGCATTTAACAATCTGACTCATCTTAATGGTTTGTGAGCTCTTAGACTTTGGCACCTCATTTTGCACACAATTTCTTCCTGCCCATCCAGGTGATCTCAATTATATAGATCTATAAAAATCTAGATTTATTTCTGGCTCTTGGCAGCTGGGGAAGAGAGAAAAGAGTTAATGTTGTTGACTGGTAAATGCCTTCCAGTGTTGCACATTTGCTCTTTAAGTTACTAGAGAAAGAAAAGTGTTTTCCAAAGAAGAGATTCATGCTCAGTGTAGTTACTTTGTTCGGGATCCTCATCCTCAGAGCACGAGCTGGGGTAAGGAGCAGGAAGCAGAAGTGCAATTGTGTTTGAAGACAGGGAGATGGACTATTATAAGAGAGCCCATGGAGAAGGCCAGGTGCTGCGCTTTGCTGGTCCAGGAATAATGCCCGTGATCAATAACCAATGAAAGCCATTGAATCAAAGCCATTCCTCAGACATCCCACCATAATCAGATGCTTTGCAAAGGGGAGCTTTGTGACCATGCTTGTTTGACATACAATTTCAAGCGAGCACCAGAGGCAGGACCGCGTGTGGTTTGTTAGGTAGTTCATCTTCTTCGTTGCGCAGCGGGGTCAGCCCACATTGGCTGAAATGATGCTTGTGATCTAAAATGAAGCTCGGCAGCCTGCAGGCTCCTGTTCCTTTGTGATGGATTCATGCGTATTTGGTGACTGAAAGATGGGAACCTCAGCCTGGCTCCCCTGAAAGCCTCTGGTTGCTTGGGGCAAGCTATGAATATTATATAAATGTGTATCTTCTGTTGAAAACAAAACGAGAAGGCAGCTTTGTATGTCAAGTTCCCCTTTGTTAGTGGTAAGGATTGTAATATTTTCTTCACAGAGGGAAGCTTTTTAATTCTACTCTATATAGTGGTTTGATTTCCTTGGCTGGAAGAGTTCCTGGGGAGAGGCTGAAGAAAATGAACATCGTAGCACAGGTGTTGACCACATTGCTCAGCAGGCTCCTGGTGGGCTTGCAGCTATTGAGCAATGTAGGAACCTGGGTATATGTGAACAGTCTGGTGAGGGGAAGGCACCACAAAGACAAAAAGACCCTCTGAAGGCAGAGACTGTTGTCATTATATTCTCTAACAAAAAGTCCCAGACAGCGCTTTAGAAAAATTAGTGGTTTTGCTGGAGGACATTCTTTGCATGAGTCTCCGTGCCTGGAGATTTTGACCACTGAAAGAACTGCAGAGAAGGTGTCACTGGTAAGTGCATGTGGACTTCCACAGGGCAGGGTTTCACCCAAGGGCGTAATGCAATCTGCATTCCAGTGACTGTCAGCTCGTGGCTCCTGCAGTGGAGGATCCTCAGCAATATCCCACCTTCTGTTTTCTATAAAACAAAGTTGATTTAGGGTTAGGGGTTCTACAAAATAGAAAAAATAAAAAAAAAATCAACAGGGTTATCTCAGCATTCGCTTACCTGCTTCTTATCTTCATGATCTGAGCACCTTGCAGCCTTCAGTCTCCTGAGGGTGGCACAAAGCTCTGCCACCTTCCCTCTCTGCACATTAGAGAGGGAGCAGTGGAGTAGAAAGAGGGGACGTAATGTCCCCAGGCACAATGGCAAGCTGAGATTAGATCACTGGTTTCCCAGGCTTGTGCATGGTCTTTGTTACTGCCCTTTTCCACAAAAACCCTGTTGGGAAGGTTGTGTTTTATTTTCCAATATTCTGCCATATTCATCACGAGTATTAGAGTTCAGCTTCAACATGCCAGCCTGTGCTTTGGGAAGCCACAGAAAAGTCTTTTACCTGAGTATTTTTCATTGCTGTTGGTTTTGAACTATTTTCTCTCACTTATTTGTGCTCCTCAGTGGACAATAAGGAAGGCAGAGATTTCTGAAGTAGGTATGCAGACGCTATCACTGATTATGGCAAAATAAATAATATGAAATGACAACAAAGCTATTGAGCTTCCTACTGATATTAGATTATACAGAGTTTTTCCATAACTCCTAATGGAATTTTCTGCCTTTCTGTAGTTATTTGTGAACCCATGTCAACACTGGGCAGCTGCCTCATAAGGTGGGCTTAGCTCCCATGTTTATCTGTTTGAGCAGTGGAGATAGATTGATCTGGTTAGGGTCCTGAGTCTCCTCTGCTAGCAAAATATGGCAGCATTTGCAATGCAAACGCTACAGAAGAGATGCTACCTGTTTCAAAATAAAGAGCAAACAACCTGTCCCCTCTGCTGCTGTTGCTTCTGGAATTATAATAAAAGTGAAGACAGGAAAGTGGCAGGGAGATGTGGAAATATGTATATGCTGGTAAAAACTTGGTATAAAAATAACCCCAAATCTTGGGCCACAGTTGATATGACATAATCCTCCAAGTGCATGGCTATGGGTGTAATTAAAAGCATGTTGACTCTGTCATCCAGACTAAATGAGACTCTTCCTGCTGTACAGCGTGTCCTCCTCTAGCATGCTGATCAAAGCACTGCCAGTGCTCTTGTCATCAGTTAATATTTAAATACCCTCCTGAAACGGTGCTCTCTGCTTTCTGTTCCTTTCCCTTCCCTGACACAAGCACTGTGGGCCAGATTGCCGGCAGAGCTCTGCTCTCCTTGTGCCACCAAGTACTGAGATGTAGTTACCAGATGGAGATGCAGTAGATGTAGACCACCCAGTGGTCCTAGGACATGGGTCGTGCAGTACCTGGGAACATGAATTATCCAACAGTGCAATAGGATTGTTGTGTTCTCCTGTATCTTTACCGCAGATATGAGTTGAAGTGGCTGGTGTGTCAGCCTGCCCACACACTGCTAAAGGGGCTCTGCCTGGGGAAGTTGGTAGCAGTTTCCCCCCTGCCAGGCTGCACATCATGGGCAAAGGCAGACTCTGCTGTTGTCAAACTGTGGATACGGTCAGATTTAGTTTTCCCAGTGAGGTGTGGTGGGTACACGTGTACAAGTGAGCTACACTTCCAACAGCTCCTACAGTCCTACAGCCTTTGTTCACAAAAGGTGTGGGGCTCAACGGCAGAAGCACAGCATCCAGCTTGTGGTGCGGCAGAGGTAATGCAGGTTTGTGTTCCGTGTCTGGGACTTTCCTCTCTGCTTCTCTCTTTGTGTTCCCCCTGCTCTCTGTTTTCCCTCTCTGATGCCTGTTTGATCTCTCTGCGAACTGATAAAACTCATCAGCCCCGCAGAAATCAGTGGAGCAGGAAAAGACAGGTTAATTTTTCTGGAGGAGCGTTTGATGAGTGCCATGGCTGATTCAAGAGAAGGTCGGGGCTGTGTGGGCCAGGAGAACAGAAGCGGGAGGAGAGATTTCTCTCCCTTTTGGTAACATTAAGACATTCGGTAGGCTCATTTGCTTTTTTATTGGAGCTATAGTGGTCTGCCACTTGAAAACAGACAGATGAGACACGTCTTGCTCATGCTGGAGAGCTGCACTTGGCTTTGTTTCTCTGTTTTAATCATGAAAAGCTGGCCTAGCCATGCAGACCTCCTCCCAGGATGTTGGGGTACGTGATTTCCCAGAACCTGTGGCAGTATTTTGTAAGGTTTCCAGAGCAGTGTGAAACAGCAAAATGTTTAGGTACTTGTATCCATAAGCTCTTACTCTTGAGACACCTTTTTCCATCGAATGAGGCGAGTGATTATGCTTAATTATCAGATTATTTGTAGACTCTTTGTGATTTAGGCAGCAATAAAGGCATCCATCACGGGGAATACAAACTTTCTGTAAGAAAAAGGGATTGACTGTCACTGGTGGCACCATGGGAACATTCTGGCTGCAAGTCATGCTAAGAAGGGTTGACCCCAGACACCTTTTGCTTTTCCCTGAACGCAGGGTTGTTTGCTGCGGAGCATGCCATGGGTCTGGGCTTCGATTCTAACCAGAAAATGCCCAGTGATGATCCTGATAAAAATTTTTATTGAACTCTGTGCATGGTTCTGCAGTTTCCAGTGAGGAAAGAAGAAAATCCCCCATGGAGCAGAGGTGTCCTGACCAATGCTCATTCATTTGTATGCCTTTGGACTGATTTCTTGCTAGCAGGCTGCAGCCCTCTGCCATCCTGCTCTGCAGCTGTTGCCACCAGGACATGGGCCCCCATCTCCATCAGCACCTTTAGCTCCCCGCTGTCCCTCCTTAGCAGTGATTTTCAAGGCTATGTTTCTCATCCTGATGCTGCTCCCCTCTCAGCCCAGCTAGCATCTTCCTTCTGTGGTCTGGTGGGATTATAGAATTTCATACTGCCTGGGTGTTGAACTGGGCGTTAATTTTGCCTGGTAATGAGCCGAGTGGTTCCGTACAATACACTTGTGACTGTTTGGATGCTTTGGGTTACACGATGCAAAGAGGATAAACATGATCACGGGCTGCTGCGAGGAAGATGATTTGACTTATTTCAAGGCTAAGTGCTTTCTGGCACCATTTCACGCAGTGGTGAGGAGGGGCGAGGGTGGCGAGACGGCCGGCGCGTGGCCAGAGAGGGCAGTGCACTGTGGATGATGCATCTGAGTCCTGGGTCTGTGCCTCTCGAGTGTGAAAAATGCTGCGTGTCACATCCTCAAATATTTATGGTGAAGCCTGAGGGATCTCCAGACCAGCCAACAAAGAGTAATTATCTTTCCTGAGGTTTACTCATCTGGCTGCAATAACCAAGTGGGAAGAGGCACCACGATGGCCAGTTTGCATCTTCCCCGTGTATTTCTGTAACGCTGCCCAGAGCTGCTCTGCCCTGAGCTGTGCAACGCCTGCCTCTTGTTGTCTGAGACCACCTGGTGTAGGAACCGCAGGGAGACGTTTTCTATGGATATAGCATCTTTGGAACAGCAGGAGCCTGGCAAGGGACACAGCCACGGACAGTGCTGGCACCTTGCAGGTGAATTGAGGGTCAGGATAAATGGTGCTTTTACTCCTCACTGCAGCACGCTGTTCTGAGCAGTCTGCATTGTGGGGTGATGCTCTGTGGGCAGAGCCACATTAAACGCTCCCTGCCTTGTCCTCTGGTCTCCCCAGGGGATATCTGTTTCCACTGCTGACTGTGGTGCCTTGGGTCACTGAGACCTTGGGGCTGTTCGAGCAGCTTGCTAGGGGCAAGCACGGCCCCATTAGGACCTCACCGACCCGGCTGTCTCGGTGACTTGCTCTGCTGAGTTTCATGACATGTTTTCCCAGCCTGAGGATTTTTGCCAGATTGAGATCATAAAACTTCTGCCTGCAAGACATGCACTGGCTGGAGGAGAATTAGGCTGATTAATTTGTCATAATGGCAAAGCGTTCTTCTGTCCTCCTTCTCCCTCATTACAGAGGCAATCATTCATTTTCCCTGAAAATTAGTTCCAAGTTCGCTGTTACCTGCTGTGATCTGACTTTGGCTGCTGTTAATTATTTGCATTAGAAGAGCTGCATCATGAAAAGATATGAAACTCCGCTTGCATTCTCATTGTTTTTAGTCTTTCCTCAACCTGCCCTTAAAAACAAGGGGAAAGACACAACAAAAGGAATATTCTCTTTCCCGTTGTTCCTAGCTCATCACCCTTTTTAATAAATCCACCATTGCACACAAATCTGGGAGAAGCACGTGTGGTTCTTGCAGAAGGAGCAACGACTTTTCATGTGAGCTTCCTCTCGACAAGCTAAATGTCCTACCAAGTGTAGCTCCCTTGCTCTTTTTGTGTTTTGATTTTGTACGGGAGAGATGGACTACATTTATTTGACCTTCTGTTATGCTGCAATGGAAATTAAAGCCTGCAAGATAGGAGTGATGCATAGGAGACCTAAATTGCCTAGGAATTCTGCTTTGACTCTGGGGTGCAGGCTTGAAGAACAGAGCCAGAGGTTTATCCAGTACGTGCACTGAGCTGAACTGGGCAATCGATGCTACGAGACAAACGATGTCCCCCTGCCCAGAGCCACTGCCTCACTGGGACCAGCTTTGCCCAGTTGTGGCACTTGCAGCAGTTCAAATCAGATTAGATGGAATCAAAGTGAAATTATCACAAGCTGGATGTAAAGACAAAAGGAAGGAAGATGCATTGAAGGCTTCACCTCTGCACTCTCCTTCTAGAAATACACGACGTATCCCGTATCTAGCTTGCATTTGAACCATCTTCCTGCTATGTTCAGTGATAAAAGTGACTGTGAAGCCTGGCTTGGTGCCGAGTGATCAATCCCACAGTGATACTTTCATCTTTTATCAGCTGGTTGAGGAGAAATTCTTTTTTCCCCCCTCTTAAGAGCAATGAGGAGGAAGCAGCAGCAGCTCTGGCTGTGCAGGATTGATGGAGTTGGTCCTTACTCCTGCGTGGTGGACGTTGGGATGGGTGAAGCTGCTCAGCCCGCTGGGTCTGTGTGGCTGGGCTCAGGCTGGGGCAGGTGGGCATGACCCCTCGGACCATGCCCAGGGTCATCTTGGTTGGCTGGAGCTGAAGGTGAGACAGATAACAGTGGGTGTATTTGGGATTTCATGCAGCTGATGGGACAACCTGGGGCAGGTGAGGAGCCACAGAACTTTGTCATCTTCAGCACTAAGGAATCTCAGTCCTCCTCTGGGCTTCCTTGTTTAATACCAAGGTTCAAAACTCAGACCTTGCAGCAAAGCACTTTTTTTTGGATGAGAAAATAGTATCTTAGGGGTAGCAAAAGTCATCAGCATGAAGAAATTCCTATTGATGGCTTTCCAGGTGAATTGCCTTCTTAGTTTCATCTCATTCCAGCACTTTTCCTGTATGATCCCTTTGCACCCCTGGGAGGAGCGTTCTTCCACCTCCCTCAGATTTTCTTCTTGCCCAAACTAAGTGCATTTCTATGCTTTTCCCTTCTTGTTTCAGACAAGCTTTCTAATCAATACACTTTGTTTGTGCTCAGTGGTGACCCGGGCCCGATTTTTAGAGGTATTTAAGACCACTGGGTTAATAATCTACATGCATTTCTATTCGTGGTTACAAATCAGTAAGGCAGAGAGGCATCACATTATTTTAAGTTTTGCTTGCAGATTTCTCTGCACTTGCAGTTTTTGCCTATGCATGAGGATAACCACACCCTGGTCAATCCTGGAGTCTTCCCATGGCTGACTTTGGTGAAGATGTCTGATGCTGTGGTAGAGAACGGGGCTCCTTGCTGGTCTCCTCCTATTTTGTTTGCAGCCCTCCGAGGTGCCAGCTATGGACAGCTCTGAGCCACGTGCTGCTGGCTTTGTGGGTTCCCAGCCCCAGGCCGTGACCCCTCACATGCAGGCAGCTGGAAATTGCACTTCTTGTCTTGCTCCCTGGAGTGCTGCAAACTCCGTAATTCGTGCTGCGCTGTCATGCCCAGCTCTCTCTCAACCTTGCTGCCTCCCGTATCTCTCTGCCAGGATAGATTGGCTCTGGATTTTATTTTATTTTTTTACTCCTGGATGTATTGCTTTTCATCTTTTTCTTTCCTAAGCCAAATTGGATTCTACCCGTTCAGCCCTCCACCTCTACAGGCATCCACCCTGATTAATGCCCTGAAGGGAACACTGCGCTCTCTTCTCCCCATCCCTTTCCCTCGCTCCTTGCCTTCTCTTTGCTGCCACGAATAACTCGGCCCCTGCTGTGGCTGCCTTTGGTCCTCTCCTGGTGAAGCTCCTTTGAGAAACACCAAAGGCTGGGGCATCCGAGGGGGCCAGGTGGAGGCTGCCTTCCCCCTGCAGGACTCCTGCTCCCCTGCTGCTGCCTCCCTGTCAGCCCCTTTCAGGCTCCTGGAGCCGTGCTGGGCCTCTGCTCGGTTATTTAATCTCAGAGAGATTTCAAAGGGTCTCTGGTGCTGCAATCAATGTTGGTTCCCTAGTGACAGCGCACCCTGCTTGAAGCAAAATGCTTCAGGAATCAGGGGAAGATGGTGTCTGCTGCCCTGCTCGGACACCCTCACTCCTTCCTGGCCATCCTGCCCACCTCTCTCTGTGCTGGTCTGAGTCACCACAGCAGCCTCAGGAGGGGGATGGGGATGCTCAGCAGGTCCCCAGGCTCTTCCTGCACCTTCATCCAGGACCCCCAGCAGCTGCTTTTCTTTCCTTTCATCTTGCTGCTGCTTATCCATCTTGCTGCTGCTGGTTCTCTGTGGGCTCCCTTTCTTCCAGGACTCGCTCTCTGCCTTTGCCTCTCAAAGTACAGGTTTGCACAAGGTAAGATAAATGTTTAGCACCGCCGAGGCTTTGTGTCCTTTGTTGTATAAACAGTTACAGTCATAAAGGTGTTGGGCTTTTTTTGTTGCATCCAGCACACACTTCCCCTTCTGAAGGATTTACTGTTCTTCAGGAAGACAAAAGACAGAGATACGAACCTGCAGAACAAATTCTTTCCCTGCAGCAAGAATCTGCTTTTCTGTGAACACTTGGATGCTGATGCCGTTAGTGAATGAAATGTTAGGAGTATTAACTGGATCAGACCCTGCTGAAGCAAGCTGCAGGGGTCTTTGCAGGACCGTGTGTATGTGGCAGCAAACTCAGTCACGTAAGCCTTGTAAGAGCTGTAGGATGGCAGGAGCAAGAGGAGGGCTCAGCAGGAATCTGCCCCCCACCATGCTGTCAAAACTGGCTTCACCCAAGCAGCAAGGATTTGGCTGGATTAGGATGAGGTGGCAAAGCTCTTCATCACAGGCACCCGACAAAGAAAGAAAACAAAACAAAAATGAAGGATCTCTTTCTAGTTCTTTCCCACAGATGGTTAACAAAAATAAATGTTAGGAAATGGGCTTCCACCCTTAAATCCAATTAAGCGTTTCTGCTTGCATGTGGATGCTCTCAGGATGCCAGGAGGCCTAGAGATGTGCATGATCCCTGTGCACTAACTCACCCTAGGGCACTCTGGAAGGTCTGGTAAGTAATGTACAGCCCCTCAGCAAGCAGTTGCAGCTTGTCAGGAGCACAAGAGACCTGGCTTTGCTGAAAAAAATGCAGGTAGTATCATGCCCATTTTTTCCTGTTTTATCACCCAGCATGTTCGTACGTTGGGGTCCTACAAGTGCATGTTCTTATCTCCAGGTTCCACTTGTAGCATCCTATGGATATTCCTAGTTCACCGTTGTTCTTTCTGAAAGTCTGCAGAAACATAGCCAGGTAATTGGCACTGAATCGTTTTTTTGAGGTTCCTTCCTTGCTGGCTTTAAATGGGATGAACTGAAACAGGAATTTTTAGTGCTTCACCTCATCCAAGCAGCCCCCTAGTAGCATGAAATGTGTGAGTTTGTGCCACCGCCGCTCCTCTGGCACATGCTTCCTGCAGTGATGCTCCTCCAACTTGCACGCCAGGCAGCCAGAGGAGTTGGTGTATTCCATCAGCTACCCCCAGCCTGTCCCTCACTGCTCCCAAGCGATGTGGGCTGTTTAACAGGCTGCTGTCAAATATCAAGTCTGTACTTGGGCACTGCTCCATGTTCGAACAACAAAGCTCACAAATTAAGCCTCCTGTCTCGGCCAATTTTGTTTCTCCACCAGGAGAATTCATTTTGGCCTGTGAGTAACTCAGGCAGTCAAACATCTGTAGGCCTGGCTAGTTCCTTAGCTAGCAGCTCACCCCCCTGAATTTATCTGGCTCCTTTTGGTTCTTGGGGGCTGCATTTTTCCAGGCATGACTATGTCCCTCAATGCCACGTGCCACCCAGGTTCAGCCTTACTCATTCCTTTGAAATGCTTGAGCTAGAGATGATACCAATCCTTAAACTGATAGATATTTTTTTTTTTGGTGCTGTTGTTTTAGACATAAAATTCTAAAGTCCTTTTCAATTCCTTTCTGGGAGTCCTTAGTGAGGCCCTTCTGGGATGTGTGCTGTTTTTGCTTGCTCTGAACAGTGCTTTAGATTCAGTAGATGAAGGCTGCTCTCCCATTATAAGATCTGAGTTTTCATGAGATCATGTGTAGCTCAGTGGTACTGTTCTGAATGAGGAGCTAATTATCTATGTCATTATCATGAATTGCTAATCACCACCACTATTAGTGGTAGCAATGACAGTAATGCTATATCGTCTCTCTTTGCCTCTTTCCTTTGAGTGGGAAGCACTTGTGTCTGCTTTCTACTGGGAAAACCTGAATCGCAGAGGTTGAATGGTGTGATTAGTCTTGTAGCAAGCCTGGGAGTGCACCATGAAACCCAAGGCCACGAGGCATGTTACATGGTGCTCCATCTCAGCTCTTTTCTCTTGTATACGAAAATCAATCAGGGACTTGGAGGATGGAGATCAGAATTTTTTTTTTTGATTGGTGTGACAGTTTATTGTTTTTGTTTTTTGTTTTTCCGTTTAAGACCAACACGGGTAAAGTACTTGTAAGAATGTCATTGGATTATAATCTTTTATGGTCCCTTCTAGTTACTCATGGATTGACCTTGTCTCTCTCGTGGTTGGGAAGGCTCATGAGTTTCTCTGAAGTGGCCATTCCAGTGCATATTTACACCATGATATATTTTGCTCTTCCTCCCCCTAATCTAATGTGATAAGAGACAATCATCCATTTTCCTGGTGACTTTAAGCACCAACCACTCTTGAGGGGGAAAAAAAAAGTGACACATTGAGCTTGACTGGTGTGGCGTATGGTTTCTATGATGAATGTCCTCCCGTTGATGTCTGTTCCTCTTGTCTCTGTAGGATCAGTTATTCACAACTGTCATGTTATAACTAAAATGCACTGTAGTCATCTACCAAGGCAGAGCTTGTCTTCCTCCAAAGCAGTGTCTCCCGATGCTGTGCTGTGTGTAGGAGTACCAGCCCTTCCAGTTTTCCTCCTCCTAATGCCTCACCAGGCAGTGCTGGAAGAGGAGCATTTGGGGGGGCTTTTTGGGGGAAAAAGTGGTTGATGAAGGGCAACAACGGAGGAGTGTTATTCAATATTCTGCCATACGAAACTGGCCAAAGTATGGAGGACCAGCTGTGAAGAAAGTCCTAAAGGAAAAGCTGGTCAGGAGGCAGCATATTTCCTGCCCAAGTTTCCCAGAAGGTTTGGGAGATTTTTGAAAGTCAGTGGCATAAATAGCAATTATTCTGGATAAAACAGGAAACTTATTTACTGCTGCCAAATATTCCTATGGGGTTTTCAGTGATTTCTTTTAGAACTGTCAGGAAAACTTCAGCTCAAGTATTTCTAGATGAAACACAACATTTTGATAGAATTTCTCCATTTGTCTTTGAAAATGTTCTGAAATTTTGCTGAGAAGTTCTCATGCAGGAATTCTGAGAGTTTTCCAGGTACTGCAAACAGGGAATATTTCAGTTCTTGAATGATGATAAACGTAGTGGCGGAGAGAGAAGCATGCTTATATTAATGCATTTCATGATGAAGTCTTTTGTCAAGTTCCAGCTTAATCAAATCTTTGGGGAGAGCTGAGAGGGCGAACGATGCTTCCTTCCCCTAGGAAGAGCACCCATCAGGGCACTCCAGTCCCCAGGCTGCTGCGCTCGGACGACAGTCAGTGAGCAGAGACCCAGGGTACCGGGGTTGTCTCCTGAAAGCTGCCTTCCCAGCTGCTCTGGCAGGGCAAACCAGGCAGCTGCAGGGAGCAGGAGGCCTGGACTGGGGCTGTTAGGCCACGAGATGTTGCTTTGGTTGGCTCTGGCACAGGGCTGTGCCTCCCTGCAGCTTCTGGTGGGCGCAGGTAGCTTCAGGCTCAGCAACGTTTCCTCCCCGGTGTCTTGCAAAATGAGTGCATGACTGCACGGAAAGTACTGGAGGCTTGCAACTTAGCATGGTTTCTACCTCATTTTCGTACACGTTTAAAGTTGAGAACAAAGAGACAAGACCTAGTTAGCTTTCACTGTCCCTAGGCCAGCTAGGAGCTGGCAGAGGATGAAAGGCTTTGCAGCAAAGTTGTCCCTCCCCTGCTCCTGAGGGGCGCGGGAGCGGTGCCACGGCTCACCTGCTGCCCTTCCTGCCCGCTGCGGCCCTCGGCCAGGCTCCCTGCTGGGTATCGCCTCCTGCTGCCCCCCGGCACGGCCCTGCTCTGGAAGCACATGGCGACACACGCCAGCAATGCAGGAAATCATCCCCCACCCCTCCGTGCCTGGCAGGTTAAATGCGCGTTGTCACCTTGTGCTGTCCGATCCCATTCTTCCCCATCCAGAGAGAAATCAAAAAAAGGAGAGGAGGTCCGTGGCCCCGACCAGCAGGCGCTGAACCAGAAACGAGCACGTTAAAAAGGAAGAGGGGGGAAATGGGCAGCCCAGCTGACACGTGCAGGCTCCTGAGCCACCAGGCGGACACATGCCAAGGAGGAGCTGTCAGAGCAGAGCGGTGTTTCGGCTTCCTCTGTTTCAAGGATGGGCTGTGCGGTCAGGTGGGGGACAGGAGAGGGGAATCAGGGGACTGGGAGCGCGCTGCCAAAATCAGGAGAGCAGCTCAGCTGATGGCAGCTCACATCCGCGGCTGGTAGCTGCGTGCGTCGCAGTGCTGAGCCAAGTCCTCCTGCAGTCCCCTTCTCCGCGGGTCAGGCAGTCCTGCCAAACTAAGCAAATTGTCAGCTTGGAGGGGTGAAATGGAGACTGTGAATACAAAGCTGGCTTTGGCCCTTGCAGCTCCTTTTTCCCCATTCTTCCTCTTTCTTTCTGTCTCCTGCTCCTTGTTAAATTCTTACTGAGGAGCATGCATGGGTAATGAGCAGGTGATTAGTGAAGAGTGGGGTTAACTAAGGCTTGCAAGAAAGGAGACAGCGATGTTAAGATGTCAAGTGGGACAAAGACTGGGGCACTGGTATATGTGAGGGACAAAACCTCACCACACTTCTGACCACGCAGGTTAAGCTCTCACGGGATTCAGTCCTGTAACCCCTCGTTGGTGTGTGCTCAAAGCAAGGGGCTGCAGAGGCTGTTTCGGAGCCCTGCAAATGGTAGAGGACACGAACATCTGCAGAGGTCGCTTCAAGTGGAGCACCAGGAGCCTCCTAGAGGTGACGCAGGCCGGCCTGGGGAAAGCCTTAGTGTGGGTGTGTGCAGGTTGTTACTGCACTGTCATCTCAGCATCGTTTCAAGGTAGGCTGTAGGATGTACTTGGAAAAGGCTTTTGCAGTGGTTGGGTGAATCTTTCTTTTTTTTTTCGAGCCTGTGTTATTTGCTTCCTTTCTCACTCACCCCACCCCCACACACTGTATAGCCTTGTCATAATCTGATGACAATTTGCCTGCTTTCCATGTGATCTTATCAATTAGTAAGGTCATTGTTACCCCGGATGCTCTGGGTTGAGGGTATTTCACTTCCTGCAGAGTACCCAACCTCACCTACAGCTCTCATTTAACTTGTGCTCGTCAAAGTTGGCTTAAGCCTGGGAAAACTCTGAGGAGGGTGAACTGGGAAAAGTAAATCTCTTCCAGAACTGAAAGACCACTGGTGCCTCTCTGACAAAATATTCTGCTTCTAGGGGGAATTATCTGGGGATAGTGATTTAGGTGGTGGAGAGGGATGGAGGAGAGCTTTTAGTGTTGGGGACAGTAATTCATATTGCCTGGCTGGACAGATGTATGCAGCAGTGCATCAGGATCTCATTGGCAAGGATGCTGTGTGGCCCCAGAACAGAACTGTGTGCATTTCGGACTTTGCAGTCCTCCTGCAGGATGAGGGGCAGAGAAAGAGCTGAGGTAGAATCAAAGTGGTGCCTTGTTGGGCAGCAATGTGTAGTGTGCTGTGGTTCCCGCTGCTATCGACTTCACGGGCTTTGTGGAGACAATCTCAACGGTGAAAGAAGGGCTGCATATTTTCCCTGACTTTATGTGATGTGCTTTCTTATTCTTCTCGCTCTGTAGTGAATTTGCCAAAGAACGAGAGAGGGTAGAAAATCGCCGAGCTTTCCTGAAACTCCGTAGGCAGCAGCAAATAGAACGGGAGCTAAATGGATACCTGGAGTGGATCTTCAAAGCAGGTAAGGAGAGACAGCTAACGTTGGACCAAGGTGCGTGGCACATAGAGTCTGGTGATGGCAAGGACAAGGACCCCAGGACCAGTTCTTGGCGTCCCTGGCCAGCAAAGCCTGGACAGGGCCCAACTAGCACTTATTATTTTTGTTGTGCTTGTTCCTGCGCAGTCACACTAAAGTTATTGCAGAAGATCCCAGTTTGGTTAAGCAAAAATAAAGGAGTTGCGCCAACTTGCTTTATTGCTGAGATCAAAGCAATTGTCTTAATATGATATAATACAAAAAGCGATACAGTGCACAGTCTCTGTGGTGGGGAAACTGTTGCCTGAGATGAGTCATTTATATTTTATTTACTTTCCACCACAGCTATTTTATAAGCCTCTCTTGCTATGATGGCAAAATACACTGGAGTGTCATTTTTATGAGCTACAAAGATCACTTTCATGAAACTTATCCTGGCGAGTGTGAACAGTGCTTTATAACTATTATAACTGAACATTAGGCTTTATTGAAAGCAGTGATCAACTTTAAGAAAGACCTAAAATCTCTATTTTAACAAAAATAGCAGGTTTTTCTTTTTATTGGATGGTAAAGATTACCAATAACTCTTCTATGTTATAGAGTAGCTAATATATATTGACATAACCGCAGTGCAATTCATTAAGCATTGAGAAAACTTCTGGGGCTGATTTGCTTCCTTGCTTGCATTTCTGCAAAGCTTAAACATCTGAGTAAACCGAAAACGCCTTTTGGAATAACGGCGGGGAGAAAAGGAGCGGTGGCTTCACAAACAGGTTTTCAGCTGCCTTCCTAGGCAGGTCAGCTTCGCCTCTGCCCATTACAAATGGGGAAACTGAGTTCCAGCATTGTGTAGTGATTTGGTGGACAGCAGCTGGGAGGCACTGTGTTGCTCTGAAGCCATGGGACAGACCTTTGTGACCTTTGTTTCTGCTCTGCCTTGGTGCCCTCTGCGAGCCACGGGCCAGCAGGGAAGGGGACTGCAGAAGCCTTCTCAGACAGGAGTGGCCTGAACATGAGTTTTAACAACCTGGCCAGAGAGAAAGAGGTCTGAAATGTAAAATAGGAAGAGCTAGTGGCAGTTTATATGGTGGCTTGATCCCATTATTCCCCAGAGCACTATGCGCAGTGACAATTGAGTGCCAGTTGTATTGACTTTTATTCACGGTGACTGTTCAATGGCTAGTGCCCTCAATTAGGCAACCACTCTTTATCTCCCCTTAATTCTGTGGTTCTGTAGGAAAACAAGGGCCATTTGCTTTCCTTTCCATTTAGAACTTGTCTTCTCGTTTGTTTACAGCTTTTTGCTACCTCAAATTCAAATTAATTAATGGCTTTTTGGTTAGCTGGAGCAGAGTGCGGTGATTCTGCCTTGGCTCTGCTGCCATCTTGCTTTTAAGGCTCTTGTGATTTCTTGGGCTCCAAAACCCAGTTTCCCCATTAATAAAATAAAGATGAGAATTTCCTTGGAGGGCTGTGGGTTGCTTTGTTTTATTTTGGGGACTGTTGTACCAATAAAAGCTATGAGGAGGTCATTAGCTGAACCTTGAGGTCTGAAAGTTGAGCTGGAGAAGTTATAAAATACACAGCCAGCCTCAGCTCCAAGCACTGAATCCCTTTGGGAATGATTGGCTATTCTATTTCTGTGTTGCCAGTGCTGTATAAATGCCACATGAATATACAGTGAAATTTCTCTAAAATGCTCATCTTTTTTATTTTGTCTAATAACACAAGACCCAGAAGGTCTTACAGAACAAGCAAGTGTATGCAAAATAGCTGAATCAGGGAATAATAAAAATATTCTGTAAAGGCACTGTTGAAAATACAATAAGATTTTTTTTTTAAAAAAGCTTCTTAGTACAGCTGAATAATAACAATAATTAAAGTCAACTAATCAACTTAATGTTATTAAATCTTTAAATACAAAACAAACATATCATGAAGGCTAGACAAAAGAGAGAGTCATGTGTTTGGAATTCAGGCATTGCAATGTGGGACTGTGCAACTGATGGGGATTTCCCATGTCTGTTTCTGGAGCCAGGATTTCAGCTATGCCCATGTGAATCACGGATCGAGCCACTCTTCCTTGCCCAGGACCGTGTGTGTGGCCGTGGCCAAAGCAAAGTGCTTTGGAGAAAAACAAGCAGAATGGAGGTCAGAGGCTATCCAGCCTGCAACAGCCCCAGGCAGTGAAATGTTATAAGCTCTTTGCATAAATGGAAGAGCAAAAGCTCTTGGTGTTCTGCTGTAATGTAACTCTGGAGGGTTTTGGTTATTATTCATGTAAATATCTAATTGTTTTTAAATCCTTCTAGCACCCTTGACCTCAATGAATCCTGTAGCAAGGAGTTCCACATGTTAATAGTTGATTTGATCGAAGAAAAATGCTTTTTCCTTGATTTTAAGTATGATGTCTTTCTGCTGTAGTGGGAGAAAGAGCTGAGGAGTGTACTTGGTATTTCTTTTTATTACTTCTCATTCTCTGCTGCGTCTCTACCTTGTTTCACCTTATTTTATTGTGCTCAAAAGCGTGCAGAGCCAATCTGCTTTTTTCTGCTCTTCGCATGGAAGGCTCTCTAGGCTTCTAGTATTTATAGTATCCATCCCAGAGCATTTTGTTTTTTCATTTATTTCTTATTTATTTTTGATGCAAGGTAGGAAGAATGGAAAACTGTGTTCCATTGGTTCATAAAGGGGCATCTTAATACTAAATGTTTAAGTATAATACTTAATGCGGTTGGTTTTGCTCTGTAACACTTGACATATTCTGAGTAGTTGCTGGAGTTGGAAAGGAGATTTCCTTGTTCTCAACAGTGCTCAAGTTCTTACCTGAAGGGCTGTAATGGGTTTAAAACCAAGAAAAGTATTTGAATGACTAAAATCTTCCCTTCATCTGTACAGTACCTCCCATTTGTCAACACCGATTTTAATCTAGCATTATACTCATTATTTATTGACCACTTTTGAGTGCCTTTAATGTTTCGTAGAGCCTTCTCTATTTGTAAAGTGAATAACATTACCTCTTGATGTACGTGTTGCATTAAAAAGGTAGTTCTGATAAAATTTGGAGGTTGTTTACTATTAACCCCTTCTTATACTGAAATTGTAGCTTGTTTAGTCATCCATAAGAAAACAGTGGGTCTTTTTCTACTTCTTAAATGCTGTCTGACTCGATAATGTTCCAGACCTGGTTTAATGACTTCTCTTAATAGACATTGGTGTTGTAAGAATGGAAATCTTTAGCAGCCTGGCCCTTAAGTATCTGACTACATTTTTCCTTTTTTTCTAGGGGCACTTTTAATTTTTTCCAGTGGTGAAATAAGGCTATAAAGAGGAAGAAAATAGTAACAAAAAGTGCTTGTGAAGTTTTCAAGGAGGTACCTTGGTACAGCTAAAATATTGTGGTGCCAACTCACTACTGATAAATCACCAGAAGTGCAGCAATGGTTGAAACTGAAGCACAGGTAGCTCAGGCTATTTTAAATGTGGATTGTTTAATACAGTCAGCAGCGTATCTGCTTGAGGAATCTATACCAAGGTGTTTTACGCAATCATATCTTTAATGTATAGCTACTTGTCTGAGCTATACTTAATACAGGAAGTCTTAATTGATGGAGTGCTTAACAAAGGCTTTCCCTAGTGAAGGGTTGGGAACAAAGGAGAGAATTGTAACATAGCTGATGTGCTGAAGTGCTGAATGTAGACATGCATGACTTATAACAAAAAAGTCACCCTCTGTCCACACAGTTTCCTTAGAGGTTGACTTCCATGAAATAGGATCATCCAAAGACCAGGTACGAAGGTTTTAAACCCATTTCTTGTGTGCATGTTAAAGAATGAAGACATAGGATAGTCAGGAGAGTTTACATATTTTTCAAGTGAAATAACAGGAGATTTCATGTAAAATTCCCATATATGTTTATCATGAAGCCAAGACTAAGCATGGAAGTTTTTACTCAGTGGAGTCTTTCTGATAGTGTTGTGAGCAGATGTCCTGTTGCCACACGTGATTTAGAAACCTGAAAGTGTTTTCAAAGCAGTAAGGTGTTCAGTGGTGTGAGTTTCAGGCCAGAAGCAATGATTAAATCATATGATTTCTTGTCTCTTGCAGAATTCTTGTCTCTTGCAGAATTCAGGCTGTAATTCATATGGTAATTGCTATGCCAAACCTGTAAATGTTGGCTGTAACATTTAGAAGCAAACTCTATGGCTCATTTAGAAATGGACCTGTAATCCTAACTTTAATCTCAAAGAATGAAGTCAATTATCTGCTTTTAGCAAATTACTTAAGACCCACTCTTCCCTCTGCTGAAAGCCAGCGGACAGGGGTGCAAAAAGCAATGCTTCACACCATGGTGCTCCTCTAGACACGAGTCAAATGTACTCAACAAACGGTGCTTCTTGAGTTCAACCAATATCAAATAAAGTCTTGTTGGTGATCAGCAACCCTGTCCTTCCCCACCTGCTGTGTATCAGAACAAGGTTGCTCCTTGCTTCATGTTTATCTTTTGGCTCCATGCAAAAGTAGCAGCAAGTCAATCCGGAATTGTGCCTTTCAGAGGAGTTAGAAAGTGGTGAAGTCAAGCAATGTAATCCATGCAAATGATTTTGCCACTGCTGCTTTCCCTGTTAAACTCCTCAAAACTATAGCAACTGTTAGGCTGTCATGCTGCATTTTGAATCGAGAGGGGAGAACTAGAAGTTCTCTGCACAGAGTAAAGAGCTTATAAGCCCACAAATACTCTTTTGAAGATGTTTCTCTTATCTTACAAGGACATGCATCATTTTGAAAACACTGCTCAGAGACTGGAATTCTTTCTGTTCAGAGCTAATCAAGTTGCTGGTCTTCTGCATTTTCCTTCTTTCCCAGTCCATCTCTTTCACACAGCACTGATTCTGAACATTTCTTTTCTCCTGTAGTAAGCAGGCTTTGGGAATGGATTTAACCTCTCTCTTTCAGCTCACTGTAACACGAATGTCATTCCTTGACGCAACAAAGCTTTACAAACCTCAGGCTTCAGCTTTCTGTAGAAGAAACAGAGCAACAAGCCCTTGACACAGCTGGAAAAAGTAACCAGCATCCATGAAAAATGGCAGCAACGTGCATGAGATGGCCAGAGAGGATTGCTAGGAATTAGAGACCCCTGTGAGAATGCAATGGCTTTTTCTAAGGGATGCATTTTTATCCACTTTTTCTATTTAACAAGTTTGAAGCTTCAACAGTTAAAATCTTTTTTTTTTTTTAACTTCTGTAGCCTGTTTAAAGTGAGTTATTTGCTGTAATACACTCTCCTTTTGAGTACATTATGTCCTATCTCCCCTTGTCAAAGAGAAGGGGCACCATGTTTCTCTGCTGCTTTGCCTGTTTTGTTCTGCTGGCTGGTTCTTCAGTATAAGATGACTGCCATTATTTCCAGCCCTGTATCGTGCTGAGGTTTGTCAGTACTTAATGACCAGCAAGTAATCTTTCTGCTGAGACACCTCTCACTTTGCTATCCTAGTGAAGGCCCTGTGCCTTTGTTTGGAGGCTAGAAGTTGCTGATCTGATACCGTGTCTTTGTTGGATATCTCTTCTAATGTGGAGGTACTATTGTTTGGAGGTTTTTCAGGCTTCCTAATTATCTTCTGCCAGTGTCTGTTAGTGATGACTAAAGGCAATGCAACTTCTGAGCCTCTGCTAAGGATGCTGCATGGTTAAAAAAAAAAAAATGGTAATAATGTGATTTCTTTCTGCTGAGCTATCTTATAAGCAGGTTTTAAAAGCCTTATAAAGCCCCACTGGGGTAGATGTGGCTCTTCGGTTCCCTGGAGGATACAAGACAAATGGGAGTGACTGTCAAGGGAGAGGACTAAAGAGCAAGGGTGGAGGAGAGACAGGCTTGAGGCAATTGCATGGGTGAGACGCGTTTTTTGGTTATTTTAAAGAGGCAGCAGAAGTGAGCCATGGAAGAGGTATGTCTGTGGAGGGAGATATATTTGGGGCAAAGGCTCAGCTGGTCCACAGAGTTGTCTCAAGACTGTACTTTGTAGGTGAAAATACATTGGTATCAAATTGTCACTTATAAATTCGGATGTCCCACTGGCATTTATCATCCTGGTTTCTGAAACCTCAATATGGCTAAACCTGTCATCAGTCTGGCCACGTGGGCACGGGTGACACTGGAACATCAGATGTCATCAGTACACCATTGCAAATCGTGATGTCCGTACAGGTCACGGAACCCCCAGGTGATCTGGAGACTTGGGGTTTTTCTTCAGCTTCTGCTCAAAGGCTGGTAAAGAGCCATGGCAAACTATTACAGGAACATGCAATCTGAGGCCACTTAGAAACAGGGGAAAATAATAATTTATTTTCCTTCACAGTCAGAGATCTGTGAAGGGAACAAATACAGCGATTTTCCTCTCCCACTGGTACAAATCAAGCACAGAATTGAGTCGCCACCTGAGCAAATGAGCTTTCTTTACTGGAGTGTTTTAATTTTTAATTTTTTTTTTCTTTAAATAAGAAGTGATCGAAGCTGACAGCTCTCTGAGCGCTGACCAGTAAATGTGCTGGGTCTGGCTGAGATGTTCCTTAAGCAGACATCTCTCTTGCGTTGTACTCAGCCGGGTGTAGCTCCTAAAGAAAAGCTGCCTGCCTTCTGACCTCTGCTAGCTCATTACTTTCGTTGCTCACCACCTCTCTGGCCACGTGTCTGCTCCCTGCAGTCCCACAGGGTAGCTTGTATTAGTACATCTAATTACCAAAAGCAGTCTGAAATTCAGCTTCTCCCTGGGAGTGGCCAAAGAGCTCCTCCGGGACGTGTTCGCCTTCCTGGGCTTGTTTGTCACAAGACCTAAACATACATTCCAGCCCAAATGGTTGTGAATTTCCAGTGCAACTTGCTATCGTGTCGCATGGGTAAATAAAACCTACCTGTGTAGCGTGGAGGAGCCCATTTCAGATATAACATACAGCTCCTTAAATCACACTCCATGAACAATGCAGGTTTTTAAAAAAAAATCTATAGGAAATTGTCTACTGTATCAGCATCTTGAGCTCGTACTTCTGCCAGCACAGGGTTGCTTTGGGTATCACGTTTGCAGGCCCTTTGTGCAGCTGCCTTTGGGAAGGGGCCAGCTTCTCTAACCATCCCTCTGTTTTACAGCAGTCAAATTCATTATTAATTGTCATCAACTTTTTTTTTTTTAAACTCCTTCTGTAATTTTAACCCCAGAATACCAGTATAGCTGGTATATACTAGTACACCCTAGGCAAGACTTCAGAAGTACCTTTTGGTTTTGAGGTTTGAGAGAGGTGGTTCTTGAACTAAAAAAGCCCATTTTAGTTGTCTGACCTGTGGTAATGAGCTTCAGAAAACACCTGAATTGTATTGTTTTCATGTTTGAGGGTGGTTTTTTTTCCTTCTTTTTGAAAGACTTCATGCCTATTAACAAGCAGATTGATAGCTCACTTGACATTTTTAACCCTCTCTCAGCACCATTGATTTCCTTCCCACCTTCTGAGTCTTTGGTGCATTAGTTTGCATTTTCGTTTGTTTTCCTCTGCTTGGATTCTGGTCTTCCTCAGTCCTGAATATCATTTTCGAGCCTCCTCAGTTTGCTGTCTTATTAAAGTATCATTCACTCTCTCTCTCCCCCAGATGATTAATAAAGAGATTATGTAAGACTTGTGTGGTAGTGCTGATCCCTCCAGTATTCCTCCAGACAGCTCTTTGATGTTTGGCTGTGGTTTGCTTTTATTTTTGTAGTTAGCCTTCTATCTAGGCTGGTTTAAATGGACTTTTAAGCAAAGTTTTATAGGAAGGCAGTATCAGACGTAATTTGGGATCTTATTAAAATATCTATGTCAAACGTATGAAAGAATTTGTCATTTTTAATAATACAAGGAAGTGTACAGTTCACCAGCTGCCAATTCAATATTTTGTATGCTTTAGATTGTCTTTTAGAAGATCCTTACACAATTTTACAGCAGCAAGCTAAAATCTGCAGTTCAGGCCATATGAACTGTAAGGTTTCAAGTTTTGGTGCAGCGTGGTGCGTGCTGCAAATTGACTTGGGTGATGACATTTGCATTGTGAAACCTCAGGAAATTTGGTCATCTTTCACACAGAAATGAGTCAGTTTTGATTGGGTGTGTGTGTGTGTTTTTTTCAGTGCTCTTTGAGTTCTTGTTCTGTAGGAAAGTATAAACTCATATTTTGGAGACAAGATATACAGCAATGGAAAACCAATGGTGACATCTCACGTACATAGCAGTTTGAACTGTGCTAGCCTGAACTCCACTGTAGCAACTTTGCCATGGATTTTATTTGGACAAAGATTTGACCTGATGTCTATTTGGTGACCTTCTGTCCCTTGTGATGTGGCAGAGCTGATGTGTACCACAGCCTTGCTTGTGTTACCCTGTGCCATGAGGCATGGATCCTTTTCCCCCAGCTTAAATCCTGGTATTGTTGATGGAGACATAAGTGTGGCAATGGGCACCGAGCATCTTTCGTTCCTTGGTGTCTCCAGTGGGGCTGGGCACGAGGGACTATGCTCTGCCTTGTGGAGACCTGTGGCCTCACTTGGAGCTGGAGGAAGGTTCTTGCTCTACAGAACTTCCTTGTGGGTTGGAGCTTAGTAAAGCAACTGGAGTGGATGGCTCATTGTGAAGAAGAGGAAGTACTGCAGTCTTCAGGTGGTTTGTTTAACCTCCTTCCCTGGTACTGTGAACCATCCCTTTTTCTACAGGCTTGGTGTAACTGGGCGATACAGTGGGACAAGGCTGGTGGCAGCTGGGACAGAGGTCTGCTGCACCCAGCTCAGCTGGTTTTAGAGTGGGGATGCGATAAACCTGAGGCTGAGCCTGGCTGTTTTTCCTCTTACAGAGGAGGTCATGCTGGCTGAGGAAGACAAGAATGCGGAAGAGAAATCTCCTCTGGACGGTAGGTCATTTTGCTGTGCGGTTTTCCTCCCGCAACACACGAGAGGTTCACCTGCTGTATGCTGACGTGGCTTTCTGCTGCAACCAGGAGGGTGTGAGCAACACGCTCTTGCATGCACTTGGAATAAGTCGGGCAAAAGAGTCCCTTTTCCTGAACCGGGCCTTTTTGAGGTTGCAGGTGGATGATGAGCAGTTATGTGACACCACTCTGGGATGGGGATCTGCCCGCGGGGTGGCAGGGGCACCCGCCCCAAGCAGAGGCGGCTGTGCCTGGGGGTAGGCCGCAGGGCGGATGCCAGAAGAGAAATGCGCTGAGCGAGAGAAGGCAGGGCTCTGAACCAAGGTTTCCAAATGGATTTGACAAAGAGACTAAGACCCCTGTTACTTGTAAGCAGTAAGACATAACAGGGTGTGGTGATCCTCTCTTCCGACGTGTGACCCTAGCGTGTCAGGCCGGCTGGAGCGTTGGACACAGTGCAGTGAGGACGCGGGGCCCACTCTCCCTGTGCCTCGAGACCGATGAGCTCTTAGGATGCGACAGTCAAAGTTCAGTTAAAGATTCTTCCCTCTCCCTTTTCTGACCATCTTTCGTCCTCCCATGTCTCCTCCTTTCCCCTCCCCTCCCTTTCCCCCCTCTTTTTTTTTCTCCTCCCATTCACTGTCAGGGAGGGCCGCCTCGGAAGGGCCGATTCAACAAGGCACGGCACCGGCAGAGACTAGCAGCGGCAGCAGCTACAACAGTGAGTGGATTGCAAATCACCAGGGGCTCAGGCGGCACAGCGGGGCAGCGCTCCCCCCTCGCCCCGAGCGCCCAGGTCACCGGCGATGCTTCCTACCCGCTTTGGCTCCTTTTGCCCCGAGCTTGGTGGCTCCTGGGGCATCCCGTGCCTGGCCGCTGGCTTGGCTGGGTGACCTGCGCTCGGGGAGGGCTGGGGGATGGACGAGCTGGGGCTGCAGGAGGTCAGGGCTGAGGTGCACTTGGAAAATCTCCGTGGGTGTGTGTCCGTGGGTGTGTGTGTGCGTGGGTGTGTCGTCCGGCACGTGGGTGTAGCCAGGGCTTGTAGTCTCGAGCTGCGATGAGTGCTGGAAGAGCAGGCTGAAGGGCTGAGTGCTGTAAGCAAACTAGAGGTGGGTGCAGGTCATGGGGCAAAGTCCCAGGTACGCTGAGGCTCCACCCATCCGAGTAAGCTGAAGGAGCCCGGTGATGGTCCTAGCTTTGAAGCCAACTGGTATAGAGCAGCCCACGTCTCTGCTAGTAAATGGCCTCAGCCTCCTACGCAGGGGTCATTGCATCCAAAGTGCCTGTAGAGATGGCATGCTCTAATTACTAAATTTAGGGTGTTTTTTCTTTTTTTATTTTTGGTGGGGGAGGGAGTGGGGATGGGGGAGAAGATAAAGGAGAAGGTGCTTGATTCACGCCAAGGAGTGCAGTAAAACTTTGCTCCCAGGGTTGGTTAAGGTCCAGTGCTGGGGATGGTGCTGGGGCAGCTGCAGCCTGGAGGGCCCCAGCCCCGGTGTTGCAGGGACCGAGGATCCAGTCCTGCTGCTGGGTGGGGAAGAAAAGAGCAGAAGAGGTTATCTGCAAAAATATTGGGTCCAGACCGCAGGTTGAGAGCATCCTCTCCTCTTTGAGCCTCTGAACCTGGGAGATGTTCTGGGGGCTTCCTCGAGGTGGCACAAGCACGAACACTTAGCTGCAGAGGAAGGAGTCCATCTGTTTCTCTGCCAAGGCAGGGAAATTGGTGTAGGTGAGGGGGTCCTCTCGTATGAACCTACACCCAGGTTAGCTGCTGCAGAGTGCGTGGGTTTGCTGTGTGTGCCTACCGAACAGTTTGTATCACCACACCGTGGGGTGTCTTACTGCTGATAGCAAACGGTGCTTAGTTACTGTCTGTCTTGAAGCTGTTACAAAACTGTATCAACGTATTTTTTTCTGATAATTCTCAAGGTTTGCAGGTAGGTGGTCGCGGGCCCAGCATCCACGCTGCTCCTGCGCTTCCCTGCATGCACTGGGTGAGCAGTGCAGACCTCTCCGAGCCTTAGGCTGCAGTTCTCCTTCCCCGTCTTGTAAAACGGTGTAGCGGTGTTTATCCTCCCTGCAGAAGATGCTGTTGGACAAAGAGTGTTCTCAGAGAGCTAGGACATCCCCAGAGGGAAGGAATTGTGCAGTGGGTGCTATTAAGAGTGCGTTTGCTGAGTTGTAGCCGTTGCTTTCAACGTAGCGTTTTTGCTGCTTAAGGCATCACTCTGCGGTAAACGGTATCCGAGCCCCATAAATGCTAACTTCTTAATGGTGCACGCTGTAAACAACATTAATGTTTTTAATGGATAGAAGCACTCGTCTCGTAACCCACAGGGGCTCAGAAAGGTTCAGTGACCCTGCCCAGCCTTTCTGCTGTGCTAAAAGGTCCAGCAGCTGCAGTGACCCCCCTACCCTACTGCATCTGCCGTGGGGGTGAAGTGTAAGTGTGCAGAACTGTGCCTGGCAAACCTTCAAGATCTAGAAGGTGAAATAAGTAACCACCCTGGCATGCAGAGGCCCTGCAAAGTTGTAGGCTGACCGATTTGCTCCCGCTTACATGCTCGTATGAGAGCTTTAAGCTGACGTCGGGCAGTAAATGCTGGCCCTGGAGAGTGAGGGGAGGGGGAGAGAGAATCCACTCTGAAAGCTCACGGGGCGTTTTCTCTTTAATTTGCACACAGTGTTGAAAAGAGCTGCAATAAAGAAGAGCAAAAATGACCTGATTCATGCTGAAGAAGGTGAGGACCATTTCACAGACATTTGCTCCGTTGGTGAGTACTGGCTTCGCATTCCGCCAGGTTTAGATCTTCGGCTAAACGCGTTCATGTCCTGTTTCCTCCGAGTGGCTCCTTTGCTCCAGAAACTGTAGTTTCGAGAAGGGGAACTGTCACTGCTCCTACAGCAGCACTCAGCTTTCCAAAGCCGAAGGCATCGTGGCTTCACCCACTCCCCTCGCTGCCCTGCTCAGCTATCGCATGCTGCACCCTTTCAGAAAGCCCTGCCAAAACGCTTGGAGAAGCCATGCTGTGCTGGGCACACTGCGGTCCTGCTTGGAACATGCTCACTTATGCTAATGAAACCCAAATATGTCAAACAATACCGCTAAGCCTCATCTGTTGTGGGGAGGAGAGGAAGTGGACAGGCATCTGGTCACACGTGCCACTACAGCACAGAGTATGGCTCAGCAGCCTTTGCCAAGTGAATGGGCACTGGGAAATGCTGGGCAGTGGCCCCAGATTCCTCATCCTTGCCTTAGAAGGGGTTCTTGTTGAGTTTTCCACGTCTAAAGCCAGATACAGAGATATGCATGCGATTGCCCCTGTGCCTCCGATGCAGTGTGGCATCCTGCAAAGTCTGCCACTGCTGGTGCAAATTTGGCATCTTCTTTGGTTTACATGGGAGGCAGGCTCGGAGCACCAGCACCCCTCTGTGCACCCATCTCTGTGGATATCAGCAGAAAAACCTTTCAGTTGTGGTTTTTCCCTGCTGGCTGGAGAGACATCTTCCTGCCCGCTTTGGAGATAGTTATTTTGCTTATTCCTGTCCCCGTTGTTCGAGTCTGTATTTTGTTTTGCTGCTGAAGCAGCAGATGTTCTCATTATCTTCCAAAGAAATGCCTTGGCACCACGGTTACCACGAAGCAGCAAATCCTGGATGTGTAAGGGCAGCAACATGAACAGTACACTTGAGAGTACGTGTCCATGTATGCTTGCAAGCATGAGCGTCTCAAATGCTCTTTGGAAATTTGGCATTAACCTTTTTAAGAGATTACAGCTGCTGCTGGATTTTTTTTCCACTTTAAATGAAGACCTGCTTGCAGGAAATAAGCACTGCTCTGCATGTTCCTGACACCATCACCCTCTGTTGGACTGCCACAGGCTGCAGGTTTTGTGGCTAAACTGCTGACACTCCTATGTGAGATTTGTTGCTGAAAGAAGGCGAAACTGCAGCAGCCGTGTGCGGTTTTGTTTTGTTTTGTTTCTGAGCAGCTCGGATCCCTGCATGGATAACATGGAGTCATCATTTCTGGAACATTTGTTTATGGCTGCAATAATTATGAGATCTTTGCATTCACATCCAAGTCCCTCTAGGCTCTGGGCACCCATGCCACGCAAACAGATCTTTCAATTCAGCATTTCAGGTGGCAACGGATGACGGAGCATCTGGGCTCGTGGATAATCTGATGCAGAGCTGGGAACTGTCTCAGGAGCATATGGCAGGGAAAATAACAGCAGTGCTTTCCACCTTCTGTGAGTGGTTCATCCACTGGGGAAAAGTGTTTGTGATTTTGATTCATGGAACAAGACAAAAAAGAAGTGGATAAAGCAGATACTTCTGCAGGCTCTTGAGAAGACTGAAGCTCTGCATAACATAAACGATCGGATCGTATGGGTGATTATGCATAAAGAGTTTTGAGAAAAGTTTTTTTGGATGGTTTCCTTGAGCTATCATGTCTTGCTGATGGCAGCACAAGAACTGTGGAAGAACTAGCGATACAATTGCTGAACGCAGAGAGAAGATGCAGACCAGAGGGGCAGAGACGTTGACAGGTCTCTTGCTGGCTGTTGCCTGAATACGTTGCACTTTAATTCAAACACAAGTACCTCAATGAGCCTTATAATTACATTATAAAGCTATATAGTGGCAAACACTTCCCACTGTGCTCTCTGGAGTTATTTTTAAAATTTATTCTTTTCTTTCCTCCTGACTCCGTGCCTTTTCTTCTGCACTAACCAGCCTGCAGCTGTTGATGCTGGCTCCTTTTGGCTCCCCACCCTCCATGCTGTACTGGAGACAGGGCACTGTCTTGATTTCCAGACAATGAAATCTATAAAAGAGGATGTTTTCCAGGTTTAAATCAGTTTAAATACAGAACATGGCCTGTTGCTGCTGCTCTTTCCTGGAAGATCGGCAGAGCCGGCAGAGAGGGGATGAAAGGGCAGCAGACTGTTCCTGTGCAAGTCTGAAAGTATGGACTGGCTCGGATTTCTGAGAGGTCTTTACCTGCTTAACACTATTACAATACAGCTGTAGCCTATGTTTTTATACTGTAGTTCATTTTATTACCTGAAAACAATAGATGAGCACTATTATTACTATTATTATTTTTTAAACTGCCCAGGGAAGGATATCAAACTAACAGAACGCCGAGCTTTTCAGTGAGGCATTTGTTCAAACCCTGGCCAGGAGCAGCTCTGCACTTGGCATGTCAGCGGCTGGCCAGAAATGCGGAATGAAGCACAGAGCTTGCTTTCTGTTAGGGAGGTGGTGCAGCACGCTCCCGTGGGGCTGCGAGGCGTGGAGGACACACCGCTGTCACAGCTGGATGCCTCATCCCTCCGATGGGTGCGGTGTTTGGTGTTACTGCAAGATGAAACAGGGCGAGATTCGCACCCCCTTCCGTGCTTGGAAGTGATGAAATGTAAGCAAGTACACTCAGGAAAAAAAAAAAAATTGGCTGCCGCAGCCTGAACACTTTGTTCATGTAACTCAGCCATCTCCAAGGAGAGCCCGTGCGAGTCACCTGCTGTCACGGAGCTTGGTCCAAGACGGGATGGTGCGTGTCCTGGTCAGCCCTACCTGCTGGCAGGCAACATCTGATGATGGGGAAGGGCATCAGCGTGCTACCTTGCCACGAGCCGTCTTGCAATGAGGCTCGCTGGCAATCAGAGGGGTGCCAGCACAGTGTGAAACAGGTAGTGGACAGCCTGTGGCCATCACGACCTGCTCTGCTTGCAACAGCGTCTGCGGCTGTTGCAGAGGAACTCCAGCGGGTGCTGATTTCTCCTGCCTCAGCACTGGCCTTTTCATCGCTCGTTTCTACAGTGCTCGTTTCAACAGTACCTCAGGGGAAGAGCTTACATTAGGAATCATTTCTTCAGTCAGCTTCCTATTATTAAAACATTTGACTCTCTTCCAAGGTTTCAGACCAGACTTGAAATGTAGCTGATATAAGCAGAATTGATACAAATGAGTAGCTGTGCCCAAAATATGATGCATGGAGACAGACTGAGCCCTCTGCTGCAGAGAGACATGAAGTCAGAGAGTAAAATAAGGAGACTTTGCTCAGTTTGGTAGTTAGGGCTGGGGCTTTGCCTGGTTCTTGGAGCAGGGGATATAGGGACAAGGTGCCAGCTGCACAGCTCCAGGAGGATGTGCTCCACACTGGGGACACAAACACCACTGCCCAGGTCTTTCCGTGACTGCAGTCAGCCAGGAGCCCAATGGACATGAGTTAAACCGGGACATTCAAGACAGCTTCGGGGGCCTTGAAGCCCAGTTCCTTCTGAATATGGAGCTGGGCGCTAATCCCTGAAGCTCTGTAATCCCAGCCTTCATCCCTCGCAAAGTCATTGCAAGCGAGATGCCCTTGCTCAGCCCATTCTCAATGTGCCCAGCTTTCTGCTCAGCTGTGTTTCTGGTGCTTGGGAGTGGGTCTGCGCTCCCCAGAGCGTCCTCTGGCCTTTTGCCTGCTGGGATCTGGTGTGGTGACTCTTGTTTCTGTGCCCCACTGCCCAGGGTCTCCTTTTGCCCGTGCCAGTTTGAAGAGCGGGAAGAACGAGAGCTCGTCCTACTTCCGGAGGAAAGAGAAAATGTTTCGGTTCTTCATCCGGCGCATGGTGAAAGCTCAGAGCTTCTACTGGATCGTGCTCTGCGTGGTCGCCCTCAACACGCTCTGCGTGGCAATGGTGCACTACGACCAGCCGGAGAAGCTCACCACTGCGCTGTGTGAGTACCGGGGGCTGCACCTCTCCTCTAAGCAGGTCTTGTGCTTTTGGCTGCTCACAGTATTTCTGAGGTCTGTTTTGGGGGCTTCCCATCACCATGACCCTCAGAGTAGGGTCACAAATGCATTTATGAGTGCCTCTAGTAACTCAAGGGTCGTTGAGTCATATGATTCAGACAGCAAAACAACACATCAGGACACGATATCCATTTGAGATGACATGGGAACGTGATCTTTAACTTTACCTCAAACTCCAGATTCAACCACGTGTTGGTCTTGCACCACTGCACGAGGATTTGTTCCGTAGGAGGCTTTGTGAAAGGAGGGGTGAAGACTGCATGCTGGGGCAAATTGAAGTTGCTCTGTCTAATCATCAGCTGCTTAGAGAACTGCAGAATTCATCCCACTTCGCAGCTGATCTGCATCCGTGGGTGATTTGTGTTGTGGACATAGTTAAAGCTCTATCTGTGGTGGTGTCCCTGGGATAACAAACAGCATGTGCCATGACCAAGGCTACTTGGGAGGAAAAAACATGTCCATATGTGTTTACAGAATTGTATGCTAATTCATCACAGTTTTAGCAATTATTTCTTTATTCTTTAAAGGGTTGCAATTTTACAGATCTTTTTCAATAATTGTTCCTTCCTTGCTAATGGCGTGTGATCAGATGGGATCCATGTCATGGTGTCCGTCTGTGAAAATATGTGCAGTAGTGATAGAAATTACATCAAACGTGCTGAAGCAAAAAAAAAAAAAAGTCTAGGGAAAAAATCAAACAGTCTGACTTAATAACTGTGGCTTAGATCATTAAAGTTACTTATCCACCTAATTTTCATTGATTTCTCTAAAATTACTTATTTAAATATTTCTAGACCCAGATCTTCAGGTCTAACATTATTATAAAGAAGCTAACTTTTGAAGTTTTTCTTTTATAGACCTAAAAGGTCAAGAATACTAGCTGTTCTAACTTCAAAAAAGCTCCCTATTAACGTTTGCTAAAATATTTAATGCCACCAGGTAACTGAAGATGTAATGAGATGCATAAGGAAGACAGAAGCTCCTTTCAACTGTTTCTCTTACAAGATTTAGGTGGAAAAGACAGGTCACACAGAGAAATCTGTCTTGCCTGTTCGTTTTCCAAATTTAACAGAGGAAAGCTAGATTGGCAGAGTAATTAGAAGTTTGAGGCTTAGGATTTCCTCTTGAATTAGGACTAAATGTCTAGGAAAAAAAAAATAAAACACTTTAAGTCTTTCATCTCAGAAAAGAAGAATTCAGATTTCCAAAGTAAGTTTTGGGAACACCTTACGCAGTAACTTTTCTAAGAGAACGTTAAGAAAGCCACGAGCGAGCGATTTCTGCTTAACGTTCACATGTGAGTAGGAAGGATTGCTTGTGCTGATTAGAATTAAAGTTGCACCTCCAGGTGGGAAATGTATTTGGTACAGTCAGCATAAATCAGGCTCCCTACCTACCTCAGCGGCAGACAAAAACTAGGGAAGGTTGGAACTGTATTCTGCCCGGTATAAGGGACTGGGGTGGGTTCATCTTTCAGATGCTCTGGACAAGTCCCTACCACCCAATTTGGGAATTACTTTCAGAAAAACATGGGTACCATACTTTAATTTCTCCATAATAGAATACTACCTAGCCAAGAGCAAGCGATCCCAGTGAGTTATTCCCAACTTCATGGGGAAAGTTATCATTTTCATGGTATAGTATTTCCAACTAATCGAGAGTTTATTATAGAATGCAGAGAATATTTTATGCCATAAAGTACATGTGTGGGCTAGTTGGTTATTTCTTTATTGCAGTCATGGTAAGGACTGGACTTGGCTTCTCTCTCTCCTGCATACACCAACTGCAGCCAGTCTGGTTACCTTGGCACCAAACACATTTGTGAATGATCCCATCTATGGTTCAGTCCTCAGGGAGTGCTTCTTGAAAGTCTTCCTATGTCCAAGATTCGTTCACAAATCCATCAGATAAAGGCAGAGCAAGATATTACAAAACTGGGAGATTTTATACAACTCCTGGAAATACTTGGCGAAATCTTTTAACTGTGCAAGTGACAGAGCTTAAAAGTGGCTTTAAAGTTAATCCATGATGAGCGAACTTCCCTGCAGAGGAGCAGGACTTGGCTGGTCTGATGTAGAGCAAGAGAGAAGCAGCCAATGCTAATTAGGTTGTTTCATGGAAGGTGCTCGGAGCTGGGCTGGTGGGGAGTTGTATGAACTGTGACAGGGGGACAGGAGTGCGGTGAAGTCTGCGAGGATCTGCTAAGCCACAAAATGCTACCCAGGCACCTCTAATTCAATTATACCTGTCCCTCTGGGGAACATTTAATTACTTTACAAATTAATTTTACCTAAAGAATGGCTGGTTAAAGCCTTACAGGTCTGCATTGATTTATTTTCCTCTGGTCTTTTCTTTTAACTTTTCTGCTGTTGAGTTGTTCTGATTAGCTTTCTCTACTTGATATTCCGTGTTGCTGCAACTGCTTTGAAAAGGAACAGTGGGAGCTTTACAAAGGGGCTTGGAGTTTGTTTAGTCTCATTGAAAGAGCTGGCTATTTACCCTGATGGGAAACTCCTGGAATTCTTGGGGTATGGTAAATGACAGGACATACTTTATGCCTCCACAGTTATGCCCAAATTAGATGGGAAAACTTCCTTCTCAGTATGAAAAGGGCTCTGGTGCCACGTTGCAATGAGTTTTTTCACACTGCACATGTATGTTTGGCATTTGCTGCTCTCCAGAGCATGGACCTTCAGTTAAATAAGTTGCAGTTCCCTATAGAAGGATATCCGTGATCATAATTTGCTTGCACTTATTTACACCAAGAGAATTCTGTCAGAAGACAACTGTGTAATCTAGCATAGGAAAGCATTGCTTGAGATCTATTTGCAGCAAAGACCTATCTTCATCAGCAAGGACAACAACCATGAAGTCTGTAACGTAGGCACATAGTGGAGGTGCAGCATTTTAAGGGTTTTCCATTCAGAACTGTGCCCTCTAAAATATGCATGTTGTAGCATGAGCAGAAGTTACAGGACTGATATAAAAGCAGCTGAATGCATTTCTGTGCTATTCAGGTCAGGTGGTTGTCTCCTCTGCTCTTGGATAAAGCTATGGAAGAAAGTTGGAAAGGAAGGGCTGTGGAAGCTTCCCCGGGATGAGTTTTAGGGACTGCGATGAGAAGGTTTTAGGATTAAATCACTAAGTTTTCCCTTGGGAGGATGGGAGCCTTCTCATCAGGCTTTCCTTTGCCTGTGGCTGCCCTCCATGAAGGAACTCTCTCTGGGTTTCCCTGGCTAACTCTGTAGTGATCTTTAGCTTGCTTCTCAGTTTCTGTCTAAAAATGAGTTCCAGAACGCCTCCTTTCTGATAAATACAATATTTGAAAACAGTATTTTAGACATTATGGCCTGAGAACGTCTTCCCTGTGTGCTGTGCTGTGCTGAACCATGTGTTTGATGCAATTAGGCCTTTTTGATGATATTGTGTTTGCCTTTGAAGTAGATAGCCAGCTCCCTCTGGATATAAATATGCAGCATTTGCAATTGCAGGGAAAAGGCTTTCTGAAACGAGCATATTTATTTATGTCTGCTGAACGTTTCACGTCTGCCTTGTCAGAGGCAGAAGTTGTACTTCACTGAGGTTCTCCTCCTGGTTGCTTTAATGTACGAGGAGGAAGAGCAAAGGAAACTGAAGTGGCAGGCTCAACACCTGCTCCTAATGTCATCAGACTTGGAGCCAGGGCAGAAATGGAATTAATCCATTGGTGATTGTCAAAAAAGAGCCACTAACCATCTAATTCAAAAGTATGGGGCAAAAAGATACTAGCGTGGCCTTTGCTAATAGTACAAATCTTAAATTAAATAAGAGTATTTGTATCAAACTTTCTTTGCTTCAATCACATTACAAAATGCTTCTGTTTAAGGCAGATTAAATTACTTGTGGGGTCTGAATACCAGGAGGTCCAAACAACAAAATTGTATTTTCAATTAAATGGGCAGGGCCATGTCAGAAGAAATCACGTATCTGATCCATCAGCTGGAGGAGCTGATTCATTCTGAGTCAATTCCTTCTGCCCAAGGAGTTCACTATGCCCACATTTTCCTTGCCTCCATCCCTTGTCCGTGCGGCGCTGTGATGTGTAGCACCTGGTGTCTGCTGAGGCCCAGCTATCGCTGCGAGCTCCGCTCTAGACGGACGGCATCTGGCGTGAAAAGACGAGTTGGGCTCTTCTTTCAAGAGAGGCAGAAGGAAGTTGTTCCTTGGTTATTGAGTTTCTTATGTGTTTCTTCTGTTTTTTTATTGAATATCACTTGATTCTATTTTACTTAGGGCATTTGCTTGCTGCTTTTCTCCCATGATAATCTGGTCTTGCATATATTTGTTCAGGTTGTGTCTGTTCAATGACAAAACATTGCACTGGATAATAATTGTGGTTTTTTTTGGAAATGCTTCTGCTGGATGGGTGACTGAACATTAATCCTTTCTTTCCTCCTTTTTCTTCTTACAAAATGATTGCAGTTATCTTGGCAAAGTGCACTGGGATATGTTGGTGAAAATTGTAATAAAAATTCTACCTTGTTTTTTCATTATTCTGGGCATACGTGAAATATAACGCTTAAAGGTGAGTCTGCTGGATAAATAAGAATCTCCCCACCAAAGTGAGATACAAGGGGTGAAGGCTGTGCAATGCTTTCCCTGGACCCTCCCTACAACCTCTCCCTGCAATTCCAAGTTTTGTCTGCCAGCTAAGCAAGGCCATCAGTTTCAAAGCATTGGTTTGACATCGATCCTTGTAATAGGAGGACTTTACACTGAAGATATTCAAATAAATGTCGTCAGGCTTGCTGAGCTCTGCTGAGCATGAAACCTAAGATGGGAGCTCTAACTTCCCAGCGAGAGAGCGACTCTGTAAACGGCATAAATGCTGGTGCAAGTTTTCCCTCGGGGCTAATGAGTGGAAGAGGTGACAGCAGCAGCACAAATTCTTCTGTGTTCTGGGAAGATGTATCTGGTTTGCTAGGGGAGTGTTTCATTCTGCTCCTTACCATTTCCAAAGACTGCAGGGTGCAGAATGGAAGTTAGCTACTGTCTAAGTGGCTGATTTGCAGCAACAGCTATTAATAATTAACTATTTTAATGTTCTTGCTACTTGCAATCTTTTCAATTGTGTGCAAGGAAATTTGATACCATTGAACACATTTTGAGGGGTTCCTTGTTTTTGCTGTTTGTTGGTTTTGTTTTCTTGATTTCATATTCTTATGTTATTACTATCTAACGTCACGCCTGACACTAGCTCCTCTGGTCCCTTTCTCTGCACTTGAATAGTCAAGTATATTGCCAGGGTAACTCAAAAATTCCTACTCTGGGATCCCTTGTGTTGAAAAGAACTTTTTGCTCACTGATTTGCTACAGGTCTTTCCAGGAAGGAGAGAACTTTAGCATGGTGTGGTGGGAACATGCTTCTCCTAGCAGGTTCCTGGCACTAAGGAAGGCGGAGATGTGCTGCTCCTTCGTGAGTCCATGCCACTGCAGTGCCCCCTGAGTGCTGAGACCCTGCAGATGGAGCCTACCTGCTGGTAGCAAAAACACTGAGAAGTGTGCAGATCTCATATTTTGTCATCTTATTCGTCAAATGTGAACTTTGCCCTTTGTAGTCTCCTTTAATGTTATTGCTCCTATTTACAAGGAGACTAGGTTACATGGAGTAATTAATACTCTCCCAGTATTTCCTCCCCTCTTGAAAATGTTGGCAGAAGCGCCCTTGTAGGCTACCCAGTGAAGTGTTAATAAACCTTCCTCATCTACTTAGTGCTTCCTGCATTTCACTTAGCATCATGCCTGTGATATTTCATGACTGTCTTCATTTGAAATGTAAAATCCCTCTTTTAATTTTTGATAGTGGAAGTGTGCTTTTCAAGCCATTTCAAAAGACAAGCATCAGTGCAAGATGGACCTGGGCCAAATGCACTCGCTTGGTATGAATGTGCAAGGCAAAGACCTGAGCAAAAGCCATGCAGTGTGAAAGGACCCTCGTTCCCTCCCTGCTCCTTCCCCACACTCATTAGCTGAAGCCATGTATTCCAGGAGGCATACAGAACACTGGGATTTCAGATTAATTGAATTTTTCCCTGTAGCAACTTGTATCTGTTGCCCCTTGTCAGTGCACCTTTGAGAAAAGTTTAGCACCATCTTCTCTTTATTGTTCCTGGAGTCATAAAACTTGATTTACAGAAGTCTTCCCTGTAGCATCTGCATGCTACAATATCTGAGAAGCTTCTGTGCTGCGGTAAGCAACATGACTGATCTTTACCTTTCGAAGTTTGACCCTTTCCTTCCCCTTTTCTCTAGAGGGAGAGGTTTGCCGTGTGCCATTTGGTTTGTTTTGGTAGTATCAAGGGGATTTTTAACCTTATGTTTGTTTTTAATGTTCCATTGTTTCTGTTGCTCATTGGCTTCCAGACCTAACTTGCATAACTCAAAATGCCAAAGGCAATGTTTTCTGTAGCTTCAAGTCCTAAAAAGCCTGATACGGAAGTTGAAAGCTCCAGCTATGTTCTTTCTGCCCTTTGTTTCACCATAGGTGATAAATTCTCCCATCAAAAGCTTCACAGCCTATTTGCTTGTGATATATGAAGCAGAAGGAAACTGAACTTGCTCTTCCATAATTATATAGTTATGCAGGCGTAATAAAAATAAAAGTGGCTGTGTGCTAACAGTAGACCCAACACCTCTGAATCTGAGCTCACAGAGGCAGCAGCTCTGTTGGGTAAGAAGGTATTTTTATCGTGAGAGAATGTTATAAAAGCTTACACCCCACTTCCAAAAATGCCCATCTCACGTAGGTACAGAAGCTCCAAACATGCATTTGCAAAACATCTGTGCAATGAAATTAGACCTTTGGAAATTCTAGATCCAGAACTCTTTCAAAATTCCTTTACAAAGAGGATGATGATATTATTTAATGCTCATGCCAAGCTTCCCACAGTACACATGAAACATTGCCTTCCCCCTTCCCAATTCCTCAATCTGAATGCAGCTCACACTCATATAGAAATATTTATGTGAAACTCTCCTCAGGGTCTTGTTTGCCATTGCAAAGGGATTTTCTTCTGGCAGGAGGAAGCCTGCATTGTGAAAAATTACTGTTGTTTCCTGCATGAAGAACTCTGCCTACCAAGGTCTTGTGGACTAATTTAATCTCTTTTCTGTTTCCTAGATTTCGCAGAGTTTGTTTTTCTGGGCCTGTTCCTTACTGAGATGTCTTTGAAGATGTATGGACTGGGGCCAAGAAATTACTTCCACTCTTCATTCAACTGCTTTGACTTTGGGGTGAGTAGCTTTCAGCTGCATGGATGAAGTGCGTTTTCCCCCATTATTAAATGGGGTTCAGTGATTAAGACTGTGTATGGGAAATGGTGCTACAAAGGTGTCTTTTCCATGGAGCAGTTGTCATATAAATTAGCTGCAGTGAAACACATTAAGCTTTCCCTAGTTATAATCCTTCTTGAAGAAATGTGACAGCCAGGGATTTCATTTCCACAGGAGTTATGGGGTGCTCGAGCGTCAGCACCAGTAAATGCTCTGATTAATGTGAGATTCTCTCTCCCATTTAAATGAGGTGATTGAAAGACAAAAAGCCCACACATCTTATTGCTCATCTCCCCTATTGTCCCTTCAGTGGCCTTTATGTCAGGATACATAGGCAGAACTTTTCAGACATGAGTGCCCAGAAGCAGAGGCTTAAACACATAATGAGGTGACAGAAAAGCCCTAATTCTGATCGTTTCATTGTAGAAGTACAGGCTCTCCCTTTCCTGCTAAAACCATACCTGTAACATGTCAATAGAAGGGCCAGTTCTGACACAACTGTACAAGAACATTGCAGGTAGATGTTTATTTATTAAAAGCTATTAGTCTGTACTAACTACAGACTAATTACCTAGGGTTAACTGGGCTTTTTATATCTTTAGCGTGGGGTGAGCACTGGTCCTAGAGCAGGAGTCAGGCTGTAAGGTTTCTTTAACAAAGCAGATGTGGTGCTTCTGATGCAGCCATGAGCAAGGGGAAAACAGGTAAGTTCATTGTAGCCACCATCCAGTCCTTCTCTCCAAGATGGATTTAGTCTGTTGTTTCTAGTCTTAATCTGCCAAAGTGCTTAGAGTGATTCTTTTTTCCCTATGGGCTAAAGTCCCTGCTTCAGCACTGGTCCCACATGGGAGGAGGAGGTATTTTTGCTTTTGGTATGTGACAGCTCCTAAAGCCAAGACTACACCTAGAGCTACCAGATCCTCTTGTTGGCAGCAGTGTCAGGAAAGCTCAGAGCTAAACAGACTGAGGTCAAACCCAAAAGTCATCTGTGTGTGCCTGCCCTGAGACCCTGCTGTGTGGGACTTTCATCCCTGGGTGCCCCGTGCAGTGATGGGGGATCAAAGCATTGAGATATGCTGTGCAGATCTTTCTGGCTGCGTAACCACTAAGGCACAGACTTCTACAAACAGGAACCAGATCGCAAACAACCCAGACAATGTAAGATAACTGCATGTCTGCACACTGAGAGTTGGCACCTAATCCAAGAGCCAGAGAAGCTTCCCTCAACTGGAGGCACCCAACTCACAGCAAAGCTCAACTGTCATGCTATGAGGAGTGCAGCACTGGCAATAAGCTTTGCAGGGTGTTTCCCAGGAGGTAAAGCTGTTGATCTGTTTCTAATTCTGCCTCCTTTAGAGAATCCGCAGGGATTCTACTTCTGTCTGTGTTTCTGCCTCCTCACCCACCTTCCAGCCCCCAGAACTAATGCTGCTGCTGCACCCCACTGGAACACCATGTAGATCTGTAGCCAGTTTAGTCTGACAAACCATCACGATGAAATGGTTCAAAAGCAAAAAGAGAAACAACAAAACAGGGCAACATCAGTCTTGGGAGAAATGGTCCACTGGGGTCTCATGTGAAACCACTCCCAAGAGGCCATGCTGGGATGCCAGGGAAGTTAATTGTCAATGTAATATGTGGAGTGACTAAGGAAAGGTTGTTGCTGGTTCATGAGGGATTCCCAAGAGTCACAGACTGTGGGAGAGAAATATTAATTTCTTCTTTTTATAATGGGAGCGATTGGGTGAGCAACTGTTGTATGTTCCCCTTTTTCCACTACATTTTCTTGATCAGGGTACAGCGTTTCATGCAGAGCGGCTGCGTGCCGTGCTGCGTTTTTCAAAAGACATCCAGGTGTCTGCTCATGGAAGGGGTTTGCAAGCTGCCGAGGGTCACGGCACTGCTCGGGTACCCAGGCACAGCAACTCGTGCCCTGCCGTGCCGTTAACGCTGCCTTTCTCATGAGGAGCCAGCTGCTCCCTGGGGTCTGGTTGTAACGTGCTAATGGTGTGCGTCACGCAACTGGGGACCACGGTCCGTGCGAGCTCTGAAATATGCTAAGTTAATGCAAATAATAACACTGGCAACAAAATGCCCATCTTCTCTTATTAACTGTGCAATAGCCTGTGTTGATATAATCACCCTTTCTAATTGTGCTTAACCCATTATTATTTTGTCTTTCTTTTTTTTTAATAGAGGATTTCAGAGAAAAACTCTTATTATTTATTGAGGTTAATTCTCTGTCAACCTTAAAACAAACAAAAATTAAAAACAAAGCAAAGCTAAAACCCTTGGCTGGGGACAATTCTTTCAATAACTGGAGCCTGAGGGCCTGGCAGACAATTGGATGTGCATGCTAGAGACTTTATAGGCTCTCTTAATAGCTGGTATCTTAATCAGTCTGCTAAAGACTCTGAGTTGCCAGAAGATTCTGGTGATTTTGCACAAGGTTAACGCTGGGCTGTTCTGCAGTGCTGCAGCCAAAGCCATGGTGCTTCTGTTGGGATGGGGAGGGTGGGGCGGGGGCCCCGTGAGTCTCTGGGGGCTGCCTGGACTGGCCAGGTGAAGTAGTTGTACAAATGGTATTTGCAGTTGTGCCAGTGTAGATAAAAAAAAAAAAAAAAAAAGTAGTTGTGTCCTTCAAGAAATGCTATTTTGAGGTAGTTCGCTTGTTAGAGAAGAAAGCAACAAGTTCCTATCTCTTCTATCCTACTCTAGGTACTGCCCTTTTTTAAATTGGACTGCAGAAAGTTAGAACCAGGCTTTTTTTTTTTTTTTCTTTCAAAATTGCACTGAAGCTTCCGCAAGAAAGCCGTCGTAGTACGCGCTTTGACTCTTCAGCTCTCGGCCTCTATAGCAGCACCACAAAGAACGCAGGAGATGTTTTGCCGTCTATAAAATGGACTTCTCTTGCAGGTGATCGTGGGAAGTATCTTTGAAGTTATTTGGGCTGCGGTGAAGCCTGGTACCTCATTTGGCATCAGCGTACTGAGAGCTCTTCGACTGCTGAGGATTTTCAAAGTCACAAAGTGAGTCCAGCTCCTGTTCTGTTCCCATTAGACTTCTAGTAGTATATGAGATCTGTATCACCAGCCCCACAGAAAATAGTAGTGCTTTCCACATGTATTAATAATAAAAATAACGATAATACAGTAACAACAACAACATAACACCCTGTAATTGGCAGCACAAAGGTCTGTCAGTCCTAACATCCTACATCGGCAATGGCCTTAAGTGGGTGTGGGAATGGAAGAAAACTGTAGAAGCAGAATTGCCCTTCCCTTGGCTGGGCACTTCGGGTTTCTGGCAGTCAGAAGTTAGTGAGTTCCAAGGAAGTTGCATCTCTGAGGACTTTTAACAGCCCTTTCCCCAGCCTCATGTACATACAGGTTTGTCTGACACAGTTTTCAGCCCTTTTATACCCTTGGGGCAGGGCTGCATGAGAGCATCCTGCTTTCCTTTGGCTTTAAGCTTGCTTACAACAAGAGTCTCAGTAGGTGATTCCTCATTTCTTGTGGAAGGAGAAAAAAGTTTCTTTAATTTCTAAACTCTACCAACTTCCCACTTACCTGCTGCTGACCTGGTGATAGTTCCTTAAATACTTAGATCTGGTGAGCTGAATTACTCTGGCTACGGCTGGGTAAGGAATGCTGATGACCAAACCACAGCGTTGACACAAACGTGAAGTGTGTTGCTGTCTGTGCTCTACCTGGTCTGGGAGTGCCTAGGGTTTTCTGTACTGAGTCTGTGAATTTGAGCGTTCGCTAGAGTTGGGCTGCCCCAGCTTTTCAGGTGTTTTCATGCTTATGTGCTGTGTTACTGTGTGCTGGCATTAGGAAATAGCTGCCATGCACCTTGTAAACCCATCAAGAGCAATTTCCACATGGTTTTGATGTTGTAGTGTGGAACTTGATGAAATATTTGTGTGCTCCTGCTGTTGTTTGCTGCTGCAGAATTACCTCCTCACATCTCCCCTCTTTCCATCACTCTCTTCGATTAAAAGAGAAAAAGATAAAGAGGAAAAAAAAACGTACCCCACAAAACAAACAAACAAGCACCAGAACAGTAACCCAAATGCATAAAGCATAGTTTGTCACATTTGAACAAAACAGTAATTTGAAGAAGCTAAGTACTTTCCTAACTATTCACGTGTGATATTTGTTAGCTCTGTAGTGTTTTCTGTTTTATATCTGCTAATTACCATGAAGATCAACAGTTTGTGCATGGTGAGGTGTCATTTGAGGCACTGTAGGAGTAGAAAAGATGAAGTTCTGTAAATGTCCAGCAAAAGGGGTGGGATGTTGCTCCAGAAATGTCGCTTAATCTACCTCTGCTGTAATGTTACGGAAATCTTATGGAAAACTCTGCATTTTATAGCAAATTTCTAGTAACTAATTGTCTGCAGTTAAAATTTATCCAGAGCTACTTACTGAGGTTGGGTGTATCTGATTGTATGTTGTGCTTACAAAAAAAAAAAGACATTTTTGCAAGTTTAAAGGATTTTTTTGCCAGTTTTGACTGTTCAGGTTTATTAGCCAGTATAAGAAAGGGACAAAGCCTGAGGTTTAACCTAACAAAACAAGTCACAAAGTGAGCTGGGTGCTCACCCCTTTCTCAGGGCAGTAAGAAAGAACTGTCGTCTGTCCCCCCCCAGTGCAGAATTCCCTTAGCCTAATTAAGAGGGTTTTTTTTGTTTGCTTGTTTGTTTTTCCCCCCCTGGCATGACAGAAACATGTTGTGTCACCAGGTCCCTCCCAGCTCCCCCAGCAGATCTGGGCACAATTTAGGGAGCAACTGAAGCCATAGCACCACGCACAGACTGATGCCCACCTGCTCTTATCGGGTTCTTCACTGTGAAAATATCCTGATCCTAAGTAGTTTTCTTTTTTGCCCATTTTCTGTATCTTTCACATATTTTTGTTTTCCCCTGAGGCTCCCTGCCTCTGGGTTTAGTAGCAGACAATAGCAGTCCACCCGGCTCTGAAGAATTTATGTCAGAGTTTTTGATTCCTATGGCCCAAATCTGTGTGACTGCAGCTGGCAGTGATGTAATAGCTAAAAAGTTAAATTACAGCAGTCCCAAAAGTGACAGCAGGATGCCCTAAGAGTCGACACAGCCTAAGAGGGAAAAATTCAGAGAGGAAGACAGAGGACAGTTTCACGTATTTTCCTCTTAGTCATGACTGAATCAAATGGGGACTGGCAACTGCAGAGATGCAGCCCCTTGTTATATCCTGTGCTCAGTAATCAGGCAGGATTTGGTGCTGAGCTCTTCCAAGACAAGCTGGGGCCTCTCCGGGAATTCAGTGTCCAGCTGGGTTAGCTGCAAGGTGCTGGTGGTGGATTTTGCCTGAAGGCACTGTGCCAAGCAGGGCGAAGTCTTTGGGACAAACAAACCCGTCCACCTTCTCCAAGGAGAGGTTTGGTTGCATCTCTTAAAATTGAAGATATCCCCCCACGAGACAAAAATTTCCCCCTGAAACCTGTTGTCACTGTGTTATGGACATAACTTTTCTTGGAATGGGTGTTCCTGCTCCTCCTGGCGTGGACCTGCCTCTGCCATCCCCATTGTGGGGTGGTTCACTCCTCCCCGCTGCACGGGGGAGAGGAAGAAGAGGAAAATGAGTTTTTTGGAAAAAATCCTGCCTTAAAGATTCCTGGTCTCAAAACCTTTAACATAGGAAATCGCATGTTTTGCTCTGTCTGCTCCAAGCCTGTTGTTCCGTGTGCCTGACTGTCCAAAAGGAGGTTGTCAAAGAGCTCCTTTGCTTAATAGCTCGTTCTGCATATTCGGATTCATTAGTTTTCCTAATGTAAGTAGGGCAATAGAGCAAGGGAAGGGGCAATTCCTTGGCACCCTCCCCATCACGCAGCGTGCCTGCCTGTGCGTGTGCCCGGAGCGACCTCTGGGCACGTTGGGGGATAGAAGCAAAAAGGGGCTGCAGCAGATGGCAGGATGTGGTGTGGTTGTATTGCCTGTGATGTAGGCTGAGCCGTTCCCTCTTGTCACGTCAGAGTTAATGTCCTGGATTTGTTTTCATCCTCAGAGGTGGCTGCTTGGTCCTGGATGCTTCAACTGCACAGCTGAACTGCCCCGCACTGAAGGCATCTGTTGTGCATGAGTGTGTGTGTTAAACATCTACAGAAGTGTCTAAGCGTGTGAGGTTTTAAGCCTGCTTGTGAATACTCGGGGCATTTGATAAATTGGAAGGGGACATTTCCTGGCAGAAATTATGGTTATTCCTGCTTTATGCCTCGTGAAGCCAAGGATTCACTGTCTCCAGGTTAAGCCACTCACTGATATCGACACATCCCATTTTTTCACACCCCTGCTGACTGCAGTTCGGGATGAGAAAGATGGGAGAGCATACACAGAAAGGATGAAACCTACACCAGGAGAGGGGCTGCTGAGAAACTAAACCGACCCCTTTCACTGCAGAGAACTTCTCTGCACTGGTACACATGCACCAGGGTGACCATCTCGGCCCTTGGGATACTACAGGAGATTTTGTCATTGAGCTATGCTTTTCAATCATATAGGCCATGAGAGGAGATTAAAGATGTCAATAATCCCTGCCATTCCTTGTTATTTGTTTCCTTTTGTTCATTCTTTCTCCTCTGTCTCTCTCCTTTTTTTTTTTTTTTAATAAAAGAATAGATCTTATCAGTTTCTAAACTAAAGAGGCTCTTCTCCCGTTAATGTTCTCTCTTGGCTGCTCTGATCTCCACCACAGATACTGGAATTCCCTGAGGAATCTCGTGGTCTCCTTGCTGAACTCCATGAAGTCCATCATCAGTTTGCTCTTTCTGCTGTTCCTCTTCATCGTGGTGTTTGCTCTGCTGGGGATGCAGCTCTTTGGAGGACAGTAAGTCAAATTAATCGTGGTCCTTTCAGGGGTAATCTGAGAGCAGTCACCTGGAATACACAAGGGGAGAGGGGCCGTAGGGCTTGAAAGGTTGACGTCAAGGGTAAAGATGTCAATATCTGTCCAGGCTGCTGAGAAGTGGTCTCTGGTTTATAGAAGATGGGTTTCATTCTGATGTTTTTCCTAGAGCTGAATTCCTTCTAGTTACCATAATTCACGGTTTCATCAAGGCTCCTATGCCATTCTGTGATCCCCTGGTTCAGCCAGATCTCTCAGATAGGACTGGGAGAGGCAGCGCTTTTTCTGCTGAGGGGAAAAGCAACTTGTTTCCTTAATAGCCAGAGTGGCAGGATTTTCTTTTCTACAGGAATATTTTTCTGCTTGAAAACAGTTTTGCTGAATCTGATTTTTTTTCCACTAAGAAATGCCCGTTGTAATGAATTTTGCAACAAGAAATATTACAATATTACCATTTAAACTCCAAAATAACATTTTAAAATGAAATAACGTTTTTTTCAATCAACTCTTATTTTATCTTTAAAAATTTTAAATAAAACTGCCCCAATAAGTGGGGCAGTTTTTCAGTTTTGACTTTTACACTTGTGGGCAAAAACTTCTTGAAATGGCTTGTTCTGCAAAATTGTTTGGGCTTTTGGTTGTTCGTTTGAACTGTGGACACAGTTAGTTTCAAAGTATCAAAATTTTCTCCAGGATCCAAATTTAATTTCTGCTAATGTTTCTGCTAACCATGTTCTCAGTGATGCCATGTTCTCTGCTGCACTCATTGGGATGTTATTTCCAGGTGGAGCAAGTGCTGCTCTGTGACTCAGGTTACAGGGCATTACGGGACTGCAGGAGAGTTGCTTGTCCCTTGTCCCTTACTGTCTTTGTTTTTATTTATTACTTTCTCTAGATTCAATTTTCAAGACGAAACACCAACCACAAATTTTGATACCTTCCCAGCCGCCATCCTCACGGTGTTCCAGGTAAGGCCATCCCTTGTCCTGGGTCAGCATTAGAAAAGAAATTCTTGGGCATCTCTTCCAGCTTGTGGTGAGCAGAGAGGTGTCCACAGAACTTAGGAAAGGAGAAGTCCTTCCTTCTTAGGTATCTTGGCTACACTGAGCAGTCAATGTGCCATTAAAGATCAGTGCTATGGAATTAAGGGAAACTAGAACAAAAGAGTTTTTGCTAGGTAAGAAATTTCACTAAAATAGGTATTTCCGTGCTCAAGGATGGTGTGTGTCCATGCTTTCTCCTTCCTGAGGCCTCTGCCCCCAGGGGTGCATGCTGCAGTGGCAGCACTGCATGTGGCGGGCTGTGTAAATCATCCTGCCGTAAATCAGCCAGCCCGTGTGGGGCTGACCTGTTCCACTTTCTCCTGCAGTTGCCGTAATTTAATGAGGAGACATGCCTGAGCTAGCTCCAGGCAGTAAGGAAATAATGTAGCATTTTGCACTGTAATAGCTCAAGATAAGATAATGCTGGATAAGAATTACAATCAATGGGGGAGCACATAAAGAGGCATCAGCCTTGGGCAAGTTCGTGTGATGGCAGGAAGAAGTAGCAGCTCTGGGAGATGCAATGCGCAGATTTAAAGCCTCATTTTGCAGCACTTGCCTGCGTGCCATTTTTAAGCATTCACTTCAGGTGTTTCAGCAGAGAGCTGGGGGTGCACAACCCTGCTCAATGTGCAGGTAACCAGTCCATGGAGCACCCTCTGGCTTTTTGGGTGTTGTCCTACACAAATTGTTGATGTGAGCTTGAGCTCAAACTTCACCCCAACCTAGCTCTGCAAGGAGTATGGATCCAGGAGTATGTATTTCGTGTTCCAAAAAAAAAAAGGAAAAAATAAAAAATAAAAATTGTGTGGATGACAGTTTTCGGATTAAACAAGAAAAAGAGTCTAAAAGAAAATGTGTCCCGTGACCTCTGCACAAGCAGCTTCATGTAGGTATTGTTGTTTTCCAGATGTGAAACAGGTTTTGTAGGATATTGCAAATCATGGTAGATTAATATTTTCATACTATTTTAGTGCTCATCAAAAAAGGGGCTTACAGAAATGTAAAGGTATTGCCACAGAGTCAGTCTCCGGATATGAGCATCTGGAGATTTCATTGCTATTTTGGTTTGGGACTATAGCTGTCTCTTGAGAATCTTAGCTGAAATATTTCCTTTCTGTTCCCAAGATGAATGCCCCTGTAATGTGGTGGCTGTGGGATGAAGGAGAATACTGCTGGCTTTATGTCATTTGTGAAGAACATCAGAGCTATGAATTAAAACCAGCAAAACCTTCAGCACTCACTTAACTCTCAGCAATCTCACAGAGATATTTCAATAACCTCTCCTCCTGGTCCATCCCCCTGCACCCCTGAATTGCGAGTATCACGTTAACATTTCTTCAGTAGAGGCTTTGGACCCTCCTCTAACCTCAGCCAGCCAGCAGGCTCATTCGGTTGCTGCTCTAACGAGCAGAGCAGCAGCATCCAGTGAACACATTTGATGCAGTGAACAAATATAATAAGGCCAGATACAGCCTATCCATCTCTCACCCCTTTGCTGAGGCTTTAAGATGGATTTGGAAGATCTCCCTAAGGCACAGCCTGCTCCTCTCCTGGTTTCTTTCTCCAGCTCAGGTCTGCATGAGGTTGAACACGGAATCATAGAATGAGGTTGGAAAAGACCTTCAAGATCTTCAAGTCCAAACATCAACATGTTGGTGTGTGACTTTGTGCTCCATGGGGCACGCAGTCACCCAGCTGGAGGCGGTGGTGATCTCTTTGTTAATTGGGAACAGGGAAGAATAACTGGGACAGGGGGGCTGGGGCACCAACCCCTCTGCTATAACCTGGGGGAGACGGAGAGAGAGATGGTGGGCTGGGGGCACCTGGGGATCGGTTGGAGGTGGTGGCTGGGGAATGGCTCCACATGTGGGCAATTTGTCAGGGGCTCAGCCCCAGCTGACTGCCTCCGAATCGGGCCGGTGCCCCCAGCATCCGATAAAACCAAACCACAGCAGCAGGTACCGCAGCCTGACTTAACCCTGTCTGTGTGAGCACACCCAGCTGGGTCACAGTCCTCTGTCACGGGACTCCCAGGACATGCTGTGTCCACCTGGCAGCTCACTGGACTTGGTATTTGGCGCAACCAAGTCCTGCTCTCCCTAAACTCCCTTTAGGAGCATCACACGTTTTTCTCCAGCTCTTGGCCCTCGAGTAAGATATTATGAGCTGAATGCCCAACTGTGTGTATACAAAATACAAACTGTATATATATTCATATATACAGGCATGAAAAATAAATAGCTACATCTCCCTGTTGCAGCAGTCATTGAGCTGCAAGTGTTTACAACATCCATAAACACGGAGACTATAAAGCGGCAAGACCTCTATTAACCATACGTGCTCTGCTCCTGGAGAGCTGCTGCTTAAGTAACTGCATGCTGCCGGCTGCGAGGAAGGGAAGCAGAGCCCTGGTGGCTGCTGGGGGAGGTGAGGAGTCGCGGTGGCAGGATGCGACCGGACCTCAGCCCTTGCTGAGGTCTGGGAAGAGCAGGGTTTGGTGCCCCAGCTGTCCCTGCTGACCCCACTGTGAGATATGATGCTGAGTTAAGTGATTTGGCGTTTATTCAGGTCCTTCAGGAAAGCATCTCCCTTTCAGGACAGCCCTTTGAAATGGTGCTGTGCTGATCCCCAGCAGCTGAGTGTCTTCCACCCTTGCATGTTCATTAGTCCTTTAGGATTTCACAGCAGATCTTAAAAGCATTTTTTATTCCGTCATCCAACAGCTCCTCAGCCAAGCCTAACTGCTAAAAGCTGTGCTGCACTGGACAAAGTGCTTGTTAGGGACAGCCAAAAGCAGCTTGGGGCTCAGGAAAATCCAAAATCTTTGGGCTTCCCTGTACACCAAAGTCCTTATCGCTTGCCCCTTTGCACTGCTGTCCCTTCTCCTGAAGCAAGCCGTTCTTACTGCATCCGTAAACACAGACTTTATAAACCAGAAAGACCTCATGTGCTCTGCACTTTGAGGGCTGCTACCTAATTGCCTAAATAATTGTGGAGGGTGACAGTGTAAATTTGGGGAAGGACACCGGGTCAGTGTCCCCATCTTCCCAGCGGGGCCTCAGAGCATCCTCAGCTCAGCGCGGGATGTCCGGTGAGTTTAGACCAATTGTATCTCTGCAACAATTCCATAAAACAAACATTTTTTTTATTCTTTAAGATTTTGTTCCACTTACAGAATAACCTGGTTGGGGTTTTGAAATCCAAGTCCTGCTGGGTTCAGGTGCAGCCTGTAATTTGTGACACCTGTGACCCTTGGCCTTATGCAGGGCACAGAAGTGCTCCCACCAGTTCCTTTTCTGTGAATGTCTGCATGAACAGGAATCACTTTCTGATTATTTCTAGAAAGCAGGGATAGTTGTGAATTCACGGAAAAGAGATGAGCAGCAGTTTTTTGAACACGGTTTTGTGTAGTCGAGTGCCAGAGCTGAAAACCCAGTGGCCTGGTTCATATTCACTGGTGTAAACCCAGCATAACTCCAGTGGGGTGGGCTGCTCTGGGCTTGCACTGAATTATTTGAGACCAGACTCTGCATTTAGGAAACAAGGTTGCATATGCACTGTGTAGCCTTGTGTCCCTCCTTGCTCTTGCTTTAATGCTGTCATCAGCACCAACCCTGCAGCAAGAAATTTTCTCTCTATCAGCAGCTTATGGTTAGTCTGGAATTTGCAATTATTTCTAGAGTACTGTATGCACTTGGGATTGATTAGTATGTTGGTGGTTTTTTTGTTGGTTTGTTTTTCTTTTTTCCGTACTACTTCTGCTAAAGAGACAGCTTCCTATTTGGGCATTTGAGCTCTGAATTCCAGTGGGCATTTTTAATGTACTGAAGGTAACTATTGTTAGACTTGGCCCCGGTGGGCAGATGAAGGATTGATCTGCTGAAAATGTTGCTGTGTTACAGTCATTGGTGAAGAACAGCAATGGCAGGCAGTTCAGACTGGTGCAAAATTAGCGTCTAGAGTGACAAGGCTTATTTTAGACTTAGGTACTTCCGCTTATTAAGGTTAGTTTTTCTGGTATTTATGTGTTTGCTAATAAGCCCCAGGTCAGCATCCCAGCCTGCAGCCAGGACAGCTCTGCAGGCTGGGCTGCGGTCGCGCTCGTGCACAAGGACGCAGGAGGAGCGGAGTCCCCTTGAAGCTGCCCTCCTCTGTCCTCCCTCACATTTGGGTATTGCTTCTGCTTAGGTTTTTATGAGATTGGTGGCTGTTTGGGTGGCTGAGCTTCCTTGTGGCCTCGGGAAGCAGGAAGCCTGGAGAAGAACTGTAGTGGTGCAAAGCCTGGGCAAGCCTTGCGGTGGTTTTGCTGCCCGGGGGCTGACATGCTGAGCCAGGCTCAGCTGCAGCAAGGCTGTCTGCAGCACCGGGGGGTCAGGGAGTAGTGGAAGGGGTTTGCAGGTGCTTGTCCTGTTATGTGGGTCACTAAAAAGTGTATTTAAAGCGTGTGTGTTGGGGTGATGACTGAGCAAAACCTTCTTGTATGAAGCGAATGAAAGGAGTTGAAGCTGGTGGAGATCCCACTCAGGGCACTGGGCTTTGGAGGCAGGGTTTTACTGGGTGCCTGGGCAGTGCTGAACCCTGGCATCTCGGCATGACTTAACAGAGAGGGGTCAGGAGTTTTGCTGGGGGGGAAGCACTGGAATGTGGCTTCTACTGCCTCTGCGGGGAGGCTGGTGGCAGAGGTGTGAAGCAGGCACGTAACAGAGCAGGAGCTGGTGCACCCGTCCTCCCCCAGCAGCAGTTCTGAAGTCCCTCGCTCCTCTTTAGCCCAGAGGAGAAAGGTGCATCCAGTCTGGGGGGAGACCATGCAGGCTGGGAGGCTGCTGTCCCGCAGCCTGCCACACCGACGTGCTGATCCATTCCCCTCGGGAGACCGGTCCTGGGTTGCGTCAAGTTGCACAGCGCCTCTGACCGTCTCTGCTCTGTCTTCCCTCTGTGTCACCCCTTCTTCCCTCTCAAATTTCTCTGCACAGATCCTGACGGGGGAAGACTGGAACGCGGTGATGTACCACGGCATAGAGTCGCAGGGTGGTGTCCACTCGGGGATGTTCTCCTCCATTTACTTCATCGTCCTGACGTTGTTTGGTAACTGTATCCTTGCATGCTGCCTTGTGTTAGTGGCACAGTGCCACGCACCCTTCCAGGGGTACTAGAAAAATCTAGTTTAGTTTACATTATTCCTTTCTCACACGCACACCTGTGTGTATGCACAAGCACTTTTTAAAACCGGATTATTGCTACGGCTTTGCTCCTTACAGCACCTGGGCTAAGAGTTGTAGGCAAGTTGTCCGTGTTGGCATCACTTTTCTGATGGCAATGTGAGCACAGTCTTTGTCCATTTTATTTTTCATGGTTTAGATTAAGAAAGTTCTATTGTGAGTTAATTTATGTTGTGGGAAAAGTAATTAAGTTGAGTCAGAGCAGGACTTCTGTACCTTGAATATCTTTATGGGTACTGGATCAGTGGGAGAAAGAACTGAAGTTGGTGTATCACGTAAATCAGGCTCCAGTGTCTTGGCGCCTTTGCCTACACAACAGCTTAACCAGCTGTGCTATTCTAAGTGCTTGAACATGTCTTGTCTCCACATAATGCTTAAACCAGGAGTCCAGGTCCTGAATTTTGGGCTCTGGGAGTATTTGGTCATGTTTCAAGACCAGACAGATGAGATCTATTAAGATGTCTTGTTCTGCTTTGTCCTGAAAATCTGCTGAGGGCACTGGGAAGCCTGTGTCCTCCAGAAGTGTCTTGAGGAGTCTGCCAAAAGTAGCAGTCACACAGAGCAAGGATTTAGAAAGGGAGGCTGTGTTTTGCACAGAACCGAGCAGAGATTCTCACATCTAATGGCTGTGTGAGATTGGAGAGCCAGCAGAGCTCAGAATTTGTGGTGGCTGTTCGTTTCATGATGGATTCTGCTGATGGGCTGGTGTTGTGTAGCGTTGCTCGCATTAGCAAGGTACAAATTTGTTGGCACAAGAAGTTTGCTGGCTGCAGTGATAAGCCGTGTGGTGGCAAACAGCATCCTTAAAAACAAAACTTGAAAACTGTTGCGTATATGAGGCAGCGTGGCTGCTTTATTAGTTCTGGGATAATAATGCTGAGTGCTGCAGTTCTGCTGGAGAGCTCTCTGTAGGGTGTCCCAGCACTGTGAACCTTCCTGCCAGTTACCATTCCAGCTTTTGTCTTTCCCTAGGAGTCCTGCTAGGGCTGGCAACATTGGCTGGGTACCTAGGAGAAAGGGAAAGGTATGCAGGGGGCCATACCCGTGCTAAAGAAGCAGTTGTTACAGATGTAGATCTCTACAACAGGGGATCAAGATAAGATGGCATGGGACATCAGAGCCTCTGGATTGGGAGACAGGGCTCCAGCCCTTTGCTTTGCGTGAAATCTCCCCGTTGGCATGAGGAGCCGTGACACGGAGCAGCAGGGCAGAGTGTGTGCGAGCCGTGCCTGTCCCACAGGGGTGTCTGTGGGATTTTCCCCATGAACGTGCGGTGTCGGAACAGCAGCAGCCAGGATACGTGGGCCGGCCCGGCAGCTCCGCTCAGACACCAGCCTCAGCATGCTCCTTCCAGAAACACGAGGCATCTGAAAACTGGGTCAGTGGAGAGCTGGGAGGGAGGGAGAGCTCTCAGTCCTCGGGGCTTGGCATTTGGAAATGAGATTAAGCCATAATCAGGCTTGACAGCAAGGCTCAGAGAGAGAGAGAAAGACTTTTAACCTTAGAGCAGCGAAGATGCAGTGTTTCTGAAGAACAGGATATGAATTCCCTTCTTTCCCCTTTAGTTAAAAGAGGGGCTTCTCCCCTGTGTTTCCATGAAAGGAGAGAGAGCAGGGGAAGTTCGCGTGGCTGGAATAAGGACCAGCCTCGCATCTCGCGACTGCCATGAATTTGGTCTTTGCCTCTGCTTGCCGTGGCACAGCTCTGGGCTGAAAACTTGCCCACATTTCCCCTAGCTATCCTGCTGGCAGAGCTCTGGTGTGTTGCTTTCCCTTATGCTGCCTGCCGCCGGCATTGCCATCCCTGGGACATCTCCGGTGCCTTTCCCGTCCCCTTTGTCCATGGCCGCACGCTGGTGGCACGCCTCAAGCACGGCCAGAGCACTCCTCGGTGCACTGTTTGTGCATTTATCGAGGAAGCGGTGCTTACAGGTCAAGTGCGAGACTTTAATCCCCTCCGAACCGGGCAGGTGGAGATGAGTTTGCTGCAGCCACTGGGTTGTTGTGAACACAAAGAACAGGGATGGGCAAACTGATCCTAGAAGGCTTCTTTCACCACCTTCTAGTGATCAGGGTCTTAAACACGAAGCCTATCTATTAATTTCTGCGGAGATTTGCAACCCTGTAGGAGACCTGGAGATCTGGCCAAGATTTTGTCTGTTGAAGGTTTCCGTGGTTTGGATGATCTCTCTGCATCACACGGGCCCTGTTTGCCTTTAAGCATCATGAGCAGGACAACAGAGGACAAGGGGTTAAATCTTTTCCTTGTGTTTACTGCAGGAGCTGCCACAAGAAGCCCACTAATGCTCGCGCTGATGTTTCAAGCAGGGTTTCGGTAAGGTCAGTGCTACCCCTGCTTTTCAGTAGTTATGGTTTTGATGCTGAGAGCAAGCAGCAGGCAGTCATTTATCTCGGAGGGAAAGCTGAACCGTGTGACTTGCCAGGGACTTAAGTTATTCGTAACTGTCAAAACATAACCAGGAAGGTCTGAAAATAAAGTTCAGTTTGCCAGAAAATAACAGTCCCGCATTTCTGCGGGAAGTAAAATAGTCATTAATGTCAGCGATGCTGCAGCGCAGGGCAAGGCACGGGGGGAGCCGCAGGTTCCCCTTCCCACGGAGAGCCTCCGAGCCTGGCAGGCACCAGGACACCCTGTGCAGAGCAGCCTGCACCGGCTGGGCTGCTGATTAGCTTAATTATCGATTAGCTTAATGTAAAATTCTTTTTTGCTCTAACTTGGGACTTGAATGTTACCGTCAGTCTCCCTTTCACAAAGTTCTCTCCTCTTTGCCTTGCAGAACTGTCCACCAAAAGTGATAAGAATTTGCTTTTTTCTATGCACTGGGTCTTTTTTATTTGTCCAGCATGGATTTGCCTCCAGTCCTTCCTATGCAGAGAATTCAGACTGTGACTGAATTTCTTACATGGGCCTTTCGGTTTTCATTTTCTGGCTAATGTTGAAATCAGTCTAAGACCCATCTAAGGCACTCTGGTTCTTCTGCTGGGAGTGGTTTTATTTTCAGTTTTTGAACATAGGCGTGTCGTGAGTTCAATTTTAAGAGTTTAGGAGGACTGGATCAAATCTCCTCTGTTAGAGAATCAGCTTTAGTGATCTGGGGTCAGCTTGCAAAACCTGCACTTTTTAAACACAAAGGACTCCTTTCCTCTCCCAGAGCTGCTTGGGGCACTATAATTGTTCCAGGTCATGAAGGAGCATGGGAGGGTGCTGGTTACCCTTGCTTTTGCTGCAGCTCAGTTGCTTTTTTGAATCGGTTTATATTTTCAAGGCACATTGCAAGGAAATGATCCAGAAACTGTTTTTAAAAGTCAGAATTCTCTCACGTTGCATTTCCAGTTGCAGAGAGCCCATGTGGAGCCAGACCTCTCTGTCTTAAATGGTTTAATGAAAGTAGTATGATTAGAGTGACAGCAGGATTTGGCTCATTTTCTAGGAAATTACACCATGCCTGTATTCATTGTTATCTGGTAAATTAATAAATTGGTGCATCTGTTGAGGGGGAAAAGGAGGAAAAAAAAAATCCAAAAATCTACAGAAAAGCCTGAAATGAAAAGCAGCAAATGCTTGGAGCCAGCCACCCTTCCCAGCCCTGGCCTCTGGCTGCCTTTTGCACTTTCCTCCAGCATGGAAGAGCCGTTCTCAGCACCAGCATCGGCTCAGCTGGCCAGGGTGGTCCGTGGGTCTGGCTGTGGGGTACAGCCTGGGCTGGAAGATGGATTTCAGCTGGTGTCTGGGAGCCCCCAAGCTCTACAAAAAGGGCTGAGGGACCTTCTTTGGGGGCAGAAACACTCAATTCCACCAGAATGCGTCTGCTAGGAGATGAATCAAAACAGCCCGAACTGTTGTGTTTGTTTGTTTGTTTTTAAAAAGTAATTATATTTCCAGTAGTTGATTACGTTACACAAGACAATTTCAGCACATGTGTGTAGGAAGCAGAGGTAGCAAGACAATTTTATTACTGATATATTCGTTCCCCCCGAGCAAGAGTTGGATGCTTCACTTCCAAGGTGAAGGGACGCAGGGACATTTCAGTATCATCTTTCCCTTCTTCTGCTTCTTTATTCACTGGGCTCAGCAGGATCAAGGTGCTCCCGCCCCATACTCCTTGCTGTCCTGCTTGAACAGAGGAAGCGGCAATAGATGGGCGCCACATTTCAAACCTCTTGACGCCCCCAGGGAATCATCTTCACACAATAAAAACCTCTATTCTCTGTTATTTGACATGGAGAGAACCTGGCCTTTGCCTGGAGAAACCTCTGGATTCTGTGTCCCATCCCCTGCAGGATGCAGACGCATCCTAGAATATTAAATACAGCTCCTGCTTCCACTGTCGCAGGCAGAGGATCTGTTTTCTGATGGGTATTTAGGCTCTGGAGACACTTATCCCAATGGGAATAAGAGGCCTGAATGTCTGGTTCTGAAGTCTTGGCTGAATTAAGTTTGGAGAATGCTCTTGAGGAGGAAAGCAAAGCCTTGAGCTGGTTGTCTGGGCCAGCTTTGGTTCCCAGCTGCCCCGGGAGATGTCTCCTGAAGCCCTGCCAGCATGGGGTGATGTCTCCCCAGCCAGCAGGGTCTGCAGGTAGCAGGGCTGCCGGGGCACGAGGGCTGCTGGGCGCACTCCCTGTGGGCACAGACACCCAGCACCACCAGCCTGCAGCTGGATCAGCCTTGCACCACTCCTGGCTCCTCTGTTTGAAGAGAAACCTCAGGTGCTTCCTCCCAGCAGTCTTGCTGAGAAATGGGAAGCAGCTGGGGGGTGCTGAGGTGAAGGTTTCCCGAAATCTATGCAGGTCTGCCGGCACCCTGGGAGCTCATCTTGCTCCCTCCAGCACTCAGCCCTTGCATTTGGCTCCTGCCCCACCTGCAGTGTGGCTTTCTGCATCGTTTCCAACTCACAGACGAAAGCAGGACCACATCCAGTTATTTTATGTTGGGTCAGTTATCTGCCTACAGCTCCTGCAGTTGGAGTCCCAGACTCGCATTTGGCTCAGGTGAGGACAACACAATGCAACAGCAGCACATTGCTATTCAGGCCTTTGTGAATCTCCAGAGGGTAAATACATGAGATCAACTTCATTGCCGTGTACACTCGTGTTCAGAGCAGCAGTTACAGCTTCGCACAGCCAGGGTGAGTGACTGTCCTGTCACCAGGCAATGTACGAGAGCAAAATGCATTTGCTTCTTGGGCATTAGTTTTGGCTTGGTTTTGCTTTGCTTGCTCTCCTTTCACATGCAGAGGTGTCTGATTTATGATGACTTTGTGGCTGTTTTGCAGACACCTAACTGGAACAACAACAATAAAATACATGAAGGGCCAAGTAATAGCTGAAAACATTAAGAGGAAAAGTGAGAACAATGAATGAGTTAATAACCATGGGGAAACGTGATGTCTTAGTGATATAATGCAGTGCTCCGCAGAGAAAGCCTGGCTGGCGTGGGCACTGGCAGTGGTTTAGGTGGGCTGTGTGCGGTGGCTGGACTAAGGGCCCGTGTGCCGGCAGAGCTCGTTAGCTCAGGCTGGGTGTCCTGCTGGCGGGCTCGGCTGTAGCTGTACACTGCGGGCCGCCGCAGCTTTCAGGACAGAGGATGTTCGTGGTGCTCTAATTGTCACATCGACTCCGGTGTGATAAGTCATGAGCGTTTCCCCCCACTGGCATGTAGCAGAGCACTGACCTCAGCCTAACTTTTTTGTAATACCCAATGCCTTTGTGTTGTCTTTAAAATGAGCCATTTCCAGGAGCTGCCAGTCATCCTGCTAAGCAAAAGGGAGAAATGAAGGTGAAATCCTGTGGGTGTGAGTGTATCCCCACCAGGACATGTGTGCTGGTGAAGACAGACAGGTGTCCAACACCTGCTGTGCTCCTCAGCTGCTCCCAGCAGAAGTGGGTGAGTTGGGAATGACAACGACAAAGCAGCAGTGTGAGGGGTTTATCCGTAATATACCATGGCTGGAATGGGGAAAGAAGGGTAGTGGTAGCAGAAGAGGAACCATTTGCTGTATTTGCTATGTGAAGAATTTTCCTTAGCTGCTCCCCAACAGATACGCTCCTGAACGTCTTCTTGGCTATCGCCGTGGACAATCTGGCAAATGCCCAAGAGCTGACCAAGGTAAGTTTGGACTTCTGGTTCTTCAAACTTAGACCATAGCTGCTGGATCCACAGCACACGTTGCAGACACTTTGAGACAGGGATTTCCTTCCATGCTGTACCTCTGTGTACCAGTTTGCACTGCTGAGACCCCTGGTAAGGAGGGTCTAGTCACTGTTTTGTTTTGTCATGGAGGCTTGTTTCTGTGAACCGCTTCGTGTTTTTCAGCTTCCTTCCACCCCAGGGTGGGCAGCAGGCCTTGCTCGTGTTGCTGCTGCGTGGAGGTGTGCAGACTTTAGCTTTTACTGTTTTCAAGAGCAGAGGCAGAACAAGTAATGGGTGTTGGCTGACTCAGTAATATATGTGAAGTTCAAGCCTGGGGAGTTGCAGGTGTTGTACTGCTGCTTTTGCTGTCTCACGTTAGTGTTTCTTAGCTCGTTGAATTTGGGAATGAATCAAAGAATTAACGTTCTCCAAACAACTCTGTGGAAAACAACTTGAAGAGGCTACAGTGACTTTTAAGTCAAGATGTTAAAACCTTCCTGCTTCTCACCAGGTGCAAGAGCAATCTGAGGCAGCAGCCCAGGCACAGGCAGGAAGCCAGGTCCTGGCAAGAGCTGGAAATGACGCTGCTGTAGCTTCTCTGTGTGCTTGGATTTATATTGAAGCATTCCCTATGGGCAAAAAAAAAATGTATAGCCTCTGTATTGTGCAGGAAGGAGTCCAAATACTGCCATTTGTGTTCATATTATTGCACACTTTTGATTTCTCATTGTAGCACACTCAGTCATGTTTATGAGGCAGCATTAGATTTTCTTTGCACATTTTTTGCTTGCTCTCACCAAGTGGATGTGGATACGCACACCCCATTGCTGTGCTGCCCCCATGGCCATAAGTCAAAGACTTGCTGTCTCCAAAAGCACCGCATCCACCTTAGCAGTTATATTTTACAACCTTCAGCTTGTGTGCTCCCTATCGGGTGAGAGGATCACTATCTGTGTGTTTATGCAGCGGCTCGCAGGGATGCTTTCTCTTTTTAGAGCCATAGAAAGGTGCAGTAGTGCATGGGTACGGGATGCAGCACTGCAGTCCAGGGACACCCAGAGATTTCAAGGCATTCCCTATCCCACTCCAGCTGCTGAGGATGGAAGCAGCCAACTCTTCGCAGCTAAAATCCATGGCTCTTGTGGCTGAGCTTGTCTTTACCAGCTCTCCTTTCTGCCACGTTACTGGCTTCAGCTCCTAGCTTTAGCTGGAGCCTTGTTTCCTGAGAGCTGATGCAGGCCATGCAAGAAGCATGGATAACGAATGTGCCGATGTCTGTGAGACCCTGTTCTGCCTCCCTGCTCTGCTATAATGCAGCTCAGGGCTGATCCCAGAGGCGTGCATCTTCCCAGCCCCTTCAGGAGACTTACGGGCATCCCTGGTATGTGCTGAGAGAGGATCAGGCCCTGCACAGTTCCTGGGTAATGAAACTCATCCTATTCCTTTCTTAATCTTTTTAGTGCTCCCTTCTGAATATTTCAGCAGCGGACTGGAACAGCTAGTAACCTAACTTTGTTGATGTTTACAAAATATAATTAAATATTAATGGATTCAGCGACATTGCAAAATCATAATGCTTCTTGAGAAACTTTTTTTTTTGCTTTAATTTTATTTATGATCCCCAAAATTCTGTGGGGATTTCAAAAGAAGAAAAAGTTAAAAATAATTCAATTGTATAGCATACCTGGAGAATGAGGGATTTATGGCTAAGTAAATATGATCATGCAAAACCAAAAATGGCCTGGAGGTATAATTAAGTTACTTGGGAGTCAGTTGATCTCAGGAGACTTTCTTGACATTTACACTGTAAAACTAATCAAGATCTGTGCTGCGTGTAGTGTGGGAAAGCCGTAAGTGGTTTGCAACTGCCTCTATTTTGGAAGGATAGAAAGCTTTCCAGCTACTCTTCAGGACTGAAACATTTCGACCAACAGTTCCAGTTCTGGATGTGTATTTGGACTTCATTTATCGTGGCATTTGAACATTTACTTGGTAGCCTTAGTTGGGCCCTGTGACCTGTACCAGGGAGCATTGGAGCTGTGGCTATATTTAACTTCAGCTTGATCATCTGATGGCTGTTACAAAACTCACCAGTACTTTGGAATGACTCATTTAAGGGGAAAAAATAATAACCACCTTCTTTGCTTTGACTATATAAAGAATCTTCTCCAGCGTCTGCCCCTTCATCCCCAGGTCTTCTCTTCCTCCTTCCGTGCTGGCTCTGACTTTCGCTTGCTTGAACTCTCCCAGTGTTGTTTCTAGACATTTCTCAAACCTATCATGAATCTTTTGGGTCGCCTTCTCTCTTTATTTCCATCTACTGGCAGATCTTTCTTCCTGTTTGCTTATTCAGAGTAGAATCTGAAATTGCCCCCAGATTTGCTTGCAGTATCTCCTCTTTGGTGACACGGCATGCTGTTCTTCATCCTGGCTGAACTGGCGTGGAAAGCTGCCGCGGGTGGGTGAGCAGGGCAGCCCTCGGCTTTCCTAAACGTCTTCCAGCTCCAAGCGTGTTCTCTGATCTCTGCACCCTGCCAGCGATCTCCGAGAAAGCCATATAAAAGCATGCAGTAGGAGGGATGTGTGAATTTTGTATAAAATTAGTCCAGAATTCCTCAGAAATCAGAGGAATAGCAGCCATGGGGACTCCTCCTCCGTCCCAATGGAGAGGTCTTTAATTGGGGGAGTTTAATGAAGAACAGCGTTAACTATGCACATAATTACGGTTAGCTCTGAAGACAAGCTTTGCCATGTGATAAACTGTGGTTTCAGTGAAGATTTAGAGCTCTAGAAAATGGAAAGGAAATGTAAGAGGGAGCTGTCCTTACAGGCAGCGCCTTCATCCATGACAGCGATGATGGAGCTCCCAGAGGTGGCACTGAAGTCACCGTCACAGCTCAGAGCTTGCCTCAGTCGTGCACCATCGCCCCTGCCAGCTTCAAGCAGAGTAGGATGAGCCTCTGCCCCCGTGAGACATCGCAGGGCACGTACCAGGCAGAGAATTAATTAGTATTTGTAGAGGGATCGCAAATCTCTGGGTGGAAGGAGCTGCAGAAATATTATTAAGCAGTCATCTGCTAAAGAGTGTGCTTGTTCTGAGTTAGGGATGGCTGCGTTTATGACAATGAATATTTCCATTGCATTTCGGATGCACTGGGGAGAATGGAGAAGCTAGAACTTTAAAAAAGATGCTCAAATCTGCACCCAGTGCTTGAGGTGCACAGAAAGAAAAATTAAAAGTCCTGGAGAGCTTTCGAGAGAAGGAACGGCTTGAAGATACCTGCTGAGTTAAAAGAAAACCCCCAAAGATGTCTCATTGGGAATTTATTTCTTGAAAGATGTATGTCCTCAGATACCCTAGATTTACAGGTAGCATCCCAACCACTGATAAATTTACTGGAAGTTGGCCGTTGAGAAATATTGACTGCTGACTTTGTATAATGGTTCAGCAAGGCTTTTTTTGTGGCCTCATTCTTTATTCACTACATTAAGTTTTGTTTTTTTTTTGTAATAGATTTGCTAATATTTGGAAAGGGGAAAATTTTAAAAATATGAAATCTTAACAGTAACAGATTTTTTGATAAATTCCCTATAATTTATCTTTCCTCCTAAAAGAGAAAAAGAAAACAGTTTCAAAATGAGTTCAGTTTAAGCAAATAACACCAAAGTCAGAGCAAGGAATCATGCATATGGCATTCAAGATGGGTAAATCTCTGTGCCTTCCTTTTTCAAAGTTAGATGTCTTACTGTCCGCATTCATTATTTTAAACATAAGTGTTTCACAGTGTTACCTCTGAGGAGCAGATGCAGACCCAGGCCGTTTGACAGAGGAGCCTGTGCCTGCTCTTGTCTTGGCATGTGGTTCAGCACGCTGAACGATGGTGCTGACATTGCCGTCAGTGTTGGTGTTTCTCCTGCCCCGATTTTGCTATCTAATTTGACTTGCTAGAAAAATTCAAAGGAAGTTTAACCCATACGACTATTGGAATCGAACGGGATCCTGTTTTGTCTTTTGTCCTCATCCAATTGCTAAAGAAACTACAGTTACAGTCTGATTTTAAGGGTTATTTCTCTAGTAATTACACCACGTAGGAGAAAATAAATCACAGTTCGACTCTGAGGGAACTTGCAATACCAATTAAAATCCAAATATGAGATCTGAGGGGTATGCAGAAAGCATGAACGTCACCAGCTTTCTGATCGGCATTTGACTCCACCAGCTACACTTCAACGTCTTCTCCTTTCTGTTTTCACCCTGTACGTTCACAGTGATACAACTCAAATCAGTGGAAATATTTGGGATAAAACTAGTGTGAGCAAGGCCAGTCAAATCCTTTGGTGTTTATACGGATTATTGTTTCAGACAAGTCGTGTTGGCAAGAAGTCACGAAGGCTTTAGGAGTCTGTCTCATGCACTTCAGTAGGACGTAGGCTTTTGAGTGTTTTTACATGTGCAAGTCTGAGATAAAGGGGGCTGCCTTTACCCCAGAAATGTCACACCTCTGCTCAGGTCTCTCCCTGCTGTGCCAGAACGCTGAGGGATAAGAAGAGACCCAAAAGAGGTAAGACAGCGTCATGAGGGAGATGTGCTCCCAGCAAAAATGCACCAAGCACTTGAGCAGACCCTGTATTTCTCATCTCTTTGGGTATGGTTTTGCTGTCAGCAGAGGTCCTTGCAAGAAGTTATGAAATTCTGCCTTAATGAATATCTGCTGTCCTCACAGCACAGCGGTCACAGTCACACAACACCCATGCCTCGGGGAGCTGTGGTTATTGTCATTACGTGATGCGTGCTCTGTTTTGTCTTGATTTTCTGCACCAGGACGAGGAGGAGATGGAGGAAGCCACCAACCAAAAGCTTGCCCTGCAGAAGGCCAAGGAAGTAGCAGAAGTCAGCCCCATGTCAGCAGCTAACATTTCCATAGCCGCGTAAGCGTTATTTTATTATTTGGGACCTTTATCATGTGGTTTCTGTTCTTCAGTGTCGTTATATGTCTATTCAACTGGAGCCATCCCATAGTACTCTGTGAGCCTTTTTATGCCATCTCTGTTACTGACAGGGCTGTAGGTTGACTGAATACTTCAGCGCTGATCACTTAACCATGGATCGAAGTACTCCTTTTAGTTTGTTTTTTCCTTTGTAATGTTTCATCTTTTGCCTTGCTGTAAATAACCATATTTTAGCAGGTTGGTTCTTTTTTTAAGCTGTCCTTAGGATAGATTTCACCAGGTGAATTGTTAACATTCCACTTTGGATTTGTAATTCGGAGAGGTATGTGTGCATATTTTATATTAAATACTGTTTGATGATCTCTGTTTGGAGGATTCAAGAGCAAATGCCTCCTCCTAAATATCAGAAAGGAAAAAAAGAAGAAAAAAAGCTTGAATGTTCTCTCTTTGTTGTCTGAAAGACTGCAGGAATGAATAAAGTCACATACATGAACAGTCACTGGTTCATAGCTAGAAATATAAATTGCATTTTCAAATGCAGGCTTTTCTGTAATACATGGATGTAGACGTATGCACATATTCTGTGATAGTGTTTTGGAAGAATCCTTAGAAAATATTCCTTTGGGGCCCACCTTTTCACATATACTCATCTAAACTGAGGTGAAACTTTTATTTGTAGGTGGAAATACTTGTCCAGATGTCACTGAGGACAGAGCAGAGTTCTGCCTGCATGGGATGATGGCCCCATGTTTGAGATGTGCCTGCCTTGGGTAGATTTACTTTTTTTTTGTTAGGGGTTCATTTAACTCTTCGGGAATCAGCATCAGGACAAGCAACGTCAAAAATTTGGACCTGCATTTTGCTGAGAGTTGCTGGTATTTTCCAATGCCTTTTTGCAGGGGAGACCTCCTAGGTCTAGGCAAGCTGAAGCACAGAAAAATGAATTTCCTGTGCAGTTTTATTCCAAAGGATCTGGAATGAAGAAAGATCCCCAGGAGACCTTTTTAGGGGGAGTTTAATCCACTTCAGCCCAGACAATAGGCCAAATGGAGCCAGCTCATTATATACGAAGGGAAAGAATATTGTTAATTTGACTATTTTATTCTTCTTACCATTTTATTTTGCAATTACTGCTATAATCATCTACTATTTATGCCATGTCTATTTGTTAGTTTTAAATATAATCCTTTTCTTACAATGATGTCCAGTCTTGACAGGAAGTCATATGAGGATATTTGCTCTTGTTTTGTTTTGTTTTGAATTTCCTGGAACTTTTATTTTATAGTACAAGATGATAACACTTATTTTCTTCTATTTTTCTTCTATTTCTTCTCTTTTTAATCAAAAGTACGGTGCACGTGAGAATTTCTTAGAAACCAGACAAAGATCTTTAACAGAGCTAACAGTTCACACCGCATTGTTAGTTACATAAAATAACCTTTATTTTGTGATTTTTCACCAGACTTTCGCCTGGTTTTCAATATCACAGGGACACTTTTAGAAGTGCATCCAGTTGCTTCCACATCTACTAACCAGGGCAACATCAGGCATGCTGCATGGGAGGCCATCGGTGTACCACTGTCACCTGGCTTCCAGTCCCCTCTGCTGCAGTGCCAGCGAGGTGCTTACACAGCCACTCACAAGGCATGCAGGACTTCAGTTTTTTGGGGAAAAAAAAGATTTTTAAAAAAAACATAAGGTCAGTAGGGTGATGACCAAATGAGTGATGACCTACAGGAGAAGGCAAGGGAGAAGTGAGGTATTTTGCAAGAGATTAATGGATGGATGGATTGTTGGCTGATGATCCAAAAGATGTTTAATGAGTGCATGCCAAAGTCATGTTTAGTATAGAAATTAACCCATAGTGAGAGCTCCAAAAGGGGCTTAGCAGCTACAGCTTTTGGGTTTACAGCACTGATCCCTGAGGTACCATTATCCAGCACAGTAGGGCTGATGATAGAGACCCACGATTGACATCCAGATGTACCCTGTTAATTCATTTCTTATGGTCTTAAGCTACAGAGTGGTGCAGAAGGTGGAGCAGATGCCGTGTTCATGGCAAAACCTGTCGGATCAAGCTCTGATGTGATTCAGGCATGGACGTGCTGATGGGACCCCACCAGGGCTTAGGTGTGAGGTACAGCAAGTGGCTCAGCACTGTTGAGAATGAAAAGGTCCTGGAAACAGGATTCTTGGCTTACGGAAATACCACTGCCAAAAGCAAATGCCTGTAGAGCCTGGGCTCCCCTAAGTGACTGGTGAGCAGGGGCAGGGAAAAACCGGGACTGAGCTACCAAGGTCCTGCTGCAATCCCGTTTGTGGGTCTACCCCATCAGTTTGTTCTAACGAATAGTGGGTTTGGAATTCTGATTCAATTTTATTTTCAAAATGTAGGAAAAGGATTTTCTACAGCAACAGGCATCTATAGCATGGGTCAGTGTTCTGAGAACATCAACATTTTCTCTGCCTCATCAATTAAACCAGGTCTCTCGGATGTTGAAGCAGAGGGCACCGTGACTTGCATTTCCTCAGGCATGATATTCACGTTCCTGGCGTGCTTGTCTACCTCCCACAGAGGTGACAAGCTCAGGCTGGTGAAAAGTCCTAGTGGTCATTCTGCTGTTTCACCGGTGAGGTGCTGTGCTTGCTGTTTTGTTTCTTTCCTTTGTCAGTCCCATATCAAGGACTGCAAGAGTACATCTTCCTCTACGCCTCCTTCCAGGCCATTGCATGCTCTGTAGCCTTGTATCTACTTCTCCACCCCTGGCATTTTTCTGTGCAAATACAACGTGCGCTCCCCGTTTGCATTCTCGTGACCCTGCAGTTTATCTGCACTGATTCATCTGCTCTCCTCTGCCATTTGAGCCTCTCAACAGCTCAGCTCTGGGAAATGTTCAATTTGTTGCATCGGTTACAAATATAATTTCATAGGCTTATGAACCCGGTTGCTGATTCGGTCTGTCAGCCTGCTTGGAGAGTCTGAGGTGGTACCTTCACATCTACGTGTGTTTGATGGTTGATAGATGGTGAAGTGCTGCTGTGTCATGGGGATCTGCTTAATAACCTATTCATTATTACAGTAGCATCCAGGTATCTATCTTGCAGCTGACTTGAGGTGCTTTATTACAATATTCTACCTGCACTTGGTTTATTGCTCCTAGTTCTTTGCTCTCCCAGGATTTTAATGACTTGCCCCCAGCTCCAGCAAAAGGAATTGCAGGAATGGATTTTTCTGACCTTTTTGTTCTTCACCTGGTGAACTCTATCCTGAGTGGGCTTTTTTGTTTTGTGGATTTTCAGGATGAAAAAGCTAGGATGGTACATTGTTTTTGTCATTGTTGCAATGTTTGGTTTAAAACAGAATATTTGTTTAACATAAGTTACTGCGTTTTAATTTTAGCCCATTGTTTCATTCTTATTTTTGTGATTTTTGTTTTCTGTTTAGCATTTTCCTTGCTTTGTTGTTTCTGGAGGTGAGTTTCTGGGTTTGTCCAGTTTGCCCAGCATTGTCTTTAAGACCCTCTGTTTTGTACAACATCGAAACCACTCAGCCTCTCGAACTGAGCCGCTGTACTGACCGACGGGTCTTTAGAGCAAGCCATTGGTGCAGCTTCCTTGGCGGTGAGAACAGAGCAGGGGGGAAAATGGGGCAACTACTGAGGTGCTGAATGTGCAAAGCACCTCAAGGTCCCCACTGGATAGGTGCCAGTGGAAGGGAGAGCTGCTGGGCTTATTTCATGGCCAGCACAAAGACCCCAGTGCAAATGGTTTTACGTTCTGTAGATGAACTTACTTCTTTGCCAACCCAAAGCCTGAACTCCCTGCATTCGGATACCTCCTCTGCCTTTTCTATTCCGTCCAGAGCTGCACCAATGTCCCGTACAAAAGGGGCTGCGCTACGCACACATGGCACGGGTGCTCCGCACGGGCCAGCAGACCAGTCGGAGAGTCAATGAGCCCCAAAGCACAAGTCCTCCCCATGGCTGCTCCAGGGATTCTGAACTGGTGGCTAAAACAGCCTCTGCATTCGTTTATTCCTGTGTATTTTCCAGTGGCCTGCCTTCACCTTTTCTTGGGAAGAGTCTTAAAAAAGCAATCACAACAGCACGCAAATGCTAAATTTGTAGGAACCTGCTAAGTTGTCACGTCCAAGTCATGCTGAGTGAAACTTCTAGCATTTATTTACTTAGGTTTGTTTTTAATTCTACATGGCAATGTGTTATAGTGGTGGCCAGACACAAGGAAACAATTTAAGCATTAGGTATAAGGGGTGAGCTCTGGATGGGAAAAGAGTTTCTCAGATGTGATGGATGAAACTTCGTAGGAAGTAGCAGAGGCACTTCGTGAAACTTGGGCACCAGAGCTAAACACTGCCAATGGGATTGACCACTGCCATTCTTCAAAGCTTGACATGCTTCTCAGCACAGTGTTCCAACCCTGAAAGACCTCTTCCTCTCTCCAGGCCGTGACTGGTTTCTGCTGGTCCCTCACATGGTTGTTCCAAGCAGTTGGCATCTTAATTGTGTGCCTACAGGTAGATACTGCCTGGTAACACGAGCGAGTTGACTACTCCTTAGAAAACTGCTGAGAGCAGATAGAGGTGGCACGTCATTTCAGTGACTTCTCCGAGGTGTCTGTCCCTTTTGTACAGGTCTGGGGATGAAGGGGGATGGGGGGTTGCTTTGTTTCTTTAGGACATTTTCCATCTCAGAGACTCCATGTTTTCCTTTTGTCTTGGGAATACTGTGGTCTCTTTCAAAATCCCTGTTGGGCTGCCGGTACCCAACAGAACCCAGCAAGAAGTATGCCTGAACACCCAGCCCATGAAACGTCCCGTGCTCGATGGTGCGTAGACTAGCAGAGGTGTTCTTTTTCTCTTGCTGGCTTGTGACTTCTTCCCTTTCTTCTCCCCCCTGATGTGTGTTGATGTGTGAGGTGCTGTGGTTCTTCCCGTTAGCTTACCTTTTTGCCCTTGCTGTTGGTGTAACGGTGACTCAAACAGCTGCACAGAAAGACGCTCTCTTGTTCTGTGTCCGTCTCCGATGGTAAGTAGCACGGAGCAAAGCTCAAGGACTTCTGTCACTTTGATTCAGAAAAGGAGGCTCTCTTGGCTTCCCAGCTTTCCTCTCCGCGATTCCAGGGAAAATGTAGTCGGTCACAGTTTCAGAAAAGACAGCTCCAGGAACGAGAGCAAAGAAGTGAACCTGGAGTGCTGCAGGACTTGCATAACGTTGCCTGGCCAAGTTACAAGGATGTTTGGCAGGATCACAGCATGGCCTCCATCCTGCACTGCACCAAATGAAGCAGGGAAAAATGCAAAAATTCATTCAAGCCTTCTGCCAAGGGATATTGAGAGCTGTTTTATGCAATTAAAAACAACATTTCCACAAGTACTGCATGACGTTGGTGCTGACTCCCAGGTAAATTAAGGCAGCCCGGTACATTCTTCTCCATCATAAGTTTTCCACCTGTTTTGCCCAAGAAATCCCTTATGTATGCTTCAGGCATTTGTGCAGGCAGGGGCTTGCTCTCTGCAGGGTTCAGTTGCCATCCTGGGGCTTCATCATCCAGCCAAGAAGTAAAGGGGTCCCCAGCTTGAGCAACCTGGGAGCAATTTCCCTGGCAAACCAGCAGAGCATGCAACCCCCTCCCTCCCCCCCTTTGATTCCTGCTCCCCTTTTCTTTGGCAAGGTAAAAATGTAGAAATAGTAAATTTGGGGCAGAATGCTTTACGTGGCTGCACAGCAGGTGATTTTCTCCAAGTGAAACTTTTATAAACACTTTTCATAATGGTACTTATATTTGTTGCAGTTTTCTTGGCCTTTGGGTGGTTGTGTTATATACTTCACATGGGCCAACATTTCTGTTCAGGAGATTCTGGTAATTTTAAGGAAATGTATGTTTAAAGTTCTACTCATATGATATCCAAAGAACATTAGATTTTAATTGGACCTTCTGGCTTGATAGCACTGATTGTTAACAGATTGAAGCTCTCAGGGAAGCAGGGAAAACTGCTGCAACTGAAAAGGCAAATTCAGGAGGTGAAGGGATTTTGTTTTCTGTCATCTGAGAGGGTTCTTCAGATGATGTAGATTTATAAAAATTATTGTTTATAACTGTGAAGCGTTAGTGCCTCAAGCCAAGATCTATCAAGATATTTAGAATCCTGATTCTGTGTAGATTCCCTGCCAGAGGAAGAATAAACTTTTTTTTTCTGTGTAATTCGGCTATTTCCATATTCAGAACCCCCCATGTGTAATGGCATTTATACAAACACACACTGAATGGAGGAGAATCTACAAAATTACACGTGAATTGAAACAAGTTCCTTTAAATAAAGTGTAATCCGTTGCCTAATCTGCAGCAGGCGTAGGGTTTTCAGACACGGTGAGCCCTATTCGGGTGGTTTGAGCTCAGACACATCCCTGTGCCTGGCAGAGGAGAGAGGTAGGTGCCCCTGGAGAGCCCACCTGGCACAAGGACCGAACCGAAGCAGCCTGGCACCAGCTGCTGGGGCTCAGATGGATTTTGGTTCTCGATGCATGGCCCGGGGTCCTCCCTCCAGGCCCTGTTCTTCGCTGCTCCCAGGCTTCCTCCTCTCATCTCGTGGTGCCGGAGGGGGGAATTAGCAGTCTTGCATCCCGCTCCCACTTGGAAGTAATGATTTGCAGCACAGCTGTAAAAGCAATCACCATCTGTTTCTACAAAGACCTCTACCCCGAGGTCCTAAAGATGACTTCTGCGGAGGACTTTGATTTTGTGAGTATAGCATATGGAGGCATAAAGTCCTAATATCATCGTGTGGCTTTTGGTTCACCTTTTAATTTTTTTCCCTTTTGGTTCCATTTTGATTCTTTGGTTGTTTCCCTGTCGACTAGAAGGTGGTGTGTCTGTGGCTTCCACACTTTCTGAAGCTTGCCTGGTCTCCTACCAAGATGCACGCTGCAGTCTGCATTCGATAGGACACAGCCTGTATGAGTCTCCTCCCGATGTCTCTTATAGTTTCTCTTCTCTTTTTTTTTTTTTCTCACTTTTTGTTTTCTTTGTTTGTTTTGTTTTTGCATGTGCAGTTTTGTAAAGCAAACTCGAGGTACTGTATCTCGCAGCTCGTCAGTCTCCAGCGTAAATTCACCGTGAGTTGCTCTCTGTTACGATATTCAGTAAATGGATTTATCATATATATCTCTATATTTATAAACCTCCCTATTTCCCCCTCTCCCAATGCCTTCACTCCCCCCTTGTTTTTTCCAAAAATCATTCCCATCATTGTGGAAAGCCTCCAGACCAACATACGGTGGAAGGACTGGAAGGTGTGCGACATTGCCATATAATGCTTGTGATTTGATCGTGAGCAACTCTGTAGTGTTTTGTACATTGACTGTGATTTTTCCTTCCTCCTCCCTTTGTTTTCCTCCCATCCCCCTAATTATTCGCCTTTGTTCCTTCCTTAATTATCTTCCCTGTTCTCCCCTCTGCCCTCATTTGATGGTTCGTCTTGTTCTCACTTGTATTTTTGTTCTCTGTGTTTATTATGCACTGGGCTGATGGCTTTGATGTTCCACCAGTGTTTGCGCTTAGGGTTCAATAGGAGAATGGGTGCCCACCATGAGCGTGCTCTTTAAATGAAAACTGGAGGAGAAACTTCTGGAATTAGGGCCCGAGCGAGACCAAATTGGAAAACTCTGCATAAATATCCTTGGGAAACTTAGAGCATGAGTTATGGCTGTGCTCTCTCACCTTCCTGAGCTGGTGCTTAACGCTACAGATATGGCAAAAATGAGGCACTCGGCAAGCTCCTATGTACCCGTGGTTGAGCAAACACAGTGGTAGATCTTCCATTCACTTCACGCACCTCCTAACAACCAAATCTTGCTGGCTTTGCTGTGAATCACGGGTGCGCTTTGACACCGATACAGGTTTGTAGAAAATAACCATCGTTCCCCGCCGACTAATACAACAAAACTTGTCACCAGCTTGTCATCCACCCATCTTAGCGTTGTTGCTTTGAGTTATACTGTTACCATCTGACGTTGTTTTTCTTCTTTAATGCTTTTGGAGAGACAAGTAAGTGCAACTCGAACGCTCGTGGGTTTGTCCTTATGTGCACCATGGCAGGATTCAGCGTACCAAAGGCACGGTGAAGCAAAGGAGGTTTTCCACCAGCTTCCTAACACCTTGTTCCCTGCTGCCCTGGGTGTTTCGGTGGTCCACTGATGGATCTCAGGCACACTTGGGTTGCTACAGTGTGTGGATTTAGTTTCTCTGACCAAGACTGAACTTTTGCATCTGGCAAAAGCAGGTGCCTGTGCTAAGGGCTCTGATGGGACAAATGCACCCATCTGAGATCTCACAGGACTGGGACAGTGGAAAACCGGGGAGGAAACTACACCAGGAAAGCTTTTGGCTCATTTTTTCCAATGCATTGTCTGGCTGCTGGGACTCTGGGCAGCCACAAAGGTGCGGGGAGTAGCCAGCTGCCTTTTGGGGGTCTCATCCTGCCTTGCACTTGTCAGGGAGGAGGGGAAGGGGGGCAAGGGAGAACGTGGTTAAAGGTGGTGATGCTGGAGAGGTGCTGCCCAGTGCCTCACCTCCCGGCACTCGAGTGCACGCCAGCAGAAGTTGCACCAAACCCATCTGAGGCCACATTCACACAGTTAATAAAATCAGAGAGAACAAAGGGTTTGGCTCCTTTTCCAAACTTCTGGAGCTACCATTAAAAAAGATTAAATCAAACTGCAGGAACTAAAATCCACTTAGCAGGAGGTTTTGCCTGTGTTCAGCTGTGTTTGCCATTGAGGTCTGTTGCTAACTCCCCACCAGCAATAGAGACAGTGCAGAATAGAAAGAGGCATCTCTGGCTCTTATGACTCACATCCATTCTCTGAAGAGAATGAATTTTTACTGAAAAAAATGTATATCTGTGCTTGTGTTCGGGTGGTTTTTCAATATATGCTGTTTACAGATGCTTTCATTTTGCCTGCACTTTTCTGTGCTAGCCAAACTGACAAAACCACGGCAGCTTAAACCACATTTCTCTACACGTGAAACCCCTTTACCTCTCTTCAGTCGTGTGGAGAGGCCCTGGTGTAGAGGCAAATATAATTTGCATTGTATTTAACATTTCTATGCGCTGTCTGGGCAGTAATTTAAAATTTCCTATGCAAAACAAGATCGTTTTGACAGATGAGTGTGCATTTTCTTCTCTGTGGGTATCCCCAGACGTTTCCCTCATGTTTTTGCAGCAAACACCCTAGCTTTGATTAAATGACTGGGCCCCATAAGAGCGTGCCATGTGTAAAAGTACCAGCCATCACAGAGCATTGAGAGCCCCCTGAAGGGTAAAGGCATCTGAAGGTCTCGTACGCTTGGTATAAATGTCATGGTTAGAAGTGTATTTTTTATTTTAAATTCAAATAAATAAATTGGAACCACTCCTCTCAGGTACCTGCAGGTACTGTGGTCTCCCTGTCCCCAGTGAAAGCCAGTAGCAGTCCAAGATGCCTTTATACCACCCTTTTCTGCCCACTGTGAGTGCTATTGCTGTAATTATACTGAACAGTGGTCTAATTTTTGTGCACAGATGAAAGCTGAACAGTAGTCTAGTCATTTAAAAAAAGGCTTTTAAAAGGTGCAAAAAATTCCTGTTCCTTTTCTCCTCTACATAGCTCAAATGGCATAGAAGTCCTGGTGTCTTTAACATCAGTGAGAACCAGGATCTGCAAATCCAGACTTTTGAAAGATCGAAGCTTATTCAAAACCCTTTTGAGACAGAAAACCCTTTGGGGGTTTGGTTTCTTGTTTGTTTGTTTGTTTGTTTGTTTCCATATTCTTTCTTTGATAATTTATAAATTTCCTTAGGAAAATAGGTAAGAGCCTAAAGGAAAAATGCCTGTGCTAGTTTCTTAACAAAAAGTAATAATACATAAGGTGAGTCACTTTCTAATTCCAGGATATATATATAAATTTATACATAGATATTATATTTGTGTATATCTTTATATATAAAACATCAGGTTAGAGTGATAGGAAGCAGCATGCAGGTGGGTGATCTATGGTTGAGTGAAATCCTTCTGTCCTTAGGAAAAGGTTAAGCTGAAAGCAGCAAAACTTTTGCTACGTTAACACCGGGAAGCTTGGATGAACTCTGCATCACTGCAGAGCTGTATAAAAACAGGCGACACAGCAGCTGTCAAATACTAAGCGGCAGCAGATAATTTCTACTGCTCGGAGGAAATCGTGGCCATGGACACCCCATGGGAGTGGTAATGAAACAGCAGAGCTTTCCAAACTTTTGTTCAGATGCATTTTGGAAGCTTTCTGCCTCTGTGCTGGCCGAAGGCTTGATGCTGAAGGGCTTGATGCTGCAACGGTGCCAGGCTTGGTCCTCCTCGAGCATCCCAGATTATTCCTCCTGCTGGGACCAATTACCTGTGGTCAGCAGGGACATCAGCAGCTTGTTTGTGGCTTAGCAAGTTTTTCTCAGTGGTCTCAGCTGACTTAATGCTGCTTAGCTGACTCCTCACTTAGTGAGTTTTCAGGAAATCCTCTCTCAGACGTTCACATGTGGTGGTAGATCCTGCAGGGCTGGCCGGCTGGTGGAGGGAAGCCTTTCTCTGGCCCAGACTTGACCTTCTACCAAAGGAGCTCCTCCAGAGGATGGGGTGAAGCCAGCCTGCAGTCACAGTTCTTGGATTTGTCTAAAGGAGCTGGTAAAGGAAGTAGAAATTCTGTCTGAGGGTGATAATATTTATATATATATATATATATATGTTGAATTTAGTGAACCTTCTTGATCTAGGAAGTTGATGTCTATGAGAAAGGCATTTCAAGTTTCACCAGCAAGTTTCTGAATATGAGGGTGTGATATGTGGCCAGTATTATATTAAACCTAGGTCATATTCAAAATTTAGTTTTTCTAGCCAAAGGACTTAAGGAGAAACATTATGAAAGAAGATAGTTTCTTTCTGAGAAACTGAAATATCAGAAAATCTAATATATAAAAAGAAAAATCAAATTCAAGAGTAATACAGGGAGAGACTGGACAGTGTTTTCCATGCTCATCCCTGGCAATAGTGTTTCTGCGATGCACGCTGCCACATCAGCTCGGTGGGAGAGCACAGTGCGTTTCCCAAGAGAGCCCGGGCAGGAAATGTGGCTCATAAAGAAGAGAAGATACGAAAGCATCCAAGCAGCAACTCCCAGGGTCATGGGCAAAGCAAATTGAAATGCTAGCAGTGTCTTCATCTGAAAGAAAATTGTTTTATCAAACCAGAGAGAAAACCTTCTCCTTTGCGTGTGCCTACCCCAGATTGATATGCTTCATTTGTATTTTCCTAGTGGAAAATTGAAACATGGAGAAAATTCTCCAGATTTATGGATAGAAAATACAATTTTTAGTCAAAAGGGTTTTTATGTCCCATTTTCTCTTGAAACTGTTTTTTAACAAAAAAAAATCCCTTTCATCTGTAATCAGAATATATTCTTTCATACCCACAATCTAATACGTAGGTATTTTAAATGTAAAATTAGTATGTTCATAGTCAGGTTTCACTCATTATTTACTAAAGCAAAATTTTAAGGATTGCGTTTATGTAGCTGATTAAACCAGTAGGTCTGGGAAGCAAAGTGCCATTAACTAAAGCTGTGTTTAAAAGGTTACAATAACAAAATCTTTAGTCATTAAGGAATACCCTAAGATTAGAGTATGTTTAAAATTATGCTTTGCTTTCTTTAGTGATGTACACAGTTACTGGCTGCATTTTTTATTTGTGTCGATATTAGTCACTGGTTCATTAATATGAATTCTATTTCATTCTACGAGAAGGTTATGGTTTTCTTTCTAGCCCCAGGATTTGACTACTGGCTGCTTAATCCAAGCAGAAACAATGGAGCTTCTCAGAGAAGCATATTAGCAGAAGTATCTACTACAACATTACAAGCCTAGGGGACCTGAAAACTGAGTGCATTGTCAGCACCCCTTTAAACAGTTTGAAATATTCTGTACACAGAAAATAGGGATGAAAAAAATCGTAAAGAAAGTGTATTAACGTTAATCTTTGCACAGTGCCGGTAAATCAGAGGTGATCAATGCCATTTTCTTAATGGATTCAGAAGAATTTTAAGAAGCAAACAGCAGGATTTCGGATAAGGAGATGGAATCATAAATAGTTGTCTTTTGTGGAAAGAAATTTGTTATCACAGAGTCTCTTTTCCCCGCCCCACTTTTTTTTTCTCTTTTCAGTGTGGATATTTTACAGACAAGTCACGCCATGCTGTGGCATATCATGCTTTGTACCTTAGGTGGTTTGAGTCTGCCCCAGTTCATACAGCATTTAATAATTTACTGGACCAAACTGTGGAGGAAGCAGTGGAAATCTTTTTGCCCCAGTTATGTTTTCTTCCCCATCTCTTCCGTGGTTCTTTGTGCTGCGTGCATAGGCACCGTATCCTCGCAGGCAGGCGGTTGTAAGCAGGCTTTGTTGTAAGGTGACGTTCCTGTTGTGCCATAAATAAGTTCAAAAGCTCTCCTCTGAGAAGATGTGCAGCAGAGCAACAGGAGAGAAGAAGCTGTCACACGTGTCCACGTTCAGTTGCTGTGGGAACTTGTAGAAAGCAAGAGTCAGATAAATGTAATTGGACAAGCAGGCGACACGTTCCCTCCAGCTGCTGCCGCTTTCTCTCTGAAAAACCCTGAACACAGGTCCCCAGAGGGACCCGCCTGCTCCATTCCTTTACGTCCATTTCCTACAGCAGCCTTTATGCGTGCTGTCACTTGCTCCTGATGTTCTTGACTCGTTTGAATGCAATAATGAGCTCACAGGCAAGCCTCACGTTTTCCTGATTGATATTTTACTGCGCTTTATGCATTTTATTTTATTATTTTTTTTTTGTATTGGAGTGGGGGAAGGAGTTTTCATACAGCAAGAAGACGGGATGCAGTCCTTACTTCTGAGCCTCCTGCTCTTTAGCTTATCAGTGACCAAAGCCAGTGGGTGGCTGCGTGTCGTAGGCTTTTGGCAATCACCTCCACTACTTGTGCCAGTGTTAAGGATGTATCTCACTTCCAGACGTGCTGAGAAATCTGAAATGTCTGTATCTGTTTTAAGGCAGTGATTTTACCAAAATAGGCTTAGTTAACATGTGCATTGCTCGGTTGCTCCAGGTTCTCAGTGAGGTGTGCACCCAGCAGCAACTTCACCTGTCAGCTAGCCGTGAGCCAAGTACAATGGAAGCTTTAGCACCCCAGAGAGAGCTTTGCTTTTAAGGCTGATTCGTGTTCTTAGGGTAAAGGAAACACAATGAAAAAAGTTACCGTGAAGTGATAAATCTTGTGTCAGAGCAAACCATTCCTCCACTTGTAGGTAAATGACCCAACCCTTGAGAGAGAGGCTCTGAAATCCCCTGTGAGCATCTGGTTTTCAGAACTAAAATTTAATACAAGCCAGAAAATCTCTGAAGCTGCAGATGTGTGAGTGTTTTGGAGGGATTTTATAGGCTTTGTCCAGAAGTGCTATCACCACTCATAGCAGGGAAGGTCACCAGTCCCCGTCCTGAGCACCTCCTCTCCTGCTGTGTGATGGGTGCCAGTCCTGCATCCTCAGCCTTCTTTCTCACTACGTCCAGCCTGATTTCAGAGACTGGGCTCAGTGCAGGCACTGGTGGAGGGGCTGTTCGCATGACAGCTGCCTGATGACCCCTGGCTTTGCCTTGAGTCTGTGCAGGGAGGCCGGGAGCTTTGCATCCCACCCCAGGATGGTGCCTGCGTGTGGAGCAGGAGATTGTGCTGCGCTCTGTGCTCTTGTTTTGGGGAGAAATTGAGGGTCTCAGCCAGCACAAAGGCAGTTTCCCAACTCATAACAAGTTGTTCCTAGTTATCACTGCGGTGTTGGCAGCTTGCTCTGGATGTTCAAAGTGCAAAACAGAAGTCGGTCCTCACCCCAGGTTCTCTCATTTTCAAGTGAGAAATGTCCCCAAAGAACAAGAGTGGTTGGTGGCTACACAGAGCCCGTGCTTGGGGAGCTCGGACGTGCACATGCACAGAGCCGAGCTGCCTTGTTCCTGTGCTAACGAGGACGTTTTCATAGGTTTTCATAGCCCAGATTGGTCTGTCCCTGCTAGATCTGAGGCAGTGCAGAGCAAGGCACCCATCCGCTTTGGAGGACGTGTGGGATATACTGGGACACCCACGCCAGGCAGCTCTCTGCTGGTCTCAGCTGATGGTGCAGAGCTGTGACTGCAGATTACGTCTTCCCATGGGAAATCGTTGTATGGGACAGCAGGTTTGGGCAGTTAGAGGAGACTTTGCATGTTACCCATTAATTCCCATTAAAACCGCGTAAATCTGCTCATGGGTGATAGTGGTTGAACCTTCCAGAGGACTGAACCCCAAAGAAACACCAGGTTACTGCCAGCTGTTCATCTCCTGTCGCTGGGGACAGCCTGGGGGTGCTCACCCCTGTGAGCAGCCTGCCTCTGTATGATGTGGGGAGTTGGGTGAGTGGGGTTCTGTGTCCCCAGCACCTTCTGATATTATTTGCATTTAGAGCTGCGATTTTTGTCACCCATTGTTCTGCTGTGGTGTAAACGGGGCACTCAGCTGGTAGAGAATTGATCCAGGATGTGCCTCCTGGGAACAGGGGGCTTTGATTTGTAGTTTTGGTGGTAAGCTGTGCTCCCTCTTCTTTCTGGGTTAAACCAGATTCATTCACAACTGCCTGGATGCCCTCATCCCATTTACAGTGAACATTTAAGTAGGTTTTTACCTCTTTTAGCAGAACCAGAGAACAGCACCCTCAGTGAAGAAAAAAAACAAAAACCAAAAAAAAACAAAACAGCAGAGCATTTGAGATGCAAAGCCTTTCCGACAGCTCCCGCTGTGCTCCGTGAGCCCATCTGAATGCTGCCTCCCCGGGGTCCGAGCACGGCGACAGACCCTGACACTCTGAATCAGCACGCACGCACGCAAAAGCTGCCTTCTGCTATTGTCAGGGGAGCCCAGAAAGTACGTAAGGAAACTGCGTCTGACTCCCTATCTCCACAGCCTTGTGGGGCGTGCGTGAAGCAGTGGAGATTCGTGAGCCCTGTGCAGCCCCTCTGGCTGCAGAGGTCAGGCTAATGCGTAGCAAATGGAGATGTCTGAGCAGCTCGGTGGAAGGAAAATGATTTTCCTCTCTTTTGTTAGAAGTAGTTTAATTAAGGAAGAAAACAGGTGCCAACTTCAACCAGGCTAAATCCAGAACTCCCCCCCCATGGAAGCCAGGGGGTTTACTTTGATTTTATGGGAAAGCAGAATTTGCAAATATTTGATTTACATTGTTTAGGAGGAAAGGAAAAAAAGGCTTCTCTTCCTGCAGTGGCTGGGTACGTGACACATTCACATGTGGTGGTCAGAAACCGAGTGCTATGCCGAAAAAATCAAAGCATTAAGGCATTGTCAAAGAGGGTATTCTCACTGTAGTAGGTAACAGAGAAGGAAAGCAGCAAGTCTCTCGAGGGAATAAAGGTGCTTGCATTGTCTGCATCTACATGTTATCCCCAGTCCCTGCTACGTAGAACAGTTTTCCTTCCTTACTTGTACTTTTCCAGACTCCTGTGATGCTTGGGCTGGATGCCCTGGGTTTGGAGCAATGTCCCCTGTTCCGTCAGGGGCTGTCCTGCCTGCAGAGGGGCGCCTCTGGCTGCAGGGGATGGTGGTAGGGCCCTTGGGCAGGTTTCATCTCCCCTTGCTCCTCCACTCCAACTTGTTGGACACTGATTTGCTCATCTAGACATTTCCAGGTGGGCAGAAAGGTGCTGTGGTTTGGGGGGAAGCCCTGCAGGCTATTTAAAAGCTCTGGTTGTACGATACAGTTTCTGTGAGTACTGACTTTAACCCTGCAAACTATGCCTGAGGTGTTCACGGGGGATCACCACCTTTTAGAAAGCAGGGCAATCCTTTCCTGAGGGCCCGTTTCATAGTGCCTGAAGCGTGTGGGGGCAAACTAACACAGATGATCCTGCTGGCTTTCCCTGCTCATACTCTCCGCCAGCCATTCTCTCTCCATTCCTATAACTTCTTTGGCTCAACCCTCTAACACCCTGTCTCAGCTGAAAATTTCCTTTTTTTATTTTTTTATTTTTTGGGTGGTTGCTTTATAGGGAACTGGTGCAAAGTTTGATACTAACTTTCCCCGTTCCTCCCCTCCGTAGCAAGCAGCAGAACTCCTCCAAATCCAAGTCAGTTTGGGAGCAGAGGACGAGCCAGATCCGGATGCACAATTTCCGAGCCAGCTGCGAGGCGCTGTACAACGAGCTGGATCCCGAGGAGCGGGTGCGTTACGCCACCACCCTCCACATCCGTCCCGACATGAAGACGCATTTGGACCGGCCGCTGGTGGTGGAGCCGAGGGGCGAAGGGAGGAACAACATCAGCAAGCTGAGCCCTGGGGACGTGCAGGAGGTGGAGCAGAGCAAGGTCAGCTCTGCCGATGGAGCAGAAGCTCCACGAAAGCATCACCGGCATCGGGATAAGGACAAACTGGGAGAGCAAGAGAAGTGCGATGTGACCAAGGAGGAGAACGGGGAGTCTGGCACCAACAGTAAGGAGGAGCGGCACCGGCAGCACAGGAGCCGCAGCAAGGAGGTGGAAGGGTGCAGCAAGGAAGGGAAAAGTGACCGCACCAGGGGCCAGGAAGGGGGAAAGAGGCACCACCGCCGAGGGTCGGTGGAGGAAGGTGCCGAGAAGGAGCACCGTAGGCATCGGACTCACCGGCACTCTGCTGAAAGGCAGGGCAAGGAAGGCAACGGGACGATCAACGGGGCCCGGGGCGAGCGGCGTTCCCGACACCGGGGAGGGTCGAGGTCTGGGAACCGGGAAGGAGAGCCCTGTTCCAAGGGCGAGAACGGAGAAGAGCCTCACAGACGGCACAGGTTCAGGAACAGGGCGCTGTCGACGTACGATTCAGTGGAGAAGGAGAATGGGGAGAAGGAGGGGGAGGCTGGAGAGAAGGAGCACCGGAATCATCAGCCCAAGTAAGTGAGCGGCCGGACACCTCCCTGTGGCAGCTCGGGGGCTGTGATACCCCAAATGCCTTTCAGAAATCAGGTTATTCCCCTCCCTGTGGCATTCCCTGCTGTTCCTGAACTTGCACTGGTTGCTGCTGTACCTGCAGTTTCATTTTGCTTAAATCAGTAACAAAAGAGGCTCCCAAAGATGATTCTGATCCGTGCTGGCCCACAGAGTGGCTCAGGGTTAAGGCAGGAACTATCCTTGATCTCGAAACCAGCAGACACGCTAGGACAAGTAACACAAGGCAGAGAATTTCACAGCCTCTGAAGGAACCTGGTGTTTCTGAGTGACACACTTTTAAATGGAATCCAGTCAGTCCTATAGGTTTTCTCTTTTCTCATGCTGAGCCTTTGGGCTGCATCACCAGTTATTATTACAGCACTTGGCTGTGAGGGAAGTGGCTTCTTCCATTAAGAACAATGAAGTATCCCAGTCTGTTTAATTCTTATGTAAGTCAAGTGAGAAAACTGGTACTGGTGAAGCATTTAGCGTAGTTAATAAAGAAGGATAGATTGCCTTTTCAGCTTTATTAATCTGATGGAAAAGAAATTTCACTGGGATTCCTTAGAATAGAGTTCATGTCACCATGGAGAGCTGTGAGTGGCGTTCAGATAATCATTTTCCTGTCTGTATTATCTTCCTTTCAGATGGATATCAAAACACTTTGCATACTGTTTAGTTTGATCACGTGCCCAAGCTCACTTTCCTCCTCACTGAAATATCGCTGCTGCTGCAGAGGAATAGCTGCAGAAGCCATTTGCAACCACATTATGAAGTGGTTCAGGATTGGAAAAGAGAGTCACCAAATTTAAATAGGGCCTCGGGAGAACATTTAAGCAGCAGAATGGCAGACTTCATTCAGAAAGCAGCTGACGCTGGAGAGCTAATGACACTGCTATATGCAATTGCCATGTGGTCTGTACCCATGAACCTTGGTCCTGAGTCTCATTAAATAGAATAAAGTTACTTTCAGTGATACAGTTCCTCTTAATGTTGTGTTTGGATGTTGGTTCAGAAGCTCTCGGAGGTAAAAGTCGCATACTGTGCTGTCAGTAAGTTTTCCTACAGCGTGTGAGTTTTCTGCAAAGCACTTCCATGTAGAAAACAGCCAAGCAAAACCTAACAAGAGCTGCAGCGTATGTTCTATGAACCTTTGTCAGGCCATATTTATTCAAATCTGCTCTTCTGCCTTAGGGAGAATCAGTGTGAGATCGAGGCTAGTGGAAGCGTGAGCGTCCCCGTGCACACCCTTCCCAGCACCTACCTGCAGAAAGTGCCTGAGCAGCCAGAAGATGCCGACAACCAGAAGAACGTGACGCGCATGATTCAGCCACCTCTGGACAAAACCACCACTGTGAACATCCCCGTGACCATCACTGCCCCGCCGGGAGAAACCACTGTCATACCAAGTGAGTGCCTTTGCTTGCTATGAAATTGCTAGAAAAGAGCTATTTGTCCAAGGTGCTACCTGCACACAGCGGGCGATGGTCTGTCCTGGCCACCAGCATCCTTGCAGTGAGACGGGAAATCTTGGTGTTAACACAGGCTCTGTGGGTCATGCAGCCTGCAGGAACCCAGACCAGAAGGGTCACCTGGTGGCTCTGGAGAACGCCTCAAGGTTCCCTGCAGATGGTTCACCCAGAGCACACCCATGTTATGCATGACCCTTACGGGTCAGCTGGAGATCAGAGAGAATAAAGAGCAAGAAGGACCATGAAGTGCTGTAACTGAGAGCTGTGCGGCAAAAAATGCAGTCTGTGTAGTTCTAAAACCTCTCCTCTTAAGGAGAAGCACAGTGTGAAATTCAGGAGGTCCACTTTAGGTTGCGGGCGGTCAGGACCCTTCTTTCAAGGGGCACAGCCAAGAGCTAATGGTTTCTCTACGTTGTTTTCCACAGCATTGTCAGCTACACAAGACTTGCCTGTCGTTTTTCTTTTTCTTTTCTTCTTAGATGATAATTTTACTCAGTTGCAGTGCTGAGTTCCCATCAATCACAATTTATCAGACTCTCTCTTTCCTGGCCATTTCCTGTGTATCTGGCTTGAGATACAGTAAGGAATTATTGAACATGTCACTCACACACAATGAAACGTCATTTCGTTGCAAAACAAAATAAAAAGTAATAAAAAACCTTCATCCAACAGATTATAAGTGGGTGGGGGTTTGGGATGCTAGGTCCTGTGAATTAATAGACAAGTGTATCTATCTGTCTAAGAAAAGAATTTGCAGCATAAAATGTCTTCTAGTTCATATATTGAGCATTATCTTAAGTAAATTAACTTATAAACCCACTGCAAGTAAACTTATAATGGAAATTATAGGATGTATTTTCTAACCCTCTGGGACTGAGATGCAGAACAACCTTTTAAAATGGGATCCTGTAAGTTAAAAATCTGTTGTGAGATGGAGCTTGACATCTTTGTACATGGGGAACTCTGCCAAAACTGGGGTACGCTATGCAGGCATGGAGCTGGGTGGTCCAAGAAGTCCTTTCCAAGCCTCTGCTCCTAGTGCTGGGAGGTTCAGCAGTCTTAGCCTGAGAATTATTAAAGCTCATCTATGAATTTGCTTTTTTACATGTTCCCAAACCAATCCTGCTACTGGTCTATGGGAAAAAAATCAGAATCATGAGGTTGATTAGATTCACTTTTTTTTTTTTTTTTTCTTTCCAAGGTTCCCTAGCTGATCTTCTCTCCGTAGTGGTTTACGATATTTGGAATGGGATTTCCATCCCCTGTTGGCAGCTCTCATATTAATAAATGCAAGGTTTCTTTGTCTCCATTGGGCATCTTCATTTCCTGGCCATTTCTGATATATTGCTCATCAGTGCAGCGGTTAAGGAGTATAATTGCAGTGTATATCATACTGTAGTAAATAGCAGTGATAATAATCAAATGATTGTTCATCACATTTAATCAACATATTCAAAGGCTGTTTTCTATCCCAGCTGCATTGTTTGCATATCCAGCTGTTGCAGGCAGCCTGCTCTGTGAAGAGTGGAGATGCATTTTTAACTCTCTTGTTTCTGTTTCCTTGAATTCGCATTTCAGTGAACAACGTTGAGTTTGAAAGTAAAACGGAGGAGAAGAAGGATGTTGATGACTTGACAAAAAATGGGCCTAAACCAATCTTGCCTTACAGTTCAATGTTCATCCTAAGTCCTACAAACCCGTAAGTCCTTTGACTCTATAATGCTGCTCATCGGTTACGTGTACTTCAAGCATGGGTGTTCAGACAAATATCATTAGCTTGATCTTCATCTCTGCCTATCAAACGCATTGAAAAATTAAATAAAAGCTCATGTAGGCTGCAGACCAGGTGCTGCTGTTCAGCTGAGCTTTTCTAGGGGAATAAATTGCCAGTATAGGGAAGAGATGGTTTAGGCAGTCCCTTCCTAACTGCCCTGCTGATGGTCAGGTGGGCAATTCTGGGTTCAGTTACAGATCACTGAAGGAAATGTGCCTGCCAAGGACATGGGGCACCACTGGGAGAAGAGGTTACCTGGAGGAGCAGGCTATGGGGTGGTTTTGATGGCAGCAAATCCTTGCAGGATCCTCAGCTGAAATTCATGCTCTTTCTGTCTTAGCGCCCTGGCATCACTGCTAACTTTGAACTTCTGGGAATGCGTGAATATTTTTCATTTGCTAAGGCTGAGAGTACAGCTTGTGGGATATGTTGGGATTACAGCATTTCTTCTACTTCAGGCATCTCTGCCTCATGGGGAGCTTTGTACTCAAAGCCTGTAAATAGAGAATGTGTTGCTCTGAAGGGCCGCAGGACTAGACGAGTGCAGCAGGGGCTGTAATAATTGTAGCATAAAGGCCTGAGTCACTTAAAGCAGTAACTTAGGGCAGCAGAGTGTGTCTGAAACTTCTGCCAACCCAGGTACCTGCTAGGAGTAGATGTGATCATTTCTCTCTGGCCCAGGTAGACATGTTGCTGGTCCTAGATGTTCTCTGAGGCTGTCCTCTGCTCGCTCAGGTTCCTGAGGTGGACTCAGGTCCTTTCTTTGGCACCTGGACTCGAAGGAACGGAGACTGGCTCCCTGCCATCTCCTGCTGGGGGCTCTGATGTCCTGGCTGCCTGTGCAGTCAGCAGAGTAAAACTGGGGCTACTCAGTACACTCATGTTTGACATCAGAAATGCATCTGTGGTGGGGGCTGTGGTCTGGCACCCCTGCACAGCAGGCTGAATGGATCCCTTTAAATGCAAGTGCCTACAACGTAATTCAGGCTACAGCCCTATGTGCTTCAGGATGCTACAGCTACTAGTGTGTGGGCAGGCAGAGTTTGTCAGCGAGGGAAGCTGGAGGCTCTCCATTAATGTCAGATGTTATATGAGAGAGAATGACCCCAAACTGCTGCTAATCTAATCTCCAAAGGAAATGAACCGACCCACAGTGTAACAGAAGATTAAACTTTCTGCAGCAGTCTTGAATTATGGAGCTTGGGCCACATCTGGTTGCATAAGGAGACAGTATTTCCCCATTATTTGGTAACTTAAGTCTTTTTGTTGTGACATGACAGCTAAAAATGAGTGTTAGTTGCAAAAAGGTTGCTGTAGGGAGCACTGACAACAGGAAGCGAGGTGGCCCCAAGCCCAGTGAGGCTTTGTCATTTTGTACGTATGCTTGTCTTTTCTCATCTTGTCCTGTCTCATCATCAGGATTTGGTGGTAGTTGAATTTTCTTGCCTGTTTCTCCAGCACCCCTGCACAAAAGCTCTAGTAAATGGCCATTGAAAAAGAAAGTTGACTGGAGGAGTGGTATTATTAATACAGGGCCAAAGGGAAATGACAACATAAAGTCCAAGCTTTAAGGATGTCAAAAATTTGTTTCTCTTTTTCTGGGCAAGATGCAGACCCAGCTGTATCCCCTCAGGTGTTCTGGCTGGTGCTAACTTCTCTAGAGAGGTCTTTCTGCTTTCTCATGAAACCTTGTTGCTAAGTTTTTCACCACATCTATTTCTAAATATCTCCTCTCCAAACTCCACTGAGGATGCACGACCTGGGTGCTGCTAGTGGGCAAAACAGCTGTGGGAAACATTAACGCAATGTATTCCTTTCAGAGTGCCACCCACCCTCTTAAAACACACAAGCATTAAAATGATTTCTCAAGCACCACTGGCAGTTTACTAATGCTTCCGCTTCTCATTGCTTGTTACGAATGATGAAGATCTCAAAATAGGCACTTGTTATTTCTTCGCTGAATTGAGTTTGATGCATGATTTACAGTTACAAGCACTGTCGAAAATGTTGCCTTTCATTTCTAGGGATTCACAGAGCACATAGATGACAGACCTCTCCAGTCAGGTGGTTAACCAAAGCTAAGGAAACAAAAGAAGCAATTTTCTTCATGTTGTTTCATACCAAATCTGTTTCCTTGGTATTTGTAGCTCTTTTTCATTCTGCATCCATTAGTAATCCAGAGAAAAAACATATAAGTAGATGCGAAAATTGAAATCTAATCCAACTGTTCAGGTATTTGGCTAGAAAAAATGCACTATAGTAACTGAATTACATTCTCAGATAACAAGGTTGTTGGTTAGTTACACATATAATTTGATTCTGGGGCAGAACCTAAGTCCTTTTTTCAACTGACAATGCAAATATAGAGCTCTCTGTGTTTGCAGTGAAGTATTTGTGAACTGTGTTCAGATAGAGAGCTATTAGCTGAAATTTATGAATAGTTTTGCATTGCTTAGAAAACGAAGCATTTGTCACTTTTGTTGAATACAGTTTATGAACCAAAATATTAGGTTAAAGTAATCAAATATACTGCTGTAAAGTATTTGTCCAGCTTATAAAGAATGGCTTAGAATAAAGTGCAGTTAGAGGTGCTTGGGAAGAGAGCTTACTAGAAATAATAGTCATAGATACAAAGCCAGTTTCAGCTAAGAGTGTCAAAGTACATATCATATATCAATTTCAAAGGGACTATTTGATACTATAAGGATTTCAAAACTAGTTCTCAACTCACAGGACTTCTGCCTTATTCTGACTTATTCTGAGAATAGGTTTGAGGGGCATGTAAGTATAATTTGTAGAACTGAGTCTGAATACTCAAAGCTCTCACTGTCTTGTGACAGACATACATCGTTGCTTTGTGGAAGGGGCAGAGAGCAGTGCAGAGGTGTCAAACGTCTTGCCTTAAACCTTGTTGCAGATCTGATGCAAACCTGAGATTAAAGCCATTAATCCTGATTTTTATTTTCTTACCATTATTGTACTAGCAATCCTAAAGGTGATATTCCTGTTGAACGTTGTCCTTCTGCCAATCTTCTGTACTGCTGCAGAGTGCTTGACTTTCAGCACCTGCAGAAGTCCTCCCACGTGCTTTTGTTTGCAGGATTCGGCGTCTGTTCCACTACATTGTCAACCTGCGCTACTTCGAGATGGTCATCCTCATAGTGATAGCCCTCAGCAGCATTGCCCTGGCTGCAGAAGACCCTGTCCAAGCCGAGTCACCGAGGAACGATGTGAGTGCTGCATGGCATGGCATGGCCTGAACAAACTTGTTCTGCTTCTGCCAGCGGTTACACACGTGGCACATCCATCCTCATCTCACGAATAGAGCACGGTGCACTGGCAAGTGGGTGATCCAGGGGCGAACCTATAACCTATGATCTATAATAATGATCTAGGATAAGTAGAAAATCTACTCATCCGTGGGTATCAAGCCAAACTCAGGCACTTCATGTTATGAGAAGTGGGAGCGTGGCACCTTTCAGGTGGGTGCCCGCAGCCCAGTAGCACTGGTCTGTGCAGCAGATAGCTCGGTGTCTGGTCTCAAGCACATCCACAGGAGGATGTTGGCCCATTAGGTGGACACCTGAGGGTGTGCAGAGCTGGAGGTTAAGTATAGAAATTACATCGTGCAGTTGCCTAATTTTGGCTTATTTCAATGTGGGTATCTGTGGTATGCAGCCAGCTCTGAATCTGGTCAGTATGAGCTGTTTCCAGAGGAGGATCGAGGAATCCCGATAGTAGTAATGAGCCGAAGTATCTACAAGCTATCTTTCTTCCTCATCCTTAATAACTGTGCAATGAGCTTTAACAAAAGGATTTTATCACTCTTACCCTCCCGATGTCTTTAATAATGCTATCATCAGTTACAGCAGAAAAACCCATACTGCTACACAGATGCTGGCAAATAAGCTGTCTAGGAAAAAGATACTCGAATATTCTGATTTCCAATACCCATTTTGCCTTATTAGTCCTGCCATGTATGCAGGTGCATTGAAGCAACCCATGGGCAGACTTTGTGCAGTATGGCAAGGACTGGGAAAAATGTTGGTGTTTAAATTAGATGATTCAAGTTTGTGCCTAAACTATTTGACAGCCTCCCATGAGATGACATTTATCCACTGACACTGGGGCTAGAAGACTGTTGCTGGAAGAAACGTTTTACACTTTTCTCATGTGCAGATCATTTCAGTGTGCGGTCTAATACTCATGTCTCTTTCCAATTTAGGCTCTGAAATACTTGGATTATATATTTACGGGTGTCTTTACCTTCGAGATGGTGATCAAGGTAGGAGTTTTTCCCAAAAGAAGTGTTTATGTCCCCTGTCAGCTCCACGCTCATCTATTTCTGGGAACCTGCAGAAAGAGGGTGGAGCACGGCAGAGCTTCCTGGGGTGCCTGGGAGGTGTTGGTGATGAAAAAGCTTTAAATGAGGAACAGCACTCAAAAGTAGCCAATGCATAACAGATGCTTCTCTGTAGCTGCCTTCCTAATTTTTTCCAGTCTCACATTTCATGCAGAAAAATAAGGATATCTTTAGTAGCTGTGGTTGTGTAAGAGGCTAAGAAATGTGGGTGCATGATGCAGAAACGTCTGTGCGTGGCTCAGGACACAGGAGCTGATAGACCTTACTGAGACACGTCTGCTTCTTCCCTTTTCCTTTGATGCTGATCAGGAACACTAATCACGACTGATGCTTGGTTTACCATTTTTTGAAGAAGTTGAGCATTTATCTTTGTACTTTGCTTAGCAGAGTGATGGGCTTTGCTGAAACCGTGGGGTGGTAACTTGCTAGAAAGCATAATTCTAACAAATTTAACAAAATTTATTCTAAGTGTAAGGATGGAGTTATTTTTTACTGTCAGAGCAAGATGCAAAAGAGATGCAGAATAAAAAATACTTAAATAATTTTAAAAAACAAAAGCAGATTTTCTCATTTGTTCAATGGAAGGACTTGAAGCTATCTGAGAAAAGCAACTTTACGTGGGCAGTTGCAGAACTCTCAGAAAAGCTGATCAAATCTCTGGCAAGCGCTTTCAGGCTCAATTTTAGAAGATCCTTAGCAGCATTACAAGACTCAGCCGTGTACAGAAGCGAGCGAGGCCACGCGCTGAGCAGCAGCCTCCAGCAACTGCTCCAGAGTGGGCGTTTTTCTTTGCCGCATTTGGCTGTGGGTCTTCCGTTCTCTCTTTGAGTTTTATTATGTAATATCCTATTCCAAGTGTTAATTACTACAAATCTGGTGGGATTGAGGTAGAATAAACTTAAACTATTTTGATGCTTGACGCGCAGATGGCTGTTCCCATAAACTAATGCATGTCTGCGCAAAGAACCCGCTATAGCAGATAGTGCTTTTTTCTGTCGTGCTTTTGGTTACGTTTTATTGGCTTCAGCTTTGGCTTTGCTAGAGCTCTATGTGCCTACAGAGACACACAGTACCTCAGTGTTGCCCTGCTGGTGTTGAACCCTGAAGAAGGGTTTGTGAAGGGTCATTCAATTTAGGATGCTTCTCTGTACCTCAGTAACACTGGTTTGACACTTTTTCTTTTTTTCCCCCTAAAACCTTCTTCTGATGTGTTTCCCCTGAAGATGATTGACTTGGGGCTGTTACTGCACCCTGGCTCCTACTTCCGTGACCTGTGGAATATCCTGGACTTCATTGTGGTCAGTGGGGCCTTGGTGGCATTTGCCTTCTCGTAAGTACATTTTTCTTAACACCCGAATTTCTAGGAAATAAGCCGCAAAAGAGGCAGGATCACAGTGCGGAGCTAGTAGAAGTGTAGTGTTTGTGGCTCCATTTCTCAGCAAAATGTTCAATTTTTACCTTTTGTCATCTTAGAGCTGGGGGAAAAAAGCTCTAAATTCAAGTTGTAGAATCTCTTGAAAATTCTCCCAGCTTCAGGGTGAGTCTGTTTGCTGTTCATTCAAACGTTGAGCCAAGATTTTTGTGACCTTCTGGCCAACTTCTTTTCAAGGAAGCATTATAACAGTTTGTGGCAGTCTTGTGTCTTCAGGCAATTCTTTTCAAAATTGTTCTTACTATGAGAAAATAGTTGATGAACTGAACTGATAGCTCTGTGAATTCTTTACAGAATGTTTTTTCTAGAGTCATGGATGTTTCTGATTCATATACCTTTGGTATTTCTCCTCCTCCTCTCTCATTCAGTGCATTTGTATTTCCACAGAGTTTCACTTTAATGCTAATTGCTCCCTCAATCACTGCTCTCTATTTAGGACATTAAATAATGCTCCATGGGGTTCTTTAATGTTGTAAAGGGTTTTGAGCAACATACATAGATGAATCATTTTTATAAAACAAAGTTTAGCGTTTTGTTTGAACATTTTTTTTTCTCAGAGCAGGCCAGAGGAGGAGCAATGCAGGTTGCCCCAAATCTGGGAGCTCAGAGTTGAACTGAGGAAAGAAATTTCTTCCTGTAGTTCTGGGCCATGGAGTAATCGTAGTGCAAAAAATTTCCCAAGAAATTCTACGACTTGACCTGGAAACAGGCTTCGGGACTTGGCCAGTTTAATCTTCTGCTAAATTAGTGTTGAGTAATTACAGTGAATGTTTAGCAGCCCGTGCCCAAAATCTACTCACCTGTTTGTTGACATGATGATTAATGAAGATGAAGAAATTAGCAGTGTTTTACTTGCTAATGAGAAAAAGCATTCACCTTTGTCAGGAAACTGTGAAAGCGTGTCTTGAGTACTTTAGACTGATGGCAATATTTAGGCAGATGGCCGTATCCGCTGCTCTTCCTACGTGATTTCGTGTCACTACCAGCCAAAAAAATGTTACCAGGGTCTCTCTGGTAATGTTGGCCTGGAATATTTCTCAGGAATTTTTTTTGTTTTCTGGGGTGTCAAGATCCCTTTCACATGACGGCTGCGAGTTTTATGTTTTAGATCTTTTATTCTTCATAACAAATGCTGGATAAAAAATATCTCAACTGATTTGACCCGTGCCAAGGAGCAGATGAGCAGGAGTTGGAATTGCTGGTATGGTTTTTGAACCCGTTGAGGAACATCACCTCTCCTGTGCCACTTTTTCCAAGGAGGATGGATTAAGGATGGATTAGAGAAAGGACACCCGAAGAATGCACAAATTCTTCAATTCTGTGCTTGTATTTTTTTTACCAGCTGTGAACAGAGCCTTCCTGTATCTGATTAGAGGATCGAGGTGTGCAGCATTTGCTGTCCTTCAGTGGAGGTGACAGTGGCAAATTTTTGAATAGAGACATTGGGGTCTGGGCTTTCTGTGCCCAGTCCTGTGCTGAAGAACTGTTTTGATCTGGGAGCCAGCATGCCCAACGCAAGTTTTTCAAAGGGAGGCTGCCATCCCTCTTTAGAGGCTTTGTCACTGTTCATTAGAAATCAGTTTTTCAGAGAGGCTGAGTGCTCTGTTGTAAAGGAAATCTGTTTTGAGATGTAAAGGCTGAAGAGAGAGATAAAAGTCAAATTATATTAGTCACAAGTATTAGTGTGTAAAGCATTATTGCCCAAGTCTGTGATTCACTGAGAATTTCCCTTTTGCCATTAGGAATTCAAACCATGAAGACAGACTGGGGAAGGGGCAGTAGGTAAACCCCTCACACAGCAGCTCTGTGCTGCAAGAGTAAACATCAGGGTTTGCATCTAAAACATCTTCTCTTCAAACAAAATTTTCTTTTGGACAAGTTATTGATTAAAATGAATAATTTTTAATCCTTCTGAGTTGTTTTGTGCTCAGGTTTCCCATTGCTCATGTTGGGACATGAATATCTAACAGCCCCTCATCAGCCTCTAAATAAATGACTCGTACATCCCCTGACTGTGCTTCATAATAGCATGCCCCAAGCTGTTTCTATTTTACATGCTCTTTGAGCAATTATTGAGCAGGGATTTACAGAAGGGAATGAATAAAACCTGTCTGCCTATTTACTATCTTGCAGATTAAAGTGAGTCAAACCTATTTCTGAGGCGCAGAAAATTTTGGATTTCTTTTTATGATTCTAACCACTGCTGGGTGCCCATACTTCAGCTGGCAGCAAGTGTTGACATCTGATTCAGAGAATCCTCGTAGTATCTCTGGTCTAATCTGAAAGCAGGAAATCCAGTCATTTGTAGGAGATGGCTTGCTCTCTGTTCCCACCAGTCCAGTTATGAATACTAACAAGTCTCAGGCTGTTCAGATAAAAGTGGGGTAGATAGTCATGTCCTTAGCTCAACTGCGTTGTTTGGTTAAGCCAGATAGATGCACTGACCCTGCTGAATTTTGATAATCCTGAAAATGAGCTTTTGGATAAAAAAAATGGGTAATCTCCATTGGTTAGTGTTTTTTGATAGCAAATACTAGAGTCCTGTCGCTCATCACCTGTGTTACTGTAAAAACGTACTTAATGTGGCTGTGAGTAGTTTCTGTTTGCAAGAATATGTGATTGCCACTCGGTCGGTGTGACTTAACTCGTGCACGTTCTTGACCTGGTGGCTGTCCCGTAAAGGCGGTGTGGTTTACCTTCCTGCTGAACAGACGTGTCCCTGAAAACCTAGGGAAAACAGACCTCCCTGAAACCCTTCCGTCTGGAATACCCCAACAGCCTGTTTGTTTAGCCATATGAGGTATCAGTCACTGCTGCAAGGTACATAACATTCATCTCAGCCTTTCAGAGCAGCCTGCCTTCTGCCTGCAGCTCTAGAAGCTCTTCTGTGGTTGACTGTAGTTCAAACAGCTTTGAAAACAAGATCCCCAGTGAGATGCTAGAAAGATTACTAATACTGATGATGATGATAAAATAATGTCCTCCATTTAGCAATGCATTTCAAAGGGAAATACCTTTCTTATTCTGCAGATAAACATTCCACAAAAATACAGACATGTTTTAGTCTTTAGGGAAATAGAAGAGCTTAAAGCAAGCAAGTAAATTTGTCATCAAAATTTACCAGCACCAGGTGTAAATTCCATTTGTTCCATAGGAATAGCTGATGAATAAGAGCAAAGAGATTGCAGTTTTACATTTTCAACACCAGAAAGGTGTTGAGATGCTTTATGCTGAGATGCATAGAATTTCACACTATTTCTTTGAAAAATCAAATGGCATTTGCCAAGCAACCAGGGTTATTACCTCCTGAAGTGTCAGTAGGGTGAAGGCACATTTGCCCTGCCTGCTTGTCAGTAGAAGGACTGGTGCTCTGCCGGGGGATATGTGGGTATATGCTGTATAGCCAGTCTGTTGCTTCCTCACTTGTTGATTTTTATGAACACTGAGCTGGTGGGTGCGGGATGGGATGGGATGGGATTCTCTGCCAGCACGTGTCTGCAGGTGCATGGGGTGCACTGTACAGCCTTATGTTTGTCATTGACTCTGCTCTTTCTTTGTCTTCTTCTTGCTGGAATCTCTCTCTAGGAGTTTCATGGGGTAATATGTTATTCCTGTATCTTGCTGCACTGTTATGCCTGTCAAATATGTGTACACACACTTGCCACTGTGGAAATGAACCATGTTACACCCATTACATCGACTCCTTTGTCACATTATTCAGTGAAATGTAGTTTTCCTCAACAGTTCTCATTCATTCCAATTTCCTTTAACCAGAGGATAAAAGCAGACTAGAAAGCCAGGTGACAAGTGTTGCATTTGACCAGAAATTCAGCAGCTATGATAAACAGATATTTGCACCAAAAAGATTAGAGGGAATGATATAGTAGCTATATGCGTGAGTTGCAGCTCACAAAAATCTTAATAACTAGTTTTAAAGAAGTGGGTTTATTCTCATTTAGAGGCTCGGTGGTCTAAACTGTGCTAGTGCTGAAGGCTTCAGGCTTGGCTTCGTGCAGGGTGGGCATTGTGATCTGGCCCTGGCTGTCGGCCCCTGGTGTGGAAACAAAGCAGGAGAGCTGCTGGGAAGGTGGCAGGGATGATTTCAAAAGGAGAAGGTAGGAGAAGCGGGGCTTTGCTGCTCACAGGAGGTGGCTGTTGGGTCGGTGGCCCAGATGGGACACGGCAGTGCCACATGGCAGCCCCTGCAGGGCAGGAGCTGGGGTGGGCTCCTCAGCAGCAGCCCACCAAGAGATGCAATGGAAAGGATGCAAAGAAAAAGGCTTTTGAGATCCAAGACATTCCTTTCTGTCTTCTGCCTAGGGCTCCGGCTCATTGGGCCCCTTGGGAGAAGACAGCTTTGTGCTGGGGCAGGGCTGGGTGCCCTCGTTTGCCATCGCTGGAGGAATTTGCTCTGCCTGGGGAGTTCAGGCAGCTGCAGGAGGCAGTGGCTCCACCCTGCTCTGAATATTTGATGGTGTGGCTCTGAGAGGCCCCTGTACGTGAAATCAGAGCTGCTCGCAAGAGCAACAGAAACAAGAAGCTTCCGCTTTATAGAGCAATTAATTTTTTAAAGGATCGTTTATTTATTGAAGGGGAAAAGGCCACGCAAAGCTTTTTAAATATTTTTAATATTTTAAATAACTGAACTGTAAACTGCCCCAGGAAAGCTGAACCAGCCTAATGCAACCTGAATTGACCCAATGTAATGTTTTTCCTTTTTTAATTTTCTTTTTCTTCCAGTCACTGGGGTTCTGTTTGCGGTCTGTCCTTCTCGTGCTTGCTCTTCTGTAGATCTTCTGAATTTTGCTAGTTGTTATTCTGCTCTTCACCTAAGGGCAGAATCTTTTCCTTCCACATCAATTTATTTTTGTGGTACAAAATATGCAGTTGGGACTGCTCTGGTCAACGTGTGCTTGTACACAGCTTTTGACCTAATCTTAGTTCCATCTGGACCTTTTATTTTAGGATATCTGTCTTTGTACTAGAGAGGTGTAAAAACAATACTGACAGAGGGGTCTCTTACAAACACCAAAACCAATTCTTAAGCTTTTATTTGACAGGCTGAAATAGTTGCAAAAATTGCATTTCATCAAAGTGTAGTTTGCATTGCTCTGGTTCAAAGTCCCAGTCCTTCAGAAGAGCTTTCTCTTATAGCAAGACTCTTAGAGGATTTTTCAGGATCCTCTATATGACTTAGATCATAAATCCCATTAACATTTAATCAGCTCATGCTCTTTATTTGCTTATGTGCCTGAAAGAAAAAGAAAAAAAAAAAAAAAGAAAATCAGCTCTTCTTAGTGTCTTTGTTGAGGCAGAAGGAATTTCCTGGGACTGGAGCTGTCTTCCTCCCACCTCCCGGCTCTCACTGCAGTCTGCACGCCTCCCTGGGCAAGGGAAAAGCAGCTTCCTCTGTCATACAGCAGGATTTGCTCTGCTCCATCTATTCACTAGTCCCCAGAAGGTCGGATTAACCTTCCTGCACTGTTAAGTCCACAGAGGTTACTGCTCCAGGCTGGGGGCAAGCCCTCTAAGACCTCAGTTGGCCCCTTCAGAGCCAAGAAGCATCTCTTTTCCCATCCCAAACTCCACCTCCAGAAGGCCTTACTGGTACAATTGCTATTTAACACAAATGCACGGCAGCATAGCAAACAGGTTTTTAGACCTCCTGGAATCAAGAGTACTAGAAGACACAGTGCAGAAACTGTGTGTGTCTGCCTGGAACCAGATGCAGACTGTCAAGGCTTATTAGTTCAATGGTTACCTGCAAGTGGCTGTGCTGCTAATCCGGGCTGTGAGGGTATCTGCAAAACAGAAACGTGGCCATAAAGGATCAAGAATTTACTATATGTCTGAGCCAAGGTGCCCTTGCCCTTCTACTTAATGCCTTTTTTTTCTCCTGCTACCCCAACCACATATCCCTCCATCCTCTCACCTTTGCTTTTCTCTCACCCCTGCATCCCCCAGACCCTACTTCTTCACGCCTTTCTGCTCTGCCTTCCTCACCCAGTAAAACCCCAAGTCTTGGACCACACGGGGTGCCCAGATCAATTTTCTTGGCCTTCCGTGGGCACAGGGAGCAGCCAAGGTGATGGCCATGGGCTGGGTGACCAGGTGCTGTCTCCTCCCTGCTGACCTGTTTCCACTTCTGCTATATATAGTAGTTCTTCTGCATAGTTAAATCAATCCTGTAACTCTGTATCAGCACAATCAGCTGCACTTACAGGCATGCGAGCAGGCACCTTCCATCTGCAGCTGCTGAAAATGGCCCTAAAGCACCCCTGAAAGACCAGGCAGGGGGAGGAGAGGTAAAGGTCCATTCTGCTCCTCCTCTGCTCCATTTCTATTCTGCCGAGGAAACTTGTGGTCAACATATAGGTCATTGGGATGTATCCTATGGCCCTCAAAAACTCCCTGTGTCTCACTTCCAATTACGTTTCAGGGCAACAGCAGTTACTGATAATTGGAAAAAGAGTCTGGACATGAGACAGGAATGCGTATTTGTAGGTTGCAGATTCCAGTCCAGTATTTGTACTGATTAAAACAGTCTTAGCATTGAGTTGTTAGTCTTTTAGAAGCAGATAAATCACAAAAAGCCACGTTCCAGGGCTCAAAGAGGTCGGTCAGGAATTAAACCAGGTCGTTTCCTCCCCTCTCGGGGCTTCTCCTTTAGCACAGCGCAGAGGGCTGGCTGCTAACAGGGGGTGGGGGAGCTTGCAGCTTGCTCCTGGCACATACCTCGTGTGGGTCTCTAGGGTTGTTTGTGTTTTTATTGCTTTCCTGTTGGAGAAGAGAAACGTTATTTAGCAAACCGAAGAGCGTAGGATAGGTATATCAACATCTGCTCAACGTGTTATCCATTCCCATCCGTGTTACTCCAGTAGAGTCTCAGACCCAGTCTACAGTCATGAATAAATTGCTGTTAAAGATTTCCATCCCATTTTTCACTTCATACTAAATGAAGGGGAATGCTATTGTTTTGCTGTTGGATTGGAAGACGATGTGACTGTGTCTTGGTGTGTGTTGGGGAGTAATTCTTTTTTGTTTATTTTGGAAGTGCACGAGGAAAGGAACTCTGTCCTTCCCTAAACCCTTTTAATGGAAATGAGAGGAACGGCCTCATGTCTTGCACACACAAAAACTAAAAACAAAACGTGACTTACAGCATCTGCATGCCTAAGTGGGAAGTTGTCCTAGCACTGCTCCAGGCATGTAATATGCCATCATATTACATGGTCCAGCATGGGTTTGGTAGCATGTCTTCCAAAAGAGACCTGAGGATGAGGGTATGGGCACACAGAGCGCTGCCCCTCTCCCAAGGGCTCCGGTTCCCTCCGGTCACTGCCTGCTTGTCCAGACACCACTTCCCTGCCGGAGAAGTGCAAGAAGCACAGAGAAACATCCTCCTGTCTCACCGAGGTGCCTGGGGCAGGACGAGTGCCACGTGTGACCTTCTCCCTTCTCCTGCCCGCGGCTGGGGTGGACGCGCTGAGCCTCCTCTCCCAGTGCCTTCAGCCCGTGTGTGCGGCTGCCCCGGCCGTGGCTCTTGCCTGGGGGGGTAAAGAGGCCTCCGGTTCCCTGGGGACACTCAGGGAAATGAGCCGTGGCTGGAGAGCCCGGGGGGCTCAGCAGGGCAAGGTCTGTGTCCTGCCCAAGCATCCCTTCTGCGTGGTGGCGAACGTGTCCCAGGTGGGAGTTCATCTGCGGTCCTGGCTAGTACGCGGCATCTGTGGTGAGGCTGGCACCCCGCACCTGTGAGAAAACTGGTTCTCTCCAGGTGTTTTTGTTCATGGCCTGAGGACTAAACTATTCCCTCTGTTTTCTTGTGCCCTCTATCCCTTGCAGAGGAACCAAAGGCAAGGACATCAACACGATCAAGTCGCTGCGAGTTCTGCGGGTCCTGAGACCACTGAAGACCATTAAACGGCTGCCAAAACTAAAGGTTAGAGAATAACCTCAAATATTTCTTTCTCTGGAGGTTTGCAACTGATCCAAGTGGAAGCTGATGGAGTAAACTTCATCCAAGTTATTTTTGTTCCTTTTATTTTGTTGCAATTAATCTCTTTGCCAGATTTGTAAAAATAGCCGTGCAGATGTTTAGCAAATGTCAAACACTTGTTTCTTTTGCAAACATTGTATGCAATTTTATGAATTATTGCAGATCCACATTAAGAAATCAAAGTTCCCAAAAAAGAAAGAAAAAAAAAGCAAATAAATTAAATTACAGTTTGTACGTGTGATGCTCCTACAAATGATACATGAAAAAATAGGCTTTGGAGTCTTTGACTTTCACTAGAGAGCTTAATATGAATATTGCAAGATTTTCCACAGCCTGTCTAAGGAGAAATGTCATTGCTGTATGAGGAGTTTTAATCTGCTCATCTTTTCTATTAAAGAATATATAGTGCCGGGGCTTATAGGAGTACCCTTTCATCTCTAGAATACTAAGTTACAAAGTAAAATAAATGTAATGGCCTGTGGTTACTTATTCAGCACCATTTCAGGAACGCTTTGAGATAGAGCCAGCCCTGGAAGCAGAGGGTGGAAGGAGTTACAAAATTTAATCATTTCTGAGTTTTGGAGCTCTGGAATATCTGCTATAGAATGTCTTCATGTGTCAGCAGTGCTTTCAGGCTCTTTTCTGTGGGAGATAGGGGAGAAGCAAAGGGTGCTTGTGCAGTGGTGAAGCAATGTCTGACAATTCTTCTTTTCACATAATGCTACGTAAAAATCAGGGTTACTTATTATACAGATTTGCCTTTGTCCTTACCCGCAATTCATGCCTAACTAATTTTCATTTCATGCATTTTTATGCGTACTAAATTTACCTCACAAGATAAGGAAGAGTAATGTTGAACAATGTAGAAAATGGTCTTTATTTGTTTAGAAATCTGAAATGCACAGTTCTTGGGTTGTGCAACAGTCGACAGCAGCTCTGCCTTACTGCAGAACACAACGTTTGCTTTTTATTGAACGCCTTCCTTATTTTCAAGTCATTTTACAGAGTAATTTTACCATTTCTAAAGAATTCAGAAATCTCTATGAAGCAGAAGTCATATTCACATGGTTTGTGTTCAAAATACTTTCTTGTTTTTTTTTTTTCCTGGATATGATCTTGTATGCAACAATCAGCAAGATTAATAGGGTGATTAGAGATGCTTCCAGTGTTTTAATTTTGGGTTTCTGGGTTGCATCAGGAGTGTAATTCTGGGAATTATTCACTGCCATTCAGAGAAACAGAAACTCTATTGTACAAACCTCGTGCTCAGGCAATAACGCAGCTCCATTTCTATTATTATGACAGACTTCGCAGACTAAAATTAAACTGCAAATTACTTGTAACAGTGAATCAGTGACTAATAACTAAATAATAAATGTATTTGAGAAGTTATTCCTGAGGAGTTCAGAAGTGACATATGCTGACTAGATTATTCACACTTGATTTTGGTAGACACTTCATTAGAAAGAAATATATTGTTCAAAGCATTTGATTGTTTTGCATCTGGTATATTTTTCTTATTATTCAAACAGTTCAAATAACAGTCAATGAGGAACATATTTGATGAGGTTTTTCCCTATTCACTGTGAATAAATTAAACACAAGTAAATTTTTCATTTCATAATTGGCCATGGGAATATTTGCTTAGGACTAGTATTTCTGTCTTGATGAATTTTACGGGCAGCACCAGAGAATTCGATGGCACACCAAACCCACCAAGAAAGCAGGAGCTGTAGGAAGCCAGAATTATTTCCCACAGCGAGCGTGCACCAAACGTGCTGTGCAAGTCAATGACACCACACATGGGTTACGTGTTGGGTAACTACTCCCACGTGCAGGTAGATGCTAGGTGCCAGGGTAATGCCCTCTGCCTTCCTCACAGCCCTGTAACCTTGTTCCCATCCTCAGGCCGTCTTTGACTGCGTGGTGAATTCCCTGAAGAATGTCCTCAACATCCTCATAGTCTACATGCTCTTCATGTTCATTTTTGCTGTCATCGCTGTGCAGCTCTTCAAAGGCAGATTCTTCTACTGCACTGATGAGTCGAAGGAGCTGGAGAAGGACTGCAGGTATGGCTGGGCAGGGGCTGCAGGAGGAGCCTGAGGTTCCTTGGGCACCAGTAGCTCCGGGCTGTCTCCAAGCTACTACCCAAGCAATTGGGTATCTGCCGAGTGCGGCGAGGCTCCTGTAAGAGCACTGCTTCGGCACATTTACCGGAGAGGTGATTTTTCCCTTTTGTTGTTTTAATACCTTCACCGTTCCTGGCGGTGGTGATCTAGTAAATGATTGCTCAAATGCTGAACAATACAGGGGAGAAAGCTCCTCCCAGCAAGGGCTGGGTGTGAATTCAAGGTAAAGAACACCTTGGGACAGGTGGCGTGACTCTTCTTTCTACCTGCTGCCTGGATTCTCACAGCTTGTGCAAATTAAGAAAACAGAATGAATAAATAATCAAAAGTGAGTCAGTAGGAAGTTAAAGAACTCCTAATTAGCTAGAAAAAAGGACTGCATTTGAATATCTTAAGAGCCCTATCATGCTTTGTCCTTGGCAGCAGACTGTGGAGGTGTGCTGCTCCCCGCAGCGGGTGTCTTCCTCGCTTGCCTTTTTCCTTGGCACCCAAACTGCATCCTCAGCACTGCCTGGGGCTGCCTGTCCGTCCGTCCATCCATCTCCCCTTGGTGTCCCTGCAGCGTGGGGCAGCAGCACGCCTGCTCTCACTGCAGCTCTGCCTTGCAACAGAGCAGATGCATTGCAGAAAAGTGTGAAATTATAGAAGAACTTAGGGTGGTGAAGAACTCTCCAGATACCAGGTCCAAGCTCCTGTCTCTCAAAGCAGGACCAACTCTGAAGTTAGATACAGCCTTCAAGTAGGAACCAGAGGCTGCTCCCCATCAAACAGCAGAGTTTTCTGTAAGGTCAGACAGCTTGGGGCCAGCATGCCATTAGCTGTCAGCTTTGTCCAGCAAATGAATGTCTTGATGACATTTATTTAATTTCTAAACGTCAGGCCCAGGTCCTGAGGCTCCCCTAGACTTTGCTTGTGTTCCCTGTCTTTGGGCAGCCTGGCCTGGTGGGATGTGCTCGGAACCAGACGGTATTCAAGGTCCCTTCCAACCCAAACCATTTGATGAATCTACAAACCTAGGGGCTGTGCGTGGTCAGACCCTGCTGTACTGGGGTATTCTCCCCATTTGGTCTCCCATTTGGTCTGAAATTCTCCCATTTGGTCTGAATCTCTTGTTCCTAGGGGCCAGTACCTTGACTATGAAAAAAATGAGGTGGAGGCACAGCCCAGGGAATGGAAAAAATACGAGTTCCACTACGACAACGTGCTGTGGGCTCTGCTGACGCTTTTCACCGTCTCCACGGGAGAAGGGTGGCCAACGTGAGTACGTGGGGCTGGCGGGGTCAGATGTCTTGGGTGGGGGTAGCAGCAGCTTTCCATGCTGAGGGACATGTCAAGGGCAGGTGACCTGTGGAATAGGAACAGTTTTATCAGCCAAGCTTTAACTTCCCCTTCTGTCATTCATGGGTGAGTCAGTGGGCAGCATTCTGCCTTTTTCTCGGCACTCCTCTGAGTCTGCACACTGATGCCGAGGAGGGTTTCAGTGCTGACTAGCCTGCTTGCTCCTGTCTCCTGGTCTTGCGCACCTTTCTTGAGTGTAAAATTTGTAATGGAAATATAAGAAAATTAAGGGGAAAAGTATTGTGACCTATGCTGAAAGTATACTGGGTATTTGAGCCTCCAGGCTGTTCAGCATATGACTCTATTTTGGCAGACGTTTCTGCTGGGACTGCAGTTCATGGTTGGGGTGTCTACATGGCAGGACTTCCTTGTCTTCCATATTCAGTTATTTAATAAAATAGAGAATAAAACTTAGAGCATCAGCATGTCCTTTCCAAACCCTCACTGTTCCCCTGGATACTCAAGAGATCATCAGTACCTTTCTTTTCCCACCCGTATTTTATTCATATTGACCAGAGCAGAAGAGAAGCCAGATCTGACGGTATCCTCTCCCCCTCACTTGGATATGTGGATCTGTACATAGCAGATGGCAATCATTCATCAGAATGGTGAAAACAGAGGTTTCCCTAAAATATCCTCAAGGAAAGCTTCTTCCCAGCCACTAAGATGGGAATGAATTTGACCTGAGCATATGTGGGAAAACCCTTCGTGCGAGTGAAGGCCAGCAAGCAACTGTAGGGGTGTCACTGGTGCTTCTCACTGATTCCACTGACATTTCTTCTCTCTCTGCGCTTGCTTGCAGTGTATTGAAGCATTCAGTGGATGCTACCTACGAGGAACAGGGTCCCAGCCCTGGCTACCGAATGGAAATGTCTATCTTTTACGTGGTGTATTTTGTTGTCTTCCCTTTTTTCTTTGTGAACATCTTTGTGGCGTTAATCATCATCACCTTCCAAGAGCAAGGAGATAAAGTGATGTCAGAATGCAGCCTAGAGAAAAACGAGGTACCCACGTCTTACGAATTCAGTCACTGTGGGTGTTAGCACCTGGGGGTCCAGAGCACCTTGATACCAAGGGGAGTTCACTCCTCGTCCCTCCTGCAGCAGGGAGGGCTTCAGAACATGTGGTGTGATGTGCTGAATGTAGGGCCTAGAGAATAGGCACCAAGGCTCTTGGAGATTTTCATATTTTGCATTAAAACAAAACCAGGGCAAGCCCCCAGCTGCTGCACTTGAGCTAAGCAGTGCCCATATCCCTCTGGATCACATCTCCACTTCCAAGTGGAGATAGCGTTGCGTGTTAGCTCAAGCATGCATCTGCAAAAGGAGGCAGAAGTGCTTGGTGAGAGAGGGGCTGCTCGTCAGAAATCGAAGTGAAATGCAGTTGCTGCTGCTCCCCAGTGGAAAGCTGCTCTCACCAGGCTTTTTTTTGCCTGGCTGAGACAGCGTCCTCCTGCCAGCAGCCAAAAGGAGATTCCTTGGGAAGAGCGTAAGAACAGGGCAAGTACGCACAATGCTTTTGTTTAACATCGTAGAAAATGCAACCATTTTCAGCTTAGGAACATCCTGAATTGGACGTGGTATCCCTGTAGTTAGCAGCATCTGTCTGTCGTTCTTCCACAGACATATCCAGTTTCCTCAAGAACGCAGGCAAAATTTTAGCATTTGCAGAATCCTTTGTCTGGGGTCACTGGGCTTCAACTACCTGTTGTGCAGAAAAAATCTCGTTCATTTTGAAGCTGGAGCTTGATTTTTGATTAAAAGAGTTGACTTTTAATCAGTTACTGAGTGTTTCAATTGTTTGTCTGTTTGAACAAAAAGTCCAAAATAGAGTATTTTGAGATGATTTACCCACATTTTTTTCAACTGGGCAGAAAGTATTCTTCTTGAGATTTGCAGTATGATAAAATTTGAGATTTTGAATTTTTATCTCAATCCAAGATGAGAAAATGTTCCAGAATCAAAACTTCTTGTGGGTAAAAATAAATTTTAAAGCACTTTTCTACTTATAAAAATGTGAACAGAAATTGCCAACTAAGGGTGTCTTTGAGAGTACAACCAGTAATACTTTTTGGGTGATTTATTGGTTGAGTTCAGTTCACGTTTCATAGAAGTTATTAGGTGGAGAGGTTTTGCTGTGTGTGAGGACGCAACTGAGCTTCACAATACTTTTGTTTTTAACACAGATAGCATCTTCACCAATCCTCTGGTTTCTGGAATTCTGTGTCAGAAGGAATTGGCAAAGTGTTTTCTTAAGCAAGCCCATGAATTTAAGCTTATTTCCTTAAGCAGGAGGGGATTGGTACCCACCGGGTGATGAACAGGGGTTGCAGGAGGCTACAGGAGCACTGCGGGGTTTGGGATTCCCATGAGTGTCCAGGATTGATTACAGTTTGGGGCTGGTGTGCTGCATTTCACAGTAGTATTCAGTACTTGAATTGAGTGTCGGAAAGGCTTAGAAACGCCATCCTCTGCTACATCCTCCACTCCCAGAAATATCCTGACTGATGGAGACTGTCAGCCCTTTTTTGTATTCTTTTCATCCCATTTCTGTTTTGTAGAGGGCCTGCATTGACTTCGCCATAAGTGCCAAGCCACTGACCCGCTACATGCCTCAGAACAAGCAATCTTTTCAGTACAAGATGTGGAAATTTGTGGTGTCCCCTCCCTTTGAGTACTTTATCATGGTCATGATTGCACTCAATACTATTGTTCTCATGATGAAGGTTAGTGGGCTGTTACTGAATCTTTGCAATTTCGGGCTAGAAAATATGGTGTTTGCTGTGGAGGTTTTGTGCTCTCGGCTGGGGGGTTCGGCAGGAACATCGCCACTTCTGATCTCCTTCATGTTGGTTTTAGAGGCCATGGGGAATTTCGTCTGTCCCTAGGAGGTAGTTTGGTTGTGATCAGACACTGTGAGTGGGAATTGGGCTCAGCCCGTGCTTCCTGCACAGAGCGGGTTCACTCCCTGGGGTGCTCTAAATCCGGCCGTGCCAGGGAGATTGCTCAAATTTGTGCCAGGCTTTGGGGACAAGATCCACAGTCCCTAGAAGGACTGAAGATGCAGGTGTCTGGTTATCGTGGATAATCTCCCCTCCTAACCCTTGTCTAGCGTAGAGTATTTCACAACCAAGTGGTCATCATCTTCGTAGGGTTTGCTGAAATTAAATACAGTTGTGCACTTGTTTTCTGGTTTTGGAAAATGTCCTTCCTCCCCGCTGGTCCATGACGTGCTTGCATGGAGATGTACACAGCAGCAGGGCTCCAGTCCCGGGGGTAGCCCCAGCTGTAGGCAATGCTGTGATTCTGGCATGGCATGCATACCCATGTTCCTATCCAAAGTCTTGCTTAAAGCAAGACACTAGAATGGGCAGAGATCTTGCAGAGACAGACAGGAAGGTTTTACTCTGCCATCATAAGGGATCTTTCAGTAACATCCTTTCTTCCATCCTGGTTTAGTTCTATGATGCTCCAGAAGCGTATGAAGAAATGTTGAAATGCCTGAATATTGTGTTTACGTCCATGTTTTCAATGGAATGTGTGCTGAAGATCATTGCCTTTGGTGTGCTGGTATGTGCCTTCCTCGTTTATTTTCAACTGTTTCTACGTGAAATGCTTCTATTTCATGATGCACATTTAAAAACAAGCAAACAAAAAAAAACTGTCTTGCAAAGAGATAATAACCCCTGGACCCCTCTATCCCCTTTGTGTTCTCATTTGGCAGAATTATTTCCGAGATGCCTGGAACGTCTTTGATTTTGTAACAGTGTTGGGAAGTATTACTGATATTTTAGTAACAGAGATTGCGGTAAGTACAGTTTGCTCAATTTGCTTCATTTACCAACAAAGCTGTACCCTGTCGAGACATTGCACCTTTTCCCCACCAGCCCTAGAGCTGCCTCAGGGACCCACGGTGTGACAGGGTCCCTGGGTGACCTGGCAGCCTGCTTCCATCAGCTCTGCTCTTTCCACAGAGATGAGCACTGCTGGCTGCCCCAAAGCCTTTCGTGCCAAAAGCTCTGATGAGAATAACAGTGCTGGTGACTCTGCCAGGAAGCAGGCTCTATTTCTCGTTCAGGAAAAGGCTCTGACCCCGAGCCATTTTTTGCTTATTAATGGAAAAATCCTGTTGAACGTAAGAGAGGGACAATATTAAAAGGAATCTAATGAAGACTGCTGGCTTGTAGCGTGCAGTGCTTCGCAGGGCACACACGCACACCAGCATCTCGTCTGTCACTCCCAGCTCATCTTGATTATGGGACAGGGCAAAGGTGATAAGAGAAGAGAGAATGGGAACATAAAAGCAACCAGAAACTCACCAGCCTGTGAAGTCTGCACTGGGGGAACACAGTTTCTGTTCTGTGCACAAAAGTTTTGCAGGGCAATTATTAATTAAATAAAAACAAAACATAACTATACCACAGGATTCATTGGCCACCCTTCCCAAGTCTGCTCTCTCCCTGCTAATGATTCCTGGAGATTACATTAAGTGCACAAATGTACCATTAAATTCTAGAGGATTTTTCCATAAGGGCAGCAAATGACTCGAGCCTGAAATTATCCAATTTTAGAATGTGCTCCTTTCCTTTCCCAATGCATGTTTTAGCTGATAATGCTGTATCTGTATGTAATGGATTTGAACTTTACCATAATTTTTTCTTCTCAGTCCTCAGGATTTGCTTATAGACCTGTTTTATGTGTGCTAAGCACTGTGTTCCCCAGACTTCTTTACAGGACATTCAGCTGGTGCTGAAGACCATATTGCAGCTGCTAACAAAATACATTATCATCTAACCTCCTTGGTACAAAAAAATACAGAAAAAGCCAACTTTTACTCCCCATGCAAATGGTGTTTAACAGTTGATGAATCTTGCAGAGTTTGCATTGCCTTTTGCTTGTAGTACACAGCCTACAGCCAGGGTAGAGTCACTCAGCTCAAGCACAAGGTCTGGCTACCACCTCCGTGTGCATCAGGAGATTTGTTGTGCTGTGGCAGGTACTGGATGTTTGCCTCCATTCCGTCTGCCTTGGGACATGATTTCTTGCCAGGTTTAGGCACTCAAACCTTTGCCTTGGTTTGAAAATCTGTGGAAATGTTTGCAAGTCAGCCACAAACACAGACCGACACTTCTTTTCAAACCATCCTTCTGCTAGTGTTACCAGCACAGTGAACTCGCAGTCGTTACAGGAGCCTGTGGTCTCCAGGTCTGGTAAATGCTCCTTCAGGAAGAGAAAGGGTAAGAGTTAGTGCATAGTTAGAGGCTCCTCACCTTTTCCTGGTCTTTGAGCTGAGGCTAAATGTGCTCCCAGAGACCCACCTGGGGGTCGCTGGTGCAGCAGCCCTGATGGTGCAGGAGCAGCTGCATTAACCTCTGCTCTGCACTGGTTCCTCTGGCGTCCAGCATCAGATAGTGCAGCAGTGCAGGGATGCCTTTGGAGAGCAGCATGAATTCTTTCTAAAACAGGCAGCAAAATCCATTAGAGCTAAGCTCCCAAGCATCTATACACTTTTCTTTTATCCTTCCAGATAATAATTGAGAATATTTTGGTTTGACTAACTAGATCCATCAAGCCAAACCTCAGGGAGGACTGCCTGCTGGAGTTCAGCCTGCTCTGGCAGTGCATCCAGCACAAAGTTGCTCACAGACATCTCTTTCATATCAAACCCATGTGTTGCCCATTGCCACTCCAGCTCCTTACCTCTTGGTTCTGTCTCTCAATCCACAGACCAATTTGAGCTGCATTTTCACTAAATCTTCCCTTTCTGCAGCATTTCTGCACAGCCACCGTGTCTCCTGCCCATGCGCTTTCCCCTGCAGAGTGCCTAGAGGTCCCCCCTGCCTACTTGCTAGAGCTGTTTTTCAAAACTTCTTTCATATGGCACTTCTCTGATCTCCCTCCAGCCTGTGCCTGCTTGCAGCAGCACACTCATGCTGGATGGCTTTTGCAGCCACTGGTGTATTATTTTTAAGCTACCTGCATCCATCTCTGAGCCTCGAGACAGGGCGATGGGCTGAGAGTTCAAGTACATCGTGCGCATCGTGCCGAAGAGGCGTTAGGAAGTAGCTTACTTGGCTTAAAGGTGATGCATTGACTCACTGCTTCACTACTCAAGGGAGAATTTGCAGCAGTGCCCTGAAGACTGCGTTTATACCACAACTGTTAACAGCAGCAAATAACTGCAGCTTGCAGGCTCTCTATCACAGAGCATTTGCTTCATCCAGAGCCTCGCGGTGCAGGTCGTCTTGTAGCAGGCTCTCCACGGCCAGTGCAACCCCCCTCTGAGGCCTGAGGACACTTTATGGCACCTTGTGTGGAAGATGGGCAGAAGGGTGCCACGCTGCTCTGGTCCCGTTTTGTTGCCACAGGAGGTGGCAGAGTGCGCTGTCCTGACCCATGGCACATCGGGGGAGCCCAAGGGTCCCAGAGCTGCCTGGGAAACACCAGCACTGTTTTGCTGTCTGGGAAGTGAAGTGATAGATTTACATTTTCAACCACCTTTGTAATCATAGAATATCCCGAGTTGGAAGGGACCCATAAGGATCATCAAGTCCAACTCCTGGCACCGCACGGGTCTGCCCAAAAGTTTAGTCCACGTGACTAAGTGCGCAGTCCAATCTCTCCTTAAATTCAGACAGGCTCGGTGCAGTGACTACTTCACTGGGGAGCCTGTTCCAGCGTTCAACCACCCTTTCGGTGAAGAACCTCTTCCTGATGTCCAGCCGAAACTTCCCCTGCCTCAGCTTAACACCATTCCCGCGGGCCCTGTCACTGGTGATAACGGAGAATAGGTCCCCTGCCTCTCCACTCCCCCTCGCGAGGAAGTTGTAGACTGCGAAGAGGTCCCCCCTCAGCCTCCTCTTCTCCAGGCTGAACAGGCCAAGTGACGTTACTTTATGTTATTTTCAATCTGCTATTTTAAACCTGCTATTTTAAATCAGGTCTGTGCCTAAGTCACTTTAACACTTCTGTGATTTAGAACCAATTACAAATAGAAGTGCTGAAGCTGTCTGCAGGCAGCCCAGGCCATGCAGAGCACCAGGGCTGAGGCGAGGACCAGTGGGCAGGCATTTCTTTGTTTGCAGGCATCATGCCCTGTCTTTACCCATGCGTCTACTGACTCTGCCCAGCTGCTTTTTGCCCTTCACATTCCAGGTAGAGGAGAAAAGTAACCGAGGGTGGACATTGGCTCTGCACCAAATGCCGTAGCCATGCTTAGCCTGGCTCTGGGCTCGGTGCACGAGCAGGGGAGCAGCAGCTCTCTGCACCGTGTGACAGAGCTGGGAGTAACCAAAGAGGAGATCGGGTCTTTGCCCCTCGTGACCCAGAGCTGTGTCCCCACTGCAGGATGCCCTCTGCTCTCTTTGCCTTCCTCTGCCCACAGCTGCTGGGCAGCCATGCAGGCACCTGGGGGCAGTTGGCCCACCCCTGTGTGTTCAGCCCCCTCATTGCCCATTTATACAGGAAGGTTTCTCAGGTGGAGAGAAGCCCAGGTGATAGCCACAATGTTGATGGCATTTGCGGATACCCATCCCCAAAACAAACCGTGAAGCCCTCCTGCTGCTTGTCGTGATGGCATGCTTTCTGGGGATGCATCACAGAATGGTTTGGGTTGGAAGAGGCCTTTAAAGATCACATAGTCCAACACCCCTTCCATGGCCAGGGATGTATTTTGCTTGATTTTGAGGTCAGGCTAGCAAATAGTTGCAGGAGCACTGTTTTTCTGCATGACTAACTTATGGTTTTCCAACTGTGAGTGTCCTCCAAGGTAACTGAGTCTGCTCACCTGGGCGGTCTCATCTTGAGAGTCTCGGCTTCCACCAGCCTTGCTGCATCGGTACTTTGAACCACTGAAAAGTAAAGATAAAAGGAAAAGAAATGTGTTGATTAATTGCTTTATTTTAATTTGGTAGTCATGTCATATGTAATTTACTTTGTGAATGCAGTGGAATATACATATTTTTTTATTTCCTTAGGCAAAAAACATGCATGTCAGTTTTTTTACCCTCTTGGTAATTGGAGTAAAATAGTAAAACAGGTGGCACGAAGGAGAAGCTGTCCTTGCTCCTCCAGCCGGCCTCAGGAGGCCGAATGGGTGTATGGCAAACTGACATCTATTTCTGTGCCTGGAAATACAAAAAAAAAAAAAACATCCTGAGAAGTGTTTGTGAATTGTCTCCCAATTTGCATTACAAAAAGAAATGCAAATAACAACTGCACTGTCTGTGTTACCTTTAGGATCTCAGAACCTGTTTTGGTTTGAAGCATTCTTTAATTTATATAATTATCATAAAAATAACACCCCCAAAAGCCCAACAGTTCTTTTCCAGTGAAATTTTCAGAGTTTCCTTTTTTGCTTGTCCTGATTACTCATTTTCTCTTTTGTTTCCTGTTTTGTTCTTTATTTTCCTTATCTACCTGCTGAATCACGCCATCCAATCAACATACAATGCGAAAACCATGTCTCCGTCTGTATGTTGTGCACCTGCTGCTCAAAAAAATAAATTTGTAAATAATCTTGCAAATATCCATCCATGAAAACATCACATATAGGACACGGTTGGTTTCATTGAATTTAAACAATTATTTAAATTCTCTGCTTTTATTTTCTCTCGTTTTTCTTTAATTTAATTTGTTTTGATGAGATTTCCGATTGCACTGGTGAAAAAGCCTCACTGCAGCGTGCCTCAAAACTGGCTTCTGTTCTGCATCTTCTTCCCCTTGGCTAATTGGTGACGTGAGGCAAATGCAGTTACCAATAGCCTGTTCTCCGCTGTTTGTTACACCCGACACTGATAAAGGGGAGACTGACACTTGCTTTATTTTCGTGGAAAATTGAATAAGAAGGAAGGATGCTTCTGGATGACCTGGATGGGAAACCCTTCCTTTTGTAAGTGGTGGCACCAAATTCAGTTCTCAGAAACTGGTTTTGTTTTCCTTTTATGATGAGATGTGTTGAGTTTTCTGGAGAGGGAAGCAGAACATTTAGGAGGACTGTCTTTGTATTTCAAGCCCATAGTTCTTGTAAGGCAAGAAAAAAAAAAAAAGAAAAAAAGAAAACTTTAAAGCCATTACGGACTTGCTTCCCTCAAATCAAAAGAGAAGTCATAGGAAAGATTCTTTTTATTCAACTTTGAAAACTGTGGCATACCAAGATATGGAAGTATTTTGCCACCATAATGGACACAGAGTCCCTGGATGCAAAAGCAAATACCTCAAGTAAAATGCAGAAACCACACTATGAATAGGGCTGAGAACTGGGAACCAGATCCCAATGTGAATTTGAATGCCTAATTCCAAAGGTGTCTTTGGAAACACTGGTCTTTGAAAATCAAAAATTAAGCAAAAAAGGATGAATAAGGAAAAATGTAATCAAAAAAGATTCCATTCTAAATTGTCCTAGCTATGATTAATAGTAACACGAATGAGACCATGAGCTTATCAAAAAATGCTTGGTCACCTGACCAAAGCTCTTGGATCTATTCTAACTTAACGTCTGGACTTTCTCTTGCACAGTTGCTGTTCAGAAACAAATCAATGTGGGGCTTTGTGAGAGCCTGCAGATAACCTCCATGCTTGCCTAACAGTGGGTCGAGGAGGAAACTTTCTGCTAGGAAACAGCAAAGAAGGAAATGAGGATGTGTAAGTTAGAGGTTTGCTCCATGCGATCAAAGCAGTGAGCCCCCTGTGGGTGCTGCAGTGGCTGGAACCACGGCGGTGTGTGGGAGCTGAGGGACCTCTGGGTAATTCATCTTTGGGCACCCCGGGTCTAGAAAGCACAGAGAAGTGCTCTGGCATCAGCTGCTCATGTGAATAGTGGAAAAATGAGCTTATCTTCATTTGCCCAAATTTTGGCCTTGTTGCTGTTAGTGTTGCGAGTTTAAGTGTTTATCCTGTGATTGTTAGGGTTGTGGTCTCTGGGGCCATATGCCCAGGTCCAAGGCTCCTTCCATCGCTTGGTGTCCAAGACCCATGAGTTAGATCTTGGGGGCACCGAGCTGCCTTCTTCCTTCTGCTGCTGCTGCTGATGGGAGCCACCAATGACTGCAGCAGAAGTATTGAAGTTAAAAGTTGGTGGGGAATGGGGAGAGATCTCAGCGTTACGGATTTATAAAACCACCTTTCCAGTCTTTCTGGCTGTGGATGAAAGGACCTGATACAGCTGTAATGGTAGAGTCACAGGCAGGCGAGGTAAAAATATTCAGCCTCTGAAAATCAGGAAGGGATTTCCCCAGGCTTCAAAGGAAGCCAGGACAAAGCTTGCATAGCAAGATTCAGTGGTTCTTCTGCGGTACTGGCAGTGTCACAGATGTTTAAATTGGACTACTCATCAAAGGTAGTTCATGTGCTTAAATACCTTTTCCTCAGTGGTAGTTCCTTAGCAGCATAGGTTAATTCTTGCCAGAAGAACGGCCAAAGCACCCTGAGCACTCCTGTTCTTGGCTTGGTTGGACCCCTCTTCTTATGCCTCTACAGCATCTTTGCAACTTCGGGCATGCTGAAGACAGAAATCTGACATTCCAAGATGTCGGGTTGTTTTGTGTTTTGCAACTGGGCACCCATGAGAGGTAAGGGTGAGCAGCCCAGCTTCTGCTGGGGTTATTGTTTTGTGGCGGTGTTGGGTAACCTCCTTCGCTGAATCCTCCAGAGCACGTCCAGCTGTGCCAGGGAAAGCTCAAGTGCTCATTTCAGGTTTTAAAGTCCAAAACACTAAATCCATTGAGTCTTGGTGCTTTGCTGCTGGCGTGCAGGGCAGAGCTCATTCTGCATCCCTGTGGTCAGTGGGCACAGCTCCTGTGCTGGGGAGGAAAACACTTTGCTGTTGTAGATGCAGGAGGAGTAGATCTGGGTAATGGTTGTATGCCCTATCCATCATGCATTTTCTGCCTTTTTTTCTATGAAAAATGTCCTGAGAAAGGGTAAAGAGCAGGCTGTCCATGGCTGGACAGCAGGCAAGGCCAGTTCTTTCTCTGTGATGTCTCTTCTCCCCCTTCCCTCCTCCCCTCCTGCTTCCACTGAGCTCTGGGGACGCATTGCATGGAACCCCATGGGGTCTGTGGGCAGCTGGGTGCCCTCAGCACCAGACCCCAGCCACCTCCTCTTACAGGGAAATAGTGACGAGGCAGAGAGAAATGCCTTTCAAACCGTTTGCCAGTCCTCAGGTGGATCACAAAACCATAAAGCAACCGTGCCTCTTGTGAGCACCTGGCAGCTTTTTCAGCATCTGTGCAACAGAAAAGCAAACAAAACCCTGGAAACAAAGACCCTGATGATCCAGAAGATGACTATGTGCATGTCACATATTACAGGGTTAGGTGGAAGGAAGGAGAATCAATGCAAAACTCTGCTATACACGAGAAATATCGCAACGTGGAGTTTCCCCTTTAACTGCATGCAATGCTGATACCTGCCTGGAGAGCTGCGTGGCCAAAGGAGGGGTTTTCTACGCAGTGTGCCGAGGGTTACGCACGCCCAGCCCTCCCACCCGTCACAAGCGTGTGTAATTTTGCCTCACGACGAACGGCGCAGAGAACAGTCCTCTGCGGGCTCTGCGCACGTGGGTGATGCTGGATTTTCCTGGGTTGCGAGGGATTCCTCACAGAGCTGGGGCTTCTGCTGCCCTTTGGGAAATGGCAGTGGATAAGCCAAAAAAGGAGGGGTTGGAACTGGGAGGGAAAACAAACAAACAATTTGCCCATCCAAATCGAAGGGAGTGGAAATCTGCAGACAAGCACGGCTCTGAAGCCCCCACTCGTCCCGCACGCACACCGCTATCCTGTAGAAAGCCCCAGGTGGCGCAGGGTCAGCTGGTGCGAAGTGTGACTTTGCAGCCAGCACAGACCAAATCAGACATGGAGCGTCATGCTAAATGGGATGATGAGATTGTAGCAAAGTCTGAGTAAAAGGAAGGTTTTGCTGCTAAGCTGTATTAATGCGGAAGAGGGAGGTAAGGCAGGCTCACACACAGAGAACTGGATGCTGCAGATGCTGCCTGTGTGCATGCTCCTTGGAGGAGCCTTAGGCATGGGGAAGATGTGGCTCGAGCGATGCTCTGAAGGTAATAATTTGCCTGACTTGCAGTAGTGCAATGAACAGGGTCACGTAAAACCTGATCCAGCTCCTGCAGGGATATTCCCGTGATTACAACGGGCTCTGAGTTAAACCTTTGCCCTGGGCTGGATGCAGCCCTGCTGCTCGCCGGGTGCAGCTGCCCGCGCTGCAGCCCAGGCAGGAGGATCCAGAGCAGGCGCCCGGTGGCTCCCCGGCTCTCCAGCTGTGCTCAGGCTCTGTCCCCTGGCTCTTGTACAGCCCTTACCTGCTAAGGTGAGTTCAGCCAGTGAAGGGAAGGTAACCAATGCGAAAAATAAAACAGAACTGATGCTAAGAGACAGGTGTTGGATTTTTAGCGCTGACCTTGACCAACCCAGGGGAATCCTTGCTTGTGTTTTGCCTGCCAGAGCTGCTTTTTGTTGCTGACTTGAATGAGCTCTGTGTTGTCTGCTCTTTCATGGAACATACCTATGCTTTTCTCTTTTCTCTTTATTTGAGGATTGAGTCTGATATACGGTCTGTGCCTAACTCTGAGCTGCTTGCGTTTTTAACATGAGAGAAACCAAGTGCATGCCTGAGACTGATTTCTTGAACTCTTTGATGGGATTGGTGGAATGCGATGCTAATGGCCCAAAAACTGAGCTGGCATTTAAAGGAATGAATAGATCCAACAAGCCCCCCAAATTCAGCACGAGCTCTGTAGCCAAATGAGCAAGAAATGTGGGTCACGTTAACATGACTGGGTGTCTTCTGGTAAAATGATAATACAAGAGAAAGACTGCTTCTGCTCATCTTTGCCAACATGAGCTCCTTACGATTGTATTTTCCCCTCCACTGCTTGACAGTTTGAAGCGGGCCGTTTTCTCTCTTTAGCTAACTCAGTCAAACAAGTGGCTGTGACCAGAGAGTCACAAATAGGTGAATTGGAATAGGTACAGAACAGGGGGATATTTTTCATCTCCTTAAAACAGGAGGGCAAGAGGGATCTGGCTTTTGCATGTTTTGTTTTGGAAAGAACCCTCTCTAGATTAGCTCAATGGGGCAAGCAACCTCTTTTCCATAAAGGAAGGAAAAAAAAACAGGGTGTGGGGTGGGGAGAATCACACAAATGGAAATCAGAACCTGTCTCCAGCAGTTATTTGATCCACCTGTGAAAGCATATTTAGTAATAATGAAAAAAATCAGCGGGTTCCTAAGGCATCCACCTGCTGAACACTTGACCTCCCCCACCGATCTGCTACCAGTGATCCATCTCCCAAAGTCTTGCTGGTGCCATTTCTCCTTGACAAGCCTGTCCAGTCACATGTTGTATACAAATACTTAAAATCTGCAGGTTAGAAAACATCCTTATTTTATCAAGGATGTTTTAATCTTCCCTGGACAATGCCTTCCTTTGTTATAGCAGAGGCTACATATCCAGACTGTTACAACCGTCTTGGCTTAAGTTCAATTCATTGCAGAAAGCAAGCTGACCAAGACTTCAAAACAACCTCGTTCTTTATAAAAATGATAACATGGCACCATTACCTCTCCCTGAGTCTTTAGGGGAGAAAATCTGCCTTACTCAAAGCAAACAAGACCTCCATGGACAGCGTGGAAGGGCCATTTCCTTTTCTATCATTGACCCAGGAGTAGAGGGGAGGGCTCTTGTGGAGAGGGATTTTCTCATACTTGCTGCATGTGGAGTGATCTGCACTGACGAATGTTTCTTTTGGAAGGTTTTCTGGTGGCCGATTTGCTGCTTAGATCGTGAAGCTGGTAATTTTAATTTCTTTTTTGCGGGCTGTGGTTTCTCATCGCGTTAATTTCTGAAGGACACAAAACCTTTACTTTCCGCAGGACAACTTCATCAACCTCAGCTTCCTGCGGCTCTTCAGGGCAGCCAGACTTATCAAGCTCCTCCGCCAGGGTTACACTATCCGCATCTTGCTCTGGACGTTTGTGCAGTCTTTTAAGGTGAGAGTTGGGCCGTGGGGAGACAGGGAAGGGACGTGGGGAAATGCTTTGCACTTCTGCAGCATCAGCCACTGAGCATCAAAGAGCTTCCCCCTGCCAAAAGACTGGCCACACTGCAGCTCCACCATGCAATTGCACTAACGCTTGTTTTGCACCAACATCAGCTGATTTGCACTGAGCAGCCCCTGAACGCTGCAGGTGCTGAGCTTTTTGGAGTATGAGTCTGAAAGCACCCAGAACAAGTTCATAACACTCAGGTTGCCCTTGAAACCATCACAAAATCCTTAGGGCAAAGTCTCAGGATTCAGGTATTAGCAAAAAGAGAGGACAGTCTGACTACTGAGGGCCTTCGTGCCTGCTATTTGCCTGCAGCAAGTGCAAGGTTTAGGTTTAAAACTTACCTCACTTTTCTGCAGGTTAAGAGACAGAGTCAATTAGTAAAAGCGTGGTGACGTGTTAACCCAGAGTAATTTGTTTGTGTATCCAAGTCCTGGTAGAATTTAACAGAGGAGAAACCCAACCTTCAAGCAACTAATGGGAAAGGACTGGGGGGCATGCAGTGCCTTAAAGGACGGAAGCAATGAGATTCGTTAGGCCATGTTTTTCTTGAGGGCAGAGGGAGAAAACATTGCTGCTGCTCTCACCTTGTAACTAATGAGGTTTGCTGCAGCCAAGAGAGCCTCCCCTAGAGGCTGAGAGGTGGGGTCTGGGATGTTCCCACCCAGGAGAGCGTCCTTGGACTGCGTAGTCTTGGTGGGACCTGAGAGAAGGGGCTTAGCCAGGTCTTGGTTTCTAAGTGGTTTGGGCAGGTGCCAGGTCGTTAACACATTGGCAATGATGCCAATCTGAAATGTGCTGTTCCAGAGGCGCCTTGCACAAACAAACCGCACGTGGCATGGGCTGCAGCCTTCCCCTGTCCCCCTGCAAAAGTGGGGGGACACGAACCTGGTGTGTCCCAAAGGCAGGGCTGCAGCACAGGCACCCAGCCTGGTGGGTGCTGGGTCGACGGGGATACAACTGTCTGTCTGTGGCAGGATCTGTCTGTCCGTCCTCTGGCCACCCTCCAAGCTGAGCTCTCATCCTTGTGCAGAGGTGCCTAGCAGAAACCAATCGGCCCTTGGCTGCGGGCTGCATAACCCTTCTCCTGTCCCCACGTTTCCCATGGTCGGGGCTTCTCAGCTTTCCAGCTATTGCTAATTAAGAGGCATTAATTACTCCTTCATTTAGCCTGAGTGCAAAGTAGCTATTACTCCCAGCTTGTGCGATATAATTATGTTGTATTGCTCACTGATTTCTTGTGAAAATTTGGAATCTTTTTGCGCTCTTGGGGTGCAGTCTGTGCCTAATTCGGAGCAGGAGCTTGTTCCTTGGATATATATATTTCCTCATACTAAATTTATAGCAGGGTCATTAAAAATTAAGGTTTGTCTCTGCAATTATGCATAGGAAGCACTAGTGCCTGCCAGTAGCCACAGTGCCTGCTGTAGGGCTTCTTATTGTACGTTCCCTGGTTACTGCTTGTCCGCCTGCAGGGATATGTACAGAGCTCTTGGAAAATCCAGGCTGGTTTGTAATTGATAAATGCCTGGTTCTGGGGCTGTGGCTGCTGAAAGCTGCCAGGATTGCTCCTTTTTCTCTTCCCAGCTCCTTCACCTGGAGGACAAACGCCACAGCATGTAGTGCTGCCAGGAACTAAATGCTACCAGCTAAAGCGTGCATTTGCTGTCATTAATACCTTCCTCTCCTTTCCCACAGGCCTTGCCTTATGTGTGTCTCCTCATTGCAATGCTCTTCTTCATCTATGCCATTATTGGCATGCAGGTAAAATTTTGGCTCTGATACTGACCGTAAGTAGCCTGGTTTTGTCCTGCAGAGTCGGGGTGGGTTACTGCCTCTGCAGCAGCATCAATACCTGCCTTAGGAGGAGGCACAAAAGCTCTTCCTGCCTGGTGTCAGGTTAACTACAAGTGCAAAAAAGGGGTGCCTTTTCCTACCCTTACTGCCAGGTCCTGTGTTGAACCTGGTGCTAATATTTGTGGGTGTACAAGGGGAGAGCTCACAGACCTGATCCAGGCTGCAGGCACCTGGTGCTGGGCCCTGCCCGTTGGCGAGAGCAGGGGACACGGCTGTGGCCACTGAGCTGCTCAGGCACCTCTCCTTCCTGAAAACAGACAAGAAAGCTTTCTTGGCCTGTGCTGGAGCTGAACAGCAGCATTGGAAAGGGTCTGCATGAAGACGAAGCACGTTATCCTGATTTTTTCCACCATTTGATCTCCACAACACAATTCTACCTCCCTGTTCAGCACAGAAACAATTCAAGCTGTTCAGATCTCTCAAATCAGGGCAAATTCTTTTCCTGTTGTTGCTTCTAACTCCACCTGATCCACCTTTGCTGACCACTCCTATGTGAGTCTACGTGAGGCTGTGTTTGCCCTGTAACACTTCTGCTCTCCGTGGCAGGTATTTGGAAACATTGCGCTGGATGACGAGACCTCCATCAATCGGCACAATAATTTCCGTACCTTCCTGCAAGCCTTGATGCTTCTGTTCAGGTAAGTAGAGTACAACATACTCGTATGCAAGCAGTAAATAAGTCTTTGTTTTCCCATATGCTGGGAGCTGGGTACACAGCATTTGAAGTAAAGCACCCACGCCTGCTTCCTCATCCTTAACGCTAAGGGTTTGCTCTTCGATCAGATTCAACACACCAGCATCTCCAGAAATGAAATTAGCCCCCTCCAGCTCAGAATAGTCACTTGAAACAAAACTCTGAATTTCAGTAAGGCCAGATAATTCTTCAACCTCTGGTTCCTCTCCGGAGCCACGCAGTGGGAGCAAGCAGGTGGAGGCAGCAAGACCATGACGGGGAGCAGGTTTCTGCACGAGGGAACGGGGCTTAAGGACTAAATGCCACTGGTACAATCTGCTGTGTAATGCAGAGTGGCCT